>NC_141691.1:1311310676-1312784009 GCF_964263255.1 Lissotriton vulgaris | reverse complement strand
GGAGATACCCCTTCGGGGGTTGATTCTGGCGCTATATAAGAATATAATAAGCATCTCCTTCTCTATAACACTGAATTTCTGTTCCATGGGCGACTGGGACCTGGATGCGAAGCTGGGGTTTCTGTTGTTCCATCTGTCCTTTCCTGCATAAGAACTGCTCCCAGCCCTTTTTCGCTTGCATCCGTCGTCAGCACCGACTTCCCTTGGGGGTCGTATCCTTGTAGAGGTACAGCTTGGCTGATGTCCTTTTTCAGGGTGTCAAATTCTTTCTGTGTCCCTTCTGTCCATGAGAACACTGATTTGTCCCTTATGAGTTGCCTCAAGTGATGTGTCTTGGTGGCGAAGTGTTGCACGAATTTACCATAGTACTCGGCCATCCCTAGGAATGATCTCACCTCTTCTTTACTAGTAGGGGCCGGGGCTTCACAGATTGCCTTCACATTGACCCATTTCGGCGTGATGCTGTGTTCTCCTATTTTGTGCCCTAAGTACGTGACCGACGTCATCCCGAGGCGGCACTTCTCCCATTCCGCTGTTAGCCCATTGTTCTCTAGGACTCGAAGCACCATGTTCAGTTTCCTATTGTGGTCCTTCCGGCCCTTTCCCATTCCCAGTATATCATCCTGGAAGTACTGTACCCCTTTGATGTCTTTAAATATGCGGTGCATCAGTTTCTGGAATACGGCCGCTGCTGAGGCAAGACCAAAAGGCATGTGGCGGAATTGGTAACATCTGAAGGGTGTTATGAATGAGGTGAGTTTCTGGCTTTCTGGATACAGGACTATCTGATGATAGGCGGAAGTGAGGTCAATTGCGGAGAACCACCTCACCCCTTTCGTCTTGGCTAGCATTTCTTCGATGCGTGGTAGCGGGAATTTCTCCACTATTATGTATTTATTAAGTTCTCAAAGGTCTACGCAGAGGCTTACCTTGCCATTTGGTTTCATTGCCACCACCAGGGGGCCAGCCACTCTGAACTATTTATTGGCTCGATTATTCCGTTCTCCTCTTGTCTGTGCAATTCCTGCTGCACCGCTTCTCTCACTGCTATGGGTACATTCCTTACTTTGTGGGCTATAGGCCTTGCGTTCTCCTTAAGGTCTATCTTATGTGTGAACTTTTCCAATTTGCCGACCTTCCCACCAAATACCTTGGGAAATTCGCTCTTCATCTTCTCCAGTTCCGGCCAGTGCTCTGGAGCTGTCAGTAGCACTTGCGTGTCTCCTCCTGGATCCAATTGCATCCCTAGGACACCTCGGTCCATCCATCCTAGGACCGACGGTCCTTTCTCCCCCATGTACAATTTGCACTCTGCACTACGCCCCTTGAACTCAAATGTTAAGGATTTGTAACCTACCATCGGGATGGGCTCATCAGTGTACGTGACCGGTCTTATGTCAGGAGGTTCTAGCCGCGGGCCCAGGCTGGGTCTGAAATCTTCCTCCCACACTGTCCTTTGGACAATGGTGTACAGGGATCCCGAATCCACCACGATTTTAATCTTCACTCCTCCTATCACCATGTTGCATTGTGGTTTGCTGGTGCGCCTGCCGTCGATGCCCAGTACTTGCTCTTCTACGCACAGCACACCGTCTTCTTCGTCTTGTTCTTCCTCTTCCTCTTGCTGTTCCAGCGCCACATGCTTCACCGTGGGTCTCTTTACCTTGCTGCGGCACACCTTTTCATAGTGACCCAGTATGCCACAGAACATGCATTTCGCTCTGAACGCTGTACATCGGTTGTCATAGGCCGCGTGTGACTGACTCCCACACCGGTAGCACGGGGATGTGCTTTCTTTGTTTAGCTTCTTCTGCTGTCCAGGTCTTCCCGTCCATCTGTTTGGCCCTTTACCATCTGTTGTTGTGGGTTTGCTCCTTCCTGGTAGGTCTGCGTCTTCTACCGTGTTCACCATAGGCCTCTGGACAGGTTCTCTCTTGGCTGCATCCGCGCATCGTTTTGGGAGTTCCGCTTTTCTCACAATGGCAATCACCTCCTTAAGCGGGGCATCTCCATTTACCCATAGTTTGTCTTGTACAATTTTGTTGGTGGTGTGCATGACTATCTGATCCTTTATGACTTCGTCATGCAGTGCACCGAATTTGCATGTTATCGCTAGCTTCCTCATCGCAGCAATGTAGTCGTCTATGGTTTCGCCCGCTTCTTGTTTCCACTGCTGGAAATTATATTGGTCAATGGAGGTGCACACCGCTGGATGATAATGGTCGTTCATATCTTCTATAGCGTGTCTGAAGACGTCGTCATCTGCATTTGGTCTGGGGGTTGGCACCAGATTCTGGAATACTTTTATCCCTTCCGGGCTTAGGTTGTTCAGGAGTATCCTTCTCTTTCTTTTACTGGGGAAGGCTTCTCCGTTCTTGTCTTCTAGTGCTTCAATGTAGTTCATAAAGTACTCTCTCCTGTCCTCCCACTTCATTAGAGGCTCTCCAGGCTTGAGTAGAAACGGGATCGACGTCTGGAGTGAAGACACCTGCGCATTCATTTCGGCGCATCTTTCTGGTTCCGCCCCTGGACCTTTCGGGCTACCTGGTGCGCTTGTACCTTCACCGTGTTCTTGGTGCCATTGGGGTCCCTCTGTGCCCCCTTTTCTGCTCCTCACTGACTCTGCCAGGGCCTCAACCAGGTGCGGGTGCTATCCTGTAGACTCCTCCCTTGGTGTCCTTCTCCTGCTTCTGTATGCTCACCCTCTTGGTGCACCATGCAGGGCGTCCTGCTTTTTCGCCTTCGCTGGTTGTCTTGTGCCCATGTGTCTGGTACCTTAATGTCCTAGTGCTGCTCCTCGTCCTGATATTTTCTCTTGCCTCTGCCACGCTCTCCTGTAGTGTTGCTTACTCTGGGTGCCTCCTGGCTCCTCCTGTTGCTCCTCGTGGTAGCCCACCTGCCTGTGTCTGTGCCACGCCATCCTGGGTCGGGTCCTTTTTTCCTCAGTATGTATATTCCCTCTTAATATGGCAATCCCATCCTCGTTGCCACTGTAAAGTCCCTATTTCTCCCAGGAGTAACCACTCGGGATACAGGTGTTGAGGGGCTAAAGTATTTATTTGTAATACAAACTCTTAGGAGAGCACAGGGCTTACAATGTGCTCCGGTGACTTCTCTCTCGTTAATCGCGCCGTTTGCGCATGCGCAGTTGGCCCAATATGGCTGACGCGCACTACGTCACTACGTAGCGCGTGTACACTAGAGTGCGACTCTACAGGTATCAGTGATGGAAATATTATCACAAGGAAATGCTTGCAGCTATGAATCTTTTATCCAACCCCTCCCTCCTTAGAAATCATCAAATGGTGAAACAAGTTTAACCTAAAATTGGTCAGTAGCCTGCTGCAATGGGAACTGGACACGCCCAAATTCAGATACAGTTCCATCCCGTTTACCGATTTTACGAAAATGAATTGGTGCATTGAACGCTTGGTCAAAATAGTAGCCTCACGCTCCGCTGCCACTCTGGAATAAAATGCATGTTTTAACCAAGCAATATCTCTTTTTACTATTCAGGGTCAAAGAAGAGTTCAGATCTGCCCAGCTCAGTAAGATTTTTCCTAATATAGAGAAGCCACGAAAATCCGGACATGGTATCCAGACTCATGCAGTCTCAGACAACGTATTTTTTAAGATTTAATTAATCCTCCAACCAAAGGGAAAACCATAATAAAACAGGGCGGAGATTAATGTAATCTAAAATATACCCCGTCCCCAATTCTTCATTAACAATTTTGCTAGGAGCACTTTGGGGGACATTACGAAGTCCTGCCATCAACATATTTTCAACAACCTGTAACAGTGCAATAGACATATATCCCCAAATTTTGCATCCAAAACTTGGTTCGGGGATACACTTGGAGTTTTAAACATTAAGCATTGCCTTAATTTGTTTCTGCCCAAGCCATCTTGAAAATTCGCCAATGATATGGATGCCATTATTAAAGATTATGATGTTTTTATTGAGAAACGGTAGTCAATTAAAATAAGAATCAAATAAAATAGATAACAAAGTGAGATGCTGCAGACCCTTGGCCGTGCATGCATCTAAAACAGCATCAGGTGTATATAAGACGGGTGCTCACCCATACTTGGAACGGCCCTTGCTTAAAGGATAAACTGAAATGGGGCCAGGATACAACCCTGGAGAACCCCTCCTTTAAAACTAAAGTGCTGAGTACATTCTCCATTTACACTATACCTTACGGAAGCAGTAAGAGTGTTATGTATTTCATGCAGGAAGGCAACAAGAGCAGGCGCGACCCCCATAGTTCCCAACAAGGCCCAGAGCTTAGCTCTAAAAACTCTGTCAAACGCCAAGCTGAGGTCCATGAAGGCGAAGTAAATTGTGCCCCCCTTCGCTTTTGTGTATTTTGAGATCATCAAATGTAAACTCAAATATTTTTCTACAGTTCCTCGCCCAGGCCTGAACCAATATTGAATCTTGGATAAAATATTATGTTAATTTTCCCAAGTAGTGAAGCGGACCAAAATCACCCTACCTATGCTTTTAACCTCCATATCCAACAAAGATAGAGGTCGATAGCAGGCTGGGTCCATTCTATTCCGCCTTTTAAATATGGGGCCAATCACAGACTGAAGCCAACTAGCCAGTAGCTAGCTGCGAACAGCTGCGTTATTATGCTATGTCACTATCGGTACTCACAAATCAGCTAGGGACTTTTACAAATCCCCTGGAACCGGATGGAGACCGGGGACCTTACCTATTGGGAGGGACATGACCATTTTTCTAACTTCCTCCCACTCAGAGATAATTCCCAAAGCCTCCTGACCACAGGGAGCCAGATGTTCACACCTTTCAATATCATATATTGCCTTAAAGTGCTCCATCCAGGCTTAGTGGGGAGATAGCTAAGAGTTGTTCCGATACCTGCTCTGAACGAAATACATGATGATGGTGATATGCCTCAAGAAGGTTGTCGCAAATCTCCTTTTTTAGAATCCTCTGCCATTCACTCCGGGCCAAACAATAAGTGGCCCTGGCCTTCCTCACCTCTTTCTGATTGTGGGGTAGCTTTTGCAAAGACACTGTAAGAACTCTATGTGTGCCTGTAAGCACTTCTTATTGAACCACGTTTAGGATGGATTTGACAACACAGCCATTGGCAGGGTAAGAGCAGCCTGAATGCATCCAGAAAGGCTTGAGAAAGCTGCTGATATTCAAGCAATTGTAGTTTCGTTGTCGAGACAAGTTTGAAATTTAGGTTGACAGTGGAGAGGATATAGTAATTGACATCAGCTGGTATGGCTTTCTTCCATTTTAGACTTCGCCTTTGATCTTTTACGCTAACTGCTTCTTTATATAAACTAACATCTGCTGCCACCATCTGGAACCATTGAAAATTGGCAGAAAGGGGGTTGTGATCACTATATGTGTGCCTGACCATGTTAAGATTGATTTATGAGGAAAATAGACATGCCGATACAAAGATATAATCAATAGATGAGCTAGCTCCTGTCCTCTTAAATGCTGGAATCTGCTCTTCAAGATTAACACCCCCCCTTATTGAACAAATTCACTAAAGACATGGATCAAATGATTTAATATGTCCCCCTGTGCCATATATTTGAGGTTTACTTAACTGGTGCTTAAAGATACATCAACATCATCATCTCCATGCAAATGGCAGTCTATACAAGAATGCATATTAAAGTCGCCCATCAACATCAACACTGTAAAACTGGAAGTGCATTGAATAAAAACATGTAAAAACTTTTTGAGATCATTGACAATTTTATACTCCCTCAAGATGAGACTGATTTATAAACATTCGACGAAAACTTGATAGTATTTAACAAAATTTAGATGCAATTTTATAAATGTCACTAGACCCCTTTAGCTCTGCCGTAGATAGTGAGGGTGGCATTGGAAACATAAGTTGCAAAACTATCAAAATGCATGATCCAATCTGTATCAAAGGTGACTTCTGCAAGGAGGTCAACACCTTGTCCAACAAACTGTTAGCTAGGGGATATTCACGTAAACTAGTCAGATGCTCAATGAAAAAAGTGTGATATTGCTCAAGTGACGTATTGATAACCACCATGGACAAAAAGAATACTGACCCACTAGTATGTTTTACCACCTTTCCCTGATTTCCAAATAACAAAAAAATGCATTCTTAAACACTGGCAAGGACACAGTGCAGGGACACTTAGCCTCAACCGCCCTCTCTTCACATCCCACAAAAAGACCATCATGTCAGGGCTAGTATACCCCCATGAAATAGGCCATACACTCACTGAGCTTTGGGAAATGCCCCCATTGTTGGGACACTCAAAATGTGGTAACTGTACTGTCTGTCAATTTGCACTTGAATCTAAGGGATTTCTGCATGGGAATATCAGATTTACCTTACAACAATTCTCGAACTGCAGCACAATGAATGTCCTTTATGCTATCACATGTCACTGTAATCAAGTATATATTGGCCAAACTGCACAAAAAATCTGCGAATGGACCAAATCCAAAGCCGCTAGCGGTACAAAGATGCCAATGCCCCATTGGTCGACCACTTCACAGAAATGAGGCACAATAAAAAAGACATTTGTTGACAAGTTACCGCTGTGATCAAGCATCCACCCAGAGACACTGGCATTTCAGCCATAATAAATAAAGAGGAACTCAAGTGGATTCTGTGTATCAATAGACCACACACTGGCCTCAATCGTATGGAATTTTGGACCTCGTTCCTTTGAATATCTCTCAGAAGTCTCATGTACTCTTGAACTGTACTTTATCTTGGGACTTCAAAACCTGCTTTCTCCATATGTTCTACCAGAATACTTATGACACCTTTAATCTCGCACCCTTTTCACATTTGACTTGTTTAATGCAATTTGAACCAGCTAACCATTAATCTATTTTTCTTTTACTTTATTTCCTTATTTTAGCCATTTAAATTGATATTTATGACATTTAGGTTCATTGTAGCACTGAAAGGTGCTGGTAGATGAATGTTACAATGTTGTCTGCACTCATCACAATTATGTTTGACTTTTGACTGACCCTTCTCTCAACCTATTCTCCCCTTTGCCTGACAAGCGTTGCCTTCCCATTCACGTCCTATCCACTCACATAAGATGGTCGCCAACTATAGCCCGTGCTTTTACACCCATGAGCGGGCGGCACCGCCGGTATTAATGCTACTGCCGAAAGCAGACAGTTTGCTTTGGTTTACCCAAGCGTATCCTGCTTGTTAAGGGTCACGTGTGCCCTGCCGTTATCACTGAATCCTCCACTGCACGCTTTTACCAGGAAGTGCCCCAGGCCAGGGTCCCTAAACTTACATCTTTTGACTCATGCTCACACCGTAGCCTATGCTTTATCTCTATGTATCCTTCTCATTTCAGCTTAACTATCGGTGCTCCAAATTGCAGTAACTTCCTTAATTTTTCTCTTTAATTGAGACTGCCGGCATTTTACTGCAAAGTAAGTGTCTTTCCACAGTGCATCCACAGTGATGTCCACTCACTTCACGTGCCCACTTTAAATAGCCCTCCTTTAATTCCTTTATTGTTTAGTGGTTTCGGCCCGGGCAGTCCTGGTCACCACTAATTTTTCTGAGCAGCTGTGGACATCCTCCACGCCTTGACTGGTAAGTGTTACTATGGCCCGCTGTGTACCCCTTCCCGCCCCCCTTTGGACTGCTGGCCCCATCACATCCACTCAGGCCCATTTGCTTTCCCTATTAGGTATGCTACCCTTCCCATCGTGCCTGTAGAACTCTGGCGGGGTTCCCCCCGCATTGTGCCTATCTTGCCCTTCTCTCTAGTTGCTCTGCTCCCTACTCTTTAGTGCAGTGTAAGTCCCTACCGGCCTTGACATAATCTCAGCTTCTACTCATGATACCTCCCTGCACACACAGCCCTTGGACACACTTGATACTTGCCATACTATTCATTCTGGAAAACTCCTTTCACTATTTGCTTAGTGTTTGCACTGGATGCTCAGCCTCCTGCATCAGATATTGATGACCCTGGCTCTCTTGGTGCACAGAGTGCGCTTTTTATCTGTCATAAAGGTTTTAACCCTACTGTTTCAATCCAGACCAGGTACTTTTCCCTTCCCATTTTGCCTTACGTACATTTCCACACGTGAACATGGGCATTTTTCCACCTGTCCCTAAGTAAATACTATTGCCGTATTGCCTTCACATCTCTGCATCCCATACACGCTTGTTCGAAGACACTTAATGCAACATCTCCCTGTCTAGTCAACTGCTCTACACCATACTGCTTCATATGGTGGCAACTAAGTGTCCCTCCTTCCCAAACTCTCTTCCCTTTCTTTTCAGTAGGTACTTTGATACATTTGTTGTAACCCTCTCTCAGCCATATCTCTGCATGTCCTGATGATGATTCCATCATTTCTCAAAGGATCGAAACGTTGTTGACGCTGGTAACTATACTCAATTGTTAAATTGTTCATTTCTGTAAATATGAGCATTGGTATTTACGGATGGTCACTATAACCATTGTATTTCATTTGCCACATTCATATGCATGAGATTTAAAGTCTTCTGTGACTCGGTTTTGTTTGTTTTTCACACACCATTGTTACTTTATTGTGTCAAATAAATATTTATGAATGATCCATTACCCTCCGGGTAAGTAGTGCGCTATATAAATGCCTATACATTTACATTACATTTACATAACATACATAGGCCTCCTTGTATCCCTACATACATTCAAATGTTTGTATGCCTTGAGTAAGAGACCCTTGTTCCTTTATAAATGCACGTACCCATGGTCCCTTATTAAGCATGGGTTTCCCTGGTTTTACATAAACATTGTATAAAATAAGGAAGGACATAATTTATGCCTGGGTGGGTTGACCATCAAGCTACAAGGCAGCGAAAGGCCAGCTGGGCTAGCTAAGGACTGACTCACTCATCATATTTGAAACCCTATTATGCAGGTGGTGATTATTGTTGTCAAAGTGCTTCCGTTGGCGCAGCAAAACCGCTTGTGCCACAAATGAACAATCAAGACTAGCCCGCCATTTCATGGCTATGGCGGGGGCTATGGCGGGGGCTTCCACTTTTTTTTTAAGACAAATAATAAGTCATTGTCATTCTGGTCCTGGAATTGTTCCCTGAGCGAGTTTTTGGCAATTTTTAATTTTTTCGTACCCGCAATGACCACGTCTTGTCCTAAAGACAGGCCTGTTAGTGCTTGCCTTGACCTCACCAACAATTACATTTTTTGCCATTTGATTACCGTTCACACAGGCATCACATAATTAAAGCTTAAAGAGGTGTAAGGAATCTCTCTCAAACTAAATGTGCTAGCCTCAGCAGCAATCTACCTTGTAGTCACCTGAATGTCCACTTCAAGAATGCTGTGTCATACATCTTAATTAGTACCATTTGTAAGCAGCAACTACTAATGATGGCGAAAAGCGAATACCAAACCTCATGATGTGTGATGAAGCGCTGTCAGTTTGTGACACTTTAAGAGTACATCATAGGTGACAAAAAACAGTCTATGATGTCCTGCTATTTTGTCTAACATCACAATTTACTTTCCTGTGGTTGCGCTTTAATGGATGACAAAATGGCAGGATAACATAAAGCAAGCACTGGAAGTGCTAATTTAAAAGTTCTGGACTGATTGTTGTCATAAATAGTTGACCCGCTTGATCAACCTTCATAATGCTCTGGTAAAAAAAAGCGTTTGCCCCAAGCACTGTCTTAATATAAAAAACATGAAGTAACGGCAGCCAAAACGTCTTTGTGATTCGACTGCAGGATTCTACAGGGCTTTTGTTTCAGGTGGTGTTCGGGGGGGCAACTGTGGGTATATAGTCTAAGGCTCTGTATATCATCGCTATGGCCTGTTGTACGACATGCAAAGATAAATTAAAGGGAAAGCAGTCACAGACTTGATGTGCGCTGTGACCAAAATCTCTTGAGTAGCAAAACAGACTCCTAAGCGGTAAACTGGCTTTTGTGAGGAAGGTCTGTCTTTTCCTTGCAAACTGGCTCAAGCAGCAATATGGTAAACAATAAAATAGCTAGGAAACCAACCGTCCCAATTAATGCAATAGGAAATTTAAATTCACTATTATTCCGTGGATGTCCAGTGCAAGGGAACCTAAGCAACCCTTACAGTCTTTGCCCCGATGGAGCATAGGGGCATATTATCAAGAACAGCGTTAAAATTATCGCTGGTTTAGCGACAGAAAACTGCCGCTAAAGCGGTGAAAATTGGCTTGATAATATGCCCTGGAGAATTCCAATAGAAGCCCATGTTCTCACCAAAACATGAACTTCTATTGGAATTCTCAAGGGCGTATTATCAAGCCCATTATTGCCGCTATAGCGGCAGTTTTCTGCCACTAAACCGGCGATCATTTTTAACGCCGTTCTTGATAATATGCCCCATAATAGTTGGGTAAAGTTGGAGGTTCACCCTCCTCAAAAAGTTTAGCTATGGACTGAGAAATGCATGGAAGACAAAGGGGCATATTATCAAGAATGACGTTAAAAATTATCACCGGTTTAGTGGCAGAAAACTACAGCTAAAGCGGCGATAATGGCCTTGATAATACCCCCTTGAGAATTCCAATAGAAGTCCATGTCCTGGTGTGAACATGGGCTTCCATTGGAATTCTCCAGGGCATTTTATCAAGCCCATTATCGCCGCTTTAGCAGCAGTTTTATGCCGCTAAACCTACGATAATGTTAGCACTGTGCTTGATAATGTGCCCCAAAAATCTTTAACAGGAAAGGACTGGGAGGCATATTATAAAGCACAGCGTTAAAATTATTTCCAGTTTAGCGACAGAAAACTCCTGCTAATGCGGCTATAATGGGCTTGATAATATGCCTTGGAGAATTCCAATAGAAGCCCATGTTCACACCAGAACATGGACTTCTATTGGAATTCTCAAGGGTGTATTATCAAGCCCATTATCGCTGTGTTAGGGTCAGTTTTCTGCCGCTGAACTGGTGACAATTTTTAACGCCCTTCTTGATAATATGCCCTTTGTACTTTAGCCGAGAAGGAGCCCACAAGATTGGACGCTACTCTGTTCGTATATTTTTATTAAGTATTTAAACCATTACAAATGACACCACAATTAGTTTTTGTACAAACAACAGATATTAGGAGTGCAGTACGAATATCAATTACTACGTACTTTAAACAAAGTAAAAGGATACCTATCTATCTAAGCCCTGGTAGCCCTATTGTTTACTCTGTTGAAGCAGGTAGGAAAGTGCATGCTGTTTCAGCCGATTGATCCAAACTCTTCACTTTTTGCATTTGGTTTCAAAACATTTATATGATTCTTTTGAGTGATGCCATTTCCACCATGACAGTTGTCCATTCTTCTTGCTTCCGCAGTCCGGCCATTCCCATTGTCTTAACATGCAGAGGGTGGCAACTCCTAAAGCTAAGTTTGGCCAACTCTTTTTATGAGGAATGATACCACCAATTTTTGGGTTTTTTCAACAAAACAAGGGAACCCTGAAGGTATGCCATAGGGACCTTGGGCATTATCATATTCTACAGAACAGTGGTCCCTATATGTGGACAGTATATACAAGATCATTAATCATACACCTAATAAGTGATATGTCTTTTGTCCGTCCGGACAAGAATTTAATTTTTTCATTAAGATGAATTTTAAAGCTTTTTTAAGAACAGTTGGATGTCAAGCGGGCACAGCCGTGACCCTCAACATACCAGACAGAACAACGAAGCAGGTGGCCAAAAAGGGCAAAGCAAAGAATATGTCTGTGTACTTGTACTCAGTATAACAGACTTAAATTGTATAAAAACACACCATTGCATTTACTCATTATTACATGAATGTTTTGCATATGGGGTTGTTATGGTCGACGACGTTTCAATGCCTTTTTACATTTGGGGCATCATCATCAGGACAAGAAATAACACCATTGTTGTCTTGAGCAAGAATTATTAACACTAAGCCTTTTTGTTACATTTAGTATGGCCGTGGTTGCACAAGTCCTTACGTTAGGCAATAATTGTATGAGCCTTCTTGTAGGCTGAATTTATTGAGTAACAATAACGGCGATCCGGATCGCCGTAACTGCCACAGTGCTGCCGCATTCAGCAAATTCAGCCATTGTGCTCACAGCGTGACAGATTGGGCGACCGAGTTCATGATTATGCTCACGTTTTCGAGGTTTATTGTTACTCGATAAATTCAGCCTACAAGAAGGCTCATACAATTATTGCCTAACCTAAGGACTTGTGCAACCATGGCCATACGGAAACCATGCACTAAATGTAACAAAAAGGCTTAGTGTTAATAATTCTTACTCAAGACAACAATGTTGTTATTCCTTGTCCTGATAATGATGCCCCAAATGTAAAAAGGCATCGAAACGTCGTCGACCATAACAACCCCATATGCAAAACATTAATGTAATAATGATTACATTTAGTGGTGTGTTTTTATACAATTTAAGTCTGTTATACTGAGTACAAGTACACAGACATATTCTTTGCTTTGTCCTTTTTGGCCGCCTGCTTCGTTGTTCTGTCTTGTATGTTGAGGGTCACGGCTGTGCCCGCTTGATATCCAACTGTTCTTAATAAAGCTTTAAAATTCATCTTAATGAAAAAATTAAATTCTTGTCCGGACGGACAAAAGACATATCACTTATTAGGTGTATGATTAATGATCTTGTATATACCAATGTTTTGAGTATCATATAATAGGGCAGCTCTGGCGAAGGGTGGATATGCATGTCAGATGCCGCTTGTAATCCTTCCTATATCGAGTTGCTATATTGATGGGCTCATCCACATGATGTGTACTATATTCCCTTTAGGGAGGTTACACCTCTAGCACTGTGCGGGGAGTGCGAGCGTAGCTCTATGCAATTTGTAGGATGTCTAGTGCCAATCGTGCAAGCTTAAAACAAAACAATGATGTTACAGTTTGGCTTCACTTGGGGGCATATTAACAAGGGCCCTATCGCCACTTTCCCGGCACATAGCGCCGGAAAAGCGGCGATTTGCACATCGCACAATCATCAAGGCGGCGCTAACATGCATTAGCGCATGTTAGCTGCCGTTTACGAGACCCCTTGCATCTTAGCAATATACATCGCTAATCAGATGCAAAATAGGCGTTCCCTCAAAAACCAACATGAATAAAGTCGCCAAGGAAACACTGCAGTATTGACAACCCGGCCCCAAACACGCAACGCGATAATTAAAGCAGCACTTACCGCCATTTTCGCCGGATTCCTACGTCTGCAAAAAACCTGACTTAGCTATAAGTTAAATGGGAGGTGGATTGCATGGTTAAGTCCACATCTCGCTATTTACAACATTCTCATTAGTGCTGTTATTATTTCGCTGTATTACACCACTATTGATGTGTATCGCCATCTATCGCCGGGTTTCATATCGCCTGTCAGCAAAGTGTTGCAAATATGCCACTAACATGACGATGTAAACCAGTGATAGACGGAGATAATGCAAATCGCGCGAAGCACGATTTGCAATGATTACCGCGGCACCTTGATAATATGCCTCTTAGTTCCCTTTCATGTTCAGCAATGAGATATTGCCGGTTATTTTTCTCAATTATTTCTTGCAAACGGGGTTGTCACATTTGCACATAGAAGATAGGGTGGACTTTGTGTGTAGCATTTCGATCACTGTTTCGTATTAGCCCGGATATCAATTCTATATATCAGATAGACCCGATTTGACATTATTGTAGGTCGCCTAATATGTTAGGTAATCGTGGAGTGTGGAGTTGGTCCTCATACAGAGATTATCCCCAGTTTTTTTCGTCAAACAGTGTTTAGATCTTGGTAAGCAGGGGCTGTATAAGCTTCATGCTGAGCTCTGTCTGAAAGACTGTAAACGTTGTTCATGCTTCCCTATGTATGATGAGGCCAATAGTTATGCTGCCTCTATGAATCCAGAGCGGCCAGTGAAGCATATCACCATTCAGCTGGACGCTTGCTTTATTCCAGATGGGTGCTGATGAATGCATAGAGACATATGAATCATGACTTTGACAGCGTTGCCACATTTTGAAGGATCCTACCAATATGGGAATTGCTTTTTCTGCCTCAGAGGCATTTTGTTTGTGAAGTACAGAGGGAGTGTTGAGGCCATCAAGAAGATGGATTTCAAGTATGATCCATCCAGGGGTTTCTAGCTCATTGTGGAAATGGTAGGTGATTTGTAACAAGTAATATGCCAAATTAGTCGTAGGCTTATTGCTGTCGTAGGTAATGTTATTTAGTTTGCAACAGTCGAGGTATTGCCCCTTGCCAAATGTAGGGGCATATTTACAAGGGGATTACACCACCAGAGAATCACTTTTTATGATGCTCTGGAGGCTCAATGCCCTGCACCATATTTACAAAGCAGCGTTAAACACTTTGCATGGCTTATCGCTGCTTTGTAAATATCTTACCCTTTCAAACAGGTATCTGCAAGAAAGGGGCATGCAGTGGGTGTTGCTTTGGGTTTTGCACCGCAACACCCATTGCTTTTGAATTCTGCCCCAGATTTCCAAGGTTGTGTAAATGTGAGGCAGCACCAAAAAATAAATGCCACTGAAAACGAGTGGTGTAACGAGGAGAAATACTCTTATTTCTCCTCAGCTCTTTCCATGTGTGCTGCATTCTGCAGCAGAAACAGAAGGAGCAAATCACCCTTAATGATTCTTTATTTGAAGGAAGGTGTTCCTTCCTGCACATAAACAATCATCTCTGCAACACGGACACCCTTGCACCCTTGCACTGTTCACCCCTGTGCAAGGGTGTCTCTGTTGGATGCTATGCAGCTTTTGTTAGCGCCACAGGTGTGTGCCATTTACTTGTGGATGCAACGCATCCCTGTATTTTTTAATATATGCAGATCGGTGCGGCTAAATTGCCTAATTTCTTTGTGAATATGCCCCATAATTTCTGACCTGCTGGTCTACAGTACAAAGTTGTGCTAATAGAACTAGTAGTATACCACAGATATAGTTAAGGAGTCGGGGAACCACCATTTTGGTTCTTTTTACTGCATCAGATGTTTTAGGGGGTCAATGTTGTCTCTCACTATCAATTGTAGGTTGTTGCTTGCCAGTAAACCAAGGTATTTCATATTGACTGGTAGCATATATAGAGCCAAAACCACAGCAGTGTCCCTGGTGTGTTATTTGATCAAAACAAGATTCTGTCAGCTGGGTCTTGACAGGTTTTCCGGATAGAGGTTGACAAGTGTTTATGAAGGAGGATGGCTACTCCTCCCTTTCTGTAAGGGAGGAAGGCCGGATCATCCCAGTAAGGGGAGGGTTTGTGTCCTGATGCACGTACCACTTTTCCCTTCCAGTCTCACCTTAGGCATTCCGGTTCCTTCAGAGACATATTTGACTATGGTATGAGAATCACAACTGTTTTTGTGGATCCTAGGAATCAGAAAATGTTTTTACTTCTGACGTATCCTGTTATTTTGTTGGTAATAAGTGACCACACTGGAAATGTTTTTACAGCGGACATTACTGCTGGTAGGGTGATAAGAACTTGATACTCTTTGTTGGAGGTAAGATCTTTGATTGAGCTAGGGAATCAATCACAGAGCTGGGGAATGAGGATTGAAATCAGATGTTTCAGAGATAGGGGTGTGGTCAGTTTTGGTATTGGGTGAGAAAGCGCAAATAATATTTAGATAGGTCTGATGATGAATCTAGATCTGCAATGAGGATGATCTGCTATGTTATTTTATTTTGATTTATTTTGCGCTCAAGTCACCCTCGAAGGGGTATCTTAGGGTGAAACCAGGACAACAGATATAAAGAGCTATCCATAAGATGTCATGAGTGCCTTCGTCAAGTTGAAGTGGTCTTCACTAGTATGTAATTGCAATGGCAGTTTATTCCAATAATGTGGGGAACAAAAGGAAAACGATGTTCAACCTGGCCTGGCCTTTCTTAGCCTGGAGACTTTAATCAAAGCCTTGTTCCATGATCTTAGAAGTTTGGAAGGGGTATTGTGGGTCAGCTTTGAAGATAAATAAGTAGGACCTTTACCATGTAGAGCCTTGTGAGGTAAATATTAAAAGATAGGGAGGTCTCTTTATGATTCCAATAGGGGACAAGGAGTAATGAAAATTAATTGTACAAGAGTCCCTAATTGACCAAAAAATTGGGAGAAACACATCTACAAATTAATGCAGAGGGAAAAAGCTCACAATCCCTTAGATACCATAACCACACGTGTAATAACTCACAGTATTAGAGGAAATAAAATCAAAAGCAATTAAAACGGTATATAGAAAATTGTACAATTTATTCAAAAGATTTATACATTCATAAAAAATACTTTCTCGTGCCATATAAAACAATTAAAAATGTGTGAATACACATGGAGAATAAAAAAAGATTGTAAGCAAAGTTTGTCGACGCAGCGTTTCGGTGTTATGATACGACCTTCATCAGGAAAACCGCTACAGATATTTTAATCATAGAGAGACAGGAAATAAAAGATTTAGAAAAGAAATTGGAAGAGAGCACTGCTCTTGACGATGCCAAAAATAAGCTAGATGACATCCAAAGTGATGTAAATTGATACCGAGATTATCTCATTGATAAAAAAGCAACACATTTAGGAAAGACGTAGGGAAATACAATCCAGAACATGTCTATCCTTATCTCCAAAAGGATTATTATGACCGTCCTAGGGAGAATTTCCAAAACCGCAGACCATGGCAACAAAACTAAGGGAAGAATTTCCAAAAAAAGAAGGTCAGATTTTTTGACACTTCATATACTAGTTCAGATTCAGAAGCAGAAGTAACAGGAGAAGAACGTAACCATAATCCGAAAGACTGGTACTGGAATCTAAGGGACTGTGAGCCTTGTGAGTTAGACAGCAGATCTTAAAAATAATTCTGTTTCTCACAGGTAACCAATGTAGGGTCTGTAGAAAATGGGCAGATGTTGTACCAGGGAGAAGGTTAAAGATAAGACGTGCAGTGGTGTTCTGTACTACCTAAAGCGTAGAAAGCAACTTCTCATTTGCGGAGGCCAAAAGAGAATTGCCATAGTCTAGAGGGCTGATAACCAGTGCCTGGACTACAGTTTTCCTTGTGGAGAATGGTAATTAAAGAAAGACTCTTCTCAGCATACGCAACATGTAAAAACATGAGCCTACAAATTGCAGAGATTTGTACTTTCATAGTGATGGATTGGTCCATCCGGACTCCCAGTTTTTTACCACTAGTTTGGGTGAAGGGGCCATACCCAATTCTAATGGCCACCAATCAGGTGACCAAAGGAGTTGGGTCCTCCCAAATAACATCATCTCAGTTTTTGCGGTGTTTAGCTAGAGTTTATTTTTGGACATCCAGGTGGCAAGGGCCTTCATCCCAGCAGAAAAAGATTCTTTAGATTTAGTCAAAGTATTCTCAAACGAGAAAAGTAGATGGGTATCATCCACATATGATATGATCTCAAAGTCAAAGGGTCTGTCAATTTTGGCGAGGGGGGCCACATAAATGTTGAAGAGAGTAGGGATGAGACAGTAGCCCTGAGAGACTCCTCTATCCAGAGTCATGATTTGTGACTTATAAGGGCCCAGGATGACTGCTTGGGTTCTATTTGAAAGGAAGTCAGCCAGCCATTGGATAGCCATTCCATGGATCCCGATCTCTTGTAGTCTACCAAGAAGCCTAGAATGGGATACTGTGTCAAATGCTGCTGGCAAATCAAGCAGCACCAGCTTTGAGGGTACATTTACATCGGGAGAGCATTTGATGTGGTTGGTGACCGCTAACAGAGCCGTCTCTGTGCTGCGTAGTGGTCTAAAGCCGTACTGGGAAGGGTTTGATAAGCTATTTGACTTCAAATTGCTTGTGAGTTTTATATTTTAATGCTTTTCCAGCAACTTCCCAATAGAGGGAGGAGCTAGATACTAGGCCAATAGTTAGTAAGATCTGTTGATGCCAGATTGGCCTTTTTTATCTTGGTGTAGTCAGGGCAATCTTACAGTCTGATGGGATTTTGCTGATAGATATATTAAATAGAGAGCATATTGAATGTGCCAACTCACATGAGAGGGCTGCCATAGTTCTAGGAGCACAGACATCTATCGGTGAGCCCAATTTCACTGAGATCATAAGGTTCTGAATTGTTTTTGGTGAAACTTCTTTGAATTCACCTAAACTTGTAGAATCCTCAGGGAGAAGAGTAAAGACAGCCTGCTTCTCAGCAGGCTGAGCAGGAATGCTGGGGAAGTGTTGATAGATCACTTTGATTTTCTCTTCAAAGTGATTAGGTAAGGCATCGCAGAGTGATTGTAACAGATTTGGTTCTGAAGAGCATACCACTGGGTTTATAAAGGATTTGAGTATTTAAAACAGAGTTTTGTAGGAGTTTCTAGCCTCAGCAATTTGCTTCGCTACATATAGTTTACAAATGTTCTTAATCTTACGATGATATGTGATTAAGGCCTGATTTATGTTTTTTTGTCAGTGGGGTGACTAGTGTGGTGCCACCTTTTTTTTAGTCTTTTGTGCAAGGCTTTCTCTGTCTTTATTCTTAATGAGTACAAGGGTGTGGGAGGCCTGTGTAGTCTCTTTTCAAAATGTTTAAGAAGGACTATTTTATCAAAAACAGAATTCTGCACACTATTAAAGTTAGAAAGCCCTTGAGCAACATCTGAGTTGTCGGAGTGGATGGTAGAAATCTGCTCCTTGGCCCATGAGTCTGATGTAATTTACCGCAACTGTCTAGATAGATTTTTTTGATTAGAGGGCGATTTACCTTTCACGTCTTGTGTAGGAATGAGAAAGCAAATAAGTGAGTCGTCAGTCCAAAGTAGAGGTTTTGGTGAATCACAGAATCATTGTGAAGTGTTGGTAAAGATTAGTGTGTGGCCTACGAAGTTCCATGTGGCAAGATGCAGCCTCCACTGGCAGGACCTAGAAACTTCTATTGTTTGGGGCCAAGAAGAGACAAGCTTTTCAACTCCACGGAAGCAGTCTTTTGATCAAAAATTCAGGACAGAGCTGATGACAATATACTTACAGTATACAGTACCTGTCAGGCAGATGTAAGGTTTTCCATCAGCAAGCTTCAAAGAATTCACTTAAGACTTCAGAATACAGGTGATAATTGATTGTGCAGGGCGATTTAGAGGGCAAATGTGCATGATAACCTCCGACTGAACGAACTAGAAATTCCATTCTTCCTTCATTGAGATATTTTTGCAAAGTGATGCAATTGATTTTTGAGCTATATGTTTTCTGGAAACAACTACAATTTTCTTTCTCCGTTCTCTCCAGAAGCTATTCCCAATGTTTTACCATTTCTCACACTAATCCGCAAAAATCTTCACATCCCATGCCTGATCAGTCCTTAAACAAGGTTATGTAAAGTCTTACTAATATGTGGCAGAACACCGTCTCAACATAAACATGGAGTTGTGGATGCCATTCACATGGATATGTGTTCCTAAGGCTAAGGTAGTTACTTTCATTATCCTATGTTGAGGGAGGACTACGGCCTATTTGGACAATTATGTATTAATGGGGGTCACTCCTTGTTTAAAACTGGCCGTAATATAATGATAGGTATTATGGTATAGTGTTGGCATCTACTGCATGACGATGTTTACACTTGGTAAAATATTGACTTTAGAATAATGATGCAGTGTTTGTCATAATGTTGATATCATTGGAAAAATAACGTCCCCTGTTAGATCTGGCATTCCCCTTTTACCTCCTGTTTTTGCTGATTATTTTTGTTGGTCTTAGGACTCTGAGCACTTAATCACTGATGACCAGTGCTAAAGTGCATGTGCTTCTCTCCTAAACATGGTGACAAGGTTGTATACCTGATTGGCATATTTGATTTGCTGGTAAGTCCATTGTAAAGTGGCATACCATACACACAGAGCCGGCACTTCAAATGCTATCAGTGGTCCTGTCTCACTGATTTTGCCACTCACATAAGTAGCCTTTCAAACCTGTATCTAGCCTACCATTGCAAGGTCTGTGTGTGCAACTACTTGCCAAGCCTTTAACTCTGCTTTTATCACATATAAGTCGCCACTAAGGTAGACCCTGGGTAGTCCAAAGGGCAGCGTGCCATTTAACCTCTTCGATGCGGCCCCGATTTTCCCCCGGTGCTGATCCCCAATGCAAATGGGTGTGGTCATGACGGAACGGTTCCGTCATGAGCACAGCTTGACCAATGCTCATGACGGAACCGTTCCGTCATTAGCATCAAAAGGGTTAAGTAAAAGAAATGACATGTACTGTTCTGTTTTGTTACTAAATTCCTTTTTCACAACCCAGATCATAGGTTAACATTGGGGATTCCTTGGCACACTTTTAAGCTGAAATTCTTAATCGAAGAATAGTATATTTTTCATGCTTTATATATTTGTAATGATAATGATACATCTTCCCTGCTGGTGAAGCTGGATTTAACATTCCTATTTTAGAAAGGCCACTTTTAGAGTGTACATTTCTCTGCACTTACTGCTCTGTGTAACTTGCAGTTTGTCTTCTATACACATCTGGGGAGAGTGACAAATACAATTTGTGCATTCCCTCTAGACAGCCACAAACACAGGAAGGCTAGGTGTGGCTGAATACCCAGGTAATCAAGTGGTGGAATGGACACTTATAACTGCTCAACCGTTGGTTAGCATGGATCACCCTCATAAACGCTATGTCACTGGAATGCGGTATATTACTGTACTCCGCCCTACATTAGCATTGTGGCATTGTCATTGGATGTCCAATATCGTGCTGTATGCAAGCCTCACCCAGAGGCAACCTCAGATTCTGGCAGCAGTGTCCAGAGATAGAAATAAAATATGAGGGAAGAATTGTGTTTAAAAAACAAAACTTAACCTAAAAGGACTTTATTAGAAAGAAGTTAAGTCTGTTCTTAAAAAGAATGGTGGGTATAGATATAAGAACAAGTTACTGGATCTTACTATACCACTTCATGAGTAGCGTCGACATGTTTCAGCACCCTAGTGCCCAGCCGGGTCTATGGAGCCTTCGTCAGGACAAACAAACATAGATAACTTACACCACTTGTGTAGTAATTCACAGTGTTGTATTTAACACTGGGTTAATTGCTCTCAAATCTTTATATGAGGATGGGTATTACCTCAACGGGGGTCAAGGACACCTTTGTGGCTCTGAGCCGCACGTGTGGAGTTGTCCGCTGATTGTGCTGACAATGCCACAACGCTAATTTGGGGTGGAGTACAGTAATATACCGCATTTGAGTGACATAGCGTTTATGAGGGTGATCCATGCTAACCAACGGTTGAGCAGTTACAAGTGTCCATTCCACCACTTGATTACCTAAATATTGAAATGGGGAAATGAATGGACAACAATCCCCCCCCCCCCCCCCAGTTGATTACTCGTGGCTGAATACCCATCTACATACATCTGCATTTTGATTGCCCTTCCTGGGCAGGAAGGGAGGATGGGGCAGACACTTACGCTTCAACAGGTAGTGGCCCGACTCCACACAAAGGACTAATTACTCCCACGGATAGCCTGGCAGACAGGCCTGGGCTGAAAGATACTTGTGCACTTCAAAAACATTCTATTAAATCACCCCCACTTCAAAGGCACTTTTGCGTATAAGTACTAGGTTGCTGACCCCCTAAAATCAGACACTCCTGGAACCATAACGGCACATTGCCGGAAGGACTGCTGTGCTGCATAAAGGACTCATCTTTAGATAGCAGACTTGGAAGCTCTTCTTTTCTCTTGTGTTTCCCTGCGACCTGTTGCTCTCTGACTGTTGAAAGAGAACTGGACTCGACCTTCACTCCAAGTGCGCTCCAAGGGCTTGTTGGCTTGCCTCCTGTTCTCTATGACTCAGAGACATAAAAGTCTCTACCCCTGCTCCTGTGCCTGGCTCATTGGAAGTGACCCAGATATTTACAACATGGATTTCAACGCACATAGCAGAGCCGGTGTTCTGAGAACCATTGTATCCCCGTGAGTGGCTGCACCCCCTACGTCACGGGGCGGAGAAGGGCAGACAGCGCCCGCGTGGTCCTTGTGCCAACATTGTTCACAGCCTCGAGCCGCCAGCAGCCCGAGGCGGTGTACGAGTCTGGAACACTTCAAAATTCATTTTAATAATGCCAATTTAATCACCATCTATCTGATGGAGATTTGATTACAGCAGGAAAGGGAGAGGGGTCTGAGAAGAAGTCCGAGTGAGGCCGATCAGATGGACATAGCAAGGAAAGGCCAAAGAATTGAGGACACTTACTGGGGATACGCTGAGAGCTGTCAAAAATGGAATGTGTTTAACACGTACATTTCAAATAAATATGTAGCAGCTTTAATGCGGGGCAATACCGGCCTGCAGGTGGGGGGTACGGAGACGGGCTGTGTATAGAGGTCGTGTGTAGAAAAAATGGCCAGCAAGGGATTTTGTTTTTAGGATCTTTACAGCACCTTTAGGACTTGTTATTTAATCACAGTACCCAAACAAGAATTCAATCCGTGGCTGTTAAATTCAATTAAAATAAACATAGGATGTTACCACACTAACATCACGATAGAGCATAAATGCTCAATAAAACAAGGAACCAGGGTTTATTGTCTGAAAGTTGTTATTAAATTTCAAGGCAAAATATCTGTACAAAAACAATGAATAATCATAGAACACAGGGTGCATACATGGATATACAATAAGGATATTCAAGGCCTTGGTTACTTTTCCTTGGACATATCCAAATTAAAGTCCAGACTGCTGCGTCTCAGTGGTTGATTGATTATGACCCAAAGTCAGAAGAAAATCAAAAGATGACTTAGGGGCAAACTAGGCAGAATTGGACTGAACAGGTCGACGTTTCGGTCTTATTATGGTTATTCTTAAGACCATCATCAGGACTACAAAGTGGTATATACAATTGATGACCCTCTGTAAAAAAACAACAATGAATTACAATATGTACAGTTGAATTAGATACCTGGTTAATGACATACAATGGTTATGACACAGCTGGAAATATTTACATTTAATATTTACATTAAACAAATTAGCAGTATATTACATTCGACATTTCATCAAAAAGTAAAATTGGTCGGTGTGGCGACCAAAAGGAATTCATAGGAGAATGAAACAATTGACTTTGAGAAGTTTGTAAATAGACAAAAGAAATAAAACCTAGTAGGCTGAGTCTACATCACGTGTTAATTACTGGACAACAAATTGCGTGTTGCACTTACTTTTGGCAATATAGATGGTGTCAGTTATAAGAATCTTGATGGCACCGGTGCTTGTAAATAATTGCACTGGGGTTGGGCACAGAGATGAGTCCAATGTGCCGTGGTTACACTACAAGGAACAAGGTATCACTATAATTCCTCTTAAGTGTAAACGTTTTATTTTTATATTTAAAGGTTGGAACATTTACCTTGCCACAATTTAGGCGCAGTAGTAGATGGGAAACGATAGACAGTCCACTCTAGATTGATGATCAGCTATCACTGAATATAAGCTGAATGAAAAAAAAGGGGCAATCATGTAGCTTTATATGATAGCTAGTAAAGGCACATAAATGAAAAGAGGTGCTGTAGTGAGTAATCTAGAACATTGAATTGGTATTCGTGAGGACTTCATTTAAAATTACAGCGTTTATCAAGGGCATTGCAGTGCAATATGTATCAAGTGTCAGTCTGGGATGGTGCTAAGGGTATTAGTTCGCACAAAGTGTTAAAACATTTACCCAAAATGCGGTAACCCATGGTATGAGGCCATGTGGCTTGCCAAGTTTTTTTAGAAAACCTTAGTCTATTGTTTAAACAGGAAGTTCTGTTAAATTATTCCACAGTAAGACATGCCTCAAACCCTAACTCGAATTCAAAGCGTTTTAAAGAAAGACGCTCGCAGTCATGAGAAACATTGGTTTTATATTTAGACAGAAAGTTATTATGAACAATTACGCTAGCGTTAAAGCTAACTCGAATCACAAGGACTTTAAAGAAGAAGAAAACTCCCAGTCCGTAAGTTTAAAATGCTGGTGCCATAAATCGGCGTTTTACACGAAATAGCAACCGCGCATGTGAAAGATCCTGACTGCCGGTACACTTACTTGGAGTTGATCCGAAATGAGACATCAAAGCGCGTACGATCAGGGCGATGTAACAATGTTGCAGTTACACGCTCTTTAAATACCATTCTAACACTAATCAGCCCTCGCGTAGTCTCGCGATGTTTTGTGCAAGTATTTCAGACAAAATGCTTCAGGATTAAGATGACCTGCAGTCGGAGTGGCAAACGGTTTTGCTGAGGCTATTTATAAAGTTATGCTCACATTACATGTATTAGAGATATATACAATGTTTGCCACTCCGACTGCAGGTCATCTTAATCCTGAAGCATTTTGTCTGAAATACTTCATTATGCTTTATTTCCAAAAGATTTTAATTCGCGCCGATAACATGCTAAGATGGCCGCCGCGATTAGCTACAAACACTAATGCCGTCTATACTTGCACAAAACATCGCGAGACTACGCGAGGGCTGATTAGTGTTAGAATGGTATTTAAAGAGCGTGTAACTGCAACATTGTTACATCGCCCTGATCGTACGCGCTTTGATGTCTCATTTCGGATCAACTCCAAGTAAGTGTACCGGCAGTCAGGATCTTTCACATGCGCGGTTGCTATTTCGTGTAAAACGCCGATTTATGGCACCAGCATTTTAAACTTACGGACTGGGAGTTTTCTTCTTCTTTAAAGTCCTTGTGATTCGAGTTAGCTTTAACGCTAGCGTAATTGTTCATAATAACTTTCTGTCTAAATATAAAACCAATGTTTCTCATGACTGCGAGCGTCTTTCTTTAAAACGCTTTGAATTCGAGTTAGGGTTTGAGGCATGTCTTACTGTGGAATAATTTAACAGAACTTCCTGTTTAAACAATAGACTAAGGTTTTCTAAAAAAACTTGGCAAGCCACATGGCCTCATACCATGGGTTACCGCATTTTGGGTAAATGTTTTAACACTTTGTGCGAACTAATACCCTTAGCACCATCCCAGACTGACACTTGATACATATTGCACTGCAATGCCCTTGATAAACGCTGTAATTTTAAATTAAGTCCTCACGAATACCAATTCAATGTTCTAGATTACTCACTGCAGCACCTCTTTTCATTTATGTGCCTTTACTAGCTATCATATAAAGCTACATGATTGCCCCTTTTTTTTCATTCAGCTTATATTCAGTGATAGCTGATCATCAATCTAGAGTGGACTGTCTATCGTTTCCCATCTACTACTGCGCCTAAATTGTGGCAAGGTAAATGTTCCAACCTTTAAATATAAAAATAAAACGTTTACACTTAAGAGGAATTATAGTGATACCTTGTTCCTTGTAGTGTAACCACGGCACATTGGACTCATCTCTGTGCCCAACCCCAGTGCAATTATTTACAAGCACCGGTGCCATCAAGATTCTTATAACTGACACCATCTATATTGCCAAAAGTAAGTGCAACACGCAATTTGTTGTCCAGTAATTAACACGTGATGTAGACTCAGCCTACTAGGTTTTATTTCTTTTGTCTATTTACAAACTTCTCAAAGTCAATTGTTTCATTCCCCTATGAATTCCTTTTGGTCGCCACACCGACCAATTTTACTTTTTGATGAAATGTCGAATGTAATATACTGCTAATTTGTTTAGTGTAAATATTAAATGTAAATATTTCCAGCTGTGTCATAACCATTGTATGTCATTAACCAGGTATCTAATTCAACTGTACATATTGTAATTCATTGTTGTTTTTTTACAGAGGGTCATCAATTGTATATACCACTTTGTAGTCCTGATGATGGTCTTAAGAATAACCATAATAAGACCGAAACGTCGACCTGTTCAGTCCAATTCTGCCTAGTTTGCCCCTAAGTCATCTTTTGATTTTCTTCTGACTTTGGGTCATAATCAATCAACCACTGAGACGCAGCAGTCTGGACTTTAATTTGGATATGTCCAAGGAAAAGTAACCAAGGCCTTGAATATCCTTATTGTATATCCATGTATGCACCCTGTGTTCTATGATTATTCATTGTTTTTGTACAGATATTTTGCCTTGAAATTTAATAACAACTTTCAGACAATAAACCCTGGTTCCTTGTTTTATTGAGCATTTATGCTCTATCGTGATGTTAGTGTGGTAACATCCTATGTTTATTTTAATTGAATTTAACAGCCACGGATTGAATTCTTGTTTGGGTACTGTGATTAAATAACAAGTCCTAAAGGTGCTGTAAAGATCCTAAAAACAAAATCCCTTGCTGGCCATTTTTTCTACAAACCCTGCCCAAGCCCGCAAGGGTATATTGGGTTGCTCACCCTTTTGTATAGTGTATAGAGGTCGGCACAAAGACCCCGCGGGCGCTTTCTGCCAGAGACGCGAGCCATGTTCGAATAGAGCATGCGCAATGATGATGTCACGAGATGATGGTGGGTGTGGTACTACGTCATCGGCCGTAATATGCGCATGCGTACGCATGCGCAACACAGGGGGGGCCACTGCCTCACGGGGGGCAGCGGATTATGGAACACCGGCACATAGTACTGGTTGTGAGAGTAAACATTGTCGCATCACATTGAAACCAGCGATTTGCCACTTGAGATGGACACATCAGACATAGTATCACCACTGCTGCAGCTTGGAGAGATAGATTACATTGCACAAGGTTAGATGTGACATAGCAGTGGCCCTAAACAGTCCAAGCAGTAGGCCTCCCAAGATGTATTTGTATACTATTAACCCCCCCTTCTTGATTGGCACGATGGGCAAAAAACAATGCATTCGGAATGCAGCTTCTATAGGTTGACCTTCGGCAGTATTTCACCTATCACCTTTTGGTTTTTTTAATGTATGAATAAAAGTGTTGAGCACAGCGCCAAGCATACAGCTGGTGTCCCAGGAACACGCAGCTGGTGCAACCGGAATACGACTGATAACTCTGACATTAGGCAACTTGGCTCTTATGCGCATCCATTTGTATTTATTTACTAAATAAGCCATTTCTCAAGCACATACCCGAATGTGCCAAAATGCGTTTTCATTAAGAATATGTAGGTTTGGACGCCTGTTTCATTTAATTCTATTATTCCAGCATAGATATCGAACTTCCAAACTGGCCCCATGAATGATTTAATTTAGCAAACCCACATATCAGAACACAAACTCTGCTATGGATGCAATTACAGGAGATAATGTTGTTTTGAGACTACATTATGGCTAATGCGGTGCACGTGTTCGTGGCAGTTGTTAATTTTAATTATTTTAACTCCCTCTTCCAGGAGAAATTGACAATGATTGTTGCTGTCATTGAAGGCTTTCACAAAATGGATGATCTAAGCACTCCCTTGCTGTAATGTTATGCTAGGTTAGAATTTCTGTTCGTGTGTGCTAATGGGAGGCAGCGAGAAATGCAAACCTTTGATTTTAAAAATACGGACTCATCTGGTATAAAACTTGAGAGTCGCGTGAGTTTCAAATGTGTAGCGTAGTCTGTTTCCGTTGTGTTCACAATGCTACAGCAAAGATACACTGATATTTATAACAAAGCAAGACAACATTTTTTTCCACTGAAGGTGCTATAATTTATGCTGGCACATGTAAAGTGGTGTTTAGCTGCCAGATGGCAATTGGCTCACATTTGCTGCTCATGTGGCCAATGCGCTATACTCTTGCTCGAGCATAGTAGAATCCCGTTCTAAAAATAGCCCTTTTTTTCGTTAAGAAATCTGGAAATTGCACTTTACAATTTAAAAAATAAAGTAACCAGATAAGTCTCACATAAACAGGATGTGGCGCAGTGGGCTGAGCTGTCGACTCCAGATCTGGGGATCCGGGTTCGAGTCTCGTGCTCAGCATCCTGTGATTCTGGGCAAATCACTTATTCTCCCCTTGTACCTGGACAGGGCCTGGATGCCCTCATGGGTGATAAGCCGCCCTATGTAAATCGACAGGTGACTCAGGGGGTTAAAGTGTTTGAGCATCACAACAAAATACCACAAGGCAAAATAACAACAAAACTGCGAGGGGCGTACATGGGTAATAAATACATTAGTCTACTTATAGTGTGACTTTATTTCCGTAGTCCTTTACTTTATTGATGTCATCAAATGCTGCTACATTGCCAGAGGACAGCAGCGTATTCCTTCAAAGTTACAGGCAACCATTTACCACTGTCAAAGGTGGTAAACTACTGCTGCTCGAGCGCTTGTTTTTCAAAATCAAACTCCCAAATTGGGGATTTGTTTTTGAAAAAAACAAATAACTAATGACCCCCGTATTCAGGGAGGTTTTTACCTTGGATACAAGGGTCGCTATTATTATTTTTCTGCTCATCACCACCAGGTTTTCTATAGGGATGACAGACAGAAAACAAGCATTTACAATGCAATGGTTTTGCCTTTGTTAAAGTTAGAGCTATTGGCATTGCTCTTGACACTCTGAAGCTCCACTCTGCACTCTGAAGCTCCACTCTGCATTCTGAAGCTCCACTCTGCACTCTGAAGCTCCACTCTGAAGCTCCACTCTGAAGCTCCACTCTGAAGCTCCACTCTGAAGCTCCACTCTGAAGCTGCACTCTGAAGCTGCACTCTGAAGCTCCACTCTGCACTCTGAAGCTCCACTCTGAATCTGAACTCTGAAGCTCCACTCTGAATCTGCACTCTGAAGCTCCACTCTGCACTCTGAAGCTCCACTCTGAATCTGAACTCTGAAGCTCCACTCTGAATCTGCACTCTGCACTCTGAATCTGCACTCTGAATCTCCACTCTGCACTCTGAATCTCCACTCTGCACTCTGAAGCTCCACTCTGCACTCTGAAGCTCCACTCTGAATCTCCACTATGCACTCTGAATCTCCACTCTGCACTCTGAATCTCCACTCTGCACTCTGAAGCTCCACTCTGCACTCTGAAGCTCCACTCTGCACTCTGAATCTCAACTCTGAAGCTCCACTCTCCACTCTGAATCTCCACTCTGAAGCTCCACTCTCCACTCTGAATCTCCACTCTGAATCTCCACTCTCCACTCTGAAGCTCCACTCTGAAGCTCCACTCTGAAGCTCCACTCTGAAGCTCTACTCTGCACTCTGAAGCTCCACTCTGAAGCTCCACTCTGAAGCTCCACTCTGAAGCTCCACTCTGAAGCTCTACTCTGCACTCTGAAGCTCCACTCTGAGGCTCCACTCTGAAGCTCCACTCTGAAGCTCCACTCTGAAGCTCCACTCTGAAGCTCCACTCTGAAGCTCCACTTTGAAGCTCCACTCTGAAGCTCCACTCTGAAGCTCCACTCTGAAGCTCCACTCTGAAGCTCCACTTTGAAGCTCCACTCTGAAGCTCCACTCTGAAGCTCCACTCTGCACTCTGAAGCTCCACTCTGAAGCTCCGCTCTGAAGCTCCACTCTGAAGCTCCACTCTGAAGCTCCACTCTGAAGCTCCACTCTGAAGCTCCACTCTGCACTCTGAAGCTCCACTCTGAAGCTCCGCTCTGAAGCTCCACTCTGAAGCTCCACTCTGAAGCTCCACTCTGAAGCTCCGCTCTGCACTCTGAAGCTCCACTCTGAAGCTCCACTCTGCACTCTGAAGCTCCACTCTGCACTCTGAAGCTCCACTCTGAAGCTCCACTCTGCACTCTGAAGCTCCACTCTGAAGCTCCACTCTGCACTCTGAAGCTCCACTCTGAATCTGCACTCTGAAGCTCCACTCTGCACTCTGAAGCTCCACTCTGAAGCTCCACTCTGCACTCTGAAGCTCCACTCTGAAGCTCCACTCTGCACTCTGAAGCTCCACTCTGAAGCTCCACTCTGAAGCTCCACTCTAAAGCTCCACTCTGAAGCTCCACTCTGAAGCTCCACTCTGAAGCTCCAATCTGAAGCTCCACTCTGCACTCTGAAGCTCCACTCTGCACTCTGAAGCTCCACTCTGAAGCTCCGCTCTGAAGCTCCACTCTGAAGCTCCACTCTGAAGCTCCACTCTGAAGCTCCACTCTGAAGCTCCACTCTGAAGCTCCACTCTGCACTCTGAAGCTCCGCTCTGAAGCTCCACTCTGAAGCTCCACTCTGAAGCTCCGCTCTGAAGCTCCGCTCTGAAGCTCCGCTCTGAAGCTCCACTCTGCACTCTGAAGCTCCACTCTGAAGCTCCACTCTGCACTCTGAAGCTCCACTCTGAAGCTCCACTCTGCACTCTGAAGCTCCACTCTGAAGCTCCACTCTGCACTCTGAAGCTCCACTCTGAAGCTCCACTCTGAAGCTCCACTCTGCACTCTGAAGCTCCACTCTGAAGCTCCACTCTCCACTCTGAAGCTCCACTCTGAAGCTCCACTCTGGAGCTCCACTCTGAAGCTCCACTCTGCACTCTGAAGCTCCACTCTGAAGCTCCGCTCTGAAGCTCCACTCTGAAGCTCCACTCTGAAGCTCCACTCTGAAGCTCCACTCTGAAGCTCCACTCTGCACTCTGAAGCTCCGCTCTGAAGCTCCACTCTGAAGCTCCACTCTGAAGCTCCGCTCTGAAGCTCCGCTCTGAAGCTCCGCTCTGAAGCTCCGCTCTGAAGCTCCACTCTGCACTCTGAAGCTCCACTCTGAAGCTCCACTCTGCACTCTGAAGCTCCACTCTGCACTCTGAAGCTCCACTCTGAAGCTCCACTCTGCACTCTGAAGCTCCACTCTGAAGCTCCACTCTGCACTCTGAAGCTCCACTCTGAAGCTCCACTCTGAAGCTCCACTCTGCACTCTGAAGCTCCACTCTGAAGCTCCACTCTGCACTCTGAAGCTCCACTCTGAAGCTCCACTCTGCACTCTGAAGCTCCACTCCGCACTCTGAAGCTCCACTCTGAAGCTCCACTCTGAAGCTCCACTCTGCACTCTGAAGCTCCACTCTGCACTCTGAAGCTCCACTCTGAAGCTCCACTCTGAAGCTCTACTCTGAAGCTCTACTCTGCACTCTGAAGCTCCACTCTGAAGCTCCACTCTGAAGCTCCACTCTGAAGCTCCACTCTGAAGCTCCACTCTGAAGCTCCACTTTGAAGCTCCACTCTGAAGCTCCACTCTGCACTCTGAAGCTCCACTCTGAAGCTCCACTCTGCACTCTGAAGCTCCACTCTGAAGCTCCACTCTGCACTCTGAAGCTCCACTCTGCACTCTGAAGCTCCACTCTGAAGCTCCACTCTGAAGCTCCACTCTGAAGCTCCACTCTGAAGCTCCACTCTGCACTCTGAAGCTCCACTCTGAAGCTCCACTCTGAAGCTCCACTCTGCACTCTGAAGCTCCACTCTAAAGCTCCGCTCTGAAGCTCCGCTCTGAAGCTCCACTCTGAAGCTCCACTCTGAAGCTCCACTCTGAAGCTCCACTCTGCACTCTGAAGCTCCACTCTGAAGCTCCACTCTGAAGCTCCACTCTGAAGCTCCACTCTGAAGCTCTACTCTGAAGCTCTACTCTGAAGCTCTACTCTGAAGCTCTACTCTGAAGCTCCACTCTGAAGCTCCACTCTGAAGCTCCACTCTGAAGCTCCACTCTGAAGCTCCACTCTGAAGCTCCACTCTGAAGCTCCACTCTGAAGCTCCACTCTGCACTCTGAAGCTCCACTCTGAATCTCCACTCTGAAGCTCCACTCTGAAGCTCCACTCTGAAGCTCCACTCTGAAGCTCCACTCTGCACTCTGAAGCTCCACTCTGAAGCTCCACTCTGCACTCTGAAGCTCCACTCTGAAGCTCCACTCTGGAGCTCCACTCTGAAGCTCCACTCTGAAGCTCCACTCTGAAGCTCCACTCTGAAGCTCCACTCTGCACTCTGAAGCTCCACTCTGAAGCTCCACTCTGCACTCTGAAGCTTCACTCTGAAGCTCCACTCTGCACTCTGAAGCTCCACTCTGAAGCTCCACTCTGCACTCTGAAGCTCCACTCTGAAGCTCCACTCTGCACTCTGAAGCTCCACTCTGAATCTGCACTCTGAAGCTCCACTCTGAAGCTCCACTCTGAAGCTCCACTCTGCACTCTGAAGCTCCACTCTGAATCTGCACTCTGAAGCTCCACTCTGAATCTGCACTCTGAAGCTCCACTCTGTACTCTGAAGCTCCACTCTGAATCTGCACTCTGAAGCTCCACTCTGAAGCTCCACTCTGAAGCTCCACTCTGAAGCTCCACTCTGCACTCTGAAGCTCCACTCTGAAGCTCCACTCTGCACTCTGAAGCTCCACTCTGAAGCTCCACTCGGAAGCTCCACTCTGAAGCTCCACTTTGAAGCTCCACTCTGAAGCTCCACTCTGAAGCTCCACTCTGAAGCTCCACTCTGAAACTCCACTCTGAAGCTCCACTCTGAAGCTCCACTCTGAAGCTCCACTCTGCACTCTGAAGCTCCACTCTGAAGCTCCACTCTGCACTCTGAAGCTCCACTCGGAAGCTCCACTCGGAAGCTCCACTCGGAAGCTGCACTCGGAAGCTCCACTCGGAAGCTCCATTCGGCACTCTGAAGCTCCACTCTGAAGCTCCACTCTGAAGCTCCACTCTGAAGCTCCACTTTGAAGCTCCACTCTGAAGCTCCACTCTGAAGCTCCACTCTGCACTCTGAAGCTCCACTCTGAAGCTCCACTCTGCACTCTGAAGCTCCACTCTGAAGCTCCACTCGGAAGCTCCACTCTGAAGCTCTACTCGGAAGCTCCACTCGGAAGCTCCACTCTGAAGCTCCACTCTGAAGCTCCACTCTGAATCTGCACTCTGAAGCTCCACTCTGAATCTGCACTCTGAAGCTCCACTCTGAATCTGCACTCTGAAGCTCCACTCTGAATCTGCACTCTGAAGCTCCACTCTGAATCTGCACTCTGAAGCTCCACTCTCCACTCTGAAGCTCCACTCTGAAGCTCCACTCTGAAGCTCCACTCTGAAGCTCCACTCTGAAGCTGCACTCTGAAGCTGCACTCTGAAGCTGCACTCTGAAGCTCCACTCTGAAGCTCCACTCTGAAGCTCCACTCTGAAGCTCCACTCTGCACTCTGAAGCTCCACTCTGCACTCTGAAGCTCCACTCTGAAGCTCCACTCTGAAGCTCTACTCTGAAGCTCTACTCTGAAGCTCTACTCTGAAGCTCTACTCTGCACTCTGAAGCTCCACTCTGAAGCTCCACTCTGAAGCTCCACTCTGAAGCTCCACTCTGAAGCTCCACTCTGAAGCTCCACTCTGCACTCTGAAGCTCCACTCTGAATCTGCACTCTGAAGCTCCACTCTGAATCTGCACTCTGAAGCTCCACTCTGCACTCTGAAGCTCCACTCTGAAGCTCCACTCTGAATCTGCACTCTGAAGCTCCACTCTGAAGCTCCACTCTGAAGCTGCACTCTGAAGCTGCACTCTGAAGCTGCACTCTGAAGCTGCACTCTGAAGCTGCACTCTGAAGCTGCACTCTGAAGCTCCACTCTGAAGCTCTACTCTGAAGCTCTACTCTGAAGCTCTACTCTGCACTCTGAAGCTCCACTCTGAAGCTCCACTCTGAAGCTCCACTCTGAAGCTCCACTCTGAAGCTCCACTCTGAAGCTCCACTCGGAAGCTCCACTCGGAAGCTCTACTCGGAAGCTCCACTCTGCACTCTGAAGCTCCACTCTGAAGCTCCACTCTGCACTCTGAAGCTCCACTCTGAAGCTCCACTCTGCACTCTGAAGCTCCACTCTGAAGCTCCACTCTGAAGCTCCACTATGAAGCTCCACTCTGGAGCTCCACTCTGCACTCTGAAGCTCCACTCTGAAGCTCCACTCTGAAGCTCCACTCTGAAGCTCCACTCTGAAGCTCTACTCGGAAGCTCCACTCTGAAGCTCCACTCTGCACTCTGAAGCTCCACTCTGACGCTCCACTCTGCACTCTGAAGCTCCTCTCTGAAGCTCCACTCTGAAGCTCCACTCTGAAGCTCCACTCTGCACTCTGAAGCTCCACTCTGAAGCTCCACTCTGAAGCTCCACTCTGCACTCTGAAGCTCCACTCTGAAGCTCCACTCTGCACTCTGAAGCTCCAATCTGAAGCTCCACTCTGCACTCTGAAGCTCCACTCTGTACTCTGAAGCTCCACTCTGAAGCTCCACTCTGAAGCTCCACTCTGAAGCTCCACTCTGCACTCTGAAGCTCCACTCTGAAGCTCCACTCTGAAGCTCCACTCTGCACTCTGAAGCTCCACTCTGAAGCTCCACTCTGAAGCTCCACTCTGAAGCTCCACTCTGAAGCTCCACTCTGCACTCTGAAGCTCCACTCTGAAGCTCCACTCTGAAGCTCTACTCGGAAGCTCCACTCGGAAGCTCCACTCTGAAGCTCTACTCGGAAGCTCCACTCGGAAGCTCCACTCGGAAGCTCCACTCGGAAGCTCCACTCTGAAGCTCCACTCTGAATCTGCACTCTGAAGCTCCACTCTGAATCTGCACTCTGAAGCTCCACTCTGAATCTGCACTCTGAAGCTCCACTCTGAATCTGCACTCTGAAGCTCCACTCTGAATCTGCACTCTGAAGCTCCACTCTGCACTCTGAAGATCCACTCTCCACTCTGAAGCTCCTCTCTGAAGCTCCACTCTGAAGCTCCACTCTGAAGCTCCACTCTGAAGCTCCACTCTGAAGCTGCACTCTGAAGCTGCACTCTGAAGCTGCACTCTGAAGCTCCACTCTGAAGCTCCACTCTGAAGCTCCACTCTGAAGCTCCACTCTGAAGCTCCACTCTGCACTCTGAAGCTCCACTCTGAAGCTCCACTCTGAAGCTCCACTCTGAAGCTCCACTCTGCACTCTGAAGCTCCACTCTGAAGCTCCACTCTGAAGCTCCACTCTGAAGCTCCACTCTGAAGCTCCACTCTGAAGCTCTACTCGGAAGCTCCACTCTGAAGCTCCACTCTGAAGCTCCACTCTGAAGCTCCACTCTGAAGCTCCACTCTGCACTCTGAAGCTCCACTCTGCACTCTGAAGCTCCACTCTGCACTCTGAAGCTCCACTCTGAAGCTCTACTCTGAAGCTCTACTCTGAAGCTCTACTCTGCACTCTGAAGCTCCACTCTGAAGCTCCACTCTGAAGCTCCACTCTGAAGCTCCACTCTGAAGCTCCACTCTGAAGCTCCACTCTGAAGCTCCACTCTGCACTCTGAAGCTCCACTCTGAATCTGCACTCTGAAGCTCCACTCTAAATCTGCACTCTGAAGCTCCACTCTGCACTCTGAAGCTCCACTCTGAATTTGCACTCTGAAGCTCCACTCTGAAGCTCCACTCTGAAACTCCACTCTGAAGCTGCACTCTGAAGCTGCACTCTGAAGCTGCACTCTGAAGCTGCACTCTGAAGCTGCACTCTGAAGCTCTACTCTGAAGCTCTACTCTGAAGCTCTACTCTGCACTCTGAAGCTCCACTCTGAAGCTCCACTCTGAAGCTCCACTCTGAAGCTCCACTCTGAAGCTCCACTCTGAAGCTCTACTCTGAAGCTCTACTCTGAAGCTCTACTCTGCACTCTGAAGCTCCACTCTGAAGCTCCACTCTGAAGCTCCACTCTGAAGCTCCACTCTGAAGCTCCACTCGGAAGCTCCACTCGGAAGCTCCACTCGGAAGCTCCACTCTGCACTCTGAAGCTCCACTCTGAAGCTCCACTCTGCACTCTGAAGCTCCACTCTGAAGCTCCACTCTGCACTCTGAAGCTCCACTCTGAAGCTCCACTCTGCACTCTGAAGCTCCACTCTGAAGCTCCACTCTGAAGCTCCACTCTGAAGCTCCACTCTGCACTCTGAAGCTCCACTCTGAAGCTCCACTCTGAAGCTCCACTCTGCACTCTGAAGCTCCACTCTGAAGCTCCACTCTGAAGCTCCACTCTGCACTCTGAAGCTCCACTCTGAAGCTCCACTCTGAAGCTCCACTCTGAAGCTCCACTCTGCACTCTGAAGCTCCACTCTGAAGCTCCACTCTGAAGCTCCACTCTGAAGCTCCACTCTGAAGCTCCACTCTGAAGCTCCACTCTGCACTCTGAAGCTCCACTCTGAAGCTCCACTCTGAAGCTCCACTCTGCACTCTGAAGCTCCACTCTGAAGCTCCACTCTGAAGCTCCACTCTGAAGCTCCACTCTGAAGCTCCACTCTGAAGCTCCACTCGGAAGCTCCACTCTGAAGCTCCACTCTGAAGCTCCACTCTGCACTCTGAAGCTCCACTCTGACGCTCCACTCTGCACTCTGAAGCTCCACTCTGAAGCTCCACTCTGAAGCTCCACTCTGAAGCTCCACTCTGAAGCTCCACTCTGAAGCTCCACTCTGCACTCTGAAGCTCCACTCTGAAGCTCCACTCTGCACTCTGAAGCTCCACTCTGAAGCTCCACTCTGCACTCTGAAGCTCCACTCTGCACTCTGAAGCTCCACTCTGAAGCTCCACTCTGAAGCTCCACTCTGAAGCTCCACTCTGAAGCTCCACTCTGCACTCTGAAGCTCCACTCTGAAGCTCCACTCTGCACTCTGAAGCTCCACTCTGAAGCTCCACTCTGAAGCTCCACTCTGAAGCTCCACTCTGAAGCTCCACTCTGAAGCTCCACTCTGCACTCTGAAGCTCCACTCTGAAGCTCCACTCTGAAGCTCCACTCTGAAGCTCCACTCTGAAGCTCCACTCTGAAGCTCCACTCTGAAGCTCCACTCTGCACTCTGAAGCTCCACTCTGAAGGTCCACTCTGAAGGTCCACTCTGAAGCTCCACTCTGAAGCTCCACTCTGCACTCTGAAGCTCCACTCTGAAGCTCCACTCTGAAGCTCCACTCTGAAGCTCCACTCTGAAGCTCCACTCTGCACTCTGAAGCTCCACTCTGAAGCTCCACTCTGCACTCTGAAGCTCCACTCTGAAGCTCCACTCTGAAGCTCCACTCTGAAGCTCCACTCTGAAGCTCCACTCTGAAGCTCCACTCTGCACTCTGAAGCTCCACTCTGAAGTTCCACTCTGCACTCTGAAGCTCCACTCTGAAGCTCCACTCTGCACTCTGAAGCTCCACTCTGAAGCTCCACTCTGCACTCTGAAGCTCCACTCTGAAGCTCCACTCTGCACTCTGAAGCTCCACTCTGAATCTGCACTCTGAAGCTCCACTCTGAAGCTCCACTCTGAAGCTCCACTCTGCACTCTGAAGCTCCACTCTGAATCTGCACTCTGAAGCTCCACTCTGAATCTGCACTCTGAAGCTCCACTCTGCACTCTGAAGCTCCACTCTGAATCTGCACTCTGAAGCTCCACTCTGAAGCTCCACTCTGAAGCTCCACTCTGAAGCTCCACTCTGCACTCTGAAGCTCCACTCTGAAGCTCCACTCTGAAGCTCCACTCTGAAGCTCCACTCTGAAGCTCCACTCTGAAGCTCTACTCTGAAGCTCTACTCTGCACTCTGAAGCTCCACTCTGAAGCTCCACTCTGAAGCTCCACTCTGAAGCTCCACTCTGAAGCTCCACTCTGCACTCTGAAGCTCCACTCTGAAGCTCCACTCTGCACTCTGAAGCTCCACTCTGAAGCTCCACTCTGAAGCTCCACTTTGAAGCTCCACTCTGAAGCTCCACTCTGAAGCTCCACTCTGAAGCTCCACTCTGAAGCTCCACTCTGAAGCTCCACTCTAAAGCTCCACTCTGCACTCTGAAGCTCCACTCTGAAGCTCCACTCTGCACTCTGAAGCTCCACTCGGAAGCTCCACTCGGAAGCTCCACTCGGAAGCTGCACTCGGAAGCTCCACTCGGAAGCTCCACTCGGCACTCTGAAGCTCCACTCTGAAGCTCCACTCTGAAGCTCCACTCTGAAGCTCCACTTTGAAGCTCCACTCTGAAGCTCCACTCTGAAGCTCCACTCTGAAGCTCCACTCTGCACTCTGAAGCTCCACTCTGAAGCTCCACTCTGCACTCTGAAGCTCCACTCTGAAGCTCCACTCGGAAGCTCCACTCTGAAGCTCTACTCGGAAGCTCCACTCGGAAGCTCCACTCTGAAGCTCTACTCGGAAGCTCCACTCGGAAGCTCCACTCGGAAGCTCCACTCGGAAGCTCCACTCGGAAGCTCCACTCTGAAGCTCCACTCTGCACTCTGAAGCTCCACTCTGAATCTGCACTCTGAAGCTCCACTCTGAATCTGCACTCTGAAGCTCCACTCTGAATCTGCACTCTGAAGCTCCACTCTGAATCTGCACTCTGAAGCTCCACTCTGCACTCTGAAGCTCCACTCTCCACTCTGAAGCTCCACTCTGAAGCACCACTCTGAAGCTCCACTCTGAAGCTCCACTCTGAAGCTGCACTCTGAAGCTGCACTCTGAAGCTGCACTCTGAAGCTCCACTCTGAAGCTCCACTCTGAAGCTCCACTCTGAAGCTCCACTCTGAAGCTCCACTCTGCACTCTGAAGCTCCACTCTGCACTCTGAAGCTCCACTCTGAAGCTCCACTCTGAAGCTCTACTCTGAAGCTCTACTCTGAAGCTCTACTCTGAAGCTCTACTCTGCACTCTGAAGCTCCACTCTGAAGCTCCACTCTGAAGCTCCACTCTGAAGCTCCACTCTGAAGCTCCACTCTGCACTCTGAAGCTCCACTCTGAATCTGCACTCTGAAGCTCCACTCTGAATCTGCACTCTGAAGCTCCACTCTGCACTCTGAAGCTCCACTCTGAATCTCCACTCTGAATCTGCACTCTGAAGCTCCACTCTGAAGCTCCACTCTGAAGCTCCACTCTGAAACTGCACTCTGAAGCTGCACTCTGAAGCTGCACTCTGAAGCTGCACTCTGAAGCTGCACTCTGAAGCTGCACTCTTAAGCTCCACTCTGAAGCTGCACTCTGAAGCTCCACTCTGAAGCTCCACTCTGAAGCTCCACTCTGAAGCTCCACTCTGAAGCTCCACTCTGAAGCTCCACTCTGAAGCTCCACTCGGAAGCTCCACTCGAAAGCTCCACTCGGAAGCTCCACTCGGAACCTCCACTCTGCACTCTGAAGCTCCACTCTGAAGCTCCACTCTGCACTCTGAAGCTCCACTCTGAAGCTCCACTCTGAAGCTCCACTCTGAAGCTCCACTCTGAAGCTCCACTCTGCACTCTGAAGCTCCACTCTGAAGCTCCACTCTGAAGCTCCACTCTGAAGCTCCACTCTGCACTCTGAAGCTCCACTCTGAAGCTCCACTCTGAAGCTCCACTCTGCACTCTGAAGCTCCACTCTGAAGCTCCACTCTGAAGCTCCACTCTGAAGCTCCACTCTGAAGCTCCACTCTGAAGCTCCACTCTGCACTCTGAAGCTCCACTCTGAAGCTCCACTCTGAAGCTCCACTCTGAAGCTCCACTCTGCACTCTGAAGCTCCACTCTGAAGCTCCACTCTGAAGCTCCACTCTGAAGCTCCACTCTGAAGCTCCACTCTGAAGCTCCACTCGGAAGCTCCACTCTGAAGCTCCACTCTGCACTCTGAAGCTCCACTCTGACGCTCCACTCTGCACTCTGAAGCTCCACTCTGAAGCTCCACTCTGAAGCTCCACTCTGAAGCTCCACTCTGAAGCTCCACTCTGCACTCTGAAGCTCCACTCTGAAGCTCCACTCTGCACTCTGAAGCTCCACTCTGAAGCTCCACTCTGCACTCTGAAGCTCCACTCTGAAGCTCCACTCTGAAGCTCCACTCTGCACTCTGAAGCTCCACTCTGAAGCTCCACTCTGAAGCTCCACTCTGAAGCTCCACTCTGCACTCTGAAGCTCCACTCTGAAGCTCCACTCTGAAGCTCCACTCTGCACTCTGAAGCTCCACTCTGAAGCTCCACTCTGAAGCTCCACTCTGAAGCTCCACTCTGAAGCTCCACTCTGAAGCTCCACTCTGAAGCTCCACTCTGCACTCTGAAGCTCCACTCTGAAGCTCCACTCTGAAGCTCCACTCTGAAGCTCCACTCTGAAGCTCCACTCTGAAGCTCCACTCTGCACTCTGAAGCTCCACTCTGAAGCTCCACTCTGAAGCTCCACTCTGCACTCTGAAGCTCCACTCTGAAGGTCCACTCTGAAGGTCCACTCTGAAGCTCCACTCTGAAGCTCCACTCTGCACTCTGAAGCTCCACTCTGAAGCTCCACTCTGAAGCTCCACTCTGAAGCTCCACTCTGAATCTCCACTCTGAAGCTCCACTCTGGAGCTCCACTGTGAAGCTCCACTCTGCACTCTGAAGCTCCACTCTGCACTCTGAAGCTCCACTCTGAAGCTCTACTCGGAAGCTCCACTTGGAAGCTCCACTCTGAAGCTCTACTCGGAAGCTCCACTCGGAAGCTCCACTCGGAAGCTCCACTCGGAAGCTCCACTCTGAAGCTCCACTCTGCACTCTGAAGCTCCACTCTGAATCTGCACTCTGAAGCTCCACTCTGAATCTGCACTCTGAAGCTCCACTCTGAATCTGCACTCTGAAGCTCCACTCTGCACTCTGAAGCTCCACTCTCCACTCTGAAGCTCCACTCTGAAGCTCCACTCTGAAGCTCCACTCTGAAGCTCCACTCTGAAGCTGCACTCTGAAGCTGCACTCTGAAGCTGCACTCTGAAGCTCCACTCTGAAGCTCCACTCTGAAGCTCCACTCTGAAGCTCCACTCTGCACTCTGAAGCTCCACTCTGCACTCTGAAGCTCCACTCTGAAGCTCCACTCTGAAGCTCTACTCTGAAGCTCTACTCTGAAGCTCTACTCTGAAGCTCTACTCTGCACTCTGAAGCTCCACTCTGAAGCTCCACTCTGAAGCTCCACTCTGAAGCTCCACTCTGAAGCTCCACTCTGAAACTCCACTCTGCACTCTGAAGCTCCACTCTGAATCTGCACTCTGAAGCTCCACTCTGAATCTGCACTCTGAAGCTCCACTCTGCACTCTGAAGCTCCACTCTGAATCTCCACTCTGAATCTGCACTCTGAAGCTCCACTCTGAAGCTCCACTCTGAAGCTCCACTCTGAAGCTGCACTCTGAAGCTGCACTCTGAAGCTGCACTCTGAAGCTGCACTCTGAAGCTGCACTCTGAAGCTGCACTCTGAAGCTCCACTCTGAAGCTGCACTCTGAAGCTGCACTCTGAAGCTCCACTCTGAAGCTCTACTCTGAAGCTCTACTCTGAAGCTCCACTCTGAAGCTCCACTCTGAAGCTCCACTCTGAAGCTCCACTCGGAAGCTCCACTCGGAAGCTCCACTCTGCACTCTGAAGCTCCACTCTGAAGCTCCACTCTGCACTCTGAAGCTCCACTCTGAAGCTCCACTCTGCACTCTGAAGCTCCACTCTGAAGCTCCACTCTGAAGCTCCACTCTGAAGCTCCACTCTGCACTCTGAAGCTCCACTCTGAAGCTCCACTCTGAAGCTCCACTCTGAAGCTCCACTCTGCACTCTGAAGCTCCACTCTGAAGCTCCACTCTGAAGCTCCACTCTGCACTCTGAAGCTCCACTCTGAAGCTCCACTCTGAAGCTCCACTCTGCACTCTGAAGCTCCACTCTGAAGCTCCACTCTGAAGCTCCACTCTGAAGCTCCACTCTGCACTCTGAAGCTCCACTCTGAAGCTCCACTCTGAAGCTCCACTCTGAAGCTCCACTCTGCACTCTGAAGCTCCACTCTGAAGCTCCACTCTGAAGCTCCACTCTGAAGCTCCACTCGGAAGCTCCACTCTGAAGCTCCACTCTGCACTCTGAAGCTCCACTCTGACGCTCCACTCTGCACTCTGAAGCTCCACTCTGAAGCTCCACTCTGAAGCTCCACTCTGAAGCTCCACTCTGAAGCTCCACTCTGCACTCTGAAGCTCCACTCTGAAGCTCCACTCTGAAGCTCCACTCTGAAGCTCCACTCTGAAGCTCCACTCTGCACTCTGAAGCTCCACTCTGAAGCTCCACTCTGCACTCTGAAGCTCCACTCTGAAGCTCCACTCTGAAGCTCCACTCTGAAGCTCCACTCTGCACTCTGAAGCTCCACTCTGAAGCTCCACTCTGCACTCTGAAGCTCCACTCTGAAGCTCCACTCTGAAGCTCCACTCTGCACTCTGAAGCTCCACTCTGAAGCTCCACTCTGAAGCTCCACTCTGAAGCTCCACTCTGCACTCTGAAGCTCCACTCTGAAGCTCCACTCTGAAGCTCCACTCTGAAGCTCCACTCTGCACTCTGAAGCTCCACTCTGAAGCTCCACTCGGAAGCTCCACTCTGAAGCTCTACTCGGAAGCTCCACTCGGAAGCTCCACTGTGAAGCTCTACTCGGAAGCTCCACTCGGAAGCTCCACTCGGAAGCTCCACTCGGAAGCTCCACTCGGAAGCTCCACTCTGAAGCTCCGCTCTGCACTCTGAAGCTCCACTCTGAATCTGCACTCTGAAGCTCCACTCTGAATCTGCACTCTGAAGCTCCACTCTGAATCTGCACTCTGAAGCTCCACTCTGAATCTGCACTCTGAAGCTCCACTCTGCACTCTGAAGCTCCACTCTCCACTCTGAAGCTCCACTCTGAAGCTCCACTCTGAAGCTGCACTCTGAAGCTGCACTCTGAAGCTGCACTCTGAAGCTCCACTCTGAAGCTCCACTCTGAAGCTCCACTCTGAAGCTCCACTCTGAAGCTCCACTCTGCACTCTGAAGCTCCACTCTGCACTCTGAAGCTCCACTCTGAGGCTCCACTCTGAAGCTCCACTCTGAAGCTCTACTCTGAAGCTCTACTCTGAAGCTCTACTCTGAAGCTCTACTCTGCACTCTGAAGCTCCACTCTGAAGCTCCACTCTGAAGCTCCACTCTGAAGCTCCACTCTGAAGCTCCACTCTGCACTCTGAAGCTCCACTCTGAATCTGCACTCTGAAGCTCCACTCTAAATCTGCACTCTGAAGCTCCACTCTGCACTCTGAAGCTCCACTCTGAATCTCCACTCTGAATCTGCACTCTGAAGCTCCACTCTGAAGCTCCACTCTGAAGCTGCACTCTGAAGCTGCACTCTGAAGCTGCACTCTGAAGCTGCACTCTGAAGCTGCACTCTGAAGCTCCACTCTGAAGCTGCACTCTGAAGCTGCACTCTGAAGCTCCACTCTGAAGCTCTACTCTGAAGCTCTACTCTGAAGCTCCACTCTGAAGCTCCACTCTGAAGCTCCACTCTGAAGCTCCACTCTGAAGCTCCACTCTGAAGCTCCACTCGGAAGCTCCACTCGGAAGCTCCACTCTGCACTCTGAAGCTCCACTCTGCACTCTGAAGCTCCACTCTGAAGCTCCACTCTGCACTCTGAAGCTCCACTCTGAAGCTCCACTCTGCACTCTGAAGCTCCACTCTGAAGCTCCACTCTGAAGCTCCACTCTGAAGCTCCACTCTGCACTCTGAAGCTCCACACTGAAGCTCCACTCTGAAGCTCCACTCTGCACTCTGAAGCTCCACTCTGAAGCTCCACTCTGAAGCTCCACTCTGCACTCTGAAGCTCCACTCTGAAGCTCCACTCTGAAGCTCCACTCTGCACTCTGAAGCTCCACTCTGAAGCTCCACTCTGAAGCTCCACTCTGAAGCTCCACTCTGCACTCTGAAGCTCCACTCTGAAGCTCCACTCTGAAGCTCCACTCTGAAGCTCCACTCTGAAGCTCCACTCTGAAGCTCCACTCTGCACTCTGAAGCTCCACTCTGAAGCTCCACTCTGAAGCTCCACTCTGAAGCTCCACTCCGCACTCTGAAGCTCCACTCTGAAGCTCCACTCTGAAGCTCCACTCTGAAGCTCCACTCTGAAGCTCCACTCGGAAGCTCCACTCTGAAGCTCCACTCTGCACTCTGAAGCTCCACTCTGACGCTCCACTCTGCACTCTGAAGCTCCACTCTGAAGCTCCACTCTGAAGCTACACTCTGAAGCTACACTCTGAAGCTCCACTCTACACTCTGAAGCTCCACTCTGAAGCTCCACTCTGAAGCTCCACTCTGAAGCTCCACTCTGCACTCTGAGCTCCACTCTGAAGCTCCACTCTGCACTCTGAAGCTCCACTCTGAAGCTCCACTCTGAAGCTCCACTCTGCACTCTGAAGCTCCACTCTGAAGCTCCACTCTGAAGCTCCACTCTGAAGCTCCACTCTGCACTCTGAAGCTCCACTCTGAAGCTCCACTCTGAAGCTCCACTCTGCACTCTGAAGCTCCACTCTGAAGCTCCACTCTGAAGCTCCACTCTGAAGCTCCACTCTGAAGCTCCACTCTGCACTCTGAAGCTCCACTCTGAAGCTCCACTCTGAAGCTCCACTCTGAAGCTCCACTCTGCACTCTGAAGCTCCACTCTGAAGCTCCACTCTGAAGCTCCACTCTGCACTCTGAAGCTCCACTCTGAAGGTCCACTCTGAAGCTCCACTCTGAAGCTCCACTCTGCACTCTGAAGCTCCACTCTGAAGCTCCACTCTGAAGCTCCACTCTGAAGCTCCACTCTGAAGCTCCACTCTGAAGCTCCACTCTGCACTCTGAAGCTCCACTCTGAAGCTCCACTCTGAAGCTCCACTCTGCACTCTGAAGCTCCACTCTGAAGCTCCACTCTGAAGCTCCACTCTGAAGCTCCACTCTGAAGCTCCACTCTGCACTCTGAAGCTCCACTCTGAAGCTCCACTCTGAAGCTCCACTCTGAAGCTCCACTCTGAAGCTCCACTCTGAAGCTCCACTCTGCACTCTGAAGCTCCACTCTGAAGCTCCACTCTGAAGCTCCACTCTGCACTCTGAAGCTCCACTCTGAAGGTCCACTCTGAAGGTCCACTCTGAAGCTCCACTCTGAAGCTTCACTCTGCACTCTGAAGCTCCACTCTGAAGCTCCACTCTGAAGCTCCACTCTGAAGCTCCACTCTGAAGCTCCACTCTGAAGCTCCGCACTCTGCACTCTGCACTCTGCACTCTGGAATCTGAATCTCCACTCTGCACTCTGAATCTCCACTCTGCACTCTGCACACGCAATTTTGGGTGGGCGACAGGTAAAACACCAAGGCTGTCTAACCTTGATTCCACCTCATATCTCTTTCATGAACCACCATACATGTCCTGCCCATTTATTTCACTCATGCATGGGTTTTTTTAATCCCTGCTTTCTCCCTTTGTCAGCGTTTTACCGTCATTTTCTTTATCAGTCTTCACCCCGTTTCTCTCTCTTATTTTGGATGGAGGCTGGTGTTAAAACAATAATAAGTGCGGGTTTTCAAATACGAGCGCTGGTGGACCCCTGCAACCAGCTCAGCTGCTCAAAGTAAGCACGGTATAATCTTCATGCCTCCTACTTTCCCTGCAGCCAACCATCTCCTCGGATGACGGGCTGCCGGCGATACCTCCCTGCAGCTTGGTTTGACCTTCATGCCCTTTCCCGGCGGGTGCCCTCAATCCCGGACCAGATTCGGGGGCGTTCCCGAGAAGAGGCTTTCGGCTGACGTAGCCAAAAGCCAAAGAATCTCGGGAACGCCCCCGTGTCTCCTCCGGCATTGACGGACAGGCCCCTCGTCCAATGGCTAGGCTCCATTTATGGAGCCAGCCAATGAATGACGAGGGCCGACCCAAACCCACACTACAGTTCTCATTAGGTTTTTGCCTGCGCAAAAAAGATGCGCAGAGCGCATCTTTTCGCGAGGCAAAACCTAAATAGACACCAGACTTAAATAGTGCAGGTGGTCTTATTACCTTACTCCAATGGCCTATCAGGCCAACTTTCAGTCGATGAGGCCAATGGGAGCACTGAAGATGGATAGTTGACAGATGACACATCTCTAAATAGGGTAGGCAGACAATTGCTGAGTACCTCGTCCACCAAATTCTAGCTCAGTCCTTTATTTTTGCAAACCAAACTTATTTTCTGATCTAGCCTTCTGTCTTTGTACAATGAGCCAAGAACCAAGCTATTTTCATAAAGAAAAACTATTTTATCATTCTTGCTAAGACAATCTAATGCGTGATTAAGAATGTCCTATAAAGTTAACCCACTGGCACTAAAAATGTCTGCACTACAAAAATCCTAGTTCATTAGGCAACATTTTACTATTGAAGAACATTTTGCTATTGCTGCACAGTACTGACGATTACATTATTCTCAACCGGATATGTTTGCAATAAGACACATTTTCAATATGTGTACTATGGCATAGATTCATCAAGCAAAAATCCGCTCGCAAAGGGGAAGATTCTCAGAATCTGCTCCTTTGCGACCGGTATTTTTTTCTTTTGGGATGCATCATCCCAAATGCAAAAATCGCAATTTAAGAAATCGCAAAATTGCAATTACTTAAATTGCTATTGCATTTAAGGAATCTCAAATTAAGATTCCTTAAATGCAATGCATTAAAGTTTAATAAATAGCGATTTTGCAAATAGGGCTCACAAATTACCATGAAGTTAAACTTCATGGTAATTTGCAAAAACTTTGAAAAATGCACTAAAGTGCATTTTTCAAAGTTTCATGTTGCGCATACACATGTCTTAAGGGCATGTGTGTGCGCAACATATGTGCACAGATCAATTTCAGGGTGCAACAGGGTGTCCTTTGGACACCCCTGCACCCTTGAAATCGCATTCTCAATTTGCGATTCGCTAATTGCGATTCGCAAATTGGGAATGTCTTCCCATTCATCCTATGGGCCTCTCGGCCCATAGGAATGAATGGGGAGGTATTCCTTAATTGCGACTCGCAATTTGTGAGTCGCGATTAAGGAATTTTAAGAAATCGCTATTTTTTTAATGATTTCTTCATGCATTGCATTTTGCTATTCCTTAATAGCGAATCGTTATTTTTCGCTATTAAGGAATAGCAAAATGGGTTCTTGATGCATCTGGGGGTATGTTTCTATTCAACGTTTAATGGACACATTTTTTTATGGGGCTATAATGAAAATAAATTAATGTGTGCCCCGAAAGCCCCTTCAGCTTAAAGGTGCCCCCAACCATACAGCGGCCCCGTTTTAGGCCAACACCAATGAGCATCTGTGAGATATGTGAGACTCAGAGGCCCCTCATGACATTCTGTAGGGGGGCCTCCATCAGTTTGCATTACATCACTGCATGCAAATATTGCGTACAGAACATGGATGCTGTTGCTTACTTCTTGAACAAATGCAACATTCACAAGATAATTCATTAGATTTCACAGAACTTTAGGTATCCTGAAACCTAGCCTGACATCTCTTATCAATGTGATGGTGCTTTTTATAATGTTGAGATAAATAAAGCGATATTGTACAGTATTATCTTAGGCTTAATGAAAATGTATTCGTTTAAATACAAAAATTGTAGTAGGCACCTATATTAACTCTCTAGGCCTGAGTAGCTAAAGTACAATTTCTTGACCAAAAGTTGACATGACTAAAAAGAATGCTGACATAACCTAAACTGTTTATCTTTCTCACCTTCTCATGGACTTATTTTTCATATTGAATAATAGTTGCATACATGTTTTCATATAACTGCAAAATGTTTCTACTTAAACAAAGATTATTGTTAAGAAATTAATAGGGATTTTCCATTTAGGGCCATACATACTGACACATTTCCCCATAGACACAGAAAGGGAAAAATCCTTTCATACATATGGCCCTTTGTGAGGTAATGAGGAAGTTCAGATATGTAGATTCAGCATTTAAACTTGATCTCAACCCGATCAACTGACCTGTGTTTTCTATCTAATGAGTGGTTGATGTGCACAATGTTTTCTATTCATAATACAGATGTTTCAACTGCTACATAGACCATTGTTAGCTAATGAATAGGTTTGCTATTTAGAAGGTTAAAAATGTAGTTTAAAACGTAGGAAAGTAGTTCTGAATGGGAGAAAGATTCATAGAAATGTTTAGAAATAATAAAACATAGTTACCCACTTTGAAATTGTTGTCTGAATACTCCTGGTGAAGAAGACAAGGAGTGAGCCTGTTCCCTTGAGAGCATTGAGAGCTGATTGGCTGACTGGAGACGGAAGAAGCAACATGTTGCAAAAGCTTCAGACGATGATGTCAATACTAGAGTGTGTTCCTAGAGCAGACCGAGACTTTGCATCCCAATTTTCATCCTTAGTACACTCTGTTTTGAGACTCTACTTAGTTTTTGATCCTCTCTTTGTGGGAAATTCGGGTTTGAATGATTATTGATTATTTGATCTGAATTTAATGCTGAAGCTTCATGCTTTATGATTTCTCTCCAGCTTAGAACTCTTCATGGGTTCTGACTGACACCTTTTCTCTCCCCATTCCTTAGAATAAGGATTATTTTCTTTACGGAACGCATTTAACCCTATAGGTGTGGCCGTTGGCCAATTGCCAACAGCCACAGTACCTCCCAAGTGCAGATGTCGGCCATTAGCCTACTCTGGGGAGGTATTTACAGGACCCTCTGGCACCAGAGGGAGTCTTTTTTGTGTAGTGCCGATCAGCATGCAGGGTGCACTGATGTCATCACACTAAAGTGAAAGTAAAATGATCTGATTGGCTCATTTTACTTTTACTGCATCAGGGCTTGGGGTCATATCTCTGCCCCAAGTACTGATTGGGGTGGGAAAAGTATCGTTGGAATGGGGAGAATCTCCCCTTTCAATGATATTACTCCCCATTAGATAACCTGCTTGGGGATCGTCATAGGAGAATGATCTCCAGGCAGGGATCCACCCACTAGCACCAGGGATTTTAAGCGAGCGGCCCCTTCAGCAAGGGATTGTGCTCCTCCCACATCATAGCAGATTAGTCTTTCTGCTGGGGGCAGATGGGAGTATTTAAACTGATCTGTCATCCCCGGGAGGAGGTGGAAAACCCACTTGTCACCAGGGTCGTTTTTTAGATTAATTATAGGGGGTGGGGGCTGCCCATTATGGGTATGGCCATGTCTCCACCCCACACAAACTATAATGGCAGTCTTTTCGGCCCCCAGAGGGCAGTTGGGGGTGATCACGCCAAGCCTTTGTGACACCAGGTTTTTTTAACATAGGGGTGGGGCTGCCCACCAAGGACTTAGCCATGCCCCCTCCCCAATAAGTGAGATAGTTTTCCTGCACCCCTGACTGGCAGATGGGGGTAGTTACCGCCAATCTGCTCCCAAGGGGGAGGGGGCAGAAATCCAACTAGACACCTGGGACATTTTGTTAAATTATCATAGGTGGTGAGGGTTACCCATCATAGTCATTTCCCCACCCCCAAAAACCATAATGACTGTCTTTCTGCCCCCTCTGGAGTACAGGTGGGGGTGATTACCCCAAAACTTCCACTGGTGGCACAAAGCCCACTAAACACCAGGGATCGTTTTATTTGATTTATTTAAACATAGGGATGGAGGCTGCCCCCTGCAGAGGTGGATGGGGCAAACACTCCGATTTGCCTGCTCTAGGGAGATCAAAAAGCCCACGAGATGCCAGGGAATACAAAACAATTATAGGAGTGATTGCTACCCACTATGGGCATGACCATACAGCAACTAAATGGAGCACCCGCCTTTCTGCCCCACTTGGGGGGGGGGTAGCTTAGGGTAATTAGCACTCATCAGTCTACCCCCAGGAGATAGAAACCCACAGACATTTTTTTAAACTAGACAAACAGGGGATTTTGAGTGGTGTACCTTGTGCGGATCCCATGAGGTTTTCTTATCCACAACACCCTGTAAACTCCCACAGTGCCTTAAATCATGTATTTTTCTATCATTTCTATGATGGAAACCCCTGGAATTGTCAGGAATCCACAAAATTCCCAACACACAGCATTGCCCTACTTTTGCCAATATAAATGCTGCACTACTTGTGTGGTTGAGCCTAGTGCGTGCAACAGGAATGGATCAAACCGAGGTAACTAGGAGTTTCCATGCTAAGGCTTCCATTGCCCTTAGTTTGATCGGTTCCTGTCACAGGCACTAGTTCTAGCCATATTATTGGGAAATCATTTTTATTAACACAAATGTGATGTATTCATGATGCACTTTTGACCATTTCCTTTCGCGGTGACTAAGCCCAGCCGCACAAGTGAGGTACCATTTTTATTGTAAGACTTTGGGGAATGCTGGGATGCTGGGTAAAAGGAAGTTTGTGGCTCCCCATAGAGTCTAGAATTTTCTTTCACAGAAATGTATGGAATATGTGTTTTATTAGTCAAAGTTTGAGATTTGCAAGGGATTATGGGTAACATAACCAGATGAGAGCCATAGAAGTCACCCTATCCTGGATTTCCCTAGTTGTCTAATCTTCAATAATGTACAGGTTTATTAGTTTTCCCTGGCTGCAAGCTGATCTAGGGCCCAAAATCCACAGCCACACACTTTGCAGCAAATGGTTAATTTTTTAGTGGAAAAATGAGATTTATTCATGTTGCGTTTTGGGTCATTTCCTGTCACTGGCACTAGGCCTACCCACACAAATAAGGTACCATTTCTTTTGGAAGACTTATGGGAATGCTGGGTGAAAGGATGTTTGTTGTTTCCCACAGATTCCAGAACTTTCAAGCACAGAAATGTGAGTAAAATGTGTTTTTAAGTCAAAGTTTGAGGTTTTCAAGGGATCCTGGAGAGAGCCATGCAAGTCACCTCACGCTGGACTCCCCTATTAGTTTTCCTCGGTGCCGGCTCAGCTTGGGCCTAAAATCCACTGCTACCCACTTTACATAAAACAGGTTAGTTTTGAAAGGAAAATGGTGAAGTATCCATGTTGTGTTTTGCCCCATTCCTGTTGCAGGAACTAAGCCTAGCCAAACAAGTGAGGTGCCATTTTTATTGTAAGATTTTGGGGAATGCCGGGATACTGGGTGGAAGGAAGTTTGTGGCTTGCTGTACATTACAGAATTTTCCATCACATAACTGTGAGGAAAATTAGTTTTTTTAGTTAAATTGAATGGTTTGCAAGGGATTCTGGGTGAAACAACATGGTGAGAGTGATGCAAGGAACAAAACACTGGACTCCCCTACTTGTCTAGTTTTAAAAAATTTACAGGTTTTCTAGGTTTCCCTAAGAGCCGCCTTTGCTAGGGCCCCAAATCCACTACTGCCTACTTTGCAAAAAACGGTCAATTGTGAGTGGAAAAATGGGATGTATTCGTGTTTCGTTTTGGGCCGTTTCCTGCAGCGGGCACTAGGCCTATCCACACAAGAGAGGTGCCAATTTTTTCAGAAGACTTAGTAATGCTGGGGGGGAAAGAGGTTTGTAGGTACCCATAGATTCCAGAACTTTCCATATCAGATATGTAAGGAAATTGTGTTTTATAAGTCAAACTTTGAGGTTTGCAAGGGGTTCTGGATACCACAACCTGGTGAGAGCCATGCAAGTCACCCCACACTGAGTTCCCAAAGGTCTCTAATTTTCAAAAATGTATAGGTTTTCTAGTTTTCTCCAGATGCCGGCTGAGTCAGAGCACAAAACTCACAGCTACCCACTTTGCAAAAAACGGGTCAGTTTTGAGTAGAAAAATAATGTATCCATGTTGCATTTTGGGCCGTTTCTGTAGCGGGCACTAAGCCTAATTACACAAGTGAAGTACTGTTTCTTTTGGAAGACTTATTGGAATTCTGGGTGGAAGGAATTTTGTGGCTTCCCGCAGATTCTAGAACCTTCTATCACAGAAATGTGAGGAAAACATGTTTTTTTTATTCAAGGTTTGAGGTTTGCAAGGGATTCTGGGTAAAACAACTTGGTGAGAGCCATACACGTCTCCCCATCCTGGTTTCCTATAGGTGTCTAGATTTTAAAAAATTTACCGGTTTGCTTGGTTTTCCTGGGTAACATAAGAGCTATTGCCCATAAACTACAGCTACCCTTTTTGTAGAAAATGGTCCAGTTTTGAGTAGAAAAATGTGATGTATTCATGTTGCATTTTGGGCCATTTCCTGTCACTGGCACTAAGCCTACCCACACAAGCGAGGTACCATTTACTTTAGAAGACTTATGAGAATGATGGCTAAAAGGAGGTTTGTGGTTCCCTGCAGACTCCAGAACTTTCCAGCACAGAAATGTGAGGAAAATTTGCCTTTTCATTCAAAGTTTGAGTTTTGCAAGGGATTTTGGTCAAAACAATCTGGTGAGAGCAACACAAGTCACCCAATCTTGGAGTCTTGTATGTGTCTAGTTTTAAAAATTGTACAGGTTTACTATGTTTCCCTTGGTGGCGGCTGAGCTACTGCAAAAACTCGGCAGTTTTGAGTGGAAAAATGTGTTATATCCATGTTGCGTTTTGGGCCAATTCCCGTCACATGCAATGGCCCTACCCGCACAATTGAGGTACCATTTTTATCCAATGACATGTGGGAGCATAGTCTAGCACAATATTGTTTATTATCAATTAGATTTTGCAGCATTTGTCCCTTCCAAATGTAAGCCAGTGTGTAAATGTATATAATTTGAAAACCACTATCCACATCATATGCTACTAACAACTTATTTTGGGATAGTCTGAGAATTCTATTACTTTAATTATTAAAACGGTTAAAGCCTATTTTAATTTTGAAACTGCCAAAGAATTCCAATAAATGTTGCCATTTGTTTTGTTAAAAGCTACCACTTTATCCGTAAAATTCCATGAGCTCTCCTCAGCACAGGACAGATCTTTTTTTAAACTAATCATCATTTGGTCACTGAATTGATTTTAGAAAATTTCCATATTTGATAGTCAATTAAAGAAATCGGCGGAGGAAATTACGTAATCAATAATGCAGCCATCCTTCGGTCCTTTTTGTTTATTTTTCACTGGGATATCTTTTTCTAGTCTCCCATTGACTATTAATACCTCCAAATTTCTTAAGCCTTCTAATAAAATTGTTCCTCTTTTATCCGTTCGACTATGATTTTAAAATTGAGTCAGTGATATATTTAATGCTTGGTCCTTAGTGGTGTTAGCAAAGAGCCCTAAACTATGGGTGAAAACCTTAGCATTCAGGACTCCAACCAACATTAGGTTGTTACATTCTAAGTTTTAGAGGATGAATGAGAGGAAGGCAAGCAAATCTTTCAATAAATGTATATTTGATGGACCTGGTGGAATGTATGCATTCACAATTAAAAGGTACTTGGGGTTCGTAGAATCTCCTTGGCCTTTACCGTAATTGCCTGAAATAAATGAGAGGAATGTGGAATTTTATAGGACCGTTTAATGCTTGATCTAATCAGAATGGTGATGCCACTTTTCGCATGTCTCCTGCTCACCGGAGACGCAGGGCGGCTCAGCACAGTCTTCCATGGACCGATTCATAATAATCCAGGACCCTTGAAGGCATATTATATCGGCGTTCTGTTCTCTCAAGATGGTGGGCATCAAGAGACAATAGATCTTCTATAGAGAGAAGCCGTCTATTTGTAGACTCTGTTTCAGGGGCTTTCTACTCATTGGGGATCAATACCTCAGCCCAGTAGTTTATCAGAATGAGATAATTAAATGTGACATCACCTTAGACCCAAATGACACTCTGGCATACCTAAGATTGCCCTGTTTTAGAACTTGAACCAAAGCCAAATCACTACTCTGTGTCATTTTTAAATCATAAATTTCAGCAAAACAACTCAATAAATAAGACCTGTTCATAAATAGCTCATAATTAAATATAAAAACAAAATCCAACAAAAGGTGGGCAGAAGGCTGAGTGCTAACATAATGATCTCCTTTAGACATTTTACTAGAATTATAAATCACATCACTGCCAATCCTCCAATATAAAGTCATCCTCTTTAGACTCAGAGCATAAGTCGATAATGGACGGAATCATGCTATTTTCAGTGGAGTGAATAGAATAGATTTCACTTGAAGGGCCTTGACTCTGCTTTCAGGACTTACCACAACTCTCACCCCCGCCATTCTATTTCCAGGAGAAGAGACGGTAGACAGAGATGTAGTTTCCACTGTTCCTTCTACCTTTTGGTGTAGAGATTCAGAATTAGACTCCATATTTGCCTCCTTATTTTGGCCTATATCTTTTTTGAAAAATAGGTTGAAATGGCATTAAAACCTTTTAGAGTATTTATCTGTACTGACTTGTTTCTAAGAGGGTTGGCTTTAGTTTTTTTTCAAGCTCTTATAAACACCAGTTTCCCTCAGCGTAGTTTTTTTGCAGTCATTGTTCTAAGTAAAGCTCAAATGGAATCTTAGGAAAAAGTAGGCCTTCACCAAACTTCTACTTCGGTCATCTGGTGTACACTCTGGCAACGACTTGCAACAGCTATCAGCTGTAGTGCTGTAATGCTGTAAAGCAGGGAGACTTCTACGACTATGCACTGCAGGGCTATAAGGTGATGAAACTGCTACCCGGCAAATTCAACCAGAGTTGTACCTCCGAGAATGGGACAGCAGGGCACACTAGAAAGCCACGCATTTCCCACACCCACACCCTCACGCTTGCTCTTGCTCGCTCTCAACCAGAATGCAGTACCTGGCAGCAAATACCACAGAGAGCCTGGAATAAATCTGGCACCACCCTGCAGCACAAACACCAAAGTCTGCTTCCTCAACACTTCACTCCAGACACTCCAGACTCATGGCTCGGGGCTCTACATTTAGTGTGTACTCCTAACTCAAGTGGCTGATAAAAGCAGCCGCCGCCACCAGCCAGCCGCCGCTGTGCACCGCCACTCCGCTGAGCCGCGCTCAGCCCCGCTCAGCTGCCCTCTTTGTGACGGGGCCATGAGCCGTGGGCGGGGAGCAATAATGTCTGGAAGCCGGGCCCCGCTGAACCCTGCCTTTATCCTGAAGCGGGGTCCGTGTTGAGAGACCGGTAAAACCGGAGAAACTAGAAAGCAGGAGATTGAGAAACGCGACCACAGCTCTGACACTCAACGCTCTCTGGACGCTCTGAATGCTCTCTGAACCAGAACCGGAACGTGTCGAGACCTAGGTGAGACAATGAAAAAAGATTGATTCAATTAATTGTGAATCTAATTAAGATGAATTATTAAAAGATTTTTTTAACAAAACCCTTTAAATCATACCAAACTTATACCAAATAATTTGGATGACAGTTTTAATGTTCCATCGTCTGGGGCTTTTAGCACTGGTTAAAACAGGGTATGGCATGAAGACAATTGAAAATGAGATTTAGGGATTACCATAAAACTACTTTTCCAAGATTTTTTGGCACATTTTATCAAATGGTTGACCAGGGCCTTAGGTCAAAACTTGACATAAACTAAGGATAACCTTAAGTCGCATTTTGGGGCTTCCTTTGGGACATTTGTTTTATCAAAAAAGGGGCCGGTCTGTTTAACTACCTGGATAGGATTGTTGTGGGGTAAATTAAGATGAAGAAAAAGACAAGACTCCTGAAACACAGCTTTTTACTGTCACAGCAGGGAGAGAAGTTATCTCCACTAGAGGTGGACGGAATTTGCGTAATCGCGTTACGCAAATCTCCTCGAAATGGTAAACATGGGGATTTGCTTCTTCACAATGCTTTTTTCCTGTTCGCAATTGCTGTTTGCATGCTCGGGGGAAAATATCTTGCGAACACGCATTTTTAGAACGCGAACAAGCAAAAAATTTCGCGAAGTCGCGGAACGCAGAACTTTGGGCAATTTCACGTTCTCCGCGGAACGCGAAGTTACCCAAATTCCATGAGCGGAACGGAATTTACCACCCAGGCCTAATCTCCACACAGGTAAACAGCTGATCTCAATTTGCCGCTTAACAGGGAGCCACCTATATGCCAATATTGAACAATGCTAATTTCAAAGGTCAAATAATGAGTTACCTAGCAGTTACACATTAGTTACAGAAAACATTTTGCCACCTGTGTTCCTAACCATATAACTTCTCTCTGCACATTGTTAACTGTAATTTCTAATAATGCTTAACAAACAAACTATTCTCTACTCTTGAATGCTGTATTTGCATGTGTGCTTTATCATCCTCCTCCCATGACCTCTTATCAGATTCTGTATGCTTTTGGCTAATTCAATCACCTGCTCCTATTCTTCCATCATTTTCTTAATTTGCTGAGAACACAGAGTATGTACTTATTGTGCTCCGGCCATAAAATCCTTCAAGCTTACTAGCACTGGTTTTCCTTTTCCAAAGAACTTGCAGGTTATGCCCTCAATTTTCAAGTGAACTCTTCACCTTTCTGACATCAGCATGGACTTTAGGCCTACACTACTCTTTCACTACATATAAGTTTATATTTTGTTCTACTGCTGTAGCGTAATTTATTCCTGTTTCATTTCCTCTCCAACATTCGCCACTCAAGTTGATATTTCAACTACTGGCTCTAATCCTGAATGTCTACTTGGCACTAGATGGTATGTTTTGCCCTAAGCATGTACTACTCATGTTGGTGTCCTAACTGGAAACATCCCTTCTGCCTCAGTACTGATTTTCCTACAACACACTAAAATTAATTGAATACCAAAGTATATCAATATTAGTGCCCCCAACAGTCCCAACATCCAGGAAGGTAGTAAAATAAATCACCCACTAAGCCAATTATCTGGAGCATCTCCTTCATCTACAATTTTCTTCTGCAGATTATTCAAGTTGCTTTTGCCTGAAAAAATGGCAGAATACTTCCAAAGAACAACTATGCCTCATTAAACAACTGTTACTCTTGAGGAACATCATTCTAAGTGGTAGTGCCATAATTCTCTGCAGTTCTTCTCCTTCGGTGATGACGTAACCAAGTTGTTGGACATCTCACGGGATGTTCATGAAGTGCTGCTTAATTGATTCCAGGAATTACCAAAACAGGGGCATGTACGGTGACCATGGTATGTAGCCCATTCCAGTTTGGAGGTAGCTGCACATACAGTAGTTCTCCATACTGCCATTAATAGTCCATGAGGTTGAAGATGCCCCCTTGCATGTCAGCGTCATCTATTGTGGCACTGCAGTTGATATTCCTGCCTACATTCACACAATGAAAACAGACTTCAATCTCATGACTAAATGAGGACTTTCTGTACTATCTATATAAGTGTATCATGCAACATTATCATCCCATATACACTTTCTTACTGCATCTTGACTAGTATCAGTTCTATTCCATAAAGAAATGACCCTACAGGTAAATGTTGTATCAGACAGGCATGGGCAGGAACTGAACCAGCAACAGTAAATCCTGGCCTACAAACACAATCTGGGGTAAAGAATTTACTAAATAACTATTTCACTCAGTGGGTGGGTGTGTTACTCCAAAAAACCCTAAACCTAAGACCATTTGTATCTATTCTACAGTGTTAAAATGACCTGTTTTCTTAATTCGTGCTATTTCATCCTTAATGTCTTCTCAATCTGTAAGGATGTATAAAACCTCTGCGGAATAGTCATATTTTGTAGCATCAACTAGTAACTGTACTACCCTAACATGTGTTGGCTGCATTCAGGCCTTAATTCTACGCAGGTAGAGATACAAACGACATAGAGCTGTGCTTGGGGGTACTTCTTCAGTTGAATGTAGCCTATCTGATCATGTTGCATGAGGAATTAAAGAGCAAATGAAACATGATCCTGTACTCCTGAGGCACAGCCGGGAGCTTTGTTCGTGAAAACTGTATTTTTAAAACTGTGTGTTTAATTGATTTTAATAATTGCGCACTTTTCCCTCACCTGCTAGTCCGGTTGGGGCACTTATTCTTACTTCTTGACACCCGTGCAGCCGATGTGAACGCTGCCACGGGATAGGAAATCGCCATTACCGCCATCAGCGAGCGAGCCTGTTGCCAGGCCCCGCCCACTTCACCAGGCCACGCCCCTCACAAGGCCACGCCCCCGACTACTTAAAGAGCTGACTCCCAGCCTTCTTTAGGTCCTGTACTTCTGAGGCACAGCCGGGAGCTTTGTTCGTGAAAACTGTATTTTTAAAACTGTGTGTTTAATTGATTTTAATAATTGCGCACTTTTCCCTCACCTGCTAGTCCGGTTGGGGCAATTATTCTTACTTCTTGACACCTGTGCAGCCGATGTGAACGCTGCCACGGGATAGGAAATCGCCATTACCGCCATCAGCAAACGAGCCTGTTCTCAGGCCACGCCCACTTCACCAGGCCACGCCCCAATCCCTGTATAAAACATGTGCAGCACTCGTACGCGCAGCGGACGGGCGCAGCGGGCGCGCCTAAGGCAAGCCCATCTGGGCCCGTCTGGGCCCGGACGGTCCCAGGCCCAGCCACCATGCCCATTTCTCCCAGGTGGTACCCTGCCTACACTCGAGACACGCTTCTGGCTCTGAACACACAAAAACATCCCACCTGCAATTACACCTATATGGGCGATAACCCATTCACCGGCTGCAGTCTCTGCAACCCGCCCGGCGCAGAAACTGAACGCGGTGGCCTACAATTAGACCTCCTCAACTGCAGGTCGCTTGTCAAACACGCCCACGAATTAAACCTCCTGATCTCAGACCACGCCATGGACATTCTGTTTCTCACTGAAACATGGCTCACTCCCAACAATGGCCCTGATATTGTCAACGCACTCCCTCCGGGCTACCAAATCTGCTCACTGAATAGACCGTGTGGCAGAGGAGGTGGTCTAGCTATAATACATAAAGATCCCCTCACCTGCAGAATCTCGGATGGCAACATCAAAGACTGCGAAAGCTGCCACTTCACCATTCAAATCTCACCAGAAACATCTCTGTCGGGGCTGCTTGTATACCGCCCCCCCGGCCAACTCGCTGAGTTCCCCAGCAAGCTCATTGACCATGTCACCCTCGAGGCTACGACTTCCTCTAACTACCTTTTATTAGGGGATCTCAATCTTCATTTTCTGGACCCAGCCGACACTCCTGCAGCTGAACTACTACTGGACGTCTCCTCCATTGGTCTCTGCTTAAAGAATCCACAGGCCACCCACGACAAAGGACAGTTACTAGATCCAATCTTTACAAACATTCAAGACCTAAACACCCGCGAGCACCTCCCTCTCCCCTGGACTGACCACTTCCTGATCCCCTTCGAATGGCACATCGATACTCCCCCACCCCAATTGCCCAAAATCAGAACCCTTATCAGGCGCTGGCACAAACTTGTACCTGAAGAATGGGCAGCCAAACTCGGGGAAGATATCCCCCCCACTCAAAACCCCATTACTGCTGACACTGAATTTAATTCATGGCTCACCCAATCACTGGATTGCCTCCTACCGAGATCCAGCACCCTTAAACGTACCAAGAGAGTCAACCCCTCCCCCTGGTACACCCCTGAATTGAACCTCTTACGGAAGGAATGCAAGAGAACTGAACGCGCATGGAGAAAAGACAAGACAGCAGACAAGAAAGACACGTTCCGGTCTGCCGTAAAAACCTATAAACTCGTGCTCCATAAAACCAAGAGCTCATTTTACGAAGATAGAATTAAAAACTCATCCTGCTCCGCTCAGGAAACCTTTTCCATCCTTAGAGAACTTCTTCATGCCCCAGTTCCCCCTGCGAAACCCCTGGACCCCAAAGCAGCGGAAAGTAAATGCATCAAACTGGCTACTTTTTTCGACGAGAAAATTAAAAAAATTCTCGCATCCCTACCACCCTTCGACGCCGGTTGCACAAACGGGGACCCCCCAACCCTCCCCCTGGTTACAGTCCCCCCCGACACCCCCACACTCCATCTCGATACCTTCGGCCCAGTATCCACGGAAGAGGTAGCCGCGACGCTTGCCACAATCAAAAGTGGCTCCCCCAGCGACCCGGTCCCACTGCGCTTCCTAAAAAAAGTGTCCGCCACCATTATCCCTCCTCTCACGTCCCTCATCAATGCCTCCCTAATGCAGGGAGTAGTCCCTCCCAGCTGGAAAGCGGCGGTGGTCAAAGGTCTTCTGAAAAAACCTTCACTGGACCCTCAGGACCTAGCCAACTACAGGCCAATCTCCCTCCTCCCAGGAAACAGCAAAATCACGGAGAAACTAGTGAATAAAAAACTATCACTATTCCTAGAAAGTAACAACCTACTTAGGAACTCCGAGACAGGCTTTCGCCCAGGCCAGGGCACTGACACCGCCCTCCTGGCGGCAGTGGAGAAGGCCAGAAGCATTCTGGACACCGGAGGATCAGTGGCAGTGATCCTCCTGGACCTTAGTGCGGCCTTCGACACTGTCAATCACCAGGTTTTAACCCAGCGTCTGAGAGACATTGGAGTGAGGGGCACAGCCCTGAAGTGGCTCATGTCATTCCTCAATGGCCGCTCCTTCCAAGTCTGGGAGAATGACAGCCACTCCCCGCGGTCCCCTTCGCTGTGGAGTACCGCAGGGCTCGTCTCTTAGCCCGACGTTATTCAACGTTTACATGTCTCCCTTGGAGGAACTGGTCACCCCGTTCGGTGTGACGATTATCAATTACGCCGACGACACCCAGCTGGTGGTGACCCTTTCACACCCTCACCAAGATCCCTCCGATCTCCACAGCTGTCTCACAGAAATCCACAGCTGGATGAACTCCTCAGCACTAAAACTTAACGGGTCCAAGACCGAAATCCTGCTACTTGGACAAAAAGGGCCCTCCTTGCCGCCTAACATCTGGCCCGCCTGCTTAGGTGACCCCCCTGCCCCCAAGGAGGAGGTTAAGAGCCTAGGCGTATGGCTTGAGAAGGATCTGAGTTTCAGAACTCAGGCTAAAAAGACGGCGGGAATATGCTTCGGACTTCTCAGGGCATGCAGGAAGGTTCTCCACCTGCTCCCCTTCACCTTCCGGAAACTACTGATCCAGGGACTCATCTTGGCGAGGCTAGATTAGAGCAATGCAATCTACTTGGGAGCCCCGGAAGCCACATTCAACACCCTGCAGAGAATTCAAAACGCCGCAGCCCGACTACTCACTCACACCCCGGCCAGATCATCAGCAAAGCCAGCATTGAAGCTTCTCCACTGGCTCCCAGTCAGAGAGAGGGTGGTCTTCAAGGCCCTCTGTCTGGCACATAAACTTCTTCAAAACAAAGGTCCACCCATTCTCAACATCTTCATCATTCCCTACAAAGCTACCAGGGCACTCCGGTCAAACCACGAGAACTTCATCACTGTTCACAGAGTAAAAAAAGCCCGGTCTGGAGGCCGCCGCTTTTCGGTACACACGCTAAACGTTGGAATAGTCTCCCCCGGAGACTAAGGACCGAACCAAACCTCCTCCAGTTTAGGAAAGCACTGAAAACTCTCCTCTTCCCCTGATCTCCCCATCCCTTCCGTTGCTGTTCCCTCCTGACTTCAGGTTCCAGCGCTGGGATGCTCAAGGGTTACTACGCGCTCTACAAAAACCTTAAATAAAATAAATAAATAAATGATTTATTAGTACTTTCTGAACCTATGTCTGGTGTCTGGCGTATGTTGGTACCATATATTATCTAATAGCCTGGTATGAATATGAATACTATGGGACACTTTAGCATGAGTAGAGAGCTCTCTTTACAGGCGTGTAATGTTAGAGCTAGACAATACATTACTGTAGAAGAGCAATAGTAGAAGTGATAATAATCAAAAACAAAAAAGGTAAAAGAAAACAAAAATACAAAGCTTTCATTCTGATGAACGCCCAAAATTGCCTAAAAGTAGAAAACTGTTTAAAGGTAGAGGTGGAGGGGATAGTTTTATGGTCAAAATCTTTCTCCCCCTCTTGTAACATTGATATGGCTGGTGGTTTTTGAAATGATGCTAGGTTCAATCGAATGTCCGTGAGTTGAAACCAAGGTTTTCTGCCATCTACCTTGAGGGCAGTAGGGGGGGCATTGTCATGGTGAAAAGAATTTCAATCTTGGGCTCTCTCCATTTCAAAGCAAAATGTCTGACAAAAACGTCATCTCCTATGGGCACAACTGGGAGGTCGACCTCAGTGGTGACGCACTTCTCCTTCCCTTTGGCTACCTGTTTAGAAATTAACTTTGCAACTTTGTTAATTCAGAGAGATAAGCATGCTTTTCATCATTTAAGATCTCCACTGTACTTTCTCCCTGTACATTACTTCTAGTGGCATGTATCTGTACATTAATACATCTCACTGTCACAATTTGATATACTGTCAGGTGATGATCAGAACTAGGTGTGCTCCTTAGAGGAAAGAGGGCCAATGTTAAGCAGTACAACCACTTCTTATGCAACGTGGTGCATAGCTTGCTGATCATGAGATTCAGCAGGCCATTGAGGCGCTCAACCATGCCACTGCTTCAGGATGATGAACAGAAGATAACTTATGTTTTATCCTAACAACGTTGTGAGATGTGTGCAATTGCATTAACACAGTGTGTGCCATTGTCAGATCTTATCCCTTCTGAAATTCCCCAGCATGGAATCACTGTCTTTCACCTGAAAAAGCGCACATAATAGGTTGGATTGCTTATGTCAGAAATGTTCTTGATGATCTGGGAATGTATTTTAAAAACCCCACACAGATTGCAGGATTGTCAAGGAAATCTTTTAAGCTAACCTGTCTGACCCACCTAGAACAGCTGCGCCTAAGCAGTGAGGTCAGAAAAAAGAGTGTACACCAATCTATAATGGTTCAAACGTCCTTGCTTATCCAGCCTTATCTAACTTTCAATGTAACATCCTATGAAAGGCTATTATTAACTAGGTTCTGGTTCAATATTTTCCATCATCTTGTCACCTATCCTAGAACAAATGATTGGTCAAGAAGATTACTCTTATGCCCATGTGATGAAACATCAACTCAAACAACCATCCAAGCAGTCCTATTTTGCAAATTTTATTCGGCCCAAAGAAAACAATGGTTAATTCCGATACTAAAATTAATGAATTTACGCAGATGTCGCCCAGCTTTCCTCCGATTGCAATATTTGGAGGATGAGGTTACATCAAACCAGCTAGCTAGATTTTTGAAATCTATATTAAGATCTAGGACTAGCGCAGAGAGTAACATGTCCCTACTATAAATTTGAAATTGTTACAGTTGACTTTACGTGTAATTTCTTAAATGCTATAATTAACTTTTTAATGACTTAGACATCAAATCGCATGTACTGTATTTTATATGTATATTGATACTGCTCTTCCTTAAAAAAAAATGTTTTTATTGTACAATCAACTGTTTCTTTTTATTTGTACTTTTATGGTTATTCTAAATCACGAAAACCGAATAAAGTATTTTTGAAATGAAAAAAATAAAAAAACTTCGTGAATCAGAAAAATAGCAGCTGACTGAGCCTTGCTGTGGATGCACGGCCCTGCTTCAATCCATCGGGGGAAAAGTACACTCTACAACTATGAGATACCCATAGTTGTTGAACCTTTCTAACATGTCCTCTAAGTCAATCAATCAATCAATCAATTCTTTCTTTATTCGATCTTCCATAGACAGGTCACAAAAGATAAACATGATAACAAGCATCATTAAGATCAGACTCATCGCAAAAAATTACAATCACATTTCCCATTTAAAATAAGTACGACCACAGACAAAACAGTAATTTGATTTAACTAAGGTGACGGTGCAAACAGACTAGATCTGAAAATAGCAGCAATTATTATCCAATGGCATTAGATGTTAAAATCAGTCATATAAACCAGTTAGCATCAGCAGTAAACGCTGTAGCAGCAATACAAATTCAATATGTACAGAAATGTATAAAGTGCATTGATATTAAACAGCATGCTCCTTCTCTTTGCACTTCAGAAAACTTGCAAAAGCAAAATAAACATCACGATCATTGAGTTGCTGGAGGAAAAATTAAGCTGCTTTACACTTTGAAAAATTGTGCCTGCGCAAAATTGGTATTACAAATTTCCTAGTAAATGGAAGATAAAATTGGCCGAAAAATACAAAATGTAAAATGGTTTGACACAAATCTTCTTCACAAGGACAAAATTGCAATAGATTCAGAAGAATACTGGCCCAGGGAGAAACGTATCAACCAACGGAATGACCCCAGCCTAAAAATTAACAAATTCCTTTTGTGCACATTGTTTACATATAAAAGATAGTAGGGAGGTACTTGTATACAACAGTAATCCCTAACAGAGGGTTTAGATACTTCAAGCAATACCTTGGACAATTCTTTGGTTTTTTTTAAACTATCCAAAACCCTCTGGCAATTCCTTTTACCAATAGTATCTGGGTGCTCAAGCATTGGGGCATAGCCAAGTTCCTTGAGGCAGGTTTTGATATATTGGAGCCAGGGAATAGAGAGGCCTCAAGTACAACTTAGACAGTGTCTGATAATAGCCCATTTGAGGTCAGCTTCTTCATTTGTCCAGATAGAACAGCATGTGGCTAGAGGTGCCGCATTGATAGTATCTTGAACATAATCAAGACCTAACTCCAGCTGGAGGGAGAAGTGCGGTGAGGAAGGGGGAACTCCTAGAACTCTGAGACAAACTCAATTCTCCTTTGACTGCATAGCAAGTATGTCCCTACATCCCCAGATGCCCATGCCATATGTTAAAATCTGTATACATTCGCGATTATAAATCTCTAAAATTGGGACTATTGGCTTTTTACCTACGTACGTAGCAAGGGGAAAAGTGGTACCAACTGCAAGCGTACATCGTGGTATTCTGTTTTTTATGCAGATATGCCACGTACAACCCTCATCAAATGCCAGGCCTAGATAAAGGAAGGAACTAACCCTACCCAACTTTTTGCCCTCTATTTTCAGACTGCAGGATTTGGCATTTTTCAGGGCCACAAATCATTATGAAGATTTTCTTATAATTTAGCTCCAGCCCCAGGTCCTTTATATAACTGACTCAACTGGCAATGAGTTTCTGTAGGGTATTCACAATCCTTGCCATAAGGACTGCATCAACCGCATAGAGTAGCCATGGCACAGGCTTTTTCTCAACTTGCGGGACATCAGCTCCAACTGTGACTAAGGTATAAAGGAGGAAGAGGATTGGGACAAGGACACCACCTTGGCGCACCCCAGCGCTTAATGGTAAACAACTCTGACCTTCTCCCGCATTGCCATACCTCACTGAAGCGGAAAGATCATGATGGAGAAGCCTCAAAAACTAAACCAAAGCTGCATCAACTCCCATATTTGCTAAAAAAGTCCCACAGCTTAGAGCGTGAGACAAAGTCAAACCCGCTGGTCAGATCCATAAATGCCACGTGGGTAGAGGTGCCCTTTGCGTATTTATATTTAGCCATAATGAGTTGAAGATTAAGGAACTGTTAGATTATGCCTAGTCCATTCCTGAACCCATACTGACTGGGGGCCAAGATATGGTTGGCATTAATCCAGTCCAATAGGCGGTGTAGCATGACTCGCCCAATTATTTTAACAGAATAATCCAAATGGGATATTGGTCAATAAAATTTAGAATCGTGCACGTTACCTCTTTTAAAAACAGGCACTATAATAGATGAACGCCAGGACTTTGGCACTACTACGGTACAGACTGAATTAAAAACTGCGATCAGTACCGGGTACCAGAATACTGGGTCTTCCTTGAATAAATCTAATGAGATTCTGTCTTGACCTGGCGCCTTCTTACCTTTACTATTGTCAATTGCTTTCCGGACTACCCCTACATTAAAAACAAGGTTTCGGCATGTTAAATTCAACAGTACTGGGGCCTCCACAGCACAGTCTTGTACATCCGAGGGTAAAACCTTTTTCACTATGTTATCAAAGAATAGAGCATTTCCCAGTTACTTCCCAACCCTGACCTACTTCTTGGGTCCATTTTTCTTTCATCCTACTTAGAAACTAAGCAGGATCATTATCTGGCTGTATTGATTGAGTCATGAGGGAATCAATGACTGGCTTGTCAGAATACATTTCCACAGCTGACCGCAAACTACTGTCCAAACTAAATTGAATGGAGAACCATCATACCTAGTCTCAGTGAGGGTAACATTCCTCAAACCAGCTTTCTGAAGAACAATGTCTGTCTCATCATGTCATGTCACCTACTACCAGGGTGATGCCTGCAGTTTGCTTTTCAAAGAACCTAATCCATTTGCCAGCTCCCTCTGTAAGTAGCGGTAACAACATTTTAAGATTCTCTTTGTCCATTTGAGGCCAAGGAACATAATGATATCCCACAGATCCCTTACGTTTCAGTGGCATTTGATATATTGGAGAGATAGAATGTTGGGGGTTGTGCTGTCTGGCATATTATTGTCACATGCATAGGCAGTTCCGCATGTAGGGATAATTCCAGTCCGGATCTCCCTCCTCATAAAGAATACAATCCTCAGCACTTGCCATGTCACGTGAATCAAAGGACTCTTCCCGTGGCCATGGACTCTTCTGTGGGGCTAAACCTTCAGTACACTCTGCTAAACTATCCACATAAGATACAATACTGTAACAACTATTTTCTCCTTCTGCAACTATTTCACTATGGGTAAGATCAGTGCTGCATGAAACTGATTGAACACTTATCTGCTGCTCTGGTCTATCATGTTGTGTCAATCCTTCCATAGCTTTTCAAGATCCTATCCTATCCTGCCCATGTGTTTGCTGAAACCGCAACAGCTCAAGCTTACTCGTGCAGAATTTCCTAGTTCTAGGCAACATGTTCTGTTTTCCATCTCTAATGCTGGTGCGATTAGGCAATCCCATCACTCCCTTTGTATGGTCAAGAAAAATAAAGGGCCGTTCGTGAATATTAATGTTATAAGTAGAGCGCCTAGCCTCTGGAGGTCGAAGTATTTCACCCATGTTGTCTACACGCCTATGTATGAACTCTACTGTATTTGCCATTCTCCTAAAGCTTCCCTGAATCTGCCCTAAAATATCATCACAATATTCTTCTCTTTTCACTTCCCTCACAATCCTTCTGTTCTCACTTCATGATAACCGTTCGCAAACATTCTCTGGTGAAACTATTACTAGCCCTGTCGACATAGTCATGCCATTTATTTGGAAAAAAAGGGGAACAGTGCACCGGGCTTAGTGCATGAGGGTGCAGAATGCTGCTCTCAAAACTTGGATCTAAATGCAACACATACACAGGTCTGAAATCTTATAAAAATACATATCTTCTTATTTCATTTGATTTTTTTCTTTCCTTATATTTTTTATGATCAAAAGATTCACATTTTATAATTTTAAAAAAATATTTATATACAAATATATCTTGTTTAATCTCCAATGAACCACAGAATAACACAAGTTGATAGTGTACCAAAGGACCAAAAAAGGGTGTCAACAGTTTTCTCAATGAAACTCACAGTGTGTATTATGCAATATAAGATTTGGATCGATAAAATTGCATAGGGAGATAGGGAGATACAATCACAAATAATGAAATACTTAGCAGTTACATATTGGTTACAAAAATCATTTTGTCACCTCTGCGCCTAACCTTATGACTTCTCTTTGCACATTCTTCATTGTGATTTCTAACGAAGCTTAACAAACAAACTATTCTCTACTCTTGAAAGCATGTGTTTTTGGGTGTGTGCTTTATTATTCAGCTTCTAAAGACCTCTTATCAGATTATGTGTGCTCTTGGCTAATTCAATCTCTTGCTCCTATTTTTCAATCATGTTTTTAATTTGCTGACAACACAGAGTATGTCCTTAAGGTGCTGTGGCCATAAAGTCTTCAAACTTGCTAACATTGAGACCTTGCAGGTCGTGTACTCTATTTTCAAGTTAACTCCTCACCTCTATGCCATCAGCACATATTTTAGATCTATACTGCTCTTTCACCAACATATAATTTTATATCATTTTCTACTGCTGACTGCTGTAGCGTAATTTCTTTGTTTCATTTCCTCTCCAACAGGAGTTAAAGAAATATGTAAATGAATGTTTTTTTATTATCTAAACCCTTTCTTAGTAATGCATGCTTTGTTCTTTATCTACAAAATCCCTGTTAGTAAAAAACATATTTGCAGTTTCCATTACACACATAAAACCTAAGTTCCCTGAATGTCCCAACAACCAAATGATGCAAATTACCAAACACACATATTTGAATGTTAGGAGAAGTTAACCTAGTTGGTATTAGGTCCCGGGCATTAAACTCTGCTCTGTTCGTAGAGTTTGAGGAATTCGGACACTCCGTACGCCCAGGCGGAACACAGAGTTCCTGAATTCTGTCTTCTTGGGCTCAAAGCAGAGTTTTTATTCTGTTTGCATGCTAGAAATGTGTTTTGACTCTCGCGATCGAGCGCCACAATAATCTTGGGCTGCTAGCGAGCTTGCACAATACTTCACGCTTGTTTGCACTTCTTCTGGCCATGACGGCACAAATTTAGTACCGATTGCGAACATAGCACTTGAGCAGCTTTTGTGCTCAAGAAGCAGTTGAGAGACTTTTCGAGTGGATTTTCTTCTTCAACTGGCTGTTGGAGTTGCTTTTTTTGTATGAGAAGCCTTTTTTAAACTTTGTTTTCCAACAGGAAGGAAGTGCCTCAGAGACTCCAACTTCCTATTCCTGTCTAGCAGGCTCCTCCCAATGCTTTGTACGTCTCCTAGCCACTTTTCATTGGGATCTGGAGCTGGTAGGATCACTCTCCTTGTCTGCTGCATATGAGATTTACAGACTTTATATTTGAGATTTCACAAGTAAGTTAAAAAACTGCTATATAAGTGTGTTGGTTGTTTGATTGAGGCATGCGGATTTATTTGTACTTTTATTTGATTTATATAATGTATTGTGGTGGGTTGCGTGCAGTTACAGTAGGGGCCTAGTTATTTTTTTGAGTGCAATTTTCCTATTTTGTAAAGAAATAATGTTGCACAGTTTAGCATATTTTCTCCATGTTTTTTTAAACAAATTTGCAACATTCATTTAATTCAGTTTGTGGCCTAGTCTGCCAATGGTGGTTCCAGCCAGTAGGCCCAGTACTAGCAATGGGTGCATGAAACAACTGTTTCTGTGGTATCTGTTGATTTGAAACATCATTTAGGCCATAGATGGCACTGGATTGAATTACAAAATGTGTTGTTGTAGGTGTTTCATATTTTTTTCTTCAAACAGTGTATAGGTGAGGTAATTATATTTGATGCATTTGGCAGATATGTGTTGTAGAAAAACTTTAGCGCAGTTAATTTTTCTTTTTGGCATTGCTGAATTTATGCTGTTTTCTTTATGTTGTCACCGTGCTTCTTTGTCTGGCCAGTGTGTGAGTGTATTTGCCATAGGCCACCATTTGTATTTTTACCCCATGCCATGTGGCAATGGGCCATTTTATGTATAATCAGTGTCCATATAGGCCTGCAGGTGTTATTTGTTTTCAATGTCTAGTGCTTGTTGTTTGACCATGTGGCTGGTGGCCATTTTGTGTAGGGAGCCAGTGTGATTTTGCCATAGGCCTGCCTGTGTTCTTTGTTGTGGCCAGACCTCCTTGCTGGTTTTTGTTGTGACTGACCATGTGTCTGGCAACAATTTTATGTAGCCAGCCATTGTGCTTTTACCATAGGTCTTCATGTGTTCTTTGCTCTGTCCATGACTCCTTTCTGGTTGTTGTTGTTGGTGTGACCATGTGGCTAGTGCCCATTTTGTGTAGGTAGCCAGTGTGCTTTTGCATTAGGCCTTTGTGTCTTTTTTTGTTCCCATGCCTCCAGCTTGTTATTGTGATCATGTGGCTGGTGGACATTTTTTGTAGCTAGCCAGTGTGCTTTTGCCATTGACCTGCATGTCTTCTTTGTTCTCCATGACTCCTGCTTGTTTTTGTGACCATGTGGCTAGTGACCATTTTGTGTAGCCAGCCACTGTGCTATTGCCATAGACCTGCACGCATTATTTGTGTGGCCATACCTCCTTATTTGCAGCTTTACCATGTGGCGAGTAGCCATTTTGTGTAGCCAGCCGGTGTGCTTTTGCCATTGGCCTGCGTGTATTCTTCGTTATGGCCATGCCCCCTTGCTTGCTGCTTGACCAGGTGGATGGTGGCCATTTTGTGCATCCAGCCTGTGCGCTTTTGCCATAAGCTGGCATGTCTTCTTTGTTGTGACCATGCCTCCTTGATGGTTGTTGTTGTGTCCATGTGTCTGGCTGCCATTTCGTGTAGGGAGTCAGTGTGCTTTTGCCATAGACCTGCATGACTTCTTTGCTCACCATGCATCCTGCTTGTTGTTGTGACCATGTGGCTTGTGGCCATTTTGTGTAGCCAGCCACTGTGCTTTTGCCATAGGCCTGCATATGTTCTTTGTCTTGGTCATATATCCTTGCTTGCTTCTTGACCATGTGGTCAATCAATCAATCAATCAATCAAGGAATTTGTAAAGCGCGCTACTCACCCGTTAGGGTCTCAAGGCGCTGGGGGGGGGGGGGGGGTTGCTACTGCTCGAACAGCCAGATCTTGAGCTGCTTCCTGAAGGCGAGATGGTCCTGTGTCAGCCGGAGGTGAGTGGGGAGGGAGTTCCATGTCTTGGCTGCCAGGTAGGAGAAGTATCTTCCTCCGGCGGTGGCTTTGCGAATGCGTGGGATGGTGGCCAGGGCGAGGCTTGGGGACGCGGAGCTGGCGGGTTGGAATGTAGAATGCGAGGCGGTTGTTGAGGTACGTCGGGCCCGCGTCATGGGGAGCCCTGTGTGCGTGGGTGAGGAGTCAAAATGTGACTCTCTTGCTGATGGGGAGCCAGTGCAGATTTCTCAGATGGGCAGAGATGTGGCTGTGGCGGGGGATGTTCAGGATGAGTCTTGCTGAGGCATTCTGTATGCGCTGTAATCTTTTCTGGAGCTTGGCTGTGGTTCCGGCGTAGAGGGTGTTTTTTGGAGCATGCGCAGGGTGTTGAAACAGGACGATGAGACGGTGTTGACTTGCTTGGTCATCGTGAGGAAGGAGTCCAGGATGAAGCCCAGGTTGCGTGCATGGTCTGTGGGTTTGGGGGCGGTGCCCAGGGCAGGTGGCCACCCGGAGTCGTCCCAGGCGGAGGGCGATGGTCCGAGGATGAGCACTTCCGTCTTGTCTCAGTTCAGCTTCAGACGGCTGAGCTTCATCCATTCCGCGACGTCCTTCATTCCTTCCTGGAGGCTGGCTCTGGCGGTGGCCGGGTCGTTGGTGAGGGAGAGGATCAACTGTGTGTCGTCGGCATAAGAGATGATGTTGAGGTTGTGTTTGCATGCGATGGCCGCGAGGGGGCTCATGTAGACGTTGAAGAGGGTAGAGCTGAGCGAGGATCCCTGTGGGATGCCGCAGATGGCTTTGGTAGCCGCGGATCAAAACGGTGGGAGGCGGACTCTCTGGGTTCTGCCGGCGAGGAACGAGATGATCCATTCTAAGGCAGCGCCTTGGATTCCGGTGTCGCTGAGGCGATGTATCAGGGTGCGGTGGCATACCATGTCGAAGGCTGCTGAGAGATCCAGAAGGATGAGTGCGGTGGGTTCCCCGTTGTCGAGCATGGACCTGATGTCGCCGGTAGCTGCGATGAGGGCGGTCTCAGTGCTGTGGTTGGCTCGGAAGCCGGACTGTGACGGGTCCAGGGATCCGTTTGTCTCGAGGAAGGCGGAGAGTTGTTTGTTGACCGTCTTCTCGATGACTTTGGCGGGAAACGGGAGGAGCGAGAAGGGGTCGGAAGTTCTTGAGGTCCGTGGGGTCCGCGGTGGGTTTTTTCAGGAGGGCGCTGAGTTTGGCATGCTTCCAGTTCTCTGGGAAGGTGGCTGATGCGAAGGAGCTGTTGATGACATTGCGGAGTTGGGGTGCGATGATGGAGTTGGCTTTGTTGAAGATGTGGTGTGGGCATGTGTCGGTGGGGGAGCCGGAGTGGATTGTGCTCATGGTGTGGCCCGTGTCTTCGGTGCTGACTGGGTTCCAGGTGCAGAGGGTGGTGGTTGGGTGCGCTGGTTCGGTGGTTGGGTGGTTGGTCTGTGCGCAGAAGCTGTTGTGTATGTCGGCGATCTTGCGGTGAAAGAACAAGGCGAGGGAGTCGCAGAGGTCTTGCGAGGGTGTGATGTCGTTGTTGCAGGCGCTGGGGTTGGGGAGCTCTCTAACAATGCTGAAGAGTTCCTTGCTGTTGTGGGTGTTGTTGTCCAGGCGCTGTTTGTAAGTGGTTCTCTTGGTGGTACGGATCAGTTGGTGGCCATTTTGTATAGCCATCCAGTGTGCTTTTGCCATAGGCCTGGATGTGTTCTTTGTTGTGTCCATGCCTCCTTGCTTGCCGCATGACCATATGGTCGGTGGCCATTTAATGTAGGCCACCAGTGTGCTTTTGCCATAGGCCTGCATTTGTTCTTTGTTGTGGCCATGCCCTTTGCTGGTTGTTGCTGTATTTGGGATTATGTGGCTGGTAGCCATTTTGAGTAGGCAGCCAGTGATCTTTGCTATAGGCTTTCCATGTCTTCTTTGTTCCCCAATCCTCATGCCTTCTTTCTCATTGTTGTTAACCATGTGACACTGGCTGGTAGCCATTTCGAGCATCAAGCCAGTGTGCCTCTGCCATAGGCTTGCATGGAAGGATGAGATATCAGTTTAATATTATTCTTAATGATAAAATCACTTATCATTCTTTTCTTTTCTTTCTATTTTTTTCTTTATTCTTTTTTTAATTTAACTTTTTTTAATTGTAGATTTTTTAATTCAATTTTGTTATTTTTGTAATTTTTATTATTTTTTTAGAAACTGATATATATATATGTATATGGTTTTTAATTATTTTAATTGTGTAACTTTAAACAACTTTTTTTATTGTACATTATTTTTTTCCCGTTTTGCCTTGGTCGATTTATCATCCATCAATCTAACCAGCCACTATAGGAGCACAGCCACGCAACAGCATTCACTTTTTAGGTATATTTACTTCAATTTCTTCCTGGACACCCTGGCCGCGGTGCACTTCAGAGTAGACATTAGCATAATTCATTTGTGTAATGATGATGATTATTATTCTATTACCCCCGGACCACATTGCATGCCATAGCCGTACACAAACCTCCATTTTTAACAGATTACTATTCCATTTACCCATTTAGTTCATGGAGTGCCACAGGTGTCTCCTTTAGAATATATTAAACATAAAGGAAAGAGTTCTATCATTCTGTATATTGTATGTTATATTCTGATGGGAAATAATGGTATGGTGGTGTGTTTTGACTTTAAAGTGGTTACCTAAGTTACCAGAACATCCACACTAATATTGACTTTGCCTGTACTAATTCAAACTGCAAACAATGCCACCTTTCACAGTAAATGTTATTTTTGCTAGCTTGCTTTTAGGTGCAACAAAGAATAGACTACATCCACTGCACCGCCAAACAGTAGGCCTGTGCAGTCACACATCAGTCCTCCAATTATTTCTGCTTGTGCAGCTTGGTGCAACTGCCAATTGAGAGCTTTAAGAAAGATGGCCCCAAAGGAAGTTGCTGCCAGGAAAATGGCTAGTGAGAAGAAGCAACTTTCCACCACTGGCGTGTCGGCCAGAACCTTTTTCAGCAAACATGTGCCTGCTGCACCAGACTTCAGGAAGCAAGCTGGGAGCAACACTCCTGCATCAACAGCACCACCCCAACCTAAGCCCAGGAGCATGTCTGTCAATAAGGCAGCCCCTATCATGTCGATGTCAATGAGTAGTGAAGTTGAATTGGATTTGTCACATTAGCAAAGCAGTACAAAATTGTTTCAGGAAACAGAGCAAAGTGGACAAAAGCTGCAGCCAGTAATATAACATTTTCCTGATGTTGTAACAGAACAGGAGGTTGAACTTCCTTCTGAGCAGGGACTCACTCTTTTATAATCATTGGCTCCCAGATCTCCAGCAAAAAAAAGGAAGGTTACTACTCCATCATCTTCTCCAAGCACTACATCTGATGAGATGATGGGAACATAGAGTGGACCCCAGCAGAGTACAGAAGATAACAGGAGAGGCAAGGAAAAAGAAAAGCTCCTGAACTGCTTAGACTTATGGTAGGGGATGATGAGGAGGATGGCGACAATGAGGCAGTCATTGCGGAAGTTAACACAGGGCAGTCTGACATTGCTATTCAACTGGCTCCGGGGGATGTGGCACAGGTAGCACCAGCTCCCATATTTGCAAAGTCCCAAATGAGACCTGCACCAACCTCTACCTCTGGAGAAGTAGAGAAGCAATTGACAACACAGCCATCTACCCCCACCAGTTCTTCTTCAGGCATTGGTAGTGGCACAGCAAAAAGTACATCTCCCTAGTTGGGGACTTTTTTACAGTTAGCAAAGAGGGCAAGCACATTGCTGTATATTGCATTTGCAATACAAATGTTTCTCAAGATAAGCCTGGTACAAATTATGGTACTAGATTCCAAATGACCAATAAGAAAAAACATCAGATAATCAAGTGGGAGGAGCACCTTAAATAAATTGCTGAATGTTATTGTGGTGGTGAGGAGAGCCTAGGAACATCAGTTATAAGTCCAATCATGGTGGGAGGTGATGATGAGGAAGGAGAGGGTGGCATCTTCACGCAAAGAAGCCCTATACCCAGCAGTGCGCCTGCAGAATCAACCACTTCTTCGACTTCACAATGGCACAAGACATAGAAGGAGATGGAGACACCACAGCATACAGTGACTGGCCCATGATGACACACATTGAGTCTACCACCACCAGCTATTTCTTGACAGACGCCTGTTTCAGTGATCCCAAAAGAGAAGAAAATCCAGGCTACTATTAAAAGCGTATTTAGGCAGAAGGGGCCCTATGAGCGGAAGCAACCAATTGTAATTTTGTACAATGGGGAGCTGGCAAAATTGTAAGCGCTTGACCGCCTCCATTTTTCTTTTGTAGAAGGAATGGGATTCTTAGAAATGTTGTCAGTAATCTGCTCTAAATAGAAGATAACAAGTGAAACCTATTTTGCCATAGTTCCTGTTCCGCCAATCCTTTCACTTACTTATTCTAGATAGAACACCTGACCGTTGAACAAATGTTCCTGAAACCAAAAGTGTCTGTTTGACTTTTATTTATTTTAAAAAAAGGGAATTATTTTTTATTAGAATATCCGCAGATTTTTTAAATTGTTTTAAGTAAAGTTTTTGACCTTATGTACAATACACAACTCTTATTTATATAAACACAACAATACTTTTTCAATATAAATCTTTTTCAAAACTTTATAGACAACATATAATACAATAACACTCAGTCATACTCCTCACAAACCACACTATTTACATATCAACAGACAATACAAAAAGAGAACATATAAGTTATATCTACAATGTAATCACTTGATTTACAATGAAGCCTTAGAACTTAATCTTATATTTACAAAGCTGTTCAAAAGTAAATATTATCCAATTCTTGGTTTTTTAAGGCTTGAAAAGTCTACGCGTTTCGAACTCATATGAGTGAATTAACTAATAACAACGTTATATAAGAAATCAACCGATCGCAACAGGGCATTACACTTCCAAAGCAACCACCCACGGAGCTTAAAAGAAAATCTCCCGTATGGACAGTATTTACGGTTGAAACGTAACTGTCAGTTCAAAACTGAATATTGGAAACATGCGGATAAACTTACAGAAAATCTACTACTGCGAGGCTACCCAAAAAAACTGCTAATAAAATCTGCCAAAAGAGCTTGGTGGACGCCTCGAGAAAGCCTTCTGGAAAGAAGAACAAAAAATACCACAGACAGGTTGGTGTTTGTTTCGACATTTTGCCCAAATTCAAATGATCTAAAAAAGGTGGTAAAACAAAACTGGCATCTTTTGCGGAATCTAGATCAGACTTTCACTCAAGACCCACTCTTTGCTTTCAGAAAAAACTACAGCGTGAAAAAGTATTGTTGTGTTTATATAAATAAGAGTTGTGTATTGTACATAAGGTCAAAAACTTTACTTAAAACAATTTAAAAAATCTGCGGATATTCTAATAAAAAATAATCCCCTTTTTTCAAAATAAATAAAAGTCAAACAGACACTTTTGTTTTCAGGAACATTTGTTCAACGGTCAGGTGTTCTATCTAGAATAAGTAAGTGAAAGGATTGGCAGCACATGCAATCTCAGTTGTTGTTTATATTGCTTGTGGCAAGCAGTGCTGTTGGGAGCCCGAACCCAGTAGTTTTTGTTAAGGATAGTTCCTGTTCCAGCACTGCATCACAATATGCTGCAGTTGGTTAGACAAACTTTGCAGCAAAGTGCTTTTCAAACCATCTACCTGATGACAGACATGTGGACCAGTTGTCAGGTTACTGATTACATGTGCATCACTGCACACTGGATCTTTTTTAATGGGTGTTAGTCCTGGCATCTTTTGGCATGTTTCCCCTGTCTTTTGCTTTCTAACCTAAGGGCTTTGACTCTGTTTTTGGTGGTTTAGTGCCTCTGAACACTTTCTCATTGCTTTTCAGTGTTAAAGTGTAAGTGCTCCTACTGTAAATTAAGTTTTGGATTGGTGTTTCCATGATTGGCATTTGATTTACTGGTAAGTCCCTAGTAAGGTGCAGTGAGAGTGCCAGGGCCTGTAAATCAAATGCTACTAGTGGGCCTGCAGCACTGGTTGTGCCACACATAGAAGTAGCCCTTTAAAGATATCTCAGACCTGCCACTCCAGTGTCTGCACGCAGTTTGTACTGTCATGTCAACTTGGCAAATGCACCTACTTGCCAAGCCCTAACCTTCTCTTTTATTATATTTAAGACACCCCTAAGGTAGGCCCAAGATACCCCTATGGGTGCAATGTAGGTAAAAGGTAGGACATGCACTGTTGTGTGTGACACGCCCTGATTGTGAAATACAGTGTATTTCATTTTTCACTATTGAAAGGCTATCTGTCCCTTTGATTTGAATGGGTGATACTTTATAACATCTTACAAGTATAACTTTCCATTGGGACAGGATGGAGAAATGGAGTTTAGTATGCCTGAAGTTAGAATGTAAAAATGCATCTTTTAGTAAAGATGTTTTTTATATTGTCTGGTTGAAAATGCCACTTTTAAAAAGTAGGTATTTTCTTGCTTAACCATCCTGTGTGCTGCTGCAGGGTTGTGGATTGACTGTCTGGATTTGAAGTGACAGGGGCTGGGGATGTGCATTCACTGTAGACAGCCACTGGGGGGGGGGGTTGAGGCATGCCCTACGTTTCTTGGATGAATCAGGACTGGGATGAATGAACCTGGGATGCATTTAGAGTAGTGGTAGGAGATTTCCTTACACCTGAACATGCCTGGTCTGCCTTACACTCTGCCAAGAAGCTGGACCAGAGAGGACAGAACTAGTTTGGACTAAGCACAGAGACTCTCTGCCACAAGAAAACAAAGGAAAAGACTCTATAAATATTGGAGCCCAGACCCCAGAACTTTAGAACTCTTTGGGACTCAGAAAGCTGCCATGAAGAAGAGCTTAAGGAGCTGTGAGGAGTAACTACCACTTTGCTGTGTGCTTTGCTGTGTTGGTCTGCTGTAGCTGCTTCTGTCTTGGGCAGAGAAAGGACTGGACTGAACTTTCTGCAATTTCTTTGTTTGAGTTCCTCAAAGTCCTTTAGGTAGAGCTTGCCCCCTGTTCAAGAACTCTCAGAAACAGCAAAGTCTACAAGTTAATCTCCTACCAGCACTGGTAACTCTGTGTTTTGTGCTGCAACAGGAGAAAAACAACCCAATACCATCACTGATTCTGGTGTTGGCTCCGTGTCCTGTAGGTACTGCAAACTGGTTTCACCAACAATGCCATTTGATGCCACCACTGAGCCCCTGCTTGCCCGTGACCTGTGTGCACGCCACTTCGCACCACCTCGCTTCATGCAGCTGCTCTGATATCTCTGACAACGACGCTCCATGCCAATATCAATGCTGCTGATTGCATCATGGTTCGAGGGCACCGCTCGTAAGTTACCCAATGCACCACACTCATCCCGCACTGCAGCCTTAGCCTACTGATGCCGGCACCATCGACTCCAGTTCATCAGCCGCTCACCGGGCTCCTGCAATGAAGATGCCACTGCTTGCACAGTGACCTGCCAGCACTGTGACAAGCACAAATATCACTTTGCACCGCAGCCCTGGTCTCACCGATTCCACGGTACGACTGCCACCTCGCCGCTGACTGCACTGCGACCTGAGGGCACCGCACACCACACTGCTGCACTTCGCACTGCAGCCCCGATGCCTGCACTCCTGACTTCAACCCCAAGGAGTTTGATATGCAACACGTGTGACTTCAAGGGCCTCCGCCGACTCCTGCATTAACTTCCAGAAACAACGCCTGCTTACGCCCGCTCTTTGGAGCTCAACTAGAGGTCACCAATGCCCTATATTTCTAAAGGTACTGTTTTGCGGGTCATCTTGATGCCGTAGCTGGCCCGCGATGCTGCGGCCAGCCAGAACTGTTTGGATTTGTTGTTCACAATGCCGTGATAGCCACAGACAGATCTTTTGTCTTCAAGGAACTGCATTTTAAGTCTATTTTTGATTATTGATATTTCTGAGAACTGTATGGTTGGTTTTTATCATTTTGGTCTTGTTTGCACAGATAAGATATGTTTTTTTTCCAAAACTGGTATGGTGTTCTTTCGTAGTGTTATCAGTGTATTACTGTTGGTTATGTGCAAACGCATTACACACTGGCTCTGAGATAAGCCTGACTGCTCATGCCAAGTTACCAAGGGGGTGAACAGGGGTTAGTTCAGTAGTGTATCCCCTTTATCCTACCTAGAAGGGTCCCTACTTGGACAAGGTAACAACCTGCCAACAAGAGACCCCCATTTCTAACAACGGGGTAAAGCAAAAGATATCTGAAAGTCTTGGACCAGAAGAAAGTTTTCAGAGCATTCTGTGGTATGCAGCAGCAGCCATGTTTGCCATGGAGAAATCAAATACAGCTGTAAACATCTTGGAGGAATTTAAAATCAAGGCGTATGAATGGCTGTGACCTGGTGGTCTCAGAATTGGATTTGTTGCCACAGACAATTGCAGTAACATAGTCAAGGCCATGTCAGAAGGAGGCTATTTCAGGATCCTGTGTTTGGCCCATTGCATTAATCTGGTTTTGCAAGACTTCCTCAAAAAAAGAAGACATAGTCAGAAACATACTGACTACCTGCAGAAGAATCTGTACTCATTTCAGCCCTTCAGCCCTTTTAAAGCCCAGAAGCAGTTGTGGATCATTTAATGTAATAATAGAACACCAGTTAAAGCCCTGATACAGGAGGTACCAACACGTTGGAACTCAACCTATAACATGTTGCAACTTCTGTTTGAGCAGTACAAACAGATCAATGATTATCTCATTCTAAGTGAAGGGGATTGAATTAGGAAAGCTATGACCGTGGATGCGGACAAATGGGGTCTAATCAAATGTCTGACACAAACGCTACTCCCTTTTGAGGTTGTCACACAGGAAGTTAGCAAGGAGGACAGTAAGATGGGCAACACAATCCCATTGTTGCATCTCCCATTGGACCAGGTAAAGAAGGTGTCTTAAATGTTTGCTCCTGCAGGTATGAATGAAAATACAGAAGCACAAGCCTTGGTTGAGAGCATAATACTTTGCTTGGCTTGTAATACAAGGCTGCAACATGACATCATTGCATCCAAAGAGTACATCTGTGCCACACTCCTTGATCCATGGTACAAAAACATTCTGCCCACTTTCATTACTTTTTTCTGAAGGGGATGTTTCAAAATAAATGAGGTGTATTGTAGAGCAAGCCAGAGACCTGGAGTAAGAACAGTTGGAACGTACCACCCTAATTCGGGTTTCCGCATCTGACTTCTAGATAGAGCGGTCTTGTCTCATAGCAGACAACACCATTAACCAGAACACCGGTAACAAAAGCAACAGAAGGACCGGACCCAACCTCTGCTTTGTATTGGTTTCAATTAGCAGGGCTTAATTCTAGTGCAGAGGCTTATAGTAAAACAGGTTGAGCAAGTGGCACCACAAATAACCATCCACAGGATGTCCCAGGAGGATCTGGATTATCCAAAAGAGGTCTATGTGGATCAAAATCCATTTATGTATTGGTATGGAAAGATGCGCCAATGACCAGAGCTCAACAGGCTGGAAATAAAGTATATTCTTTGACCTGTAGCAAGTATCTCTGCTGAGCATTTGTTCAGTGCAGCTGGTATAGTTGTTAGAGTGAGAAGGACCATTCTCTCCTCTCAAAATGTACAGAGATTGACTATGATCAAAATAAACCAACAATAACATTTTATACCTTACAATTACATCGTTCCTGAAACAGCAAAGGAGGAGGAGAATTATTGGTCACAAATTGAGTCAAGTGTGTTAGCTGACCAACTGCTGGGTGAAATTCCTGAGTTTGAGGACAAAATCTTTTTCCTGGACTGAGTATGCCAGTGTTCTTATAGAACTTTTTATTTCTTTCTCGTTAAATTGTTATCTTTGCAAAAATACAAAAAGTAGCTAGTGAAAAATTATTATTTTTGTATCAGATTTATGCTGCATCACCATTTTTTAGTCACATATTTTGCCGGATTGCAGTAGGAACAGGGTGCATTAAAGAAGCTTTCACAATGCCTGCCCCTCTCGCATGCCTATTGTCTATCCCTTTTTGCATTATGTAGCACTAGCAGGTCTGCCCCAGAAGATCATTGATTTACAAGAGTGCCTGCCAATGCCAAATTCCAATGTGTTGCCTGCATCAAAATGAATACCTAATACCTAACTACCCATGCTTGGATTGGAAGAGGTAGCTACAGCTATTGCAACAGTAAGTGAGTGATTGTGTGAGTGATGATGAATGAGGATTCATCATGTGGTGGCTGACAGTCAGGGAGGGTGTGTGTTAAACTGTAATGCAGGAACTTTCTTGAGATGATTGCTTTGTAACTTTTGGGGCCTGAGTGATGGACGATCATTTTTTCCCTGGAGGTAATTGGACTTTACACTCTTACTTAGTGAAAAGTAATTAATCGCTATGGTCCACTCCTATGATCCATCTGGTTTTTCGTCATCTAGGATGGCTACCCCACAAAATTGTTTGATTTAAAAGACTGCCAAATTTCAATTTGTTGCTTGTAATAAAGGAGGAATAGTGTACCTACCACAGTCCTTGGATTGAAACATGTAACCATTGCACCATTGAGTGATCTGATTATTGAGTAATTGTGAGTGATGATTGATGATTGATTGATGTGATGGCTGACAGCAAGGGAGGGTGTGTGTTGAAATGTTTATGCAGGACCATTCTTGAGATGATTGCTTTGTATTGCTTTGGGCCTGAGTGATGGGCAATATAGGCCCTTTCACACTGAAGTAATCAACAGGAAAATGGATCACTTGTACCTGTATTACCAGGGTTGGATGTGTTGACCAACTCAAAAACCCTCATTCACGTACATGAGTGGTAAAGCGGTATATCTTGGTTCTCTGCTTTTCTTAGAACGTGAAAGCACCATCATTGGGTCTTTTTGATAATGTGCTTTCCTCCACCTGGATATATACCAACTGGTTATAGCAGTAGTGATCAGTGCCAGTTGAAAAATAGTGAGTTAAAATTGCTTCCTGTTCCTTCCCAAAGAAACTTTATTAGGTAGGAGAGGAGGCAAAGTTACAAAATAGGAAGGTGCGCTTATAGAAATGTTACTGTTCTTTAGCACCTCTTCGTCCATGTGAAAGGTCAACATGTTTCAGCATTTTGCTCGCCCAGAAGGGTCAGGGGGCTTTCTTCAGGACCTATGTAAAAATGAGAGATGGATAATTTAAAGCACTCTGTAAGGGCAGGTAAGTAACTCACCCTTCTTCCTATTCATGACAGGTCAATAGTACCTATAACTTATTAGTCCCGAACCCAGGCTTCCATGGGTGACTGGCGGACTCTTTAACCTGAAGTTGCAGGTTACTCGGCTTGTGCTCGCTCCAGTGACGGCTCGGCAGAATAACATTGGAATAAAAAAACAGTGATTTTATTTCTGTTTCTTTTAAAGGCTTTTCAAGTAACTATAAACAGACACTTTGAGTGGAAATACACATGATTTCTCACTAATGAGTACAGTATTATGCACCATGGAGCACAGGTTGTGTGTTGTGCTAAAATTATGGAGCCTTGCTCATTGCTCATTGTTAGCTGTCGGCCTGGCGGTTATGAAGACCTAAAAATATGCATCTCTAAAGATATTCGCCATGTGTCACATATCAATACCCATCTTTCTTCTCTCCAAAGAAATGCGGTTGAAGAAAGTCTCCAATGGAACTGGTTGCCTGGAGTTCTTTCGAGAAAACCTATAAATAATTCTGAAACATATCCCCGTCTTTAGCAATGACCTAAAAATATTATCCTGGAATGCCGCTGGTATGAAGAACAATTCTGAAAAATTACAATTCCTTCACACATTTGAGGCCAGTGTGATCTGTCTCCAAGAGACATGGTGCGCTGAGAAAATTTCGTCAGGAAGGGATTTCTTCATACTGGAGGGTAGAGCATCTCCTTCAAGGAGAGGTCGTGCAAAAGGGGGTATAGCATGCCTACTGTCTAACAGGATAAATTGGAATTCTTCCCATTACTTAGATCCTAGTAATCTTTTCCAGGCAGTAACGCTATTTAACTCTGATAATGCTGAAGTTTGTAATCCTATTGTTTTGATAAATGTCTAGATTCCCCCAGATGCCTGCTTTAATATCCTCTTAAAGAAGGTCTTTTCCTATGTAAAGAAAATTACTGAGAAAGTACCTGCTCCTCATATAATCTTCGTAGGGGATTTCAATTGTACAATCTCTAATTTTAGTTTGTCTTTGTTTAGAAATAAGCATAAAGAGGAAGCTCTGCAGATTCTCCAAGCCCTCTTTCCTGTGAATAATAAGACAAATAAGAGAGGGAAAATGTTCCTTGAAGAATTGGCTGAAATGGATGGGATTATTGTGAATGGAAGGCTCCCTTCTGATTCTCCGGCGAATTATACTCATAAATCTAACCAGAGTGAATCAATCTTAGATTATGTAATGGTGGAAAACTCTGCCTTTTCCCTATTGAAAGATCTTAAGGTCTCCCATACACCTTATAGCGACCATAAAGTATTAGCCATCACAGTAAATGTAAATCCTCCTAAAACTGATGGTTGGTCCTTAAATAGTGACTTAGTCAGTTTTGGAGATAAATCAGGGAGATGTTATTGGAATGCCAGGACCATGAGGGGTTTGTAGAGCACCCTTGATGCTGCAGTAAATGACTTGGATAATTGGAAAGGCTTTGAAATAGTGCGTTTTTTTGAATTTATGAAGGTGGTGATTTCTGCTGCTAAAGAATTTAATTGGAAAAGAAATACTAAAATACTTCCCTGCTCTCTCCGATTACTTAATATAGAAATAAACAAGCTAATAAGAGAACAATATCTGAATAATTTTCCTGAAAGATCTCGCAGAATAGTTCTATTAAAAAGAAGGAGGAGAAGGTTGAAGGCTAAACTGAAAAAAGACAGGGAGGATTCTCTATGGATTAAACTAAGGGAGGCTGCCACTAAAGGCCAAGTAAGATTATTTTGGTCCTTCATAGGGGAGGGTTGTGGTGTTAGGTCAAGCCCTCGCCCAATTCCTATTGAAGAGCAAATTTGGGTGGACTACATTACAAACGTATACGCAAGTAATGGAATGGTGGTCCCCAGTAGAAGAATTAATGTGGATAGTCCTGCTCTAGGTCCTCCCTCTGAAAAAGACATTGAATTGGCTATCAGGGAATTGCGATCCTCCGGGGCAATGGGACCGGATGAGCTTCCTATTTCGGTCTTAAAGCAAAATAGTGAATTGTGGAGCAAAATTCTTCACCCGGTGTTCAAACTTTGTTTTCTGAATAGAACTGTTCTCCCATCATGGAAAGGAAGTATACTGGTTTCCCTTTTTAAAAAGGGAGACAGGATGGCCCCACAAAATTATTGCCAAATCGCCTTTTTAGACGCAATTGGAAAAGTTTTTGCAAAGTGTCTCCTGAAGTTAATTCAGGATTGGGTGGATAAGAGTAATGTACTACCCTTTGAGCAGACGGGTTTTCGCAAAGGACATGGTACTATGGACAACTTAACGGCCCTTCAAGTAATATCTGATAAATACATCAAGGTCCGAGGTGGGAGAGTCTATGCAGACTTTATAGATTTCTCCACAGCTTTTGACAAAGTTGATTGACCTCTGCTGTGGAGGAAACTATTAGACCTTGGCATCCCTTGCTGGGATAGTACGATGGGTCTCTTGTCTGGCAAAGGGAACACTGGATACTTTACAATACCTTATACAAAAAGAACTATTGGGATCCCTAAAGGAGCATTCTCTAATCGTAATGAATTTTAGAAGGGCTGTTGCTCTATTGCAATTGGAAGAATCAACTCTCTTTACGCTATCTACACATCAGTTGAAGTCCACCCAAAAACTGGCCACATGGAATCTAAGTTTTGGGATGGATAGGGATACCCTTATCCTGAAAAAAAGGTGTCTCTCCGGTTATTGACTCCTATCTAATCAAAAACATGCAACCTTATGTTTCTTGGAACCTTCCTCATGGTATACGGCGTTTTTGGTTCCTTTTGAGGCAGGACCTTCTCCCTTTGAATAGTTTATTATCCAGATGGTATGGTTCCTCAGCAATGTGCAACCAGTGCAATAAATCGATCCAGGACATTGCTCATGTTCTCTTTGTATGTCCGGCCCTTCTGTTATACCCACGAAAGTGGTTGAGACCTATTTGCTTAAAATTAAGTATTTTGTCAGCCAGCTCTTTAATGGATGTCATTTATAATCCGCCCAATGAAATGTTTTGTTATAAAAAAATTTAACTTTTTTAAAAGCTTTCTAGATATATATTAGTGGACATGAAATTGCTTCTTTTATTCTCTCTTACATTTGCATGTAACTGTATTTTTCTTCTATGTTATTCTGTTATGTGGATCTCATGTGAGTTCCAAAATCATAAATAAATATTGAATTGTTAGCTGTCGCAGCTGCAGTTGACAATTATCTATTTTTAATTCCAATGACCCTGTTCTTCTCTAAATGCATTTCTCTTTCTACCCTGACTCAAAATAAACAGATGAATAATAAATAAGATGCTGTGGCACACACCTCACGTATGAAATGTGGATATTATCCAACTCTGCCATAAGTAGACGTTGGGAAAAATGATGGACTGCACTACAGGGAAAGGAACAGACTATATAGATTGTATTTAGCACAATCGTCACAGTGTATCCCATGCACCAAATTTCACATCAACTCATGCACCTACTCCCACTTTACTCAGTGGCCTCGCCCACCACCACATGTTTTTTCCAAGAAATTTATTCACCGGGCAGTAAGCAAGAAAAGGAAACTTGGCTTACTTTACTGCAGGGTAGGATAGAGGGATTAGGTGGGTAGGGAAGAGCTTTTTTGATACAGAATAGAGGGGTCACCACACTGATTATTGATGTGTCACCTTTGGCTTGTTCAGTCACTGTACTAGCCGATGGAAGTTGCAAGGGAAAAACTGAACAGGTGCATAATAAATCTGTTATGAGAAAATTTGAAACATATTCTGAAATCACTTCACATGATTTTAAATTCAAAGGTGCCACATGCCAAGAAGGGAGCCTGGAGCAGAAGACCTTAGGAAAAAAAATAAAGGAGTGAAATACAAAGATGTGACTGTGTGGGTGAAGGAAAACAACACACCTTGTGTGTTTGGTTTGCAATGCATTGAAAACATTGTAAATGCTGGATTAACAGAAGCAGATGCACATTGCACAGTTAACACTGCACTGCAGTCACAAATTGAACCATACTGCACTTCGGTCATAGGAGGCAAAATGCTATTGGTGGGAGGTGAATGATGGGAGGGATACTTCTGGCTCGTTTAACAAATAATGACAGTCAAGAGAATAGAACAAAAAATTAAAAATAAACCCACTTTGAGCTATTGCTTTGATAACCCTACATATACAAAGTAAGCGAAGTAGGAGAGCAGCATGATCCTCAATGAAGATCTGCCTTGCTTATAAATCGACACAATCCAAACATTAATTCATCGTTTCATTATAATTCACCCACGGCCATGATGATTAAACTTTACTTTCTCACATGCAGTTTTCCATCAAAAATGTTCAACCCATTATCCATCCATTCAATATCCACCCTTTCTTCCAAACATCCTATCTCACATCCATCCCTTTACCCACCCATTTACCTTTCATCCACCCACTCTTTCACTCATTTACCATTTTCCTTTTTTTATCCTTCTGTTCTTTCACGTCTTCCTCAAGCCATCAAAGCTCATTACGTGAGCTTTTGTGAGTTACATATAGAAGAGCCCATAATAATAACTCAACCACCACTGAAGCTGGTAAAGCTGGGGGTTCAGGCCACTTGTTGATGATGCCCTGCAACTAGCTAGTGTGTATAATAGTAATTACAAGAAATTATGTGACACATCAGTACCCATCCCTGCTGCAGCTTCTCCCTCTCCAACTGACTCTTATCCTGCAACAGCACTGGAGCTGGCATCACTGGTGTTCTGTGTGGCTAGAATAAAACATTATACATATTTTAAATGGCAGATACACCACCAAAATACAACTGCAATAAATCACTACAATTCAGTTAGCACTGAAGTATCTTCTAACAAAAATAACACTCTGGGCATTTGATGGGTTCACAAAGTTAGAAAAGCCAGGGGTGGAATAATGGTCAATGAAAGACATAAGGTGTTGGTTGGCAACTGCAATGGGAGTGGGACCTCATAATTTTTTTGAGCCATGCTGCACTGCCATGGAAAACTGCTAGTACTGTATAAACTATAAATGAATCAGACAGCAGACAGCACTGAGGGTGGGGGGTGGACCATGATGACCATGGCCACTCTCTGGTGAACTCAACTGTTAGAGCATGATCAGGAAAAAGAAAGCCTGCTCAACAAACATACATGGTGAATATTATAATACTAGCTCACTTTGGCCTGCAATCTGAATCATTATTTTAGACAGTAGAGTACCAAAATGTGTTTGTCTTAGTCTTACTCTTACTGCACCACCAGATATATAGGAGAGAGGTAAAGATTACCAACAAAGCAGAAGATAAGTGAACTAGACACTGGAGTAGAGTCCAGAAAAAGTTAGCTACCAAATAATATAACCATGTAATTTAAGGAAAAAGAAAGATAATGCAGGGATAACAGTCAATCAGTGACACTTGTAAAGCGCGCTACATACCCGTAGGGTCTCAAGGCGCTGGGGGGGGGGGGGTGCCGCTACTGCTCGAACAGCCAGGTCTTCAGCTTCTTCCTGAAGGAGAGGTGGTCTTGGGTCAGGCGCAGGTCGGACGGGAGGGAGTTCCAGGTCTTGGCGGCCAGGTAGGAGAAGGACCTTCCTCCTGTAGTTGCTCTTCGGATGCGGGGGACGGCGGCGAGGGCGTGGTTGGCTGATCGGAGGTGGCGTTTGGGAGCGTAGAAGTTGACTCGGCTGTTGAGGTAGCTCGGGCCTTGGTCGTGTAGGGCTTTGTGTGCGTGGGTGAGGAGGCGGAAGGTGATTCTCTTGTTGATGGGGAGCCAGTGAAGGTCTCTCAGATGTCCGGAGATGTGGCTGGATCGTGGGATGTCGAGGATGAGTCTGGCTGAGGCGTTTTGGATCCGCTGGAGTCTCTTCTGGAGCTTGGCGGTGGTCCCGGCGTAGAGGGCGTTGCCGTAGTCCAGTCGGCTGGTGACGAGGGCCTGGGTGACGGTCTTCCTGGTCTCTGTGGGGATCCACCAGAAGATCTTCCGTAGCATGCGTAGGATGTTGAAGCACGCCGAGGAGACGCTGTTGACTTGCCTGGTCATGGAGAGGGAGGAGTCCAGGATGAAGCCCAGGTTACGTGCATGGTCTGTCGGTTTGGGTGCGGTGCCCAGGGCGGGAGGCCACCAGGAGTCGTCCCAGGCGGAGGGAGAGGAGCCCAGGATGAGGACCTCCGTCTTGTCCGAGTTCAGTTTCAGGCGGCTGGTCGTCATCCACTCGGCTACCTCTTTCATCCCTTCGTGTAGGTTGGCTCTGGCGGCGGCGGGGTTGTTGGTCAGGGAGAGGATCAGCTGGGTGTCGTCGGCGTAGGAGATGATGCTGAGGTGGTGTTTGCGTACGATGGCCGCGAGGGGGCTCATGTAGACGTTGAAGAGGGTGGGGCTCAGGGATGATCCTTGGGGGACGCCGCAGATGACTTCGGAGGCCTCTGACTTGTAAGGTGGTAGGCGGACTCGCTGTGTTCTTCCGTCGAGGAAGGAGATGATCCATTCCAGCGCCTTGTCCTGGATTCCGATGTTGCTGAGGCGCCGTATTAGGGTGCGGTGGCAGACCGTGTCGAATGCCGCGGAGAGGTCTAGGAGGATGAGGGCCGCTGTTTCTCCATTGTCCATCAGGGCTCGGATGTCATCGGTGGCGGCGATGAGGGCGGTCTCGGTGCTGTGTTTGGCTCGGAAGCCGGACTGTGAGGGGTCGAGGGATCCGTTCGTCTCGAGGAAGGCGGCCATCTGCTTGTTGACGGTCTTCTCGATGACTTTGGCTGGAAACGGGAGAAGCGAGATGGGGCGGTAATTCTTGAGGTCGGTGGGGTCCGCTGTTGGTTTCTTGAGTAGAGCGCTGAGTTCGGCGTGTTTCCAGCTCTCGGGGAAGATGGCGGTGTCGAAGGATGTGTTGATGATGTCTCGCAGGTGGGGTGCGATGACAGCGTCGGCCTTGTTGAAGATGTGGTGGGGGCAGGGGTCGGTTGGTGATCCGGAGTGGATTGAGTTCATCGTGCGGATGGTGTCTTCTGTGCTGATCGGGGTCCAGGCGTGGAGGGTGGTGGTGGGGGGGGCTGGCTGGTCGGTCGTGGTGTGCGTTGGTTGGTTGTTGAAACTGCTGTGTATGTCCGCGATCTTGTTGTGGAAGTATGAAGCCAGGGAGTTGCAGAGGTCTTGCGATGGGGTGATGTCGTTGTTTCCCGCGTTGGGGTTGGAAAGCTCTTTCACGATGTTGAAGAGTTCCTTGCTGTTGTGTGCGTTGTTGTCCAACCGGTCCTTGAATGCTGTTCTCTTGGCGGCGCGGATCAGCTGGTGGTGAATGAACTAAAAATGTAATCCATTGTGCTTTGCATGAATGGGTTCGTAATCGTATCCTGTCCCCATTGCCACGTTGAAGGAAGATGATAGATAAGGGTGTCAGAGAAACCTTATTTCTCACCAGCAGCACCAGCCTCCAGGCAACAACTTCCATCCTGGAACCCAGCACCAACATTCCAATACCCCAAAATTCTACCCTAAGCCCACAAGAATCATAAACCCAATATCAGGGAAATAATCATAATAAATAATATGACTTACTGGGGTTAGCAGAGCCGTCTGCAGCTGCTCTGGTAGTCGGTGTCTTGTGCTGACCATTTTCCCCCAACCTTCAATGTCCCTCTACTTGACCTTAGGTGCTTATGTATTAAAGGAAAAAGATTTTTTGTTAATACGTCAATGTAAATGCAGTCACATAATTGTTCGTCCCTAAAACAAGTCACCTATGATACTAGGTTCAACTCAAGTCTATCGACTAAGTATCGTTGAGTTGGCCATGATATTACTCATTGCTGTGAAATAGCTTGGAACTGTACACGCTACATAAACAAAGTCACAAAGGGAACGTGGTACTCATCGTTATCGCTGATTCACTATAGTGACAGGAGGACAGTCTGCAATAGCTTCTTAATTAATTAGTCAAAGTGAGCACCAATGATTAGTATGATTAGGTAGCGCTGAGCACCTGCCTAGCATAAACTTGAAACTGGATCACATAATAATATTCCAATGTAAACTAAACATAACTTACCTCTGAGTGAGCAGCATGCTATTCGGATGTTTTTTTTTGCATTATAGAACACAAACACAACGAATAATGATTAATGCTCACCATGCCCCAGAATCTTGATACCTAGCAGGTCGAGCAGGTCCTGTTCTTGATCCAAGATATCTGCCCAGTGGTGTGTCAGCTGCTGGAAGGTGCACTGAACCTGGTTGGTGCACCGCACGCACTGGCGCATTCTCCCTCAGGGCAGCCGTTGCTCCCCGCCGGGGATATTCACTGCAGGGCCTGCTGCCTTCTACCAGCATGGAGGGAAGGTGGCACTGCACAAAAAAGTGAGTGCTGGCACCTTCTCCTGGCTAAAGATCACCCGGGGCTGCACACCTGGGAGGCAGCAACGCTCGCAACAAAGTCATCCCCCCTCTGCCATGGTGCTGGGTGGGTCAGAAAAAATGGAAAAAGATGGGAAAGGAAAAAAGAAATAACGAAGTAAGGGGAAAGCAACAAAATACCAAAAGGCTCGAAAAACATGATTTTCTTTCCAAAAAACATAAAATACACAAACATAAAGACATACACTGATATAATAAATGCAAATGAGGGGTAGATAAGCTTTAAGTAGGGAGGATTACAGAGTTTAAGAGGGATTCAAAAGTTAGGCCCTGCACCATAACAGAGAGTAAAAAAACAAGATGGCCGCACCCATGCGAACCATGTGGTGCCATTTGTGCATACTTTCCAACTCGAGGACGCTCATGAGGACCGCGTAGTGCCTTTCTTGTGTGATTTCCACCACAAGGGTGCACTCCGCATTGCATATGGTAACGCAAACAGGCACCTGGCAAACATGCTTGCATGCGGACCTCTGCGTACCATGGCAGAGTTTTTTTGTCACTTCGTGGAGTTCCGCACAGCTGAACTCCGTGATTCCCACCGAGGCCTAGTTGGTATAAAGCCATTCTGATCTGGGTGAAGTAAATGAGAGATGACTCCATATAAACTATCTGCCTCATCTTTGGTAGGTATTTTGTAGTCTGTATTCAATAGCGTAATTGATTTATATGATGTAGGATCAAGAGGGTCCTCGCTTGGTTTCAGTATCTGGACCAAGGTAACCTCTTGTATTGATGAAGGGAGTATTCCAGTATCTAAAGCTTCTTGAAAAAGCTGGGTCAACTTCTGGGCAAGAGTTGTTGAGTACATTTTATAAACTTCAATTGGGAGTCTGTCGCAAACCGGGGTCTTGCCCAAGGCCAAGGTTTTAATGGCCCCTTTTATTTCTAGTGAATCAATCAATCAATCAGGACACTTGTAAAGCGCACTACATACCCATGAGGGTCTCAGGGTACTGGGGTGGATGCTGCTACTGATCCAAGAGCCAGGTCTTGATGAGTCTTTGGAAGGCCAGTAGGTCTTCTGTCTGCCGTAGGTTGGTGGGGAGCGTGTTCCAGGTCTTGGCGGCGTGGATAAGGATCTGCCACCAGCGGTCATTCTTCGGATGTGGGGGACTGTGGCCAGGGCGATGCCGGCGTAGCAGAGCTGGCAGGTGGGGGTGTAGAAGCTGATACGTCTGTTGAGGTATGCTGGGTCGGAGTTGTGCAGAGCTTTGTTTGCGTAAATGAGAAGCTTGAAGGTATCTCAGTTGGGGTGTGATGTAGCTGTGGCGGGGGAAATCATGGATCAGACGTGCCGAGGTGTTCTGGATGCGTTGCAGTCATCTCAGGTGCTTGGCTGACGTTCCTGCTTAGAGGGTGTTTCCGTAGTCCAGCCTGCTGCTGACAAGGGCCTGGGTGACTGTTCTTCTAGTTTCGGTGGGGATCCACTTGAATATCCTGCGGAGCATTCGGAGGGTGTTGAAGCAGGATGAGGAGACAGCGTTGACCTGCTTCGTCATGGAGAGGGTGGAGTCGAGGATGACCCCTAGGTTGCGGGCATCGTTGGGGGGAGTCGGGCTGGGACGGGAGTAGTGAGGGCACAATCAGTGGCAGCGAGGGGGAACGACAAGGCAAAAACCGGGCAAAAATCAGGGAGCAGAAGGCAACAGAAGGACGGACACAGAAGGGAAAAACGGGCAGAAATCAGGGGCAGCAAGGGGGAAAAAGAAGGCAAGCAGCACAGGCACAGACAAAGCGGGCAATACAAGGAGCAGACAGTGACAGAGATACAAACCTAAGGCCTAACACTGGCCACCAGGGATGAGGCGTAGGTGGTAGCCTGCGGGTGGAGGAGGGCCTCGACTTCTACAGCAGCAGCGTCAGGGCACACAGGGCGGAGCTGTGTGGTGGGGGAGCAACCTACCAGCAAGGTCAACGTGGCCACTCCGAAAAATCATTCAGAAAAAGTTGAATTCCTGTCAACTGCATGGAATGAAGGTCCTTATAGAGCTCAGTATAGTATTGGAATAATGATGGCAGATATCTTTTTTTCCATGTACACAGGTAAATCTGGCCGGTCCCTAACAACGAAGATGGATAATCTGCACTGGTCCTCCAAAAGGATCCAGGCCCGGAGATGCCTGATTTATCTGCCTTTGGGTGGGTCCTAGCCATATACGTCACCCTGGTAAAATACTTAGTCCAACAATGCTGTCTTTTCTTTTTCTTTTTAATTATTTTTATTTTCAATACAGAAGAAGGACATCACAGAAAACAAATTGAGAAACAAGAGAAAATAATAGTGAGCATACAAGACACAAGAGAAATAAATCATACGGATTAATACTTGTACGTACTGAAGAACCTAGAGCAGTTCATTAAGCAGTTGAAATATCTGCCCATGTAGAGAGAAAATTAATTAAATAAATAAATAAATAGCAGAGCCATAATAATTTCATATATCGACAGTACATATTTAAAACAATTATCCGCGAATCAGATTGAATTTGCGCATAGATTGAACCCCCTTCATTTTTGCTAGTGCTTCCTCCATATCGTATGTTTGCCTAACGAATATCCACCAATCCATTACTGTGGGAGGTTTTGATGAAATCCAGACCCGGGCTATTGCCAATCTTGCACATACAAGCAAAATAATGAACAGATCTCTAGTATTGAAGCTAACATTTCATATTCCAATCATTATTTGCATAGTCGTTGGAGGTGTTTTAATGTCTAATGTTTGTAATAAGATTTGAGAAATTTTCTGCCAGAATAGAAAGAGTTCTGTTCATGTTATTAACATGCGCTTTAAGTGCGCCGCATGCAGACCGCATCTTGGGCATTGATCTGAGTATTAGATGACCACTTTGCTATTCGATCTGGCGCATAGTATAATAGGCAAATTGTACAAACTTGTTGCATGCGTAGGTTAGTTGAGTGTACTGCTCTAACTATTGTGCTTAATGCATCTGATATATTTTTGGCCAAAGTTGGCACACCCATAGCTCCAGTCCAACATTTCGCTATTCTTGAGCAGTCATCCAACCTATAAGCACAGAGACGTTTATATGCTTTACTAATGAATGTTTTTCGTTGGTGTCATGCAAACATTCCCATATAACTGATTAAGCAATATTCTTCAAATGTAGTTGCTTAGGAAAAAATTCATGAATCTGCATATGTTTAAATTGCATATTATCTGCTAAGTTATACAGAGACTGCATTTTCACAAAAGTAAGAAAACCAGTGTGTCATCACCCTCGGTCCCTATGTGAAAATCTACCTGTAGGACAGTTTCTGCGAGTCCGCAGGAATTGCTCATCTCGACCACTCTTTGAGAAACATGCTACACTGTTGTCCAGACATCTCCAGGAGAAGGAATACCCTAAGTTTCTTGTGAAACAGGCGTGGAAACGAGCCTCCAATAATAATCGGGAAGCTTTGTTGGAGAGAAAAGCTGAGAAACCACCACTAGAGAGGCTAACCTTTGTTAGCACTTTCAGTACCCTTTCAAATAAAATCCAGAAGATCGTCAGAGGACACTGGAATATTCTGAATGTAGCACAGACTGCGATTCCTTTGCCTCTTTTTTCTTTTAAAAGGGCCCCCAATCTTCATGACTCCTTGGTACATACAAGGCAAAGATTACAGACCACAGACACCCCTAATACTTTGTGGAATCTTCCACCAGTGCGAGGGCATTTTCCTTGCGGATCATGCAGTGCATGTCCGCAGACTTATAAGACAGATCAAGTTGACATAGGCACCACAAGGTCATGGCTGCTTAAGAAACATACCAATTGTAACACCGAAGGCGTTATATACTTGATAACCTGCCCCTGCTCACTCAGGTATGTTGGCCATACTACTCGCAAAATGAAAGTCCGTATCAGCGAGCATAAGAGCACCATCAGGCGCCAGAAACAGTCCACATGCCTTACCAATCACTTTCTCTCCATGAAACATCAGGCTGTGGGTTATCCTTGAGCACCCGTATGTTCCACCACACATCAATGATGTTTCTAAATTCCTTTTTCTGAAAGAACAAAAGTGGATTTTTAAGCTTCATTGCGACACCCGGGGATTGAATGATGCCATCCCTTGGGTTTCTCTTTAATCTGTATCATTCATACTAACACGCTACAGTATGCTAGTGATTGACACAGGGTTGAATTTTTATTCCCTTGAATTTTTATTCCCTTGAATTTTTATTCCCTTGAGTGGTAAATCAATATCGAAATGTGTTTTCATTGTACTTGCTAGATACTGTCCACATTGAGAGGATCACATCATATGAGTAACACCTCTTTCTCAATGTCTTCGTGATTTTTGCACATTGGCTCTTAAAACAAATCTCCCATTGCACATATTAATCCATCTACGCCCATGTGCGTATTAGTTTAATCCTACAATTTCTTTTTAAACATGCGCTCTGTTCCTAATGAGCGCGCGCGAGCAAACATCTCCGGGCGGGATAACTTGTCATCGCCCATGCGCGTAGGAGTGTAGTGTCTCATGGGCATACACAGCACTGTATGTAAACGCGCATCAGAAACTAGTCACCGCCCATGCGCGGCAAGGTAGTGTTATGCGCTTTCTAATGAAACCGGGCATTAGAAACACTACTTAGCGCAAGCGCTGATTAGGCTGAAGAATAGTGGCTGCCAAATAACATTGCGCGCACGGAAAGGCGCGGAGCTTGTTAATAATTGGCTGCTTCAATTGTCCAATCAACACCAGTATAAATACAACAATGGCTGTCCTGTCGGTACCTCCACTTCCTCTTGGACGCCTGAGAGAGGTACCGACGGAAAGGTGAGATCTATAGGCTACTTTGGCTATTTTCAGAGAAGGAATGGCCCTCTGTGATTTATTATTATTTATTTTTGTGCCTTTTAAGTGCTATAGTAACATCGTTTTGGCCCCCTTACCTATTCTTCTATCTTTACATCTTTTGTTAAATTATAATAGGAGATAAAGGGGGTGTAACTCTTAGCTTTATCCCAGTTGACAACATTAACAAATGGGATATCATGCCATTCCTGCAGAGGTCGGTTATGGGCCTAATGGTGCGGGGTAGATTACTTTTTGAGCTAGGTTCTATACATGGCCAGTGAGCTGGACACAACGCTGGATCTAATTTGTGTCCTTATCATTTCTTTGCATGTAAGAGCGGGGCCTCAATTTCCCGAGTAGGTTGCCGGGTGAGGTGAGGTCTTCTCCCACATAAAGCTGGGTGAGTATCTCAGTAGAGGCTAATACCTCTCTGTGAAAGAGATTTAACACTCTTTGGCTGTTGCTAAGTAAATGGAACTTATGCATGTGTGTGTTTGTTGTGCAGTTTCTTTGTGTTTTAAGCGGCTATATATATGTTTTGTAAACTATCCTTTATATCAACAGGATAAGAAACACTTATTTCTCAAGGATACATTGGGGCTCCAAGGTCCTTTGAGACTCCTGTATTGTTAAGTATTAATCATTGTTTTTCCACGATTCACTTCACTGTGTATTATTGCAGTAGCTATTTTCACCTTTGGGTCCTGAAGAAAGCTGGATGATTCATCCATTAAGCTGAAACATGTTGACCGTCCTGCACAGCGCCACTTTGTAGTTATTAATTTCCACTACAGGGCGTGGTTTTAACCTTGACACCTAGACAATCTCCATTAAACACATTTTTTATCTACTTAGTCAATTTTAATTATCACCTTCACTTGAGCACGGCACTTATTTTTCCCACTCTTAGAGCATTATCTTGGCTAGAGTTCTTGAAGATCCATATCTACACCGTCATCTGATGGTCTGGGTGATATTGAGATCTAACATCAACTCCCACATGACGATACTCCGCCAAAATAAGGGTGGTCAGATGGGAATTTCTCAGCCAGATAAGACTCATTCCACATAGTATGTCGCCTCCTCTTTCCTTAGTTTTCTGTACAACAAAACACAAACAAATTCTTTTTGAACCAGGCACCCCTGTTTTGTGGTTTAGAAAACCAGTGTGACCATAAAGATCGCCAAAACAAATTACCCCATGTGTGATCCAGCATTTACCTAAAGGATCATGAAAGATTTTGGCAGCCCTGAATTATACCAGAGAGGAAATTTAGAGTGTAATAGTGACACCTCATATATCAATGAAATAGCACGCCAGATAGCTATGCCATCCCGAGCTATCTTGAATTTTACTCTTTTAAAATAGTTTGGGTCATTGATTCTAAACAGAAACTAACAGCTCTCTTCACCCAACATAAATTTATGAAAGTAAGTTCTACTCTCAGGGTTGATAAAACTACGTAAACAACCAAAAAAAGCAGACCAAAAATAAGTTTTAAAATCCGGAAAATCAAGACTGCCTTGTATAAAAGGTAATTTTAGTAATTCCAGCACTTTTCTCGCTTTCTTGTAGCCCAAATAAAGCTGCTAAAAATCCCATCTAAACATTTAAAGAAAGTGCTAGTCACTCGCAAGGTGATAGACCTGAACAGATACAGAAATTTCGGCAAGACCTTCATTTTTATAACATTTATCCACCCCATTATGCCTATAGAGAGTTTGTGCCAACTCTTAAGCATTTTAACTGTGTCTTTCAGCAATGTTTCATAGTTTAAAGAGATGATTCTTTCAATATCTGCTACCATCCTAACTCCGAGGTAAGAGGCAGTTGCACATACTCCTTGTATTGGTGGAGTTGAGTTGAAATTCAGGAGAACCTGGGTTTTATGTATGTTTAATTTATAACCAGAAATCAGCCCAAACTCCTGTGCTTCCATTGTTATAATTTGCAGCGCCCCACCAGGATCTGTTGAGAAGACTGCTATGTCATCAGCATATGCAATGACTTTAAGGGAGTTGTCCTCTAGCAGAAGAGGGCGAGTTAACTTTAGATTTTGGAGAGCTGAGACAAAGGGCTCTATATAGAGAGCGAATAAGAGTGGTGATAAGGGGCACCCTTGACAGGTGCCCCGAAGAATCAGAAAAATGGTGGACTGTAACCCAGCATACATAATTTTAGCACTAGGTTTGTCGTACAAGGGTTTAATCCAGGTTAAATATTACCCTTTATTACCAACTGCTTCGAATATGGCCCACAAGAAGTCCCACCCCACTCGGTTAAATGCCTTCTCAGCATCTAGAAGGATCACACCGAGTGGGGTCGATCGCACCTTTGCCACATCAAACGCAGTGACAACCATATTTACATGTGCAGTCGTGTCTCTCCCCTGTATAAAGCTGTGTTGATAAGGCGATACCAGACTAGGTAGCACAGGACATAGACGATTTGATAAGATTTTCACAAAGATTTTTGAATCAGCAATGATTAGTGATATCGGTCTATACGACCTGCACTCATCCACCAGTTTACCTTGTTTCAGAAAGAAAATCATTTGCGTTATCTTCCATGAATCAGGAGTCCTACCTTTTTCACCAATAAGTCTTATAACCTGATTAAATGGTATCAAAAATTCATCAAGAAGTATCTTATAGAATTCTAAAGGTACTGTATCATCTCCTGCTGCTTTACCTGCTGGTAGAGAGCTAATTGCCAATTGTATTTCTTCTACTGTGATGTCTCTTGCTAGAGAATGGGATATCTCGTCCTCCACCTTTATCAGAGGATTCCCTTAGAGATATTTAGAGATTTACTCCCTTTGAGGATGGTTTTCTGGGCTGTACAGCTCTTGATAGTAAGCTGCAAACTGTTTAAGTATCTGACTTGGACGTTCGTATAGTTTGTTATCGGCCACTCTAATCCTCTTTATAATGGTCTTAGCCCTGTCGTCTGCTACTTTGTAAGCGCTAACATTTTACGTATTTTCTCCCCGTTCTAGTATTGTAGCAGTCGATACTTATTGAGTTTTAATATGCTTCTATCCCTAAACGTCCTCTTCTGCTCTGACATTAAACTAACCAGCGTGTAACCAAGTTCTTTAATGTTCGAAAGGCCTCTGGTATTTGCCTCAATATGCTGGATTTCTATTGTGCGTATAGCTGCTAAAGTTGCTCCCGTTGCATTTTCCGCTCTTTATTTTGCCCCCAGATATACTGCTGGCAAAGCCCCTAATTGCTGCCTTAAATGTATCCCATACTACTAATGGAGAGGCTGTCCCTACATTCATTTAAAAGAACTCTTTCAGCTACACCCCAGTTAGAGTCAGAAAACCACCTTCTGTCAATAAATATCTGGGGAAAGAAAAAGAACGTGAACTTTTTGGCTCAGAGAATATCTTAAATGAGAGGAGAATGGGATTGTGACCCGAAGTAATCCTTAGGCCTATTTCTATAATGCTAGACCATAAAATATTGTCTGAAGCCCATGCCATGTCAATTTGTGTATACAATTTATGAGGTGCAGAATAATACGTATAACCTGCCACACTGGGGTGCAGTCTTCCAAACATCTTTGATTTGATGTAGCCTCCCCATCCCCCCGATTGTAGCCCGTGTCCTTCGCATTCTCTGAAAATCCCCTCTCCTTGTGGTATCTATGCGATAGTACATTATATATTTAAAATCTCCCATTACCAGCTTTTCCCCTTCCCAATATAATAATTCTAAAGTTACTGCCTCTATTACTGTTGGATCATCTGTGTTAGGGCCATACAGTGAACAGAAGATGTATTTTTGTCCTCTTTCTTCATCTGAGCAATGACCCATCTACCCCCTTTATCAGACAGTGTCTTACACACTTCCACTCTAAATCGTTTGTTTTTCAAGATAGCTACTCCTTGGATTGACACAGTTTGCTCAGAACATACTACCACTTCATATTTCAGTTGCCTTAAGAATCCTCTGTCTTTGTATGAAATGTGTGTTTCAGATAATATAGCTATCTGAGGATTATACATTGTTAGTTCTTCGGATTTTCTTGGTCCTCCTTGGACCAACCTTCACTTGGTCCTACTGTTGAGGTCAGCCACATTCCAAGCTAGACACCTGATCTCCTCCATCTACACAGTATTTTTCTATTCCCTTTCCTAAAGGTTGATCCGTTGATCTTTTGAGTGTTTCCCTGATCATACGTATTACTTTTATCCCTACCGGTGCATTGACTTTTACTCCTTTTACCCCCTGATCCCCACCACCACCTACACCCCTGAACCCCCAACCCACCCACACGTAACCTAACTCTGAAGGAGGAATCTTCCCCTTTTCCCCTGCTGCCGTTAGTGTGGCAGCTATCTGGAGGCTTGCAGCCACAACAGCCGCCAAGTAACCCCAAACTCCAGAGAGATTAGTTTGCATTAAATAAGAGGGAGAAAATAGAAAGAAGAAAAAAACAGCCGGTAGAGCAGCTATATAAAAAATAAAAGCATAGCACATAGTACATTTTACCCAGAGAAAGTGAGATGATTAGCCAATTGTAAAAGAACAGTTCTTCTTCTCTAGCCCGTTTTGAATCCTAACTTCGAGACTCCTGATCTCTTCCGTGCCTTAAGTAGCCCCATCTTTCTGCCATTTTGACAATATTCTCTTTGCCTCTGACTCAGAGAAGAATACGTTTGACCAGCCCTTATATTCTTCAAGTGAGCTGGTTCCTGCAAAAAGCTTGTGCCCCTATTGCTTTTAGAGGATCGATTAACTGTTTCAGCCACCATCTCCTGTCCATGGTAGCCCTACAGAAATCAGACCGAAAAAAGGTTGAGTAAGACCCCACAGCAACCGGTGTTCGAGGGCCCGCTTTTAGAGAAACTGCTTGTCTTAACAGATAGCTCTCAAAGTAGATCCAAAATGGCCTCGGATATTGATCATCCTTTCGTCATTGCACCAAAGGCAGTCTGTGGGCCCTCTGAATCTAGCAGTCCCAGTTTACCAGATCCGGGAAGGCCTTCTGCATCAGTTGCACAAGGAATATTCTAGGATCCAATCCCTCCTGCCCCTCCGGAATGCCAAATAGTTTCAATTTTTGTCTCTTCTGCCGATTTTCCAATTCTTCCAGTTTGATTTGCACGCTGGCTAACTGAACATCATGTTGTTGTATTAAATTTGACACTTTAGCAGTGGCCTCCTCAGTTGTAACCACTCTCTGCTGAAATTCTGTGATCTCGCCAGCCATTTCCCCGACTTTCCCTGTTACCTCCTTCAAGGAGTGTTGAATACTAAGATTGTATGCCCTAATTTGGGCCAAGAGCTCTCGTATCTCTTCTCTCTGCTCTTTGAAGGCTTGCAGTATTAGGAAAAGTATTGGGGTATCTTTCTCTTCAGAGCATCTTCCTTGTGAATCTTCCCACGCAACTTGAGAGATACAAAATTTGAAAGGAGTCAAGAGAGGCCATGGGTAGATCATTTTGAAGTTGGTCACAAGGTTTCTCCGGTGTTATGGATAGCTCTGACTTCTGGTCAGTTTCTGAGTTGCTTGCCTCTCGTCCAGCCACACCATTTCCAATTGCCCTGGTAGCATTTACCGCTTTATCTGCTCTGTCCCTCAACCCTATATCAGATAATCTAGATACGACAGTTTTTAACCCTCCCTTTGATTGCACCCATCTCCGCATTGGACTATTAGCAGGCACCTGTAGCTTCTTCTTATTTGCAGACCATACAGTTAATATACTCTGATCCTTCCTTGTATCTTTTGTATTTATGCTTTTAGGACTTTTCCTTTTATTTTTTAGTATTACCGGGGAAACCGTTAGAACTTCACTTATTCTAGCCTGAGTTTGCTGCTCCATTCGTGCATCAGCTGGGGCCTGATTTTGAATTTGAGTTTGGCCTTCCTCTTGTAATGTAGCAGGAGATACAACAGTATATCAATAGCCATGGCAGTTATAGCAATTATAGCGCAGGGAACCTTGGTATTAGCAGCTCCCTCTGCTTCCAGGTTAGTATTAAGTATAGATTGCCCCAAAGCCATACTCTCAATGCCCAATAAATTGCCAGCACATGCCTCTCTAGGCTCCCTCCCCCGCTCCCTCTCATTTACAACACTGCCATCATGCTGACTACTTGTGATAAGTTGCCCATTTGAGTCAAAGTCTGAGAGCATCAGAGTTTCTTGTCTCTGCAAGCCTTGTTTTTTTGTTTAGCGTGTCAACTGTAACAAGTGGGCTATTCAGCTCAGTTTGATATGTATTATCGCTCATGGCACCCCATATAAATCCTGAGGCAACCACAACAGTCTTAGTTTCCACCCCCTCATCTTCCTTCTTATCAGTCTTGCCAATCTCATCAGGCATTAACCAATCTATGCCCCCAGCGCGTTTTGAAGTTCATCTTCTTGATTGACAGCCCCCAGGACAGTTTGATCCACGCCAATTGATTTGGTAATTATCTCGACTAATTTACTACTAGCCACACTGTAACGACCGGATTTTCGGACCAGATAGAATCAGCTCACCAAGACACCATCAATCCAGCCGAAACGTAACCACCTCCCTCCTCAGGACCTACTTAGCAAAGGCACCTGGGTACCTACCTGAAGATGGGGAATTAGCAATATACAAGCTCATATCATCAAAAACACCACTAAATCTATAGGATTACTAGGAATACTCACTGATTACTAAGGACTTCCATGCTCTACACCACACTCATACCTTATAGTCTCGCGGCAACTCAGACCCAGACTATGCTACCCTCCTACTCAAAGTGAAGGGGGCAGTTCCGATTACTTACCATTACACACTGATCACAATCAGTGCTCACGCAAGCCACAATCCTGTGGGTATAGGCACTGTATCCCCCCAGTGCTCTCACTCTTTTACCCAAGCCACAATCCTGTGGGTATAAACACTGACCACAATCAGTGCTCTCACTAATGCCACTCTCTCTAGCAGCAATATCACTACACACCGTGTCCCTCCGGTGCTCTCACAAGCCACAATCCTGTGGGTATACACACTGACCACAATCAGTGCTCTCACTAATGCCACTCTCTCTAGCAGCAATCTCACTACACACCGTGTCCTTCCGGTGCTCTCACAAGCCACAATCCTGTGGGTATACACACTGACCACAATCAGTGCTCTCACTAATGCCACTCTCTCTAGTGGCAATCTCTGTCCTATGAATACCTTCAGCTCTCTCTCTCTCTGTTGGGAAGTTTCTCTATATATCTAATATCTACTGGGGATGTCTCATATACAATTGTTATATTTTAAGAATGGCCAAATTACAATATGCAAAGGTTATTCTATGATTTAGGCGCTCCTTCTCCCTTTTGATCCATCAGTTACCATTACAGCATCTGGCTAGAAGAAAGGTTAGTCTTATCAGTAATAATAACACTTGCACAGCTGTTCACTAAGAACTGGGGTTCCTTTATTACACAATATCAAATTATAACATCACAATAACTAGCAATCTAGACATAGCCTGAAAAGTAAAGGGGAATAAACACATCCACAGACCTGCGGGGTCTCTTTATTAACAAGAAAACTCAGATTACTAACACATCCACATATAGCTGACAGGAACTGTAGATAGCTAAAAAGGGAAATGGATTATAACAGACTGCACACCGCTGAAAGAAAAAGGATTAATCAGTATAACAATACAGTAGGGAATCTAGCTTAGGAAATAAAAGGAAAGTGAATGATTAAGTCTAAAGCAAACTAGTTTAGAATACCTCACCCTATAAGAAAGGAACGTTTCTCTCCCTCTCTGGTGGAATCAGGGCTCTCTCTCTCCCTCTGTCACCACGGCTTCACTCCACTGGGTCAACTGCTCCAACTGGCAGCTCCAACTCTTCCATCTGACTGGCAACTGCTATAATACATTCTGATAAACAGGCAGCTCCAGCTGACAGTTCTAACTTCATTCCAAGATTCATCTGACTGCTCTCTCTCCAGCTCCAGCAACCATCTGAACTCTACCATTCCAAGAACCAACTGAACTGAACTGTTCCAAAAACCAACTGACTACTCCGCCTCTTCTGCACTTCGCTAATATGGAATGCTCTCCTCTAGTGGAAAGTTCCAGCCAGTAGCCTCCTCCCACCAAATCCATGTACCAGGCTCCCTGCTCCAGACGCTCTCACAGTGATCAGCTGCTTGTTTCGTCTAGAGACTTGAGCCCAGGGACACTTCTTGATAAGATTCAGCTCAGGCCGGTTCTCTCTAGTTTGCAAAGAGAGAACAACACCTCATAACTAAAACATCATCTTTACCCTGCAAGCTTCTCAGTCAGCAGAGGCAGAAAGTAAAATGGAGTCTCTCTGGTTCTGGGCCTTGTAGGCCCGAAAAGGATGAAATAGACACTTAACTCTATGCACAAACCCTACCAATAAGTAATATAAAGTCAGGACTACAGGATCCACCCTCTACTATAGGTAGGATGATGAAAGGACACATAATTATGTCAAAGCCAATAGGCAATAGATGGATTAGAGTCAGAAATAAGGGATCTATCATCAAATAAAGCGGCTATCCTCTAGTTTATGCTTCTAGGTCTGGAAAAAGGCCTGAAAAGGACCAAAACAAGCTAAGAATAGGGATCCAGGATGGTAGCAAGCTTAAAGTCACCATCACTCAGAAATAGAGTCAAAAACCCGGTCAGCACACACACTCTCTGTGTTTATGTCATCTTCCAATAGCTCCACAGATTTCTTCGATTGTAAATACTGAAGCACCGGATTACCGAGACCACCAGCCTGATTAACGCTGTCTATTCTGCACCCATCAGCCATACCAGCCTTCCCAGTGTCCCGCTTGCCTCCTGGCAATTCTGTACTCACTGGCAGCCGCTTGTGGCTCGGGTCCCTCGAGGTGGATTCTTCTGCAGAGCCATTCCCAGCAGTGCAAAGGCGTATATTTGGGGGTGACCCAAAGCTGAAGCAATTGAGAGAACGGCGGGCTGTAAGGCGTACCAGCACGTAATTGAGCAGAAACTCTGGAGAATGCCTATGACCAATCCTTGTCAGCGCTTGCATCCAGTACTGTGAGTTGCTGGCAGCACTGCAACAAGGTGTATCAGGTAAGCCGATCTTTATTCATGAGCATATGCCAAATCCCCCAAGTGGATGACGGCTGCTTCTACTGTTTTTGCCGCTGTTGCCACACTCTAGCTCTTTCTCCCCATTTAATTTAAGCAGATGGCGGCGTCTGCGCTGCTTCTAAATTCTGCCTACCACCTTGTAGTTTATCTCTGATGCTTGCCGCTTTTGCTGCTTCTACCCTCGCAGCACTTTAGCACTTTCACCCTATTAGTCAGACTTAGGCTGAAAGCCGAGTCCGACGAGCAGCGGGTAGCGGCGTCTGCAGTGCTTCAAAGTTCTGCTTGCCACCACGTAGTTTGTCTCTGCCACTTGCCGCCGGGTAGTTGAGCTCTGGTGAACGTGGATCACTATTATCGAGTACATACAAGATGCCCCAAGCGGATGACACCGTCCACAGTACTCCGTGACTCTGCTTGTCGCTTGCCACTTTTGCTGCTTTTTACAGTTTTTACCACTGTTGCCACACTCTAGCTCTGAGTTGAAGCTGAATCCCACGAGCAGCGGGTGACGGCGTCTAAAGTGCTTCTAAATCCTGCTTGCTGCCTTGTAGTTAATCTCTGCTGCTCGCAGCTTTTGCTGCTTCTACCGTTTGCCACTGAGGTTCAATATGAACGTATGTTTTTTCCATACCGTAAACTTTCTGCTTGAAACACCTATGCTTCCCTACCCTGGCTTAATTACATTAGTTACAGTTGTTATTTCCAATTGGCACCAATCCCATCGACGAGAAACTGCGTTTCTCGGCAGGAATGCTAGCCATCTCAAAATGGATGACCGAATGCTGTCTCCAACTTAACCGTGGGAAAACCGAGCTTATGCTCCTCGATGGAGCCCCTAACATCTGGTTGGCCGACTGGTGGCCTTCCCAGCTGGGAGAGGCCCCCTGTCCTACCTCTTCAGTAAAAAGCCTAGGAATACAGTTGGATCACAGGCTTACCATGAAAGATAACATTAAGAACATTTCAGGTTCATGCTACTACAGTCTCCGCCTCATACATAGGATACTCCCCTATCTGCCATTGGAACATCGCAGAACAGTGGTCCAGGCGATGGTTATAAGCCGCCTTGACTACGGGAACATGCTATTGGCAGACGTGGGCGTGACCACACTAGCTAAACTCCAAGTGATCCTAAATACTGCAGCGAGGATGGTCTTAAATCGCCCTCCGGGATCCCCATGAATTCCCTTGCTCAGAGAGCTTCACTGGCTCCCAGTGCAAAAAAGATTTTTTTTAAAGATCTGTTGCCTCATTTGTAAAGCAACCATGGGACTGGGTCCTCATTATTTACAAAAAAAGCTTTGTAAACAGATGTCCGGTCGCAATCTAAGGTCTAATTCACTGGCCCTTCTGAAGAACCCCCGTATTCGTCTTACTCGTACGGGTGGCAGAGCTTTTCCATATATTGCTCCCAAGTACTGGAACTCGCTACCAGAGACCCTGCGTAAAAAAACCTCCTATCTGGCATTTCGAAAACAACTGAAAGCTTTTTTGTTTTAACTTTGCTTTTCTGTTGTTGTAGTTTCATCCTGACTTCTTTCCCGTTATCTCCTGGGTAAGCTCTGATATGCCCCCGGGTGAGTCACGCGCTATAAAAGAGCTCAATAACATAACATAACAAACGACTACCTCCATTGTTTCCAGTTAAAGCGCCCTCGTAGTGACAGTGTTATCACTCAATTCTCCATAATCAAGTAGTCCAGTAGCAAGTATGTCATGGATGGGAATATCCTTGCGGAAGGAGGGGGAAGTCTCCAGGTTTAGGATCAAAAGGCTGTGGTCTGATATATCCCTCCATAAGTATTCCATCTGTGTGATGGATAGGGAGAGGCTGGGGGAGCAAACCACCCTATCGAGGTGCACATACAGGTCATGTATCAAAGAGCAACACAAATAGAGATGTAGTGTAGGGTTCTGCAGTCTCCATACATCCATAAGTGAGCAGTATTGTAATAAATCATGCTGTAAATCACCATTAGAGGTTGTTGGATCCTGGGGAGGGGATTGTAGTTCCTATATAAATTCACATCTAACACTGAGTTAAAATCACCGTCGATCAGCCATGGAAGAGTTTTTCATTGGGCCAGGTGTATGGAAAGGGCTGCAAGGAACAAGTCTTGAGAAGTGTGGGGATTTTAAATGTTACTGATGACCAGTGGATGGCCAGCTGCTTTGCCTTCCGGGTGGAAAAATTGGCCTTTGGAGTCAAAGGCAGCATGGGCAACAACAAGCGAAATACCCCTGTGCTTATCCATGTCAGGGGTCCTCCAGCCAGTGAAGAGTAATATGTCATTAAGAACTGACTCTTCCAGTACCTTTGTATGTTTTAAGCTTTGTCGCATGTGGTATGGGATTCTTGAGGTAATGCTATGTGTACTTGTGATGTTATATGTTGTATGTTGCAGTGGACTCAGTCATGCTATATTGGATGCAACATGCCTTGTATATTCCAAGTGACTGTCCTGCAATTATTAATCATCATCCACTAAAGAGTCACATGCACCTCAGAGGAGTATCTGTTCACTCCCCCAACTGCAATCCAGGCCACCCTTCCCTCCACACGACAGCCACGCTACCAGACAGGAAAGAGGAGAGTTTGAACTGAAAACAAACAATGAAATCAAAAGGAAAACAAAATGAGGGAGGTTGAGTCCAATGGCCCACCCATAGAAAGCTTGTCACAACATGGATAACCCATGGGAGGTAGTGCCTATACCGTGCTTGAAATGGCCAATGCGCATGACACTGAAAATATTAAGTTGTCATGACTAAAGTACCTTTTCAGTTATGTGACCTCCAGTGGTCAGGGTGAAAGAATCAGATTGCATCTGGTTGGGGTATGATGGTTGTTATAGTTATATGAGATGATCCATAGTCTGTGATGTTACTCTTGGAGGTCAGGTCATCTTGGTCGGATTCTGATGATGGCAATATGGCTGTTGGGGGCTCAGGAAAGATAGCAGCTGCCAGCAAAGCTTCTTGGCATGCCTGCAACACCTGCACAGGTGAAGGAGGATGGGGTCGCCCCAGGCGTCTTTCCTAATTCCTGTTAAGCCTTTGGGAAGGCTTCACTCATCTGGTGTGTGATAATGGTAATGTTGTCCAGGCAGTTATGGGCACCCAAGTGAATATGCCCAATCTCAGTTTTCTGTTGAGTCTGTGAAAAATAGGTCTTCTGGTCACAAATAATTTTTGGGGCAAGTTACATTACATGCTGTGCTCTCTGAAGCATCTGTTAAGCATTCAAGAAAGAGCATCAATTGAGAGGCATTCTTTATCACAAGAGCCGCCCAGCATGCTGGTCGGAAGACGTAATCCCGGTCTCAATAATGGAGATTGCAGACCACCAAAGGTTGTGGCGGAGTTTTTGTTGAGGGGGGATGGTTTGGCACCTGATGGGCTATTTTGATAGAGAAAAATATGAAGAGGGTCGGCAGCGACATGAGCTCCTAAACCATGCCTTGAGGAAGGACATCCCATCTTAGCCCTCAGCCCCTTCATATATTTCTACAATTTGAACAATGTTGCTGTGAGAGCATGGCACATCCTCTTCCCTGTGTTACAGAATCTGAACTTTTTCCTTTAGGGAATGGAGTTGTTGGGTAATGAAGGAAGTGACCCGAAAGAGTCACCCGGGTTACTGTAAACCACCTGCTATGCCTTCCCAAGTAAGGAAGAGTCAGTCAGACAGTAGAGAATACAAACAAGCATTTATTAGTAATACTCTGCAGAGGAGTCCAATCAGACCTACACCCTACGATGTCCGCCGAGGGACTGGCCCCCCAACAGTTTACAATGCAATGCAATGCAATGCATCCGAGCACTGCTTGACAACGGAGAAACAGCAGCTCTCATCCTCCTAGACCTCTCCACGGCCTTCGACACTGTCTGCCACCGTACACTAGTGCAGTGACTCAGCAACGTCGGAATCCAGGAGAAGGCACTGGAGTGGATCATCTCCTTCCTCGCAGGAAGGACACAGAGAGTCCGCCTCCCTCCGTTCAGATCTGAAGCCACCGAAGTCATCTGCGGCATTCCTCAAGGCTCCTTGCTCAGTCCAACCCTCTTCAACGTCTACATGAGCCCCCTCGCAGACATCGCACGCCAGCACAACTTCAATATCATCTCCTATGCCAACGACACCCAGCTGATCCTCTCCCTCACCAACGACCCCGCCACCGCCAGAGCCAACCTTCACGAAGGGATGAAAGAGGTAGCCGAATGGATGAAGAACAGTTGCCTGAAACTGAACTCAGACAAGACGGAAGTCCTCATCCTGGGATCCTCACCCTCTGCCTGGGACAACTCCTGGTGGCCCCCGCCCTAGGCAGCGCACCCAAACCAACAGACCACACACGCAACCTGGGCTTCATCCTGGACTCCTCCCTCTCCATGACCAGCAAGTCAACGCCGTCTCCTCGTCGTGCTTCAACATCCTGCGCATGCTACGTAAGATCTTCCGGTGGATCCCCACCGAGACCAGGAAGACGGTCACCCAGGCCCTCGTCACCAGCCGTCTGGACTACGGCAACTCCCTCTACGCCGGAACCACCGCCAAACTCCAGAAGAGACTCCAGCGGATCCAGAACGCCTCAGCACGACTCATCCTGGACATCCCCCATTGCAGCCACATCTCCGGACACCTGAGAGACCTGCACTGGCTCCCGGTCAACAAGAGAATCACCTTCCGTCTCCTTACCCACGCACACAAATCCCTGCACAACCAAGGACCAGGATACCTCAACAGCCGCCTCAACTTCTACGCTCCCAAACACCAGCTTCAATCGACCGGCCACGCCCTCGCCACCGTCCCCCGCATCCGAAGAGCCACCACAGGGGGACGGTCCTTCTCCTACCTCGCCGCCAAGACATGGAACTCCCTCCCGACCCACCTCCGCCTGACCCAGGACCACCTCGCCTTCAGGAAACAACTCAAGACCTGGCTGTTCGAGCAGTAGCGGACCCCCTCCCCTAGCACCTTGAGACCCTCTGGGTGAGTAGTGCCCTATATAAATGCCTTGATTGATTGATTGATTGAATGCATAACCATTCTTCCAGGAACGCCCAACCACGCCCACATTGGCAAGTTACTGGCTTAGGCCGAGCGTGAACAAAGGTGGCACAGAAAATGGGGCTACCACTTGCTAGATGGGTACACACTATCACAGTTTCGAGGTTGCCATGTCGGGTCTCAGCGTCTCCTAAGGTGGGAGCAGAGCTGCACACATGGATAGATATGCAAAGGCGGAATGTTCTATTCATTAGTAAGTCAAAAGGCAACCTTGAACTGAAGAGAAAATAAAAACTAAATACAGTGTTCAGCTGATGCAAGCAAAATGAATAACAGGGCTTAGTTCAGACACAGCCTAATGGAGATTGTGAAATACAAAATGGAGTCACACTCGTTAACTGAAACTTGTGCATTACAAGGATAACTCAATGGGTTACATAAAGTGAATACAAATGGAATATAATTTAGCAGCACACTGCTAGCCTACTATGGCACAAAACAAGTATATAATAGAATGGGGTTTTTCAACCCTAATAGACCCTCCTTTTAGCAGTGGAGGTTAAATGTTTTATTGGTGCTATTCGGTAGAGTCTTTACAATTCTAAGCAGGGAAGAAAATAAGGCATCTGTATATCAGACATCTTTAATATTCAAAAATTCCCTCATCGATAAACATCATATCCTGTATGTCTTTCATCATGATAGTGGAGGCTTCATTATCTTGTTTTGTCAATTTAGGAGTGGGGTGAGTTTGCTCACACAATAAGCACAGCATGCTGGAAGGAAGTTGACACAGATACAGCACGTAAAGATGACACCTGCTATAGTTACTGAAAAAAGAAGTATCTTCCAACCCCAGGATGATATCAAACCCCAAAACCACCCTGTCAAGGACCATAAACCATTGTCTTGATGAATATCAGATGCAAGCCTATGTAGCTTCTGTGTAGCAGAATATACATTAGGGGCATGGACAGGGATGTAAATACAGCAACTGCTACCGATGACACAACAAGCTCTACTGCTAACTGCAACAATGACGTCTAACACCATCCAATTTTGAAGAGCAACAAGTCTGGTAGCCAGGAGCTCAGCTGTAATATTAGTGAGTATACCTGCTGTAGTGTTAATAACCCCTTCTCTGGTGAGGCGACGAAAACTAAGACTGTCATGTATAGGTCCCCAGAAAGGCAGAATACCCTTCATGGCATACGTGAATTGCTGTAAAGTAGTATCAGTCTGATCAATGTGTGCTGTTTTAATAACTCTACTTACTCTGGACAAGTGAGCACTCCTTCGCTGCAGTCTATGGTCTCTGTGATAGTTAGACGGTGCAATGTAAACGGGATGTAAACAGACCATCCTCTAGGGAGCCAGGTATAAGCATATGCTCCACAAAAAGTATACATTAGGGGGTGTGAGCAAAATGGGCTACTAGTAGTGTTAAATTTATATGTGTAATTACAGCTGATTAGTCCCACTGGAATTTTCTGATAACCCTTAAATAAAAACTAGCTGTGGTATGGATGACAGATACGGGCATAATTGAATTTTTTGTGATATTTCGTGCATGGAAACATTTGACGTATTCAGTGACATTGAATCCCTGGAAATCCAGCATTTCCTATTGCAGCCATGTGACATTTCTGTTATTCACAAAGACGTTCATTCAAGCATCTGGACGTAAAGTACCCTTCTTTCCTCCTATCTCGGGAGTATAACCCTGGTGTACAACTACATACTCTAATGCTGCTTATTAATCAGACTCCGTCATATCCATAGCGTCAGCATGATAATGAATATACACCATAAAAAGCAACAGGAACCATGCCTCACAGCTACCTAGTACAACAAGGGTAAAGACACCAGTACATCATTCTTGTGTATGACAGAGGGGATAACCCACACACCCAGCAATTCATAGCATTGGTCATGTGGTTTACCTGATGAAGCATCTACACAAATGCATTTTCGACTTATGCCTGTCTATGTCTCTCCTTATGCGGAGTCAATGTACCAAACAGATGCTCAGGTGGAACCGGGGTAGTCCCTATCAGAGTGTGTGCTGGATGGTGTTCTTCTAAATTCTATACAACCCTGAACATTGTGATCAAGTGTATGAGAAAGACAATTACTACTACTATCTTACTCCTAGTGGACCAGCTAGACCAACCAGGACTACTCTGCCCTAGTGGTGAGGTCGCTAGGGGCTGTTCTTCTTCCATAACAGCGCAAATCAAATGGATACATTTATAAAATCTCAGGAGCAACTTATATTTATCAGAGGAAAATTTACAAACTAGAGCCACTAATACTACAACAGAACCAGAGGGGCTCAGAACCAGAGAGGCACAAGTTACCCAGAGTCCTTCGGAGCCTCAATGGTAGACTCCTATTGTTCATCAATGATGGTGCTATGAAGCACTTCCTCTGGGGAGCTGCCCAATCACAGCCCTTGCTGAAAAACAAATCCTCTTCTTTCAGGATAGGGCACCCTCCCTCCTGGGAAGACATCCTCAACTAATCCTGTCCAGTGTCCAGGCCCTTTCCAACGAGGCTCTAGGTAGCTCTTCCTCTGGAAGTTTTGTACAAGTACATAGTCCCCGGGCTGTAGCTGATGCCTGGGCCCCTCTGGTACTGGCCACAGTGTGTCCTGAATCTGTTGATGGATAGAACAAAGATCTGTAGTCAATTCATACAGATAATCCACCAGCAGGGGGTGCTCCATCTCGGAGAAGAGCTTGGGTCTTGGAACGCCCCATACATTAGTGGGCAGACCGTAAACCACTTTGTACGGGGACAACCCCGTTCTAGAATACGCAGTCGCTTTGGTAGATAACAAAGCCAAAGGTAGAGCATCTGGCCACCGCAAACCTGTACTTACTTGTATCTTTGCTAACTTCAGTTTAAGGGTCCCGTTGTATTTCTCCACCAGACCCCCTGACTGGGGGTAGTTGGCTACATGGAACTTCTGTTTAATGTGCAGACCTTCAAACACTAATTTGATGACCTTTGAATTGAAGTGACTTCCATTGTCACTCCACATCAAACGTGGCAACCCGAAACGCGGGACAAACTCTTTTAGGAGTGCCTTCGCCATCACCACAGCTGTGTTCTCTTTAGTTGGGTTAGCTTCAACCCATTACTGAATGCGCAAATCACAATCATCACATACTTTAAATTTTTCACTCGTTCCATTTTGATGAAATCTATCTGGAGGACCTCGAAAGGGAAGAAAGGTGGGGCAAAGTTACCAGAGGGTGTAGGATTATGTCTCGTACAAATAATGCAGTGTTTCACTAGATGTGTGGCTACCTTTGAGATATTATCATTCTACCCTACTGGGCCCAGCAACTTACACATTCCTTTGGCACTAATGTGTTCTGGGCCGTAGGCCATGGTAACCATAGGGAGTACATAGGCGTTTGGCAGCAACCATCTCTGTTTTCCAGATAGGTCAGTTCAACACCCCTTCTCATCCAAACGCCCTATACTCTCCTGCCATATCATCAATTTGTCTAGAGTCACCTCACCCTGTATTTCCCTGACATTCTCTAATGTGTCCTCAAACATTCCATTATCTGGGACTCACCTAGCTGGACCCACCAAATACATCTTTTTCATCTTTTATCTAGCTGTCTCCTGAGCTGTCTGATCTGTGAACGCATTTTCCCTACCAACATCATCTGTTATTGCTTTGTGGGAACTACATTTTATGATTTCAAACTTATCGGGAAGTGCCAATGCTGACAACAGTCTATGTGTCATTCTGTATTCTCAATCCATGCGAGGTCTGGCTTTTCGTTCACTAAGTTCAGGCTAGGCTATGGGAGCTTTCATTCAGCGCCAGGACACCGTCTGGTAACAGTGCGCTTTATAAATGTCAAAAAAAAAGAACCCTCTCCCTGCCCAGAGGTGCCCGAAATTATGGGCCACCCCAAAGGTATACTGGCTGTCAGTATAGGCATTGACAGTCAGTTCCTCACTCAACTCAAAAGCCCTAAGGAGGGCAACCGACTCTTCAGCTTGGGCTGATTGGAATGGGATACGGGATGTCTCTACTACAGTGTGTAACATTGTTATTGTATACGCTGCAGTGGTAGTGCTATCGGGTAGTTTGAAACAAGAGCCATCGACATATAGTTCGCCTTAGGGGGTCAGGTAAGGGAACACCAGTCAGGGCTACCCGTCCCTCCGTTTTTTCTTCAGTCTGAAATAAACAATCATGGACATCATTGTCCTTTTCTTCTGAATGGAGGGGTACTAACGTGGCTGGGTTCAGAGTAGCACATCGTTTGATGGTAATGTGCAGAGTAAACAAGGTCAAATCATATCCAGTCAGACGTGTACTAGTAAGGTGCTGTGTCTTTGTCTTATTAAAAAATGTATGATAGAAACTGCCACTGCCGCAGCAGCTCTTAGACAGCTCCGGAGGGCTCTGGCTACGTTATCAAGAACAGCAGAGAAGTAAGCGCAGGGTCTCTGCTTACTACCGAAATCCTGTGTTAGAACAAAGAGTGCGCAACTATCCGTCTAGTGTACATAGAGCACAAAAGGCTTCTGGTAATCAGGAGTACCAAGAACAGGAGTAGAGCAAAGTGCAATCTTTAATTGCTCAAAAGCTTGCTGGCATGCAGATGTCTATGGCAGGGATTCATGCACGTCCTTAGTGGTGAGGTTAAGGAGGGGTTTTGTTAGTAGGGAATAATTGGAGATCCATTGGCAACAATTCAAGGTAATTCCAATAAACGTCCGTACTTCACATTGGGTCTGAGGAGCAGGCATATAAGTGATGGCGGCTCTGCGTTCAGGTGTTAGTCTGAGACCCTCCTTCGACCGTAGGTGACCTAAAGTCTAGGAACTCCACTTCAAACCTAGTAAAGAAATCAAACACACTCTCAATCAATCAATCAATGCATTTGTAAAGCGCGCTACATACCTGTGAGGGTCTCAAGGTGCTGGGGTGGTGGGGGCGCTACTGCTCGAAGAGCCAGTTCTTGAGAAGTCTTCGGAAGGTGAGGAGGTCTTGGGTCTGTTGGAGGTGGGTCGGGAGGGTGTTCCAGGTCTTGGCGGTGAGGTAGGAGAAGGATCTGCCACCGGAGGTCTTTCATTGGATCCGGGGGACGGTGGCGAGGGTGAGGCTTGCTGAGTGGAGCTGGCGGTTGGGGGTGTAGAAGCTGAGTCTGCTGTTCAGGTAGGCTGGTCCGATGTTGTGGAGTGCTTTGTGTGCATGGGTGAGGAGCTTGAAGGTGATCCTTTTGTCGACGGGGAGCCAGTGTAGGTCTCTCAGGAGGGGGGTGATGTGGCCGTGTCGTGGTACGTCGAGGATCAGTCTGGCAGAGGCGTTTTGGATGCGTTGGAGGCGTTGCAGGTGCTTGGCCGGGATTCCTGCATAGAGTGCGTTGCTGTAGTCTAGCCTGCTGCTGACGAGCGCCTGTGTCACCGTTCTGTTTTGGTCGGGATCCACTTGTATATCCTGCGGAGAGTGTTGTAGCAGAAGAGGAGACAGCGCTGACCTGTTTTGACATGGATAGGGAGGAGTCGAGGACGAATCCTACGTTACATGCATGGTCGGTCGGTGTCAGTGCTGTTCCCAGCGAGATTGGCCACCAAGAGTTGTCCTAGGTGGAGGGGGTGGACCCGAGGATGAGGACTTCCGTCTTGTCTGAGTTGAGTTTCAGACAGCTGCTCCTCATCCAGTCGGCGATGACCTTTATTCCCTCGTGTAGGTTGGCCTTGGCGGTGTGCGGGTCCTTGGTGAGGGAGAGGATGAGCTGGGTATCGTCGGCATAGGAGATGATGTTGAGGTCGTGCTGGCGGGCCACTTGTATGAAGGGGGCGATGTAGATATTGAACAGCGTCGGACTGAGGGATGAGCCCTGGGGGACGCCGCTGATGATGTTGGTGGCTTTGGAACGGTAGGGTGGGAGGCGGATTCTCTGGGTTCTGCCGGAGAGTAAGGACGTGGTCAAGTCGAGGGCCTTCTGTTGGATACCGGCTTCTTGGAGGTGTGTTTTTAGGGTGTGATGGCAGACCGTGTCAAAGGTGGCTGACAGGTCCAGGAGGATGAGGGCTGATGTTTCGCCCTTGTCCAGTTGGCGCCTGATGTCGTCTGTGGCGGCGATGAGGGCTGTCTTGGTGCTGTGGTTTCTTTGGAATCCGGACTGGGACGGGTCCAGGATGTTGTTGTCTTCGAGGTGGCGGGTCAGTTGTGCGTTGACGATTTTCTCGATGACCTTCACCGGTAACGGGAGCAGGGAGATGGGCCAGAAGTTCTTGAGGTCCTTGGGGTCCGCCTTGGTCTTTTTTAGGAGGGAGTTGATTTCGGCATGCTTCCAGCTTTCCGGGAATGTCGCTGTTTCAAAGGAGATGCTGATGACCTTCCGTAGTTGGGGTGCGATGGTTGTGTCTGCTTTGTTGAAGATGTGGTGTGGGCATGGGTCTGTTGGTGATCCTGATGGGATGGAGTTCATGATCTTGCGTGTCTCGTCTTCGTTGACGTTGGTCATCTTTTATCTAGCTGTCTCCTGAGCTGTCTGATCTGTGAACGCATTTTCCCTACCAACATCATCTGTTATTGCTTTGTGGGAACTACATTTTATGATTTCAAACTTATCGGGAAGTGCCAATGCTGACAACAGTCTATGTGTCATTCTGTATTCGCAATCCATGCGAGGTCTGGCTTTTCGTTCACTAAGTTCAGGCTAGGCTAAGGGAGCTTTCATTCAGTGCCAGGACACCCTCTGGTAACAGTGCGCTTTATAAATGTAAAAAAAAAGAACCCTCTGCCTACCCAGAGGTGCCCGAAATTATGGGCCACCCCAAAGGTATACTGGCTGTCAGTATAGGCATTGACAGTCAGTCCCTCACTCAACTCAAAAGCCCTAAGGAGGGCAACCGACTCTTCAGCTTGGGCTGATTGGAATGGGATACGGGATGTCTCTACTACAGTGTGTAACATTGTTATTGTATACGCTGCAGTGGTAGTGCTATCTGGTAGTTTGAAACAAGAGCCATCGACATATAGTTCGCCTTAGGGGGTCAGGTAAGGGAACACCAGTCAGGGCTACCCGTCCCTCCGTTTTTTCTTCAGTCTGAAATAGACAATCATGGACATCATTGTCCTTTTCTTCTGAATGGAGGGGTACTAACGTGGCTGGGTTCAGAGTAGCACATCGTTTGATGGTAATGTGCAGAGTAAACCAGGTCAAATCATATCCAGTCAGACGTGTACTAGTAAGGTGCTGTGTCTTTGTCTTATTAAAAAATGTATGATAGAAACTGCCACTGCCGCAGCAGCTCTTAGACAGCTCCGGAGGGCTCTGGCTACGTTATCAAGAACAGCAGAGAAGTAAGCGCAGGGTCTCTGCTTACTACCGAAATCCTGTGTTAGAACAAAGAGTGCGCAACTATCCGTCTCGTGTACATAGAGCCCATCTCCAGGAGGTCAGGTGGTTGGTGCCGGTGGTGTTTGCTGGGGTGAGGTCTGGCGTGGTCCGGGTAGTCGTAGTGTTGAAGCTGTTGTGGATCTCTGTGACCTTCCGGTGGAAGAAAGTAGCCAGTGAGTCACACAGTTTTTGTAAGGGCGAGACGTCGTTGGCGTTGGCGTTGGGGTTAGAGAGTTCCTTCCCGATGCAGAAGAGCTCATTGCTGTCGTGTGCGCTGTTTTCCATGCGGTCTTTGAAGGAGGATCTTTTGGCCAGTCTGATGAGGTGGTGATGTCTGCTGGTGGCGTCCTTGTGGGCTGCCTGGCTGTCTGCTGTGCGTTCGTGGAGCCATTTCTTCTCCAGATTCAGGCATGCTCGTTTGGTGGTCTGGAGCTTGTTGGTGAACCAGGTGGCTTTCTTGCTGGTGTGGTTGATGGAGGGTCTCTTGAGTGGTGCGAGGGTGTTGGCGCAGTCGTTCTGGGTTCTGGGCGAGGCTGGTAGTCTGCTTATCTTTGGTTACTTTGCTCCAGTAGCGACGGGCCGCTGTTGGGTGGGGTGGTGCGTGGTTGGTTTCTTGAAGGTGAAGTGAATGCAGCGGTGGTCGGTCCAGTGGAGTTCGGTGGTGTGGTTGAAGGTGACGTGAGTGCTTGTGGAGAAGATGGGGTCCAACGTGTGGCCGGCGGCATGGGTGGGTGAGGTGATGAGCTGACTGAGGTCAAGGTTGGTGAGGTTGTCGAACGGGGTGGTGGAGTTGGTGTTGTTGTTGTTCTCGAGGTGGAAGTTTAGGTCCCCGAGGAGGATGTAGTCCGTGGAGGCAAGTGCGTGGGTGCTGGCGAGGTCGGCGATGGAGTCACTGAACGGTGCCCTGGGTCTGGGGGGTCTGTAGACGAGTGTTCCTCTGAGAGTGGTGTTGGGGTCGGTGAAGATTCGGAAATGCAGGTGTTCGGCGTTCTTGAGGGTGTTGTCTGGGTGGGTGGCAACCTTGAGGGTGGATTTGTGGAAGATGACTATTCCTCCTCTGATTCCGTTGGTGTTGTCCCTTCGGGTGATCTTGTAGCCGTCCGGGATGGTTATGGCGAGGTCGGGTGCCAAGGAGCCCGACAAGCTCTCATCCTTCTTCTGACAGCATGCAGTCAACTTATCCAAATCCACTCATCTCTGCAGGATAAGGGAATGCATTTATTTGATAATGTGATCCGGCAAGGCTAATAACTCTGCCTTCGGCTTCTCGCCGGGCTTGCGTTCCTTTGTCCCACGTCCTAAACTGATCCCATGTTCCACCCAATTCTAATACATGATCCTGTGTATGCACTTGCCTCCATATGTCTACCGGTACCAACAGGCCAAAGAACAACTCAATATCAGCTAACGTCATCACCGTGGAGGAGGCCACCTCTGTCAACTCTTGTATTACGGAGTCGGATTGTTTGGAGGGTCTGGCAACTGAGCTTTAAGGGATATTACCTCACTCCTCTTCCATGTAGTGTAGATCAATTGCTCCTGAAACAGAGCATCGACTTGTGGTCTAATTACAGTATTAGTTGCGTCACGCAATTCTGGTATTTCAGGATGGTAAATGGGATGGACCTCCCTTATGGGACACTGAGTGTCTATCGTCTGGACCTTCTGAAGCAATTTACCCCGATTACCCACCTATGTCGTTGCATTACTGAAAACCTCATTGGGGGCCATACCCGTAGCATATACCCTGTCCCGTATGTCATAGATGATCTGCGGTGCAACAGCCTGAAAACACTGCTCCCACAGTCCTATCAACATAGCCAACATATGCTTAAGAGCATGCTGCTGTATGAATGGCTCATAATCTTTCATCACACTCCACACATCTTGCACACTATAAATAGAGTTCTGAGCTCACTGAGTCGCCTGAAGTGCCACCATTTGCTTTTCATCTTCACCCACAGCAGAGCGCACCAACACTTTCTCCATGCGATCTTGCGCTGCTGCCAAATTCGCTTCATGCACCCCACGCACAGGCGTCTCGCCATTTTGCAATGCTTGAGGTGTCACACTTAAGGTAGTAAGAGCAGATGAAGAGACAGGTACCATCATGAACGGAGACTGTGTTGTAGGAGTAAAAGGGGACATAGCTGTAGATACAGAGCCAGCAGAAGGAATAGGAGAGCTAACATCTCCCACTCCTGTGCCTTGCATAAATAGAAAAGCAGACAGGGCTGGGCCGAAGCATTAGGGCTAAAAACAGAAATACTAGGGAGAACGGCACCAGGGGACAGAGTCTGTGATGTCAGAACTGTTGGATATATCCGCTCAGGGGCATAAGGATGTGGGGGTTGAGAATCTAATTACTCCTCAATGAAAACTTCACCTTCTTCTCTAGTAACATTACATTTATTGTTCTGCAATCGAAACTTCCTATCTGCACATTCTATCTTCTCTATATCATAGGCCACTGCTTTCATCAATATTGTTTGCGTCTGTCTCTTCCGGGCCTCCTTCTCTGCTCTCATACACCGTCGCTTTGCTTCATTCTGCCATACTCTTAAAGAATCAAACATCGACTTCCTGCTCTTTTTGGCAAACAATTTGTCCTGCAAGAAATTCAATTTTTGCTCATTAAATGTGACAGTATGCAGCCACTGTAAATCAGCATTGTCCCTCATATATTTATTCCACAACATGCTAAACAAAATAGGTCCAATGCTGTGCTTGACATATACATCAAAATTTGGGGTACCCTCCGGTGGCGAAGGCTGACTCTCTTCTAATCAAGCCTCAGTAGAACAACGCCGATATCCAAAACACCCCAGTTTACTGAGACAAGGCACTTAATATAAGACACCTGCGCTATCCCCAACAGACAAATATAACACCAACCTATAAAAATGTTCGAGAACCAAACTAAAACGGTCCGAGGACCACAAGCTACAGTCTGGTGACTGCACCAAGTTCATGAAGACAGGCTTCAGCCCCAAACCTTTTCAAGAGTAATTCGAATTTCCAGTTGGCCTGGCAAATTGTTCATAAACACTTTGTGCCATTCAAGTGTCTGCAAACCCACCAAGTTCAAACCAAGACAGTCTGAAGACCGTACCAGGACACAGCCTGTGGGCTTGTGCCGTTCAAGCAAGGCAGTTTGAAAACTGCACCAAGACAGTTCGGAGACTGTACCAAGACGCAGCCCGAAGGCTCGTGCCGTTCAAGACTGGCACCATTTTTCCAAGAATCAAATCACTCACCTGGTGCACTCAGGTTAAGTAAGGTTATTCTCCACTGCCGACTCTTTGGATCAAACGGTCAAATCCAAGGTTTCGTCTTCTCAGGACCCCAGCCGGTGACCACTATATGACGAACAGCCCAATCAGACGGCCGGGACAGCTAAGAGAACCGGGCTCTTATCCTGTGGGGATATCCGATCCGGCCGCCCGACCTGACACAACCACAATCACAAAGCCCAATTATGGGCTAGTCAGGTCACCTTGCGGGGTCCCTGTTAGTGTGTCAATTGAAAGAAGTGACCGGAAAGAGTCACCCGGGTTACTGAAAACTACCTGCTATGCCTTTCCAAGTAATGAGGAGTCGGTCAGACAGTAGAGAATACAAACAAGCTTTTATTAGTACTACTCTGCAGAGGAGTCCAATCTGACCAGCCCCCTAAGATGTCTGCCGAGAGAATGGTCCCTCAACAGTCTGCAAAGCATACCCATTCCTCCAGGAACCCCTAGCTACACCCACAGTGGATAGTTACTGGCTTAGGACAAGTGTGAACAAAGGAGGCACAGAAGGATGGGCTAACACCTGCTAGATGGGTACACACTATCACAGTTTCAAGATTGCCGTGCTGGGCCTCAGTGTATCCTAATGAGGGAGCAGAGCTACACACATGGATAGGTATGCAAAGGCGGAATGGCCTATTCATTGGTAAGTTAGAAGGCAACCTTGAACTGAAGAGAAAAGAATAACTAAATACAGTGTTTGGCTGAGGCAAGCAAAATGAAAAACAGGGCCTAGTTCAGACACAGCCTAATGGAGATTGCGAAATACAAAATGGAGTCTCACTCGCTAACTGAAACTCATTTATTACAAGGATAACTCAGTGATTTGTATAACGTGAATACAAATGGAATCTAATTTAGCCGCACACTGCTAACCTGCTATGGCACAGTTTTTCAAACCTAACAGTAAGTTCCTTTGTTACAGGTTGAATTTCTACAATCTCTTTTTTGGCGTGCGAGACTTTGTCTGTTAACTTCCTGGAGCCCTCAAGGACAACTATAACACCAACCTATAAAAATGTTTGAGAACCAAAACAAAACGGTCCGAGGACCACAAGCTACAGTCTGGTAACTGCACAAAGTTCATGAATACAGGCTTCAGCCCCATACCTTTTCAAGAGTAATTAGAATTTCCAGTTGGCGTTGGCAAATTGTTCACAAACACTTTGTGCCTTTCAAGGGTCTGCAAACCCACCAAGTTCAAACCAAGACAGTCTGAAGACCGTACCAGGATACAGCCTGTGGGCTTGTGCCGTTCAAGAAAGGCAGTCTGAAAACTGCACCAAGACCGTTCAAGACTGGCACCATTTTTCCAAGAATCAAATCACTCACCTGGTGCACTCAGGTTAAGCAAGGTTATTCTCCACTACCGATTCTTTGGATCAAACGTTCAAATCCAAGGTTTCGCCTTCTCAGGACCCCAGCCGTGACCACTATATGAGGAACAGCCCAATCAAACGGCCGGACAGCCAAGAGAACCTGGCTCTTATCATGTGGGGATCTCCTATCCGCCCGACCGGACACAACCACGATCACAAAGCCCAATTATGGCCGAGTCAGGTCACCTTGCGGGGTCCCTTTTTGTGTGTCAACTGAAAGAAGTGACCGGAAAGAGTCACCTGAGTTACTGAAAACTACCTGCTATGCCTTTCCAAGTAATGAGGAGTCGGTCAGACAGTAGAGAATACAAGCAAGCTTTTATTAGTACTACTCTGCAGAGGAGTCCAATCTGATCTGCCCCCTAAGATGTCTGCCGAGAGAATGGTCCCTCAACAGTCTGCAAAGCATAACCATTCCTCCAGGAACCCCCAGCCACACCCACAGTGGATAGTTACTGGCTTAGGACAAGTGTGAACAAAGGAGGCACAGAAGGATGGGCTAACACCTGCTAGATGGGTACACACTATCACAGTTTCAAGATTGCCATGCTGGGCCTCAGTGTATCCTAATGAGGGAGCAGAGCTACACACATGGATAGGTATGCAAAGGCGGAATGGCCTATTCATTGGTAAGTCAGAAGGCAACCTTGAACTGAAGAGAAAAGAATAACTAAATACAGTGTTTGGCTGAGGCAAGCGAAATGAAAAACAGGGCCTAGTTCAGACACAGCCTAATGGAGATTGCGAAATACAAAATGGAGTCTCACTCGCTAACTGAAACTCGTTTATTACAAGGATAACTCAGTGATTTGTATAACGTGAATACAAATGGAATCTAATTTAGCCGCACACTGCTAACCTGCTATGGCACAGTTTTTCAAACCTAACAGTAAGTTCCTTTGTTACAGGTTGAATTTCTACAATCTCTTTTTTGGTGTGCGAGACTTTGTCTGTTAACTTCCTGTAGCCCTCAAGGACAAATATAACACCAACCTATAAAAATGTTTGAGAACCAAACCAAAACGGTCCGAGGACCACAAGCTACAGTCTGGTAACTGCACAAAGTTCATGAATACAGGCTTCAGCCCCATACCTTTTCAAGAGTAATTAGAATTTCCAGTTGGCATTGGCAAATTGTTCACAAACACTTTGTGCCTTTCAAGGGTCTGCAAACCCATCAAGTTCAAACCAAGACAGTCTGAAGACCGTACCAGGATACAGCCTGTGGGCTTGTGCCGTTCAAGAAAGGCAGTCTGAAAACTGCACCAAGACCGTTCAAGACTGGCACCATTTTTCCAAGAATCAAATCACTCACCTGGTGCACTCAGGCTAAGCAAGGTTATTCTCCACTGCCGACTCTTTGGATCAAGCGGTCAAATCCAAGGTTTCGTCTTCTCAGGACCCCAGCCGTGACCACTATATGAGGAACAGCCCAATCAGACGGCCGGGACAGCCAAGAGAACCTGGCTCTTATCATGTGGGGATCTCCTATCCGCCCACCCGACCGGACACAACCACGATCACAAAGCCCAATTATGGGTGAGTCAGGTCACCTTGCGGGGTCCCTCTTTGTGTGTCAACTGAAAGAAGTGACCGGAAAGAGTCACCTGAGTTACTGAAAACTACCTGCTATGCCTTTCCAAGTAATGAGGAGTCGGTCAGACAGTAGAGAATACAAACAAGCGTTTTTTAGTACTACTCTGCAGAGGAGTCCAATCTGACCTGCCCCTTAAGATGCCTGCCGAGGGACTGGTCCCTCAACAGTCTTCAAAGCATAACCATTCCTCCAGGAACCCCCAACCACACCCACAGTGGATAGTTACTGGCTTAGGCCAAGTGTGAACAAAGGAGGCACAGAAGGATGGGCAAACACCTGCTAGATGGGTACACACTATCACAGTTTCAAGATTGCCGTGCTGGGTCTCAGTGTATCCTAATGAGGAAGCACATGGATAGGTATGCAAAGGCGGAATGGCCTATTCAGAGTCAGAAGGCAACCTTGAACTGAAGAGAAAAGAATAACTAAATACAGTGTTTGGCTGAGGCAAGCAAAATGAAAAACAGGGCCTAGTTCAGACACAGCCTAATGGAGATTGCGAAACACAAAATGGAGTCACACTCGCTAACTGAAACTCGTTTATTACAAGGATAACTCAGTGAGTTGCATAACGTGAATACAAAAGGAATCTAATTTAGCCGCACACTGCTAACCTGCTATGACACAGTTTTTCAAACCTAACAGTAAGTTCCTTTGTTACAGGTTGAATTTCTACGATCTCTTTTTTGGTGTGCAAGACTCTGTCTGTTATCTTCCAGAAGTCCTCAAGGAGGAGGGTAATGTTGGTGGTAATGGCATCTATTTTCAATTCTAGAAGTGATTTTGAAGTTTCAAAGCTGATCAGGTTATGATCCAGTTGGTCATGCTCCATCGACGGGGTCACATGGAGGTCTGAGCTGGACAGGACATGGAGCGCACGGCTGCTCGAGCTGGCCTTTCTGGTGCAGGGCCCTTGTCATAGAGTTATGGCTAGATACTCAGTTCAAGCCTGGAAAAAAGGTCTCAGAGACTCCTACAGTAATGTCCATAGAATGACTCAGACCCATGAGCAGTCAGAGCCAAAAGTGATTATATATGTGTGCCCTAGGGTCTTGAAGAGAGTTAAAGAATGTTATGAGTCAGCCCAGCAATGGATATAGACCACACTGACCCCAGACCCACTTGCTCTGCCGACATGGTCATAGAGAAAGGGGAGCAGCACAAGCAGTCTATTGTTCTCCCAAACGCACTGGTAGGGCTGTCTGGTGGGAGCTCCAATAGTGTCCCAAGTGTGGAGTACATGTAGTGAGGGCTAAGAATTCTTGCCGATAAATATGGCTGTGTGCTCTAAGGTCGCAAAGGAGGGTAGGGAGCAGTGGAAATCAGCACAGTAATGGATGTAACTCGTGTCAGACTCAGAAAGGGTTTCTCCCCCCATGCTGTCAGCGAGAAGAAGGACCTGCAAAAGCAGTCCCTGGCACTCCCAGTTCCAGTGATGAGGGTGGTCAAGTGGTAGCTCCGATAATGCTCTCAGTTTAGAGCACGCATAGTAAAGTGACAGGCCCATGGATGACAGTGGATAATTATGACTGTGTACTCAGGGGCCAAGAAGTGAATTAGGGGGTATTAGAAATTAGCCAGTGATGGCTTCGGCCAGTGTTGACCTTAGACCTGCTTGCTCCCCCCGGTGGGCAGTGTGAAGGGGGGCACCATGTGTAGTCCACAGCACACCCAGCAGCAGAAATGGGGCAGACCAATATTAGCCCCAATAAAGTGCCAGGGATTAGTGGGTGTAGTGGACTGTCCACTAGGCATCAGCCAAGGTTTCTCGTGCACCGAGCTAAGTACAAACAGTTTTGGCATCCACCCTGTGGGCATCATCAAAGGTCCATCGAAAGTTCCATCAAAGTTCCACCGGGCGAGGGCCCTGTTGATCCGGCTCTGTGGTGTGTACAATGTGCTCTAAGTGAAAAAACAAGGGCTGGCTTTTAGCAACAGACTCTCAATGGAGGTGGGAAGGAAAGAATTTAATGGCTTACTCTAGGAAGTTGATGAGTTTACAGACTCAGGGCAAATTCACAAAGATTTTGCTATCACTTTGTGTCACTTACTTTTTAGTACTGATGGCCTACTTCTTAATTCCAGGAATAAACTGGAGTACTGAAAGTGTAATCCACAGCTAAATCTTTGTGACTCAGTCTCTCTGAATGCAGTTTGTCATTTTAGATAACACCAGGACCACTGGAATTATAAGGAGGAGGCAATCCAAATTGTGTGGCAGCGTAGACTACATTATGTTACAAGAAAATGCAAATTATGTGGCATCATACGGCACATTTTGTGATAATATTTCTTTATTATTTTGACATTTTTACCTATACTAGTACTGTCTGGGCAAAGCTTTAGTACCAGTTTAACACTCAAATACATAAATAGCCAACAGAAAGGTAACCAGTAAGCCTTTTGATCTGCTTGAGCTAGAAATCATTTTTGGGTTTATTTATTTTATTTTATTTGAAAAGTTTTATATAGCGCTGGCAGTAGGTGAGGTATCAGAGCGAAGTACGAGAGGATCAGTGAGTTATAGGTTACATAGTTACATCAATTAAATCAAAGAATCACGGCGGGAGGGGAAGGGAAGGAAACACAACTGGGAAATGAAGAAAACAATGTTAGATGACTGGCTGGGTAGGTGACAGCCGAGGGAATGAAACCAGGGCCAGACTCCTCTATAGATGCATATGACAGCTCCACCAGGCATCAGCCAAGGTTGCTTGTGCACCGAGGTAAGTACAAACAGTTTTAGTATCCGCCCTGTAGGCATCATCAAAGGTCCATCGAAGGTTCCATCAAAGTTCCACCGGTCGAGGGCCCTGTTGATCAGGCTCCGTGGTGTATACAATGTTCAAGGTTTCAGAGGATCAGCGAGATATGGGCTACATAGTTACATCAATTAAATCAAAGAATCACGGAGGGAGCGTTGAAGTCTGAAGAATATGCAGCAGATGATAGATGATGTGCGAAATGCAGCAAGCCCATAATTATGAAAAAAATACAGCAGCTGCAACATTTCATAACTCATGCTCTGAAGAACAGATAATATTTTGACTGCCCAGCCAGTACTTGATTTGTAAAAAAATTACTTTAATGAATATAAGATAAATATATTGCTCCTAAAAATAAGAATTACAATGAAAATCAGAAGTTTCCAGCATCTTCCTAGCCTGATTTTCAACTTTAAAAGTGCTTCTAACTCCATTGTTAGAGGTGTTAAAAGTCCAGTTACTAGAGTTATTATTATTTAATGGGGAATTCCTATTGTCATCTTAGGTAAGTTCAAATACATTGGGGTTAGAGATGTTTTCAATGGTGCAGAGGGGACCAACAGAAAGATACAATGTGGTAAATATTACTATGATACATCTTTACCTCTTAGTCAATAGTGGACATTTGTGGTGGATACATGCACATTCAGAAATGTAAATAAATCAGATAATAAATGTCCAAACCCACCACCAAAACAAAACAGGATGCCAGCCTTCAAATAGTTTTTGAAGCTCCGAGTGACTCATCAGTGAAAGGTTCTATGTGAACCAGTGTCTGATTAGGAGATATGGACAAGGATTCAGTTAACTGGGGTCCACGGCCAAATTTATAACGTAGCTGGAATTTATTTTGGGGCAGAGACTGGCTAGTGGGCTAGAACTGACCCAAAGTCTGACTATGCATTGCTTTAATGATGGGGACCTGTATCTCAAGAATGATCAGTGTGTAGTTGGTGGAGGGGGTGTACACAGTTTAGAGGCATACACAAATAGTACAGGAGGAATCAGTGGACTCAAAGCATCACTAGATATTTAGGGTGGAAAAGATAGTCAGGGTCAAAGATAATATAGGCTAACACATCTCTGTCCATGAAGACAATGCTTATATCAAACAACAGTGTCTCAAACAAGGGTATTATTCTAAGATCAAGTACATGTGGCCAAATTAGTTGCGACGGATCAAATCCAAAGGGGGAGAAAACCAGGGAGACATTTTCTTGTGAAGGTAAACTGTATTTCAATCAATAAGCATTTTGGACATATTAAACTTCATATGTAAAAGCACAGGGGACGGTAGCACTGCGTTACACTAAATGACATGTAACCTACAAAATACTGACTACAAGTGCTCGTGAAGCTTTGTGAAGGCGCAAGTGACCCATGACATGGTATATACAGCAATAATGATAGGCGCAACAAAAGACAAGTGGGATTTTAAAATTCTTTACATATTTGGGACATCCAGGCAATTAATAGTACATGAATACAGACATTCAAATGTGAGGGGTATCCATAAATGGTGGTGCCAGGAGATCCGCTGTGAAAGTCAATGGCGTTTCGGCCTATAGAAGTGTTAGGCCATCATCAGGACTAGGTTACGGTTAACTTAAATTGCAGTGTCGAGATTCAAAGGCTGGCTCTGTCCAAGAAGTTACTAGAATACACCTGTGGAACTTGATGTGTAGCAAGCGGGGTGGAAGGGATGGAAACGAATGTGAGGGGGCAGTTTTTGTGTGAGTGCACGGTCTAGTTGTTGGGAACCCGAGTGAGTACTTATACACTTCCGGGTTACATCGCTGTCCTCACCATTACTCTTTGGAGGCGAGTCATGGAGAATGTTTTCTGCCACTCTCACAGTAAGTTCTCAAGACAGGAATGATACTGTGCAGATTCTCTCCACCTATATATTTACATGACGAGCTTGTGAGCACCTGCTTGTCATACGAGCTATATTAAGACTGTACTCCTGTTCCTTTCTGCTCATTGACTCTTGACACATAACCGTGTCTTTGTTTTTGCTTTCCCTCTCTCACGTGGATTTGACGTGAAGCCAGGGGACACAGCTCACCAATCTAACTCAAGTAAGTCCAGATAGGGTCCTCACTTTCAGCCACAGTGAACAGTTTATATCATTCGCCTCGCTCTTTGAGGCGGTATTCCAGCGAGTGGATTGTTATGATTTTTACAGTTTCTTACACGTTACAAGCAGGATACGTCTGCTGAGTCTCTATTACCTCTTATTTTCAGATTCATCACATTTGAACACACACCCGTGTGCACTTCCCTGACTCCTTTTAAACCCCAAAACCTGTTTTTCTGGTATGACATGTTTCTCTCAACAGTGTGAGCTTCTCACTCCTTGGCTCACACATTTTAACTTTCACATTTGTTGCAACTACAGATCACCTTACACATTGAGTACGTTTCCAAACACCCAGCGGTACAGACCTGCCGGGTTGGAATTATCACCGGCATCTCTGTGAGTGTCCCTCCAATATATAATTTTCCCCATCATCCTTTTTACATTTCACTTGCCCTGACTGGATAGTTTCAGTCTGTATTGTGAGCTCTGATACCTCCTTCCATGTATATCCCTTCTAGATTACACTGCCTTGCTTCCATCAACACAGGTACACACAGGTATACGTAGCATGCCTTGTCTATAGTGATTCTTACACCTGGTGGTCTTGCTCCCGCTTTGTGGTTCTAAGTCTTATCCCCCCGCACAACCATCCTTAATCTTGTGCCTCGTTCCTTGGCATCCTAGTACTATGTGGTCTTGCTCCCCCATTGTTGGTTTGTTTTTGCCCCCCTCCACAGCTATCCACAATGTTGTCCCTCCGGAGGTACTTTTCTCTTGTCTTTTTTGTACTGTGAATCCCCACTGAATTAGCACACTATTAATAGTTATATAAGGCTATGGAATCAGGCATTGTCCGCAATTTTGTGCATTCTCTCCTGTCAACTCCGCATCAGTCAGCCTGGTCAGTCCTTTTGAACTGTTGTTCTCACTTACTTATGAGGCCATGAATCTAACAAATGTCTGTATCACTACTGCTTCAATAAGTAACATTTAGACAAAGCACTTTGCACAGCACCATTGTACTGTATCTGAGTTTGGGCGCATGTTTTTTCCAGCTTCCTTTTTTCACCTATGAAATGGTTTGTTTGATGTATAGGGTTTTCACTTCTAATGGGTGATATGCACCAATGTCACCTCATAGAGGAGTTTGACACTCTCTTACAGTCACTTTACCATGCTTTGTCTTACACTATGCATTGTATCATTCCCAGCCCTGAAGAAGTCATGGGAGTACCCTCCTAGACAAAACACATGTTGGCTGGTTGTTCTATGCTGATTGATTTACAACGCAAAGGAAATTAAAGGAAACAAGAAACAACTCCTCTGCAAACTTCATTCAATTGATCTTTCTCATGGACTTACATTGTAGTGAATTTTTCTAATTACGCCCACATATGAGTGCCCAGGACTGGGCAGCACGATATTGTTGTGGGAATTCCCCACACACAAGGTGATTATAGGGGTCTCTCCTACCTGGCTCTGGCTAGCACCATATCTACTTGTAACGTTCTTGACACAAACGCAAATTTAGCTGAGCGCCACAACTTCACACTTACTGAAAACCCTCTCTTTTGTATTATACGAATGCAAGGGGGCTGTTGATCGTCCTGCTTGAGTCAAACAGTCACAGCAAGGAACGAATCAGCAAAGCAGGCATGAAGACAATGCAGCAGCTCCTCAACCTGGATCATTTGTGGCTCCAGTCTCTATGTCAAGCCAAGCACTGATAAGACCTTTCAGTGAGTTCTGCTATGGGCTCTCTTGCATGGATCATGTCACTCATTCTGATAGGTGCAGTTCAGCTCCTCTTGCAGGCCTGTGTATCATCTTTTTACCACAAGCAAAGCAGCAAGGAGATCTCACAGGCTTTCCTAGATGTATGCCTATTCTAAGGGAGGGTCGCAATCAAACAGAATCCTACCCTTTGTACTGTTTTTGTGGCGCCTGTTAGTGCATACGGTGCGTTGATGTTAAGTCTCACCTGCTGTATTGGATGATTGGGACAGTATTTATAAATACCTCAGCCAACCAGAAAGTCTTTCGTTTTAAAAAGATTAATTGCTCTCTCATCTACGGGAAGCATCCTCCTGTTTTTGTTGGTTTCCTAGTTTTAATGCCCATCTGCACTAGAGAGACCACACTGGGGCCATTTTGTTTTGCCTCAAGTGATGATTTTTAGATGCTCCTGTTGTCCAGGGATATGACCAGCATGCAATAAAAAAGGGTGGGTACACTTCACTGTCATTGGTCAAACCTTAGCTACACACCAGATCTGTGCTTTCTAACCTTCCTGAACCTGAAGTTACACTTAATTCGGAGAAGGACAGGAGCATGTGTATGCAGATGTATATTACCTATATTTATTGTAGCACACATACGTCCTACATGGAGTCTAAAGGATTCCAGCACTAACCAATTTAAAAACACAATTGGGGATCCACAAACAAAAATTCTCTCACACACACAGATGCAAAATGACGTTTGAATAAAATTTAGTAATATAGATATAAATAAACGATTAGAACTTACTGTGAGAATAAACTGAGGAAAATGCTCACAAAAAAATGTACACAGCTATCAAACTTACGCATGCTGGCCTCAAACTGTTTTATGGAAATGTTAAAAGTCGTTCTTTTAGAAATGTCAAAGAAACTAATTTTTCTTTTGTGAAAATGAGCTCATGTACAATGAAGTATATAACAAAGATGGGTACTTTTGACCTTCACTATAAGAAGCATTTTTATTAAAAGAATACTATTATATAACATGATTCACAAACTTTGTAGAAATGTAAAAATGTTTGTTAGAAGCTCATTGGTAGACTTGATTAGGCTGTAGCTATAAAATGGAAACTGTGCAACCATATATGATAAATCAGCAGAATATCTGAATACAGACCCCTTGAACTTACTCATTTTCCTTTTCAGGTTATATCATTATAAAATGTTTAATAGTATTTCCTAGAAAATGTTTCAATTTCTACATAACTTACTTTAGTTGGAAGGATAGCCAGGTATAAATATATGTGGGAAAACTCTGCTGTACGCGGAGCTGAACCTTGTTCAATATTAGCTGCAACAATTTTGTTTAATACGATTGTTAGTTCATTGTTTCCTGAGGATTCTGAGAGGAGTAATCCGATTCCCAGGAAAACTTTGGACAGTGACTTCATGGAAGATAACAAAAGATGCATCAGTTGCTGATGCAAACAAAATGTGTTGTTTATATAAGTGTGTGAGCCTTGGTTAGAGTGCCTCCAGTCATTCTGAGACTCAGACTCATAACTCTTCACTTCTCCTCATGTCCCTGGCCGACCGCTCATGCTGACTAACTTATTCCAGACTTTGGTCTGCAGAGTTTTGATTGAGACCCTTTTCTTTATTGCATTGAGACTCTACTGAATTTCATCAAACTTCTCTTTATGGGACGTTCTATTTCTCTTCTTATTGTTCTGAATGTATTGAAGCTTTATGCTTGCTCTCACCCTTTCAATATAGAGTTATTTAAGATCTGTAGCTGAGTCCTTTAATTTGTTCTTAGAATAGTGATTCTTTCCTTTATGGGGCATGCTTATTAATGATTTATGCATTGTATTGATACTGATCTGATTTTAATAATTTATTGATGAATAAACCTGGTTTAATACAACTGGGCTGCTAACGTTTTTAAAAATTAGAACCTTTAAAAGTCCTAGAGAAAAGGAAGTTCTTGCAGAATCATAAAGAGGTAAGGCTGAAACGTTTAAGGAGAGTAGAGAGTGAAAATTATTTTATTTGTGCAATTATTTGAAATCGTCATAAATTGTATATTGGGCTCTCAAAATATATAGGTGAGCTAAAGAAACAGCCACACATTATGATTACAAATCAGACAATAAAATTACAAAGTGGTATAAGTGCTACAGGCTACAAATAGGGTTTGAAGGGCCAGTATATGGTAATAATATGTGGGACTCCCAAAAGGACCAAGGGTGAATGTCCAAAGGTTCTAGGTTTATGGGTCGGCCGGATGGTAATAAGTCATGCCATTAAAAATTATCCAAAAGTTTAAAAATTTCAAAATGCCTAAAGTGCAGAAATGGTGAATGTACATCAGTCTTCCAAAGAGACCGGTAGCACTTTTTTCAAAATTCTACAAGATCCTTCAGTCAACCAGGGTCTATACCACTAAATTTGTACTCTATTCAGTTACTTTACATCAGCCTTTAGATACTTCAGGAACCATGCTGACAACTTGGATGATTCCCCTTCAGGCAGGATTTAGTGACCTCTTTTAAGTTATGAATGTTCAGGATTCTGAACATGGGATGCAACCACATTTTCCTAAAGGGTAGATCTTTCTTGTATATGCACACTATGGGTCAGATTTATCAAGCTTTCATGCAACACAATGCAGCAACGCTTGAAAGGGAGAGAGAAGGAATTTGCCATATTTATCAGTCAGATCCCCGAGGAGATTGCGGCATTGATAAGCAAATTTTGCTGCATGAAACTTTACATTTTTTGACATACAATTGTGATTTTTTTGTGTCATTGCGCACTTAGTTGTCCCATATCTGTATGTTCTGTACCTCATTGGGGCAACGCTCCTCTGACTTAGTGGTGGAACCGCCACTGCATTTTACACGAATGCATTTCACTCTGTAACACTCAATTGTAAGCCCCTGCACTCCATGCTAATCCACTGTGCACTACTCCAATCTACTTTACACCGCTTTACTCTACACCATTACCCTCTATGCTGCTCTACACATCTGCACTCTACTCTTCACTACTCCACTCTACTCCACTTTTCTACATTCTGAAAAAAATTTCTGTATGAAACTGCACTCTACTCACCCTACTCTTAACCACTGCACTCTATGCTAATGCACTCTGCACAGCTGCACTCTTTGTCAATGCACTCTACACCAATGCACTCTACTCTGCATCATTGTACTCTATGCCACTGCTCTCTACACCACTCTACTCCACTCTACACCATTGCACTCTGACACTCTACACTACAACACTGCACTCTCCACCACTGAACTATACACCACGCTACTTTGCACTACTCCACTTTATGCCACTGCACTCCATGCCACTGCACTCCATGACACTGCACTTTACGTCTCTATACCATACTCTGCACCACTCTATGCTACTCTACTCTACACCCCTCTGTGCCACTCTTCTCTTTTCGTGGTACAGAAGAAAGGGTTAACCCAATATAGTCACTGGGACCTGGGTATTTAGAACAATACATATAAAAGGGGGTCCCAGTACAAAAAACTGTAAATTCTAAATCAACATGCAAATGACTCAACACACAAAATTGTTTATCAGTTTTACACACTTGTTTTACTCACAGTGTGTATACGAGGAAAGAGATGCAAAATAACAAAAACATGTTTAGTCATCATCATAAAAAGGTGTGCCCCAGGTTGTGGGAGGTGGGGAGATGTGAGAATAAATAGTGACAGGACATTAATACACTCTTGGACTACATGCGCAAATCGCAAGAACTTACAGATCACCTACTGGAACGTGGCTACTAAGGGAGGTTGATTAAGAGAGCACGCAAGCGTGCATGGTATAACCCATGCGAGAGTCTCCTACAGCCCAAAGAACGTGGTGACGCATTTAACAAACGGATGATATGTGTGACAACCTTTTCCACACAGAGCAATTCCATCAAAAAAATCATAAATAAATACTGGGGATTGATATCTGATGACATCCAGAAAAACAATCCTCCCCTTCATTCATTCAGGAGAGGGAAAAACATCCAGGATATGGTAGTACATTCATTTCTTGACGTAGAAAAACCAGCCACTGTACTCACCTTATGGAATCTTCCACCCATACTTGGGCACCACCGATGCGGATCATGTAAAGCGTGCAACACAACGCTACAAACCAAAGAATTCACACATAACGAACGCACAGTAGTCCTCAAATCGTACACGAACTGCAACAGTTTGTGTGTGATTTATGTGATAAGATGCCCATGTGACCTGGTGTATGTGGGTCAGACCCAGCAAAAAGTAAAGTCCAGAATATTGCAGCACTGCAGCAGGATTCGCTGTGAGGTAGCAGGTGCACCTCTAGTGGAACATTTCAAGAGATGCGGGCAAACCCCTGAGAGTATACAATGGATTGCAGTTGAGAAAGTGACACTTGGCCCAAGGGGCGGCGACATAACCACGATTCTGAATGTCCGGGAATCTAAGTGGATGGCCTTTTTTGACTAAATTAACAATGGTCTAAATGAAGTGGAAAGTATCCATTCCCAGTTAGCTGCTTTGATGCGATGAACTATGAACAGGCCATGGTATACAGAGATTTAGTCCACTCTTGTACGATGCAGGGCCCCACACCTCTCTCCCCCCACTATCTACCCATTGGGAATATTTTTGGAATATTTTGGGAAAATACTATGAATCTATTGTTCTGAATACTGTAGACAGTCTGCAGTTCACTTTACACAATGCCTTTACCCTCATGATGGAGAGTCTCTAATTGGCTAATGACTTTGTGCTATATTTGTATTGCGTCCACACCAACGCTTTCACCCTCATGTTACGAGAGGTGCCTTTTGACTTCTAAACCGATTTGTTTCCTTTCACCTCCTGCTGTCCTCATGCCACCTGTCTAGCAGGGATGGTATTCAAGTATCGGTAAATACGTCAGGGTTTGGCATTTTGCCATTTTCCACTAGGCTAAGTCTTTTCTCACTGGCCCTACATACACATCACGCATGATTACGCGCACGTTTCTCGGCAGCACGATTATAAACCACCCTTAACTGCCTTTGAGGGTAATCACGTCTTCGTAGATGCACGTTGACTTGGAGAGACGGCGCTGCGGCTGAATTGGAAGGTATGTGAGAATAGGCATACGCGTCGAAAGGGGCTACGAGCCTGTGTCTGAATAGTTTTTCATGGTCTATGGCCGAGTGGTGGCAGCAGCTATTTCAATTTTCTCTTTCAGTTGCTGCCGACTTTTGGAGCGGCATGTGTGTACATTACCTGACTTCACATTCAACAATGTAAGTATCAAGAGGTTTTCTGACTGTTTACACACTAGTCACAGCCCCTGTACTTGTATCACATATAGAGAATATGGTTCTATTTATTTCTCTTTTTCCTATAGAATCATCATCGATGTCACAATCGCACTTCAGTAATTAATTTACTTTGGCGACACAGTTGGTTATTTTTGGAGTGAGTATACGCTTCAGGGACTTTGTGTACTTTGGCATTTGTGCACTCCTATGATACTTTGAGATACCAGTAGTATCTTTGTCTTTTTAGATTGCTGTGTGCATTCATTGGATTTGGAGCCTCCTAGCCCAAAACCTCCAGATGTCCTCCCCATGGTAAATGCCCTCGGGCACCCCGTTTTTTCACTATTTTACGATTAAGGCAGTTTTGTGTTTGAGTAGTAGATTCATTATCCTTCATCTTTTTTAGATCCGCTTGCCCCGCCACATCCCTTCACGTCCTGATGAAGACCCCGTTTTAAGGCAGAAGTGTTGCCTGCTCTTGTATTGGGGTCGAAATGTCGACTTTGTTTCTTCCTATTTTACAGCTTGTGCTAAAAACTATTTTGATACACGTACAAAGCGCATCTAGCATGTTACTGCGCTAAATATGCTATGAATATTCTTTGTCCTCTTTTGTAGCTGGCTCCCAGATGAAGCCAGGGAGAGTAATGTAATTCTGCATGAACTGTTGAAATTACCACTATACTGAAGAGTGTATTAATGTCCTGTCACTATTTATTCTCACATCACACTACCTCTCCCCACCTCCCACAACCTGGGGCACACCTTTTTATGATGATGACTAAAAATGTTTTTGTTATATTGCATCTCTTTCCTCGTATACACACTGTGAGTAAAACAAGTTTGTAAAACTGATAAACAATGTTGTGTGTTGAGTCATTTGCATGTTGATTTAGAATTTACAGTTTTTTGTACTGGGACCCCCTTATATATGTAGCACTCTTGTCTCTTCAGCACTTACACCACTGCACTCGATGCCACTTGACTGACTGCGCACCTGCCCTAGGCATCACTCAACTCTATGCCACTCCATTCTGCACCACTCTATGCCACTCTACTCTACACCAGTGCACTCTACATCACTGTACTCTATTCTGCACCACTTTTCTCTGCACCACTCCACTGTTCACCACTCCACTCTGAACCACTCCACTTGGCACCACAGCCCTCTAATATGCACCACTCTAATACACACCACTGAATTCTATGACTCAGCATTGTGTACTGCTAAATTTAGTGCCACTGCAGTCAATGCAACTGCACTCTACACCACTATACTCTGCAACACTTAATGCCAATTCACTTTCCACCAGTCCATTTTACTCTATGCCACTGCAGTGTATGCTACTCTATGTGAATCCACACTATGTCACTCAAATATGCCACTCTCTGCCATTCCACATTATGCCACTCCACTCCACTCTCCTCTATGCCATTAACTTTTTGCCATTCTGAACACCAGATATTCTTGTGTAAAACATGGCTAAAACACATTGGCAAAGCCAATAACTCTTGCGTAGGTCAGACCTATTGGCTTTGCCAATGCTTCTTTTACACATGGAAGACACAGCTTTAATTTTACCAGTAGTTGCAAGTGTTCTAGTACATATTTCTGGGTGGGGGGCAGGATTTATTTTCATTATCTTACTTTGACTGAGAACAAAGGGGCATATTACCAACAACTAGCGATAATTATCGCTATGTTGGTTTAGCGGCGATATTTTTATCGCCGAGCTGCGGCAATTTGTATCGCTTAGGAACCTTGCTATTATCAAAGTTTATCTCCTAAGCGATAACAATCGGCCGAAATGCATGAATATCGCTGAAAAGTCAGCGATATTCATGCATTACCGAGCTAATGCCCTTAGCCATGTTATCCCCCTACCATTGGATAACATGGCTAAGAATTGCTCAGGGGCAGGTGTTAGCTTTTGGAAATATTTGCGCTTAGCGCGAATATCTCCAAAAGTTGGTAATAGGAGATAGCGATGTTAGCGACTGTTTCCAGTCGCTAACATCTTGGCACGCCCACTTTGCATGTCATTAGTGATAAATATCACTGACATGCAAAGCGGGGCCCAAGATGGTCGCTATCTCCTGCTAGCTCTAGCTGTCGCTAACTGGTGTTAGCGACAGCTAGGTAATAGGGAGATAATTTTATCTCCGCTTTCTTGGCTTTTAAAGCCAAAAAAGTGGAGATAAACCCCCTTGATAATATGCCCCAAAGTATTTAAAGGTAGAAAAAGGGAAAAGGAGGAATAAAAAGATAGAAAAATTATGGTGACAAATATTGAAGGTATTGATGAAAAAGAGCATGCAAAATAAGGGAAAGAAACTGTGGGCGATGGAAAAAAGAGGAGTGATGTTATTATTATTATTCCCAAACCCCACCATTTGGCAGAAAAGGTGGCACGCATATAGGAAAAATCCTGGACTGCAACACCTATTTCTTTTTTTAATTACTCATTGAACCTCTTGTTTCAGATGAGTGTCGCTTGGGTTCGTTTCTGCATGCACTGGTCTCCCTCTCCCCTATCACCCTTGATCCCCCCTTCACCCAGCCTGCTATCACCCTCCCCATGCCCCTCCTCTCTCGGGCTCTGTTTTAGATGAAAGAATATAAGCATATGGGGATGATGACCTTCAGTTGAAAACATAACCACCAGTACATATATTTCATTGTCTGCACCTTTTGTCCAGTGCTCACAGTTTACGTACCATACACAGGCCTTGAGAGGTTATTTTCAAATCAGCCATCGGTTTTCTTTTTGTGACATGGACACTTTGTGCTATTCAAAGCAGACTTATAGTTATTTTAAAATGAGCTCCGTTTCTCAAATGAAGGTTTACATCTGCTATGTCGCTGATTGTGCAGATGAGGAGAATAGATAAATAAAATAATTGTGGGGGGTGTCCACGCTCTCTCTTCAAAGCAGTTTCCATATTATGGAGGTGAAGAGAAGCCAGGTCTGTTTACCTGGCAACAAGCATCTGGGCCTCACTTAGGAAAACTGTTGCATTGCTGCGACAAAACAGAGATGCAACAGTTTTCACTGCGCCCTACTTGCGACATGATGGATGCACTTTATTTAATGTCCGGCGCTCCATGTCGCAAGGATTCCCAGATATGTCAGTATTTCTGATGTATATGTAGATGCAAAAGCGATGCATTGCTGGGGTGTGCCTGAAAACAGATGCAACTCCAGCAATGTGTCCTTACACATGGAGCAAGCCCCTTGCGAAAGGGCCTGCGTTAGTCTTATGCCTGCTGTGAGGCAGGTGTATGATATTGACGCAGTAGCGTCCTAGAAGTGTTCCAGTGAAATCTCATAGATTTCAGGGCACCACTTCTACGACCCTTTATTGCGGGGGAATGCCCACCCTGCATACATTATACCTGACGCAGGTATAAAGTAGCGCAGTCCTCTACAGAGTGATGCATGTGCTTAAATGCGTCAATTTGTAAATAGGGCAAAATGTGGTGCATTTTTTACGCCACCGGTGTGTCACTAAAAGTGATGCAATGGCAGCGTGAAAGTGTTGCCAGTCCTCATTTATAAGGCCCTGAAGTTTATCTCTGCCCGTCCAATGACTTCCCAGGGAGGCAGAGGCCAAATGCATGTAGCAAAAGGAGAAATGAAAGACTGATGCAGGGCTAATACCAAGTATTCCCGGAAGACACCCAGAGCATTTAAAGACATGAAGCACATCAAAACCAAAAGTAAAGTATAATTTTATGACAACATGGAAACAAAAGAATGACACTAAAACACGGCGGGGAGGAAATGTGTGTTGGTTAAATTTTTCACGGCAAGTTAGTTTAAATATGCATGCATCTTGGGACTTCACAAATATAGTGGCAAATTTGTGAATAGCAAAATCGCGAAATGAAGGAGGGTCTGACCAGTGTATTGCACAATTCTTCTCGATGTCTGCGCTGGTGCACAATCTGCTACCTGACACCTTTAAAATGGAAACCCTTACACTATGTTGCAAGGGTGTCTGTGTTACAGACAGAGTTGATTTTTGTGAAGGAAGTGATCCCTTCCTACATGAAAACAATCCTTGAGGCTTTTTCCTCTTTCTAGGTGTGCTGCAGAATGTGGCACACTTTGAATAAATAAATAAATAAATAACAAGGAGAAATATCTCTATCTCTCCTTGCTGTTTCCTCTTTCTAAGTGTGCCACATCCACCCTCCAGTTGCCCTACACCTATTTCTGTAAAGCGTTCTGATATCTGCAAAGATCTTGTTCGCGCTATATAAAACTTTGAATAAATAAATAAATAACAAGGAGAAATATCTCTATCTCTCCTTGCTGTTTCCTCTTTCTAAGTTTTATATAGCGCGAACAAGATCTTTGCAGATATCAGAACGCTTTACAGAAATAGGTGTAGGGGCAACTGGAGGGTGGATAAATCCACTATGGGGTACAATATGGTAGCAGCAGAGGATAGCAGCAATACATATATAAAACCAGTAAACGACATGTAAATAATAATACAGAAACAGTACCGGGTCTTGGGTCCCGCAGCAATAGTGACCAGGTGAACTTAGGCATTTACCTCTTTCTTAAAGCTCGCAGGGACAGGGGGTAGGGGCAGCAGGAGGGTAATTGGAACCAACTATTAGGAGCAATATAGTAGTCGGTAGCATACTAGGATATCAGTCATGTACAAAAATAATACCAATAGTCAATCAGGTAACCAGTCCAGCGGCAACGGTGCAGAAGTCTCTGTTCCAGCAGCAGAAGAGTTCAGGTGAACTTGGCCATAAGGAAGGCTTTTACCTCTTTCTTAAAAAGTGCCGTGGAGGAGATAAGCCTGGTTTCAGGAGGGAGTGCATTCCAGATCCTGGGGGCCATTCCTGAGAAGGAGCGTTTGCATGTTTTTTCCTTCCGGAATCTACGAGGTTTCAGGAGTAGATTCTTTGTGCTTCTATTGGCTCTCGAGCCTCCAGATATAGTCAGCTTTTGGGTGAGGTAGCTGGGTGACTTGTGGTGAACGGCCGAGTGTGTCATAACGGCTATTTTCAGCTGTATTCTGGCCTCAAAGGGCAGCCAGTTCAGGGATTTTAATTCCGGGGATATATGTGAATGTTTCCTTGAACCAGTGATGAGTCTCGCGGCAGCGTTCAAGGTGGCTCTTAGGGGTGCGGTTGCTGTAATGGGGAGTCCGCTAAGGGCCACAATTCCGTAGTCTATGCTGGGGATAACTAGGGCCTGTACAGCAGTTTGGAAGTCCTTAGCAGGGAGGAAAGGTTTAAGTTTCCTCAAAGTGTTGATTTGGAAGTTAGCTCCTTTAGTAGCTTTGCTAACGTGCTGCTGCATGTTGAACTTGGCGTCCAGTGTAATGCCTAAGGATTTCGCAGATTCCACGATGGTGGGTTGGACATTGAACACCGTTAGTTGCTTGAGCCAGGTCTGGGTGGTGGCAATCTTCGTGGGAGGTGAGATCAGAAGGAACTCAGTTTTCAGAGCATTTAGTTTGAGGTGATTATCGGCCAACCATGATTGGGTGTTTCTGAGTGTGGCGTTCAGAAGCTTGATGTCTTCCGGGGATTGTAGCTTGAGGTAAAGTTGAGTGTCATCGGCGTACATATGGAAGTGTACATTAGATGCTTGAAGCAAGGTGGTGAGTGGTTCCATGACGAGGTTGAACAAAGTGGGGGATAGGGAGGAGCCTTGTGGGACGCCTAAGGTTACAGGCACCGATGAAGACAGCACGTTGTTGATCTTGAACTTCTGAGACCGGTTATGTAGGAAGGAAGTGAACCATTTGAGAACAGTCCCGGATAGACCCATTCTGGTATTTAGCAGCTCCAGTAGGTTCTCATGTTTGACAGTATCAAAAGCTGAGGAGAGGTCAAGAAGGATGAGGAGGCAGGAATCGTTGCGATCAAGGATTTGGAGGGCGTCATCAATTATGTGCGTCATAGCCGTTTCCGTGCTGTGTTTCGCTCGGAAGCCTGATTGATGAGGGTTGAGGAGGTCAAACTGATCGATGTGTTTTGTCAGTTGGATTTGTACACATTTTTCCAGTAGCTTTGCCAAGGTGGGGATATTGGTGATAGGGCGATAGTTGTTCAGGTCAGCCGGGTCAGCTGTAGGTTTCTTGAGTATGGGTGTGACTTGCCCTTCCTTGAGGGAGTCAGGGATGAGACCTTCTTGAAGGGAGCTGTTAATGATTTTGGTCCAGAGTGGGAGGAGCAGGGGGGTGAAGTCTTTCACAGCATTAGCAGGTAGTGGGTCTGTGAAGTGATTAGCGGGCTTCAAGGTGCCGAGCAGATTGTGAATTGTCTCTTCAGTGTAGGTGTCGAATGACGTCCATGAAGCGTTGTTTTTAGGGTGAGTGGTGGTCATGCTGATGGGGCTGGAGTATCGGCTTACATCATTGAGGAGATCACTTCTTATGTTGTCAGTCTTTAGCTTGAAGAATGCAGAAAAGTCTTCACAGTGTGGAATATCGCTTGTTGTGCTGTTCGATTGTAGCGGCTGCATCTTAGTTTGAGTTTTGACTAGTTCGAACAGTTTTCTTGGACGGTTCTTTGCTTGGTCCAACTGGAGGCTGAAGAAGTTAGATTTTGAATGCTTGATTTTCCTAAAATAGGCATTTCTCTTGTTCTTCAGCGTTTTTAGGTGCAGTGCTGAGGGATCAGATCTCCAGGTGCGCTCTGCCATTCGCATAGCCCGTCTGTCGTCATTGAGTCTGCCATCATACCAAGGGTTCGACTTCTTGGTGGAGACTCTCTTCATTTGCAGGGGGGCAGCTTCGTTGATTATTGAGTTCATAGAGTCGAGGTAGTGGTCAGTCAGTGATTGGACATCAAGGGCGCCAGTAGGGGGAAGGAGGAGACTGCAAGTGTGAGAAGGAAGGGAGATAGGGTTGAGATTCTTCATGTCCCTTTTCCAGATCTTGGATTTGGTGGGTTGAGCCGTAATAGGTTTAACTTTTTCGTTGATGAAGAAAGTGATGATGTGGTGGTATGACCAGTCACAGGGTTGGATCGACCCCAGTTGGGTAGAGCCTTCTTTGGCGATGATAAGGTCGAGGATCGAGCCTTTGTCGTGTGTCGGGCTATTACATATTTGGGTGAGGTTAAGCGCATTGAGGAAAGTTTTGAGACCATTCACCACTGCGTCTTTCTGATCGTTCCAATGTAGATTGAAGTCACCCAGGTAAATTTGAGTGATCAGTCGACCGGCATTGGATGAGATCGTGTCCATGAGTTGTTGGGTGAAGGTGAGGTTGTCCCCGTGCGGGTGGTAGAAGACATGTAAAGAGCAGACAGGTTTGCCCTTGCTGGAGATATCGAGGCAGAAGAGTTCACAGGAAGTGAGGGAGGGGGAGGTGATTTTCGTAACAGAGAGGTAGCTCTTAAAAATGCATGCGATTCCACCGCCCAACTTGCCGGTCCTATCGAGCCTAATGATATGGTAGTTGGGGGGGACTAGTATGTCCATTATTGGTGTAGAAGCTTCAGTTAGCCACGTTTCCGTCAAGATGGCCAGGTCTAGGTCCATTGCAATGATGAGATCCGTGATGTCGGAGGAGTGTCTCGGGCCGATCTACAGTTGAGTAGGATGCATTTGAGTCTGGGGGAAAGAGGGGTGATCGAGTGTTCTAGAGAGAGGGGGACTTTTCTGAGATTATTGGGGACGGAACTTCTGTTGCTTAGAGTGGGGGGCCTAAGGGGATTTGTGAGGATTGTGGGAATGGGGAGGTGTGTAGCGGTTGTGTGTTTTAAAGGGCCAGGGCCAAATGAGCGAAGGAGGGTGTATAAGTCATGGCTCGAAAGGGAGTTGCGGGCGCGGCGGGGGTGGTGGGTGTTATTGCGCGCGGGGATAGAGGGCCAGCGTGGGGAATATAGCTTGAGAGGGTATGTGGGGCGGATGGGGGACTTGCTGGGTGAGGAGGAGGTGGTAGGTAGGGGTTGTCTGGTGTGCGTGGTAAGAAGCTCTTTGATGGTGTGGAGTTCTTCTTTGACTTGTAAGACGGTGGATAAAATCATGTCCAGAGGTGGGTTGGGGATGGTGTAGGGGATGGGAGCCGTGGGCGAGTCGTTGATTAGGGAGCTGGAAAGGGGACTGGCTAGGGGGGGTGGGGGGGGGGGGTATGCTAGCGTTGGTGCCGGGCTCTGCTGTAGTAGTGAGTGGGACGTCATTCGATGGGTGAGAGAGATTGAGGGTGAGGGGTGTGGATGGGGAAGGGGGGAGGGCGGAGGCATGGGTGGGGGTGCTGTTGGGGGGCGGCGCAGGTGCGTTAGGGGATGGGAGGAGGCTGGAGACAGTGGGGGTGTGAGGTGGGTATTGGGTGCTGAGAATGGGGGGAGCGCGGAGGAGGGGTTGAAGTAGGGGAGGTGGTGTATTCTGCGAGTCTAGTTGGGAGAGTGGGGTAGTGGGGAGTAAGCGTGGGAGGGGAGAAAGGATAGGAGACGGGCCTGCTGCGGGGCCGGGGAGATAGGTTCCGACCGATGGAGGGGTCTGCGAGACTCGTGGGAGGTGAGAGGTGGGGGGTAGAGAGGGAGGGGGTATGGAGGATGTATGCGGGGGGGAAATCTCCGCCATTGGGTGAGGGGAGAGGAGAGGTTATATCAGGTGTGTGATAGACTATAGCGCTGGGGACGTGTGGGGAGGATTGGTCTTCGCGGGTGGGTGAGAGGTGTGGTGAGGTTACATCGGGTGGGTGCCTACCTACCGCGTTAGGGGGATGGGAGAGGTGTGTGTCGTTCGGCTGTTGTGCTAAGTTAGGCAAGTTAGATTGGAGGTGGAAGTGGAGGGGGTTGTGTAGCATGAGAAGTTAGGAAAGGAGGTGCGCCGGTTGGAGATGTGTTCGAGGAAGGTGAGGAACAGGTTGTCGAGCAGGTCCAGGTTCCTATCAGTGGATTGGAATAGGATGGTACCGTTGTTGTATATGGTGATGGTGGCTCTACCTGGGAAAACTTGGGATGGTGTGATAGTGTGTGTTAGGCCATGAGCGGATTTTCTGGTGGTGGAGATGGTGAGAACGGAGAGGAGGGCTATCCTCCATTGTGCTCTACGTAAAGTGTAGAGAATGATATCGGTGCTCGTGGCACCATTGGCCAGTGAAAAATAGGTGTCCACAAACGGGGTTTCAGGGTTGGCCTTCAGGAAGTTGTGTTTGAAGCGTTTGGCGTTTTTTTTTTATAACTCGGGTGGGTAGTTAATTTTGTATGTATGCTTGCCCATGCGTTCCATATTAGAAGAGGAGTAGGTAGGTAGGTAGAAAGAAAAAAAAAAGTGGGAAGGGGGTATACGTAGTTGGTCTCAGGTGTGGGCAGTTGATGCAGATTACTTGACTAGGAAGGCCATCGCGGTGGGGGACTAGTCAAAGATGGCCGCCCGAGTAGCATATGCAGAAACAAGCGTCCTTTGTAGTAGTCCTTTGTCTGTTGTTGATGTCTTTTAGAGAGTTAGGTTTCCCTTTCTACTCTAGGGCAGGTCGGGTTAGTCCATCATCTATGTTGGTTGGTGGGGAGGAGAGAGTACAGCTTCTGTTTTGCAAGGAGGAGAGGAGAGCGTCTTATCTCTTTTTTTAGTGACCCCTGAACGCATTGGTATGTAGCCTCATGGTCATATGGTGGAGGCGATTTATAGCTCTTCTTTATGGCCCCGCCATTTTGGTTAGTGGAGAGTGCAGGGACCGCTTTGTCCGCAGAAATAATTTTGCATGCAGGTACCACTGTAGTAGTCAGTTCAGATCATTCAAAATAATTAGTTGCGTGCATAAAACTTCAGGAACCTCGTGATCATCACGCTCACCAGGCTGCACCAGTGTTGTTCAAATCAGGCGCTACACCCTGGTTGCCCAGCTCGCCTGTGCAGACGCGGCAATTGGGAGCAGACTCTCTATTTTCGCGCGTCCTTTATTGGGGGGGGGGGGTGACGGAAGGGCATCCGGCTGAAAGACACGGCGTGAGCAATGTTCCTCGTTCTCACCGAGAGTCTCCACGGGGGTAGGGTTGCCCTCGCTCGCCTGCGCTCGTTCAGTCCGCTCTCCCTCCCATCTGCACAGTTACTTCCCCGATCGCGGCTCCATAATACCTCAAGGGGTGGAGTGGGGGGGGACGCAGAGCTCAACTTGTGGAGTGGGGGGGACACAAAGCTCACCTAGGCAACAGGGCACCTACTTCCTCTGGTGTCGCCGTGTTGTGCAGATTCAGCCCCGGAGCCCCAGAGCAGCAGTCAGGCAAGAGCTCAACGAGCAGGACAGCACAGCTCCCAACGTGAACGGGACACCGGGGGTCTCGGCGGTGATTGCAGGCAGGCAGGAACACTCCGCAGTGGGGTTCCCGTCATCCGTCTGGCGCCAGCATTGATCCCGTTCCGGGTCCGCTTCCACGATGACAGGCGCTAGCGGTGGTGATTGCAGGCGGGTCGGATACCTCTGGTGCACAGCCACAGCTCGTCTCGCAGGCAACCACTGGCTCACAGGCAACCGCAACGTGCACCAGTGGACCGCAGCGGGCTCCAGGCAACCGGCAACCGTGTCGTGCTCTGCATCCTGGTCAGGGGGAGCCCAGGGTCCGAAGAGGAAGGTGGGGGTGGCTCGCCTTCTCCTGCGAAGCTCAGACTCCAGGCAGGGCGGGGATCCTCTGCAGGTTTCGTCCTCCGCCAGGCAGGTAAGGAAGATTCTGTTACTTGCAAATCCAGTTACTTGTAATCCAGTTACTTTCGTGTTGCTTAGCACAAAACGGTGGAGATGCAGCTGGGTGCTAACGGAGATAAAAACCAAAATTGGGATCCCCAGCACTTGGAGCTCTTACCAAGAGCTCCTACCCGGCGGCCATCTTCCTGGGCTTCCTGGACAACAGCATTGTCTGGTGTTGAATCTAGTTAAGGCCTGGAGGGGATCATAGAAGCAGATCAAAAGACAGGCGATGTAGATGCCCTCTTGTTAAGGAGGCTAGTTTATCCGCTGGACGAGATTCCTGTAGCAGAGGTACTCTGTCTCGCTGGGTGGTTCCTATCCAGTTGGTTGAGTTTGGTTGAGGAAGAGGTCTTTGAGCTGTCTTTTGAAGGTCATGAAGGAAAGGTTTGTCCTGATGTGGGTTGGGATGGAGTTCCAAATTTCCGGAGCATTGCCAGAGAAGGAGCATGACGAGGTTTTTTGTTTGTGAGTTTTGGGAGGAATGAGAAGTAGTGTGTGTGCTCCTGAGATTTCTCGCCTGGCCTGCCTTTTTGAGTTTGGATGCCATGTAGGCAGGTTTGCCGGTGGGAAGAGCTTTGCAAATGAGACATGCAGTTCTGAAGTTGGAACTTACTTCAATCTGGAGCCATTTTAGTTCTCTTAGAGAGGGAGAGATGTGGTTGTATTTCTTTACTCCTAGCAGCTCTATTTAGTGTTGTTCGGAGAGGGGCTAAGTTAGATTTTGCCGTGCCTATGAGGGTTGCATTCCCGTAGTCCAATCTTGACAGAACCAAAGAGTGTGTGGCCTGTTTAAGATCATTGGGAGGGATGAAGGGTTTGATTTTGTTGCGTAGTTTTAGGTTGTAGAATGCACTCTTCGCAGTGCTCTTTATATGTTTGCACATTTTCAAACATGGGTCCAGAGTTATTCCCTGGGATTTTACAGTCAGCCAGTGTAAGATTGCAGTTAAGAGCATCAATGGATTTAGCCATTCTGTAACTTGAGGGGTCTGCTCATTATTGGATATGAGAAGGATTTCCGTCTTATTTTGCTTGAGTTTTAGGTGGTTGTGTGATAGCCAGTGCTGGACTTCTATTAGAGTGTCATTTAGTCTCTGTATGTCTCCAATTGTGGATGTTTCTAGGTAGATCTGGGTATCGTCCGCATAGAGGTGGAAGGGGATATTGGTTTTTTTTAGTGTGGCGGTGAGGGGCTCCATGTATATGTTGGACAGTAAGGAGGAGATAACTGACCCTTGTGAGACACCCCGGGTTATAGGGAGTATGTCAGAAGTGAAATTGTTACTTTTTATTTGGTGAGAGCTGTTTTGTAGGAAAGAGGTGAACCATTGTAGGACCCACTCGTCCGCTCCAATTCTTTCTTGGAGTGGGTTTATGAGAAGTTAGTGGTCAACTGTGTCAAAGGCTGCCGATAGGTCCAGGAGTATGGGTATGCAGCATCGGTCTACATCGTGTGATTTGTATACATCATCTATAACATTCAGGATCGCTGTCTCGGTGCTGCACCCTTTTCGGAAGCCCGATTGGTGAGTGTCCAGAAGGTTGTTGCTGTCAATAAGTTGGAGAACACATCTTCCAAATATTTTGGCTAAGAAGGGGAGGTTGGAGACAGGCCTGAAGCTGTTCTGGTTATTTTGGTCTGTGCCTGTTTCTTGAGTAATGGCATGACTTGGCCGATTTTAAGAAAGTCTGGAGAGTGCATGGGGGAGTTGTTTCCTTCATTACTGGAGGGCGGGCTTTCGTTGGATGGGAGGGGGTGGTCGTCAAGGGGGTGCTCAATCTTGGTGATTTTATCATTAAAGAATTTTATTATTGACAATAAAAAAAAGCAATGACCACCTCACCATGTGCATTGTCTCCCATTTATACGTTTTTACTTTCACTTACCACCACAATATGGATGATGGTAACTAAAAGCAAAAACTTGCCATTTGTCTGCTCATTCTAAATCAGGTGGACGGACAAATGGCAAAACCTACGATGCCCTACGATGCCCCTTACTCTTGTTGCACCTCCCCTGGAAAGGCATAGCATTCTTACTCATTCCCATGTTTATCAGTGTTGAATTAGTTAAAGCCCATGGGTGGAAGTGTGGAACTGATAGAGCGAGGTGGCAAAAGCAACATTTTGTGTACCCCTCGTGAAATCAATGTTCCATAATATTAATTTTACTAATGGTGTGTATAAGATGCACACATGGGAATACTAATTTTGCCTGCACGAAGCAATATAATTAATTTGTATTGTTATTGTCATGTGAACTAATGCACAGCTTAAAAATAAATAAACGCAATATGAATGTGCTTATTGTACACGTTATTGTGCTAGAAAGTCGTTGGATATGTAAGTATGAAACACATTTATGTGGCTTTCTTGCTAGGTAACAACTAATAGAGAAACATTAAGATGGAGAGAGGTAAACAGAAGGGCTTTAGTTCCATATTTAACATGAATTTGTGTTTGTTTCTATAGTAGTTCCAAAAGTGGCCTCTGAGCCCTAGTGAAAATATGGATGCTCTGGTAAAATGCGAGCAAATGCTGGACTGCGCAGGCTCGCCTAAAGCCTGCAAGCGAGTGCGAACTGCCCGTGTTTGGATGGGAAGTTCAAGGTTACTGTGCCCTGGAAGTCAGAATGGTTGCCAAAACGTGGACAGTCGAGTGTTCTTAATGTGGGAAAGTAATGTGAAGTTACTAATCAAGGAAGTGACTAGGCCAAAGACTGTCCTAAACAATACCCCTTTATTAAACTGCTGATTCACCGTGAATATGATGTTGTAATGGTGAGGAGATGCTCACCCATCCCAAATTTGTCCAATCAGAATTCGAATTTGCGATGTTAGATACTATTTAGATAGATTAGGTTAGGAAATTAAGCCAAGAAAGCGGAGATATAATTATCTCCCTATTACCTAGCTGTCGCTAACACCAGTTAGCGACAGCTAGTAGGAGATAGCGACCATCTTGGGCCCCACTTTGCATGTCAGTGATATTTATCACTAATGACATGCAAAGTGGGCGTGCCAAGATGTTAGCGACAGAAAACAGTCGCTAACATCCCTATCTCCTATTACCAACTTTTGGAGATATTCGCGCTAAGCGCGAATATTTCCAAAAGCTAACACCTGCCCCTGAGCAATTCTTAGCCATGTTATCCAATGGTAGGGGGATAACATGGCTAAGGGCATTAGCTCGGTAATGCATGAATATCGCTGACTTTTCAGCGATATTCATTCATTTGCGGCGATTTTTATCGCATTTGCGATAAACCTTGGTAATACCAAGGTTTATTTGCGGTAAAAATCGCCGCAGCTCAGCGGTAAATTTTTGTCTCTAACCAAGCAATAGCGATAATTATCGCTATTGCTTGGTAATATGCCCCTTAGTGTATAAAACCCCTCATTTTGCTTAGAAGCATCGCTCTTTTCGATTTCATCTCGAAGTGCTGTCAGATTTCAGATCAAATCCTGGATGTAAGAACTCTTTGATTTTTTTTGTTTTTCTTTGCAGGACTGAAGGATTAGATGAGGGCGTTAGTTAGGGATGTTAGGAGAGAATGAATTTGGAACTATCTGTTCTTTGCTAAACTTTATACTGACTTCTGAATTAAATGTTTATTTTCTGAGCTTTAAAATAAATGATCATTTTTTAAATAAAGTTTAAGATTTTTACTGAACAAAGAATTAATAAATACCTAAATGTCAGACATGCTAAAAGTTTGCTTTAAATATAAATTAGACAAGCATTTACAATGCAACGGTTTCAACTTTGGAAAAGTTAGAGCTATTGGCAATGTAAATGACAATGACATTTATTTATCTGTTTTCAAAACCAACACATAAATACAAATTTTGTCATTTACAATGCCAATAGCTCAAACTTTTCCAAAGGCGAAACCGTTGCATTGTAAATGCTTGTTTATTTTGTCTTTGGTTTTTGTTCTATGGGTTCTTTTTCTTCACTCTCTCTTCACTTTTCTTTATAAGTATAGTTGGTGGAATATCCGGACTTCGATTGTCTTCTAATATCTGGTGATCATGCTTCTGTTATTATTCTGATTTTTTTGGGTAGACAGGCTCTGAGGACTGGCGCTTAACGTGGATCGTGTATTGTACTATTGCACATCCCGCTTCTCAAACGTAAGAGTAGGCGTCTCGACTATTCTTGCATTGCTCGTGTATATATATCCTGTTTTTATGCCTGTTCACCTCATTATTTTATCGGAATGTATGGCACCCGGTTTGTCTATTCCCCCACCTTTTTTTTTTTATAATAAAAAGATTTACAAAAAAAAATGTTGACTCCCGAGTAGAAGTCTTAATAACAACCCAATGTAACAGCATTCATTCACTGATAGCCAAAAATGAACGTCCAAGTCAGCCGTGAGACATAAATGAACGCCCAAGCCAGCCCTGGGAGGATTCTAACCAAGGCCTTTTACGTTACATGCATATAGCAGGCACAATGACAATGAAACCTTCTCCACAAACAGCATGACTTGTTTTCATAAATATCTTTACAACATGTAAACGAACCCACTGTGCTATCTTACTAGGTTTTAAACATGTCATATGCACCTAATGTGCACATGAATCCCACTCACTTGTTTTATGATCATTCAAACCTGGGATTAGCAGTTGACGAACAGATCACGGCAGCAAGTGTACAAACCATCATGGTTGCATTATATCATGAAATATAACAGGCCCACGTGTAGCCAGTGGCATCGGGTGTCAGATATACCTGACCAGCAGTCCTGAAACGGCTAGGCTATTAAGGCTCAGGCACTCAAAGCACCAATCTCGGCAAAATAAGTGCAACTTAATCTTGCTCTGGCAAAAATGGCAAAGGACCATTTTATCATTCATGACAATTAAAACTAGCATTACCGAACGGCATGAATAAGGAAACCAATATTCATGCATACTCTCGTTCATATTGCTAAGCAGATGGAGCTAAGTATCCACACAAAAACAAAACGGGAGGAAAGAAATACAACAAAAATAAGGAGAACGTGGCAATATTATCTAGATCGGAATCCCTAAATGTGCCCCACATAAAAAAATAAAAAAGCTCATCCACGCTCGGTTATAAGCTTTGCATCTTGGTATCTGGAGTGTTAAAACGGGATGACTACTACAAATCCCAGATCAAGCAGGAACAAAATGGGTGATCTTCTTAAACTCGGCATTGGATAATTCAAGAACTATACTAGCATGTGGAACAACTGAAAGTCGGCTAAATTGGCTAGCAATGTATCCCTGCAACCTAATGTTTAACGGGCTAGAAAAAAATGATGCGCATTATATTCCCGGATGATTAACACTGTGTGTTCTAAAATTTGATTCTTATGAGGGGGGGAAGGAATGAGGGGGGGGTAGGAATAGGGGGGGGGGGGAATGGAAGGGGGGTGGGTGAAGCCCCGTGAGCCCAATGGGTGTTGCGCGCCTGGTGGCTGTTCTGTTCCATTTCAGAGCTGTCATCAGAATGTGTATGCCTTGCACTTCTCACTCGGTGTGGGCGAAAGTTCAACCCGAACTCATTTTATGCATCTTACTCGCGAAGTACATCCAAAGATATGACAAACTTGAATGACTTCAAAGACCCACAACAATTTCACAAAATCCGAAGACTACCACTCAACCCATATTACTCAAACTGTGCAGTGTATAAACCTTCGTACCGCTCTCCGCAGCTGCAGCTTCCCGGTGCTTGACACTAGAAACATGTTTCTTGATGAAGACTCAAAAGATCCAGAGTGACCGACGACCCCGGCTCACTTCAAGGGAAGGGCAAGCACAGGCCACTCACTAGTAGTCATATCGCCTGCCATGTTAAAGTAACCCTTTATCAGCCACGGCAAAAAGAATTACGAAGAAAATAGCATGCCCATACATTCCTGATACAAATAGAGACTCGCCACAAGAAAAAAAGACGAAGGTGTATTTTATCCTAATATAAATTACAAATAACTTACAGAACTCAGTACTTCTAGATAATACAAATTTATTTTTTAATAAAGCTTATATACAATGTTTTTTTTTCAAGTAGGTTACTATCTTTAGTCAAGATGAAAACAGTGGCGTAACGAAACTTGAGGGGGCCCCCCTGCAAAGCACATGGATGGGGCCCCCCCACCCTGGCGGCGCGGCCCACCATCAGCTTCCTGCTGACCACCATATTGTGGCGATAGGACCCTCAATCTGCCTTTATAAGCATTATAAAATGCAAGTATGCTCGCTGAGCCCTTGGATCACCCCTTACCACACTAAGGCTACACAATGGGCAACTGAAAACGGGCGACATTCACTCCTTCCGACCTTTGCTCATTCTTTCCAACCTTTCTTTTATTTCCTTTCTTATTCACTTCTTTCCTACTTCCCTTCCTTCCCTTCTCACTCTCCACTCTTTCCATTTCTTCCCCTCTCTTCCTTCTGCCTCAACCCTTTCTGTAGCTCCATTCTTCTTTTCCTTCTTTGTTCCTTCTCTTTCTCCCTTGCAGTCTTCTTCCTTTGCCCTATCACTCTCTCCCCATCTCCTTGCAAGCTTCCTTCCGTCTCTCCTTCCTTCATTTCTGCTTTACCACATCTCTATCTTTCTTCTAGCTATTCTTCCATACTTACCTTCCACCCTCCTTTCTTCTCTCCACCACTCCCTTTTCCTTTCTTCCTCCCTCCCTTCTACTCTCCTAACGGTCGTCTCCCCACCTGTCCTTCCTTCCATTCCGCTCTCTCCTTTCCCCCTTTCTGTCTAAGCACCCCCACCCCTCTTTTTTGCTCCGACTCTTGTTACGTAGTTGTATGTCTGGCCCAGCTTCATCTGAAGTGCAGCAGACACCCACTAAGGATTATCATAAATCATTTAGCAATGTTTTGTTCTGGTCTCATATGTAATTAACAACGCAATTAATATTTTAATATTAACTTGCTTAATAAACCCTAACATCTCAGTTAACTTATTTATTGATGCCACTTGTCAGACTGGCTATGTGGCTCACGTCAATTTATAACAAAAGAGAATTTAAGACAGTAAGTAAAGACAGGTGTAAGACACATCCCTGACAAAAATCCACTGCAATTTAAAGAAATATGACTCTAAACTGCTTGATGAAGAGCCAGGCAAAAAGGCAGCGCTACCTAATGATGAATGCAGGATGTCAATGAGCTACAATGACATCCACACAAGTCTCCAAGAAGCATCATTTAATCATTATAGTCTAATACCTCCTGCTTTGAAGGAACTGCACTGGCTTTCCATTAAACTAAGAATTACATTCAAAGGTAATGTATACAAATCATTTCAAGTATATGGTCCTTTCTATCTCGGTTACTTGACCCCAATGTAAGGTAATGTATACAAATCATTTCAAGTATATGGTCCTTTCTATCTCGGTAACTTGACCTCAAATGTAAATCAGGAAACAACCTGAGGTCAAGCAGCACTAGTCCTCCAATAGACCCACAGGCAGATTAAAGCAGAATTACGGAAAACAGTGAGAGCTCAGGGGATGCTTTTTGGAATTCCTTGCACCACATCCTTGAAGTCATCGCCAAACTTTCATCCTCAACAAGGTACTGAAAAAAAAGTCATTCACAGAAACCTATGACCATGAGCAGACACTATTCAGGACCACCCATCACCCTTTTTATCATAGCGCTCCTCACGGTCCGTTGTCTCACAGTGTAACTCCCACCAATATCCATCTCAAATATTCACCCCTAACAGTTGCCCACGTCAGTCTTTAAGCCAAATGTTTATATTGTGAATTCCATCTCTCTCCTACTCGAAGTGCAAAGTTTACTTAGCAATAGGTTAGGGAATTACAAAAATTATAAAACAAGTACATAACTAGAACACTAAAGGCAAGTGAACAAAGTGTGTAACTTTCCTTGGTAGCAAATAGAAACTCCCCCCCCAGCCCCATAAATGTAGGTTTTCCTTCCACATTACCAATTTGGATATAGATAATTTAAACCCATGTCAAATGTATGTTCTCCAAATACATCAACGGTTGCTCCCTGCCCATCCCCACACTGGATAGCTATTTATTACTACCCTTAACATGTGTAAACTCTCTACTAGATCAAGGTTGGGAATGCGTTCCAAACTTTGCAAATAACTGCACACTGCAGGTTTTCCACTATTTTTCAAGACACCTCCCCCACACTCGAATGCCCACTCCACACCACTGAGATGTTTGCTCTACCATAAAATTACATCATGACTAAATCAAGTAGCAAGTGAAAATTCACGACTTTTGTAAACACTACATGCAACCTGTGGAGCGGCAAAATTAATCTTAGTTACGCAAATGGCTTTGGTAGTTACATCTGGTGTCAAACAAATGGAAATATCTGACAATTGACTGATTGTACATCCCTTAGTTTCTTGGCGTCAGTTTGTATCTGAAAAATACCCAATACTCGCTAATTAATGCCACCTATATACAGTGTACAAAACAAGTGTAATATATGGCAAGTCAAGGGATGTACATCACCCTAAGCCAAAGGAAGTGATGGAGCGCTCATTATCCCTAGGTCAGTGTGCAAGTAACTCATACAGTCTAGGTATACTCTTTGCCTTCGGAGGCCTGTTGTCCTCTTTATTCCATTATACAATCAACACTGGAAGTCCCAGAATGTAAAGTAAAAGACTGGGTAAGCTAGTCACTTGTGGACTGGGGGAACTTCAGCACTCTGATGCAATATTTGCTACCTCCCCTAAAACGGCGCAATTTACAAATGCCCTCATTGCAGATTCCCTATCATAGCTTTCAAGTAATTGGGAGCTACATGCCACAGCTTCAGTCAGGTCTGTTTTTTTTATCAAACATACTTTGTATGTAAGATTAGAAAGGACCCATATTTTTAAAAGAATACCGAAACTATAAACACCAGAACATAAAGTTGAAATGGAAACAAGGGCAGGTTGAACATGTCACAAATGGAATAGGTTACATTTAACAGCTATATAGGTGCCAAGTGTCCCAAGTTCATTTGTGGCTAGTTCGGTAAGTTCCTTTTTTTCTTCTTAGACTTGTAATCTTATTTAACCCAAAATAAAAATAGGACTACAAGTCCTAAAATTCTAAGGAAAACCCGGGACCATACTAACAAATCGCCTGTGGACCTAGGAAAAATGGTAGGTATGAATTGGTAGCTGTATAGCTTTTGTCTTCTAGGGCTACCTGTCCAAGAATTGTATCTTTTTCCTATCAGATGTTATGACTACTTTACTCAACAGTCATTGTGTGTCGACCTTGGAGGGGTAAAAGGCTGAAGGCGCATTGCTTGGGGCTTAAATAAAATATTTTTTCCATGCTGTGCCTTAACTGGATTCCAAGCTCCCGGTTCTGAATAAGCCGTTAATAGGCATGTTTTCAGTTCGGAAGGAATTACCCATTAGTGCCATGATGTAGTTATTTGTAGGCTATATAAAACGAAAAAGTTATTTCTAATAAATTAAATACAAGGTAAACTGTAGTTTTGAAACGTCCTGCAGTACACACAGCTCACCTTTATGAATAGTGTGCCTATCACAGTATGTACTTCGCTGGACTGTTGATTAATGCCAGGCTAGGGGTGAGCTGAGCTGGGCCGGCCGGAAAGTGGGGCCCCGGCCTGCATGCGTCTGAGCCAAGCAGGTCCGGTCTGCACTCTCTGAATGCTGCCTCTCAGCTTTGCAGGCGGGCCGTGAGCTGCTGCGGCAGTGGGTAATTACCTTGGAGGCTGGCTGAGTGGCCTGGTTGCCCGCCTCCGGCCTCAGCTCAGATTCCAGTCACTGCATATTTATTCTGTTCGTTATACTTTTTTGCAATGCAGCGCTTTAAAAGTGCGCTGCGAAAAGTGTAACGAACAGGAGAAATCTGCAGTGGAGTGGAGTGGCAGGGGCCCATACCAGGATTCCATTGCCACCACCCACCTCTCTGAGTCTCTCCACTCCGACCTCGGGACGGTGAGCGGCACCACACCACCAGGGGAGTAGCTTGCGTTTCGGACCACTACTCCTGCCCTGCTTCGTACATACTCACGTCTCACGACACGACAGGACACTCACCTGCAGCAGAAGACAGGACGAGCGTAGCCACCAGGCAGGGGCTGGTACTAGTAGTACTCTAGTATAATTATCCTGGCACAGCGCGGCTGCACCCTTCTCAGGAGTCAGTACTGGTACAAATCACGCGCACTTTTAATTACAATGCGCATGACTGTGGCACCAGCCCCGCCCCCACCCCGTAGACGCGGCGCCGCGCACGCAGATTCACCATTTAATTATGAGTACGGGCGTACGGACTGCGCACTATTTAATTCATTTATTAATTAAATAGTTAGAGACCGTCACCGTGGTGTGCGTGTACAGTTTAATTTATGGGGACTTGTGGAGGCCTCAGGCAGTGCGTGCAGTTAACTTGAGCACCATTTTATTTACGAAGATTGAGGCTTGCTTGCACTGCAGCTGTCTCCCTCCGCTGACAGTGAGGGGGCCCCTGGAGGAGAGTGGGGGGCCGAGGCCCTGTGTTACGCCCCTGGATGAAAAAACTGTCAGTTTTCTTTACAAACCTAATCTATTGCAACACTAATAGACTAAGTTAAAATGGCCGCTAAATTCGTACCCTAGGTAGGGTGGTTTGCATGCTCCGGTCGAACACTCGCGATAATATGTGTAACCAGGAGCCGGGCCATCTTATTGGCTAACGTTTTTCAATAACAAAAAATAAATAACAAGTCAGGTCCCGGGCCGCGCTGTGATTGGCTGACGTCACGGGGGTGTCCCGGGCGGGCAGCCAATCACAGTGCGGCCCGGGAATGACGTCACGGGGGTGTCCCGGGCCGGCAGCCAATCGCAGCGCGGCCCGGGACAAAGGGGCGGGGCTTAAAAAAAGCACCAGAAACGCCCCCGAATCGCGTTTTCAAGAGAAAGCGCGATTGACAGCCTCTGTCTCCCAATGGCTAGTCTCCATTTATGGAGCTAGCCAATTGGAAACAGAGGCTGGCCAAACATCCCTACTAAAAACAAAAGTTTTCAAACTGGGAGGGGCACTTCGTGCCCCTCGCCAGGTTGAAACCTAATAAATGGAGAAGTAAAGCTGGTCTTGTATTTTCCTACGCCTATTTTTCTTTCTAGCAGATCCATTGCCACTATGGTGGTGTGCCTGAATAAAATTGGTGTTTGATGAAAACCATGGTAAATTGTTATAAAATTATAGGTGTAAATAATAAATAGTCAAATAGGCCAATGTTACAGCATGGCTCATTTGTATTTCACCAATCCCTGAAGTCGAGTTAAAGGAATAAAGAAAGTGTACAGTGTTATGGGCCCCACTAGTGAATAAATGCGTGTTTTTGAGGTTTCAGGGAAATGGCGATGTTGATTTGGAAATAGAGAATTCTTGTATGTTTGAGTAAACTATCACTTTGGTTTTAGTGAAATAGACAATGGAAATGTTTTGTGTCGTAACTAACTGATTTAAGTTGTGTAAAATACACAAATATTGTGCCGATAAATTTTGTAAAGGAGGGATCAGCAGAAGCTGGAGCAGAGCTGACATCAGCAAGAGTCACGCTAGGATAGGTCCACATGACTAAGACGTTTTGAGTGCTGATTGGTGCCTTAGCGAGAACTGCGCAAGCATAGGTCAAAGTGATTGTAACGTGTTCTATTCTGATTGGTGCGTTAGTGGGATAGGTCAGCATATTTGAGCAGTTTGAGGCAGAGTGTGCGGTTGTTTTGAAGGAAGAAAGTCCATGGAAAAATGGATTATTATTATGGACAAGATAGGGAGAAACCTTTGTGGTTTAAGAAACTTAAAAACGTATTCAAAAGGGATAAGGAAATAGTTACTAGAGAGGGAAAAATACTTTCTCCACTGAAAGCGCCTGCATCATACATGATGACGAAATACGGCTATCATACTTGCATTTGGCTAGAGAATTGGGCGAAGTATACTAAAAACAATGGAGTATTGGCGTTTCCAGAAGTAGGTTCATTTAGCCTAGCAGTATTATGAAATTTGAGAGAAAAGATGATGAGACTTGAACCGAGACCTAGATGGACACAATTTGAAGCTTTGACGGAATGGGAAGACAAGATGCAAATGTTGGAAAGAAAGAGATTTGATAATGCAAAGGAGAGACGATGTAGTCTGAGAGGTTTATGGGGAACGACTCATGAGAGTAGAATGAGAAGATCGAGAAATGCTGATATGTGGGATGGAATGTATCTGATGAGAACAGTTGATGAGACTGTAGTGAGAAAAAGTACAGTGAAGAGGAAAAATGTAGAATTGGAAAAAAGAAGTTGTGGGATCAGTGACACCAAAGATGAGGTGCTGGAGGAGATTCTAAATAGAAGACCTCCTCCATATCAGCCAACTACTGCAGTGGTGACATCAAATGCACCACCAATGGAGACTAGATTGACAGAAACCCCTAAACAATATTCTGAAACAAAAAGTAGCTCAGAGAAACAAGAGTTAAAACCAGTTGAAAATCTTAGTACTTCTAAGTTAATGCGATCAACAAATGAATTAGCTGAGAAAATTCAAGAACTCACCAGAAATATAAAAGCTGTAACTGTACCAGTAACTATAGGTCCTGTAATACCAGTTTTTGAAAATCAAAGAATAAATGAGCCTTCGTTAACAATTCCATCGAATCCAAGTTTGCAAAATGTAAAGGAAAGATTTATCCTGAATTAATTGAAACCAGAAATACTATTAGAACAACACCACCTGATTTTACTATAAATCAAAGCCCAATATTTAGAATTCCTATTGGAACAGAGTCAGCATATGAGACTCCGAAGAGATGTATAGACAAAATAGATTTGACAAAAACTCCGATAGGGCCAATGGCTAAAGAATTAAAAGATTGGGTTCAAACCCTACAGCAAAAATATTTAGAACCTTAACTTTTAGACGTGATTAGGTTAATAATAGATATGGAAGAACTGATTTTTTTAACTATTGGAACTGAGAGACTAAAAACATATCAGGATAAAGAGCTTCTGTTTATTTGTAAAAGTATAACTTGGAGAGCTAAAAATGTACATGATAAATTAGAAGAAACAGCGAACGAATTAGGAATAGAATTTGCAAAAATAAAAATGTTACAGAAACCCTACAGAGCAGCTTTTACTGAAAAGGATATAGATAATTTGAATACCTCAGGAAGATTGACCCAAATAAAAGAATTAATTGTGTTACTGAGAAAATGGGGATATTTGTTTATCGATGGAGAAGCAGATGGATAAAGAAAAGGAGGCCAGTGATAAAAAATCCTTAGCATTCCCTGTCAAAGAAAAGGAATCTGTAGTAAGTGTAACTTGTACTTGTAAAACGCACTAAGTCTAATACCCCAACTGAGGTATACCGCTGTGGAACCCTTCCTGGCTTTTCCCTGTGAAATGTCCACTCCTGGGCACCCCCAAGATGAAGCCAGGCATCCCAGCGCTGTTAGGGCCGTTGTGGAGATTAAGCAAGCTATTGCCCAGAGTTGCAGAGAGGGGCCCATGATTAGAATAGGCACCAAGGCGAGAATTATCAGGTCGGAGGAAATTGAGCCCAAGACCCGCCGAGGCAGGAATTGAACCCTGGTCCCGGGCCAGACCTCTGCATCAGGGTCTGCCGCTCTAACCATTGAGCCACACTTGTCCAGTAGTGACTGGATTTCCCATGAGAGAAATACCAGGAGGAGGTTATGTACATGTACCATGGACTAGACAAGATATATTGTCATTTACAAATGATTTTCCAAGATTACAAGAAAAACCTGTAGAATGGTATAGACAAGTAGACAGGTTTGTGAAAGTTTCAAAAGTATTGTGGGAAGATTTAGATGGATTATTTGACATAGTTGTACATGCAGATTTGTGGACAGAATGTAAAATTACTGCTGATTGGACAAAAAATGAATATCCAAGAGATGCTAAAACAGGTGCACCAGGTCCGGAGGTAATGAGAAAATATGATCAAGTTATAACATTTTTTGAAAAATAAAATTCCTCTAAAAGAAACAGATTGGGTAAAAATCGATTGAACTCTACAAGAACCTAAAGAATCTGTGCATGCTTATTATGAAAGATTGCTTTTAGTTTTCAAACAATACAGTGGATACGAAACATTAAGTGATAAGGATATGAGTCATTTAGTATACAGGTTTGTATTTGAATTAAAACCAGAAATAGGTGAACTGATAAAACACCACATGATGTGCTGGCAGTCCAGCTCAGTAGATGATGTACTAAGATATGCAAAGTATTGTAGTGATGAAATTGATACCAAACAGAGAAAGCTTAAAGAAAAAGCTATGTGGGCACAAGTGAAAGTAGCAGAACAACAAGAGGCACAATTGATAAATCAAAATAATGAAGTGGTTCAAGCAAAAAGGAAGGGCAATATGAATAAAGTGAAAGGACAAATGAATACAGATGAAGCGAAAAAGAAATGGCCATGTCATAATTGCGGCAAGATAGGGCATTGGAGGAATGAGTGTAAGTTACCCTCAAAAATGAATCCAGAAAATAAATAATTGAATCCATAGTTGCAGAATGAGGTAAATCCTCAGTCATCGCCACAGCAACAGGTAGTTACTCAAAGAGTCAGGTACCACTACCACTTCTCCCACAAAGCATATATTTCCAGAAATACAGTGCAGAGACAGGATTCTACAGAGGAGAGCAGGTAAAAAGATCACTGCGTGCAGCTGCAACTCCGCAGTTTTGGTTGAGATCGGATGGAAATGAGTCAGATGAGAGCTACTGACGGTGCCTAGGAGAGGGCATGGAGTGCGTCCTTGGTGCAACTCTGGAGGTAGATCAATCTGGTCCTTTTGTGAATGGAAAGGAGAATGGTGTAAATATTACATTTCTAGTGGATACAGGTGCTATCCGTTCTACCGTTAGATCAGTAGAAATTCAAAACCTTCCTCTCTCAGGTGAGTATATCTAAGTTGTAGGTGTAACCAATAAGCAGATTAAAACACCACTCACTCAACCAGAGGAAGTGGAAATTGGAATTTTTAAAGAAATGCATCAGTTTGTGGTATGTGACAGCAGTCCTGTTAATTTGCTTGGACGCGACATACTCTGTAAAATGAACTGTGCCATTTATTGTTCACCAGATGGCATTGCTTTTCAAAGAGCAGATGATGACTTACTGTATAAAATGACTATGTCAATAATAGATTCCGGTACAGTAGACGGGTATACCCATTAGAGTCACTGGGACCTGGGTGCAATGCCGTACATATGAAAGAGGGGTCCCAGTAAGCAGTCTCTAGGACAAAGCAAGCAATTCAAAATAATCATGTACATAAAAGCAAACAGAAAAATGTAAACACAGGAATAATAAAGTTTAACACACTGTTACTTAATCACAATGTGTAGAATGAGAAGAAAGCATATATCTTTAGCGTATTTACATATAATAACATTGGTGCCCCAAAGGAGTGTGAAGATATAGATGTGCACGTGGAGAAACAAGTAATAAGAAAATATTTTGTGTGAAAAGTAGAGGACTAACCTTTCACTTCAAAATTCTAATTGGCAGTTGGTAGTGGACTAAGGCCAACAGGTTTCACACTATAAATGAGCACATCACTATTAGAATAGACCATGCTTTTTGCTCATCAACATAATTTGTATTTGAGATGACTTCAGCTGGTCAGGGGAAGACCAGCTGAAGTCATCTCAAATACAAAATACAAAAATACAAAATACTATTCTACACTACCAACTGCCAATTAGAATTTTGAAGTGAAAATGAGTCCTCTACTTTTCACGCAAAATTGCTTGCTTTGTCCTAGAGACTGGTTACTGGGACCAGTGGAGAAGTGTGGCTCACTGTTTAGAGGAGGCATACCCTGAAGCAGAGGTCAGACCCGGGACCAGGGTTCGATTCCCGACGCGGCAGGGTCTTGACCCCAATTGTCCACGGACTCGATAATTCTCGCTTCGGTGCCCACTCTAAGCACGAGTTCACACTATGCAGCTCTGGGCAATAAGCTTGCTTAATCTCCACAACGGCCCCCCTGTGGCGGTATGCCTAGCTTTCACCTTGGGGAAACCCAGTACGGGTTATCTCACAGGGAAAAGCCAGGACGGGTTCCCAATATAAGCGCCGAGATGCCCTATGGTAAGTCGAGCACCATATAAGAACACACATACATAAATACATACATACATACATACACTCCTTCAATAATAGATTCAGAGCAGAGTGAAATATTTCCTGTATTTGACAGAGAGAAAATCCAAAATGAGTTAAAAGAAATAATCAAAAATGAAGTGTGGGACTTTACAGGAGAAGATATGAGTCTAATGAAGATGTGAGTCCTGTAAAGATTTCTGTAAAAGAATGAGCTATTTACCAGAATATCCCACAGTATAAATTAACACCAGAAATAATTGAAGGAGTAACAATTGTAATTGACAAAAAGATTAAACAAGGAATTTTTAAAGAAATAAGGAGTAGACCATGTAATTCATCTATAATGGGACTGAAAAAGCCAAATGGAACATTTAGAATAGTACAGGGTGTAAGAAAGGTGAACAAAATGGTTGTCCCATGTTGTCCAATTGTACCAAATCCAGGTGTGATATTATATCAGATTCCACATGATGCAGAATGGTGCACCGTCATTGATTTGTGTAGTGCGTTCTTTACAGTTCCATAACATCCTGACATCCCAATTTTCACGTTTAGGTTTGGTGAGCATATTTTGGCATGGTGCCAAATTCCTCAAGGGTATACTGAGAGTCCCTCCATCTTTGATAAAATGCTAAAGAAATCCCTAGACAGTATAAAAATGCCTGGGAATTCTGTTTTAGTTCAATATATTGATGACCTGTTAGTGGCATCAAGGATTTAAGACAAACGATGCATGTGTTTCTGACACCATAGCATTGCTGAATCATTTGGCGGAAGGAGGACATAAAGTGTCTCCATCAAAATTACAGTTTTGCCAACAAGAAGTACAATATCTAGGTCATAAGATTGGAAAAGGGATGAGACAAGTGACCTGAGAAAGAATCAAAATTATCAGAGAAATGAAACCGCCAAAAACACAGAAGCAAGTGAGAATGTTTCTAGGAATGGTTGGTTACTGTCGTCAGTGGATAAGTGGATTTTCCTTAGTTGCAAAACCTTTTACAAAAGGAGATGTGAAAGAGCCTATAGTGCTGAATGAAAAAGATATGGAAGCATTGAGCAGTTAAAAGCTAGTTTATGTGAAGCACCAGCACTAGGCATGCCTGACTATGAGAAAGAATTTGAACTGTATTGCAGTGAAAGAGAATGGTGTGCATTATCAGATCTGATACAGAGACATGGAAGTATGAGAAGACCAATTGCTTATTTCTCTGCAGTTTTGGATCCAGTAGCCAAAGCATTGCCTGGATGTTTGAAGGCAGTTGCTGATACAAGTGTGAGTTTGGAACAGAGTGAAAGCATAGTGATGGGATACCTGGTGAAGGTGTATGTACAACACTCAGTTAAAATCCTTCTCACTAGGACAAAAACACAATATATGACAAATAGTCGTTTGACCAGATATGAAAAAGTAATTCTGGATGCAGATAAAGTGACAGTGGCAAGATGTGTAAGTGTGAATCCTTCCACTTTGTTATCTAAAACCTTGGATGTAGAAGTCAAAAATGAAATTGATCACAAATGTTTGGATGTGCTTGAGTACTGTAGAAAACCAAGAACTGACATTAAGGATTAACCTTTGGAAGAATCTGATTTTGTGATGTTTGTGGATGGTTCATGCCTGAGAACTGATGAAGGTGTTTTGAGTGCTGCATATGCTGTATGTACAGTGGCAGATGTTATGGAAGCGTCTTTGTCTGAAAGGAATACGTTCTGCTCAGGTAGCTGCACTGATTGTTTTGATTTGAGCATGCAAATTGGGAAGAGACGTCTGCATTACCATAGTGACTGATAGTTAGTATGGATTTGGGGTTGTTCATGACTATGGACACCTGTGTTCCCAGAGGATATATGACTTCTGCAGGATCACCTATCAGAAATGCTGAATTTGTGAAAATGGTACTTGAGGCGATACAGCTGCCTAAGAAGATTGCTGTAGTAAAGTGTGCAGCTCAAAAGAATGGAGGTGACTATGTCACTGAAGGTAACAGGTTTGCTGACGCAATTGCTCAGTACTGTGCTAGAAATGTAGCTTCTATCAATCAGGAAAGAGAAAAAGAACATAGTTGAGACTTGGCAGGAAGTGAGACAGTTGCAAGAAGTGGCAAGTGTTGAGGAAAAAGATACATGGATAAAAGCAAGTTGCAGGCAAAGAAAAGAAGATTAAATTTGGGTATACAGAGATGAAAGATCAGTAATGCCTGATATCATGATCTCTAACATGGCCTGAATGTACCATGGTCAAGCTCAAATTGGTCCAGACGCAATGATTAGGCTATTTAGACAAACTTGGTATAATCCTAATTTTAGGATGATTGCCGAATGTTTGTACCAACGATGTCTAGTGTGTCAACAATTGAATCCAGGATAAAAAACTGTTGTAATCCTGGGAACCATAGGACGGGAGGGAGGTCCTTTCACTAGAATGCAGTTATATTTTTATTGAAATGCCACCATGCGATAGATTAAGTTATGCCTTTGTAATCATTTGTTTATTTTCATGATGTGTTGAGGCTTTTCCCACAAGAAGAAATAATGGAGTCACTGTTGTAAAACTTCTTCTAAGAGAAATCATTCCACGGTTTGGGTGTTCAGTGACCATTGAGTTAGATAGAGGAAGTCATTTCCAGATCGAACTGATGCAGTTAATATGTGAAGCACTGTACATTCGTCAGAAATTGCATTGTGCTTACAGACCAGAGGCTTCTGGGATAGTTGAACAAGTAAATGGAACAATCAAAATCAGACTGGGAAAATTTGTTTGGCCACAGGACTGAAATGGCCTGATGCTTTGCCACTTGTTCTAATGACCTTAAGGAGCATACCAGATAGAAAGACAGGATTGAGTCCTCATGTAATACTGATGGGAAGAGTAATGAGGCAAGCAGTTGTACCAGTTGACAAACTATTTTTTTTTTGTCCTCATAACCACCATGTAGACAAAGTACCAAAAGGAATTTACATAGAGCAGCTGTCTCAGTTTGTCTAGTAAACTGGAAGGGACACAAAACGTGTGGGGGCCATTTATCCCTCAGCTGTCAACTGCATTCCAGGAAGGCACAGAGTCCTTGCATTGCCCTTCTGCGGCAAACCTTGGGGTAATTTAGCAGCCAAATGGGGCCGGGCATTAACCGGTTAGCGGCTGTTCCATAGGTTCAAAATATAGCAGCACCATAGGAGATCAATCATAGGACCCGGGAAAAAAAAAACAACAAAAAAAACCCGGATGAATCAATGAAGCCAAGAAAGTAGGTACCAGAACACCCTTTTACTGTGATTACCAGATCTAGCCAGATCCATGCGTGAAGTCTGCAAGATTGAGGATTGCCAATCTCTAAATGTAGGGGGTGAAGAGTCTTTCCATTTTCGGCAAATCTCCCTTCTTGCAAGCAGGATAGCATAAAAGACTAGACACCTGGCTGGATTTTGTAGGCCTTCTAAAACCCCAAATACTACTTGGGACAGATCAATGATGACAAGATTTCCCAGTGATTCTGTGAGGGAATTACCAATTTCCTCCCAAAATGTGGTTAACAGTGGGCATTCAAAAAACATGTGTGTATCTGATGCAGCGATCAACCCGCATTTAGCACAAGACACTAACTCTCCTCCTGCAAATTTAGATAACCTAAGAGGGGAATAATATGCCCTATGCAGGGTGTAGATATGATTTCTGCGAAGCCAGGACGGTTTAACTATGTTCCACAAAAGTTCAAAAGAAGGGATCCAAAGATCTTGTAAATTCTGGTCCATCAAACCAGAGCCCCAGTTGACAAACTATTGACGATATCATACTGAATTACTGCAATATCCTGTCTGACGTGGTGACTTCTGTATTTCACCGGGTTGAGATTGATGCAAGTACAAAAGAAAAGCATCCATCTCACGATCTGAGTCCCAGAGACTGGGTTAGGCTAAAAGTGCACAGAAGGAGAAACTGCTTAGTTCCACGCTGGGATAGACCTCGACAAGTTCTCCTGGTCTGCACCACAGCAGTGAAGTGCGCTGGAGTAAAGAGATGGGTACATGCAAGTCATATCATCAGAGTACCCGAACCTGAAAATCAGCATCTTGAAGAGGCAAATAGTAGTTCAGACTCTCGCACCAATGGTGAAACAGGCCAAATTCCAGATCCTGAAGCTCGACCTGTACGTCGACATCTGGACATATCAGACACAAGTTCGGCATCTGAAGGAGAGAATGAAATAGTTGAAATTCCAGATCCTGAAAGTTGGCATCTGGAAAAAACAAGTACCAGTTTGGACTTTGACAAAGGACAAAAGGAAACTGGTAAAGGTAAAAGTTCTGAAGGACAAACAGAAAGTTCTTAAGACAGGAACGTAAATCTTGAAACTGGTGAAAAGGAAAAAACTCACGATAAGGATGAGATTCCAAGTACCAGCTCTAGAGAAGTTCCTTACAAAGTAACTGAACTGACGAAAGAAGACACAGATTCAATTGATGAATCAGAAATAATAAAGTTCAGAATAAGAGGAGGTTAAGTAAGGTCTGAAACTGAGTCTGATGACAGTGAAGGAGAAGCAAAACTAAGGCGAAGCTCCAGAAAAAGAGCTTGGAGAGTTGAACGTGGAGTCATAGAGCCTGAAAATAAAAAGCCATGAAGAGGAGACAATTGGCCTAAAGCTAATGTAGGACTGAGGTTCAAATGAATAAATGTCAATAAAAAAAGAGGAACAAGTGAATGAAATAACAAGCCAAAAGGATCTAACAAGAGAAAATAAAGAGAATGTGCAAAGGCCGAAAAGTGTAAGGAGACCAAATCAAAAATACAAATCACCTGAATGGATGTATATATCCCTACCTACATTAGAGGAAGTAGAAAGTAGCCAAGAAGCTGGAAGGAGGACTAGCTTGGACTGCTGGCTGGGATTCCCTAGCAACGCTGAGAGCGAGAACAGCTTCGGAGCAAAGCAGTCGGAGGCCATGGCCACACGAGGAGGAGGTGGAAGAACTCGCTTAAATGCACTAGGTGGGGTACAAAAGGAGAGCGATTCGAAGACAGAGCCTGAGACTAAAGCGGACAACAAAGCTGAAACCAAGAAAATGGACAATCACACCAACAAAGGGGCTAAGTCAGAGAAAGGAAAGGAGAAAACAGAGGCCACCAAGAGCAGCAAGAAGACTGAGTTAAAAGGTATGTTGCCGGGCGGGGAGAGGGAAAAGAAAAAACAGATACCCATCACTAGTATATTCTCCCCTATGGAGGTAAGCAAGGAGCTGGGGATTCCAGGGGCTTCAGGGGCATTGCAAACGGAACAGTTAGAGCACAGTCGAGAAACTGTACCTACTGAGAGCCCCCAGGGACCCCCGAGAGAGCCCCATAGTGCACACAGTGGAAGGGAGGCCCTCCTGGGGGCCGTGCATGGAGAACACTATCCTCGAAAGCCCAGAAACACTACCCAATGACCCCCAAGACAAGGTCCATGAGGACTTGGACCTGGATAACAGGATAGTAAAGTGTACCCCTACAACCTTGGGAACACCAGGCAAAGAAAGAACTGTAACTGAGCAGCCGAACAAGGGAGATAAAAATGAAGGAGCCATCCCAAAAAGGGTCCACGACACAGGGTATCTCTCTCCAGACTCCATGGAAATTTTTTACTCAATAAATGAGGAATCGGCTGAATCAATTTCCGGGCTCTCTAGTAGTAGTGAAGAGATGGAGGGGGTAGACACTTCTACAAGTAGCGGCAGTCAACAAGATGAAAAGAGAACCAAGAAAAGAACCAAACGGGGGTCGGATTTGAAGAAAAACAGAGCCAAGAAAAATGAGGATGAGGAAGAAGAGCTTGGATGGGACTATTTGGCTACACAACTAATAGGGAAAGACAACCTGAATGAAGCATCCAGAATATCGAAAGGACAACAGCCTGGTCAGGTAGAGGCAAAATCTCACGTCGACCTCCCAGAGCCATTTCTGTCAATGATTTTTCAATCCCTAAAAATCTTCCAAGAGGAAATCAAGAATGAGAACCGACAGTCGCAACTCGCATCAAAGAAACTCCAAGGCACAATGCGCAAAATTGGGAAAACATGTTCAGAAATAGCAGACAGACTGGGCATGGTGGAGAAACGTACGGAGGACCTAGAAAATACAGTTGATACACTAAAATAACAGGCATCCTCCCAAGACTGTATGCTAAAGGATGTTATATGGAAACTGGAGGAGGCCGGAAATCGGCAACGCCGGAACAACCTAAGGTGCTCCGCAATTCCCGAAAATGTCGAAGGAAATGATATAAGAGAATACACTATAAATCATCTGAAAAACTCTCTGCCGGAACTGGCGCATTGGGACTGAGACCAAGAAGTTCAGCGCGTTCATAGATTCCCCCTCTCAATATCCAAACAACCGGCAAACACACAAGGGTACCCACAGGTAATTTTAATATACTTTGGGAACTTCCTACTCAGCATGGCAGTGTTCGATTTGGCCAGACCAAATACAAAAAGGAAAGGGAAAAACTTTATGTACTTTGCCAAACCAGACTTTGCACATGCCACCATAGAGAGGAGATGGAGATTCTGGCAGCTACTAACCCTTTTTCAAAAGGCTGGGGCATCAGCTTTCCTATACAACCCAACAAAACTGAAAATTATCCATCAAGGGAGGAACTTTTATTTTACGTCTGTAATGCAAGCACAGAAACTGTCAGATGAGATCATCGCCTGGGGGAAAAGACTTGTCAATACTAGTTAAATCAGACAACCCCTGAGATTATAATTTCGCAGCACGCAGCGGCTAATGACACATCAAAAACATTCTATCTCCGCTTTTGCTGGTGGACCTAAAGAGGCGATAGAAGAGAAAGTATAATGATTAACATGCAAGTACTGATCGGCATCAAAAAGATGAAAAACTTACAATGTGTACTAAAACGCTAGCCTAGTTTACTGTTCTTTGACTACCTTTTTTCTGTTTTTCGCTTTTGATTTTCACTGTTAGAGGGGGAACACAGGGTGTCATGATGGGTTGGGATGGGTCACGGAGGGGCGGGGTTAGGAGCGATCAGGGACAATTCAGACACTATCACACAGGCTCAGGATTGAGCCTGATGGCCTCAAGAGAGGGGGGGGAGTTGGGGGGAGGGGGGCTGGGGAGAAAACTCAGGCATATCTTTAGTATAAAGCACTCAGTCAGGTCAAAACAAAGATGGCTATCAAAGTTAGGGGAGGATAAACGGTATGAAGAAACAGCAGATCAAGTAAGGGTCATACTCAAACATCTCAAATGGCTAAGTTAAAAATACTATCTGTCAATATCTGTGGCCTCAATGATACGAAAAAAAGACAGAGAGTAGCAGTGGGAGATTAATGTCAACAGGGGCTAATGTTATATGCCGCAGGAGACACATGTGGAGGGGTCCCAACGGCATCTCTTGAAAACCCTCGGGTATAGAGTGATTGTAGCCACAACGCAGGGAACTAAGACACGGGGTGGCCATTCTGGCAACAGGAGGGGGAATGCAATTCACCAAGTCAGCTGCCGACAAACTTGAGCGGAGGAAAATCACGGAATGCCAGTATAGGGAAGGGAAAAAAATAAGCTATATGCTCTATATACGGGAGTGTCACCGATGATCCAGACATATTTGGATTTATCAGAAATGAATTAGCTCATTGGTCACTTCCTTTTATTGTTTGTGGAGATTTTAACCTGAACCTACCGTCAGACTGGTCATCAGGATCTATTTTTTTATGTAAAGGAAGGAAACCAAGGGTATTCCGGGCACTCAAAGAACTATGCTCCACTCACAGGCTATGGGACTGCTGGCAGGCTAAATACCCTAACAATCCAGGCTTCACGTTCTTTTCTAACCCACATACCAAACTTGCTAGGTTATATTATGTGTTGGTTTCTAGCACTATGATCTCAAAATGTTTAATAGACAGACTACCTTGGGTCCTATCAGACCATAATCTCCTACTTCTTAGTATCAACAGTGAAGGGATACAACACGACCAAAACATTTGGACATTTTAGAGGGCCTTACTCCTAAATGAAGAATATTGCCAACTTATACATAACACCTGAGTTTCTGGAGGTCAATGTGGGTAATGCACCATTAGAAATAGTATGGGACACGCTCAAGGCAGGTATAAGGGGAGAAACCCTTTGATTCTCACTTAAATCTAATTGAGAAGCTGAACAAAATATTAGAATGCTGCAGGAGAAATTGACAGAAGCAGAGGAGGGACTCATAAGAGCAGTACAACTTAGACAGGATTTTGAAGTGGCGCTAAGCGGGGTGGCGATTGCAAGAAACAAAATTAACGATATCTTTACGGAAAAAGCAGTATGTAAGGCCACAATGAACAAAGAAAACATTTACTAGCTGAGTGAACAAGTGGGACACCAATTGGCAGTTCGCACAAGAGAGCAAGGTACCGCAAATGTGATTAAGGAGATTAGGGACCCTAAAGAGGGTCTTAAACAAGACCCGAAAGCAATAAGAGTAGCATTCCAACATTTTTATCAAGAGCTTTACCAAGAAACCAATAAAAGATAAGATGAGATTGAGAGATATCTAGAGCAGACTATAATAGCTCAATTGCCACAAGAAGACCAAGATAGCCTAGAGGAAATACCACAGTGGGAAGAAATTTTACTATCAATAAATAGTTTAGCCACTGGGAAAGCTGCCGGGCTGGACGGGATACCAACTGAATTCTATGCTAAATTTTTTAGACCACTTAAAGAAACATGTCTTTCAAGGTGGACATCCACCAGGATCATGGGCTCGGGCTAAAATTATAGTATTTCCAAAGAAAAACAAAGATCCAACGGAAACGGGATCCTACCGCCCGATCACACTCATAAACTGTGATTCCAAAATTTACTCAAAACTATTAGGTAGCCGACTGGCACCAATTACACATAAAATAGTATCAACTCGCCAACATGGATTCATCCCAGGAAGATCCACCACCAATCATGTTCAGCGGGTGATTACACTCTTTGATATAATGGAGGCTGCAGGAGACCCTATGGCACTTATATTATTAGACGCGGAGAAGGCCTTTGATAGGGTCTCCTGGCAGTATCTATGGACGGCAATGTCAAAGAGTGGAATCGGGGAGCAGTTTATAAATGCCACCCGTATGTTATATACAAATCCCGAAGCTGTTGTCTTGATGAACGGGGAAATGTCAGGGAAAATAAATGCACCCAGAGGGACAAGACAGGTGTGGCCCTGCTCTCCCCTACTATTTGCAATCTTCATTGATACTTTTATTCGTAGATTAGAAGCCAATTCAAACAACCCTTCAATTAAAACACCAAATGGCGACACCAAGACTTTAGCCTACGCGGATGACATCGCACTTGTCACAAAATGATCCAAGGGAAGCTGTAAAAGCAATGAAAATGAGGCTAAACAGTTTGGGGAGATCTCCGGGTATAAGCTAAACCAGGATAAAACCCATATAGTCATCAGCAATAAAATTACCTATAGGAATGATCAGATAGTGAAAAGTGCCATGTATCTAGGAGTTAATATGACCTCCAATCTAGACAAGTTGGTAAAGATCAACATGGAGCCGCTAATAAAACAAACTGAAAAGAGCCTTAGTAGACTACACAACCTTCATCTAAATATAGTCGGTATATTCAATGCTATGAAATTGTTATTTTTCCCAAAATTCTTATATTTTTTTAGGACCATATGTTTAGAGATTGCCCCTGTAGGAGAGTAGGGTCTGCTATCCTATGGTCACCCCAATTTTTGCTTTTTGCTTCACTGGTTTTCGACTTACTGAGGCTGTGGGCCTGCTAATCAGACCCCCAGCCTGCTGTTCTCTCTCTAGATTCATAATACATGTGCTATAGGTACATACCCCAATTGGAAATGGACTCCTTTTCAGCCCCTGTACCATGCACTATAGGTGCTCAGGGCATAGGTGCCACCAAGGCCTACCCGGGGCTGAAGCATAGCTTTTGCCACCCCTGGCTGGTACTTAAATTGACACAACTGGCTGATCACTCAGCTGGGGCAAGTGGGTGTAATCACCCCTTGCTTAGATATAGTATACCTATATCTAAACCTATATCTGGACACATATATAGCCTGTAAGCCACTCCTATGGAAGGCCTCATCAATCCTGGAGGCAGAGTGCGTGGTTTTATGTGAGATGGAGCTCTGGCATGAGCTGAGCCTGTCTGCAGCTGTCGGGAACAACTCCCTAAGCTGATCCGGGATAATGCCATACCATATACTCTTAAGCGCCTTATAATCCTCGCGGTTATATAGCAACTTTGGTTTGGCTTTATCAAAACATGTCGTGTAAGGTGTCATACGAATTGGAATACTACCCCCTCGCCAGTTCTGGCGACGGGGGTAGCATTCCACCCTTCTAGAGGGATAAGACATGTTACTTTACTGAAACGCGGTTGATTTAAAATGAGCCTCAGATCCACAAAATGGATGCCTCTGCCACAGACACGGGTCTGGCCTCCTGCTGCTGACCGAAACTCAGCAAATGGTGGCCTGGACAAAGGGTTTTCTGTCGAAGGGCGGTGTTAAAACCCCCCAGACAGGAGATAGTGGATTGTAGCAGGGAGGTTTCAAAGAAACCAGACACTGCCTGGGGAGCACAAGGCTGCCCCTTGCATAATCCGGCCAAACCGGTTCTGGGGCCTTCCAGCCCCAGTCCCAGCGCGGCCTGGATCAAAGGAAAGGGGTGTAACCACCCCCTTCCTGGGTCCCACCCATAGGAGGGGACCTAGCAGGATGTCCAGCCCACCAGATTCGAATAAGAGTGGGAGCAGTGCCAATGCAACTCAGATCATCCTGAAGAAACATAAGAAACGAATTCTGGACCCTTCGACATTCTACTCAACATAGAAGACTGAAGAATCTCCCTTGTGGTCAAGGAGTGACCACCCTGTGCAAACAGGCACCATCCAGCCCTCGACCCTTGCTTTGTTGCAGTTCCCGCCGGAACTCGAGCGACAGAGACCGACGAGATTAAGCTTGCCTGCCTTCTCCCTGCCCGATCCACAGTCCCTGCAGAGCTGAGACCAGTGGAGGCGACCGGAAGCGTGGGGCACGCCATCTTGAAAAGGCCACGAGACGCTGACCGTGCAGCCCACGAGTGACCCTCGAAGCTGTACACCGGGGTTTGAGAAGCCCCCACCCCGAGCTACACTTGCACCAAAGCTACCCCCTCCACACTCGACGAGTGCTGCGTGGGGCCCTTCTGCTTGTGTTGGCTCGACACGTTGGCCCGGTCACTTGCCAGCTGGCTTGTGGCCCCTGTGCCGACGAAAACTTGAATACGACTCGCTTTTCTGGTTGCTCCAGAACTGCACCAGCTCCTGTAAAAAGGAGCCCCCACTCTGACCCTCCTGGTTTGAGTGATAAGCAATCTCCCGGTTCCGCATGGATTGCTTTTGCCAAGTGCTGTTTGCTGCAATCTTGAAGCCGACGGAGCTGACGGCGAGAGCCTACGTGGGACAGATCGTGACCTGCTCCTGGATGTCGCAGATGCCCCAGAGCCCACGTGACAGCGGAGAGAAGCCTATCGACAACCACCTGATTGCGCCCGACATTGCCTGGTTCCGTCCTGGTTCCACCCTGGTCACTGCTGAGTGACCCAGACTCTGTCCCCTCTGCTTTCAGGTACTTTTCTACTTCGATCCACCCTTGGATCGCACCGGACACTTCGGCTTCACATCGCCTGCAGCTGCAACAGCTTCAAGCACCAAGAGCCTGCGTGTCAAAACCCGACGCCACTTCGACCCTGTGCATCCACGGCCTGTGGGTGAGGTAACATTGCAACGCCGGAGTTCCCACACTGGTACACACCTCTAGGGTCTGTGTCTTGAGTTTGGTTCCTCTAGGTTCAGCGGAAGTATCTTTTAACTCACTTTGTGTAACTTTTACGCACCATTGACATTGCATTGGTGCAAGCCGCACTTTCCGTGCTGCACCCGAGTTCCGTGGGCTACTCCCGACTTCAGCATTGCTAGTTCTGACTGCTCCCAGCGATTCTCTAGGCCCTAGGCCTAACCACTGTTCGATTGGTGTTCCTTATACCATTTTTTTAGTATATGGTTTGAGTGGCCACCGGCCCTCATCCAAAATTGTGCAACTTTGTATGGTATACTGTGCTTTTGATTTAACGCTTGTGCCCCTTTCCTCATAAAGAGTACTGGGGAGTAATTTAGAAATAAATACATCTATTTTTACAATATATACTTGTGTGGTGTCCTTTCATTTGACTACAGGATTGTATGTGGTAAAACAGCTCGCTTAACACGACCTCTTAAGTTAAGCCTTTAAGGCTGCTTAGTCCATGCTACCACTAGGATAGCTTGTCTAACAAGGTTGACTTACAACCAGACACCTTTGGGGTTTGTTTGGACTGATACCAAGTGATTCCAGAATGGGAAACACTACATATCAGGCCAACTTCTCACATTGGTGTGCAGCGGTGCGGATTTGAGCTTGCTGTTGTTTTACCATTGCAATCTTTACATCAAATTGAAAGATCACATCAAGTACCTTAGGTACATATAAATCAAAAGCTTAGCATATTAAGTTCTACTGAACTTAGTAGTTGTAGATTAAAGGGAGTAGCACACCCTGACTACAACTCACTAGCAAGGTACAGTAGGAAAACACTCAGTGTAGGTAAGTGCATCACTTACACCTTACTAGCAGTCATGTCTGATACAGGTGGAGCCTCAGGCTCTGCTCCTGTAGCAGTTGACCCTGCCAGGGCAACTTCCACATATGACAACCTTAGCCACAAAGACCTGAGTGCCTTGTGCACAGCCAGGGGGCTAAAAAAGGGCAGAGGCCCTACCATTCCTTCCCTAATAGCTATCCTGGAAAAGGATGACTTAGATAAGGTGAGTCAGGCTCCCTTAGATTCAGGTGAAGGGATAAACTCCCCTGAGAATGAGAATCTTCCAGATGAAGAAGAGGAGGAAGAAGAGGAAGAGGAAGGCTCAGATGTAGATGAGCCTGAAGATCAGGATCAGAGGGTGACCCAGGTACAGGTTGCCAGGCTTAACCAGGCCAACCTAGACCTACATGGGAATGGAGAGGGCCAGCACCACTCCAGATCTCATAACCAAATTCTCCCAGGTAACAGGAGGGTGAGATCTCAATCAGGGGACTCTCATCTTTCTAGTGCCTCAAGAGAATCTCAAAGAGGGATGACTCCCTCCCAGAGAAAAGAGCATAGGGCCAGAATGAGGGCTGTCCAACTCCAAATAGAAAGGGAAGAGGTAGCCTTGGCTCAAGCTAAACTTGCTTTAGCAAGAGAAAGACAATTGTGTGGCTTAGATGCCACTGGTGGCAGCAAAGTTCCTAAAGAAAAAGACAGGGCCTATGACAATAGAAACCTGACAAAAATTGTGCCCCCCTACAAGGAAGGGGATGACATCCACAAATGGATGACTGCTCTTGAGAGGGCCTGCATGGTACAGCAGGTCCCTGAGGATCAGTGGGAAGCAATTTTATGGTATTCCTTTTCTGAGAAAGGGAGGGATAGACTCCTCACTGTTAGACCTGAGGAGGCTAAAAACTACTCTGTCCTGAAGAGTGCTCTTATTGAAGGGTTTGGCCTAACCACTGAGCAATACAGGTTGTTGTTCAGAGACACCCAAAAAGCACAGACTCAGGACTGGACTGATTTTGTTGATTGTGCCACTAAGGCTCTGGAGGGTTGGCTGCAGGGAAGTAAAGTCTCAGACTATACAGGATTGTACAATCTTATGATGAGAGAACAGATCCTTAATAACTGTCAGAACCAGCTGTTGCATCAATACCTTGTTGACTCTGATTTGACCTCTCCCCAAGAATTGGGAAAGAAGGCAGACAAATGGGTCAGAACAAGGATTAAGCAGAAAAACCAGAACCAAGGTGACCAGAAGAAAACAGACCAGAAGGGTGGGAATCAGAAAGATAAAGAAAAGGACCAGAAGTCTTCAGGCCCCCAAACTAGCAATAAGGAGGGGGGTTCCCAAACTGGAAACAAGAAAAAGAAGAATGATGGCCCAAAGAAACCTTGGTGTAATACCTGCAAATCAGTTTCACACTGGGGCAGTGAATGCACTAAGAAAAATCCAGTTCCTACCACTGCAGCTCCTAAAGCAACTGCACCCCCTAGTACAGTCAGCAGTGGTGGTACACAACCTAAGGGGTTAGTAGGGTTAACCTTGGGTACTGAGGTGGAATCTGGCCTAGTCAGAATCCCCACACAGGCAGTTCTCCTATATGATGTGGACTTATCTTTGACCACTGCAGTAAGCCCCAGTAACCTGGGCAAATATAGGCAGACTCCCTTAATCAATGAGAAACTGGCTCAGGCCTACAGGGACACTTGTGCCAGTGTCACTATGGTGACACCAGACTTTGTGGACCCTGGACAGATTGTACTAGGTGAAAGTTACCTAGTGACCAATGCAAGCAACTCCACTACTTCCCATAGTGTGGCTGTTGTGAACTTCTCCTGGGGAGGGGTAGATGGCCTAAAGAAAGTTGTTGTGAGTGCAGACCTCCCAGTAGACTGTCTGTTAGGCAATGATCTTGAAAGCTCAGTTTGGTCAGAAGTGGAGTACAGGACTCATGCAGAAATGCTAGGGATTTCAGCTCATGTCCTTGCAGTGACAAGGTCTCAGGCTAAGAAGTGCCTTCCTGAACCGGTGGTGGATCTTGAAACAATAGACCAACCACAACCCAAGAGAAGGAGCAAGAGGGTTAAGGCTGTGCCTTCCCACTTGCCCCAGGTTGAGGATCAAGTTTCACAGGAAACTGATTCTGCAGTCCAAGAGGAGACTGTCTCAGAGGAGCTTGAACCTGACCAGGTTGAGTTTCTGGGGACAGGGGGACCCTCAAGGGCAGACCTGGGGCCGGCCCAATTAGATTGCCCTTCACTTGAACCCCTCAGACAGCAAGCTGCTGCTGAGGCTGCAGGGAATGCTCAAGGTACCCATAGAGTTTCTTGGGATGAAGGACTCCTTTATTCAGAGGCTAGAGACCCCAAGCCTGGCACAACCAGGAGGTTGGTTATACCTTTGAAGTTTAGGGGTTTCCTTCTTACCTTGGCCCATGATATTCCCCTTGCAGGACACTTAGGCCAGAATAAGACTTGGGACAGGCTTGTTCCACACTTTCACTGGCCTCATATGTCAGAAAAGGTCAAGGAGTTTTGTCGCTCCTGTGTCACTTGCCAAGCCAGTGGTAAGTCAGGTGGCACAACAAAGGCCCCCCTGATTAGGCATGGGCGGAAAATCCGTTCCGCTCGCGGATTTTGCGGATTTTCGGGAAATCCGCAATCCGCGAGATTTGCGAATCTCCCGCAAAATCCGCAAATCCGCGAGCAGCGGATTTTGCTCGCACTGCTCGCACTGTTCGCGTGAGTTCGCGTGAGTTCGCGCCCCGCGAATAAGTGCAAAATTGCAGAAATACGATCTTAGCAAAACTGAAAGTAACTACTTACCAGGTTCAAAAGTTCAGGCTCATCATTAGTAGCCATTTCCTGTAGTGCTTCCTGAGGGGCCCCTCCAGAGTTCAGTTGCCAGTTGAAACTATTATGTGACCCTGCTCTGAACCTCAGAATAGTTACACATATGCCACAAAGGTCCTGAATTACAGCTAAGGGAGACAAGCAGGAGTCAGGCTGGAAGTTAAAATCCATTAATCAGCCCCTAATTCATTATTGTCAGTTGGGGCAGGGCAGGTGTTGTAACTAATTTTGCAACAATGAAAGCACTTAGCAAGTGCAAAAGATCACTAATCAGGGCGCACTAAGGAAGCAGGTGCCAGCTAAAAAAATATTCTGTGACACATTAATCAGCCCCAAATTAATTCAGGTCACTTGAGGCAGGGAAGGTGTGCTTTGCTTTGCCGAAAATAATGTACACTGGACAACCAGAGGGTGTGGTGATGAAACAGAGGGTGGCATGGGTGGGCCAGAGGGTAGCATGAGTAGTCAGAGAGTGGCAGTGGTGACAGAGAGTGGCAGTGATGAAGAAGAGTGTCCCAAACAGGCTGGACACGTAGAAACAACAAGTTCGTGAAACTTGCGACCCGACAGGTAAGTTCGCAATTTGCGAAAGTGTACAAAACCCTCGCGAACTGGCAGAAACACGGGCGAACACAAAAAAAAAAAATCTGCAAATTCGCGGGAATTCGCGGATTTTGCGGATTGCGAATCCGCAAATCCGCAAAATTCGCGAACGCGAGATCCGCAAAATTCGCCCATGCTTACCCCTGATACCACTACCTGTGGTGGGGGTACCCTTTGAAAGAGTTGGAATAGACATTGTGGGTCCCATGGATCCTCAAACAGCATCTGGGCACAGATTTATACTGGTGGTAGTGGATCATGCCACCAGGTACCCAGAGGCAATTCCCCTGAGGAGCACCACAGCTCCTGTGGTGGCAAAAGCCCTCATTGCAGTTTTCTCAAGAGTGGGCTTTCCAAAGGAGGTTCTTTCAGACAGAGGTGCCCTCTTTATGTCTGGATACTTAAAAGCAATGTGGAAAGAGTGTGGAGTAAACTACAAGTTTACCACACCCTACCATCCACAGTTCAATGGGCTTGTTGAAAGGTTCAACAAGACCCTAAAGGGAATGATAAAAGGTTTACAAGAGAAGCTTAGGCGGAAATGGGACATTTTTTTACCCTGCTTGCTCTTTGCTTACAGAGAGGTCCCACAGAAGGGGGTTGGCTACAGCCCTTTTGAACTTTTGTTTGGCCACCCTGTGAGGGGTCCATTGAGTTTGGTGAAGGAAGGATGGGAGTTACCTCTCAAAAAGCCTAAACTAGACATTGTGGACTATGTACTTGGTCTCCGCTCCAGGATGGCTGAATACATGGAGAGAGCATCCAAAAACCTTGAGGCCAGTCAAGAATTACAGAAAGCTTGGCATGACCAAAAGGCTGTTCTGGTTGAGTTCCAGCCAGGGCAGAAGGTGTGGGTGTTGGACCCAGTGGGGCCAGCAGCTCTCCAGGACAAATGGACTGGACCCTACCCTATCATTGAGAAAAAGGGAGAAGTCACCTATGTGGTTGACTTTGAGACCCCTAGGAGCCCCCACAGGGTGCTCCATGTAAACCGTTTGAAAGCATTTGTTGACAGGGAAGACATGAGTCTCCTCATGGCCACAGATGGGGATCAGGAGGAAGAGAGTGACCCTCTCCCAGACCTGCTTTCCCAGAACCCTGATGATGGTTCAGTTGATGGAGTAGCCTTGGCAGGCAGCCTCACTGAGCAGCAACAGGTGGACTGCAGACAGGTGTTGCAGGCCCACAGACATATGTTTTCACTCACACCCAGCCAGACTAACTGGTGCACCCATGAGGTGGACACTGGTGACAGTCTGCCTGTGAAGAATAAGATCTACAGGCAACCTGACCATGTCAGGGATTGTATAAAGGCTGAGGTGCAAAAGATGTTGGAGCTTGGAGTGATTGAGCCATCAGAGAGCCCATGGGCTAGCACAGTGGTCCTTGTGCCAAAACCTCATACCCAAGATGGAAAGAGAGAAATTAGGTTTTGTGTGGACTACAGAGGTCTCAATGCTGTCACTAGGACAGATGCACATCCCATTCCAAGAGCAGATGAGCTCATTGATAAATTGGCTTCTGCCACGTTTCTGAGCACATTTGATTTGACAGCTGGCTACTGTCAAATCAGACTAGCTGAAGAGTCAAAAGCCAAAACAGCATTCTCTACCCCTAGTGGGCATTATCAGTTTGTGGTAATGCCCTTTGGTTTGAAGAATGCACCTGACACCTTCCAAAGGTTGGTGAATCAAGTCCTTGCTGGGTTGGATGACTTTTGTGCAGCATATCTAGATGATATTGCTGTCTTTAGCTCCACCTGGGAGGATCACCTGATCCACCTGAAGAAGGTTCTGGAGGCCCTGCAAAAGGCAGGCCTGACTATCAAGGCTACTAAGTGCCAGATAGGGCAGAGCAAGGTTGTGTACTTGGGCCACCTAGTAGGTGGGGGTCAAGTTCAACCACTGGAGAGCAAGATCCAGGCCATACAGGACTGGGCTCCTCCAACTACCCAGACACAAGTCAGAGCCTTCTTGGGCCTGACTGGGTATTACAGAAAATGTGTAAAGAACTATGGGTCCATTGTGACACCATTGAATGACTTGACATCCAAGAAGATTCCCAAAAAGGTTCAGTGGACAGTTAGCTGTCAAAAGGCATTTGATGACCTGAAGAAGGCCATGTGCTCTGCACCTATCCTGAAGAGTCCTGACTACTCCAAACAGTTCATTGTACAGACAGATGCTTCTGTGTTGGGGGTGGGAGCTGTGCTTTCACAACTTAATCAAGATGGTCAAGACCAGCCCATTGCTTTTATTAGCAGAAGGCTGACCCCCAGGGAGAAACGTTGGTCAGCTATTGAGAGGGAGGCCTTTGCTGTGGTTTGGGCCCTGAAGAAGCTGAGGCCATACTTGTTTGGTACTCACTTCCTAATTCAGACAGACCATAAGCCCCTCTTGTGGCTAAATCAGATGAAGGGTGAAAATCCCAAACTGCTCAGGTGGTCCATTTCCCTACAGGGGATGGACTTTACAGTGGAGCACCGCCCAGGGACTGACCATGGTAATGCAGATGGTCTCTCCAGGTACTTCCACTTAGAACATGAAGACTTATCTGGTCAAGGTTAAGTTTAATGTCCCTGCGTTTGGGGGGGGGGGGTTGTGTAGGAGAGTAGGGTCTGCTATCCTATGGTCACCCCAATTTTTGCTTTTTGCTTCACTGGTTTTCGACTTACTGAGGCTGTGGGCCTGCTAATCAGACCCCCAGCCTGCTGTTCTCTCTCTAAATTCATAATACATGTGCTATAGGTACATACCCCAATTGGAAATGGACTCCTTGTCAGCCCCTGTACCATGCACTATAGGTGCTCAGGGCATAGGTGCCACCAAGGCCTACCCGGGGCTGAAGCATAGCTTTTGCCACCCCTGGCTGGTTCTTAATTTGACACAACTGGCTGATCACTCAGCTGGGGCAAGTGGGTGTAATCACCCCTTGCTTAGATATAGTATACCTATATCTAAACCTATATCTGGACACATATATAGCCTGTAAGCCACTCCTATGGAAGGCCTCATCAATCCTGGAGGCAGAGTGCGTGGTTTTATGTGAGATGGAGCTCTGGCATGAGCTGAGCCTGTCTGCAGCTGTCGGGAACAACTCCCTAAGCTGATCCGGGATAATGCCATACCATATACTCTTAAGCGCCTTATAATCCTCGCGGTTATATAGCAACTTTGGTTTGGCTTTATCAAAACATGTCGTGTAAGGTGTCATACGAATTGGAATACTACCCCCTCGCCAGTTCTGGCGACGGGGGTAGCATTCCACCCTTCTAGAGGGATAAGACATGTTACTTTACTGAAACGCGGTTGATTTAAAATGAGCCTCAGATCCACAAAATGGATGCCTCTGCCACAGACACGGGTCTGGCCTCCTGCTGCTGACCGAAACTCAGCAAATGGTGGCCTGGACAAAGGGTTTCCTGTCGAAGGGCGGTGTTAAAACCCCCCAGACAGGAGATAGTGGATTGTAGCAGGGAGGTTTCAAAGAAACCAGACACTGCCTGGGGAGCACAAGGCTGCCCCTTGCATAATCCGGCCAAACCGGTTCTGGGGCCTTCCAGCCCCAGTCCCAGCGCGGCCTGGATCAAAGGAAAGGGGTGTAACCACCCCCTTCCTGGGTCCCACCCATAGGAGGGGACCTAGCAGGATGTCCAGCCCACCAGATTCGAATAAGAGTGGGAGCAGTGCCAATGCAACTCAGATCATCCTGAAGAAACATAAGAAACGAATTCTGGACCCTTCGATATTCTACTCAACATAGAAGACTGAAGAATCTCCCTTGTGGTCAAGGAGTGACCACCCTGTGCAAACAGGCACCATCCAGCCCTTGACCCTTGCTTTGTTGCAGTTCCCGCCGGAACTCGAGCGACAGAGACCGACGAGATCAAGCTTGCCTGCCTTCTCCCTGCCCGATCCACAGTCCCTGCAGAGCTGTGACCAGTGGAGGCGACCGGAAGCGTGGGGCACGCCATCTTGAAAAGGCCATGAGACGCTGACCGTGCAGCCCACGAGTGACCCTTGAAGCTGTACACCGGGGTTTGAGAAGCCCCCACCCCGAGCTACACTTGCACCAAAGCTACCCCCTCCACACTCGACGAGTGCTGCGTGGGGCCCTTCTGCTTGTGTTGGCTCGATGCGTTGGCCCGGTCACTTGCCAGCTGGCTTGTGGCCCCTGTGCCGACGAAAACTTGAATACGACTCGCTTTTCTGGTTGCTCCAGAACTGCACCAGCTCCTGTAAAAAGGAGCCCCCACTCTGACCCTCCTGGTTTGAGTGATAAGCAATCTCCCGGTCCCGCGTGGATTGCTTTTGCCAAGTGCTGTTTGCTGCAATCTTGAAGCCGACGGTGCTGACGGCGAGAGCCTACGTGGGACAGATCGTGACTTGCTCCTGGACGTCGCAGATGCCCCAGAGCCCACGTGACAGCGGAGAGAAGCCTATCGACAACCACCTGATTGCGCCCGACATTGCCTGGTTCCGTCCTGGTTCCACCCTGGTCACTGCTGAGTGACCCAGACTCTGTCCCCTCTGCTTTCAGGTACTTTTCTACTTCGATCCACCCTTGGATCGCACCGGACACTTCGGCTTCACATCGCCTGCAGCTGCAACAGCTTCAAGCACCAAGAGCCTGCGTGTCAAAACCCGACGCCACTTCGACCCTGTGCATCCACGGCCTGTGGGTGAGGTAACATTGCAACGCCGGTGTTCCCACACTGGTACACACCTCTAGGGTCTGTGTCTTGAGTTTGGTTCCTCTAGGTTCAGCGGAAGTATCTTTTAACTCACTTTGTGTAACTTTTACGCACCATTGACATTGCATTGGTGCAAGCCGCACTTTCCGTGCTGCACCCGAGTTCCGTGGGCTACTCCCGACTTCAGCATTGCTAGTTCTGACTGCTCCCAGCAATTCTCTAGGCCCTAGGCCTAACCACTGTTCGATTGGTGTTCCTTATACCATTTTTTTAGTATATGGTTTGAGTGGCCACCGGCCCTCATCCAAAATTGTGCAACTTTGTATGTTATACTGTGCTTTTGATTTAACGCTTGTGCCCCTTTCCTCATAAAGAGTACTGGGGAGTAATTTAGAAATAAATACATATATTTTTACAATATATACTTGTGTGGTGTCCTTTCATTTGACTACAGGATTGTATGTGGTAAAACAGCTCGCTTAACACGACCTCTTAAGTTAAGCCTTTAAGGCTGCTTAGTCCATGCTACCACTAGGATAGCTTGTCTAACAAGGTTGACTTACAACCAGACACCTTTGGGGTTTGTTTGGACTGATACCAAGTGATTCCAGAATGGGAAACACTACATATCAGGCCAACTTCTCACAGCCCCTCAAATATTTAAGGATGTAGACAACATATTTTCTCAATTCATCTGGGGATATAGAAGACCACGCAGAGCACTCAGATACATTTTGCTTCCAATAGACAGAGGCGGCCTCGCTTTGCCTAACCTCAAAGTTTATTGGTGGGCCACGATATTGAAGTATAGTAATGCACTAATTACCCTAAATGGAAAGAACCGACAAGAGGGGGTTGTCCCAACACCGCAAGAACTCATCCTGGGTAATGAGACAAATGAACATTTCTGGCGACTTACATATAACTGTTACTTCAAAAAAGTGTGTTTTAAAACTTTAAAGGGCAATTATATTGCATGGAATAATGTGCACAAGCTCCTCGGTATTGGGAGATTCTCCTAATATACTGTTCTATCCAGAAATAATAACCTCCCAGAGATGTTTAATGATATAGTTATGAAAAAATGGCAAAGGATTGGGATCAACCAATGTGGCAGTTTTTTTTTCCTCGACTGGGTTAAAATCATTCGAAGAGCTAAAAAGCGAATTTGGACTAGACCATAGAGATTTCTTCAAATATCTACAAGTAAGAGATTTTTTTAATTAAAAAAGGGGGCGGATGGTCCAAATTTCAGACAATTGAACTAATCAGCAAAAACACGACAGTTAAGATTGGGGAAATCTACGATAACCTGAATTCCGCACTCCCTGATGACATGGATACATTTATTTTAAAATGGCAGGATAAACTATAGATAACTGAGGGGTCAAGCCAGAGATCATTCAAATTATCCCAGTCATTGCTAATGTTGACTAATTTACAAGCCTAATATTATAAAACATACTTCCAGCTGTATTATACACCGAACAAAAGCCTATATGAATAAAACATATAGATGTCAAATATCATTAATCCATTAATATTTATTTTTTATTTTCAAGTTCATTTATACCATGATTATGCACAAAACATTTAAATATGTGTGTACAAAAGAGTGAAATCACACACAACAAAGAATAAAAATTCCTTGCACAAACCACTCTCAACTTCACTATGACACCCCCAATCAGTCGAATTATTCATTTACCCAGACATTACCGCACTCTTACATACCCATACCACATTCATAGAACAAAACAGTGTCACTACCACTAGTCAACACAAACCATAAACCATGAATTCCAAGTCAAAAAAAGAATCCAACTAACTCAAGACAAGTCAGACAAAAGTCAGAATATGCAAAGGTATATTAGAAACATTACTGAATTACACAAAGAAATTACTCTACTTGAGGTTGATGGTGTTCTCGAGAAACTTGGTAAGAGTGTTTCTGCTGTAAAGAAGTGGTTTGTAGAAATAGGTAGATCAATAATAGGGAAAGTATTAATTCCATTGACTGTAATAGTTTTCATAGTACTAATGTTGAGATTAACGTGCAAATGTATTAGGAAAAAGAAAAACTGGAAAATTAAGAAAAGAAAAAATAGAAGAAAATAAGGAAAGAGAACGTGAAATGAGTGAAATAGAGTTGGAAGAATATAAACATAAAATATATAATAATACAAGAAGGCTGGATATGAAGGATACTAAAGTCGGAAATTAACCCAAATGAAAAGAACCTGAAACATTTTTTTATTGAAATTTAATTGGGTGCTGTGTGGTGATAAAATCACCAAAGTGGGGATTTGATGGAGCCGGGGAAAAGACAAAAATGTTTGTGTGCCCCTTGTAAAGTCAAACCCTCATAACAATAACATGTATTAACCGTGTGGAGTATGATAACTAATCAACCAAAAGCATATACAGAATAAAGTTACACATGGGAAAAACTAACTTGCTGGTTTGCAAAAACTAATGTATTAATAATGTGAAGAATTCATACTAATATAGTGCAATAATATTTATTTACAAATAAATAAAGGTGTGTATTTGTGCTTTTTCCAAGTATTTGTATGGCACACCGAATAAAATTGGTAAGTAAATGATGCATATTCGTTGCTTTGGCTAGGTAACCTCTAACAGGGAAAAAATGAGAATGCGGTAGGTAAACAGAAGGGATAGAATTCTAAATCTAGCGTCTGTTGTGTTTGTTTTCATATTAGTTCCCATTGAGACCCATGCAGCCTAGTTCGAAAATGGCTTACTTCGAGAAGTATGGCTCTGCACATGCGCGACTGTGCCAGAGATGCTTGAAAGGCCTGTGCTTGTGGTAGAGATGTCAATGTCATCTTGTCCTAGGACACCGGAGTTGTGCCAAAGCATGCTTGAATTTAAACACCTGGGAAACTTGCGTGCTGTAACTACATGATGTATAAAAGATACAAGGACAGGATGACAGATTGCAAAATGGACAATTTTGACTGTGTGGAAATATGCGAAGATGACATAGCGAAAATGTAAACCAGTTTGGACAAAGAGGACATTGGATGATCTTCACCACCCCTCTGATGGACTAATGAGAAATGAGAATGGACCCTAAAGTATCAATTTTGAGTTAGATAGTTACGGAAAATGGGTATAAAAAAGCCTGTATGAAAGAGGGAAATGTTGTTTCCGTGAATTTTATTGTGCACCACAACATACTGTCGGACTGAACAACATTTGGTGAGGAAAGACTTTGAATTTTTTGGACTTAAAATTTGAATGCGGAGTCCTGATGGGAGGTAGACATCGAGGAGGTTTGAAAGACAGTCAGCTTGGGAATCTGTTTCGATGTAATTCTGTCATCATCTATGGCAGACTGGTAATATAATTTCTAAATTTCCATTTCTTGAATGTACTAATAAAAGCTAAGATTTTGATTTAAAAATGTTATTTCTTTTTCTGTCTAAAATTTAGATATATGTTTTCTATAAAAATATATGTCTAGGTTTTCATTTTAAATAAAAATCATGACAAGTTAGAAAATAAATATTAATGGGAATATTGTGATTGAGCTGGTCTTAATTGCCATCAACTAACTTCTACCAGCTGGTCCATCGATCAAAACAGTGGGGTGCCTTGATGTTATTTCCTAAAACTTCTAGGGGAGGAGAAATTGTTTATAGATACATATGTATATAATGTATAAATGTAAAATTTAGGTTAATAGGGTGCTCCGCTGTCCAGCAGTTCACCTTTTGTTTTTACTGATCCTGGGAGCAGTGTGCTGTGTGAATGTGTGACTCACGGTGCTATGGGCCCCACCGATGAGTAAAATAAGTCAGTTCCTGGGTTAAGTGGGATGAGTTGGGAGAGTTGTTAGAGAGCCACGCTGGATCAGTAGGATATAGGAAAGCTTGTGTAGTTGTGAACTAGCATTTGTTTGAGGGGTCTGATTACATATTCATGAGGATGTCCATCCTATTGCTCAAAGACACAGACAATTTGCATTTCATTTACAGGAAGCTGTTGAAAAAGAACATGAATTATTGCTCAAACATGAAATCATTGAACATTCCACTGGTAAAACACCCTGGATTTTTCCAATAGTGGTAAGGCCCAAAAAGGACAGTGAAGGAGCTGTATGCATCTGCATTCACATGCATAAAGTGAAGAAGGCAATTGAACAAGAACAACATACAAGACCGTACATCGCTGACACGATTACCCAATTGAATTGGGCAAAGGTCTTCTCTCACCTTGCTTTGAATAAAGGATATAATCAGTTGGAAGTCAAGGAGAGTTGCAAGTACATTACAGCTTTTTCTACACATATTGTTCTGTTCTGATACAAAAGACTAAGCTTCGTGTGTCATCAGCTGCAGAACAGTTTTAAGACGTAATTTGACATATCATACATCCTGCCAAGAATGTGTTTAATGATAGTGATGACGTATTGGTTTTCAGAGTTACACAGAAGCCTGAGAAAGCTCTCATGCAAGTGTGTTTTTTTATTGTGGATGCATGTTTGACTTTGAATGTCAACAAATGTGAGTTGCATAAGACAAAGTAAAATTCTTTGACATTATGTTTTCTGATGGGGGCATGACACCTGATCCAGCTAAAGTGCGAGCGTTGTCAACTGCCAGTACCCCACAAGATGTTTTCATGTTACGTTCATTCCTTGGTAGGGCCAGCTACTGCTTTCAATATATATGAGACTTTGCCACCATAAGAGCTTGTTGGGAGATGACGAAAAATAATGTTTCATTTCATTCGGCACAAGAATGCGAGCAACGCTTTAGGAGGATTAATCAAGCTTTTGAGAATGCTACTGAAATAGTACACTTTGATTCAAAGCTTCATACAAAGGTTATTGTTGATGATAGCCCAGTCAGGTTACGTGCAATCCTTGATCAGCACAGTGGACACCGAAATGCTCGAAGGCATATTGTAGCATATGCAAGAAGACTTTTGTATCAAACTGAACGTGCTTATTCACAACCTGCAAATAATGGTTTAGCATTGGGGTGGGCTTGTAACTATTTCCATGTATTCTTATATGGAAAGCCTTTCACGCTTATGACGGATCATAAAGCATTGGTGACCATCTTTGGCAATTGAAAGGCCCAGATTGAACGTTGGGTTACATGATTACAAAAATAAAACTACACAATTCTAGACCGTAGGGGTCAAAACGTCGACTTCACAAACTTTTGCCAATACAGAATGGAAAGTGATTAATTAACTGTGTTCTTTATGACTATATGGCATTTTTATGTATCTAACCTGTGGATTTGTACCATGTGTATAATTTGTATGTGATTTCCTGTCACTTACACTCAACCTTCCCTTTACTTCACAAACCCTTTTTTCTTTGCCCACCCCTCCCACGGCACTATACATTCAATATGTGATTTTTTTCATGATTCTTTGTTGTAAATATTGTTCTACTGATATGCTCTTTGTGTCAAATGTATTTTGTTCTCCCAATGTGACTAAATAACATTGGTGATAGAGTCTTCCTCCATCCATGTTTTTTTGTAACTATTGCTTCCCTAAGCTTTCACTCCCCCGCTCAAAGTGTATATTACACTGGGACCACTTTTATGTTTACTGTCTTGGAACCAGCACACTCGACCTCTTACCAGAAACAGTGAATACCAGAAGTTTAAAAATATCAAAGATGAAATGTTTGTTACTCAAGAAGGCATTATCCTGAGAAGTTCGGGAATGTTATTCCGGAGAGTCTGCAACAACAGATATCTGAAGTCAACCATGAAGGACATTTATGGAGTCGTTGCATAAAACAAGCTCTCTGAGACTGGTTTCTCCATCTCGATGAGATAGTTGAAAGAAAATTGAAGGCTTGTCATCTACGCAACTGCCTTTCATCGAAAACCAGTCAACCTACCTTAAACATTCCAAAAATGCATGGACAAGAATTGCTGTTGACTACTTTGGTCCTCTTAACAATAGACATCACCTGATGGTGATTGTTGATGAATACTCCCTCTATCCATTGATAGACGATCTCTTATCCACCACTCGAGAAACAGTCATTGAAAGATTAGACAGCATCTTCACGACATGGGCTGTTCTTGTGATCCTAAAATCTGAAAACGACTCACCTTTCAACAGTTGATATTTCAGAGACTTTCTCAGTCATCTTAATGTGAAGCATTAGAAGAGCGCACCTCTTTGGCCCCAGGCCAATGGCCTTGTTGAATGTTTCATGAGTACTCTTTAGAAAGCTGTTCAGCGTGCTGTACTGGAAAAGTTTTACCTTAAAACTGTCTTGAGTTCTCCTCTTTGATCTTACCATCCAACCCCTAATTTTACCTCAGGTGAAAGCCCTACAACCTTACTGTTCTGTAGAACCATAACGACCAAGTTACCTCATTGGACTAACAGATAATCAAGTACTGAGGAAGAGACCCATATAAGAGACTTCAATCGTAAAAGAAAAATGAAGGCTTATGCAGACAAGCGCTGAACGGCAAAATACATTGTATTTACTAGACGAGATCCAGTGCTTGTCTTTGAGACTAAAAAACGAAAATCCAATGCTCCCTTCAATGGTGAGTCACTTCAAGTTGTAACCAGAAAAGGACACTGGTGACTGTCCCAACGAGATTCCTCCCATTTCTGACATGTGGCTTATTGCTTGTCAGGCACTGATGTCCATGTAAAGACTGGGTCTTGAAGGACAATCAGAGAACTCCTAACTGCTGTTGTTCCTCCATCGTTAATACAGATCATGGAAACTTTAATTGCCTGTCCCCAGTTTCCAAAGACATGGTCTGGACTTGAGAGCGTTATGAAGACTTGTTGGGTTATGATTGTATATATTTGATAAGGGGAGATGTAGTCTTCTGTGAGTTATGTAAATGTAAATGTAAATGTGCATGAATTTATATAGCGCAAATCCCCACCGGTTTCTAGGCGCTTGCCTAGGGAACCCGTCCTGGTATTCCCCTGTGAGATAACCCCAGCAGGGTATCCGCAAGGTGAAAGCCAGGCATCCCGCCGCGAGGGGCCATTGTGGAGATTAAGCAAGCTATTGCCCAGAGTCGCAGAGTGTGAACCCGTGAATCGAGTAGGCACCGGAGCGAGAATTGTCGAGTCCACGGACATTTTAGGACTCAAGACCCCGCCGAACCGGGAATTGAACCCTGGTCCCGGGCTGACCTCTGCTTCCAGGTCTGCCTCCTCTAACCAGTGAGCCACACTTCTCCACGAGTTAGCAATGATGGAACCCTTTTGGCTCCTAATGGACTCTGTAAAACTGTGATGTAAGCGTTAGAATGTAGAGAAGTGAATGCAGGTTTAGAATGTTGAGCTTATGGTTACACATAGAAGACTAAAAACGTGCTATACTAAGCTCTGTGTGTGGCGTAGGCATTAGCGGGTCCCCATGATGTTGAGGAGGCTACAGCATACACCCTTGCACCATTGTGCAAGGGTGCCTCTGTTGGTGCTTGGAAGCCACTAGGGAACCAGCGCAGAGAATGAGAAGGAATGCTCCATAGCTTAGTAAATAGGGCACATTCCTGCCCTCTCCATTTGACACAGTGGAGCGCAGCAAGTAGACTTGCTGCATTGCTTTGTGTCAAATGTTAGTAAATCTGCCCCTTAATCTCTTGAAACACATCTACTAACCTCACCAACCATGTGCATGAACTCACACAACCCCTCCCCTAATTATAATGATCACATCTGCCTCCTAATAATGTAATCACAAACACTCAAATGAATGCATGGAATGGTTTTATGATCGCAGGAAGCTAATTCCAGTAACACAATAACAAATTGCACCAAGAATAATAACTAATCTTGGGGCATATTACCAAGCCTGGGCGATAAAATTATCACCGTTTATCGGCAGGAAACTGCCCATAAAGCGGCGATAATGGGCTTGATAATATGCGCTATGGAATTCCAATCGAAGCTCATGTTAAATGTGAAGGACATCTAACATGAGCTACGATTGGAATTCAATAGAGCATATTATCAAGCCCATTATCGCCATTTTATCGGCAGTTTCCTGCCGATAAAGCAGCGATAATTTTATCGCACAGGCTTGATAATATGCCCCTTAGGGTTCTGGAGCAGCGGGCTCCCCAGCTTAAAGCACTTCGACGCCTCATCAGAGGTAATAAGCACTGTATAAATGCAATCTATTGTTATAAACCTGTCTCATGTACCGTGCACCCTTTCTGGTAGCTAGTTTGGTCCAAAACAGGTAGCAAATAACATAGGTTGGAGAAGGGCGCCTCCATACAACTGGTCTGAAAAAGCCTGCACCCGCCTCTGATCTCTGTCCTTGTGAAACCACAGCCGGGATCCGAGCAGCATAGCCTGTATCAGGCAACAGGCTGAGCATTCATCACCAGACATCTTCATTTCATTCAAATGTTTTTTTTCCTTGATGTAACAAAAACGCATCCGCTCAAAGAAGGCTGTGCATCGCTGAAGCAGGTGGAAAGCATCTAATGAGATTTTTTTTTATATTCTACTTGCATAATACAAAGAGCTTTTGCATTATTCAAGGAATAATGTATTTTTTCTCTCGAAAAGAATGAACTGTTTCCTCAAACGCACCTCAGCAAGTAGGAACCAAGCAAAACAGCAATGGAGATAACTCGAGAACAGTACAATGTTTAAATCCTTATTCCCCCCCTTTTCGCCAGTTATTAACCTTTATTTACCGTCCTTATTCGTAATCATTTTAAATATTTTGCCTTGGACATTAGCCCCCAGATGCATCAACAAACCAATATGCGATTCCTTAATAGCGAAAAATACCGATTCGCTATTAAGGAATTGCAAAATGGAATGCATCAAGAAATCACTTAAAAAATAGCGATTTCTTAGAATTCCTGAATTGCGACTCGCAAATTGCGACTCGCAATTAAGGAATACCTTCCCATTCGTTCCTATGGGCCTAGAGGCCCATAGGAATGAATGGGAAGACAATCTCAATTTGCGAATCGCAATTAGCGATTCGCAAATTGAGATTGCGATTTCAAGGGGGCAGTTGTGTCCAAAGGACACTCTGTTGCACCCCTGAAATTGATATGTGCACATATGTTGCGCACACACATGCATGTGTGTGCGCAATATGGAACTTTGAAAAATGCACTTTAGTGCATTTTTCAAAGTTTTTGCAAATTACCAGGAAGTTGTACTTCATGGTAATTTGCGTGCCCTATTAGCGAATTTGGGCCTAGATGTATCAAGATTCCATTTTGCGAATCTTAAATAGCGATTTTTTGCGAATCGCTATTTAGAATTCTCAAAATGGAATGTATGTAAAAAATAGCATTTTTTTTGCGATTCCTTATTTATCTTTATTTGCGAATTCGCATTTTGCGAATTCGCAAATAGGGAATAATTCCCCATGCATTCCTATGGGCCAGGAGGCCCATAGGAATGATTGTGCAGTAATTCTCAAATTGGGAATTCGCAATTTGCTAATCGCAATTTGAGAATTATTTCAAAGGTGCAGGGGTGTCTCATGGACACCCTGCTGCACCCCTGAAACTTACATGTGTGTGCATATGGCACACATACATGCTCTATGGGCATGCATGTGTGTCACATGCCACCTTCAAAATAGTCAAATTTTGTTTTTAAAAGGATTTCGCAAATTAACACGAACCTCAAATTGGTGTTAATTTGCGATTCCTTAACCCGAATTCACAATTTTAAAAAGTTTCATACATGCCATTTAAGGAATCGCAAAATTGCGATTCCTTAAATGCATAAGCAAAATAAGGAATTGCAATTTTTTGCGATTCCTTATTTTGCTAATTTCTGATACATCCCAAAAGATGCTAAATGTCCGTTTGCGATTCCTTAAGGCCGAAATTCGCAGAATTTCGGCCTTAACGAATCGCAAAAGGCTTGATACATCTAGGCCTTGCTATTTTAAACACTTTCATGCATTGCATTTAAGGAATCTCAAATTGAGATTCCTTAAATGCAAATAATCGCAATTTAGCGATTTCTAAAATTGCGATTTTTGCATTTGGGATGATGCATCCCAAATGCAAAAAAAACGCTCGCAAAGGGCCAGATTCTCAGAATCTGGCCCTTTGCGAGTGGAATTTTGTTTGATGAATCTGGCCCTTTGTTACGAATCTTTCTTTTCATATTCTTATTCGAAGACCAGTTAGCTAATTGTGAAATAAAATATCTGTGAACCTTTGTAGCTTTGAAAGGATCTGTTTAGATGGACGTGTTTATATGGTTAAAAGGTCGGCAGGCAGCTGCATAGTTCCTCCATCTCAAAATATGTATTTCCAATTTTCATGTTTGTTTAGCAGAAAATCAATCAACAAGTGAAAAAAGAAAATGCCAAAGCTGCCTTCTTGTGATTATGTTATCTGTGATATTTTGAGGGCGCTTTTTCAGCTTTTTGGTTTTGTTTTCTTATCTTGCCTGCCAAAGAAAGGTTTAATATCCCACAGTAGTCTCAATAATGTAGAAGGTCAGATACATTCGAATCCTTTCCCGCATGTTCCTCACAGAGGCAGTTAATCACACCAATGTATTGATTCCAGCTTCTACGGGGAAAGGAGGCAGCGACTATCTTATCTTTCATCAACATTATAGCAGGCAATTTTTTCCTTTTCTTCTTCTGCAATGCATCAGAATCAAAAGAAGCTTATCTTCTCGATAAACAGCACCATACAGATTAGGGCAGATAGGTATGCATTGTTCGTGAAATCTGAAACCAGCACAAAGGTACTATAGACTTCAAACAATAAATGCACTATTATGCGTAAAACGTCGGGTTTCTTGAATAACAAAACTGCATGGTGCATAAAAAACTATAAACAAGCGATTACTAAAATAACAATGAACTGTGGTCTCTATGCGACAATAGCTTTCTCAATGCAGTATGTATATACTCTAGCTTTGTATTGGGGCCAACATAACCAGGAGCAGCAACCCCTGCAAATAACTATCACTAACACAGCTTAATACTTTCAAATTACAGATAGGTGGTTGTGTAGAAGGTGTATGTGTCGCTTCCTGCTGAGACTATAGTTTCATTGAATGACATAGAATACATGTGTCAATTTGTTTGAAAGTCACTTGAGGGAATGTTGGAATAAAATGAGTTACCACCCCTGGCATCCCCGAACCAACAGAAAGGTTGAGAGGGGCAATCCAAAATTCTTAAGAACCTGATGAGTGCTTTGTAGTGGTGTAGTACAAAATTGCCCACTCACTTTACACGTCACGAATGCATCAGGAAAATGTTACCAGATATGTGACAGGAACGTTCATTTATCACGTTTCTTTCGTAGTTCAATGATTAATGAAAATGTTGCCTTCTGCATTACTATTAAAGAGGTGATTTTACTGTGCAATTAGAAAATGTACTTATGTGGTTGTTTCAATCATGCGACTATATCTATTAATTTAAGTCTTACAGCTAGATTCATAAAAAGGAAATTGCGCTTGCAAAGGGCCAGATTCTGAGAACTTGGCCCTTTGCGAGCACAATATTTGCATTTGGGATTCATCATCCCAAATGCAAAAATCGCTATTTGCGAAATCGCATATTTGCGAGGAATTGCATTTAAGGAATCTCTATTAGAGATTCCTTAAATGCAATTCATTAACCAATTTTAAATTGGGAATTCGCAAAATTTTGCCGCTATTTACCACGAAGTCTGACTTTGTGGTAAATAGCGGAAAAATAGAAATATGCACTTTAGTGCATTTTTCTCTGTTGCATGTTACACACACACATGTCCTTTGGACATGTGTGTGCGCAACACCTGTGTAAATTGGCATTTCAGGGGTGCTACAGGGTGTCCTTTGGACTCCCCTGGCACCCTTGAAATCGCTATCTTATTTGCGATTAGCAAATTGCTAATCACAAATAAGGAATACTCCCCATTCATTCCTATGGGCCTTTAGGCCCATAGGAATGAATGGGGAGTTATTCCTTATTTGCGATTAGCAATTTGCTAATCGCAAATAAGGAATGTGTAGGAATCGCAATTTATTTAGCGATTCCTACATGAATCCCGTTTTGCAAGTCCTTATTAGCGATTCCTTAATAATCGCTATTAAGGACTCGCAAAACGGCTCTTTGATGAATCTTGCTATTAATGAATTAACACCATCCTCATTTAGAAGATACATGTACTCACTATGAAGGTGAAACTTGAATTTCATAAACGTGTGCTATACTACATGAATAATATTTAATCACTTGAAAATTAGATAGAAACTGATAGAGCACATACAGCACTCTAATTGCAGGGGTACATCATATTCATGGTTTGAAAGTACCTACATATGTTTTAGTATCACTCTGTACTATGTTTTAAATGCATTTATTCCACACATTAACGAAGCAATGTAGTGTGCATGTTATATTGAATTCACATATAATAGAAGACATCAGTATGTCCATATGCACCTGTGTAGGAAGACATTATTTTCATAACTAGCTTACCCGTCGCGCGTTGTTGCGATCTCAGAAGAAAGGAAATTCAAGTAAACTCTTTATAATAACATTAAATTTACATTGTGTCATTGCTTTTGAAACTTATTCATTTTATTTTTGAAAGCATTTCTTAGTGTGGCTTGAGCAGTGCATCCCCGATTGGCTTGCAATCTTGATTCTGGTTGCTTGTTCGTTTGAGAAGAACGGGCTGGAGCAGTGCGTACTCTATCGGCTTCCAATCTTGATTCTCGTTGCTCGTTCGTTTGAGAATTACGGGCTTGAACAGTTTCTATTCGAACAGCTTCTAATCTTGTTTCCCGTTGCTCGTCTGTTTCTGAAGCTCGTAATGCCTTTTTCTTTCGTGCTTCTGATGTAGATTGATCAATCAATTTACATTTGGGGGTCATAACTGTCGACTATAATCACAAATTCGCTATCTATTTCAGTATTTGAAAGATTATCAGGGCCCTGGGGGGGCCGATTTAAAAAAGAAAAATTGGACAGAAACTTTTGTGGGATTGTACTCAACAACTTCCCAAAGTTTCATGGTGATCGGATGAATGGTGTAGCAATGCATAAAGGACAAACTGACAGACATACTTTCGTTTTTATATATATAGATAATGTAATCATGTGTTAAAATTGCCTACAGTCTAGGCCTCGAGCTGCAGGGTGTTTACTGTTTCGTTTCCTCAGCTACTGAAGAAGTAAATAAATGTATCTTTGAATGTGCCAGAACAGTATGTTTTCATCCCATTGTAGGTAAAAGGAATGCATTCTCAATATTTTAGTTTTAGGGAGATAACTGGAATGTCCTTGAACAGTCTGAGAAGTGAAAGGGGAGGATATCATCTGTGCCTGGCCTATCTACACTCCAAGGTCAAAAGAAGCAAATACAATTTAATTGAAGAAGCCATGGAAAACAACCAGTGTATTGAAGAAGTGAATAATTTGTCATGTGATATATTTAGGAGGGGAGGCTGAATGTATCCTTTTTGTATTGTGCGCAGGGAAAGAAACACAAACTTCTAGATTTTCGGAGGAGAAGGAGCATCCTAAGAGCGAGCTCCATAGCCTTAGGCTATTTTGACCCATTTGACTTGAGTACTTTTAAGGAAGTCTACACATGCTGACACCTTTGAGAACTAAGATAGGGGAACCCACTAGAACCATCATTCATGAGAGTAGTATAGGGAAAGATATTTCATGCTTTCTTTCCTAATGAAAAGGGATTTGGGATCCCCCTCCATTTTGGGTTGTGTATTAATCTTGGAATTTATAGTTTTGTGTCTCTTTTGCTGAATCAATTATATGTGTAGATTTGGCTCTGTATTGTTTTTCCTGTACCTATATTCGCTGACTTTTCAGTGTGTATATGTCAAATTATTTTTGGCCTTATAATAAAAATCCATAATTAGAATCCTGAGTCTGTGGTCTTTACAACATGACTACATTGTAAGTATAATATTGATGTGTTTCCTCCCCTCAACAACTTTTAGCAGGCAAATAAAAGACCATCATAGCTGAACTTGGGTAGTAAGGCAAGGTCCAAGTTTGGCTTAATCAAAACCATCCTCATATATGTAGAATGTGATTTCCTTTAACACAATGACGTTTATGTAATGTTTGTTTTTATGTTACACTTATATGTATTGAAATGTAGTTCGTAGCGATAATTACATTTGATTAATTTGAAGATTGACTGTATACCAAATTTAATGCAAAGTCAATACAATGTACTAGAAACTTTTTTTCATTTGTGTTTAAATGTGCACACACATTTTAAATGTGCATCATTGAGTTAATGCTTTTACTTGTCTTGACAATTTATTCCTGTATTTCACCATGCTGCATTTCATAAAATACTGTTTTCCATTTTCTGCTAACGTGACATGTCTTGCAGGTATTCACAAGTGGTATTAGTTAAAATAGATACACTACTGTATAGAGATAGAGGAGAGAGCCTCAAAAGAATGCCTTGATGAAAGTACATGGGGAACCACAGTGTTAAATGAAAGGCCTAATCAGCACTATCAAATGTGCTATGAGCATGAGATGGAGATGTCGTTCCCACGTTCAACGTGCAATTTTCTTTGGATTTTACACTCTGCAAGCGAGAACTGCTGAGAACAATAAACCTCTGATGATGAGGTATAAAAGGGGCTTAGGTTTACACTTATTCTTGACTCATTGAAGATTCTTGAATGAGCTTCTGAAATGATAACACATTCTACTTAATTCACTTTGTCTTGTCCTAATTTCCTTCATGGAAATTCCAGGATCCTTAGTCTTTTAGGTTACCAAACTATTCCTTTAACCTGAACTGCATTTAGGAGATTCTGATTGCTAATGTATAGGTGGGATTGTCTTAGACTATTTTCTAAGTATCAAATATTGATTGATGCTGCTCTTTTGTATTGCTGTTACAGAACTGCTTGTTTAGCTGATAGTAGTTTGCCTCAATTTCTTTCGTAGTTTGGGACTTCCCATTGTTATCCTGTATATTTAAGCATGGTCTTAGGAGTTGTGTATTCAAACTTGAATATTAATTTGTGATACACCTTCTCATTGTGTAGCCAAATGGGTTGCACTGTTAAATGAAATTTTATTGAATGCAAATACTAACTCCCATCACTGCTCAGTCAGGTTCAAAAGGGCCATCAGAGGACCAATGGTAAGCAAGTGGGCCCAGAAAATGGTGTAACAGTTATAATCACGACGAGGTGAAATTGGAATTATTTTTGTCATGTATACTGTGACACTATTGGAAAGTGCAATGAAAGGGAATGGGCTTTGACCCAATTAAAATTGTGCACATGGGTGAAGAAGGATTAAAGGTGGAACCCTTGGTTCATCACTTTTGACACAGATGGCAAATGCTGGCTCTGAAGAGGAAGATGACTCAGTTGATCTATGTTGCGAAGGGTCATGCTTCGTTGTCCTGACATTGAAGAGGTTTATCAGTATATGTTTGACATTACTTCCCTGTTCATGTAGATCACACACCTCTGTGTAGTACACCATGACTGAATCCCCTTCACTATCCCTAGAGTGTGTGATTTTTGTCTGTGCTGTGTGTTTTGGTGTAAGATTTTGCATGTTTAAGGGTACCCTCGGCTTGAGGTAGTCTGTTGTTGGTCTAGGTCCAAGACAGTGGTTCGCGATGTTTGAAAGAATATGCTTAAAGTAGTTTCCCCACTGGTCCCCCTGAACATACTAGTTCTTTTCACTCCCCTGCAACAACAGTTATAGCTAGGTCCATAGGAATTATGCAGCAGGGAAGGATCAAATTATGCAATAGAGATGACTAAATTATGCAGCAAGAAAAGGAAACGTATGTGGCGTAATGCAGCACATTTTGTGATAGAATTGCTTTATTATTTTGCAATTTCTACAAATGGTAACACTGTTTGGACGAACATCTTACCTTATTAGTACCAGTTTAACAAACAAATACAGCAGTAAGCAATTTAAAAATGGCCAGTCAAACTTTGTGAATAGCCTTTCCCTGGACAGAAACATTTAGCTATGCTTTTAGCAAATTTGTATCCATTTGAACTTGAATTGTTTTCTTGGTAAAAGCTGCAACTTATGCAGCAAATAATGATCTGTGTGGCAAATGCATCAAACCCCAAAACACAATTAATGTAGAATTGCATAATTGATGTGGTCCTAGCTATGGACTGGTTGCTGGGCGCATGGCTGGGATTGACAGAACACTCATTGGAACTCTGCAAGATCATTTGTTATTATCTCATTATTTGGGGTGAGTCCTTGTAAGAAATGTGATTATTATTTGGGGTGGGTTACTATCCATTTTAAGGAGTGATCTCAACCCTTGTCACAGTGAACCCTCAAAGTCACTAAATTAAACTGAGCTCAGACCCATGGTAGCTGTGACACAGAGCAGACAGGCTTAACTTGAGGCAATGTGTAAAGTGTTTATGCATCATTGTGAGAAGTTGGCCTGATATATGATGTTTCCAATTCAGGAACCACCTTGTATCAGTCCAAACAATCCCTTATGGTGTCAGGTTGTAAGTCAACCTTATAGACAAGCTATCTTAATGGTAGCATAGACTAAGCAGCCTTAAAGGCAAAACTCAAGAGGTCGTGTTAAGCGAGCTGTTTTACCAATCACAGTCCTGTAATATCAAATGAAAGGGCACCACACAAGTATATATTATAAAAATATATGTGTTTATTTCCAAAATAATCCCCAGTACTCTTTATGAGCAAAGGGGCAAAAGTGTTAAATCGAAAGCACAGTATAACATATGAAAGTTGCACAATTATGGATGAGGGCGGGTGGCCACTCAAACCATATATTAAGAAAGTGGTATAAGAGATACCAATCGAACAGTGGTTAGGCCTAGGGCCTAGGGAATTGCTGGGAGCAGTTGGGACAAGCAATGCTGAAGTAGGGAAAAGCCAGCGGGATTCGGGTGCAGTGCTTAAATTGTAAATTGTAAATTGTTGTGTCTTGTAAAGCGCACTGCTACCCGGAGGCCTCGTAGCGCTATAGACCGCTGGGGAACCCGTCCTGGCTTTCCCTGTGAGATAGTCCCTCCTGGGGGTCTCCAAGGTGAAACCAGGCATCCCCGGCGTTTGTGTGGGGCCGTTGTGGAGATGAGGCAAGCTAATGCCCAGAGTTGCCGAGTGTGCTCCCTGGTCGGAGTAGGCACCGATGCGAGAATTATCAGTCCGCTGATCCTGGTCCAAGACCCTGCCGCGTCGGGAATCGAACCCTGGTCCCGGGCCGTTCTCTGCACTCGGGTCTGCCGCCTCTAACCAGTGAGCCACACCTCTCCACTTAAAGTACACGCGTGCACCAATGCAAAGTCAATGGTGTGTAAAAGTTACACAAATAGAGTTTAAGGATACTTCCGCTGAACCTAGAATGACAAAACTTTAGACACAGACCCTAGAGGTGTGTACCAGTGTGGGAACACCAGCGTTGCTGAGTTACCTCACCCACAGGAAGCGGGTGCATAGGGTCAAAGTGGCGTCGGGTTTCGTCACGCAGGTTGTTGGTGCTTGAAGCTAAAGATGCTGCAGGCGATGTGAAGGAGAAGTGTCCGGTGTGATCCAAGGGTGGATCAGAGTAGAAAAGTACCGGAAAGCAGAGGGGACAGAGTCTGGGTCACTCAGCAGTGACCAGGGTGGAACCAGGACGGAACCAGGCAATGTCGGGTGCAATCAGGTGGTTGTCGAGGAGCTTCTCTCCACTGCCACGTGGGCTCTGGGGCATCTGCGACGTCCAGGAGCGGGTCACGAGCTGTCCCACGCAGGCTCTCACCGTCGGCGCTGTCAGCTTCAAGTTCGAAGCAAACAACACTTGGCAAGAGCAATCCATGCAGGACTAGAAGATTGCTTCTCACTCAAACCAGGAGGGTCAGAGCTGGTGCTCCTTTTCAGAGGAGTGGGTGCAAGTCTTGAGCAATCAGAATCGCAAGTCGTATTTAGGTTTTTGCCGGCACAAGGGCCACAAGCTAGCTGGCAAGTGTCCGGGCCAACGCGTCTAGCCAAAGAAAGCAGAAGGGCCCCACGCAGCACTCGTCGAGTGTAGAGGGGTGAGCTTCAGTGCAAAAGCGGCTCAGGGTTGGGGCTTCTCAAACCTTGGTGTACAGCTTCGAGGATCACTCATGGGCTGCACAGTCAGCGTATCATGGTCTTTTCGAGATGGTGTGCCCCACGCTTCTGGTCACCTCCACGGGTCTCAGCTCTGCAGGGACTGTGGATCGGGCTGTAAGAAGGCAGGCAAGCTTGATTTTGTCAATCTATGTTGCTCGAGTTCCGGCGGGAACTGCAACAAATCAGATGTCGAGGTGCTGGATGGTGCCTGTTTGCACAGGGTGGTCACTCCTTGACCACAAGGGAGATTCTTCAGTCTTCTACATTGAGTAGGATGTTGAAGGGTCCAGAGTTTTGTTTCAAATGTTTCATCAGGATAATCTGAGTGCGTTGGCACTGCTCCCATTCTTATACCAATCTAGGGGGCTGGATTACCTGCTAGGTCACCTCCTATGGGTGGGACCTAGGAAGGGGGTGGATACACCGCTTTCCCTTTGATCCAGGCTGCGCTGGGACAGGGGCTGGTGTGCCCCAGAACCGGTTTGGCCGGATTATGCAAGGGGCAGCCTTGTGCGCCCCAGGCAGTGTCTGGTTTCTTTCAAACCTCCCTGCTACAATCCACTATCTCCTGTCTGGGGTGGTGTAACACCTCCCTGCGACAGGAAAGCCTTTGTCCAGGCCTCCTCTGCTGAGTTTTGGTCAGCAGCAGGAGGTCAGACTTGTGTCTGTGGCAGAAGCATCCATTTTGTGGATCTGAGGCTCTTTTAAAAATCAACCGTGTTTCAGTAAAGTAACATGTCTTCTCCCTCTAGAGGGGTGAAATGCTATCCCCGTCAATAGACTGTCGAGGGGATAGTATTCCAAATCGTATGACACCTTACACGACATGTTTTGATAAAGCCAAACCAAAGTTGCTATATAACCGCGAGGATTATAATGCACTTAATAGTATATGGTATGGCATTATCCCGGAACAGCTTAGGGAGTTGTTCCCGACAGCTGCAGACAGGCTCAGCTCATGCCAGAGCTCCATCTCACATTAAACCACGCACACTGCCTCCAGGATTGATAAGGCCTTCCATAGGAGTGTCTCACAGGTTTATATGTGTCCAGATATAGGTTTAGATATAGGTATACTATATCTAAGCAAGGGGTGATTACACCTACTTGCCCCAGCTGAGTGATCAGCCAGTTGTGTCAATGTAAGAACCAGCTAGGGATGGCAAAAGCTATGCTTCAGCCCCTGGTAGGCCTTGGTGGCACCTATGACCTGAGCACCTATAGTGCATGGTACAGGGGCTGACAAGGAGTCCCTTTCCAATTGGGTTATGTACCTATAGTACATGTCTGTGAATTTAGAGAGAGAACAGCAGGCTGGGGGTCTGATTAGCAGGCCCACAGCCTCAGTAAGTCGAAAATTGGGGTGACCATAGGATAGCAGACCCTACTCTCCTACAATCATCTAAACAATAATAAAGTCAAAATGTAAAACAATAAAAATGCCAAAACAAATTTGAAAAAATTTAGTAAGCAAAAGGACATAAAAATATTTACAAAGTCCAATAAAAACAATGAGTCCAATAAAGGAACCCAGAGATACGAGTATTTAAAAACTAAAAAAAATTGAAGTAAAAATACTGCCAACATGCACAAAGGGCATGAGTGTGGCCAAGCACACCCTCAGCCACTGTTTGCTGAGCTCCCCCACCTTCGCTACCAATATCCATTAATGATCTAAGTGCAGATGGCCTATCCTACCCTCTTTATGTGCTATTCATTTGCTGGTGCTTGATCCGGATGCCCCTGTCCCTGCCAAGATCCGGGGTCCTGTGTGCATCTGTGCCAGGGCTGGAGGTAGTTGTGGTGGTCTGTCAGCCTGCAAGTGCTGGCTGCCTATCACCAGAATGGGGGATTCTGGGCTGAGGGAATGGTGAGAGGCCCCTGCAGAACAGCATGAATGAACGTGCCCATGGCCCCATCCTAGGATGTTGCTGTGTAAGCACAGGGCGTGGAGTGAATCGGAAGGTCTGCCTTGACTTACATGGGCCTTTCATTGCAATAAAGCACTTTTCACGCCTTCATCTTACCTAGCTGCTCAGGGAAGAGCATAGCTGCCTGCTGCATGACCTCAGAGTAGTGGTGCAGATATCCTAGGACTCTGTGAAAGACTGATCACATTCCCTTGGACCTGTGGGGGTGCATGACCAGTGCCCCCACCAGTGATCCATCTGGAAGAAATCCCCACCAGTACCAGATGCCCTTGGTGAAGGGCTCATGGTGTGATGTCTCCTGGGCCCATGCCTCTGGTCAGTGGCTTCCCCAGGCTTGAGTGTGTGGGTAATCCAGTGTTGCAGAGCTAGCTGGGCCATGAAGTGAAGCAAGTGATGGAGGAGCTTGTCGCCTGCACCCTGGAGGTGTTTTTTTCTCACTTGGACATTGGATGCTGTTGCCCGGGTTTTGAGAAGTGGCGGGGACTTTGTGGCAGCGGCACTGATGAGTGGTTTTGCACAGAGCAGTAGTTTGTCAACACTGGCTGTTTAACAAATACTGGCAGAGTTGTACCCTCCCAAACGAGGTTGGGTCCCCCTCAATCTGCCCCCATCCACTTTGATGACCTGTCTCCTGCACATGGGGGTGTCTCTTGCAGTGGTGACCCACCTTAAGAATATCTCCTGACACTACCAATACATTAAAAGTTGACTTGTTCACTGACAAACTAAAGGTGTGTTGCTTCTTGCCATGATCTTTGGGCTTATTTTTTGAGATACCTGGCTCCCTTCCAGCAACTTCAATTATGGAAAGATAAATAAACAGTGCAGACCATCTATGGGTGGATTGTTACATTTTCTAAACCAACCCAGGCCCCAGACAAGGATTCACCTGGGGCCACGTTTCAACATGGAAATATGTCCTCAGATCACACAGCTTCAATTCTACAGGCAATCCAGGATTATGTTCATCCTTAGAGGAGACTATTGGAGAATTCAGCCAAGCCCTGGCTTTGCTCTGCAAGGACCTGCAGAATACTGTCAAAAGAGTCTTGGTCATGGAAGGTTGCATCTTGGAGGCTAAGGACTCTATTTGTGGCATTCAAGCTAACAATTTTCTGGTCTACTAAATATGATGTAGCAGTTGGAGGCCAGAGTTGAAGATGCTGAGAAGCACTCCAGACATATCAGCATCTAAATAGCAGGTGTACCTGAGGATCAGAGTGGACAACTTGGATACAATTCATCACACAATGACTAAATATGTGGGTCATGGCTGAGTAGGTCTTCATGTGTTTTATGTTGGAAAGCGCACACAGATCCCTGGCCCCCATCAATCCTGGAGCCCCGTCACGACCCACATCTTCAATTTCATAGACAGGAATGCTACCCTGATGGACTCCCACAAAGTTGACACACCACTATATGGATTGTCGTGTGTCATAGTGTTTCTTGGTGGAACTCTGAAGGTGCAACAATAACACAGCTCTTTCCTGGAAGTGAAGTAAAAAATGAAGGCCATGCAAATTAAATACATTCCCTGCCTGTCTCAGTGTATTCCTCAGAGATTAGACATTCTTTTTACACACACCTGAAAGTGCTTGGGTCTGGGCAGAGGAAAGGCCTAACTTTGAATGTAGGCGCTGGCCCCTAGAGGGTGAAACCAAGAAGAAGGTTGAGGACTCTTGTGTTTGGAAACAGCTGAAACACAGAACACAGAAGATTAGACTTAGGCACCACTCCGAAGCCGCATAATCCAGTAGCCCTAAACAATAACACCTGGCATCTGACAGGGATGACCCATGAACTACTGGACATGTTTTTGGGTTACCTGTGTCTTATTTTTCTTATTCCTGTGGTAGAACACATCCTGTTAGGTGGGGGCCATTACTTGGGGGTTTTTGGTTCGTGGGGTGGATTATGGAGTTAGGCCTGGGGGTGTTGGTACAAGGGGACCAGGTTGGAGTTCATTTGTCCAGTTGCCAATCGTCTCCAGTTAATTCCACAACACATAATTCCAGTTTAATAAGTATGGGATGGGGGAGGGTGGACTATGTAGGATTTCTTTGTAAGATGTTCACTTTGTCATTATGTTTTAGCGCACATTTAACAGACTTAACATGTATGCACACCATTTGGGCGGTGCACAGACATAATATCGAGTCCAAAATATCGTTTGGACATAATATCGAGTATTTAATATAGACTGGACAAAATATCGACAGGACAGAATATAGACAACAAAAATATCGTTTTTAAGGTAAGTGAAGTAATATCGACTGTAAAAAATTATAGATAGTTAAAATATCGAAATATATAATATAGATAGTTGAAAATATCGATTTTTTAATAATATATAATATTTTATAGTGTATTTTTATGTTATAATATGTGTGAAAAGTGTGTATTTATGTTATAAATAATTTTATTAAATGAAATTTGTTTTTATAATTATTGCGTAATGTAATTCTGTAGCGGGTTGTGGGTTTATCGGGGAATGGGGTGGGAAGTAATTTAATTATAATTAATTAAATATGTAAATGTATTTATTGATAGTAATTAGTAATTAATTGTTACTTAATTTATATTTGTTAATTAATTTAATTATAATTTTCAAATCATGTATATTAATTGATTAATTGGTAATTATGTAAATGTTACTAATTTAATTTCTGTAGGGGGTTGTGGGTTTATAGGGGAATAGGGTGGGAAGTAAATTAATTATAATTAAATGAATATGTAAATGTATTTATTGATATTAATTAGTAATTAATTGATATTAGTTTATTAATTTAATTATAATTGTTAATTTATTTATATTAATTGATTAATTGGTAATTGTGTAAATTTTACTAATTTATTTTCTGTAGCGGGTTGTGGGTTTATAGGTGCATAGGGTGCAAAGTATTTTTTTTATAATTAATTAAAAAATAAAATTAATTAAACGTTATTTATTTGGAAATAATTGTGAAATAATTTTAAGTATTAAAAAAATAATTGTTAATGTATAATTAATTTGTATTATTAGGTGAATAATTAAAATAATTATTGTTAAATAGTAATTTTAAAATATTATTTATTCTATTAGATAACATTTGTATTCACTTTTTATTAATTATTAATAGATATTCATTGATAGAATTTTGAATAATATATGAAATATTTACTTTCCCTAATGTTGTATTCTCTGGAGTGGGAATAGTCATTTTACCCCTACCCTATCCAACGCTTTCCCTACTGTTGCACCCAGTGGAGTGGGAATAGTAATTTTAACCCCTACGCTATCCAACACTTTCCCTACTGTTGCACCCACTGGAGTGGGAATAGTAATTTTAACCCCTACGCTATCCAATGCTTTCCCTACTGTTGCACCCACTGGAGTGGGAATAGTAATTATAACCCCTACGCTATCCAACACTTTCCCTACTGTTGCACTCTTTGGAGTGTGAATAGTAATTTTAACCCCTACGCTATCCAACGCTTTCCCTACTGTTGCACTGTTTGGAGTGGGAATAGTAATTTTAACCCCTACGCTATCCAACGCTTTCCCTACTGTTGCACGCACTGGAGTGGGAATAGTAATTTTAACCCCTACGCTATCCAACACTTTCCCTACTGTTGCACTCTTTGGAGTGGGAATAGTAATTTTAACCCCTACGCTATCCAACGCTTTCCCTACTATTGCACTCTTTGGAGTGGGAATATTAATTTTAACCCCTTCCTATCCAACGCTTTCCCGACTGTTGCACCCACTGGAGTGGGAATAGTAATTTTTACCCTTACGCTATCCAACGCTTTCCCTACTGTAGCACTCTTTGGAGTGGGAATAGTCATTTTTACCCTTACGCTATCCAACGCTTTCCCTACTGTTGCACTCACTGGAGTGGGAATAATAATTTTAACCCCTACGCTATCCAGCGCTTTCCCTACTGTTGCACTCTTTGGAGTGGGAATATTAATTTATACCCTTACGTTATCCAACGCTTTCCCTACTGTTGCACTTACTGGAGTGGGAATAGTAATTTTAACCCCTACGTTATCCAACGCTTTCCCTACTCTTGCACTCTTTGGAGTGGGAATAATAATTTTTACCCCTACGCTATCCAACGTTTTCCCTACTGTTGCACCCACTGGAGTGGGAATAGTAAATTTAACCCCTACACTATCCAACGCTTACCCTATGCTTGCATTCTTTGCAGTGGGAATAGTAATTTTTACACTTTTGTTATTGTACGTTAATATTATTGGCTATTATTTAATTATATTTTGTTACTCTATATATATGTTTTAAGAAGTATGATTAAAGAAAATTTATTTTGACTTTCATTAATTATTTAATTATTATAAGTTAATTTAAGTATTTTTAAGTATATTTTAGTAATTAATTATTAATATTAATGTAATTTAACATTGTTTTTATTAAAGTCGATATTTTTTACAACTGTATTTTTGTAAACGATATTTTAAACTCGATATTTTTGTACTTACCTGTTAGTACATAGAAACTCGATATTTTGACAGTCTATATTTTGTCAACGATATTATTGCAACTCGATATTTTGGCAATCAATATTATTTCTGTGATCCCATTTGGGCATCATTTTCTTTACAGGTACCCTCCCCAATGGCTGAGCCGATTGAGACAGTAGATCTGGGCTAATTGAAGATATTGGCATAGAATGTCAATAGCATGCTAGACAGAGTAAAGAGCGGGGCTGTTCTGAAGGTAGTCCAGTGCATGCTGCCAAGCCTACTTTTCCTCCAAGAGTCCCATTTGGTAGGCAATAGATGCACCTTTTTTGCCCGGCTGGGCATTTCCCAATTTTTCCAGTAGGGTTTACTAGAGAATCAAGGGGAGTAGCTTTCTTGGTTCACAGCCATATTCCATTTAAGGCAATGCAATTCTGGCATGACAAATTCAGTAGATTTGTGTTGGTCACTGTGCTCATAAGGGGGGACCCGATATAGATACTCAGAGTATATGTTCCACTCCCCCATCAGTGAAATTTCTCCAGGCCATTGGCAAAGTATTACTGCAACTTCCAACCAGACCTTGGATTATTGGGGAGTTTTGAATGGAAACAGGGATCTATCCATGGATTAGTCTGTTGTTACACCATGGAGACACACAGGTCCAATGCTCCTGTACAGGTTCTTGGATGCCATGGGGCTCACAGATGTGTGGTAACTTCTCCATCAAATGGAGAGGTGTTACTATTTTTTCTCTGGGACTCACAAGGTGTTCTCCCATTGGGACTAATTCCTCATTGCCTAATTCAGAGGCTCCTAGAGTGGTAGGCTGAATTATTGTAGCCAGTGGATTTTTGGATCATTCTCCAACTGAACTGACCCTCAGGATGGGCCAGATACAAGCCTGGACTGGCTGTCTTCCCTAGTGAGCACATATGAAAGCATTGACAATTACCGCTTGTTAAACAAAGGTTCTGTCGACTCCCCTGAAATCCTTTGGGTGGCGCTAAAGGCCATGGTGAGAGGCAATATAATTACCTAAAGGGCTGGTAAGAAGCGAAGGTTGCAACAGTATGTTGTTGACCTCTAAGCATGTATCCTGGAACAGGAAACACAATACTTTACAACACCTGAACAGGTCCTTCTCTGAGACTCACTACATACATAATCAGTCCTCCAACAAAGTATTAAATGAACCCTGTGCAGTGTATTGGATTTACCAATGGGGGACAAAGTCAGCAAAACTCTTCATTGGCTGTGCATAAACACCTCATGCTTGGGGCCCAGTCACTTGGGTCCTGAAAAATAGGGTTTTGAGATTTGGGTGGACCCTTATGTTGCCAGTATATTTGTATCCTATTAAGCTGTCCTGTATTAAAAATCCAGGGAGCTCACCAACTTATATCTATCTGAAATTGTGGCTGATTCCCCACTGGAGTCTGAACGCAGTTGAGAAGGCACAAGCAGGAGATTATTGTTGTGAAGCTGGTCGAAGAAATTGGCCAGCTTCAATCAGGCCATACCCTAGGCCTTAATGGGTTTCTGCTATCAGTTTTCTAGGTCTACTGACTGGCTATACCTCTTCTGGAGTTATTTCAGGAGGTTCTTGAGGGAGGGAGCACTTCCACCTGACCTTTGCATGGTGGACATTATCATCATTCCCAGCCTCCGGTTCCATGCTTTTTGAGGTGAAGATCTGGGCAAAAGCTTTGCTGAACTATCTGAGGAAAGTGGTTGGCTCCATGGTTCATCATTATCAATCCTGCTCAGTGTTTAATAGGGCTTCTACCACAATAGATGGGTTCAGAATGAATTGGCCTTGTCCGATAGACTGTTGAGCACCCAGAAACTGCTCCTGGTTGATTTTCACAAAGCATTCAGCTCAGAGGGGTGGGAATATTTATGTTCACTCTTAGCCAAGATGAACTTTGGCCCTTGTTTCATTAGATGTATTGGACTACTTTACTCAACATTGTCAGCCAAGATTAGGATAGGGTTTTCGGTCTCGTGCACTTTTCCCACACAGAGAGGAACTGACAGGGCTGTCTGCAGTCACCTTTACTTTGTGCCCTAGCATTGACCCCTTGGCAAAGTGTGAGTCAGATGTCATGGATAGGGTGGCATTATATGCAGACGATGTCCTGATTTTTATGGATGAGTCTAAGGCTGACTTTTACGTCCTCCAGATATTCTTTTTATTTTTGAGCCCTTCCTATGACTCCAAATCCATGTTTTTTATATACCCAATTGGTTTCTCCATTCTGTTGCTGGTATGGGCAGCCAGCTTTCTGATGCTCTATATGGGGGTTAAGTACCTAGGAATGTATGTGATGAAGGATAGTCAACTTGCATGAAAGTGGAACTTAAAACCACAATTGGAGAGGCTAATTTGGGAGTTTTTGTGTTTGGTTAGCACTCCTATTGTCTTTCATGGGCTGGTCGTTAATCTTCAAAATGATGGCTTTACCAACTTTAGAACATCAGTGGTCTGTACCCATGTTATTTGCCTGTCTCAGTACTCTCTTGATGGAGTTCTTGTGGAACTGCCTTTAACTCGGATTGCTTTGGTCAAGTGCTTAAAGCCAAGTTTCAAAGAAAGTGGTGTAGTGTTTCCTAATATAGGGTCTCACAAGTCATCCTTTATATAGGCTGGTTCAACAAGCTGGATGATCCTGTGTAAGTGTTTCAAAGAAGGCCAATGCAGGCGATGTAGATTTTGCACCTGTTACTGGAGGTCCTCCTCTAATTTCCCTTCGTACTGCCATGAAAAGTGTACTTCAAATTTGGTGTGAGATGCTCAGGACCCGGGGTAGATCCAGGGCCTGAAGTGAAAGTTCCCATTGTGTGGTGTGGGACTTGGATCTGGCAGGTTACAGAGCTGTGTGGCATCAAAAGATGGGATGTCATTGGCAATTCAAACGCTGGGCGACCTCCTGACAGGGATAATGCTTAATGCTTCAGACTAGCAGGAGGAGTATCACCTCCAATGTAGCCAGTCTTACTAATTTCTGAAAATTGTGACTGCACTCACACAATATGTTTCTGATTTAGGGGAACTCCCTGACTACAGTCCACTGGAAGCCAAAGTCTTACTTGAGAAACTAACAGATCACAAAACGTATGCCATCTATCAGTCACTCATAGGTACTACACCAAGTTCTTTCAAACCTTTTACAGGTTGCATGGATGGGTAACGTGGGTGCCCTCACTGATGATGACTGGCAGAAAGCAGAAAGACACTATCACCTCACAATTTCATTCAATGCAATTGAAGTATCTACACAGGGCTTATTACAAGAGGGACAGACTGTGGAAAATGGGAGAGTTCACTTCACCACTTTGTCCTTTTAATTGGTGGATCTTTTACACACAGTATGGAGTTGTGGTAGGAAAGCTCCATTTCAAGAAGGGGTTCTCAGGTGCTTTGGAGAGGTTTTAGGCTGAAGTCTCCCTAGAGACCTTACACTTCCCTTTACTGCACATCACTACAGAGGTTGACTGTAATAGATACAAAAGGGACCCGCTCTGGATCAGATTGGTAGGCGCCTACAGGGACATTGCTAGAGCTTGGAAAGGCATAGATCCCTGTCCATGGAGGGTCGGAGGAGGGGGATGGAATGTTGCATAGGTCTGGAGAGACCAATCTACATAGCCAGAGGGTGTCCTTATAAATATGACAGTAATTGCAAGGATTGGAGTCAGTACCACGGTATTACTCTCAAACTATGTAGCCTCGAGCAGTAGGAGGATTTCCATTTGAAGCTCAGGTAGCCTAAGCTGATGTACCAGTTGGTTGGAAACTGGGGAGGGAGGGTCATGATTTGGAAATCACGCTATTCTGATAAGGTTTCCAGATGTGTGTTGCATCAACAGGCAATAATATTAGATATTTATGAGATGGATTGTTGTACTGTAAACCATGGGTGCTGGTTTTGAAAATGACAATAAAACTTTTGTTAACAAACAAAAAATCAAAGTTCCAATGTTAGTCTGTCATGACGGTACACTGAGACCTAAGCATATTTTGCAGCTCACTGTGATGGAGTGTGTGTTAGATACACTAACCAGGTTCACCCTGGTCAATATTTGTGTCTTCTGACATAGTCTTTTAAGTTCTAATTCATCACAGGAGTACACATTTGATACCCCCAGGACCACAGGGGAGAAACCTAGGGACTCACAGGGTGTCTGGCAGAGGCCAACATAAGGGTCTAATCCAGGTCCAGCTGCCACTGATAATCTGAGTACTAGCCGGAAAATGTGTCCACAGAACAAGGACAGCCCAGGGCAAATATTTATAAAAGAACAGACATCCTATGGGAAGAATTTGGATGATTATCTACCAGGCTGCTCAAAAGTAATTTAATCAATCATATATATTTGTATGCCATCTTTGATCAATACAATACAGTAAACGAGAAATAAATCTGTGAAAAACACTCATCTTAGTTTCAAATGGAGTCATTCATTTCACTAAAACATGGTGCAATATATACAGTGAAGCATTAGTGCAGACTGCACAGAACATAAATACAGAAGTGTACAAATACACTGAAGAACTCAAGCTTGATGGTATATTAAACAAATATCTACACAAGGTTGTCATCAGGGAGAAACCAGACCCTCCAATAGAAACAGGCACTGGTCTTGCCTTTCAGTCTATAATCAACCCTTGTCACATTTGAGAAATCCCTTTCCATTGGTTGTTTCATACCTCATTGAATGTGGAGCTGCAGGAAAGTGACCTTTTTATGGTCAGCCCCTCCCCCCATTTTTTGCATCTAATATTGATGGTAATGACTCTGATAGTGCACTGGACTCCGCTTCCCAGACCCAGTGCCTGTGCTCTCTCCCAAAACTGATATGGTTGACTTGATAATCCCAAATTGGCAAATATTTGACCTCCGTATAAGTCTCTAGTGTATGGTACCAGGGGTACTCAGAGCATAGGTGGTAAAGGGGTCTCCAGGGCTGCAGCACTGTCTTGTGCCACCATGAGTGACTCAAGCAAACTAATGACAGCAGGCCTGCATTGGAGACTGCAGAAGCAGTGCAAACTGCTCAAACTCAACTATGCCCTGGCTCTGTGCAGCACAGTCAATATACTATTTTAAAATATGTCAGACAACACTAAGGATGGGTTCCTGGGCCTAGGAGGCAGAGTACAGTATATTAAAGGTGAGGGCATATAAGTGCAATCCTGTATGTCCCTGTAGAAGTGTTTCCCACTGGACGCTACTGTAAGTTTTAGCAGTCCATAGGATAACCTGCTCTACCACCCAGGCAGTCTCTAGGTTGGCAGCTCCATTATGGTACCCCCGAAATATGTAATGTTTGGTATTAAACAATGCGCTTTCTCACCCAGCACACAGATGTTGTGTCCTGAATGATGAGACACGCACCTAGGTGGCTACCTTAGAGATTGCCCACCTGGTTGTCCCAGCTTCTCGGGGCTCCGCCGTTTTTTTTTTCTTTTAAATTCTCTCACTTCCTTTTATCAGTAGTTGCATCTCCCAGCATGAATGTTCACGGGCTTCCACATTTTTTTTTATTGTGAGTTGAATGTAATAACGTTATAAAACATATATCTATTTTTGGCATGTAAAATTGTCTCGATAGATAAATTATAAACGACTTTGCAAAGATAACTGTAATTTTTACAATGAATAAAATCCTTAACCAAACACTCCGACACAGCAACTATTTTAAAGTACAGTGACAAATGTCATTGACTATACAATTTTCACATGCTGGAAGGACCAAAAATATATCATGAAAGCACATGGAAAGGAATGTTTTCAGGAACTCATTTATTCAGCAAACTTACAGCAGCTAAGGTTAAAACCATTTTCATGAGCACATTCAGGCTTCTGGACAGGAAAGTGAATATTTTTAAAGCTGTCTTCTTCATAAGCAGGTCTCCCAGTACAAGCAAATTCTGCGAACTAAATGGTCACTCTAGTTCGATATTGTGTTCCATCCTTGGTCACAGTGTCACAGTCTAAGCATTCTACAACTGACCACTGTTCAGGTATAATCCACGAGGAGTCCCCATGGGAGAATAAGTCTATAAATGAGTTTTTTATTTTTTATTTCTGAGTAAACTTGCAAATGTATCTGGTTCCAGAGCGCAGACTATCAGGCTATATTTTTCACAAGGGTTGTCTAGTTGCTCTTTGTGCCCTTGAGTACCTGTCAACCAATTATAAAAATGCTACATTTCTCAGAAATAGGTGCAAACTAAGAGATCATTCAGAGGAAACTTGCAATTGGCTTTATTGGATGCCACGGATAAATACAAGGCTTGGCACAGGTGAGTAGAATTACTGCTGGGCATTTAGAGAAAGATTGGTAATAGTGTATTGAGGTGTTAGAAATTAGATGGTACTGAAAATTCTTTAAATATGATTGGGTTTGGGATGATATTCAGTAGATCAACTGCTTTTGTTTTCAATGTATGGAGTACTCAGTCATTTAAACATAATGTAAAGGTTATGGGGCTGCTATGCGTTTATGGGCCAAAAAAATTGATATTTTAAACAGAAAGTCGTATGCATCTTCTATAGTGGAGTACATACAGTCTTGTGGTACTGCCCTCGACATCAACATAGGAACAGAGAGGAGACAAACAATTTAAGTGGTGAGATTTTGAATTTTTTTTTATGACACTTGGGTATATTTACTAAGATTTTGCGCTGTGTTTGTGTTATAAATGTAATGCAAATTGATGCAATTATTTTTTAACCAATTTTCTTTCCAACGGAAAACTTGTTTTGCATGGAAAACACCTCAAAGTAACGCAAAGAAGTCAATACAGCTGCTTTCCATTACTTAGCACCAAATGGACTTTCCATGAGGGGTGCTTGGTTATTTTCATCCAACCACCTAAGGGTTGTGAACAAAACTCAATTCACTTAAAGAAGTCGACGGGGGTTTGCGGAAAAAAATAGTGCCTATTTCAGATAGGCGCTATCACAGAGAAAATCTTTTCTCCTTTCTTGTCCGACTTTGCAAGTGTGCTGCATTGTACAGAACACATGCAAAGTGGGAGAAGTTTTAAAGTTAGTCTATAATTGGTATTTTGTACTGTAAAGGCATCCATTCTAGTGGAAAACCTATGCTAGACTCACGCAGACAGCCTTGCAATGTGGTGCAAAGGTTTGTGCGTTGTGCACAGCAGCAAATTTCAGGGTCAAGGCTAGGCAGAGGGAGGACAGTGTCATATTTCTGTCAATATGGTGATACCCTGCTTTCTACTGCTCACGCAACCCAGCACATTTGCTACTGTGCTGCATTGAGTGATAATTTAGTTAATCTGCCCCCAGGTGTTTAAATCTTACTCGTTTTTCTTCTGTTTTGCTTGATCTGGTACAATGGATTACTCTTGGTTTGTTCGTGCTCTCCTGTCCTGTGCGTCCTCAATTGCATTTGGCTCAGTTTAATTCTTCAGCATCTTTTTGGCAGAAAATAGAAATTGCATTTTTAATATGACTTCTGCATATTGGTAATGGTGAAATCATCACAACAAAGCTCGACAATCAAACACAATGCTCACTACTCTACCAGAAGCAGCAGAGAAATTCTCTCACTAGCTTCCACAAGACCACAAATGAGAAGAAAAGTGGAATAAGTCACTCTATAAATGCGCCATCAAACCAAAGCCACCCAACATGCTGCCAGAGGACCCAAAGGACAAAACAGGTAAATGCAAAACAAGTGGAGACTTCAGAAGACTTTGGGGCATATGTACAACAAACTGACAGAGTGCAGCTTTAGCCTTCCTGGCGCAACGCCGCACTCTGCCACTTTTAGAAACGCAGGGCTGCACCATATTTACAACAATATGGTGTAGCCCTGCGTTTCCCCCTGCACTGCAACCTAGCGCCAACGCGGGCACCCTTGCACCATAGTGCATTGAGGGGAAGATTATTTATGTGCAGGAAGGTTTCCCTTCCTGCACATAAACAATCTTTAAATGACGTTTTAACTTTTTTGAGTGCTGCTTAATGCAGCACACATTGAAGTTACAAGACGTCAGGTTTTTTAAAATTGCTTATATGCAGGAAGATTACCCTTACTGCACATAAACAATCAATGGCAATTTGCTGTTCCTATATGTGCTGCACAACGCAGCACGCATGGAAACAGCAACAACGAGGAGAAATAAAGCATTTCTCCTTATTTCGGCTGTTTAAGACCAGGTGTTCCCCGGTCCTAATTTTGCGCTGCCTCCTATTTATGCTGCCCTTATACATAGGGTTAAAATCAATCGGTGTTGCAGTGGAACACCCACCACAACACCCATCGCCCTCCTCTTTCACGCTAAGTAATGTGTGAAAGGGGGCCTTATTACAAGGCAGCGTTAAGCCACGTTAAGGGCTTAACGCTGCTTTATAAATAAGGCGAAGCCCTTATCACCATCACAACGTCACTAAAAGTGATGTTCTGGTGGCGATAGGGGCTTGTAAATATGCCCCTTAGTATCACACCAAACAATACAACAAGTTCTCTCAGATCCACAAAGGACCACAAATACACACATAAATGGCATGAGGTGTTCAGAAGATCAACGAAAGGAGAAGGCACCACAACACATTCCCAAATGCTCCATAAGGTTTAGGGGAAGAGAAAGCAGCATGAGAACTTGTACTTTTTGCACACCATAAAGTTTATAAACCCCACACTTTTGTGCCAAATACACAGCTCAGTTTAAACTTGCCATTTTTATGCAAAACTTAGCAGTAAACATTGGCTTAGGATGCAGCAAATCTGTAATGCCCTGGGCACTATTATGTAAAATCGTATTTAGGAGGAAATAGGTGATTTCAAAAACTGAAATGAGTTTCAAAAACGTCCTATGTGCCCCTTCAGCAATGCAAGCATCACTGCCGGACTTTGCATTTCAAGTTTGAAGTCGATGTTCTGTGAAGTTTCGGTCCTCTTACCAAACCTATTTGATTTTATGGTAATTTTATTTCAGCTTTTCTGGCATGTAAAGGTTAAGAGGAAGGGAATGAACAGCTGGCATTTTATATGTATTTACTCTCTCTAGGCTTGCTCATTGAAGTCCTACTGTGTACAAGATTGCGTTCAAATCCAAATTTAATTTCACACTTCTGGGGCAGGTGTCACCCGCTCTCAGACTCGAGGACCTGTTCGAGATTTGACGAGAGAAGTCACTTGGCAGCCAAAGGCACTGAGGTGCAATGAGAGAGAAAAGGGACTACCATGTTACTGACACTTATTGACAGGCCTGGGCACGTTCCTCTTTGAAAGCATGAGATGCAATTGAATGGAATAAACTTGTGACAAAATGATTCTGATGGTCTCGGTTTTACCCTTTCAATCAATGCAATTGCTCAAAGTGGTTTGAATAACATTGAGCTGAGGGAAGAGAGGATGCGCAGCTGCAACTGGAAACTTCTCAGCCGTATCCTTCGGAGCAAAAGGCGGTATTTAATTGCACAACGTGTAAAACAATTGAATCCGGAGCTTAGGAAGAGGAATTGATTTTTATTTCGCTCCAGCCAGATTAATTGACTCCTATCCTACTAGTAAATAATGCATTATACGACACCTGAGCGCCAACATCTGCACCTCCTTCAATTCCCTTGTGATCACTTGGCTAATCAGAGGGTTACACAATATAGGCGTCCTGGCTCCATTGACGTCAGTTATGTTAGTTTTGTAACCACTTTGTCCTTGGCTACACCTTCAATGTGAAGTGATGGCCCAGAGAGCGGAAAGGAAGGCTCAATCAAGATGGCGAGAAGTAACGTGCTGATCCGAAGAACATTGGCAAATAAATATATAATGGTGTCATCTTTGAAATTATGCATTGGTTAAGGCGATGTTCAACTGATAGCGGCCTGCTTTTTAGAGGGAATTATGTTTACTTTTATCCGAAGTTCTCACGGGATTTCGAGGTTTGCACTATGTGTGCTATTGTGTGTTAACTGGAGTACGTGCTGGCCCAACCAAGTGCATTGTGTTTCTAAATGTGACCTTATTCACATAGATCTTATAGATCTTTAGATTTGTATATATTGATATGACATAGTGCACGTAGTAATGCCTACAAGTGTAGTGCACGCGGTTTATATGGACTAATGTTTGTTAATTATTTACATGCTAACTGTTACTGCCACATGACATTTGTAGGGTGCACTGGACCTACTTGTGTGGCCTTGAAGTGCGCAGCCTTGTCTGATTAGTTGCAGACTGAAGCATTCATGATTGGAGTTTGGTGCCATGCATGAGGTACTGGCTACTAAACGAATCAGTTCAGTTCAATAGTCCTAATTCAGTCATAAAGAATTAAAATACATTATACATCATATAGTTTTTCAGATTCAGAGGTTATTAAGAAAACTACATGCATCAATTAAAACTGATTTAAAACATAATTAAATATAATTAATGTATACATTTAGACAGTTGTAAAAAATTACTGTATTAGCACCCCAGGTGACTAGCACTTATTTAGAACTATTACCAACCTCATCCAAGCTTTCATATGTATCCTTATGAAGCATGCCTCTTCCTCAGTTTTATCACAGACAACATATAGTTGAGGACACAGAAACAAATCATAGGAGTGTTTACATTTTTTTTTATCAGCCCCACTTGGTGCGATGTAAAGTGCTTGTGCTTTAAGAGTGGTCATAAGAAGCTACTTCTCAGGCTACTCTCTAAGGAGCAAAAAAGTATGAACAAATCTTGTAGATTGAAACTTTTCTGAACTAGTCATTTGTTTGTTATAGTTTGAGGGAAAAGTAGCTCCTATATACTTCCCTTCCACTAATGTGTCATTATGGGTTTTTCACATGGTCCTTGTGATTGATCCTTCTGAAGCCGACCATAGAAGCATTGTTGACCTCAATGTGTTTGTGTTGGATGGTGGCCTTTTTACTTAAAAGTCTGTCCTCTGGTTCAGATAATAAAAAACATGTGAGTACACTTACAATAAACTGGGATATGCAGCCTTTGTGGTTAGCTCAGGAGGCTGTAAAATGCACTGGTGCAGTGGTCATAATCTATCGCTGCATTAGAACATTTTTCAGACTTAGGAACCAGCAATTTGAAATTCCCCAAGGTATTTGGATGTTTTTAGAAAACAAAGTTCTGTAGAGATCAACTTGTGAGTTTATGGAAGGTCTATGGTTAATGTGCCACCAAACAGACATAAGGGAATATTCTCAAGAACTTGCCATAATCATCGTTAAAATAGGTTAAAGCAAATTTTTCATAATATCGTCTCTGTGTTACGTCGTATTCACAACACAGTAGTAACATGCGATTGTTTCCCGAGAACGCGTCAAATGTCCGCAATAAAATTACTGGTACGGCAATGAAAATCTAAACCCGAATGTGAAAAAAAATGGTCTACGGTTAATGAGCCACCAAACAGACATAGGGGGATATTCTCAAGAACATAGGATAATCATAGTCTAAATAGGTTAAAGCAATTTTTCATATAGTCGTCTCTGTGTTAAAATCGTATTCACTAACTTTTGTTTTTAGCCGTGACACTCAATGTTATTGTAACACCACACTAGATTAAATTAAGATCTCTCAAAGTTTATTTTCTTAAAACAAATTCATTCTTCATCAAAAACATTTTTGCAAATATATTCGTGCAGTGCTCTGGTACAATATTCACACCTCTCTCTAACAATTCCGTATTACGGTATTCTAGCACAGAGTCACTGATGGTTATGCATCAAACTTAAATAATAAATAAATAAAGCAAGAAGTTCACAAATTACTTAATAGGCATATTCAAAATACACATACAATAAAATAAGTCCTTTGTCGACGCGTTTCGGTGCATAAAGGTATAGTGGCACCTTCTTCAGGACAGATGAATTAAAACCCAATGTGTTCTTCTTTCTAGAAAGAAATGCATACCATTAATTTATTGTGATAGGAGAGAAATTATTCTAGTTGTGGGCACATCTAGTTCATGTCACTATCTAGGCTATTTATCAAAACTTATAAGCCCAACTTACTTGAATTGTTGGGGTACGGTTCCTGCTCTTAATAATCAGGACACCTATGTCATCAATTTTGAAAAACGCGTCGACAAAGGACTTATTTTATTGTATGTGTATTTTGAATATGCCTATTAAGTAATTTGTGAACTTCTTGCTTTATTTATTTATTATTTAAGTTTGATGCATAACCATCAGTGACTCTGTGCTAGAATAACGTAATACGGAATTGTTAGAGAGAGGTGTGAATATTGTACCAGAGCCCTGCACGAATATATTTGCAAAAATGTTTTTAATGAAGAATGAATTTGTTTTAAGAAAATAAACTTTGAGGGATCTTAATTTAATCTAGTGTGGTGTTACAATAACATTGAGTGTCACGGCTAAAAACAAAAGTTATTGGATATGCATGTAGGCCTGTTGGTCACTAACACAAAAGCCTAATAACACAGAAAGGAAACTTTTTTGAAAACTACTCTATACCCAGTCCTTTCTGGTCTCTGGAAAACTCTCTTCTTTGCAAGAACATCGTATTCACAACAGGCAGTAACATGCGATTTTTTCCCGATAACGCGTCGAATGTCCGCAATAAAATTACCTGTATGGCAATGAAAATCTAAACCTGAATGTGAAAAAAATGGTGATGGGCCCAACTGCGATAAAAAATTCTGCGATAAGCAGCGCCAGGCCTGCAAGTCCCACAAGTCCACTGTCCACAACACTACAAACACCATCAGTATATGTCCACATGGACATGCCTGTGCTCTGCTTACTGAAGTCTGTCCAGCACATCACCGCCACACATGGCATTCTGTACATTCTAATTCATGGGGGACATGCCTTCTTCACACATACTTTGTTCTCACCTCTCCCGACATTCTGGAATTGTGTGGCTGAGGGGCCATGCTGTTTTCGGAAGGTCAGCTGTCTTGTTCTGAACTGCCGCAGTGGTAGTCCGGGGGGTTCGGGGGGCCTGGGGTGGTGGGTGTTGTGGCCCTCTTGGGTCTCCGAGCTGCATGATCAGTAGCTCCTTCACATGTGTTGGTCTTCAGATGTGACTCTGGGCTGGGCTCCCATTCATATTGCAGGTTGTCATCCTGTTTAACACCAGTAAAATGTAACTGCTGGACGGAAGGCTAAATGATTCAAACATTCTTCACCAGTCAAGAGATCTAGGTTAAATCCATTGTTCTTTTGCCCACTGCACCAAGCCAGTTTGGACCCAGCCATATGCAAATCAGTCTTGACCCTGTACCTCATGGGAACAGTCCAGACTGAACTGCCAAGCCAGGTCATCCCTGGACTGGAAACAAGCATCCTGGGACCGGTATTAGGGTATGTCACCCTTCATCAGCCAGGCTAGCTTGAATCCAATTGGTTGCAGGGTCAAGCCTGATTTGCTTATGGCTGGGTCCAAACTGGGATGGCATGTTGAGCAAACAAACGATGGATTTAGGCCCAGATCTCTGTACTGAGGTGACTTTGTCCATCAATTGTTCTTTTTGCATTGAACACCAGTAAAAGGCAGGTGTTAAATCTCTGCTGCTAATGCCTTATCGCCTGTTTTTGGATCTCATCGCAGATCTGACTGGTCGTTGAGAATATCGCAAAGTGTTTTTTTTGTGTGTGTTTTTGCACGGGAGTGCCTACTCTGTATATCATTAGTGTTAGTTGTTGCTCTCATCCGTGGCAATGTTTTCTGCGGCAGCTATTGCTGGAAAACCTGCGATATAGGCAGTTTGCACCAGCTTGAGAATAGGGCGATAAATCTACCTCCACTTCTGCTGCGCTAAAGTGCCGATAATTCAGCTATAAGTCCTTGAAAATAGTTTCTCTGATGCTGCAAACAAAGTGAGCTCTATAGAGCGACAGAATACAGTCTAAAGAGGGACCAAGTTCAACATTAAAAGTGGGTACAAGAGCATTCTATTTGCCCAGTTAGTTGCAGTGTGCTGAGATTTAATTTCTGCGTTGAGAAGATAATGTCAAAAAGAATTCAGCTTTGACTCAAGAGCCACTGGTCCATAGAGACAGTAGCGCTGGTTTCTCCATAAGGACCTGATTTTATAGGTGACTAGCAGCCCGTCCCGACCTTGTCCGGGAGCTTTCAAGTTTCCCCCTACCCACGCCTGCACCGACATTGCCCAGCAGCCCGTGCCCCCGCCCGCCCTGTCCCCCGCCTGCCGCCTGGCCCGACCCTCGCCAGGCCTGAGTCAATGGAGGTGTTAGTCCCCGTCCCCCCCTTCCCCGACCCCCGCCTGCCCTGACATTGCCTTTTGTAACTCCCCCTCCCCCGCCTGGCCCGACACCTGCCTGCTTACCTCAGCCACCGCTCCTGAGTTGACAGCTCCTCGCCGCTCTGCTCCTCACCGCCTGTCCGCCGCCGCTCCTCCCCCGCGGTATACAACTGTTACAATGAAGATTTTACCACGCACTACCATTACAACGCAGGCTTTACCACGCATACCATTACAACGCATTGCGCTGGGGGGCGCTCTAGGATAGGGAATAAGTATATTTTATATCCAACATCTTCCCTAGTGTCCACGGGGACTGAATTCGGAATATAAAATTATACTTACCACTATCCAGCACCTCTAAGCGCTATGCGTTGTAACGGTATGCGTTGTAAATACCGTGTTGTAATGGTATGCGTGGTAAAAGTATGCGTTGTAATGTCATACATCCCTCCCCCGTGCCATGTCCGCCTCTCCGCTGGTCACACCGCCGCTGGCCTGTCCGCTGCTCCTCACATGACCGCTCCTCCCCTGCGCCATGTCCACCGCTCCTCTGACGCCGCTCTGACGCCACTCCTCGACGTGAGCACTCACGTCGCGGCCGGCGCTACTTTGGGGGGACTACTTTGTTTTTTAAATACATTTTTTACATAAGGTTTATTTTTAAACTTTATATAGCCCATAACCATCTACACACCCTGACGATTTCTACGGTGTATCAGGTGTGTAGATTGGTGCAGTGGTTCCGGAGTTTACCCGCCTCAAAGCCTGAAAGTTTCTCCTTTATTATAGTAGTATAGATTATGTAAGTAAATTAAATATTAAGGTCAAAGGTTCAGGTGAGGTGTCTTCCTTGCATGAAGTTGAGAAATCACTCCCAAGAAGAGATGTCAGTTTGGGAATGGTGATCATAAGGTTGCTATGTTTATTTGTATATTAGTTCCACTCAAGCTCCGTTTTGATAAGGATAGAAGTGAGTGAAGCTGAGAAGGAACTACATACGATTGTGAGGGCATAATATGTAACTCAACATGAAGAGGCCACCTTGCAGAATGTGGTGGTGAGCCCCTGAGACTCCCATATCGGAGACATATTTAAAAACCTTGGGTTGAATAAGGGAGCCTCTGCACCAAAGGGGCCGCATGTGCATGTGTTTCACCCTTGCTGTGTACAGATTTGCTGAACTTTGGGGTCTGGAGAGGTCAAAAAGGGGTTGTGGTATTCAACATACTCATTAAACCTGAAAGGAACCTGGCAGGATAGCAGCAACATACAAGTTTGCAAGGTGCAGCAAAGGTGGTATTCATTGTGTAGGAGAGCCCATCATTCTGAAATGTTTTCTCAACAAAATATACAAAATCCACAAAATACACCCATGGTGATTAAACAAAAAAGTCACAAAGTCACAAATTACTAACGGATGCCACACTTATTTAGCAAAGTAACAAGGTGCAACATGACACTCTTTGAATAGCTCAAAAGAATGCCTATTCAGGTGCAACCATTTATGTACATTGTTCACACCGTCAATGGTTGCACCAAGAACAAAAGCCAATTGGCATGCTCCTGATATAACTGCCCAGCCATAATTCACCAGGATAGAAAGTGTTGTACGAACAGGCCATTAAAGTTGGCCAATTGTAGGTTACTCAACACCACTTGACCAGGAAAGGGGCTTAATGTAAATGTTCACATGCCTCCTATGGAATTTATACTGCCTCAAGTTCGTGGGATGCACTCCATTTAAGTCCTGGTAACTGAACGTCATGCTAGGAGTGAATAAGCACAAAATATGCATTGCTGTACAAATAGATAAAAAATAGCATTCACAGAGGAATTAAAACAATTCAGAAACAATTGCTTTAGCATTTAAGGTGTAGACACACACAGCAAAATTAATGAAATCGCCACACTGAAATATCCCAATAGAAAATGAAGTGTTCATTAACCACCGTAAGAAGCCAGCCTGCTTTGCTAATAACCAAGAATTCACCCAGATAATACACGCCTGTTGGACCTGGCACTTTGTGCAGGGTTATCCCCAAACCCTTTGCATTCTTTCTCCTATTTTTTTGAACTTTGTTTATCAGCTTTAAGACTCTGGGAATTTTACCACTGCTGATCAGTGCTAGAGTGCATATGCTCTCTGTCTAAATTGTATTGGTAATTGGTTAACCAGTAATGGCATGTTTGATTCCATGGTAAGACCCTAGTAAAGTGTGCTGTGGGCCAGAACCTGTAATTCAAATGCTACTAGTGGGCCTGCAGCACTGATTGTGCCACCCATATGTGTTGCCCTGCAAAAATGTCTCAGACCTGCCACTGCGGTGTCTGTGTGTGCGTTTCTAAACTGCCATATCGACCTGGCAAGTGCACCCAATTGACAGGCCCAAACCTTCCCTTTTATTACATGTAATGCTCTTCTAAGGTAGGCCCAGGGTAGACAAATGGTCAGGGTGCAGTGTATTTAGAAGGCAAGATATGTGCTGGTGTGTATTACTGCCCTGATAGTGAAATATTGCCAATGTTGTTTTTCCCTATTGCAAGGACGATCTCTCCCATAGGTTATCATTGGGCCTGCCTTGTAACCTCTTACAAGTGTAACTTCCAATTGGGAAGAGATAGAAATTTGGAGTTTGGGGTACCTCAACTCACATATAAAAAACACATCTTTTAGTGAAGTTGGTTTTTAAATTGTGTGCTTAAAAATGTCACTTTTTGAAAGTGGGCATTTTCTTGCTTTACAATTCTGTGCTTCTGCTGACTTTTGAATCCACCTCTGAGGGAGGGTGACAGTTGGGATGTTTGTGCATTCACTACAGAAGTCACACCCAGAGAACTGAGGTGTGCCCTGCATATCCTTATGGCCCATCACCAGGCTGATGGGTCTTCCTGTGCTACAGTGGTTGGAGGAATTGTCCATGACCTGAAAAACAAAGAGAGGGGTTGACGGCGAGCACAGGATTACCAGCTCAGTTTACCATACTCACCTGGGCCCATAAACATTCAAACCTTGAATAGGTAATCCTGCTTCAAACTTAATGTCCTACCTATCAGAATTCTATTCACTTTAGGACTTATACCTATGCACCATGACTTACCAAATGCTTATCACCTGTGCTCTAAGTCCTAAGGATCGGAAAAGGAGTTAGCATAATACGTAGATTTTAATATTTATCTTCATGAAATAACCACTGGCTCAGGAGAAACTTTAAACTCTTTATCTATGCAAGATTTTGTAAATTATAAGCCATACAATCGAGATAAATTTTCTTTCAAGTAGAAAAAGAATTATTTAAGCAATTGTTCTGCAAGACTTTAAAGCGGAACCTTTAGACATTGGAACCTGGGAAGTATGAGAAAGGAAAACAGCACAAGGACATACCCACACAGATTATATTTACCTAGAATGGTGCGAGGACCAACCCTGGCCACGGGCAGGGACAAAGAGAAATGGACTCCCCACAGATCAGGTGCAAACGGGACAGGACAGATGCAGATCTGGACAGATGCAGGTCAGGACAGGACAGGTAACCTCAGTCAAGTACAACGCCAGTGTCACACCCCTCTCTGCGGCTAACACTCGGCCCCCAACTGGGTCATCAAATCTTCTCCCTCAGCAAAACTCCTGATTCTTCTGACAGAGTGCTCGACTAACCCTCTGCTCTTGATTGTCCTTCAGCAATTCGGTGGGTCAGTGACAGGTCCGCGACAAGTCAGACAATCTAACTGACTAAGCCCACCTTAGTTATACTATTTTCAGGGCAATGTACCACCACCCGCCCCCCCAGTGTTGCAAATTTGTGTATTCCATTCATTTGATTGTCAGAAAGGCGGGGAGAAGTCATCACACCATACTAGTACGAAATCATTCTCGTTCAATAACGTTGATCAATGTTCCCGCCCATAATTTACTTTCCCATGAATTTTATTCTACCCAGCAATATTATTTTCATTTAGCATACAATGTTAATACAAATTTGCAAGTTGTCTTCCTCTGTGCAGGTCATAGAGTCGGGTTCCCAGGCGCATAGCAGGCAAGTCTGTCATTGGCATCAGTTCAATGCCACTGCTTGAGGACTTTCAGTACTTTTGGATCATGCGCAGTGCAGATTTCAATATGGCGTTACAAGTCACCCTTCAGGCCCAAATATGAGCTATTAATAAAGTAAAAAAGAAACATTTTAGAATACGAAAATAAATGAATGCACTTTATACTGCTTATTTCTACTCTACATCATTACTTTATTTTACCTACAGCATTAATAGTTAAGCAAAACAAACAAAGTTTTGTTCAAGCGGAAGCATATGCATTAGTGTGTGAAACATGAAACAGCCATCTTGGGACTAGTGCGCAGCTGTAAGAAATTCTAACCAAACAGAAAGTACGTCACATGACGTGGATTTGGCAGACACATGCGCAGTAAAGTTCCAGCGTTTTTGGTGGCTATTTTAATGCATTCGGGTTACTGTTAGTAAAAGCACATAGCAAAACTTCCCCTAGATACTTAAAATGTTGTGTGCTATAGTTATTAAAAGAACAAAACATGTTGATTAATACGTTACATGTTATTTAGAGAGGGCTGAGTCCGAACAAGTTTCTTTACGCATGAACCCTTGCTCCATCAATCCCCTCCTTGATGGTATTCTATACCATCACTACTTAACGAACCAGATGCCAACTTTAACACTCTCCCAATTCAATTTCTTCTATTACTTCTAATTACTTCTTATCATTGCATCTCTATCTATGTGTACATCCCTGAGGTACATCCTAGCCATAGGGGCAAGCATACAGTCTGGTAACACTGGACTTCCATCTAAGTAAACAATGACACCATCTTCAGCCCTTCTCTGAAAACCTGTTTCTCCCATCCTTCCTTTTCTTTTTGCTTTGCTTCATTTTTCAAATCTCTCACTTCCTCCCATGTTCTCACACCTTCTAGCAGCATAAGTTGGCAGCTGATTCCACATGCATCAATGTTCTTGTTTACTGCCATTCTGTACTTGGCACAATGTTGGGCCACTTGGTCAGCATAACTGTTACCAGCTGTCACTTTGTCATTTCCTTAACCACGGCCGCTTCCTTTGGTAATTAAATTGCTTCTTGTTATTCCTTTACAAATTGTCAATTTTTAATTGGAGTACATAAAGTAGTCATGAACTCCCTTTTCATCCAGAGTTGGCCAACATCATGCACAACCCCGTAACTATACTAGCTATCAGTGTATATGGTTACCTTCCAGTTTTCCCCAATGTTGTAAGCTTTTATTAAGGCTAATATTTCGGCTACTTGTGCAGACTTGACTCCTGGAAAATAAGATGCTTTGACTACACCACTCAATGTACACACGGCATAAGCAGCACTCAAGTCTTCTTCTTCATCTTGCATTCATGAACCATCTACAAATAGCTCATATTCTGAATCTTTTAGCGGGCTCTCCTGTATGTCTGGGCGTGGTTTAGTACCTTATTCTGTGAGGGCGACACAATCCTGTTCGACTTCTTCCCTTACCTCTTCAACATGTGAATTAGGTAACAGTGTTGCTGGATTCAGGACAGTACATCTGGCAACTGTCACATTCTCTGCACCTAAAATGACACGCTCGTACTCAGTCAGCTGACTAGGAGTTAGGTACTGTGTGCGAGTTCGTGTCAGTAGAATCACAACTGCATGTGGGACATATATGGTTATAGGATGTCCCATCACAATGGACTCACTCTCTTCTAGACTCATGCAAGTTGCAGCTACTGCTTTCAGGCATCCTGGCAAGGCGGATGCCACTGGGTTGAAAGTGGCAGAAAAATATGCCACAGGACGTCGCATTAAACCATGGGTCTGGGTCAGTACTGAATGAGCACAGTTGCTCCTACATCACAACACAGTGTAAATTCTTTTGTATAATCAGGCATCCCTAATGCTAGAGCTGAGCAGAGACAGTTTCGTAATCTTAGGAAAGCAATCATGCTTGCTTCATCCCATTCTACTAGATCTTTTGCTCAATTCTTTGTCATTTGGATCAATGGCTCGGCTAGAACTGCAAATCCTACAATCCACTGCCTGCAGTAACCTACAACTACAAAAAACATTCTGATTTCTTTTTGAGTCTGGGGTAAATTCATGTTTCTAATTATTTTGATTCTTTCTAATGTCACTCTTCTGACTCCTCTTTCTATCTGGTGTCCCAGATATTTTACTGATGTGGTGCAAAATTGCAGTTTTTCAGGTGACACTTCATGCCCACCTTCAGCCAAATGATTTAGTAATGCAATTGTATCAACAATGGAGTCATTTCGAGTTTTAGATGTGACTATTAAGTCGTTAATATACTGCACCAAGACAGACTGTCCGGGCAGCACCAAGGATTCAAGACATTTTTTCTAAATCTGATTTAAAATGAATGGACTTTCTGTGTACCCTTGAGGAACACGATTCCAAACATATACATGTTCGTCGAATTTAAATGAGAATACCAATTTACTGTCTGGATGCAATGGAATTGAGAAAAAGGCATTGCATAGATCAATTACAGTGAACCATCCTGCACTCCATGGTATCTGATACAAAATTACTGCAGAATTTGGAACCCCTGGACAACATGAGACAACAATCTTATTCATTTTGCGCAGGTCTTGTACAACCCTATTTTTCCCACTTGGTTTCTTTATGCCAATTATAGCTGAATTACATGGACTGCTCATTATTTCTTTTAAAATGCCTTGTTTGACCAAACGCTCTATTTCTGCTGCAACACCTGCTTATATTTCTGGGCTCATTTTATACTGTTGAGTATTTGGGTAAACTGCACCTTCATTCACTGTCACTTTTATCGGTTCAACATTTGTCATTAATCCCACCTCTTTTCTGATAAAATCCCACACATCAGGATTTACAGTATTTTGGAGTACTTCTGTTAAGTCTTTTAGAGTCATCATTTTAATTTCAGTTTCTTGCTTGGATAACATTATTTTATACATTCCGTCTTCATCTGGAGTCTGAATTTCAACTTCACTTTGGGTGCAATTGATTGTGCAATTCATTTGGCACAGTATATTTCTTCCTAACAGGTTTACGGGACTGGAGTCACATACCACAAATTAATGCATTTCTTTAACCACATCGCTGCTGTGGTTATTTTTCCCCTGTGCTGATGTAAGGAAAGCTCCATTATTCATGACGAGCTCAGCTCGTCATCAGCACAGCTCAACTGTGCCTCATGACGAGCTGAGCTCGTCATGAGCATGGAAGGGGTTAAATTTGCCAATACAGATTTCCATTGGTTCTGAGACAGGGGTACTAATTTGTCTATTAGAAACGCCCACTGCCTGGATCGCTCCTCCGGAGAGGGGTAGGTTTGGGATGTCTGCTGTTCTCACAGTAGAATGGGTAGCACCAGTGTCCAACAAGAAGGTGATGTCATTTCCCTCAACTTTCCCTTCAACATAAGGACCTGACTGATCTACAGGCAAGGATGCGCCAAGTATGCATTCCTCTTCCCCCCTCTCAGGCACCGTCAGAAACTATCCTCTTCAAGAAATGTGTCTTACAAGAGAAACTGCAGTGTTACTGTAATTTTATTTCCACTTCCCTCCCAATTTCCGTTATCCACACTGTATTTGGCTTGACTCACAAAATCTGGCATAGGAGCAGAGAGTAATTGGTTTTGTATTATTTGCTGTGGTTGCCTTTGTGATACTTCATTCTGCGTCTGTGTATTTAAGTTTTGAGTTTGGACATTATTACTTTGTACTTTGTACAGACTTATACTCGTTTTCCAATGCCCCAACTTTCTTCACCCGTACCAGGGAAATGTCTTCTTTGCATCTTCTCTGCTCATTCTGTTTCTAGGCTTGCCCCCATTACCTTCACCTTGTCCTTCCCCTCTTCCATGATTATTTGCCTGCTGACTCAGTTGGAGTTCTTGCTGTTCTGCTAATTTTACTTGCGCCCACATTACCTTCTTTTTCCCAAATTCTTCCACTTATTATCAATTTCATCCCCACAATAGTTTGCATACTTAAGGATCTGGTCAACAGGGTTTGCCTGCCAACATATTTTATGGTCTTTACTCATTTGTGAAATTTCTGGTTTTAAACCTGACACAAAACGATAAATAAAATGTGTCATGTCCTTGTTATCAATGGTTTCCAACCCACTTTACTGTTTAAATACTTGTAAAAGGCGCTCATTATATGCATGCACTGATTCATCTTTATTTTGGGTCATTCTGTCCATTCTGTCCAATCTGTTTCCTTTGGGGGTATCTTTCCTTTCAAATAGGTTATTACCTGATGGTATTTTTTCATAACGTCATCTGACGGAGCCCATGTCTTAGGATCTCTAGGGTACTCATCATTAGGTCAATCTACTGTAATTGTACATTCTGTTCACAAATCTGCAGGAACAACTATGTCAAATAAACCACCCAAATCCTTTAACAGCAGTTTTGAAACTTTCACAAATCTCTTAACTTGCCTGTACCATTCCACAAGTTTTTCTCTAAGTTTTGGGAAATCATTCTTAAATGATAAAATATCTTGTCTGGACAATGGGACATGCACATACCCTCCTCCTGGCACTTCTCTCATTGGACACAACCTTTCAACCTTTTCAGTTTCTTTCATTAAATATTCAGATGTAGTTCGATTTGCCTGAGCTTCTTCCTTTTTCTTTGTCCATCTCGCTTTCCATCTGTCTAAGTCTCCCCATTTTTGTAACAACGATAACAATTCTTTTATTTTCATTTTTCGTCCTGACACATTCATGTTTTTTCTAAATCTTTGTCAGAAAATTCAGCTCTATATGGTTTCTGCAATACTTTAGATTTACCTATATCAATTCCCATGTCTGAGGCCAAATGTATTAACTTTTCATGAAATATTTTGTTTTCGGGTGATGCTTCTACATATAAATAACAATTCTTCTTTACTGAAAGTATTTAGTCTTTCCAAATCCTACATTATCAGCTATCATTTATTCTAATTCTATTCTTAATTTAAAAATGTCTAATACTTTTGGCTGTGATTTTGGCTTTTCTATGTTTTGGGACCATCTCTCTATTTCTTCTGGAGTTACTACAGTGTAATTTTTACTTCCAGTGGATGTTTCAATCTGTACTTCTCTTGAGCATCCAGGTGTACTTTTCCTGATCGAGTCACCCACTGGTTCTCTTATAGGCAAATCCATCAGGGAAATCACTGACTCACACTCACTTGCTTGGTCATCAACTATTATGTTTTCTTTCTTGGGTTGTACTACTGGTGTGTTCAGAACAGGAGTTTTAGGACTAGGATGCTTATCTCCATACAAGGGAACAACGTGACCTATAGTTACTGGTATCGTTAGGGCTTCATGACTCGTATTTAATTGAGTTATTTTCTGTATTAATTCATCATGCTGTTTATTTATTGCTTCCCTTTCCTTTTCTTGTAATACATTTTCTATACTGGTCTCATGTACAATTTGTGGAATCAAAGGTTGTTTTAAGAACGGAGCACTAGGGTTAACTCTATTTGTTTCTTCATGATAAGGTGGGAGATTTTTCATTAATAAATCCTCAAGATAATCATCATTTGAATCTCCACTAGTAATTAAGTTCTTTGTTTTCTCTGTACTCTTACGTCCTGTCTTCTGAGGTTAACACAGGATGTAATCCTTCCACTAACATAGACTGTCTCCATTGTTTCATCTGCTTATCTCTAGTTTCTATGGGATATCGAGGAAAAAATCTACTATAACTTCTATCTCACTGAGGCCGGTCGCTTTCAAAAGCCTCAGTCTCTCACTCTTCTAAAGCTTTGTAGTGTGTTTATCTTGGTCTGGGGTCTAATTTATTCATGGAGTTCTCAGATTGTACAAAATTCTACCATTAAAGGTACCATACTCTGGAAATGCCAATATGCCATCATCCTTGGTGTACTTATCTAATTCTCTAACTATACACAAGTGTGGTAGCCCCTTTCGATCATCATGTATGATGGAGGCGTTTTCGGTGGTGGAATAATAATACCTTCTCTCATTTAAACGGGTTTGTCTTTTTTTAAATAATTCTTCATTTTCTGCAAGAATGACATTTTTCTATTTTCTGCGTACATGATATGGTGTCTTCCTCTAATTTGCTGTTCTCTAGCAAACCCTAAATATTTTCTATCGGGCAATTTCCTATAATTGCTGGGTCTAAATGCCACATATAAATTACCACTGTTCTATTTTTCACTGAAATCTTATTTAATCAATTGTTTTTTCACTTAAATGCCTCTCCAATACCAGTGCATCTCTTATTTTCAATAACCAATCAACATTTAATTTTTAAATCAATTCAACCAATGGTTGCGCGGCTTTTCAGTGAGATGAGTTTCTCACGCTTTCTGCACTCACCCCTCCTTTACAATATTACCTCAGCTACACACCCGCTGCCTCAACCAATCCCAGCGCAGCTTTTTGTAACGTCAGTGCAGCACCCACAACTGACTCTCTCCTTCGCAAGGTAATACAATCACTTAATTTCTTTTCAATTTAAATACACATTTTCATTAATTAACAACATAGAAATATTCACTACTGTCTGATTGACTAAATTCGAAGAAAAGATAGTTTTATTTCCCTGTGAGTAAAACCCTACCGCTTACTCTTCACGCACCACGAGTAAAACCTCTTCCGACTACTCTTCACTCAAGCATCAAAGAACCTGTTACTCCTTTGGACATCTCCTGAGGCGGAAAGCCGGGAGACGCTCTTTTAAGATTGTGTATGCTGTGATTTTAACACTTTACCTGCTGCTATTTGCTTGGTTGCACCTCGAGGGCCGTGTAGCGGATCAAGCGCTCACGTGACGCCCTCCTGCCGGCTGGCCACGCCCACCTTCAGGCCACGCCCCCTTCCCGCCCTTCTTAAGCACCAGTTCTCGAGCGCTCACTGGGTTCACATCTCCTGAGGCGGAAAGCCGGGAGACGCTCTTTTAAGATTGTGTATGCTGTGATTTTAACACTTTACCTGCTGCTATTTGCTTGGTTGCACCTCGAGGGCTCCGTGTAGCGGATCAAGCGCTCACGTGACGCCCTCCTGCCGGCTGGCCACGCCCACCTTCAGGCCACGCCCCCTTCCCGCTCTTCTTAAGCGCCAGTTCTCGAGCGCTCACTGGGTTCACATCTCCTGAGGCGGAAAGCCGGGAGACGCTCTTTTAAGATTGTGTATGCTGTGATTTTAACACTTTACCTGCTGCTATTTGCTTGGTTGCACCTCGAGGGCTCCGTGTAGCGGATCAAGCGCTCACGTGACGCCCTCCTGCCGGCTGGCCACGCCCACCTTCAGGCCACGCCCCCTTCCCGCCCTTCTTAAGCGCCAGTTCTCGAGCGCTCACTGGGTTCACATCTCCTGAGGCGGAAAGCCGGGAGACGCTCTTTTAAGATTGTGTATGCTGTGATTTTAACACTTTACCTGCTGCTATTTGCTTGGTTGCACCTCGAGGGCTCCGTGTAGCGGATCAAGCGCTCACGTGACGCCCTCCTGCCGGCTGGCCACGCCCACCTTCAGGCCACGCCCCCTTCCCGCCCTTACGGCCATCTATAACAATGTGCCATTTTAGAACGCGCAGCGGACGAGCGCAGCGGGAGCGCCGACTTCGCGCCGAAGTCGCGCATAAGTCAAGCCCGTCTGCGCCCGTCCGCGGCCGAACGGGGCCAGGGGCACGACACTATGCCAAAATTCTGTCCTATTCGTCTAAGGACCTCATCGCCCTTCAAGGCCCCTGGCTACTCCCGGATTCCGTCCACAGACTCGTCTCTGCACTAGGCCTTGCCCCTACCCTCCCCACACCTCCGCTCCCCCCGCTACGCACCCCCCTGTCACCCTGCCCCCCCCTCGCCGATCCCTGCCCCACGACCCCAGCACTGTCTGTCAACCTACTTAATACCAGGTCAGCGGTCAAGCACCAACATGAGTTGTACGTCCTACTCGACTCTGAGAAACCGGACTTACTGCTCCTGACCGAAACCTGGTACTGTGACTCCTCCCTCCCCGCTCTCCTGGCTACCCTTCCGCCTTCCTACGTGGCCCTACGTGCCGATCGTCCGGCGGGCAGGGCTGGCGGTGGGGTCGCCTTAATCGCCAGGTCAGATTTGCATTTTCTATCACTTCCTTTCCCCCCTATGCTCCCTGCTGACTTTTTAGTAGTCCGCTCCCTCTTATCCTCCCCTCCCATCACTTGCCTTCTTGTGTACCGCCCTCCTCAGCCCTCATCTTCATTTTTACCTGCTTTTCAAGACCTACTGGCCAATCTGGTGGTCAATTATGCCTCGGTTCTGGTGCTGGGGGATTTTAATTATTGGCCCTCAGACCCACACGAGTGCCCTGCCTCAAAAGAATTTACAGAATCCTTACTATCTTTCAACTTCGTGTCACATATAACTGTCCCCACTCACTCTCACGGGCACACACTCGACCAGGTCTGGTCTCTCAACCTTCCATTGGCCTCGGTGGCTGTCTCTCCATGCCCCTGGTCCGACCATGCCCTCATCTCCTTCTCCATCCTCCACAACCCAATTTCCAAAACCCCGCGTGCCAAAAACACCTGGGCGCGGAACTGGAACAGGCTGGATCTCCCCTCCTTGACCTCCCTGCTCCGCAATTCCATTCCCTCCTTCTCTGGCCTATCATCTGCCTCTCAAGCCAAGGCCATTAACACCTGGCTGGCTGGAGGTTGCGACTCAGTGGCTCCCCTACGTCGCATTTCCATCCGCCGACTCAAGGACTCCAATAGATGGTTTAACGACCACCTAAAAGAACTCAAACTGAGCGCCCGACGGGCGGAGAGGCAGTGGAGGAAAGATTATAGCCTTTCATCTAAAACCCACTTCCTGGCATCACTGGCTAAATATAAATCAGCAATCCTGGCTGCAAAAACCGACTACTTTTCCACGAAAATAACGTCTGCCGACAACAAACCCAGGGTAATCTTTGGCATTGTGAATGACCTGGCATTCTCTGACCGAACTTCGTCCCAAATCCCTCCCTCCCAGCCCCTCTGTGATCAACTCAATCACTACTTCTTGGACAAAATCACAACTATCAAGGCTAATATCCCATTACCCTCGTCTGCTTTTGTTGATCCCTCCCCCCCCACCGCCCAAAACCCTCTCACCCTCATCCCTCCCCTCACTCAGGAATCTTTTCTGGCAATACTCCCCAAAGTAAAGTCGGGGTCTCCGGCGGACGTCTGCCCCGCACGCATCTTACAGCAAATCTACTCTAGCTGCCCTGATCCCCCTATCGCCTTCCTTAACAGCTCCTTGGCTCAGGGTGTTGTGACCCCTGCACTAAAGGCCGCCACCATAGTGCCTCTGCTGAAGAAACCCGGCGCGGACCCTTCCATCTCGGCTAACTTTCGCCCCATCTCCCTGCTGCCCTTCCTGGGCAAGGTGATGGAACGCCATGTCACCGCGGTACTGAGCGCTCACATCGAGGCGAATGGGGGGCTGGCCTCTCGCCAGGCAGGATTCCGCCCCAGGCATTCGACCGAATCGGTCGTAGTTTCAGTCCTAGACAACCTCAGAAAGGGTATGGATGACAACAACCACCAGGCACTGGTCCTCCTTGATCTCTCCGCCGCCTTTGACACGGTGGACCATACCATCTTACTTGCCCGTGTCAAGGCGGCCGGCATCGGGGGATCAGCTCTGGTCTGGCTCTCCTCCTTTCTGAGGGACCGCACTCAGGCGGTCCGACTGGGCGATTTCACCTCCACCCCTCTCCCTGTCACCTGCGGTGTTCCCCAGGGCTCCTCTCTCTCTCCCTTACTCTTTAATCTCTATATCTTTCCTCTTATCTATGCACTCCAGCAGCTGGAGGTCACTGTTTACAACTATGCGGATGACCTCCAGCTCATCTTTGATCTGTCCCCCTCTCCTCTCTCGGTCTCTAATTTCCAGTCAACTATGACATTCATCAGGGACTGGATGAACCACAACCATCTTAAACTGAACCCTGACAAGACCGAGCTGGTTCTCACTGGTGGTTCATCCAGCCCCTGGAACTCTCTTTTCTGGCCCCCCTCTCTTGGCCCGGCACCATCCCCCTCCACCGCGGTCAAAACACTGGGTGTTAAAATGAATAATCAGCTCACTCTTCACTCACAAATCAGTTCCGTGGTTTCCTCCTGTTTCCTCACTCTCCGAACTATCCGCTCTGTCTCCCGCTTCTTCTCTCCCCAGGCACTTAAGATCATCATAGCCGCCCTGGTAATCTCACGATTGGACTACGCCAACGCCCTCTATCATGGCATTCCAGCGTACAGCCTGCGTAGACTCCAAACCATCCAGAACCAGGCGGCCAGGCTGATATACGGCCTTCCACGCTATCACCACTCCACCCCCCTTCTAAAAGAGCTTCACTGGCTCCCCGTGAAACAACGCTCCCTTTTTAAGATCGGATGCATGGTTTTTCAGGCCCGCCAGGGCACTGCCCCCGCTTTCATCGCCTCACTAATTAAACCCTATGTCCCCGCTAGAAATCTCCGGTCTTCCTCCAAGTCCCTTCTTCAGATCCCCCGCTTCTCACGCAAAAAGTGGGGCGGTTCTAACTTCTCAACTCTGGCCCCTACTTTCTGGAACTCACTTCCAGACAATCTCCGTTCTGCAACTCAGTATCTCTCCTTCCGTAGAGACCTGAAAACTTTCCTTTTCAGCCAGGCTTTCCCCGCCTAATACTTACTCCACCCTTCCATGGTCTTTCTCCCTCAGTTACTGAACCTCCAGCGCCAAGAAACCGCAAGGTGTACGCCGCGCTCTACAAGTGTTTTAAATTAGAAATTAGAAATTGGACTTACCCTTTCTAGGTGATATAAGGCCAAACTTTCACCAGCGAACCTCTTTGCTGTCACTTATTTTCACTTTTACACCAGAAATTAATCCCTAACCAGTGCTTCAAGTTCTACCTAACTATCTGCACTTAATTCATCAGACAAGTAACCTCACTGCAGTGTGGCTTCCATTTACCACCCGCTATTCAAAATCCCCGGGGCTTCCAGACAACATGAAACGATACAAACGGGTTTTGGGTTAATACATAAAATCAATACGAATTCAATATAATCAATACACAACTAACTACCTATCTTAACTAAACCCTAACAATAGCTCTGCTACCAAAGAAATACTGATGGCGCACACAGGATTACCAGCTCAGTTTACCATACTCACCTGGGCCCATAAACATTCACACCTTGAACCGGTAATTCTGCTTCAACCTTAATTTCCTGACTATCAGAAATTTATTCAATTTAGGACTTATACCTATACACCATGACTTACCAAATTCGTGTCACCTGTGCTCTAAATCCTAAGGATCGAAAAAGGAGTTAGCATAATAGGTAGAATTTAATATTTATCTTCATGAAATAACCACTGATTCGGGAGAAAATTTAAACTCTTTATCTATTCAAGATTTTGTAAATCATAAACCATACAATCTAGATTAATTTTCTTTTAATTTGGAAAATAAATATGAAAGCAATTGTTCTGCAAGACTTTAAAGAGGAACCTTTAGACATTGGAACCTGGGAAGGGTGAGAAAGGAAAACAGCACAAGAACATACCCACACAGATTATTTTTACCTAGAATGGTGCAAGGACCCACCCTGGCCATGGGCTGGGACAAAGAGAAATGGACTCCCCACAGATCAGGTGCAAACAGGACAGGACAGATGCAGATCTAGACAGGTAAAGGTCAGAACAGGACAGGTAACCTCAGCTAAGTGCAATGCCAGCGTCAAACCCCTCTCTGCGGCTAATACTCGGACCCCGACTGGGTCATCAAATCTTCTCTCTCAGCAAAACTTCTGATTCTTCTGACAGAGTGCTCGACTAGCACTCTGTATTCAATTCTCCTTCAGCAATACGTTGGGTCACTTACAGGTCTGTGACAAGTCAGACAATCTAACCGACTAAGCCTGCCTTAGTTATACTATTTTCACGGCAATGTGCCACCCCCCCAGTGCTGCAAATTTGTTTATTCCCTTCATTGGATTGGTCAGAAAGGCGAGGAGAGGTCATCACAACATACCAGTATGAAATCATTCTCGTTCAATAAAGTTGATCAATGTTCCTGCCCATAATTTTCTTTCCCATGAATTTTATTCCACCCAGCAATATTATTTTCATTTAACATACAATATTAATACAAATTTGCAAGTTGCCTTCTTCTTTGCAAGTCATAGAGTTGGGTTCCCAGGCGCATCGCAGGCGAGTCTGTCATTGGCATCAGTTCAATGCCACTGCTCGAGGGCTTTCAGTACTTTTGGATCATGCGCAGTGCAGATTTCAATATGGTGTTATAAGTCACCCTTCAGGCCCAAATGCGAGCTATTAATAAAGTAAAAAAGAAACATTTTTGAAAACGAAAATAAATTAATGCACTGTATACCACTTATTTATACTCTAACCCTATTACTTTATTTTAACTAAAGCATTAATAGTTATGCAAAACAAACAAAGTTTAGTTCAAGCAGAAGCATATGTATTATTGTGTGAAACATGAAGTGGCCATCTTGGCACTAGTGCGCAGCTGCAAGAAATTTCCACCAAATAGAAAGTACTTCACATCACGTGGATGTGGCAGACGCATGTGCAGTAAAGTTCCCGCGTTTTCGGTGGCCATTTTAATGCATTCGGGTTACTGCTAGTAAAGCACATTGGAAAGCTTCCCCAAAATACTAAAAATGTTGTGTGGAGTAAATATTAATAGTACAAAACATGTTGATTAATACGTTCCATGTTATTTAGAGAGGGCTGAATCTGAGCAAGTTTCTTTACGGATGAAACCTCCTCCATCAGGGTCACATAGCTCAAAAGAACAGGGCACCAAAATGACTGAAATGTCAAAAGTGTATATTTATAAGTGCCATCTGGAACTAGCTACCAGGTAGAGGCTCCTAATGTATGTTTGTTTATGGACAACACACTTGTGTTTCAAGAAGACCCTCACTCACCAACCTAGTTGGTGACACAATTCATCATCGGGTCTTACCCAAGGAACTGAGTGCACCTTGGGTGTGCTACAATGCCTGGATACAGCGGAGCAGGTTTTGTGCATTGAGTGTGCAGTGAAAGTGGGAGGAATGTGAGTTAAAAAGCTTAATTCAGTTTTGGCCGTTTAAGTCGACTTCCCTTTCTATGCCAGTCTTGTTTCCTCTCTTACTTTTATATACATGCACCTGTAGGGCAAGCCAAGAACAAGTCGGGCTGAAAGAGCAGCTCCTCATCATGGTTACAAATTAAAATAACGCTGTATATCCTCCTACTTGTTACTCTCCCTTACCAGTAAATCATCACTGCTCACTTGTAACGAGTCCCGATGGTCCAGCACCGTCCTCCATTTTCACAAATTCCACATTTAGCCCCGGGACGTGGTGGTACCTGGGGCTTTAGAGAACCATTGTAATAAAGAAGACCTGGGGAGGTAGTGTTCCCCAGGGCTCAAATGTGTGCATGAAGGGGAATCCTTGTGCCCCCTCCATTTTTTTCATAAAACCCGGGGGACAGGTGGTGGTCCCAGGGCTAAATATGGGGAGAAAGGAAGGAGGAAACAGTAAAAAGTGAGGCGAAAGCAGGTGAAAGCACTAAAAAAAACAGGGGAAAGGAAGAAGAGAATGGTGTAATAAATGAGGCAAAAGCAGTAGAAATCACACAGAAAAATGGGGGAACAGAATGAAAAAGCAGTAGAAAGAAAATGAGGCAAAAGAAGGACAATTCACTCAGAAAAAACAGGCAGACAGGCCCTGCGGTGACCCCCTCACCCGCACCCAGACAAAGACTGTGTGCAATGTTGGGTTGGCAGCCCATGGGGGGTTGGTCACAGGGCCTGGGTGTAGGTCAAGCCATGCGGGCAACCCCTTCTGCATAAAAAAAACATACGGAAATTCATTGAAGATGCATTTTTTTACTTGGCTATAGCTTTGGGGCTGAGAAAAAGGCGAGGGGTCAAAAAAGTGTGTTTTCCATGTTAATTCCCATTGAGATTTTGAACATGACTACAGCCTGATCTTCTGGGCGGAGTTACTCCAAATTTGGCAGACAGTAGCTTTGGTCCAGAAAGCGCTCTTTTTGTTACTTGGTGTAAATCCATTCAGCAGTTTTAGAGTTATTAACAGAAACCCAAATGTGGATATCTAAAGGTGTGGATCCTTCATGAATATTGTGAAGCTCGTGCAGAGATCTGCAGAGCTGTGATTGGCTGCCAGCACGTCAACCACGAAGTGCTGGCAGCCATCTTGGGAAACACCTTCGGCCGAGTCCCCAAAAAAACCCTAGCAAAAAAAAAAGGAAAAGTGGTCAGGATACAAATGCTCTAATCCCTTGGTCCTGGGGTCCCACAGGGAGCCCAGCAGGGAAAAAGCATTTTTTTTAATTCACTGTAAAATTCGCGAGTATTCATTAATATAGCAGTGAATAAAAAAAAAAACATGCACAGTGTCATCTGCTTTTTTTTAATGTAGCCCACGGGTGGGCCTGGTTTCGGGGGCATGCAGAGTTTTATAAAAAAAATGGAGGGAGGCGCTAGGGACCCCCCTCCAAGGACTTATTTAAGCCCCAGGACACACCACCTCCATGGGGCTAATCTCAATATTAAGGGGGGTGCGGATCCTTTAATGCCGAGAGACTACCACCTCCACTAGGGTATAAATTAAAAAAAATATATGGAGGTTGCACGCACCCCCCAGGACCCCAGTGACTACCACCTCTCCAGGGCTAAAATCAACATTAAAGATGGGTTCTACAAGGACCCCCAATACAACACATCCCTAGAGCCAATTTAATTATTTTTGAAAGGGAGGGGGCCCCTCTTCCTTGGCCATATGCAGCCTTGTGGACCACCACCTCCCTGGGGATGGCCCATGGAGAATAAAGGAGGGGGCCATGCAGCCACCTCCTTGAACTATATATGGCCCTGAGGACTGTCACCCCCCAGGGCCCGCTCCTGCTACTTCCCAAGGTCCCACCCTCTGGAGATTGAAGTTTGCTTTTGCGTAGTGGGAGCTGTGATAGATCCAACCAAGCAAAAGCAAACTCTCCGCTTCTAGCATGTGGAAGCTCTAAAATGTTCCTGCTTTCTGAAAATTGAGTTTTCATCTCTTTCACTGCTTGCTGACCAGGCATGGAAAGTGATGAAGGTATTTGCTGCACCCACAGGGAGCTGCATTTCTTGCCGCTCCCTGTGTCTGAGAACAATGCCAGCTCCCACAGGAGGCAGGAAGCTGGCTGAGAATGCAGGCCTTGAGGCTCCCCCCGTGGACCCCAATAAGTACACTGGGCACCCTTTGTTGGACCAGGGCACCATAGGAGACATGATATGGCCCCCCTCCCTCATTAAATTATGACCTAGCCCCAGGGGATGGGGTCCCCGTGGTTGAAATCAGCCCAGAGAGGGGGGCCATGTTGCGCCCCACCCCCATTGAATTGTATCCGAGCCCCAGGGGATTAAGTCTCAGGTGCAAAAATGACCTATGTAGGGGAGCCACACAGCTCCCAACCCTATTGAATTGTGGCCGGACTCCAGTGTCCCTGGGGCAAAAAATGGCCCAGGGAGGGGAGCCACCTGACCTCCTTCCTCATTTTTTTAGTAGTATGCAAAGGTCTCTCCACCTTTTCCCACATTTATGGACTGCTTAGCAAACAGCCCCTGAGAGCAATTCCAGACGATTATGGTGACATGTTATTGATGTAGCGGAATACGAGGACATCTCCACCATTAAGGAAGCACTTACTTCATTTAGTCAAGAGAAAGTCACCCTGTTTGGTGGAGATTCACCTCTTTGCAGTATTATCACTTTCTCTTGAAGAGGATTCACGTTATCACAGGTTTATGGATGAAGACTCTTGAGGAACAATCACATTATGGAAATTAAATGCCCACAAGGTCACCAGAGTAATTACCCTATGATCCTTTGCGCATCTGTAGTGAAGAATATGGGCAAGATATCTATCCAACAAGTTAGCACCAGATAAAAGTACTCCGGTTGGTTAGACTTTTTCAAAAAGGCTGGGGAGTCTTCTGGGGACAAAATTGATTCCAATCTGGTCCTGGTGCACATTTCACAAAAATAAAACCTCAGTAGGAATCCCTTACAAATATAAACATAGCAGGTGACCCAGTTGTAGCTCCATTTCAGTACAAGCGTTCATAACTTCTTGGACATGGTGAAGGCAAATCAAATGTGTTTCCTCACAAATTCCACGTTGAAAAACAATCTAAAATCCTTAAAGGAGGCTAAACTCATCATTGATCTAATGGAGCGCAATTTATTCTGTAGTGACTGTGATGAGTGATTTCTATCTTGTCATCTCCTGGCAACAGCTGAGTCCATGGTTCTCTCTTTTAAATACCCAAGTATGCAAGTGCCCCAAATCCATAATGCCACTGACACAGACACTCAGAAAATAACTCAGTCAGTCAAATATCTTTATTTGCTTTCATATTATAAAACCATAAAAGCACAATGTAAAATACAAGATGAAATATGAAACAATATGTACAATCCCGACCGGAACATACCCGGTATAAGTATCTCATAGAACATTTATTTTATATGCACCTAATGTATCTAGTTACCCAGTCACCTAAGACAAACTTAACACTACTAAAGAAGACACTATGAATAGTACAATAAACCCATTACACTTCAATAGACTATAAAATGAAGAGGCTATTAGAGCAATGTAAGGTGCATGAAACCCGAGATAGTGACTAAACTCCAGCGAGTTAGTCACAACTCACCTTTAGCCTGATAGCAGATTTTAAAATAATAAACACAATAAAAAACAATGGTACCTGTCAACATCTGGAGAAATATAAAAGAGAGCTGTACTTGTCTAAAACTAGCCTGTTTCAGAATGGGGATTAAGAAGGATTTCTTTGGAGTATCATAAAATGGGCAAAACATTGTGAAATAAACCATTTTCTGCGGAGATAAGCTATCGCAGCCGCAGGACAGGAGAGATTGCCCTTTAATCTGCCCCCTGGGATGGACGAGGAGAAGATAAAAAAGATCAAACCAGAACCTGGTAAGGAGGAAGCAGTCATATGAGTTTGTGAACCTCAGCAGGTACGGCTCTGCCATGACGGTTGTCCTGAACATGATGAAGAGGCGTACACTAAGCTTCACAAGCTCCCTCTCCTCCCTTACCATGGTCTGGTGTGTGATAAATGCGTCCTAATAAGGGCTTAATCTTCCTTGCACATTGAATCAGGATTTGAAAAAAGATCTCCTCTTCCCAGACTCATGAGGCTCCTTTCTATGTATTTGAGCCATGATACCCTGCACACATAATCAAGAGCCAGACAGGCTTTAAAGATTGCTTTATTTAGCGAGGTCCCCTCCCCGACCCAGATTTTTTGCCACAGAGACACCTGGCAAAAGGTTATCAAGTCAGTGATATAGGACATACCTAGCTTCTCATGGGCAGTGAAAATGGGGATTCCCTGGAGAACTTATAACAGAAGTCTCAGGAATTTTTTTTTCCCGATTTGGATATCGTTAGTGTCAGCATGTCCCCAAATCTCACTGCCATAGAGGGCTTTAGAGATACACTTAGCCCTATAAAGCTCAAGAAGGGCCCGAAAGGTCTTTTCCCCAGTCTAGTGGTGAAATGAAAAATTGATGCATTCTCCCTGTTGAGGTCGGTTCTCTTGCATGTGAGTTGGGGCCCCCATTTATTTTTTTCATCCAGAAGTACTCCCAAGTAGGAGAACACACTCGACTTAGGGATCGGGGTAAACCCTACTTTAAAAGTATATGGTGTGCTGGGCCGAGTCCCTACTTGCATAATGTATGATTTCAAGTTATTAATCATCAGGTTCAGGTCTGCCATAAACTGAGAAAAGGTGGTTAAAAGGGTTTGAAGACCCCATTTAGTCCTTGGCATCTGGACAGCGTCATTTGCATATAACAAGACTGGAGGAAGTCTACCTTGGTCTCCATGGGGGTTTTCTCTAGGTTGTCGATATAAAGGTTGAATAAAAATGGTGCCAACAAACAACCCTGACAAACTTCACTCCGAACGGGGAATGAGCATGATACAGTCAAGCCAGCCGAGAAACGCACAACCGCCTTGGTGTCTCGATGAAGGTCATATAGAAAGGAGACTATGTCCCTGTACACCCCTAAGGTAGAAAGAATCTGCCACAATTAACCTCTATTCACGCAGTTGAATGCAAAAAACAGTTCCATAAAGTCCAGAAAATGGTACCAGGGTGGGCTACCATGTACTTATTCATAATCATGAAAAGGTTTAAACATTGATTAATTGTGGAGTGACCAGAAAGGAAGCCGTGTTGGGCCTCCGACAAGATGTTATTGTCATGGGCCCAAGACAATAACCTTCCAAACAGTATCCGTCCGACCACATTGACCACGGAGTCTAACAGGGATACGGTTCTATAACAATGGGTACTGTCCCTGTTCGCCTTTTTGAATACCGTGAAAATTATGGAGGTGGCCCAGGAGGCAGGGGTGCCAGACTGCACAACTGCATTAAATATAGTGTTAAGTAATGGAACCCAGAACTCCACATCCGACAGATAAAGATCAGGGGGGAATTCAGTCAGGTCTCGGGGCCTTATCGTTTGTCATACCAGTGATACCTCGCCTCACTTCATCCTTCGTTACAGATAGAATTGTTGTTTTGCCACCATTCTCAGATGGTGGAGACAGGGTCGAAGCTCCCTTAAACATGCCCTCAAAGTGTCTAACCCAATTGTTCTCTGTAATGTGTGCGTCAAGGACATTTGCGGCCTCTACTCCCAGAAAGGGACTATTAATAATGCTCCGAAACTTGCCCCTACACTTGATAGTTGTTGCTTCCATGAGTTTATCTCAAGCTTCCTCTTTCAGAGCCTCCTTGCGCTGACTAAGGGCTAGCTTATACTGCTTTCTTTGTATTTTAACTAAGGATCTGTTCCTGGGGATGGCATGCAGCACTAATCTAAGCCTCCTAGCAGCAACAAGCATTTTGGGTTAAACCATCTAGGTGCCATTTCCTGTTGAACCCTGTGTGCAGGGACCAACAATAACTCAGCGATAGACTTGGTGATGGATTCAAAGGCATGGATGATGGACTCATCTGACTCTACCTAAGCGTTCCAGCAAATCTGAAACTCACTCTTGCACTTCTCCAAGAGAGGAACTTGAGGAAATCTGTGCCCATTTGAGCCTTCTCCCTCCATATGTGGGCTGAAATACCCCTCCTCCACTGCTCCGCCTTTTCTTATCTAATATAGGCCAGTTAACTTTAATACACAGTGGGTTGTGGTCACTGTGGTTACTGGCTAATATTAAAATGTCAGAAATCAGATAAAAAATAGGACTAGAGACTAAGATAAAATCAATAATGAAGGGTTCATGACCTAGCGCCTTGAAAGTGGGAATTAGGTTCCTCCTATCGGGGTTTCCCATAGTTGGTTGCAAATCTAGGTCACAGACTAGGGAATTTAATTTATCCCCTTGCCTACTATGTTCAAAATGCTCACCCACTGCACACGAGCAGGAGGAACCCTTGATACCCACAAAACCCTGCCGCCTTAAGTCCCCACAAGGGTGAATGTTACAATCCCCTAATAGGACTATATTACCAGTCTCCCCATGGGAGGCCATAAAATTAATCAAGGATGTACCTAATCAAGTAACATTACAGACCTCTGGGACGGAAGATGTAGCATTATAAAAATTCAAAAGCAATAATCTATATGACCCTGAAGAAAATAATAAGGCCTGGAGACACGAATTATCAATATTCTGGTCCACAATAACTCCCCTTATTCTAAGTGACACATAAACTGCAAGACACACCTTTTGTCGACCAGCCCTTGAGGGGGTTGCAGGTATGTTAAACAACTTGAAACCTTCCAGAAAATAAGTCTTGTCGAATGTCCAGGTCTCCTGTAGGCAAATAATGTCATATTTTTAAATGAGCAAAAGAAACAATTGATGGGCGGAATGCTGGACAATGCAAACCTTCACCCACATTCATAAGGATCTGGGTTTAATCCATCATTCTTTTGCTCACCGCACCACCCCAGTTTGGACGCAGCCATATGCAAATCTGTCCTGACCCTGTTCCTTGTGGGAACAGTCAAGCCAGAACTGCCAAGCCAGGTCCTCCCTGGATGGGAAACAAGCATCCTGGGACCGGTTTCAAGGCATCACACTTCCTCAGCCAGGCTAGCTTGAACCCATTGTTGTGGTGAGCATGGGAGCCACATCTGGGCATACGCTTTCCACTTAGGGCGACATATGCAGAAGAAACAATTGATAAGCAGAATGCTGGACAATGCAAACATTCCTCCCCAGTCATAAGGATCTGCGTATAATCCATCATTTTTTTGCTCACCACATCACCCCAGTTTGGACCCAGCCATATGCAAGTCAGTCTTGACCCTGTTCCTTCTGGGAACAGTCCAGTCTGAACTGCCAAGCCAGGTCCTCCTTGGACAGGAAGCAAGCATCCCGGGACCGGTTTCAGTCATCACCCTTCCTCAGCCAGGCTAGCTTGAATCCAGTGGTATAGTTTACACGGGACCCACGTCTGGGCATACCCTTCCCACTTACGGTGACATATGCAAAAGAAACAATTGATGGGCAGAATGCTGGACAATGCAGACATTCACCCCAGTCATAAGGATCTGGGTTTAATCCATCATTTTTTTGCGCACCTTATTCACCCCAGTATAGACCCAGCCATATGTAAATCAGTCTTGACCCAGTTCCTTGTGGGAACAGTCCCGCCCGAACTGCCAAGCCAGGTCCTCCCTTGACTGAAAACAAGCATCCTGGGACCGGTTTCAGGTCATCACCCCTCCTCAGCCAGGCTATCTTGAATCCAGTGGTGTAGTGAGCACGGGACCCATGTCTGGGCATACCCTTCCCACTTAGGGCAACATATGCAAAAGAAACAATTGATGGACAGAATGCTGGACAATGCAAACATTCACCCCTATTCATAAGGACCTGGGTTTAATCCATCATTCTTTGGCTCACCACACCACCCCCGTTTGGACCCAGCCATATGCAAATCAGTCTTGACCCTGTTCCTTGTGGGAACAGTCCAGTCCGAACTGCCAAGCCAGGTCCTCCATGGGCCGGAAACAAGCATCCTGGGACCGGTTTCAGGGCATCACCCTTCCACAGCCAGGCTAGCTTGAATCCAGTGGTGTGGTGAGCACCGGACCTACGTCTGGGCATACCCTTCCCACTTAGGGCGACATATACAAAAGAAACCATTGATGGACAGAATGCTGGACAATGCAGACATTCACCCTAGTCATAAGGATCTGGGTTTAATCCATCATTCTTTTGTGCACCTTATTCACCCCAGTTTGGACCCAGCCATATGTAAATCAGTCTTGACCCAGTTCCTTGTGGGAACAGTCCCGCCCGAACTGCCAAGCCAGGTCCTCCCTGAACTGGAAACAAGCATCCTGGGACCGGTTTCAGGACATCACCCTTCCTCAGCCAGGCTAGCTTGAATCCAGTGGTGTAGTGAGAACGGAACCCATGTCTGGGCATACCCTACCCACTTAGGGCAACATATGCAAAAGAAACAATTGATGGACAGAATGCTAGACAATGCAAACATTCACCGTTATTCATAAGGACCTGGGTTTAATCCATCATTCTTTGGCTCACCACACCCCCCCCCGTTTGGACCCAGCCATATGCAAATCAGTCTTGACCCTGTTCCTTGTGGGAACAGTCCAGTCCGAACTGCCAAGCCAGGCCCTCCAAGGGCCGGAAACAAGCATCCTGGGACCGGTTTCAGGGCATCACCCTTCCACAGTCAGGCTAGCTTGAATCCAGTGCTGTGGTGAGCACGGGACCTACGTCTGGGCATACCCTTCCCACTTAGGGCGACATATACAAAAGAAACAATTGATGGACGGAATGCTGGACAATGCAAACATGGAGATAATGTTACAAAAGTTAATATCCAGAACATGACTGCTGAGGTTCCACTGAGCCAGCTGGTCCTTGGGATCAGAATGTAGGGAAGGCGCCTTGGGGTTCACAGATACTGGCCCTTCCAGTCAATCACAGTTTTCAAATTGCCCCAGCGGTGCAAATGTGTTTAAAAGTGGGACTGGTAAAGACACTTGAGACTACTCGAATAGAGGCAGAGTCACTGGTTTCCTTGACTGTAATGCCACAGGTGAAGGTGTGTAAAAGTAGCGCAGGAGAAGTGCCCTAATGGAGGAAACCAGACCGTTACTATTACAGTGGCTAGCTGCATGAAGAATTCTTTCTGCCAGGTGATGATTATACAATCACCACCACTACACTTTTTTCTAAACCTCTTATCCAGGCCACCCTCAGACCATGATGATGTGCCGCTCCACTCTGAGACCCAAGGTTGTATTGTTATTAAGCCAGTGAAGGACTTTGTTCTTTAACTGGTGTAAGTCCTCAATGACACCCAGCTTTAAAACTGGCATATGTCCCAGGACCAAGTCATAGGGAGTTGCTTCCGGGGGTAGATGGATGAAAATAGGTCCCTGGGACTGTGTGTCCTGTAACCCATAGCAATTGTTGAAGCTTCCCCGCCCCTACCAACCTCTTGCTAGATGTCAATTCACTTCGGCGACTAGTCTCTGACCTAGGTAAATCCCGAGGGCATGCTCTCACCTTTGGTCCACCCATGGAACATAAGTGTTGGCTATTGTAGGAAAGTAGGATCTGCTTCTTATGGTTACCCCCACTTTTTGCTTGATATTACACTGTTTTTGACTAGTCTGACTGGTACCCTGCTAATCAGGACCCCAGTCTATCTGCTTTCTCCCTAAAATGTATTTGACATGTTCTTGTGTACACTGTAGATTGGATACTGGTGTGCCCGTAAAAGTCCCTAGTATATGGTACCCATGTACCCAGGGCATAGGTACCCCAGAGGCCGCCCATGGGCTGAAATATGTATTATCCCACCCATGAGAGGCCACAAAAATTGACCTACAGGTCTGCCAATGCAGCCTGTGTAATCTGGTGCATGCACCATTTACAATAGATATAGGTTTACTATAGATATAGGTCACTACCCTCAAAACCTATAAGTCACCCCTATAGCAGGCCTTAACAATCCTGAAGGCAGGGTGCTGGGTTTTACATGGGAGGGTGCCCCTGCATGAGCACACCCTTTCTCCAACCTCAGAGAGTTTAGTTCCCCCTAGGTTAAGTAGGTGCAACACCTCACCACACTTAGTATGTCTTCTAAAGGAGATGCGAGAGGCTCTGTACCCTCTAGATACAGTGAGCTTTCATTCCAAGAAGTGAAAGCCCTGTGTGCCTCTGAAAAGCTGAATACAGGGAGAACTGCAAACGACCACCTCCACATAGAGGCCTCACTGCTTGATGATCTTAGGAAAACTCCTGGGTCAGATGAACATGAGAAAGTGGGGGGGGGGTAGGGAATGAGTAAAGTTCAGGAGGTGACACCTTTTATGACCTAGACTCAAACCCTGGCCAGGAGGAACAAGATGGTTCCCACCTGGCCAACTCAAATCTTCATGGAGGTAATGAAGAAGGCAAGCTGGCCCTCTCTTCACCCCTCCTGGAAGAGTTTACCAGGGAGATCTAGTTCTTCCTCTGCAGAGTCACATCACTCAGGACAGTCTGTAGGGACCTCTGTATCTAGCAGGAGGGGCCACTCCTATGACAGGCAATCTAAATTTCCAGAACTTGAGAAAGCTGAGCTTAGGCTCAGGCAACAGCAATTGGCCCCGGACAAAGAGTCCCTAGAAGTCCAGAGAGCTAGAAAACGATTGGGAGTGGACTAGAGTCCCATGGTGGCAGCAATAGTGTGCCTAGAGTTAAAGAACATTCTTTTAGCAATAGGAACCTGAACAAGATTGTCGCTGCCTACCATGTTGGGGATGACATCCATAAATGGATAACTGCTTTAGAGAGAGCCTTTAAAGTTCAGAGGGTCCCTCAAGAGTGGTGGGTAGCTATTTTGTGGCTCTCCTTTGCTGACAAAGGTAGAGATAAGCTTATCACTGTTAGAGTAAAGGATGCTGAGAATTACTCAATTCTTAAGAGTGCTCTCATTGATGGATTTGCCCTAATCACTGAACAGCATAGGATTAAGTTCAGATACACTCAGAAGGCACAGAATCAGGACTAGGTAGACTTTGTGGATAGTGCCACTAAGGCTCTGAAAGGCTGGCTGCTTGGCAGCAAAGTGAATGACTTCAAGGGATTGTACAAGTTTATAGGCCTGGCTGGTGAACTTCGCTCTGTCCGTGGAGTATGCTGAGTTTTCTGCACTCTGCACTCCGTGGAGCTCGTGGACTGCAGAAAACTCAGTTTTGCGATGTGCAGTGGAGTTCTTTCCCTGCTCCTGATCGCAAATGGTAAGTTTGCGATCGCGAACGGTAAGTTCGTGAGCGCGAGCTGCCGGTCGGGTAAAATTTCTACCTGAGCAGCAGGAATACCAGCACAAACTGCAGTTCGCGCTTCACTATGCCATTCGCGGTACTTCGTGGAGGTTTTTTGTAACTTTGTGGGGTTCCGCGTTTCAAAACTTTGCAAACTACGCCCAGGCCTGCTATTTGATTAGGATGGAGCAGTTCTCCTTAACAATTGCTAAAATCAGTTGTTGCATCAATACATGGTTGGCTCTGATCTGACTTCGCCCCAAGAAGCGATTAGTAGGGTTAACCTTGGGCTCTGGGGTGGGTTCTGGCCTAGTCAGAACTCCAGCTCAGGCTGTGCTTGTCTGTGATGGTGGCATGGATATTGCACCCTATTTGTCAGTATCAGTAACCTGGGCAAATACAGACAACAGCCTATGAATAATGGTAAGGAACCCATGGCATCAGGGACACAGGTGCAAGTGTCACTATGGTGACAAAGTGTCTTGTGGACCCTGAACAGATCATACTTGGTCAGATGTACCAAGTGACCAATGCTAACAATGTCAGGACTGATAATTCCTTGGCAGTTATTAATATCTGCTGAGGAGGGGTAATTGGCCCAAAGAAAGTTGTGTTTAGCTCAGACCTTCCAGTGGAATGCTCATTGGGCAATGATTTGGAGACTTCAGCCTGGGCTGAAGTGGAATTAAGGACTCATGCAGCAATGCTGGGCATCTCTGCAGATGTGTTTGCTATGACCAGGTCACAGGCCAAACTAATGTCTACTGAACAGGCCCTGGATTCTGAAAAAATAGACCAGGTACCTTCCAAGAGTAGGAGCAGGAGGGGTAAGGTTGTGCCTTCTCCCCAGGCTCAGAGAGAGGATCCAACTCTTGAGGGATATGATTCCAGTCCCTGTGAAGGAACGGTCTCAGGTGAACTGGAACCTGATCAGGTTGAGTGCTTGCGGACAGGGGGCCCTTCCAGGGCAGAGCTGAGCCAGGAGCAGCAAACCTGCCCCTCTCATGAACACCTCAGACAGCAAGCTGCTGCTGAGGCAGCTGGAGTGTCAGTGGATCTCACAGGATTTTTTGGGAGGAGGGACTCCTTTACTCAGAGGGTAGAAACCCCAATCCTGGTGCCACTGTGAGTTTGGTCATACCTCTGAAGTTTAGGGGCTTCCTACTCACCTTGCCATATGGCATTCCCTTAGCAGGACACCTAGGCTGAAGTAAGACTTGGGACAGGCGTGTCCCTCACTTTCACTGGCCTCACATGTCAGAAGACACTAAGGAGTTTTATCGCTTCTGCACCACCTGTGAAGTCAGTGGTAAGTTAGGTGGTGTCACAAAGGCCCCCCTAATACCACTACCTGTGGTGGGGGTTCCCTTTGAGAGGGTTGGGATTGACATAATTGGTCCCATGAACTCTACTGGTGGTAGACCATGCCACTAGGTATCCAGAGGCTATACCCCTTAGAAAGACCACAGCTCCTGTGGTGGCCAGGGCCCTCCTGGGAACTTTATCCAGAGTAGGTTTCCCTAAGGAGGTTTTAACTGATAGAGTTGAAAACTTCCTGCCTAACTACATCACTGCAATTTGGAAGGAGTGTGGAGTGAATTACAAATTCACAACACCCTATCACCCACAATTCAATGGGTTAGTTAAAAGGTTCAACAAAACCCTAAAGGGCATGATCATGGGCCTCCCAGAAAAGCATAGACAAAAATGAGATGTTTCGTTGCTCTGCCTTCTCTTTTTTTTAAAAACAAAGGGCCAGATGTAGGTAAAATAGATTTACCAATTTTTAATTACCGAATTTTACCGATTCGGTAATTAAAAATCGGTAAATCTAAGGGGTGGATATGTAGGTATTCCAGATGTGCTGGAATACCGATTCGGAAGAATTCGGTATTTACCGATTCGGTAATGGCCCATGCCCATTGAAGCCCATAGGAATGAATGGGCATTACCGATTCGGTATTTACCGAATCGGTAAATACCGATTTTCACAAGGGTGCAGGGGGTGTCACTTTGAAACCCTCTGGCACCCCCAAAACAGGCTCGGGTGCCATGTGGCAGGCATACATGCCCTAAGGGCAGGTCTGCCTGTCACATGGCATAGGTGTGCATGCACACATGTGCATGCACACCGGAATCGGTATTTTACCATCAAATTGGATTTGATGGTAAAATACCAATTCGGTAAGGCCTCTGGGACTCTGAAGAGTCCCACCTACATCTGGGTGCCTCAGAATCGGTAAAATTACCGAATTTTTATTTTACCGAATCGGTAAAATTATCAAATCGGTAATTTTACCGATTCGGTAAAATAATGCCCCCTACATACCTGTCACCCATTTACCGATCGGTAACGGCCAAAATCGGCCATTACCGCTCGGTAAATGGCCTCAAACGGCCACCTACATCTGGCCCAATGTGTCCTCATTTATGCGATTATTGAGGTATAAGTGGACTAGATCCGCAAAGTTTTGTGAGATCCCTGGATGGAGCTTTCTCTCACTTTTTTCAGTAAGGAGATTGCCCTCCTTTTCCGTTGTAAAATCTTGTCTTAAGACATCCAAATTCTTTGAGGTGATAGATCGCGGAGCCCCATGATGATCTCCCTGAATTTTTTTTTATCACGTGGAAAGTAATCATAGGACGTCCCTCCCTACTGTACCTTATATTCTTATGCCTTACTTCCCAATATTTGGCCTTATTTCTCTTCCCTCTAGACAAATCCAATTTTCTAAACTTCTCTATGGAAGACCACCATTCAGTTACATTTGGGAAAATTGTAAGTGCCCATTTAACGCAAATCTCTCTTCTAGCCAATAAGACTAACATTAATAATAACTGTTTCTGTTTGTTATTTAACACACAGAGAGGGTCATTACCTTCTAGCACTCCAAAAATAATAGTAAATGTGCTTACCTCTCTAAAACTTTACCAATAATCTTACTCACTTCGTCCCAGTATGTGGCTAGGTGCGGGCAATGATGAAACATATGAATATCGTTAGCTTTTGGCTACCCACATTTTGGGCAAGTTTTCACCGCTTGTCTGTTCATTTTTGTTAGTTTTTCTGGAGACCAGTATGACCTGTGTAAGGTAAAAAGATAGTTTTTCCTAAGGGGTGCAGATACTATAATTTGCCATAGAAAAGTGCAGGATACATGCCATTGGTGTTGCAAGTCTTGAGCCGGAAATATATTTCTCCATAAATCGTCTCGAAGGGAGAAGTCTCCATCTCCTTCTTCTATCAGGTGTCAATACCAATTTGATACTTCTTTTCTTGCTGGGTTGGTTTGCATTTCCTTTTCCAATTCCTCTGTAATTCCCAAGATTTTTTCCTGATTCTTAGCCCAGCTTGCCAGCTGATAATATTTGAATCTAGATAAGTTGTCCTCTGTTTTTGCTAATAGAATGTACCAACTGATCGGAACTCCTGTTTTGAATAATTGCCCCCATTTTGTTATTCCTGACTCCTTTAAAGTCCTCGCTACGGAATGGAATCTTTTAAGAATTTAGGAGTTCCAGGTGACTTCCAGATGGGTGCTAGCCAGCTGTAATAGGGAATCTTATAAGTCCTTCTCACTTCATCCATAGTTTACATGTCGCTCTCAAAACTTTTAATTTAACCTTTTTGAAATATTTTAGGTGGCCAAATTTCTAAAGGCAGTAGTCCTCCTCCGTCACAGCTTTCCAGTATGTTGAGTAAGAAGATTGGTCTCTAAGAAGAATTCTAACATTTTAAAAATAAAACACTCTATAATAGAAATGAAGATCGGAACTTACTATACTGCCCTGATTTTTCCTTCTCCAAGCTATTCTTACACCTCTCGAGGCCCATATAAATCCCGTAATTTACCCTTAAATCTTTTTAATCCATTGGATCTCAAAATCCAATGGTATAGCATTAAAAATAAACGTAAATTTGGACAAAATAGACATTTTTATAATATTCGATCTCCCCAAGAAATAGAGAGATAGGTCACTCCAGGATCTTAGCAATGTTCTCATTTCCTTCACCTTTTGATCAAAATATACCCGGGCGAGCTCATCAATATTCTTTAAAATCCTCACCCCCAAATACCGAATTCTACTCGTTGCCTCCGCTATTGGAGATGGGGTACCCCATTGCATGATTTCTGTTTCCCATGGTTAATCTGATAACTGGAAATCTGACCAAAATCATTTAACAAATTTGTAATAATGGGGAGGGACTTTTTTAAATCATTTGTAAACACCATGAGATCATCGGTATATAGTGCTACTTTTTTAACCCAGCCCTTAAACTTAAAAGGGGTGATTTCCTGAGATCTTCTTATTACATTTGCTAGGGGCTCTATGCATAAATCAAATAAATGCGGCGAAAGGGGGCAGCTCTGTCTTGTACCTCTTTTAATTTGAATTTCTTATGATAAATTTCCATTGATAAGAATTATAGCTACTGGGGCAGTATATATGTTCATTATCACATTCATAAATTTCTCACCTAGGCCATAATCTAATATTGCTCTATTCAAGAATACCCAATTAACCCGATTATAAGCCTTAGCGGCATCGAAAGTAAGGACCATAAGTGGGATATTCTCTTGGGTAGCTATGTCAATGGCACCAATTAGTTGATGAGTGAGGTTTTGCATATTCCTGCCCTTAATAAAGCCCTTTTGATCACTGTGTATTAGTTTGCCTGTTATATTCCCTAGTCTTGTGGCTAAAATCTGGGTGTAAATTTTGTAGTCGTTGTTTAGAAGGGATATAGGTCTGTAAGACTCACACTTCAAAGGATTTTTGCCTGGTTTTAATATTAGACTAATGGTGGCGTCATTCTAAGAATTCGGAAGTGGAAGACCTAGGCAAAATATTTCATTAAAAAGATCATCCAATCTAGGAGCCAATGTTTCTTTTAAAGCCATGTACAACTCACTTGGGAGGGTGTCCAGTCCAGCCGCATTCCCTCTTTTCAACCTTTTAAGAGAACCCAGCTCTTCCTCTACCGTAATTTCAGTATTTATTCTGTCCTGTGACTCAGCTCCCAGCTGTGAAGTTACTGCTTCTTTAAGATAAAGGTACACTAAATTACTGGGAACCACCAAATCTTCTTTATATAAGGATTGATAAAACTCTGTGAAAGCCTTCTGTATCCCTTGTCTATCCCCAACCTGACTACCCATGGGATCTTCTTGGATTGCCACAATGTTATTCCTATTATTATTGGTCCGTATTTTCCAGGCAAGTAGCTTTCCACTACCTTCCCCATACTCGTAATTTGACAGCCTGCTAGCTTCCCACCTTTTCCGATTCTTTCCCTTAGTCTCTCTTGTTCTAACTTAGAGGTTGTTGCTTCCAAATTCCTTTGATAGTTTAGAATGTCTGATTCTACTTGGCTGATATTTTGTCTAATCTCCTTGTTTCTTATAACTGCCAGACCTATCAGAGTGCCCCTAATCACAACTTTATATGCCTCCCAAACTATCTGTGTAGATGTCCCTTTATTAGAGTTGTTTTGAAAATAATCTACCGGTTTAAATTTCAGTTTTTCGATAACCTGTTCCTCTAGGAAAAGAGTGCGGTCTACATTCCAAATTATCTCTGTTTAATCTAAGGAATGATCAGATAAATGGGCTGGTACATGTTCAACTTTAATTACGCTATTGCTTATCATTGTATCTATTAAAAAGAAGTCAATTCTTGATGCATGGCCATACTTATGATTTTCATAAGTAAATCTGTTTGTTTGATCACCCTTATACTTCCAAACATCTACCAGGCCCAGGTCTTCCCTAAATCTTCCCAGCCAATCCCTCATTTTGGGGAGGTTTAGAGCTTTCCCTGGGGGGTGCCTATCACATTTAGGATCTATTAACAAATTAAAATTTCCTCCCAAGATAACAGGGGCCGATATATTAATTAGTTGGGCATATCATGCTTGGAGTGGCGCGGAGTCATCTATATTTGGTCCGTAGTACCCAGCTATCGCGTATTGATTGCTTTATACTTTAACTTTTGCTGTTGCCCACCTTCCCTTTACATCAGCATATTCATCTAGTATTGCTTTTTTGATGTTTCAAAAAAAATTATAGCCACACCCTTAATACAGCAAGCTTGACGTGTGCATACATAGCTCTCTATCCATTTTTGATGTTTTATAATTTTGATCCATTCAGATTTTAAAAGATTTGTTTCTTGTAAAATTATAATAGCACTTTTTACTAATTTCAAATGCTCAAAAATTTTCTGACGTCTTCTCCTCACTCTAAGCCCATTTACATTCCATGATTTGATCTTTATTTTATCCTTGCCCAAAGGTTTAGCCATCTAGTCTTATTTTCTTGCCCTCATCCCACTCTACCACTTTCCAGAGCTTACTGCTCTTGCTGGGGTCTTGACCACTTTCATATTCTGCATATCAGACCATTTTTTAATATTTTTTCCCTAATGCTCCGCACACAAAAATGAAGAAAACTGTGCCCTCAAAAAAAGAGATTACACCCCTCTTAACACGACCCTCCCTGCCCTGGAGAACCCTCCCAACTATTCTAGGAGTAACTGATGTCCTATTTCGAGCACCGTTGTCCTGAGGTCTCATTGTTTACATCGTAGCTGACTCCCTGTTCTGTACTTTGATTCATTCTAATAATGTTTCCACCACTTTCGGATCTCTAATGTTGTATGTCTGATTGTTCCACAATATCCTAAGTGAAGCTGGGAATTTTCATTTGCACTGTTGCACCTAGTGACCTAAGGTCTTGCATGTAGTTTCCCAGCTCCCATTGTCTGTCCTGTGTAGCTCGTGGCAAATCAGACCTAATTTGAAAACTGTAACACCCCTTCGAAAAATTACCAGCTTTTGGGGCATCGCTCAGAATATTTTCATTCAACGTATAAGTTTTAAAATTAATTAGAAGTCCAGAGAGCTAGAAAACGATTGGGAGTGGACTAGAGTCCCATGGTGGCAGCAATAGTGTGCCTAGAGTTAAAGAACATTCTTTTAGCAATAGGAACCTGAACAAGATTGTCGCTGCCTACCATGTTGGGGATGACATCCATAAATGGATAACTGCTTTAGAGAGAGCCTTTAAAGTTCAGAGGGTCCCTCAAGAGTGGTGGGTAGCTATTTTGTGGCTCTCCTTTGCTGACAAAGGTAGAGATAAGCTTATCACTGTTAGAGTAAAGGATGCTGAGAATTACTCAATTCTTAAGAGTGCTCTCATTGATGGATTTGCCCTAATCACTGAACAGCATAGGATTAAGTTCAGATACACTCAGAAGGCACAGAATCAGGACTAGGTAGACTTTGTGGATAGTGCCACTAAGGCTCTGAAAGGCTGGCTGCTTGGCAGCAAAGTGAATGACTTCAAGGGATTGTACAAGTTTATAGGCCTGGCTGGTGAACTTCGCTCTGTCCGTGGAGTATGCTGAGTTTTCTGCACTCTGCACTCCGTGGAGCTCGTGGACTGCAGAAAACTCAGTTTTGCAATGTGCAGTGGAGTTCTTTCCCTGCTCCTGATCGCAAATGGTAAGTTTGCGATCGCGAACGGTAAGTTCGTGAGCGCGAGCTGCCGGTCGGGTAAAATTTCTACCTCAGCAGCAGGAATACCAGCACAAATTGCAGTTCGCGCTTCACTACGCCATTCGCGGTACTTCGTGGAGGTTTTTTGTAACTTTGTGGGGTTCCGCGTTTCAAAACTTTGCAAACTACGCCCAGGCCTGCTATTTGATTAGGATGGAGCAGTTCTCCTTAACAATTGCTAAAATCAGTTGTTGCATCAATACATGGTTGGCTCTGATCTGACTTCGCCCCAAGAAGCGATTAGTAGGGTTAACCTTGGGCTCTGGGGTGGGTTCTGGCCTAGTCAGAACTCCAGCTCAGGCTGTGCTTGTCTATGATGGTGGCATGGATATTGCACCCTATTTGTCAGTATCAGTAACCTGGGCAAATACAGACAACAGCCTATGAATAATGGTAAGGAACCCATGGCATCAGGGACACAGGTGCAAGTGTCACTATGGTGACAAAGTGTCTTGTGGACCCTGAACAGATCATACTTGGTCAGATGTACCAAGTGACCAATGCTAACAATGTCAGGACTGATAATTCCTTGGCAGTTATTAATATCTGCTGAGGAGGGGTAATTGGCCCAAAGAAAGTTGTGTTTAGCTCAGACCTTCCAGTGGAATGCTCATTGGGCAATGATTTGGAGACTTCATCCTGGGCTGAAGTGGAATTAAGGACTCATGCAGCAATGCTGGGCATCTCTGCAGATGTGTTTGCTATGACCAGGTCACAGGCCAAACTAATGTCTACTGAACAGGCCCTGGATTCTGAAAAAATAGACCAGGTACCTTCCAAGAGTAGGAGCAGGAGGGGTAAGGTTGTGCCTTCTCCCCAGGCTCAGAGAGAGGATCCAACTCTTGAGGGATATAATTCCAGTCCCTGTGAAGGAACGGTCTCAGGTGAACTGGAACCTGATCAGGTTGAGTGCTTGCGGACAGGGGGCCCTTCCAGGGCAGAGCTGAGCCAGGAGCAGCAAACCTGCCCCTCTCATGAACACCTCAGACAGCAAGCTGCTGCTGAGGCAGCTGGAGTGTCAGTGGATCTCACAGGATTTTTTGGGAGGAGGGACTCCTTTACTCAGAGGGTAGAAACCCCAATCCTGGTGCCACTGGGAGTTTGGTCATACCTCTGAAGTTTAGGGGCTTCCTACTCACCTTGCCACATGACATTCCCTTAGCAGGACACCTAGGCTGAAGTAAGACTTGGGACAGGCGTGTCCCTCACTTTCACTGGCCTCACATGTCAGAAGACACTAAGGAGTTTTATCGCTTCTGCACCACCTGTGAAGTCAGTGGTAAGTTAGGTGGTGTCACAAAGGCCCCCCTAATACCACTACCTGTGGTGGGGGTTCCCTTTGAGAGGGTTGGGATTGACATAATTGGTCCCATGAACTCTACTGGTGGTAGACCATGCCACTAGGTATCCAGAGGCTATACCCCTTAGAAAGACCACAGCTCCTGTGGTGGCCAGGGCCCTCCTGGGAATTTTATCCAGAGTAGGTTTCCCTAAGGAGGTTTTAACTGATAGAGTTGAAAACTTCCTGCCTAACTACATCACTGCAATTTGGAAGGAGTGTGGAGTGAATTACAAATTCACAACACCCTATCACCCACAATGCAATGGGTTAGTTAAAAGGTTCAACAAAACCCTAAAGGGCATGATCATGGGCCTCCCAGAAAAGCATAGACAAAAATGAGATGTTTCGTTGCTCTGCCTTCTCTTTTTTTTAAAAACAAAGGGCCAGATGTAGGTAAAATAGATTTACCAATTTTTAATTACCGAATTTTACCGATTCGGTAATTAAAAATCGGTAAATCTAAGGGGTGGATATGTAGGTATTCCAGATGTGCTGGAATACCAATTCGGAAGAATTCGGTATTTACCGATTCGGTAATGGCCCATGCCCATTGAAGCCCATAGGAATGAATGGGCATTACCGATTCGGTATTTACCGAATCGGTAAATACCGATTTTCACAAGGGTGCAGGGGGTGTCACTTTGAAACCCTCTGGCACCCCCAAAACAGGCTCGGTGCCATGTGGCAGGCATACATGCCCTAAGGGCAGGTCTGCCTGTCACATGGCATAGGTGTGCATGCACACATGTGCATGCACACCGGAATCGGTATTTTACCATCAAATTGGATTTGATGGTAAAATACCAATTCGGTAAGGCCTCTGGGACTCTGAAGAGTCCCACCTACATCTGGGTGCCTCAGAATCGGTAAAATTACCGAATTTTTATTTTACCGAATCGGTAAAATTATCAAATCGGTAATTTTACCGATTCGGTAAAATAATGCCCCCTACATACCTGTCACCCATTTACCGATCGGTAACGGCCAAAATCGGCCATTACCGCTCGGTAAATGGCCTCAAACGGCCACCTACATCTGGCCCAATGTGTCCTCATTTATGCGATTATTGAGGTATAAGTGGACTAGATCCGCAAAGTTTTGTGAGATCCCTGGATGGAGCTTTCTCTCACTTTTTTCAGTAAGGAGATTGCCCTTCTTTTCCGTTGTAAAATCTTGTCTTAAGACATCCAAATTCTTTGAGGTGATAGATCGCGGAGCCCCATGATGATCTCCCTGAATTTTTTTTTATCACGTGGAAAGTAATCATAGGACGTTCCTCCCTACTGTACCTTATATTCTTATGCCATACTTCCCAATATTTGGCCTTAGTTCTCTTCCCTCTAGACAAATCCAATTTTCTAAACTTCTCTATGGAAGACCACCATTCAGTTACATTTGGGAAAATTGTAAGTGCCCATTTAACGCAAATCTCTCTTCTAGCCAATAAGACTAACATTAATAATAACTGTTTCTGTTTGTTATTTAACACACAGAGAGGGTCATTACCTTCTAGCACTCCAAAAATAATAGTAAATGTGCTTACCTCTCTAAAACTTTACCAATAATCTTACTCACTTCGTCCCAGTATGTGGCTAGGTGCGGGCAATGATGAAACATATGAATATCGTTAGCTTTTGGCTACCCACATTTTGGGCAAGTTTTCACCGCTTGTCTGTTCATTTTTGTTAGTTTTTCTGGAGACCAGTATGACCTGTGTAAGGTAAAAAGATAGTTTTTCCTAAGAGGTGCAGATACTATAATTTGCCATAGAAAAGTGCAGGATGCATGCCATTGGTGTTGCAAGTCTTGAGCCGGAAATATATTTCTCCATAAATCGTCTCGAAGGGAGAAGTCTCCATCTCCTTCTTCTATCAGGTGTCAATACCAATTTGATACTTCTTTTCTTGCTGGGTTGGTTTGCATTTCCTTTTCCAATTCCTCTGTAATTCCCAAGATTTTTTCCTGATTCTTAGCCCAGCTTGCCAGCTGATAATATTTGAATCTAGATAAGTTGTCCTCTGTTTTTGCTAATAGAATGTACCAACTGATCGGAACTCCTGTTTTGAATAATTGCCCCCATTTTGTTATTCCTGACTCCTTTAAAGTCCTCGCTACGGAATGGAATCTTTTAAGAATTTAGGAGTTCCAGGTGACTTCCAGATGGGTGCTAGCCAGCTGTAATAGGGAATCTTATAAGTCCTTCTCACTTCATCCATAGTTTACATGTCGCTCTCAAAACTTTTAATTTAACCTTTTTGAAATATTTTAGGTGGCCAAATTTCTAAAGGCAGTAGTCCTCCTCCGTCACAGCTTTCCAGTATGTTGAGTAAGAAGATTGGTCTCTAAGAAGAATTCTAACATTTTAAAAATAAAACACTCTATAATAGAAATGAAGATCGGAACTTACTATACTGCCCTGATTTTTCCTTCTCCAAGCTATTCTTACACCTCTCGAGGCCCATATAAATCCCGTAATTTACCCTTAAATCTTTTTAATCCATTGGATCTCAAAATCCAATGGTATAGCATTAAAAATAAACGTAAATTTGGACAAAATAGACATTTTTATAATATTCGATCTCCCCAAGAAATAGAGAGATAGGTCACTCCAGGATCTTAGCAATGTTCTCATTTCCTTCACCTTTTGATCAAAATATACCCGGGCGAGCTCATCAATATTCTTTAAAATCCTCACCCCCAAATACCGAATTCTACTCGTTGCCTCCGCTATTGGAGATGGGGTACCCCATTGCATGATTTCTGTTTCCCATGGTTAATCTGATAACTGGAAATCTGACCAAAATCATTTAACAAATTTGTAATAATGGGGAGGGACTTTTTTAAATCATTTGTAAACACCATGAGATCATCGGCATATAGTGCTACTTTTTTAACCCAGCCCTTAAACTTAAAAGGGGTGATTTCCTGAGATCTTCTTATTACATTTGCTAGGGGCTCTATGCATAAATCAAATAAATGCGGCGAAAGGGGGCAGCTCTGTCTTGTACCTCTTTTAATTTGAATTTCTTATGATAAATTTCCATTGATAAGAATTATAGCTACTGGGGCAGTATATATGTTCATTATCACATTTATAAATTTCTCACCTAGGCCATAATCTAATATTGCTCTATTCAAGAATACCCAATTAACCCGATTATAAGCCTTAGCGGCATCGAAAGTAAGGACCATAAGTGGGATATTCTCTTGGGTAGCTATGTCAATGGCACCAATTAGTTGATGAGTGAGGTTTTGCATATTCCTGCCCTTAATAAAGCCCTTTTGATCACTGTGTATTAGTTTGCCTGTTATATTCCCTAGTCTTGTGGCTAAAATCTGGGTGTAAATTTTGTAGTCGTTGTTTAGAAGGGATATAGGTCTGTAAGACTCACACTTCAAAGGATTTTTGCCTGGTTTTAATATTAGACTAATGGTGGCGTCATTCTAAGAATTCGGAAGCGGAAGACCTAGGCAAAATATTTCATTAAAAAGATCATCCAATCTAGGAGCCAATGTTTCTTTTAAAGCCATGTACAACTCACTTGGGAGGGTGTCCAGTCCAGCCGCATTCCCTCTTTTCAACCTTTTAAGAGAACCCAGCTCTTCCTCTACCGTAATTTCAGTATTTATTCTGTCCTGTGACTCAGCTCCCAGCTGTGAAGTTACTGCTTCTTTAAGATAAAGGTACACTAAATTACTGGGAACCACCAAATCTTCTTTATATAAGGATTGATAAAACTCTGTGAAAGCCTTCTGTATCCCTTGTCTATCCCCAACCTGACTACCCATGGGATCTTCTTGGATTGCCACAATGTTATTCCTATTATTATTGGTCCGTATTTTCCAGGCAAGTAGCTTTCCACTACCTTCCCCATACTCGTAATTTGACAGCCTGCTAGCTTCCCACCTTTTCCGATTCTTTCCCTTAGTCTCTCTTGTTCTAACTTAGAGGTTGTTGCTTCCAAATTCCTTTGATAGTTTAGAATGTCTGATTCTACTTGGCTGATATTTTGTCTAATCTCCTTGTTTCTTATAACTGCCAGACCTATCAGAGTGCCCCTAATCACAACTTTATATGCCTCCCAAACTATCTGTGTAGATGTCCCTTTATTAGAGTTGTTTTGAAAATAATCTACCGGTTTAAATTTCAGTTTTTCGATAACCTGTTCCTCTAGGAAAAGAGTGCGGTCTACATTCCAAATTATCTCTGTTTAATCTAAGGAATGATCAGATAAATGGGCTGGTAAATGTTCAACTTTAATTACGCTATTGCTTATCATTGTATCTATTAAAAAGAAGTCAATTCTTGATGCATGGCCATACTTATGATTTTCATAAGTAAATCTGTTTGTTTGATCACCCTTATACTTCCAAACATCTACCAGGCCCAGGTCTTCCCTAAATCTTCCCAGCCAATCCCTCATTTTGGGGAGGTTTAGAGCTTTCCCTGGGGGTGCCTATCACATTTAGGATCTATTAACAAATTAAAATTTCCTCCCAAGATAACAGGGGCCGATATATTAATTAGTTGGGCATATCGTGCTTGGAGTGGCGCGGAGTCATCTATATTTGGTCCGTAGTACCCAGCTATCGCGTATTGATTGCTTTATACTTTAACTTTTGCTGTTGCCCACCTTCCCTTTACATCAGCATATTCATCTAGTATTGCTTTTTTGATGTTTCAAAAAAAATTATAGCCACACCCTTAATACAGCAAGCTTGACGTGTGCATACATAGCTCTCTATCCATTTTTGATGTTTTATAATTTTGATCCATTCAGATTTTAAAAGATTTGTTTCTTGTAAAATTATAATAGCACTTTTTACTAATTTCAAATGCTCAAAAATTTTCTGACGTCTTCTCCTCACTCTAAGCCCATTTACATTCCATGATTTGATCTTTATTTTATCCTTGCCCAAAGGTTTAGCCATCTAGTCTTATTTTCTTGCCCTCATCCCACTCTACCACTTTCCAGAGCTTACTGCTCTTGCTGGGGTCTTGACCACTTTCATATTCTGCATATCAGACCACTTTTTAATATTTTTTCCCTAATGCTCCGCACACAAAAATGAAGAAAACTGTGCCCTCAAAAAAAGAGATTACACCCCTCTTAACACGACCCTCCCTGCCCTGGAGAACCCTCCCAACTATTCTAGGAGTAACTGATGTCCTATTTCGAGCACCGTTGTCCTGAGGTCTCATTGTTTACATCGTAGCTGACTCCCTGTTCTGTACTTTGATTCATTCTAATAATGTTTCCACCACTTTCTGATCTCTAATGTTGTATGTCTGATTGTTCCACAATATCCTAAGTGAAGCTGGGAATTTTCATTTGCACTGTTGCACCTAGTGACCTAAGGTCTTGCATGTAGTTTCCCAGCTCCCATTGTCTGTCCTGTGTAGCTCGTGGCAAATCAGACCTAATTTGAAAACTGTAACACCCCTTCGAAAAATTACCAGCTTTTGGGGCATCGCTCAGAATATTTTCATTCAACGTATAAGTTTTAAAATTAATTAGAAGTCCAGAGAGCTAGAAAACGATTGGGAGTGGACTAGAGTCCCATGGTGGCAGCAATAGTGTGCCTAGAGTTAAAGAACATTCTTTTAGCAATAGGAACCTGAACAAGATTGTCGCTGCCTACCATGTTGGGGATGACATCCATAAATGGATAACTGCTTTAGAGAGAGCCTTTAAAGTTCAGAGGGTCCCTCAAGAGTGGTGGGTAGCTATTTTGTGGCTCTCCTTTGCTGACAAAGGTAGAGATAAGCTTATCACTGTTAGAGTAAAGGATGCTGAGAATTACTCAATTCTTAAGAGTGCTCTCATTGATGGATTTGCCCTAATCACTGAACAGCATAGGATTAAGTTCAGATACACTCAGAAGGCACAGAATCAGGACTAGGTAGACTTTGTGGATAGTGCCACTAAGGCTCTGAAAGGCTGGCTGCTTGGCAGCAAAGTGAATGACTTCAAGGGATTGTACAAGTTTATAGGCCTGGCTGGTGAACTTCGCTCTGTCCGTGGAGTATGCTGAGTTTTCTGCACTCTGCACTCCGTGGAGCTCGTGGACTGCAGAAAACTCAGTTTTGCAATGTGCAGTGGAGTTCTTTCCCTGCTCCTGATCGCAAATGGTAAGTTTGCGATCGCGAACGGTAAGTTCGTGAGCGCGAGCTGCCGGTCGGGTAAAATTTCTACCTCAGCAGCAGGAATACCAGCACAAATTGCAGTTCGCGCTTCACTACGCCATTCGCGGTACTTCGTGGAGGTTTTTTGTAACTTTGTGGGGTTCCGCGTTTCAAAACTTTGCAAACTACGCCCAGGCCTGCTATTTGATTAGGATGGAGCAGTTCTCCTTAACAATTGCTAAAATCAGTTGTTGCATCAATACATGGTTGGCTCTGATCTGACTTCGCCCCAAGAAGCGATTAGTAGGGTTAACCTTGGGCTCTGGGGTGGGTTCTGGCCTAGTCAGAACTCCAGCTCAGGCTGTGCTTGTCTATGATGGTGGCATGGATATTGCACCCTATTTGTCAGTATCAGTAACCTGGGCAAATACAGACAACAGCCTATGAATAATGGTAAGGAACCCATGGCATCAGGGACACAGGTGCAAGTGTCACTATGGTGACAAAGTGTCTTGTGGACCCTGAACAGATCATACTTGGTCAGATGTACCAAGTGACCAATGCTAACAATGTCAGGACTGATAATTCCTTGGCAGTTATTAATATCTGCTGAGGAGGGGTAATTGGCCCAAAGAAAGTTGTGTTTAGCTCAGACCTTCCAGTGGAATGCTCATTGGGCAATGATTTGGAGACTTCAGCCTGGGCTGAAGTGGAATTAAGGACTCATGCAGCAATGCTGGGCATCTCTGCAGATGTGTTTGCTATGACCAGGTCACAGGCCAAACTAATGTCTACTGAACAGGCCCTGGATTCTGAAAAAATAGACCAGGTACCTTCCAAGAGTAGGAGCAGGAGGGGTAAGGTTGTGCCTTCTCCCCAGGCTCAGAGAGAGGATCCAACTCTTGAGGGATATAATTCCAGTCCCTGTGAAGGAACGGTCTCAGGTGAACTGGAACCTGATCAGGTTGAGTGCTTGCGGACAGGGGGCCCTTCCAGGGCAGAGCTGAGCCAGGAGCAGCAAACCTGCCCCTCTCATGAACACCTCAGACAGCAAGCTGCTGCTGAGGCAGCTGGAGTGTCAGTGGATCTCACAGGATTTTTTGGGAGGAGGGACTCCTTTACTCAGAGGGTAGAAACCCCAATCCTGGTGCCACTGGGAGTTTGGTCATACCTCTGAAGTTTAGGGGCTTCCTACTCACCTTGCCACATGACATTCCCTTAGCAGGACACCTAGGCTGAAGTAAGACTTGGGACAGGCGTGTCCCTCACTTTCACTGGCCTCACATGTCAGAAGACACTAAGGAGTTTTATCGCTTCTGCACCACCTGTGAAGTCAGTGGTAAGTTAGGTGGTGTCACAAAGGCCCCCCTAATACCACTACCTGTGGTGGGGGTTCCCTTTGAGAGGGTTGGGATTGACATAATTGGTCCCATGAACTCTACTGGTGGTAGACCATGCCACTAGGTATCCAGAGGCTATACCCCTTAGAAAGACCACAGCTCCTGTGGTGGCCAGGGCCCTCCTGGGAATTTTATCCAGAGTAGGTTTCCCTAAGGAGGTTTTAACTGATAGAGTTGAAAACTTCCTGCCTAACTACATCACTGCAATTTGGAAGGAGTGTGGAGTGAATTACAAATTCACAACACCCTATCACCCACAATGCAATGGGTTAGTTAAAAGGTTCAACAAAACCCTAAAGGGCATGATCATGGGCCTCCCAGAAAAGCATAGACAAAAATGAGATGTTTCGTTGCTCTGCCTTCTCTTTTTTTTAAAAACAAAGGGCCAGATGTAGGTAAAGTAGATTTACCAATTTTTAATTACCGAATTTTACCGATTCGGTAATTAAAAATCGGTAAATCTAAGGGGTGGATATGTAGGTATTCCAGATGTGCTGGAATACCAATTCGGAAGAATTCGGTATTTACCGATTCGGTAATGGCCCATGCCCATTGAAGCCCATAGGAATGAATGGGCATTACCGATTCGGTATTTACCGAATCGGTAAATACCGATTTTCACAAGGGTGCAGGGGGTGTCACTTTGAAACCCTCTGGCACCCCCAAAACAGGCTCGGTGCCATGTGGCAGGCATACATGCCCTAAGGGCAGGTCTGCCTGTCACATGGCATAGGTGTGCATGCACACATGTGCATGCACACCGGAATCGGTATTTTACCATCAAATTGGATTTGATGGTAAAATACCAATTCGGTAAGGCCTCTGGGACTCTGAAGAGTCCCACCTACATCTGGGTGCCTCAGAATCGGTAAAATTACCGAATTTTTATTTTACCGAATCGGTAAAATTATCAAATCGGTAATTTTACCGATTCGGTAAAATAATGCCCCCTACATACCTGTCACCCATTTACCGATCGGTAACGGCCAAAATCGGCCATTACCGCTCGGTAAATGGCCTCAAACGGCCACCTACATCTGGCCCAATGTGTCCTCATTTATGCGATTATTGAGGTATAAGTGGACTAGATCCGCAAAGTTTTGTGAGATCCCTGGATGGAGCTTTCTCTCACTTTTTTCAGTAAGGAGATTGCCCTTCTTTTCCGTTGTAAAATCTTGTCTTAAGACATCCAAATTCTTTGAGGTGATAGATCGCGGAGCCCCATGATGATCTCCCTGAATTTTTTTTTATCACGTGGAAAGTAATCATAGGACGTTCCTCCCTACTGTACCTTATATTCTTATGCCATACTTCCCAATATTTGGCCTTAGTTCTCTTCCCTCTAGACAAATCCAATTTTCTAAACTTCTCTATGGAAGACCACCATTCAGTTACATTTGGGAAAATTGTAAGTGCCCATTTAACGCAAATCTCTCTTCTAGCCAATAAGACTAACATTAATAATAACTGTTTCTGTTTGTTATTTAACACACAGAGAGGGTCATTACCTTCTAGCACTCCAAAAATAATAGTAAATGTGCTTACCTCTCTAAAACTTTACCAATAATCTTACTCACTTCGTCCCAGTATGTGGCTAGGTGCGGGCAATGATGAAACATATGAATATCGTTAGCTTTTGGCTACCCACATTTTGGGCAAGTTTTCACCGCTTGTCTGTTCATTTTTGTTAGTTTTTCTGGAGACCAGTATGACCTGTGTAAGGTAAAAAGATAGTTTTTCCTAAGAGGTGCAGATACTATAATTTGCCATAGAAAAGTGCAGGATGCATGCCATTGGTGTTGCAAGTCTTGAGCCGGAAATATATTTCTCCATAAATCGTCTCGAAGGGAGAAGTCTCCATCTCCTTCTTCTATCAGGTGTCAATACCAATTTGATACTTCTTTTCTTGCTGGGTTGGTTTGCATTTCCTTTTCCAATTCCTCTGTAATTCCCAAGATGTTTTCCTGATTCTTAGCCCAGCTTGCCAGCTGATAATATTTGAATCTAGATAAGTTGTCCTCTGTTTTTGCTAATAGAATGTACCAACTGATCGGAACTCCTGTTTTGAATAATTGCCCCCATTTTGTTATTCCTGACTCCTTTAAAGTCCTCGCTACGGAATGGAATCTTTTAAGAATTTAGGAGTTCCAGGTGACTTCCAGATGGGTGCTAGCCAGCTGTAATAGGGAATCTTATAAGTCCTTCTCACTTCATCCATAGTTTACATGTCGCTCTCAAAACTTTTAATTTAACCTTTTTGAAATATTTTAGGTGGCCAAATTTCTAAAGGCAGTAGTCCTCCTCCGTCACAGCTTTCCAGTATGTTGAGTAAGAAGATTGGTCTCTAAGAAGAATTCTAACATTTTAAAAATAAAACACTCTATAATAGAAATGAAGATCGGAACTTACTATACTGCCCTGATTTTTCCTTCTCCAAGCTATTCTTACACCTCTCGAGGCCCATATAAATCCCGTAATTTACCCTTAAATCTTTTTAATCCATTGGATCTCAAAATCCAATGGTATAGCATTAAAAATAAACGTAAATTTGGACAAAATAGACATTTTTATAATATTCGATCTCCCCAAGAAATAGAGAGATAGGTCACTCCAGGATCTTAGCAATGTTCTCATTTCCTTCACCTTTTGATCAAAATATACCCGGGCGAGCTCATCAATATTCTTTAAAATCCTCACCCCCAAATACCGAATTCTACTCGTTGCCTCCGCTATTGGAGATGGGGTACCCCATTGCATAATTTCTGTTTCCCATGGTTAATCTGATAACTGGAAATCTGACCAAAATCATTTAACAAATTTGTAATAATGGGGAGGGACTTTTTTAAATCATTTGTAAACACCATGAGATCATCGGCATATAGTGCTACTTTTTTAACCCAGCCCTTAAACTTAAAAGGGGTGATTTCCTGAGATCTTCTTATTACATTTGCTAGGGGCTCTATGCATAAATCAAATAAATGCGGCGAAAGGGGGCAGCTCTGTCTTGTACCTCTTTTAATTTGAATTTCTTATGATAAATTTCCATTGATAAGAATTATAGCTACTGGGGCAGTATATATGTTCATTATCACATTTATAAATTTCTCACCTAGGCCATAATCTAATATTGCTCTATTCAAGAATACCCAATTAACCCGATTATAAGCCTTAGCGGCATCGAAAGTAAGGACCATAAGTGGGATATTCTCTTGGGTAGCTATGTCAATGGCACCAATTAGTTGATGAGTGAGGTTTTGCATATTCCTGCCCTTAATAAAGCCCTTTTGATCACTGTGTATTAGTTTGCCTGTTATATTCCCTAGTCTTGTGGCTAAAATCTGGGTGTAAATTTTGTAGTCGTTGTTTAGAAGGGATATAGGTCTGTAAGACTCACACTTCAAAGGATTTTTGCCTGGTTTTAATATTAGACTAATGGTGGCGTCATTCTAAGAATTCGGAAGCGGAAGACCTAGGCAAAATATTTCATTAAAAAGATCATCCAATCTAGGAGCCAATGTTTCTTTTAAAGCCATGTACAACTCACTTGGGAGGGTGTCCAGTCCAGCCGCATTCCCTCTTTTCAACCTTTTAAGAGAACCCAGCTCTTCCTCTACCGTAATTTCAGTATTTATTCTGTCCTGTGACTCAGCTCCCAGCTGTGAAGTTACTGCTTCTTTAAGATAAAGGTACACTAAATTACTGGGAACCACCAAATCTTCTTTATATAAGGATTGATAAAACTCTGTGAAAGCCTTCTGTATCCCTTGTCTATCCCCAACCTGACTACCCATGGGATCTTCTTGGATTGCCACAATGTTATTCCTATTATTATTGGTCCGTATTTTCCAGGCAAGTAGCTTTCCACTACCTTCCCCATACTCGTAATTTGACAGCCTGCTAGCTTCCCACCTTTTCCGATTCTTTCCCTTAGTCTCTCTTGTTCTAACTTAGAGGTTGTTGCTTCCAAATTCCTTTGATAGTTTAGAATGTCTGATTCTACTTGGCTGATATTTTGTCTAATCTCCTTGTTTCTTATAACTGCCAGACCTATCAGAGTGCCCCTAATCACAACTTTATATGCCTCCCAAACTATCTGTGTAGATGTCCCTTTATTAGAGTTGTTTTGAAAATAATCTACCGGTTTAAATTTCAGTTTTTCGATAACCTGTTCCTCTAGGAAAAGAGTGCGGTCTACATTCCAAATTATCTCTGTTTAATCTAAGGAATGATCAGATAAATGGGCTGGTACATGTTCAACTTTAATTACGCTATTGCTTATCATTGTATCTATTAAAAAGAAGTCAATTCTTGATGCATGGCCATACTTATGATTTTCATAAGTAAATCTGTTTGTTTGATCACCCTTATACTTCCAAACATCTACCAGGCCCAGGTCTTCCCTAAATCTTCCCAGCCAATCCCTCATTTTGGGGAGGTTTAGAGCTTTCCCTGGGGGGTGCCTATCACATTTAGGATCTATTAACAAATTAAAATTTCCTCCCAAGATAACAGGGGCCGATATATTAATTAGTTGGGCATATCGTGCTTGGAGTGGCGCGGAGTCATCTATATTTGGTCCGTAGTACCCAGCTATCGCGTATTGATTGCTTTATACTTTAACTTTTGCTGTTGCCCACCTTCCCTTTACATCAGCATATTCATCTAGTATTGCTTTTTTGATGTTTCAAAAAAAATTATAGCCACACCCTTAATACAGCAAGCTTGACGTGTGCATACATAGCTCTCTATCCATTTTTGATGTTTTATAATTTTGATCCATTCAGATTTTAAAAGATTTGTTTCTTGTAAAATTATAATAGCACTTTTTACTAATTTCAAATGCTCAAAAATTTTCTGACGTCTTCTCCTCACTCTAAGCCCATTTACATTCCATGATTTGATCTTTATTTTATCCTTGCCCAAAGGTTTAGCCATCTAGTCTTATTTTCTTGCCCTCATCCCACTCTACCACTTTCCAGAGCTTACTGCTCTTGCTGGGGTCTTGACCACTTTCATATTCTGCATATCAGACCATTTTTTAATATTTTTTCCCTAATGCTCCGCACACAAAAATGAAGAAAACTGTGCCCTCAAAAAAAGAGATTACACCCCTCTTAACACGACCCTCCCTGCCCCGGAGAACCCTCCCAACTATTCTAGGAGTAACTGATGTCCTATTTCGAGCACCGTTGTCCTGAGGTCTCATTGTTTACATCGTAGCTGACTCCCTGTTCTGTACTTTGATTCATTCTAATAATGTTTCCACCACTTTCTGATCTCTAATGTTGTATGTCTGATTGTTCCACAATATCCTAAGTGAAGCTGGGAATTTTCATTTGCACTGTTGCACCTAGTGACCTAAGGTCTTGCATGTAGTTTCCCAGCTCCCATTGTCTGTCCTGTGTAGCTCGTGGCAAATCAGACCTAATTTGAAAACTGTAACACCCCTTCGAAAAATTACCAGCTTTTGGGGCATCGCTCAGAATATTTTCATTCAACGTATAAGTTTTAAAATTAATTAGAAGTCCAGAGAGCTAGAAAACGATTGGGAGTGGACTAGAGTCCCATGGTGGCAGCAATAGTGTGCCTAGAGTTAAAGAACATTCTTTTAGCAATAGGAACCTGAACAAGATTGTCGCTCCCTACCATGTTGGGGATGACATCCATAAATGGATAACTGCTTTAGAGAGAGCCTTTAAAGTTCAGAGGGTCCCTCAAGAGTGGTGGGTAGCTATTTTGTGGCTCTCCTTTGCTGACAAAGGTAGAGATAAGCTTATCACTGTTAGAGTAAAGGATGCTGAGAATTACTCAATTCTTAAGAGTGCTCTCATTGATGGATTTGCCCTAATCACTGAACAGCATAGGATTAAGTTCAGATACACTCAGAAGGCACAGAATCAGGACTAGGTAGACTTTGTGGATAGTGCCACTAAGGCTCTGAAAGGCTGGCTGCTTGGCAGCAAAGTGAATGACTTCAAGGGATTGTACAAGTTTATAGGCCTGGCTGGTGAACTTCGCTCTGTCCGTGGAGTATGCTGAGTTTTCTGCACTCTGCACTCCGTGGAGCTCGTGGACTGCAGAAAACTCAGTTTTGCGATGTGCAGTGGAGTTCTTTCCCTGCTCCTGATCGCAAATGGTAAGTTTGCGATCGCGAACGGTAAGTTCGTGAGCGCGAGCTGCCGGTCGGGTAAAATTTCTACCTCAGCAGCAGGAATACCAGCACAAATTGCAGTTCGCGCTTCACTACGCCATTCGCGGTACTTCGTGGAGGTTTTTTGTAACTTTGTGGGGTTCCGCGTTTCAAAACTTTGCAAACTACGCCCAGGCCTGCTATTTGATTAGGATGGAGCAGTTCTCCTTAACAATTGCTAAAATCAGTTGTTGCATCAATACATGGTTGGCTCTGATCTGACTTCGCCCCAAGAAGCGATTAGTAGGGTTAACCTTGGGCTCTGGGGTGGGTTCTGGCCTAGTCAGAACTCCAGCTCAGGCTGTGCTTGTCTGTGATGGTGGCATGGATATTGCACCCTATTTGTCAGTATCAGTAACCTGGGCAAATACAGACAACAGCCTATGAATAATGGTAAGGAACCCATGGCATCAGGGACACAGGTGCAAGTGTCACTATGGTGACAAAGTGTCTTGTGGACCCTGAACAGATCATACTTGGTCAGATGTACCAAGTGACCAATGCTAACAATGTCAGGACTGATAATTCCTTGGCAGTTATTAATATCTGCTGAGGAGGGGTAATTGGCCCAAAGAAAGTTGTGTTTAGCTCAGACCTTCCAGTGGAATGCTCATTGGGCAATGATTTGGAGACTTCAGCCTGGGCTGAAGTGGAATTAAGGACTCATGCAGCAATGCTGGGCATCTCTGCAGATGTGTTTGCTATGACCAGGTCACAGGCCAAACTAATGTCTACTGAACAGGCCCTGGATTCTGAAAAAATAGACCAGGTACCTTCCAAGAGTAGGAGCAGGAGGGGTAAGGTTGTGCCTTCTCCCCAGGCTCAGAGAGAGGATCCAACTCTTGAGGGATATAATTCCAGTCCCTGTGAAGGAACGGTCTCAGGTGAACTGGAACCTGATCAGGTTGAGTGCTTGCGGACAGGGGGCCCTTCCAGGGCAGAGCTGAGCCAGGAGCAGCAAACCTGCCCCTCTCATGAACACCTCAGACAGCAAGCTGCTGCTGAGGCAGCTGGAGTGTCAGTGGATCTCACAGGATTTTTTGGGAGGAGGGACTCCTTTACTCAGAGGGTAGAAACCCCAATCCTGGTGCCACTGGGAGTTTGGTCATACCTCTGAAGTTTAGGGGCTTCCTACTCACCTTGCCACATGACATTCCCTTAGCAGGACACCTAGGCTGAAGTAAGACTTGGGACAGGCGTGTCCCTCACTTTCACTGGCCTCACATGTCAGAAGACACTAAGGAGTTTTATCGCTTCTGCACCACCTGTGAAGTCAGTGGTAAGTTAGGTGGTGTCACAAAGGCCCCCCTAATACCACTACCTGTGGTGGGGGTTCCCTTTGAGAGGGTTGGGAGTGACATAATTGGTCCCATGAACTCTGCTGGTGGTAGACCATGCCACTAGGTATCCAGAGGCTATACCCCTTAGAAAGACCACAGCTCCTGTGGTGGCCAGGGCCCTCCTGGGAATTTTATCCAGAGTAGGTTTCCCTAAGGAGGTTTTAACTGATAGAGTTGAAAACTTCCTGCCTAACTACATCACTGCAATTTGGAAGGAGTGTGGAGTGAATTACAAATTCACAACACCCTATCACCCACAATGCAATGGGTTAGTTAAAAGGTTCAACAAAACCCTAAAGGGCATGATCATGGGCCTCCCAGAAAAGCATAGACAAAAATGAGATGTTTCGTTGCTCTGCCTTCTCTTTTTTTTAAAAACAAAGGGCCAGATGTAGGTAAAATAGATTTACCAATTTTTAATTACCGAATTTTACCGATTCGGTAATTAAAAATCGGTAAATCTAAGGGGTGGATATGTAGGTATTCCAGATGTGCTGGAATACCAATTCGGAAGAATTCGGTATTTACCGATTCGGTAATGGCCCATGCCCATTGAAGCCCATAGGAATGAATGGGCATTACCGATTCGGTATTTACCGAATCGGTAAATACCGATTTTCACAAGGGTGCAGGGGGTGTCACTTTGAAACCCTCTGGCACCCCCAAAACAGGCTTGGTGCCATGTGGCAGGCATACATGCCCTAAGGGCAGGTCTGCCTGTCACATGGCATAGGTGTGCATGCACACATGTGCATGCACACCGGAATCGGTATTTTACCATCAAATTGGATTTGATGGTAAAATACCAATTCGGTAAGGCCTCTGGGACTCTGAAGAGTCCCACCTACATCTGGGTGCCTCAGAATCGGTAAAATTACCGAATTTTTATTTTACCGAATCGGTAAAATTATCAAATCGGTAATTTTACCGATTCGGTAAAATAATGCCCCCTACATACCTGTCACCCATTTACCGATCGGTAACGGCCAAAATCGGCCATTACCGCTCGGTAAATGGCCTCAAACGGCCACCTACATCTGGCCCAATGTGTCCTCATTTATGCGATTATTGAGGTATAAGTGGACTAGATCCGCAAAGTTTTGTGAGATCCCTGGATGGAGCTTTCTCTCACTTTTTTCAGTAAGGAGATTGCCCTTCTTTTCCGTTGTAAAATCTTGTCTTAAGACATCCAAATTCTTTGAGGTGATAGATCGCGGAGCCCCATGATGATCTCCCTGAATTTTTTTTTATCACGTGGAAAGTAATCATAGGACGTTCCTCCCTACTGTACCTTATATTCTTATGCCATACTTCCCAATATTTGGCCTTAGTTCTCTTCCCTCTAGACAAATCCAATTTTCTAAACTTCTCTATGGAAGACCACCATTCAGTTACATTTGGGAAAATTGTAAGTGCCCATTTAACGCAAATCTCTCTTCTAGCCAATAAGACTAACATTAATAATAACTGTTTCTGTTTGTTATTTAACACACAGAGAGGGTCATTACCTTCTAGCACTCCAAAAATAATAGTAAATGTGCTTACCTCTCTAAAACTTTACCAATAATCTTACTCACTTCGTCCCAGTATGTGGCTAGGTGCGGGCAATGATGAAACATATGAATATCGTTAGCTTTTGGCTACCCACATTTTGGGCAAGTTTTCACCGCTTGTCTGTTCATTTTTGTTAGTTTTTCTGGAGACCAGTATGACCTGTGTAAGGTAAAAAGATAGTTTTTCCTAAGAGGTGCAGATACTATAATTTGCCATAGAAAAGTGCAGGATGCATGCCATTGTGTTGCAAGTCTTGAGCCGGAAATATATTTCTCCATAAATCGTCTCGAAGGGAGAAGTCTCCATCTCCTTCTTCTATCAGGTGTCAATACCAATTTGATACTTCTTTTCTTGCTGGGTTGGTTTGCATTTCCTTTTCCAATTCCTCTGTAATTCCCAAGATTTTTTCCTGATTCTTAGCCCAGCTTGCCAGCTGATAATATTTGAATCTAGATAAGTTGTCCTCTGTTTTTGCTAATAGAATGTACCAACTGATCGGAACTCCTGTTTTGAATAATTGCCCCCATTTTGTTATTCCTGACTCCTTTAAAGTCCTCGCTACGGAATGGAATCTTTTAAGAATTTAGGAGTTCCAGGTGACTTCCAGATGGGTGCTAGCCAGCTGTAATAGGGAATCTTATAAGTCCTTCTCACTTCATCCATAGTTTACATGTCGCTCTCAAAACTTTTAAATTAACCTTTTTGAAATATTTTAGGTGGCCAAATTTCTAAAGGCAGTAGTCCTCCTCCGTCACAGCTTTCCAGTATGTTGAGTAAGAAGATTGGTCTCTAAGAAGAATTCTAACATTTTAAAAATAAAACACTCTATAATAGAAATGAAGATCGGAACTTACTATACTGCCCTGATTTTTCCTTCTCCAAGCTATTCTTACACCTCTCGAGGCCCATATAAATCCCGTAATTTACCCTTAAATCTTTTTAATCCATTGGATCTCAAAATCCAATGGTATAGCATTAAAAATAAACGTAAATTTGGACAAAATAGACATTTTTATAATATTCGATCTCCCCAAGAAATAGAGAGATAGGTCACTCCAGGATCTTAGCAATGTTCTCATTTCCTTCACCTTTTGATCAAAATATACCCGGGCGAGCTCATCAATATTCTTTAAAATCCTCACCCCCAAATACCGAATTCTACTCGTTGCCTCCGCTATTGGAGATGGGGTACCCCATTGCATAATTTCTGTTTCCCATGGTTAATCTGATAACTGGAAATCTGACCAAAATCATTTAACAAATTTGTAATAATGGGGAGGGACTTTTTTAAATCATTTGTAAACACCATGAGATCATCGGCATATAGTGCTACTTTTTTAACCCAGCCCTTAAACTTAAAAGGGGTGATTTCCTGAGATCTTCTTATTACATTTGCTAGGGGCTCTATGCATAAATCAAATAAATGCGGCGAAAGGGGGCAGCTCTGTCTTGTACCTCTTTTAATTTGAATTTCTTATGATAAATTTCCATTGATAAGAATTATAGCTACTGGGGCAGTATATATGTTCATTATCACATTTATAAATTTCTCACCTAGGCCATAATCTAATATTTCTCTATTCAAGAATACCCAATTAACCCGATTATAAGCCTTAGCGGCATCGAAAGTAAGGACCATAAGTGGGATATTCTCTTGGGTAGCTATGTCAATGGCACCAATTAGTTGATGAGTGAGGTTTTGCATATTCCTGCCCTTAATAAAGCCCTTTTGATCACTGTGTATTAGTTTGCCTGTTATATTCCCTAGTCTTGTGGCTAAAATCTGGGTGTAAATTTTGTAGTCGTTGTTTAGAAGGGATATAGGTCTGTAAGACTCACACTTCAAAGGATTTTTGCCTGGTTTTAATATTAGACTAATGGTGGCGTCATTCTAAGAATTCGGAAGCGGAAGACCTAAGCAAAATATTTCATTAAAAAGATCATCCAATCTAGGAGCCAATGTTTCTTTTAAAGCCATGTACAACTCACTTGGGAGGGTGTCCAGTCCAGCCGCATTCCCTCTTTTCAACCTTTTAAGAGAACCCAGCTCTTCCTCTACCGTAATTTCAGTATTTATTCTGTCCTGTGACTCAGCTCCCAGCTGTGAAGTTACTGCTTCTTCAAGATAAAGGTACACTAAATTACTGGGAACCACCAAATCTTCTTTATATAAGGATTGATAAAAATCTGTGAAAGCCTTCTGTATCCCTTGTCTATCCCCAACCTGACTACCCATGGGATCTTCTTGGATTGCCACAATGTTATTCCTATTATTATTGGTCCGTATTTTCCAGGCAAGTAGCTTTCCACTACCTTCCCCATACTCATAATTTGACAGCCTGCTAGCTTCCCACCTTTTCCGATTCTTTCCCTTAGTCTCTCTTGTTCTAACTTAGAGGTTGTTGCTTCCAAATTCCTTTGATAGTTTAGAATGTCTGATTCTACTTGGCTGATATTTTGTCTAATCTCCTTGTTTCTTATAACTGCCAGACCTATCAGAGTGCCCCTAATCACAACTTTATATGCCTCCCAAACTATCTGTGTAGATGTCCCTTTATTAGAGTTGTTTTGAAAATAATCTACCGGTTTAAATTTCAGTTTTTCGATAACCTGTTCCTCTAGGAAAAGAGTGCGGTCTACATTCCAAATTATCTCTGTTTAATCTAAGGAATGATCAGATAAATGGGCTGGTACATGTTCAACTTTAATTACGCTATTGCTTATCATTGTATCTATTAAAAAGAAGTCAATTCTTGATGCATGGCCATACTTATGATTTTCATAAGTAAATCTGTTTGTTTGATCACCCTTATACTTCCAAACATCTACCAGGCCCAGGTCTTCCCTAAATCTTCCCAGCCAATCCCTCATTTTGGGGAGGTTTAGAGCTTTCCCTGGGGGGTGCCTAACACATTTAGGATCTATTAACAAATTAAAATTTCCTCCCAAGATAACAGGGGCCGATATATTAATTAGTTGGGCATATCGTGCTTGGAGTGGCGCGGAGTCATCTATATTTGGTCCGTAGTACCCAGCTATCGCGTATTGATTGCTTTATACTTTAACTTTTGCTGTTGCCCACCTTCCCTTTACATCAGCATATTCATCTAGTATTGCTTTTTTGATGTTTCAAAAAAAATTATAGCCACACCCTTAATACAGCAAGCTTGACGTGTGCATACATAGCTCTCTATCCATTTTTGATGTTTTATAATTTTGATCCATTCAGATTTTAAAAGATTTGTTTCTTGTAAAATTATAATAGCACTTTTTACTAATTTCAAATGCTCAAAAATTTTCTGACGTCTTCTCCTCACTCTAAGCCCATTTACATTCCATGATTTGATCTTTATTTTATCCTTGCCCAAAGGTTTAGCCATCTAGTCTTATTTTCTTGCCCTCATCCCACTCTACCACTTTCCAGAGCTTACTGCTCTTGCTGGGGTCTTGACCACTTTCATATTCTGCATATCAGACCATTTTTTAATATTTTTCCCTAATGCTCCGCACACAAAAATGAAGAAAACTGTGCCCTCAAAAAAAGAGATTACACCCCTCTTAACACCACCCTCCCTGCCCTGGAGAACCCTCCCAACTATTCTAGGAGTAACTGATTTCCTATTTCGAGCACCGTTGTCCTGAGGTCTCATTGTTTACATCGTAGCTGACTCCCTGTTCTGTACTTTGATTCATTCTAATAATGTTTCCACCACTTTCTGATCTCTAATGTTGTATGTCTGATTGTTCCACAATATCCTAAGTGAAGCTGGGAATTTTGCACTGTTGCACCTAGTGACCTAAGGTCTTGCATGTAGTTTCCCAGCTCCCATTGTCTGTCCTGTGTAGCTCGTGGCAAATCAGACCTAATTTGAAAACTGTAACACCCCTTCGAAAAATTACCAGCTTTTGGGGCATCGCTCAGAATATTTTCATTCAACGTATAAGTTTTAAAATTAACGAGCATTTTCCGAGTGTTTTTCCTCATTTTGCCTAATCTGAAGGGGTCTCTGTGTATCCTTTGAATATCTTCGTCCAAGATTTTTTCATCTAGCTCCGGAATAAAATCATTCAGTAGTTTCACCAGAAAGCCTTTAAAGTTTTGCCCTTCCGAGCCTTCCGGAATATTCAGTATTCACAAATTATTGCGCCCAGAGTTATTTTCTAATATTTAGATTTTTTCTCTCAGATCTTTTTCATTTGATCTCATCTTATTTATTTCTTCTTGGCAATTTTTTACTTCATCCAGAGTTTGCACCATCGTATTTTCCATTACCGACACTCGGTCCATTAAAGAGTTAACCTTTGATTCAAGTGCTTCGTATGTGGCCTCAATTTTTTCTTGATTTTTTTCTGATCTTGCAAAATTTGTTCTCATTTCAACGATTAATGTTTCTAACGGATTATCTACACCGTTTTGCAAAAGACGCCCTGAGTTTTTTTCCTAGTCTCCTAAGCATTACTCTGAATTTCTGAACCACCTTGGAGGGGGTCTTGAGATCCTGGCCCTTCATTCTCAAGGCTTTCTAATGCATGAAACCGATTTTGCATTATTATTGATCCTCCAACAAACCCTGCTTCTATGGATTGCATGCTTGACTCTTTCCTGGTTACGTTTTCACTTTCCTCCAGATTCAAAGTCCTTTGAGGGAGTTTCTCCTGTATTTTAAATAAGGAGCATAGTGATGGGGTCACTTTTATTTTTGCCCCCTGTTTAGCTTGGTCAGCTTCAATAGATTTAGCAGCTTTAGTTGATATAAGTGCACTATTTCCACTCCTCTTATGATTTTTAGAGTTTTTCCCCTTCTTGTTATTCTTAATTGCTATAACTGCAGACGTGGTTTCTCGGGTTTCACCTATTGTACCCTGACTTGCCTTTTCCACAATCTCAGCTACAAAGGGTCTATTTCTTAAAGCATAGGAAAATCCTTATTTTAATTTTATGTCAGGAGACTTTTTCTTAAGAGGACTTTTCACTTCCAAAGAAACTGAATTTGATCCCACGTGCTGCAGGGGATTCTCCACTTGTATTTTAGTTAAAGTGCTATTAGTTACCCAGTTTTTCCCTCCCTCTCCCTCTTACAGCTTTCATGCATATAGAGGGTAGTTCGCTCTGGGTTTCAACTTTCCTGTCTTGTCCTGGACTTTTCACCTGGGAATAATTCCACATTTTGCTGGTGGAGCCTCTGAAAACTGCGCGGGCTATTGCTGCCCGACTGCAATGCAGTCTCTTCGCAGATTCCGCTCACAGACCTCCCCGGGCCCTGCATGCCTCCCTCTGGCTGGCTAGCTGACGAGCCATGCCAGAACTCCCTCCCACTCCAAGATCGGGTTGAGAGTGGGTGCTGGAGCGGCTGCTCAGAATAGTCTCGGCTACTCTCGCATATGCACCGGTACACTGGATACACAAGTAAGTTTATCATATATGCATTGCCTCCAATTTGGGTTGTCGATTTTGCTGCTTCCGGGGGTCTGCAGGAGTCCTTATTAGGTGCATCTCATTCCTCTGCCAAATGGAGCTCGCACCCGGGCATCTCACTTGGCTGCCATGTTCCGCCCTGGCTTCTCTTTTCCTACAGCGAGGTCCCACAAAAGGGGGGTTGGCTACAGCCTTTTTGAACTTTTGTTTGGGCATCCAGTTAGGGGTCCCTTGTATTTGGTAAAGGAGGGATGGGAGTTACCTCTCAAACCTCCCAAGCAAGACATAGTAGACTGTGTATGTGTTCTCCACTCCAGGATGGCTGAGTACATAAAGATGGCCAGCAACAACCTTGAGGCAAGTCAAGAATTGCAAAAAGCTTTGCATGACCAAAAGTCTGTACTGACTGTGTATCAGCCAGGACAGAAGGTATGCGTGTTGGAGCCTGTGGCCCCAGCAGCTCTCCAAGACAAGTGGAGTGGGCCCCATACCATACTTGAGTAGAAGGGAGAAGTCGCCTACCTGGTGTACCTTGGAACTCCCAGGAGCTCCCACAGGGTGCACCATGTAAACAGGCTCAAACCCTATGTGGACAGGGCAGACATGGGCTCGCTCATGGCTACTGACGAGGGACAGGAGGAATAGAGTGACTCACTCCCTGCCCTCCTCTCACTGAAACCTGATGATGGCTCAGTAGATGGTGTAGTCTTGGCAGGCAGCCTCACTGAGCAACAGCAGATTGATTGCAGAAAGGTCCTCAATCAATACAGGCACATGTTTTCTTTGACTCCTAGTCAGACCACTTGGTGTACCCAAGAAGTGAACACAGGTTACAGTCTACCTGTTAAAAATAAGATTTACAGGCAGCCTGACCATGCCATGTCAGAGATTGCATCAGGACCGGGGGTCAAAAGATGCTGGAATAGGGAGTGATTGAACCCTCAGAAAACCCTTAGGCTAGTCCAGTGGTCCTGGTACCCAAACCTCATACCCTTGGTGGTAAGAGAAAAATGAAGTTTTGTGTGGACTACAGGGGGCTCAATGCAGTCACTAGGACTGATGCTCACCCTATTCCTAGGGCAGATGAACTCATTGACACTTTGGCCTCAGCCAAATTCTTGAGCACATTTGACCTCACTGCTGGATATGGGCAAATCAGACTAGCCGGGGTGCCAAACCAGAAACAGTATTCTCAACCCCTAGTGGACATTATCAATTTATTGTGATGCCCTTTGGTTTGAAGAATGCAGCTGCCAGATTCCAAAGGTTGGTGAACAAAGTCCTCACAGGCCTGGAAGCCTATAGTGCAACATACCTTGATGATATAGCTGTTTTTAGCTCCACCTGGGAGGATCACCTGATCCACCTAAAGAAAGTTTTAGAGGCTCAGAAGAAAACAGGTCTCACTATCAAGGCCACCAAGTGCCAGAAAGGGCAGAGCAACGCTGTATACCTGGGCCACCTGGTGGGTGGAGGCCAGGTTCAACCATTGCAGAGCAAAATCCAGACCATCATGATGGACTGGGCTACTCCCATTATCCAGACTAAGGTCAGAGGGCCTCATTGAAAGCATCGATGCGTCACTTCTCAGTGCGTACTCCTTGCGACATTCCTGATGCATCATATTTAATGTATGGCGCATCATGTCGCAAGGAGTTACAGACACGTCAGTATTTCTGATGTATCTCTAAGCGCAAATGTGACGCATTGCTGGAGTGTGTCACAAAAGTGACACAACTCCAGCAATGCGTCCTTTCACATGGGGCAAGCCCCATGTGAAAGGGCCTGCGTCAGTCTTACGCCTGCTGTGAGGCAGGCGCAAGATTTTGACGTAACGGCGTCCTAAAAGTGACGCAGTGAAATCTCATAGATTTCACTGCGTCATTTGTACGACCCTTCCTGTCGTCAATACGCCCCCTTACATACATTATACCTGGCGCAGATATAATGTGGTGCAGGGGTTTACAGAGTGACGCATCTACCTAGATGCGTCACTTTGTAAATATGGCACAACAAGGCGCATTTTTTACGCCACTGGTGCGTTACAAAAAGTGCCGCACCGGCGGCGTAAAGGTTTACGCACAGCCTCATAAATGAAGCCCACAGTTTCTAGGGCCTGACTGGGTACTACAGAAGATTTGTAAAAATATATGGGCCTATAGTGACTCCCTTGAATGATATTACATAAAAAAGAATGCCCAAGAACGTTCTGTGGACAGTCAGTGTCAGAAGGCATTTGATGACCCCAAGCAAGCCATGTGCACTGCTCCCATTCTGCAAAGTCCTGACTATTCCAAACAATTTATTGTCAAAGCAGATGCATCTGAGTCGGGGTAATGACTTTGATGTCACAATTTAATGTAGAGGGTCAGGATCAACCAGTAGCTTTTATTAGCAGAAGGTTGACCCCCAGAGAGGAATGATGGCCAGCTATTGAGAGGGAAGCCTTTGCTGTGGTTTGAGCTCTGAAGAAGCTGAAGCCATACTTGATTTGCACTCTCTTCATTGTTCAGACAGACCATAAGCTCCTCTTATGGCTAAAACAGATGAAGGGTGAAAACCCCAACATTTTAAGGTGTTCCATTTTCCTACACGGGATGGACTATACAGGGGACCGTAGACCTGGGAGTAACCATGCCAATGCAAATGGACTCTCCAGATATTTCAACTTAGAAAATGAAGACTCAACTGGGCACGGTTAGTCTCATCTCCTTTCATTTGGGAGGGGAGTTGTGTGGGAAAGTGGGATCTGCTTTTTATGGTTACCCTCACTTTTTGCTTGATGTTACACTGTTTTTGACTAGTCTGACTGGGATCTTGCAAATCAGGACCCCAGTATATGTGCTTACTCCCTTAAATGTATTTGGCATGTACTTAGGTACACCCAAGATTGGATACTGGTGTACCTTTAGCAGTCCCTAGTATATGGTACCCATGTACCCAGGGCATAGGTACCCCAGAGGCTTCCCATGGGCTGAAGCTTATATTATGCCACCCATGAGAGGCCATGCAAAATGGAACTACAGGTCTGCCAGTGCACCACTTACAATAGATATAGGTTTAATATATCTATAGGTCACTACACTTAAAACCTAAAATTCATCCCTATAGGTGCCCCTGGAAGAGCAGAGCCCCTCTGCAGCCTTCAGGGACCATTCTACCAGATTGTCTGTGACACAGCCAGACATTTAGGCAGAGGTGCCTTATAACCTCGCGGTAAATGCTATCTCGAAAAAGGCTGAAAGAAAACATGTTGTGTTTGTTATCAAACAACTTGGAATCATACCTCCACATCGGTAACCGACCAGGACAGCACAAAATTGTTGATGACGACCAGAGACACACTTCTGCCCTCCTGCTGCTTAGCCAAGCTCGAGCAGGGGAAGGCAGCACAATAGGCATCCTGTCACAGGGAGGCGTGACCACCTCCCAGACAGAATTTAGTGTATTGGAGCTGGGTGGGTGTACTTCCAAAGTGCCTGAAAGTCTGCATGAGGGACACATTTGGTGTCCCTGTGCATAGTCCAGCTCAGACCCAAAAAGTAATTTTTTGGGTATTCTCAATTTGAATGTCACTTGTATGTCATTGCACTCTGTCCATCCTGTTTGACATATTAAATATATTGGTTCTCGTTACAATGATGGTGGGACCGCCACTGTCAGCCGATTGATGGCAGTCCCACCACCATCAGACCCAGCATTAGAGCACACCTCATTATGACGGGAGGCGGATGCTTGGGCGTTGGAGAGACTGACTGCCAATGATCCGACTGGCTCAAGGAGCCCGTCGAACGATGTGCCATCCCTATAATGGTGGCGGTGCCTGCCATACAGCCCCGTATGGATTACGATGTCCTTTCCCTCCCGTCGTTTCATGGGGGTTTACCCACCATGAAAGGTTAGGCAGAAAGGGACATTGGTGGCCCGTAGTGAGCCCCCCTTCTTCCCTGCCCCCCGACATGGGCCATACATATCCCTGCACCATGTGGAAGGCCCAGCATGGTGCCTGCCACATAGTGCAGGGATATGTACAGAGTGTATTTTTTGTACTGTGGCATGTTATGCAGGCCGCAGCACACACTGCACTACAAAAGATACACATTGCGACCACCATGATAGCAGTCGGACAGTGATTCTGGTTGCCGAACCACTGACAGCTAGTTCGGTGGTCCTGTTTCCAAAGGGATGGCGGTCAAATGTAAGTCCGACCAACATCCCAATCTGGTCCTTTGTGTAGTTCCCAGAGGTTATTAACTCCTTCACGAAATATGATTGCTATAGTTGAGAATGTTCTTTTTGAGACTGGAATTTTTGCAGCTTTAAAGTTTGTAATTTCAGTTTGTAACTTAGTATCATTCACTCTGTATCATTGTGGTATGACTATGATATATTTTCTAAACCTCTGCAGAAACAACATTGACCTAAGTTCTGATCTGCAGTTTGGACAGGTCATATCTTGATGGGTGTTTGTAGTTAAATCTTTAAACAGCACAGCTTCACAATCTGGTAATGTCAAGTAGTGGAATCATTCTGAATTGATTTCAGTGCTGGACATGAATTCACAATCTTCACAGTTTTTTTTAATGGAGTTTTATATAGCATAAACTTGACCCAAAGGTATCGGGTATTAGAGCGCTTTACATAGCACCAGTTGCGTTACATGAGGACACTTTCATTTTTGTTTGGCACAGGGAGGTTAAGTGATTTTTCCAGAATCACAGAATGTTCACCGTCTTTGCTAAGACTCGAACCCCGTTCCCCAGAATCAAGGTTGACCACCCTAGCCATTAGGCCAACACCTCTCCCAGTTATGGGTCAATTTACAAGTTAAAGTACATTATTAATTGATTTTCACATCTTCTTCATCTAACAGTCCTAGCAATACCAATAGAAATTCTTGAGCATCCAACTAAAGATTTTGAGAGAACATAACCGATCCAGTACAGTCATAGGTGAGTTTTCCTATTCTAGTAGCAGAATGTATAATACTTCCATCACTTCTTAATTCTTCAAGTGAACTACCCAGTTGTGAAGCCATTGTTTTATCTATCAATCATAGTACTTGTAAAGCGCGCTACTTACCTATGAGGGTCTCAAGGCGCTGAGGGGAGGGGGGAGGGGGGAGGGTGCAGCTACTGCTCGAAGAATTTTTAAAATTAGGCAAATGATATAGTCCATTTAACACTACATTTGCAGAAAAGTTGTCTCCACATTTATTATGAAAGTGATAGCCTTGTATTTCCTCATTGTGCTCTCTTTTGAAGTGCATATTGACTCTTAACTGATTATACTCAGTTACACAGCTCACATCTGCACTTTCTTCTCATCAACATCAATCAGAAATAAACCAGACAATTTTCTGATTTGCGACAAAGCAACATATAACATTCCTTATTTAAATAGACTACTACCAATATTATCAAAACCTGTATCTAGACTTAAACCTTGCGAGTTATGAAGAGCTACTGCATACTTTAAAGACACTGGGAACTGCTTTCACTGGATTTACAAGTCTTTCACAAGTAGGAAAAGTACAACACATCTACCAATCTGCTTAACTTCAGCAATATCATAAAATGTTATGGCTAAGTATTCCTCATAATTTCTGTTTGGATAAATAACAAACTTCATAACTTTACCCATTGCACCATTCACCAGCCCTTTTTCAACATTTAAATTACAATGTAAGATTTCACAACAATTTTTACAGATACATAACTGTTTTTCTAATCCTGCCGCTTTCGACACTTACTTTTCCAAACTATCTAATTTCGATTGCAATTTTTCTGTTAGTAGCACTGTAGATCCTTGAGGTTCCATTCTTAAATGTACAAAAGCTAGCATTAGGTTAGACACCATGCTGACTTCATCAATAATTATTAGCTTTAATTTCTTTAATACTCTTGCCACTTCATGACAAGCATCACCAGATAATTTGTTATATTGTAATTTGTTGTCATGTTCAACAGGCAGCAATATTAATCTATGTAGGGTAATTCCTTTAACATTATGAAGAGCTAAGCCTGTTGGTGCAGTGACTACACATGACAAATTGGAGTCTGTTCTCTTCTGTAGCTAAATTGTCAGTACTTTAATCAAGAAGCTTTTTTTTAGTTCCAGCTTGACCACGTATGTACAATAGAACTGGTTTCTATGTAGAACAAGCACACCTTTTATTCTCATGGAGAAACCCATGTTCTACTTTACCTTTTTACCTCTTAAAAAAATTATTTTTGATCTGCATTCAATCCCTGTATTAGTAGTTCTAGTTCCACACTTTCATGTCTTACTTGCTGCATTGCCTTCTCCACCTCATTCATAGCTATTGCAGCTTAATTTTCAATGATTGGCTGTACAAGGTGCTAAACTTTGACTGCTCTGAGAACTCTTTCTTGCTATTTCAATAGCAATTGTTTCTTCTTGTTCAATCTCATCTCTCAACATTTGAAGATACACTGAAAACACAGAGCACTCAATGCTGTGTTTCAGAGCTTGAAAGAGTCTTCATAACAGTCACGTTCTCCAAGTAGCTCAGTTCGTCATGGCTTAACCAACTGAAACAAAGCTAAATAGAAAATCTCTCTTTTTCTGGAGTTTGATAACTTAGCTTTCTATTGATTACATTTCCTTTGTTATGTCTCACCAAACATCCTTCACATACAGTCACAGAAATATGTCCTTCATCTATGTTTTCACTGATATTACTTCTGAAAGTATAATGTTCAAGTATTTCATGAAGACAAATGATTTACAGATGATAATTTCTTCTTGGATAGTAAGTATCTATCATGTTACTCTTCAGAATATCTGTACTGTGTGACTCAAATTCTGCAAGATATTGAATTTCAAGAAAAGACTTCAGTACTCTGTTACGAGTCTTAGCAAGCCTAAACTCACCCATAGAACTTCTCTAGATTTAGAAAACAAACTAGTAGAGCTTAACTAGTCTACACATTCATAGTATACTATTTCTCTGTGAGAAAGCATTTCCAAAAGCTATACAAATCCTTTGTAAGACTCTTGTTTGCTGAAATCTCCTCCCACATCTCTTTTCCCTCAGTTTTCTTGACTTTGTTAAATAAGATGTAACATACAGAGCAATAGCAATTGAGTTGTCTGCAACAAACTGCACATCCATGTTTGCATTCCACATCTTTAGAATCACAGGGTTGTAGTCATTAATGTACTTGGAAGCCTCTGTTCTTCTTAGGTTGTATGTTTTCTCAGTGATTTCCCTGTTATTGTATGTCTGACTGCAGACAAAAAGCTGTTGACTCTTCCTTGTGAGATAACACATCATGGGAATCCAAAATGACATCTTGTATAAAATTTCCCTTTTACTCGGTGTCTTTGCTGACAGAATTATCTGCATCTATGATTTTGGAATCATAGAACCCGTCTTAAAATATTGTCACTACTCTCCTTTGGGATGGGGCAAATATATTCTGCTCAATAAAGAAAACACAGACTTATCACTGTCTGTTCCACGTGTTGGGGCATCTTTTACCCACAACAGCATGTAAATATGGGCAGCACCTCTGGCTTGGTACTCTTTTTGCCAAAAGAAATCAATCAATTCACCAAAAGGAGGTTTTGTTTTGTTCAAGATGAAAGCCATCATTGCTTGAAATCTATGATTAACATATCTGCAAACATTTGCAAGGTCCAGTGAGCACAATTCGCCTGGCTTCTTCAGATGAATGTCTGTTATATTTGAATTTGCCTCCTGCAAGAATTCTAACAGGTTATCCCAAGCATATTCGGCACAACTCAGCATCAGGAACCAAGGGGCATATTACCAACAACTAGCGATATTTATCGCTAAATGGGCTTAGCTAGTTTTATTTATCGCCAAGCATCGCTGGATATTATCGCAGAGATAACGTGCTATTAGCAACGTTTATCTCTAAAGCGATAAAATATCTGGCGATAGCGGTGAAATGCGTGAATATCGCTGAGAATACAGCGATATTCACGCATTAACGCCAATAGGGTCTTAGCCATAATATCCACCTCCCATTGGATATAATGGCTAAGAACTGGTCTGAGCAGGAGATATTCGTGCTTAGCGCGAATATTTCCATCGCTACGCCTGCGTTGATAACAGGCGATAGCGATGTTAGCAACTGTTTTTAGTCGCTATCAGGTTGGGTACGCCCACTTTGCATGTCATTAGTGATAAATATTGGTGACATGCAAAGAGGGCCCCAAACCGCTCGCTATTGCCTACAAGCTGTCGCTAACTGTTGTTAGCGACAGCTTGCTAATAGGGCGATAGAATTATCGCCGCTTAGTGGCTGAAAACGGCCGCTAAAGCGGTGATAATCTCTTATCGCCCTCCTTAATAATACCCCCCAAGTAACTACTCCAATGTTCCTCAACATGCACTTAAGTTCACCATGACACTGATATCAATATTCATTAGTCACACGCTGACATGTCATTAAGTTTATTAAATAGTATTCCAAGAGCTCATCTATTCCTTGAACTCCAAGAGTTCTCTTGCTGATATATTATGCAAATTAACTCCTGTTTTTAGAATATGATTCACAGCATATCAGAGGCCAGACAAGTCACTCTCAAATAATAGGTTAAAAGTATATGGAATACACTGAAGAAATCTAGGGTCTATGAAAAAATATCTACTCCATCTATACTCAGCTGCAGGTATTTGTACAGGCCGCTCGTCATACCTGCCATCTACTCCAGTAGGAAAAAGATGTGGGAAGCACTGAGCTTCTAAACTTTTTTCCCACCCACTTAATGGAGCTCCTTTTGCTTCCTTTATTTGAAACAGCTCAATGGCATCACCACTAATCTCTTTAGAATGCAAAGGGTGGATGCTATAATGGTCATTAATTTCTTCTGTCATGGACTGATCGACCTTCTCAATCTGACTAATTAATGGAAATGTCTGATCCTCCATATGTGTGATATCTTGAAGGCTATCCACATTTCAATAGTAAACATTGTTTTGTACCAGATATAAAGTTGCTGTTTTAACTATGTTAAAATCTACTAACTCCTGCCATATCTTCTTGCTCTTGGTAGGCACACCATTTACAAGAACTACTAGTCTCTATCTACCCCTAATTTTTTTCTTGACATCTAATGGCAAATACGCTACTCTACCTTTTATACATTTTTGCAGCTCTGTTGGGGGTAACTTGCCTGCCTTGGCTCCATACGTACTAAAGCCTGAAATGAATGTATAGTTTGGATAAGAATGTACTCATAAATAATTAAATCTTGAAGTGCTTCTGGATGTTGAGGTTTGTACAAAAAGTCCGGCTCAAACTCATGCCTTGAATTGATCTTGTGAGTTATTGTTGTTTGGCCACATCCTTTTTCATATTCAGGATTTTGAATTCCTTTTTTGTACATGTTATGCTATTTCTGAACTTGCTTTACCAAGGTAATGTGCACATGCAGGCAACCGTTTAATTAGTAACTCCAAAAAGAACAGTTTGCACGTGAAACACTCATCAGAGATAATAACACATTCCCAGCACGTTCTTTCGTTAAAGCGCTGACTCATTAGCGCATGTGTACAGAACCCCACCCTACTGATCACCTGTAAAAGGCCTGCTGCAACTAAGTGATGCGTTTGTTCTTTCAATCCCTTCCTTACCTGTGATTCCAGCGCAGGTGAAATCTCCGGCTCCAGGCGACGCGACTTCTCTGGGCATCGTTTCAGTCTTCGGATAACTTCCTCCTTTCTCCGGCGTTGTCCTGACAGCCTTCCAAAATGGCATCTCTTCCGCTACTGCTCCGGTCCCGCATCTAAAATCCTCTGATCAGCTGCAAAAGAAAAAGATACAAGTAAGATCTTTTCTTTTTTGAAAAATAAGCGCGCAACAGAAACTTAATTGTAGAAACCTTCAAAGAGATGGATAATACTTATCTTTGGTTTGTTGAACTTCCGAGACAATTTTGTTTTTGAAAAGAGACAAATCTGTAAAAGACAAAAAGAAACAAGAAAAACAAAAATCATAAAACAGAGAACTTCACTGAAGACATTTCAAAGAACATTATCTAGTTGTTCATAATATAAATATCTCATGCAAAGATTATTAGTAAGTCAAGTTTTACCACTAGTGTCTGGGTTAATAAAAATGTGATTTTATGATATTGCTACTCAATAATGATCCTCACATTTTTACAGCACAACTAGGAATAGTCTCAAGCACAATTACACGCCTGCCAATTACAATTAAAGAACACATGACACAATGGGTGACTGTGTGACAAAGAAGGTATTGATTATGAAGAAATATTCAATATAAATGGTAAACTGTAAAGGATAAGGCCAACAGAATTAATAATTGTTTTTCACATTTGGTATTGGATTGTTATAGCAGAAAAAACGTCAACATCCTCCGAAGTAACGAAGAGGAAGAGTTGTGTTTAGAAAATTGGCAGTGCTGGAGTGTCTTTTCTCATTTTTATTTTGTTATGGTTATTTTGTCCCATTTATCCCCATCCACTGGAGATCTAATTTTACCAAACTGTTTATCTAAAGACAGTTTAGGTTGACTTAGGTTTTTTGGGGCTTCTGGAAATATCCTTGAATCTCTCAAGTGGAGCGACCTGTAATTCAGGTGAGTGAAGGTTAACAGAAACGCAAGCCTTCACAAGGATCAAGATAGTGACCGCATTGATGGTCAAGCCATTAGGCCTCTTTTGAAGATACTGAAAGAGATAGTACTATAGTTACAATGTTGCAAAAGATACAAATAGAAGTAGAAAGGTTAAAACAAGAGAATGCTGACTTATGGCAAGAAATCATGTGTTACAAACCAAGAGAAACCAGTGGGATAGTTAATTTCCAAAGACCTTTAAGAATTCTTTAGAATCAGGAACAAGGTCAAAGACGTCAGGTACTTTCATGACATCAGATACAGCTTCTGTGCCTGTACAAGGTACTGTTGCGGTTCCTACTGCTGTACCTCTATCAGAACCAGAACGCCTTTTTAGGGAAGGTGCTAAGTTCAATATCTTTTTCAGTCAATGTCTATTACATTTTACTTGTAATCCACAAGCTTACCATACAGATGCAACAAAGGTGGCTTTGTGCATTCGTATTTGGGGGTACAACTGCTAATTGATCTATTCCTTACATTGATAGAGATGATCCCATTCTGCACATTTGGCCCTTATTTAAATTAACCATGACTAAATTGTTTGCAAAACACACTTATGTACAAGCTAGTGTTAACGAATTGTTAAATCTCAAGAAAGTAAGTAAAGATCTATTGATGTATGTAACAGCTTTCAATTGATTACTAACAGAAACTTAGTGGTCAGAGGAAACGCACACTTCCCTGCTTTATAGGGGATTGCGTGATGATTTAAAATATGTCTTAGCCTATAACGTAGATTTACCAGAGGACTATTCAGAGCTCATGGATCTAGTAGTAAAACTGGAACATCGTATAGGAGAACGTAAAGGAGATGAAACTAGATCATAAAATAGGTTTTCCGTGTTTAAACATGAAAAGAAAGACCTAGAAAGTAAAATCCCTGACCCAGAACAAATGTAAGTTGGAATTACCAAAGGATCTTTAACTATTGAAGAAAAGGATAGCAGATGTAAATTAAACCTATGTTTGTATTATGGCCGTTCAGGTCATTTCGCAAAGGACTGTCCCAATAAACCTAATGTTCTCAAGAAAACAAACACTATAGTTACTAGCTCCTTAGAACAGAACAACTGAAAAGCTTGTCAAGGGTGGAGATTACTTGTATGAGAAAAAAACCTTCCTAAGATCTCCCAATATTTAGCCAAAACAGTATAGCGAATACCTCAACATTTTCTTATTTAGGTCATTTTATTAATAAGCACACAACTTTACACACGATTTCAGTCCTGTTAGATTCAGGAGCAACCGGCAATTTCATGGTTATAAGTTTAGTCCAAAAATTACAGATATCAACTGTTTTAAAAACATAACCAGAACCTGTTTGCTCAGTTGATGGAACTGCTTCATCTTCAAGAATGATAACAAGACAAACTTCCCCTATTACCATGGTATGTCAGAACGGACACACAGAAATCATAAGTTTTGATCTGATTAATCCTCCCACTTATGGTGTAATCTTAGAAGTACCATGGTTAACCTCGCATAATCCTAAAATAAACTGGGGATTAAGAGCAGTTACCTTGAATTCTTCTTTTTGTAAATCAAATTGTTATCAAGCTCATGATGACTTAGAGACTGTCCTACGTTGTGCAAATATTATGTCCACTTCTGTCATGATTCCTCCAGAATACCAAAAATATAAAGATGTATTTGATGCTGTAAAAGCAACTATCCTACCTCCTCATAGGTCATACAATTGGTGTATAGATTTAATCCCAGGAGCCCAACTTCCTAGTAGCAGGGTATATGCTGTTTCCGAAGAAGAAACTAAATATTTGAGGACATACTTAGATTAGGTATTGGCATCTGGTTTCATCCGTCATTCAACATCTCCAGTCTCCTCGCCGTTATTTTTCATTCCTAAACGTGATGGTGGCTTGAGAGCTTGTATAGATTATCGCAGATTAAACAAAGCTACTATAAAAATAAATACCCACTACCATTGATCCCTGTTTTACATGATCAGTTACAACACTCTACAATACACACAAAATTGAACCTAAGAGGGTAATACCATCTTGTTCGGGTCAAGAAGCATGACGAGTGGAAAAGTAGTTTCAGAACCAAGTTTGGATTATTTGAGTACACTGCCATGCTCTTTGACCTGTGCAATGCTCCTGCTGCTTTCAATTCTTCATAAATTAAGTTTTAATGAATTTCTTGATGTGTGTGTAATTTTATACATTGACAATATACTTATTTATTCTAAAGATGAAAAATAACACGTTCATCAAGTCAGAGCTGTATTAGTTAAATTACAAGAAAACAACCTTTTTGTGAAATTGGAAAAATTTATCTTTAATTCCAAGACAGTAGAGTTTCTCGGATATTGCCTCTCATCTGCAGGAATAATGATGGATTAAAAAAAAGTGAATGCAATAATGGATTGGCCAGAACCAACTTCCGTGAAAGAAATGCAAAAGGTATTAGGATATGCTAATTTTTATAGGCGTTTTATACCTCATTTTGCTGAAACAGTTGTTCCAATTACAAAATTACTACAAAAAGAACAAACTTTTGTTTGGACAGAAGACCCAGCTCAGGCTTTTATTCAACTAAAAGACAAATTTACTTCTGCACCTTTATTAAAGCACCCAGATCCAGAATTGTCTTTTTTTGTAGAAGCAGATGCTTTACAGGTTGCAGTGGGAGGAGTTCTCTCTCAAAGAGATTAACAGGATGGGCATTTACACCCTGTGGCCTTTTATTCTAAAAAAAACTGCTTCCTGCTGAGCAAAAATATACTGTGGCTGAGAGAGAACTCTTGGCAATCAAGTTAGTGATAACTGAATATCGACACCATTTAATGGGAACAAAATATCTGGTCACTATATTTAGTGACCACAAGAATTTACAGTTTTTTAGTTCCGTCAAGGCATTAACATCATGTCAAATGCGATGGTTACATTTCTTTAGCATTCTTGATTTTGTTATAACATACAGACCAGGCGCTAAACAAATTCAATCTGACTTTTTGTCGAGGTATGGACATACTACTGAATCTAAAAAAGAGGTTGAAAATTCTGCCATTATTCCCCCACAGAAAAATAGCAGCATCCTTGAGTCAACCCGATTTTATGACACAAAATAAACAGATTCATTTAAAGATGAATGTGCAATAATGGGTAAAAGATTCAAAAACTACAATTCAGAATGGTTTGTTTTACCTTAATAATATTTTATTTATACCAGAAGCAGTTACAAAAACAATATTGAAATGGAATCATGATTCAGCCTTAGTAGTTCATCCAGGATATCAGAAAACTTTAGATAATTGTAAGAAACATTTTTGGTGGCCAAATCTATCAAAATATGTTCAAAACTACGTAGCATATTTTCCTACTTGTGCAGGAAATAAATCATTACATAAAGCACCAACATAATTGTTACAACCATTATCTAATCCCCATGTCCCTGGCATACCATAAGTGCAGACTTTATCACCAATCTCCCTGCAGCTAATGGTTATACAACAACATTGGTGATAGTTGATTATTTGTCAAAAATGGCACATTTTGTTCCATTAAAGAAACTCCCAACTTCAAAAGAGTTCAACTAAATATTTATGACAAACATAGTACATTTGCATGGATTACCATCTAAGATTGTGTCAGACCGAGGTAGTCAATTTGTTTCTAAGTTTTGGAAACATTTTTGTAAAAGTTTAAAAATGGATGTAGCATTATTCACTGCTTTTCACCCAGAGACCGATGGCCAGACAGAAAGAGCCAATCAAACTCCATTACAAACATTACGATGCTTGATGGCAGAGTTTACTAGTGAATGGGATAAGGCTTTGTCTCTGTCAGAATTTATTTATAATAATAGTTTACATTCTGCTACTAAATGCACTCCATTTGACTTTTTAAGTGGATATTACCCAAAGGCCTTACCAACTTCAGTAGACACCTCTCTTTTACCTGCTGTTACAGAGTGTTTACATACTTTGTTAGAAATTCAAGAAAAAGCTAAAAAAAACTGAATAAGTATAAAAAAGGAATGAATAAGCAAGCGTACAAGTATAGAACTCCAGCTCCAAGTTATAAAGTAGGCGATAAAGTCTGGTTTTCTACTAAGAACTTAAATATTGTGGGTCCAAGGACACTACAACCAAGATATATAGGCCCATTTTCTATCAATAAAATAAAAACTCCTGTTACTGTACAATTGCATTTGCCCCCCGAATAAGCCATACATCCTGCTTTCCATTTTTCTTTGATAAAAATGTATAATCCAAATACTAGACAAGAACCCCCACCTCCACCTATTCCTATCAATGGTCACTTAGAATATGAGGTAAGGCCCATTCTGGATTCAAAAAGAATACAAGGCAGATTACATTACTTGATAGCCTGAAAAGGTTATTCTTCAGATGAAAACTCTTAAGAACCAGCTTCGTTTGTTCATGCTCCCAAACTTGTGAAAAAATTCCATTTACGGTGCCCTCTGAAACCCCACCCTGTAGGGCGGCCTTTGAGGGGAGCGACTGCTGGGGTTTCTACAAAAAGTCTGGCTCAAACTCATGCCTTGAATTGATCTTGTGAATTATTGTTGTGTGGCCACATACTATTTCATGTTCAGGATTTGGAGCTCCTTTTTTGTACATGTTATGTTATTACTGAACTTGCTTTACCAAGTTAATGTGCACATGCAGGCAACGGTTAGATTAGTAACTCTAAAAAGAACAGTTTGCATGTGAAACACTCATTAGAGATCCCAACATGTTTCCAGCACGTTCTTTCGTTAAAGCGCTGACTCATTAGCGTACGTGTACAGAACCCCATCCCACCGATCGCCTATAAAAGACCTGTTGCTTGCGTTCGTTCTTTCAATCCCTTATTTACCTGTGATTCCAGCGCGGGTGAAATCTCCGGCTCCGGGTGAATCGACTTCTCTAGATGTTGTTTCAGTCTTCGGATAACTTCCTGCTTTCTCCCTCGTTGTCCTGGCAACTTTCCGACATCGGATCTCTTCCACTCGTGCTCCTGTCCCGCATCTAAAATCCTCCTATCAGCTGCAAAAGAAAAGGGTACAAGACATTTCAAAGAACATTATCTAGTTGTTTATATTGTAAATATTTGATTACACATCGCGTGCAAAGATTATTAGTGAGTCTGGTTTTAGGACTAGTGACTGGGTTAATAAAACTGTGATTTAATGATATTTCTACTCAATAATGATCCTCATATTTTTACAGCACAACTAAGAATAGTTTCAAGCACCATTACTCTTCTGCCATTTACAATTAAAGAAAAGATCACACAATAAATGACTATGTGACAAAGAAGGTATTGATCATGAATAAATATTCAATATAAATGGTAAACTGTAAAGGATAAGGCCAATAGAATTAATATTTGTTTTCTCGTTTGTTATTGGATTGTTATAGAAGAAAAAACTGCAACATCCTCCGAAGTAACGAAGAGGAAGAGTTGTGTTTAAGAAAATTGGCAGTGCTGGAGTGTCTTTTCTCATTTTTATTTAGTTATTGTTATTTTGGCCCATTTATCCCCACCCACTGGAGATCTAATTTAAACAAACTGTTTATCTAAGTACATTTTAGGTTGACTTAGGTTTTTGGAGGCTTTGGTAAATATCCTTTAATCTCTCAGGTGGAACAACCTGGAATTCAGGTGAGTGAAGGTTAACACTGGAATGGGAACCAGTTCTAACTTGTTATGCACAGCTCTAGCAGGCATTTTATTATCCTCTAATTGATTGTAGTAGTACTTTTATATAACTTGTTATGTGGACAAGTGAAATCTTTCTACTATAAACAAATACAGTGCACACTTTTGCTAGTTATCATTATTCTCTATTTCACTTTTTAAATATAAGTCAATAGTCTACCTTTGTTGCTTGTAGTGAGTGTGTCAACAGCATATACAAACATACTCTGTTTTTTCAGCACATAAATTTTGCGATCCTTTTATCAAAACTATCACCTGTAGCACCTGTGTCCTGTTCCACAATTCCTCCTGTTATCAACTCTTCATTTTTCCTACAGTCCTGTTCTGGAACAAAGAAACAAAACTGCACATCATAACAAACCTTTTCTACCTCTCCGCAGTACCACGTACAATTGCCCTATTTCTCCTATACATAAAGCAGGAGTTTTCACATAATACAGCCTCCAAACTAAAGTTTGCTTTGTTGAGTGGTGTACAGCCAAAATCCGAACATGATGAAAGGTGCTTTGGCCCACTTTCTTTGATAAACAAGCTAGTGAGTGTCCCTGCAAATGTCTATGATTTCTCAGCTTGCAAGGATCCAAACCTTGTAAAGTTCTAATTTTGTGTTTTAAACTTCGCTTTTAAAATATACGTAGGAAGTTCCTTAATATAGCAATGGATTGCTGTTCAATACTAAAATACTACTACTATTCCATTTGTATACAGGGACCTGACTACGCCTCCCTTCTACCTCTTCTACAATAACTTTTTCTACATTTCTAGGTACCATCATCTCTTTTGCTACAGAATTGCCATTCTTTATTTCATAACATCGTCCGCTTTCATCAATCACATGAACTAATCCGTTATCCTGGAGATAGCTTTCTTCATTAAAGAAAGGCTCTGTACTAGAAATATGCATCCATTCTCCACGAGAAACTATAACAAAGTTTCTTCTATTCACTTACCTGTTCTTTTGGTTTTGTCTCTTCATGCCCAAAACTATTTCGTTAACAGTTTTCATTCTATTTAGAATCAAAATGAAAAGCTTAATCTCCAAAGCAAAGGCCTTATCAACTACTTTCTCGTCTCGTTCTTTCTGTTTCAGTGCCTCTCTCCTTCTTCTGTACTTTTTCATAGTTCTTTGTAAATTTATAATCACTCCACTGCGAAATATTCTGGCTCTGATTTCCTTAAACTGCTTCTGTCTCCTGTTTAGCGTGTGTTCACGTATTTTACAATCTTTGCTGTTCCTGCAATGTACAGTTTGTCCACTGACATTGTTTCTCGTAGGCATAGTTTCATTTTCTTTATTTTCTAATCTTCGGAAGTGTGTACATATCCTTTTAAGAAATTTATTTTTCCTCTTAGTAGCTATTTTGTTCTTTCACCAGTTTCTGCATTTTGCCCCTTTTGTAAATCATTTCTGCAAATATACTGCAGTTGCTTCTGTTGCTTTTTCATCTGAGCTTTAGAAGGCATTGCAAATGTGTGTAGTTATGTAGACATTGTTCTATAAAAAAGTCATATTTAATGTTTTACCCTAGCTGATCTACCAACTATTTTACTAGTGCTTTACACATAATACTACAAACTAAGGGGCTGATTAGGATGGCGGACGGACTAGCGTCCGCCCGCCACCCCTGAGTAAGAGGGACCGTCCGCATGGGCAGCGGCGGTCCCTCCATGGCAATTAGGATGTGACCGCCACCCTGGCGGTCACATCCTGAATTTTTTACATTGCGGCGGGTGCTGCCTGAAGCAGCACCCGCCGCAATGTAAAAGATGAAAGCAGTGCATTTGCATGCACAAAGCGGCAGGCACTGCGCGGTGCCTGCCGCTTCGTGCAGGCAAAGGCAGGGGGGTACCATAGGTACCCCCCATGTGCAACCCCCACGCCACCTTCACCCAGGGGGCCCGCAACGGGCCCCCAAAGTGAATGTCTGTATGCTTTTCCACGGCCGAAAAGCCGCCGCGGAAAAGCATTACATTCCCTCCATCCTAATATCGCTGGCGGTGTCTGATAGACACCGCCAGCCATGTTAGTGCTTTTCCGCCGCGGTCGGAAGGCGACCGTGGCGGAAAAGCTGCGGACGGCATTCAAGACCCAACAGCCATCCTAATTTGGCGGTGGGTCTTTGGAGGCTCCGCAGCAGTTTTCCCCCATCTTCTGGGCCGGCGGTGGCTTCCGCCGGCCCGGAGGATGCGGGAAAACCGCGATCATAATCGGCCCCATAGTTTTCATGTGGTGTTGCAGTTTTAAATCTACAGATAAACTTAGAAATATTACTTCATGCACTTACTTCAATATAACAAACCCAGAGCAAAACACAAAAATGTATTTATTAGTTAGCTTTTAATATTTTATCACCCTCTTGTACAACACAGCTATAGCATATCTCACTTCTCACTTGTACATGGTGAAAGAACAGTTTATCCCTCCTGCAGTAAATTTTAAAACGAATATCAAAGCAAGGATTTATATTTTTAAGCCCTTTGCATTTTCCGGAGTGTCTTTCTTGACACCCCAGTGCCATAACGTGCTGCTTCATATTTACAAAGCCATGCAAAGCCACTCTGGTACCTTTTCATGGCCTTATAAATACAGCCGCTATTCAGGCAGCACTTTTCATGAAAGAAACATACCATTGGTGTTGCTGTGGGTGTTCCTATGCAACACCCATGGTTTCTGCCACATAACCAAATTTTCAACAAATTGTAAACCTGTCAATGTGTCAGAATCCTACACCTCCCCAGGGAAGTTATAGGGAGATGCAACAAGGAGAAATACTTTTCTTTCTCCTCATGTGTTCTTATTTGTATGTGTGCTGTATTCTACCGCACAGAAACAATAATCTCCACTACACAGGCACCCTTGTACCATGGTGCAAGGATGCCTTCGTTGGTGCATGGCAGCCAGTTCTGGACCAGCACAGGGGAGAGCATAGGGGTCAATAATATTGTTGTAAATATGACACATCCCTGTGCTTTGAAAGTAATGAAGCATGGCACAGCCCAATGGCTTGAACCTCCGCACTGTATGACATTCTTTTAAATTTAGCCCCTAGAGCACAAGTGTATACATTGTCTCAACATTATAAATGCAAAAACCCAACATAAAAGCTATTGGATGCCTCTCTACCACTGCATTAGTGGTCTCCTTACTATCTCAGTACTATTTTACTTAAATGTATCAGAGACATAGGGCCAGATGTAGGTAATTCCTATTTACCGACTCTTAAATACCGAATTTTACTGATTCGGTATTTAAGAGTTGGTAAATAGGAAGGGGGCAGATGTAGGTAATTCTAATTTTAGAATTACTGAATCTGTATGATTCGGTATTTACCGATTCGGTAAATACTGAATCGGTATTGCCCATTGATTCCTATGGGCCATGAAGCCCATAGGAATCAATGGTATTTACCGAATCGGTAAATACCGAATCCTGCAAGGGTGCAGGGGGTGTCACTTTGACACCCTCTAGCACCCCAAGTACAGGCGTGTGTGACGTGTGGCACACAGACATGCCCTAAGGGCATGTCTGTGTGTCACATGGCACAGGTGTACATGCACAAATGTGCATGTACACCTGAATTAGGTATTTTACCACCCAATTGGACTGAGTGGTAAAATACCGAATTCTGAAGACCTGTAGCACTGTAAACAGTGCTACCTACATCTGTGTTTTACCGAATCGGTAAAATTACAGATTCAGTATTTTACAGAATCGGTAAATGTACCGAATCTGTAAATTTACCAATTCTGTAAAATAAGGGCCCCTACATCTCAAAAACCAATTACCTGTCGGTAACGGCCGAAATCGGCTGTTACCGACCGGTAATTGGGGACCTACATCTGGCCCATAGTTTTGTAAATGGTGCATATAACAATCTGCATATTAATGGCTATCAAAGCATATACCTCACTAATTCATCCAACTACATCCAAAGAGTATGTCACACCTTGCATATATAATACACCGCATGGTTTTAAAAGACTGCATATTCTTCAGTAAAACTTGTAAAAACATGTGTTTGTGGTTGAATACATGAATACTCCCTGGATAAATGAATCTGTGCCTACATAGTACCTATGTGATTCTATGAGGATACAGGTACTTGCTAGATTATTGCCTGTGTACATCGGAACTCCATGGGTCATTCCATCTCTGCATAGTTACTGCCTGAATGTTTACATGAGTACATCACTACTATCTGGGTGTTTGCATGAGTGCATGAGTAGTGTTTGAATTATGTGATAAGTGCATGACTAATGGCTCAATAAATCAATGCATGCATAGTTACTGATGGGGGGAATAAATGAGTGCAACTTTAGTGTCTGGATGGTTGCAGGAGTGAATAGATAGTGTATAGATGGTTTTTAGAGTGCATGGAAAGTGCATACATGATTGTTTAAGTACATGCATAGCAGTAGCAGATTGGATGATGGTGTTTCAGTGATTTTTATTCAATAAACAGGTGTTTAGATAACTACATAGGTAGTGTCTGTATGATTCAACAAGTGCATCAGTAATGACTGGCTGATTATATGGGTGCATGACTAGTGCACTCCTGCAGTAATTAAATGAGTACATAGCTACTGAATTAAATACAGATTTACTACAACAGTACTTTGTACATAATTTGATGACTGCATGAGTAGTACCTGAGTGTTTGCATGAGTTCATGCATGTGTCTCAGTATTTCATTGAATACGTGTTGTAATTGTATGCTTAGATGACTGCATAGCTTCTGCGCTAGTGTTACAATGACTGCATAGTTACAGCCTTGTTAATTGCATAAGTAAATGGTTAGAAGAGGAAGAGGTGTGGCGCAGCGGCCAGGGCGACTGACACTGGAATCTGGGGCTCAGGGCTCGATCCCCGGCACCGACGGCAGGTCAGCCCAGCACCATGTGACTCTGGGCAATAGCTTGCTTAATCTTCTTGAGGGCCCCCAGCGCCGGGACACCACTTTGGAGGTAGCTGTGCGCTTTACAAATACTTGTATTTCATTTCATTTTATTTAGAGTCTATGTGATTATTTATTTATTTATTTATTTTTTGAGTTTTATATAGCGCAAACTTGAACCGATTAGGTTATCAGAGCGCTTTACATAGCATCAGTTCCGTTACATGTTATCAAAGCACTTTCCATAGAATCAGTTACGTTACATAAGGAACACATTTCTTTTTGTTCTAGTGAATAGGGTTATCTCTTCACACGGGGGAAGGGATACACCTGGCTATACTCGAACAGTCACATAGGCGACTAGTCGTTAAAGCTATATCTCTAAACACAGGGAGGGGATACACATGGATACAATCTAAAAATCACATAGGATACTAGTCATTAGAGTTATCTTCTATCTACACAGGAGGGGCATGAATGGAAATACTCTAAGAGTCACATAGGGGTGGTAGAGAGTACAAAGGTCCACTGCAAACACTAGTGATAAGAGACAACTACATACACATAATAAGGGATATGACTGGTTAAACTCTAAGACATATAGGGGTGGTATTTTAGACGCCACAACTAAAAAGATACACTGGAGGATTCCGAAGATGAAAAATTAAAGATGTAAATCAGAGCATTTGCCTCTTTCACAAATGCGCATTGGTAAATCCAACACATCTGGCACTAAACGTTTGCCAGTAAGTGTTAGGCTAGCCTCAAAACCGATACTTTAGTGGCCGAAGCCAGTCAGGGAATAAAATAGCAAGTCCCTTGAACAGTTCTCACAATGTAAATCCGTTTCTGGCATTGTTGGGCTTCGTTGGTTTTTCGATTACCATCGTGTGTTTATGTCCTTGCTGCAGAGAGAGAAAATCCCGTTTGTTTTGTCCCTGGAAGCGTGTGGTCCGCTGCTCACCTCTGTCCCGATGGTGCTGTACACCCCCAGTAGTCTCCAGATATTTAGGATCGGCTCCGTCGGCCGTTTTCAACATTGGACGCCATTTTGGAGTCAGGCGACTGTTGCTGATCGGGGGCTATTTCGTGCTTCAGTGAGGTGTTGGGGGCAGCAATCGACTCTCCAGCTCCCAGATCGCCGCCGATGGATGGGTGGCGTCACGACCATGCTCGGTGTGATCGCGGGGCTGTGGATCGACGAGGCAGAGACCAAGACAGCCAAAATGGCGGGCCGTCACCGATCGCCGCCACCAGCCTCTGCGTATGCCCTCCAGAACTCATCAGGGAATGGCACTACCGGAGTGCCGCCACTCCTCGGCTGCGGCCGCAAACAAGTGCCCCCATGCTGCTCCTGGTGCATAGCTCGAGGCACCGGTCCGGACTCCCAGAGCCCCGGAGGGCGCCATCTTGCCACCGGGAGCATGCAGTCCAACTCTCCCCGTTCTGTTGTTGGGAGCGCACCCAGGCATGACTTTGCGGCATCTCCCAGCGCTGCATGCGCTCCGACACCCGGCCGATGTCAGTACAGGTCGGGGCGATGCTAGGAAGCGGGTAGCATGAGAGCCCGATCGCGGAGCCTCAGCAGGACACGTCTGCCTGCTGAGACTCCTCATTAGATGAATGTAGTGCCTCCATAGTTGAATGACTACATAATTTCTGCCTGCCTGATTGCAAGAGCACATGTGTAGTGTCTAGGTAATAGAATATCTCCATGGATACTGAATTACTAATTTGATGACTGCCTCACTAGTGGTTGGGTGATTGCCTGAGTACCTGAGTATTACCTGACTCACTATGAAAGTGCCTTCATTACTGTTAGATACTTAAAAGTTGTGACTATATATCTGACTCAATGGCTATCTCCTTTTTTCACTATCAAATTATCTGTTTCACTATATATATGTTTTTCTATGGAGCTATGTGTGACTAGAGTCTAGATATCACACTTGGCACATAATTGAATACATAGCTCTCTAACACCATATATTGCTTTGTTACTGAGCATCCACATGCATCAGTAAGTTTCTAAAATGGAAAACAACATTTAATTAATTTTCAAACCACAGCCAGGGATGGTTCCAAGCCATGGAGCAGAGGATAGGTGCCTTTTACAGCTTCCAAGGTGTCCTTATTGGGACTGAGATACCTACAGATTCCCTCTAGCGTGCCCACCATTGTCTCCATCCCTTCCTTCACCTCATCTACCAGCTCCGGCTGGACTCTTACCACACAATGTTGGTAGTCTATTTGAGGGACTATTTGACATGGTGTTTGAATGGGGTCCAGGATCTGCTGCAGGGTGTCTTAGTCAACAATTGCCTTAAGTTAAATTCATCAAAAACCGAAGTCATCCTTTATGGCAACAACACCTCTTTCTGGTCCCCTTCCTGGTGGCCAGATGAACTAGGGTCTCATCCGATTCAGGTAACAAAAGTGAGAAATTGTGGTGTTTTAATTGAGGACAAACTCACATACAGGGAACAAGTCAATAAAGTGATCTCTATCTCCTTTTACACCTAGGGTAGTATTAGGAAAATCAAGCAGGTCCAACCTTTTGATCTACAGAAAGCATCTTTAGTGTCCTTGTGCTCTTTAGAGTTGATTATTGCAATGGATTATATAAAAATCTTCCCAAAACATTGCTGAATAAATTATGGATCCTTCAAATCTCGGCTGCTCAGATATTGATGAAGGCCCCCAATGTCACTCTGCCTCACAGGCTATCAACAGTTTACACTGGTTGCCTGTGAGGAATTGCATCGTCTTCAAGGCCCTGGGCATTGCATACATAGTTCTTCACAGCTCAGATCCAGCATTCCTGAGGAAAAACTTCAGATGGTATGTGCCAAGTACAACCTTTCTATCAAGCTCAGCCTGTAATGTGGTTGTTCTCTCCCACAAGCTTTCCACCTGGGTAGGCAGGAGTTTTGTTATTTGCAAATGGAACTCACTCCTTTTAGGACTGAAAGCACCTCCATCCCTGCTCTTGTTCCATAAAACCCTTAAAACCTGGGTCTTGAGCCAATAGGATTCCAGCCTGTTCCGAAAGGATCATCACTTAGCAGCAAATAGTATGTGTAACCATCTTTCTAACCCCTAGCCCCAAGATGCCTCCAGGTATTTGCCTATGCTCTACAAATGTATATATCAAATCAAAATCAAATCAAATCAAATCTTCCCCTGGGAGTCTGTCTGAACATCCTGGTTGATGCTGGGGTTGTGGTCCTGGCTGTTGCTCTTTCCCCCCTGCTCCATGGCTTTCTTCTGTAAAGTGTTACACTTTTTTTAAATTTTGCATACATTTTTACACTTTTTTCATTTTCACGCACTAAAAAGTGATGCTATGGTGGTTTGGGTCGCGTTACATGCCGCAAATCAGCCTTACAACACTTTTCCAGGCAAAGCTTCACCTTGCGCTGCGCTACACCATCACGCCCGCGTCGGCGTAATTCTTTTTCTCGTAGTCTGGCCCTTACGCCATGATGCACCATACCATACAAATGTCGTAGCAATTTGTAACTCATTTTGCAGAGCAGAACGGCGACTTGTCACTTCTTGTAAACGAGTCCCTGTATGTGCGCTTATGTGAATTTTTTGTCACATTGTGGTGTTACAGATAATATGGGCAGGAAGTCTTGCAAAGACAGATAAGAAAAGGTGACACAAATATTTCATTTTTATTTGCATTTCTATCAGATTTCACAGTAAGATGGAACATTTTCCGACCAGCGGGCATGTTATTCTTTTTGTACTACTGAAAGATCGTGCTAAGTGCTTCGCCATTTTCAGCTTCCTTTTGCACATTGGCAACTCAAGAAGATTACTGTCGTGATGAAAGCAGCCCACTGGCGATGAGTTTACACTAATCATCGGTCCAGAGCTAGTAAATAGCCGTCCTTAAGCCTACACACACGCATTTAAGAAATGTAATTGGTCTACAGAGATTTTGGCCTACGTGCTGTTTTCAAGCTATTCGTGATTAACCACTCACGTTAAGAAAGCCACGCTGCAATACTGGGAAGACCCACGTAACAATTGTTAGCAGAATGTGTCTACAATTGAGGTACGTTCTCCTGCACTGTCTTCTTGACACAGCATTACAGAGATGATGGCTAAGGCGTACTGTAACAAGTCAAGTGCCAGCCAGCCATCCCAGACCTTATTACGGACCCTAGAGCCTCATTACAGTTGTATTATACATAAGTGAAACCCTATTTGCAGTTCCACGTGCATTTTCCATTTATTGTGTGTTTTTAATCAGGATATCGTTTTCCCGCGCTGACCCCCACACGTTGAAGCGATGGAACTTTCCCCCCAGCCAGCACTTGATTGACAGTTGATGTTAGCAGCCGAGGTTTCGGCATGCACAGACAGGTGTCTGCCCTGGCAGCTGCTATGATAATGAATCCCCAAGGGATGGTGACAGGCTGCCTCGCGCGCACCATGAACAATTTCAAACTCTTGATCTTCAGGTGACATAGAGGACACATTAGCTTCGTGTCTTTTGCTCACTGTCACTTCCCATCCAGAGCTCGAAACCTGAAAATGAAGCAAGCTTCATTTTTTGAGCCAGTGCTCAGAATACATTTCGCTTGTTTATATTCTCATTTACTATGAATATGGCCTGGGATCGCTAGATCTCCAGGACTCTGGTGCTCACTACTATTGTTAATTTAGACAAATGTCTAAATTAACAATAGTAGTGCGCACCAGAGTCCTGGAGATCTAGCGATCCCAGGCCATATTCATAGTTCATTAAGAGTTCGGCAGGCCCTAATCTGGTGCTGCACACATATCGAATAAATGTAAAAGAGACCTACAAAAGCAGAGTGCATTACCCTCACCTTTATACATATATTCTCATTTACCCGTCCTCAAAATTGTGCTTAAAAGGTAAATTGAAGGGGTTCTATCAGTTTTCTTTACATTTTTGTACACTGTTTTGAGAAAGCTAAATTCTGAATGACAGGTTACATTTTTTTAACAAAGGTGGTAGATTTCTAAAACAACATTTGTCGCTCTTGTTTCTACTACCTTTGTTTCTCGGGCATTTGTTTGTTTACCTCGGTCTAAAGGGCAGGCCGCGTCTATAAATAATAGGGCTGGAAGTGAACCAACCGCAAAGATCCCTACAACCACGTACCTCCATGAGAAAAAATATTCCCTTTTGCATTTCCTTTCCGTTTCATAGCCTACAATTCTTCGCTTGCCCACTGCCACGCAGAATACACTTTGAAATTCCAAAATGTTTGATAAAGGTTTTCACACAGAGGGATATAAACTAAAATGTAATGGCAGTGAGTCCATTATATTGAGGAGCAGATGGAAAACCAGGTTGCATATATTGAAGTCAAACTATATCATAACACATATATATAGTCAAAAGCTTCAATGCTCCAAGTCATAATTTATGGCATAGATTCGACAAAGCTTTCCATGTTTATTCTGATTTTGACATAAAAAAAACAGCAATTGCTCTAATCCGCTAGGTATTTTTGTTTTTGGACAGATGGTCTTCTACTGGCAATTGCAAAACAATTGCTTTAGAGGAAGTAAAAGTCGTAACAAGGTTCCCTTAGGTGAACCTTTGGAAGGATCATCAATGCCGGAGCGGCCCGAGTGACCGACAGTGCCAGCCCGAAACCCTCGGCTTCCTCCTAATCACACCATAGGCACAGGGCCCAGCCCTGCTCTTGTGTGCCCCGTCCGGCGGAGCGGTCCGGGTCTGCATGGGGTGCTTGGGTGAGGACCGGCCTTCGGCCAGCCTTTTTCACCGGGGAGGACCCGACCAATGAGCAAGGGAAGGGGGTGGGCCCGTACCCTGTACCTTTTAGGGAGGGGCACAGCCGTAGGCCTTCCCAAGACGGAACCCATGCTCACCCAGCACGACCCCCGTGATGGGGGAAACTGAATGGCAGTGCCTCGCCGGGCAGGTACCACCCCCCTTGAAAGGCCCTGCCACCCCGGTCCCTCCCGTGCCTGAGTCCCAGCTCCACAAACCTTCAGGCGACTGAGGAGTGGCCCTCTTGCACGACAGTGCAGCCTGAAAGAGAAGGAGCGGAGGGCCTGCGAGGGAACCCCGGCTCCTCTTGGTGGGAGGCGTATGGGATGGGGAGCCACCTGGCTCCTCCCTTATGGTGCCTCCAACCTGGGCAAGGGTGGGTTGGGCTACTTACCAGCCCACCGGCATGGCTCAGGCCACCTGGCAACGGACGGCTTACATGCATGTGGGGCGACCCCCCCTTGTTGCCAGGTACCCACTTCAACCCGGTTCCAAGCAGCCAGGCCAAGGCGTTTGAAGACTCGTATGGTCACTCCTGGTTACTCCCTGGGAGACCGGTGGCAGTGGGGCGGCCTGCTCCAGTCGCTCTGGGAGCCCCCTCACCCGTGGGTGGGGACTCTGGGGCCAAGCACCTGGTAACGCTTTTTGTCCACCAACGGGGCAGTTTGACTCCCAGAGGGGGAGCCTTGAACGGGGTGCTGGGCCATCTCGCCATGTGGGCTGTAGACGGACAAATGGCGTCGCCTTCCTCCTGCCTCTCCTGCACCCACAGGTGGGTGAACGCTTTTCAAAAGTTGCCTGTGACTCTTGGCTGTGGAGCAATCGGCTCGCATGTCAATGAAAAACGCAGCTAGCTGCAAGAATTAGTGTGAATTGCAGGACACATTGATTATCAACACTTGAAACGCATCTTGCGACCCCATGTTCCTCCCGGTGCTACATCTGTCTGAGGGTCGCTCGATTGTCAATCACGCCGGGGCTTCCCGGGACGCAACTGGGCCTGTTGCAGGGTTTAGCTCCGCTTCCCTTTGTCCCCCCAAAAGGTCAGACCCCCCCTGATCGCCCATGGCAGGGTCCCTCACCCGGTCCTGTCTTGGAGGTACGCCAACGGCACGCCTAGCCTCTCCTCCCTGCCTAGGCCGGGAGGGGGCTGGTGACTGGTCTACCCTGGGCCCGACTGGGGCACCTGGCTGCGTGCCACGCATGACTGTCTGTGGTGTCCCACTGGCTGCCCATGTGCACATGCTTCAGGCACCCACCACCGCGGCTGGCTTCCTGGGGAGGGTAGAACCCCGCCCTGCTGATCCAGGGAAAAGAGGGTGCAATGCTGGCCCTCCTGCGAGAGCAGGGTCGCTGGTGTCCCCCAGCCCCCTCTACGCGTCAGCGTTTTCTGACTCTGACCTCAGATCAGACGTGGCGACCCACTGAATTTAAGCATATTACTAAGCAGAGGAAAATAATCTAACCAGGATTCCCCTAGTAACGGTTAGTGAAGAGGGAAGAGCCCAGCGCCAAATTCGTGGGAAATGTGGCGTACCGAAGACTGACTCCCCGGCGTCGCTCAGGGGGCCGAAGTCCTTCTGATTGAGGCTCACCCCACGGCAGGTGTTAGGCCGGTAGCGGCCCCCGACGGAGTCACTTGGAAATGCAGCCCAAAGCAGATAGTAAACTCCATCTAAGGGTAAATGCAGGTCCAAGACCGATAGCCAACAAGTACCACAAGGGAAAGCTGAAAAGAGCTTTGAAAAGAGAGTTCAAGAGGGTGTGAAACTGTTGAGAGGAAAACGGGTGGGGTCTGTGCAGTCCGGCCGGAGTATTCAACATGGTGGGAAGGTCGGTGGCCTGGGTCTTCCGGATCACCTCCGTGGGACTGGCGCCCAGGCCCTACCCAGCCCCCACAGGGCCCTTTTCCTCTGTGGGGGTGCACTGCAACCGGCTTCGGGTCAGTATGGAAAGGCTTCGGGTGGCAGGTGGCCCTCCACTCTGGTATGCCGGGCTGGGAGGCCCACGCTGGGCACAAGGTATCTTTGGTAATATCAGCTGCCCACCCGACCTGTCTTGAAACATGGGCCAAGGAGTCTAACACATGCGCAAAACCTTGTGGCGCAATTTAGGTGAGAGCCGGCGTGCGCCGGCTGACGTGGGATCATGCCGCATATCCAGCGGCGGTGCACCACCAGCCTGTCTCGCCCGCTCCGCTGGGGAAGATGAGCATGAGCGTGCATAATAGGACCTGAAAGATGGTGACCTATAACTGGGCAGGGCGAAGCCAGAGGAAACTATGGTGGAGGTCCGTTGCAGTAGTGACGTGCAAATCAGTTGTCTGACCTGGGTATAGGGGCAAAAGACTAATCAAACCATCTAGTAGCTGGTTCCCTCCGAAGTTTCCCTCAGGATAGCTGGCACTCGGAGCCCCCAGTTTTATCTGGTAAACAAATGATTAGAGGTCTTGGGGCCAAAACTATCTCAACCTATTCTCAATATTTAAATGGAGAGGAAGTCCAGCTCACTAGCATGGAGCCGATCATGGAATGCGAGTGCCTAGTGGGCCACTTTTGGTAAGCAGAACTGGTGCTGCGGGATGAACCGAATGCCGGGTTAAGGCGCCCGATGCTGACGCTCATCAGACCCCAGAAAAGGTGTTGGTTGATATAGACAGCAGAACGGTGGCCTTGGAAGTCGGAATCCGATAAGGAGTGTGTAACAACTCAGCTGCCGAATCAAGTAGCCCTGAAAATGGATGGCACTGGAGCGTCAGACGAATACCCGGCCATCGCCAGTGCTGAGAGCCACGGGGGCTAAGCCATGACAAGTAGGAGGGCTGCTGTGGTGCGAATGGAAGCCTGGGTCGAGGGCCCGAGTGGAGCTGCCACAGGGGCCAACCTTAGTGGTAGTAGCAAATATTCAAACAAGAACTTTGAAGGCCGAAGTGGAGAAGAGTTCCATGTGTACAGCAGTTGAACATGGGTCGGTCGGTCCTAAGGGATGGGCGAGCACCACTCGGAAAGGACATGTCATGGCCTATGTTGCTCTCGGCCAATCGAAAGGGAGTCGGGTTCAGATCTCTGAACCCGGAGTGCTGGAGATGGGCACCCTCACGGCGTCAAGTGAGGTAACGCAAACGATCCTGGAGAAGGCGGTGGGAGCCCCGCAGAGAGTTCTCTTTTCTTTGTGAAGGGTAGGGCACCTTAAAATTGGCTCGCCCCGAGAGAGGGGCCCGAGCCTTGGAAAGCATCAGAGTTCTGGTGGCGTCCGGTGAGCTCTCGCTTTTCCTTGAAAATCCAGAAGAGATGGTGTAAATCTTGCGCCGGGTCGTACCCATATCCACAGCAGGTCTCCAAGGTGAACAGCCTCTAGCATGTTGGAACAATGTAGGTAAGGGAAGTTGGCAAATCAGATCTGTAACTTCTGGATAAAGAATGGCTCTAAAGGATGGGTTGATCAGGCTGGTGGGCGAAGCGGGGCTGGGTGTGCACCATGGCTGGACGATACACTGCCCTAATGGGCAGCGCAACTCTGGACACAAACCGAGCCCTTCATGTGGATCGCCCCAGCTGTGGTGGTCACCTCGATGCTTGCTACTCCTCCTCGGGAGCACGGGGTGACGTTCTGCCTCGCCGGCACATAGCAGCTGATTTACAAATGGTACAGACCAGGGGAATCCGACTGTTTAATTAAAACAAAGCATCGGGAAGGCCCAAGGTGAGTGTTGACGTGATGTGATTTTTGCCCAGTGCTCTGAATGTCAAAGTGCAGAAATTCAATGAAGCACAGGTAAACAGCGGGAGTAACTGTAATTCTCTGAAGTTTTATAGATGTGCAATTTCTAGTTATATTGAATGAGCCATCACGTGATGGAACAGAAATATCCAAATGCCTCGTTATCTAATTAGTGACCCGCATGAATGGATGAACGAGATTCCCACTGTCCCTACCTACTATATAGCGAAACCACAGGCAATGGAACAGGCTTGACAGAATCAGCAGGGAAAGAAATCAATATTGAGCTTGACTCTAGTCTGTCACTGTGAAGAGAAATGAGAGGTATAGGATAAGTGGGAGGCCCTCTGGCCACCGGTGAAATACCACTACTCTTATAATTTTTTCACCTACCCAGTGAGTTGGGTGGCGAGCCCCGTGGGGCTCTCGTATCTGGCTCCAAGTGCCCGGCACCCGCTGGGTGCGACTCGCTCTGGGAACAGTGGCAGGTGGGGAGTTTGACTAGGGCTGTACACCTGTCAAACAATAACACACGTCTCCTAAGGTGAGCTCACGGAGGACAGAAACCTCCCACGGAGCAGAAGGGCAACAGCTTGCTTGATCTTGGTTTTCAGTCTGAACACAGACCTCTAAAACAGGATCTCATAATCCTTCTGACTTTTTGGGTTTCAAGCAGGAGTTGTCAGAAAAGTTACCACAGGGATAACTGGGTTGTGGCGGACAAGCGTTTCTCAGCGACGTCACTTTTTGATCCTTCGATGTCAGCTCTTCCTGTCATTGTGAAGCAGAATTCACCAAGCATTGGATTGTTCACCCACTAATAGGGAATGGGAGCTGGGTTTAGACCGTTGTGAGAAAGGTTAGTTTTACCCTACTGATGATGTGTTGTTGCAATAATAATCCTGCTCAGTACGAAAGGAACCACAGGTTCAGACATTTGGTGTCTGTGCTTGGCTGAGGAGCCATTGGGGCTAAGCTACCATCTGCAGGATTATGACTGAACACCTCTGAGTCAGAATCCCCCCTAAACCATAACAGTGCTGTGGAGCCTTGGTTGGCCTGGGATAGCAGACTCTTTTGGAGGCCGGTGAGTAAAGCTGCTTGCTTCGATGACTGGAGCATGGACAGAAGGGGGCCACCTCCATCACCCTTAGAGCACCGCATGTTCGTGGGGCACCGGGTGATAAATCATTTGTAGACAACCTGATTCTGGGTCAGGGTTTCGCAAATAGCAGAGCATCTACCTCGCTGTGATCTATTGAAAGTCATTCTGTGAGCCAAACTCTTGTCTCTCTGTCTGTGGGCACCAGCGGACACCCTCCTCCACCACACCCGGAGGTGGGTCCCTCTGCCGCAAGGCCGGTGGGAGGGACTCAGAGGGGGCAACACAGACCCATGGGAGGCTGCCTCCACCACGTGCCCTCTGGTGTGAGGGCCTTTCTCTCCCGTCCATGTCTCACTGGGGTGCAGGGACAGGGCCCACCATCCCTTGTGGGTCAGCGGGGTGACCAGATGGCCTGGGCCAGCTAGGCCCCCTCCCCACTGCTCCTGGTGCAAGTTGAGCAGGGAGGCGAGCAGCTCCAGTGAAGGAGCCTCCTGAGCAGAAGCCTCGGAGTGCCTGGCCACCCTCTCCTTCATTGGACTGCTGTGCGACTGGGTCCAGCCATCCCTGGCCATCTGGCCACTGGGTCGTTCTGGGCCATCTGGTTGCCTGGCCACGTGACGAGATGGCCCTGTGGGCTGGGTGACCAGCTGGCCCTGCGGGCCAGGCAATCAGATCGCCTGGGATGGCCTAATAGACGTGGAATATGGGCTCCCTGGGAAGGCCAGTGGGGAGAGGACATAGCCTGGGCTTAACACTCCTTGGTTCTTGCCCCTGGACTCTGGGAAGGTGGAAGGCACACCCACCGGAGTCAGCTCTGTGAGCCCAAGGTTCTGGGGATGGGCGTGACAGTCAGTAGCCAGGGCAGGGTGGCTGAAGAGCAGGGAGGACTGTCTACTCCCCACTGGCTCCAGGGAAAGGAGCTGCAGGAGGCCAGCCTTGCATGAAAGGGGCGCCAAGCTGGAGCAGGAGCCAGGATGAGCTTGGAGCAGCCCAGAGCAGACAATGCCTGGCAGCGACTTGTGGATGTCCGTGCCACCCAGGAGGTGTGGTCATCAGGCAGAGCTCCTATAGGTGAGCAGGGCCTAGCAGAGAGGAAGTGTCAGTCCCAGGAATCAGCCCTCTTCTCCGGTTGGGAGGGAGGCCCCTGAGTCAGAACCAGTCTCCGTGCAGGCAGGGGGAATTGGGCAGGGCGGCCCGGGGCATGGTCCAGATGGACTCTGGTTGATCATGCCAATGTGGCGAGTTTGTCCATGCTTGGTTGGAAACACACCAAGCATGGACCCCAGTGTGGGTTTCTGAACCTTGCAGAAGAGCGAGAGGATGGGGCTGGGCAGGGTCAGTCAGGCAGCAGGCCTGGGTTTGCCAGGCCACTGGTGGTAGGAGATGTGGTTGGATCCCGGGCCTGGGCTCCGGCTGGCCCTGGGGTGTGTCCATCTAGCCCGGGCAGGTTTTCCCTGCTTGGCTGGGGCCAGAAGCAGGAACTGAGTCCTAGGTACCGGTGGGCCCTGGGATGCGGGAGCCCCCGCTCAGCGGCCTGTCATGGGTCTGGGGGTCCATCGGGGCCCATGGAGGCTCTCCCTGGCCAGGCAGGCTTCAGAAGCCCCAGCCCAAGCCCTGTCCTCAGTCCCTCGGGTGTGGGAGCCCCCATCCTGTGGGCCAGTTGAGGGTCCAGGGGCTGGGCATGGGAGTCCATCCGGTCCGGGGAGGATCCCTGTCTGACAGGCCCTGGGGTAAGGGAGCCTCCCCGGGCCGGCTGAGCATCTGGGTGCTGGAGACAGGGTCCAAAAGGGCCCAGGGAGGCCCTCCCCAGCTTGCCCAGTTCAGAAGCAGGGACTGGGCTTAGTCTGGCGGACCCTGGGGTGAGGGAGCCCCCGTACTGTGGGCCAGCTGAGGATGCGGGTGCTGGGGACGGGGGTCCATAGGCACCTGGGGAAGCCCTCCCTGGCATGGCTGGGTTTGGAAATGGGACCGGGCTCAGGGCTTGAGCTCCGTCCGGTGGGCCCTATGGTGTGGAAGCCTCCTATCCTGTGGTCAGCCAAGGGTCCAGGTGCTGGGGACCGGGGTCCAACGGGGCCCAGGGAGGCGCTCCCTGGCCTGCCTTGTTTCAAAAGTGTGGACCGGTTCTGGGGCTTGACCCCTGTCTGGCGGGCCCTGGGGTGCGGGCACCCCCCCGTCCTGTGGGCAGCCGAGGGTATGGGTGCTGCGGACAGGGGTCCATAGGGGCCTGGGGAGGCCCTTCCCAGCATGGCTGGGTTCAGAAGTTGGGACGACACCTGGGGCTTGAGCTCTGTCTGGTGAGCCCTGCAGCTGGCTTAAGGTCCTGGTGCTATGGACGGGGTACATCGGGGCGCCTGGGAGGCTCTTTACGGCCTGGTTGGGTTCAGAAACGCAGGCCGTGCCCTGGGCCTGGGCCTTAGCAGGCCCTGGGTAAGGGGGTTGCACAGGTGTGAGCCTTCCCGTTAAGACACAGGCCAGGCAAATTGGCATCCTTCGGGCCCCGCCATCTGGTCATGCCTTTCCCCTGGGCCATCTGGTTGCACGCAATGCTTTCCAATGGGGTGATCAGATGGCCGGGCCACCCTGGAAGTCCCGATGAGGACTCATTTGCCTCCCCTATCCCAGCCAGGGCTCAGGAGATCGGGCACGTCACGCCTCAGGTCCCCATGTTACTCAGCGTGCACGGATTACATGAAAGGAGGGTATTTTTTCTCCAGATTACCAAAAAGAAGGTACCTCGGACCTCTGTGAGGTCAGGCAATTCCAAACCAGGGGAGACAGGGCCCAGGCCTGCCCGCCTTGGCCCCCTGGGGCCCCGGTCCATGTCTTGCCGCTCAGTCCTCTCCTAATGGGGCTTTCCTCTGGGCCTGCTTGCTCCAGGAGTGGGCAGGGATGCAAAGTTTGTTTCCCGCATGCAGGTCGGCATACCAGGTTCAATTTGGCATGCTCAGTAAATTTAGGGATGGACTGCTTGGCCAGCCTCGGCTGTTGTTTCAAGCAAAGAGCTTTCACCCTGCATTGACCGTCCGATTTGAGGGCCTGCTGCCTGGCGGGAGGCCCTTCCCCCTACCCAGCAGAGCAAAGGACGAGCAGCCCTGGCAGCTCGTGCCCCCACAGTGGTTTGACCTGAGCGGGAGGGGTCTGGTGGCACCAGGCCCTGGATGCTGCTGCCTGGTAGGTTAGTCGCCCCGCGCGCAACACCAGAACCCCTCTTAGGCCAGCCCATTTCCGCAGCAGCTCAGAATGACCATTCCAAGAGGTGCTGTGGCCACCGGCTCTGGCACAACAGCATCTTGCTCAGGCTGGACCTCGGCCCTCCTCTCTCCTTCCGGGGAGATGGCCGGACCCGCCGGTGCCCGTACGACCACACCTATCCACCCCTCCCGCAAACAATACAGGACTCTTTCCTGGCCCTGTAATTGGAATGAGTATACTTTAAATCCTTTAATGAGGATCCATTAGAGGGCAAGTCTGGTGCCAGAAGCCATGGTAATTCCAGCTCCAATAGCATATATTAAAGTTGCTGCAGTTAAAAAGCTCGTAGTTGGACCGTATGATCGAGCTGGTGGTCCGCCGCGTGAGAAGCTACCATCTTTCCAAATCCTCTGCCTCTCAGCGCCCCTTGATGTTCTTGACCAAGTGTCCTGGGGGTCCAAACCGTTTATTTAAAAAAAAAATGAGTGTTCAAAGCAGGCTGGTTACCTGAATACTTCAGCTAGGAATAATGGAATAGGACTCTGGTTCTATTTTGTTGGTTTTCGGAACTGGGGCCATGATTAAGAGGAACGGCTGGGGGCATTCATATTGTGTTACTAGAGGTGAAATTCTTGGACCGGCACAAGCCAAACCAAAGCGAAAGCATTTGCTGAGAATGTTTTCATTAATCAAGACTGAAAGTCGGAGGTTTGAAGACAATCAGATACCGTCGTAGTTACGACCATAAGCGATGCAGACTAGCGAACCAGCTGTCTTATTCCCAAGACCCGCCAAGCAGATTCCGGAAAACCAAAGTCTTTGGATTCCGGGGGGGGGGGTATGGTTGCAAAGATGAAACTTAAAGGAAAAGACAGAAGGGCACCACAAGGAGTGGAGTCTGTGACTTAAGTTGACTCAACAAGGGAAACCTCACCCCGCCCAGACATGGAAACAATTGACCGATTGATGGGTCTTTCTCATTTCTGTGGGTGGTGGTGTATGGTCGTTCTTAGTTGGTGGAGTGATTTGTCTGGTTAATTCTGATAACCAATGAGACTCCTCCATGCTAACTAGTTATGTGAACCTCAGCGGTTGGCGGCCAACTTCTTAGAGGGACATGTGGCATTTAGCCACACGAGTTGGAGCAATAACAGGTCTGTGATGCCCTTAGATGTCTGGGGCTCCACTTGCGCTACACTGAACGGATCTGCGTGTGAATGCGCTTCGCCGACAGGTGCGGGTAACCTGCTGTACCCCATTTGTGATAGGGATTGGGGATTGCAAATTATTTCCCACAAACAAGGAATTCCCAGTAAGTGCAGGTCATAAGCTTGCTTTGATTTAGTCCCTGTCTGTTGTACATCCCACCCATTGCTACTACCGATTCTATGGTTTAGTGAAGTCATAGGATCAGCCCCACCAGGGTCAGCAAAAGCCCTGGTTTGAGCGCCGAGAAGACAATCAAACTTGATTATCTAGCCCCTTCTATGCTCATGACGGTGCAGTTCCGTCATGAGCCACGGTGGGCATGTGCTCATGACGGAACGGCTCCGTCATGACACCCACCCATGGGGGAAACGCTGATGCTCCCCCATGGGCAGCCCATCTACACCCCCAAGCAGGGATGGCAGCGGAAGAGTTTCTGCTGCCGACCCCCCTTGGCGATCCTGTGACGTCAGTGCGCACAGCGCATGTGACGTCATTAGGAGCAGCTGGTTACGCTGGAAGCCATTTCATTCCAGCCGTCCAGCAGGGAACAGGTAAGTTTCCTTGCTCCGGTGGATGGGGCGGCTCTTGATGCATCGAGGCATCGGGTGAGAGGAAAGAGTTTTTTCTCTACCCTGATGTCTCTTTGCAGGGCATTCCTGCTGCACGATCTTTTTGCAGAAATAGAAGCAACCTCTTGGGCAAGGGTCACTTCCAATTGGGGCACAATATTTTTAAGACTTTTCTGCCCCCCCCTGGGGACAGATCAGCCCTGTTTTATGGACTTTCTGCCCCAAGGGGACCAGAAAACCCCTCTAGAGCCAGGGATTTATTTGTAATAGGCATGGGGGTGATCCCCTGGGCAAGGATTGCTCCCCAGCTGTTTTGGGCCACTAGTGGCTGTTTTCTGCTCCCCCAGGGGGCAGTTTGGCTGACTTTTAGGCAAATCTGCCCCCGGGGGCAGAATACAGCCACAATCACTGAAACCAGTGATTGTTTTTTTTTAATGGGAGCAACCCCTTGGGCAAGGGTCGCATCTATGGAGGGGTACAATTTGTCTATGTATTTTCTGCCCTCCTGGGGACAGATCAGCCCTTTATTTAGGCCTTTCTATCCCCGGGGGCTGAAAACCCCACCAGAGCCAGGGATTTGTTTTTATTGGGCATGGGGGTGATCCCTTAGGCAAGGATTGCCCCCCTTTTTGTGGGGGCACTTGTGCCTATTTTCTGCTCTCCCTGAGGGCAGTTTGGCCTGTGTTTTAAAACAGCCACAATCACTAGATCCAGTGATTTTTTTTTTAAATGGTAGCAACCCCTTGGGGAAGGGTTGCTTTCTTGGGGCATATTTTATGTGTATGTTTTTTTGCCCCCCCTGGGAATAGATCAGCCCATTTCTGGTCCTTTTTGTCCCGGGGGGCAGAAAACCCCACTAAAGATAGGGATTTGTTTTTATAGTGCATGGAGGCGATCCCTTAGGGATGGATTGCCCCCTAATTTGTTTTTTATATGTGTGGCCAGTTACTGCCCCCCCCCCGACTGTAGTGTAGTTCCTATATGCCTGATAGGCTCTGATCATTGGAATAATATACACTATAGATTTGACATAGGACTGAGGTCAGTATGACTCTATCGAGTACATTAAACTTAATTACTTGCATGTGCCAGCTAACTCAGAGGTCACTAGAAACTTCTTGAATGAACAAGAAGGGATTAGTTTCTGACAACCGCATAAACGTGACAACTTTGTTTCCCCTAAAGTCGGAACAGTATCTTCAGAGTTGTGGAAACAACAGATGACCGTTTCACTCAGTCAATCATGCATGCTTTGTTTCTACAGAGTGCATAGAAATAGAGAGATAGGCGTTTCAATAAAAAGGGATTTATTGTACAGTCTTATTTCTCATGCAAGAGATATGAACTGCTATAATCGTAAGGCAGAATGTAAAATATAATATGTATAGCGTTAGCATTAAGATAAAATAATACTGTAATAGCATGTCTTGTAGCTATGACATATATTCGTTAAAATACATACATAAATACCACAGGCTAAAATACTCATCTGGTGCTTCGAAAATAATCCTACCCCAGTGTACCTAATCTAAGTCTAGTACAAGGGAAGAAGTAGGTGCTGTCTTAGTCTGGTTTAGTTATGCCAAGAGTTGCCAAAAGTTTATCTAGGTTCTAATCAGCTCCATACCTTAGAATGAGAGAGGTTGGGATCTCTTTCCTGGGACTCGATCTCTAACTCCCCGCAAGAGGAGTCAGAAACACTGGAGCTGGATACTCAGCGAGGAGAATGACAACTCTGGTCAGTGTGTCAGTTGGGGACTTGACTTCCTTCGGGACTTGCTGTGGTGAGCCGCATCGTGCAAGTAGGTAGTTGAACCGCACCGAACCGTGCCTTGCCATAGCAAGTGAAGGCATATTTATACTTTGAAGTTGTTTAGGAATACCAGTATTGACGTAAAAGTTGGGCATAAGAACGTCATAAATGTACCCCTAAGGAATAGATGTTCATGCATAATAAATGAGTTCTTGGAGAAATCAATATCCAAGCAAGGGAAAGTACTAATGGCTTAAGAGTCTGGTTTTCCAAGAACTCGTTGTGACGAAGATGAACGGATATAAGTAGTCATGCCTGTATTTGGTTATCTTGAGCAATGCTTAAGTAAGGGCTGGATTTCTATGCCTATATAAGGGCAATGTGAATTGTACCAATATAAGGGCATGATTCGGGAAATTCAAACGGAATCTAAATCAAAACACAGCACTACCCTCACTAGGGGCAGGTCTGCCCTATTCGGAAACCCATCTGCTGGGGGGGTTGAAAACCCAGTAGCACCAGGGATGTGTACACATTTAGGTTTTGGTGTGGCCCCTTGGGTAAGAGTTGGCCCAAAGGGATGGGGCATTAGTTGTTATTTTATTTTGGGTGTTTTTCTGTCCCCCTTGGTGGCACATTGGCCATTTGAGTAGTGACATAGCATGTTATAATGTTAATTGATTTATTTCTTGTGAATTGCGATTGTAATGTTTTTCTTCTCCTTTTTATTCTAGTTCAAGGCTTTTGACTGATGTTCCATGTTGTGATTTCATCACTGGTGGTTCTGCAGTTTGTGTAGTTGCATGTGTTTGGTAACAACATGTTTTTTGTACTATTTACTTTAAATGAGTTTAATTTCCCTCCATGAATGTCTATTTGTGAATGGTGTGAAAATAGCCGAATGTTTAGCTTCTGTTTTATTGAGCCTTAAAAACTTTTAGCATTTGTGCTTGATGTATATTTTGTTGTATTGTGAGTAATTGATTTTCTCTTTTCTTTGTAGTGGGATATCGTTGTTTTTTGCTGTGTTTCTGCAGAGTAGGTGCTGGTGAGTGTAGCTGTCTCCTGCAAGTAAATCATATAGTTTTTGAGTATATAGATCTTTGGGAAAAGCCACACTTTGTTTACTTACTTATTTTGCACAGTGTTGGTTGTTGTTGACTTGCATGTGAAGCCTGTTTTTTTAGGAGGACATTGATGTGCCAATAGTGCAGCGAGAGGCATCTGTGCTGCAGCCTGGGGCTGCAAGGCTTCCCGTTGGATGTGATGACCTCTGGGTTGCCCAAGGCATAGTGCAGCTGGCATTGACAGACGTTACTGGTGTTCCAAGAAATGTGCCTGTTTCTTTTTCAGGTAGTGTGCTTGCTGCAGAGTCCCCTCTGTCCACTGGAGCATGGCTGTGAATATGCGCAGTCTGACTCTAGTAACTCTAGCATGACTGATGGTTCTTGGAGCAATATTTGTTTTATTTTAATTATGTTTCACCTCAACTCTGCAATTTCCCTCATAGAGGCACCATACTGCACTGTAATGTCACTTAACCGCTCTTCAAAGATGAGGTTCCTGCACTTCAAGAGGAAATTGGGCCTGTCACTACCAGGTACAAGTGTAGTTTGTAGCCGCACTTAGTATATGATATTGTTTGGAGCTCCCAATAAGTACACCCATGTATGCATTCCTTGAGTCTGCAAGTTGTTCTCGAGTCTAAAGGGGGAGCAAGGTGCAACTGTCTTAATTTCCCTGTCATAATTGTGTTGCCTGGTCAGATCAGGTGGCCGCAATGTTGTCCATGAGCATGTTTTCATTGTTTACCATTGCAAGTCATGTAGTAGCTGACAGTGGGTTGGTGGAGTTACAGGTGGGCATTTAGTCTCCCTAGGGCTCTTACTGGGGTCTTCAGCAGGGACCTAATCACTTCACACAAAAGCAGCAGATGTTCCTGTAAGGTGAAACAGAAACCCAAAGAGCTTTGAGTGTTATGTCTTCCATCACTTGGTCATTCATCTTGTTGTGCTATATTTTGCCCATTACAAACACTGCATGCTCGATAGTATAGAGAGTACAGGTACATTTCCTGCAATACAAAAAATTATTGTCCTCTGAAGTCGATGCTCCACGGATATATAATTGTACTCTTATGTATGCATGCTGTGTGGTACATGTTTTACATTTGAAATTTCTGTCAACAGCTAATATATTTGGAAAATACAAATCACGGTTAAATTCGTGCTTGATTATTTTGGGATTATGGGATTTGTAATCTCCTGTGTGTGATAGCAGAGTTTATGATTGTATTGATGCTCGTAATGGGCTCCTTAGCCATTTACTGTTACGATAATCTCAAAAACACAATTATTTTTCGCATCTTGATATGAGTGGCACACAAGTTCCTAGATGACATAGAACAACATCACATTTTAGGCTGATAAATTGCAGCCTTATGCACTGTTTTCCTTTTCTGTTTGTTGCTAGTATGTGTGATATTTTTCTTAAGCTCAACCAGTGGCGGCTCGCAAAGGGAGTGCTTGGGGCGATGGGCGGGGCGGGGAGGGGTACGGTGGGGGTAGTGGATTTGGACGTTTTTGCAGTACTCTCAAGTCTCACATTGCTATGTGCGACTAGCTCATCCAGGCTAGGTTTTCTACTTTGCATTCTGGTATTTGCAGTCTTGTTTAATGATTTATATTTTCAACTCTGCAAGCATGAATATACAAAGAAAAAGCCAGTACTGGATGAGAAACCCATATAACGTACTGGGAAACGTATGTGCTAGGTTGACATCCAAGAAGCAATAAATGAATCATTTGCAAAGTCTGATTGAAGCCAAGTCTGACTTACAATGGAATGGGTACGACTATCCTTCTACCGGTCATGGCTGTGGTATAAGTTCAACAGATGATCTGCACGGCGGTGTCAGTTTTAGAATGTTTGCTACTTTTCTGTATGCTAGGTACCATATTGTGTATAGTGCAGCTGCCAGTACTTTTACTTCTGCTTGTTATCTTAGCAATGCGCTAAAGTTTGGTTCCCAGAAAAAGCTTTATATTTTTTAATCAAAAGGGGAGAATTGGAAGGTTGTTGTCTTTTTATATTGGTACTTGACTGCAACCAATATTTGGTGCACAGACACAATATTAAGTATCTTTTTCAACCTACAGAAATATCGGAGGGACAGAATATCTACATCAAGAATATCAGTGACTAGAATTTCGACCTGAAGGTAAGAAATATTGTTTTTGTTAATATCGAAGTTAGTAAAATCATTTGCAAAAATATAATTGTTAATAATATCGATGTTTATATTAGTGTTAAGTATTTTAGTATATATTTTATATGTATGTGCTCCATATTTTTTGTTATGCTTTGTATTTTTTTTAAATATATGTATTAAATATTTAGAAGTTACTAATTTTTGTTAAAGTAAATTGTGTGCTTTAGGACCATAGTGGGTTGTGGGTTTATAGGAGAATAGTGTGAGAAGTAATTTAAATATAGTAAATTAAATAATAATTGTTCGAAATTATTAATTTTTTATTACATTTTGCGTTTTAGTTCTGTAGCGGGTTGTGGGTTTATAGGGGAATAGGGTGAGAAGTAATGTAATTATTATAAAGTAATTATTATTTTTTATTTGTGGGTATTGATAATTAATTTATGGTTAATTAATAGTTATTTGGTAATTAATTTATATTAATTGATAATTATTTTAATTGTGTTTAGTTAGTTTAGGAGTGGGTTGTGGGTTTATAGGGGAATAGGATGAGAAGTAATTTAATTATAATAAAGTAATAATTATATTTTTTGGTATTGATAATTTATTGTTAATTAATTGTTAATTGGTAATTAATTTGTATTAATTGGTCATTATATTAATCGTTTTAATTTAGTTTAGGAGGGGGTTGTGGGATTATAAGGTAATAGGGTGGGAAGTAATTTATTATAATTAGGTAATTCTGAATTTTTATTTATTGGTATTGATAATTAATGGATTGTTAATTATTTATTAATTGGTAATTATTTTTTATTATTGTAATAATTGATAATTGTATTAATTGTGTTAATTTATTTCTAGAGTGCGTTGGGGTTTATAGGGGAATAGGGTGGGAAGTAAATTAATTATAATGAATTAGTTATTAATTTTAATTTATGGGTTTTGATAACTCATTTATGGTTTATTGATGATTAATTGGAAATGAATTTGTAATAATTGATTATTTTTTTCTTAGAATAATTGAATTAATTTATTATAAGAGTGGCTTGTGGGTTTATAGGGGAATAGGGTTGGAAGTAATTAAATGTTATTAAATTAATTATTAATTTTAATTTATTGGTATTCACAAATATTACCTTGTTAATTAATTTTTAATTTGTGAATTAATAAAATAAATTATTGATAAGCATGTTAATTTTAACCCTCTGCTATCCAACACTTTCCCTACTATTGCACTCTCTAGAGTTGGAATAGTAATGTTTACCCTTATGCCATTTAACACTTTCCCTACTTTTGCACTCGCTGGAGTGGGAATAGCAATTTTTGCCACGTTGCTATTCAACACTTTCCGTTCTGTCGCACTCTCTGGAGTTGGAATAGTAATTTGTACCCCTATGCTATCCAACACCTTCCCTATTGTTGCACTCACTGGAGTGGGAATAGTAATTTTTACCTCTATGATATCCAACAATTTCCCTAATGCTGCACTCTCTGGAGTGGGAATAGTAATTTTAACCCCTACACCCCAGCTTTCCAAACTTTTTATGTTGGGGACACACTTTTTGGAGATGCATCATTTTGGGACACAGTAAGGCAGTCTAGCGAGTGTGGCGTAGTGAGCCTGAACCACCTAAGGGGGGTTCGGTGGGGTTCTCACTCACTCTGTGTGTCTCCCCCTCTCTCTCTGTCTCCCTCTCTCTATCCTTCTCTTTCTCTCTGTCTCTCTCCCTCTGTATGTCTCCCTCTGTCTGTTTACCTCTTTCTCTCTCTGTCTACCTCTCTCTGTCTCCCTCCCTCTCTCTCTCTCCCTCTGTCTCCCTCCCTCTGTGTCCCTCTTGTCTGTTTCCCTCTTGTCTGACTCCCTTCCTCTGTCTCCCTCCATCTGTCTCCCTCTATCGTCTCCCTCTATCTGTCTCCCTCTATCTGTCTCCATCCCTCTGTCGCCCTCTGCCCTCTGTCACCCTCCTCCCTCTGTCACCCTCCTCCCTCAGTCTGTCGCCCACTGTCTGTTGCTCTCCCTCTGTCTGTCGCCCTCTGTCTCCCTCTCGCTGTCTCCATCCTTCTGTTTCTGCCCCTCTGTCTTCCTCCCTCTGTCTCCCTCCCTTTTTCTCTCACCCTCTGTCTCCCTCCCTCTGTCTTCCTTCCTCTGTCTCCCTTCCTCTGTCTCTCCCTCTCTCTCTCTCCCTCTGTCTCCCTCTGTCTGTCTGTCTCCTTCTCTCTCGGTCTTCCTCTCTCTGTCTCCCTCTCTCTGTCTCCCTCTCCCTCCCTCTGTCTACCCTGGACTCCCTCCTTCTATCTACCCTGGACTCCCTCCCTCTGTCTCCCTCTCTCTCTGTCCCCCACAGTTTCCCTCTCTCTCTCTGTCCCCCTCCCTACCTCTGTCTCCCTCTGTCTGTCTCTCTCTATTGGTCTCCCTCCCTCCCTCTGTCTGTCTCCCTCTCTGTCTCCCTCTGTATCCTTCCCTCTGTCTCCGTCCCTCTGTTTCCGTCCCTCTGTCTCCTTCCCTCACTGTCCCTCTGTATCCGTCCCTCTGTCTCCCTCCCTCTCTCCCTCTCTCTGTCTCCCTCTCTCTCTGACTTCCCCCTCTATCTCCCTCTGTCTCCCTCCCCTTGCCTTTCACCCTCTGCCTGTCACCCTATGTCACCTCACCTTAGCTTTGGTGCAGATGTAATTTGAAGAACACAGATGTCTACTGTTTCTCCTTAACGGAGATAGCTTAAGTCTAAAACATTGTTAAGAATCAAATGAGGTTTCTTTTAAACTAACATTTTCTTTAACTCTAAAATAAGTATTGGCAAAGCCGTGCCAGTTCGGAAAGGTGCCACATTGTGCAAATTGTCCTTAACATCTGATAATTTGCTGGCATGAGTAGCACGTACTTTTTCTTTTTAATCTCATGATTAATCACCAGTTCAACAGGATTTATTCAAGGACAAAAGTCACATGCTACATTTTCGAAAAGACTTGTGTCCTACAATGGCACATAAAATAATAGCTGGAAATACAGCATAAAATCAAGAAGGTGCAAGCACAGCAGTACATGCTATTACTCATGGATGCTAATAATGTTTCACTTTCCACCATTTACTTGTTAATTGGGCTTTATTGTGAATCGCCCGACCCCCATAGAGCAGAGTGTCTCGGAGTCCACACTGCTGCAGCTGACTCTGAGACACTCTTTCAAAGGAATGCCTCTTAATTAGCAGCAGTTATGTGCTAAATGCCCTTAATACTGGTGTCATCCCGCGACACACCCACCATTTGCAGGCGACACAGTACTGTGCCGGGACACACAGTTTGGAAAGCTCTGCCCTACACTATCCAACACTTTTCCTACTGTTGCACTGATTGGAGTGAGAATAGTTATTTTTACCTCTTCGCTATCCAACTCTTTTCTTACTGTTGCATTCAGTGGATTGGGAATAGTAATTTTTACCCCTATGCTATCCAACACTATTTATAGGGGAATAGGGTTGGAAGTAATTAAATGTTATTAAAGTAACAATTATTTTTAATTTATTGGTATTCATAAATAATAAATTGTTAATTAATTATTAATTCGTGAATGAATACAAATTTTTATTGATAAGCATGTTAATTTTAACCCTCTGCTATCCAACACTTTCCCTACTGTTGGACTCTCTGGAGTTGGAATAGTAATTTTTACCCTTATACTATCCAACATTTTCCCTACTTTTGCACTCGCTGGAGTGGGAATAGTAATTTTTGCCACCTTGCTATTCAACACTTTCCCTTCTGTCGCACTATCTGGAGTTGGAATAATAATTTGTACCCCTATGCTATCCAACACGTTCCCTATTGTTGCACTCACTGGAGTGGGAATAGTAATTTTTACCTCTATGTTATCCAACACTTTCCCTACTGCTGCACTCTCTGGAGTGGGAATAGTAATTTTAACCCGTACACTATCCAACACTTTTCATACTGTTGCACTGATTGGAGTGGGAATAGTCATTTTTACCTCTTCACTATCCAACTCTTTTCTTACCTTTGCACTCAGTGGATTGGGAATAGTAATTTTTACCCCTATGCTATCCAACACTTTCCCTACTGTTGTATTTACTGGAGTGGGCATAGTGATTTTTACCCCTTCGCTGTCCAACACTTTCCCTACCATTGCAGTCTCTGGAGTTGGAATAGTAATTTTAACCCCTACGCTATCCAACACTTTCCCGACTGTTGCACTCTCTGGAATAGGAATAGTAATTTTAACCCTTTCTCTAGCGAACACTTTCCCTACTGTTGCACTCTCTGGAGTTGGAATAGTAATTGTATTCCCTCCGCTATCCAATATTTTCTCTATTGTTTTAGTTAATGTGGTGTATCATTTATTTAAAAAAAACTAAAAATATTGTAATTTTTTAATATGTTATGTATAATTTTTATATTTTTATTTATATTATTGTTGTATGTGATATATGTATTTATACTTTTTTAAACAATTTATAAGTTATTAAAATAATTATTTATGAACATTATTAAGTAAGTATATGTATTGTATTTTATATGTTTAATTTGTTTTTAAATTATATGCATTAGTTATCATTTTTAAACACTTAAAACATTTTTAACTATGTTTCTTTTAAGTATGTGTATTATTTACTTTATTTTACATTATTTATGTAACATTAAAAAGCGATATTTTTAACGATATTTTTGACGATATGATGTCGCTAGGATGTCAATATTCTTGACTTCAATATTTTTGTCACAATATGTTTTTTACCTTGATATTGTGGTAGTCGATATTTTGTCACTGATTCCCATTATTTACCATCAGCTTACTAAAAAGGACAAGTAAAACAGACAGCCAAATGTTGCCCTCTGCATGGGGACACTTTTTAGCTCGGTTGTTAGGTAATCTTTTCATGGTGGAGAATTATTGACTATTATTGCAGTCTACGGACTTGTCCACACATGTTGTTTCACCTTTCTCTGTTCTGATGGAGATTTCAGGGGAAAACAGAACAAAATTCACTTTGCACACATTGATCCTCCATATTGCCCTCCATTTTCTTTGGCTGTCCCTTGTTATTTTTCTTCAGCCATCTTTATCTCTGAATCAGATAACTAGATCTTCATGAACTTGCTATTCCTCTGTCCTAAGGTGCACTCATGTTGTGCCTTAAGGATTTACTTGGATGGTGCAATAGCTGAGTCTGTATGTAGTACTCTCGGTATATAAAGGGCGTAGGAGCTGTCACAATTTTAGGGTTAGTAAGGAATGTAAACACTGATGGAATTTCTGTCCTTGACAGTTATGAGCATGTCTTTCACCAAGATAATCCTGTTTATTTGCCAGTGGCCACTTGTCAACCTCTGGAGGAATGTTGGCAGATAGTGTCTCTATTCATGCTACTGTGACTGGCAATAAATAATTTCCCCTAGTCATTGTCCATCAAAATCCCTCCCACTTGGCCCCACCACCCCACCACTCTTGCCTGCACAGGCCGTGACAGATAGAATTACGAAGCAGGATGGGAACTCTGGGACATACAAGACTAAGGGGCTGATTGTGATGGCTGTCGGACAAGCGTCCAACTGCCCTTGTTGCAGGAACAGGAATGGCTGACTGGTAGTTGGGAGTGCTGCCTGCCAAATTACGAAGCGACCACCATGGAGGCGGTGGGGAAACAAGCCTCAATGCCAAAAGGCATGTTTGTAAAAATCCCTGCACCCTGTGGCAGGCACCATGCGGTGTCTGCCACATGATGCAGGGATGTTTAAGGGGGCACCACAAGTGCCCCCCAGGGCCCATAGCGGAGGGCCATGGGGAACAGGCTTTAGGCATATCTTTTCACGTTAGAAAAACCAACATGAAAAGGCTTGTGGAAAGGTGAATTGTAATCCCCACGGCGCTGCCTGAGAAGGCATCTACTTCATTAAAGGAAATTAGATCTGACCTACCACCAGACGGGCTCCTTGAGCCCATTGGAAGCTGTCAGTAGGCCCATAGGGCAATGCGGTCTGACCAACCGCATTGTAATGTGGCGTTCTGAACACAGTTATAGATGTTGGTGGGGACCGACACTTATGGTACCATAGTGTTGGTCTCACTGACATTGTAATCGGCCCCTAAGAGTACTAAAGGTTGTTGTTCTTTGGCAGATATCTTGCATCTGTTTACCACCTGTCCTGCTTTGTAGGAATTCTGGGCAGGGGGGACACAAACTTTAGCATCTTGTGTTGGATTGGACATACAGCTCTCTCCTAAGGAGAATATGTCGGGTTATATAATTGAATTTTAACCTGATTTGGGCCAAATGCTGTCCATAATAATTGCTTCACTCAGGTTCTATATTGCCAGAGCTTGGGTTTCCCCACTTCCCCCTAGGACAATGGACTGGAGGACGATCATTCGTCAAATATATGAGTCGGAATTAGCGCAGGATTTAACTGGGATTAGCTATGTTTTGTAGTAGTTTCTGTTATTTACTATATTTAATATGTTATAATATTTTGTTTTGGTGTATAATTCCGGTATGTTACATTATAACTGTAGGCCTGTTTATGAGTTTGGCAGTCTTACCAACATACTGTCGCAGTGGCTGTTCCAAGAAGACCACCGTGGTGGCGGTCTCCCGCCTGTCATATTTCAAAGACACTGCTGGGCCAGCGACGGTGTTTCACACGGCAGGGGTTATTTCTTCATAGATTACGATGCAAGTGTATATATATGTGTTAAATGTACACATATGCATGACATATGTGAAAAAATACCTACTACCAGTACTTTCTCATTGCTGAAGTTGAGACCATATGTGCCCAGTCCAGTCAATGAGTAAAAACTGCAAATGGACTTAACTGGATTTTGGCACCAACAGGGTAGTTTGCTTTCTGGTCCAGATGCTGCAGTGAAGAGGTCCCTAGAGGAAGGGATCCACGTGAAAGACTGAAGGGAATAAAAGGAAATGGGTGAGTATGCATCCCAATTTCTTAGATTCTGCAGACTCGAAGCATGCGGTCTTCCCGCCATGGTCGGCTTGACAGAAAACCAGCTCGTAATTCCGATGGTGGTGAACTTGTCTGTACCACCCCCCTTACAGCTGCTTTACCCATGCCGCCATCAAGATGATCGGCAAATGGCCTGCGGTGGCAGGGGTGTTCCTGCGGTCTTTTGTTCTTCGAACAGCCAACATCACAATACGGCGGGCCGACCGCCAACTAGGCGGCAGGGTTTCCGGTGCTGTTTTAATGGCAGTCGCCTTACTGTCACCCATGTGATCAGGCCCTGTGTTATTAGTGAAGGTTTTTCCATGGGTTTTTTCATGTACTTGCCTTTTGGGTTGTAATGTGGATTATCACAGCTGACTCAAAAAAATTATTTGGAAAAAAAACATTGTCACGCCATAACACATTTGAGTAATCTTTTGCTATTGTATCCTTTCAACATCATGTTGGTGAAGTGCAACAGCTATCAAATACAAATATCATTTTTCTATGGGAAAGGATAGTGAGCGAATATTCTACTGCATTAAATAGGTGCTAAAAAGCACCGCCCGCCGCAATGCCAAAAATGCAAGTTGTGCATTTGAATGTACAATGTGACATGCACCGTGCGGTGCCTGCCATGTTGTACATGTAAATGCAGGGGGTACCATAGTTGCCCCCCATGTGAACCCCCACCCCCCAAAATACCTGGGGGCCCGCTATGGGCCCCCAATGCTACAAATCACATACCTTTCCGTGCTGGCAGGCAAATCCCCGCATGCATCCTGATATGGATGTCGGTGTCTAAAAGACACCACCACCACATTGAAAGCTTTTCCGCCCGGTCGACTCATCGACCGGGCGGAAAACCGGCGGACAGTCTGTCCGTCCGCCTGGATCTCCCTCGCCATAGTAATATGGCAGGGGGAATTGGCATGCCGGCGGGTAAAAATGTTGGGCGGATCGCCACCGCCATGCGGGCGGTGGTGATCCGCCCGACATAGTAATGGGCCCCAAAGTATTTATACTTGTGATAATGTCTCACCACAAGCATGCAAGGCAAGGTTGAAGCCCAGACTTCAAGGCTGACCATCAGACAGTAACAGTCAGTAAAGTCAGCACATACTAAAATATCACACTTAAAGTTTGATTGAAGCACATGTATTAATGCAAAATGATGGGCCAGGTAACCCTGGACCTAATTTACATTTTGGTGGATGGGATCCTTGTCACAAAAGTGGTGGCTATCCCGAATAAATGAGGTTAATTAGCATACCGTTACTCCGCAGGTACTTAATTCGAAGTTTTTACTTTGTAAATACCATTACTACGCATGATTTTAGTGTGCATGCTTTTACTTCACAAATTTATATGAAGACATTAAAAAATGCTTTTACTTCACAATTAATTATTACGCATACCATTAGAACGCGTTATTGGTACTTTAAAATGAAAAATAATCGTTATAGTAACTTATCCTCTAGCACGCACCCTGAACCCTAAAAATACCCCCTACACCCAAAAACAATATTTCCTCCTGACCCCTAAAAATATCCCAGTGCCCCAAAACCTAAACGCACCCTGAACCTAAAATTACCATCTACATCCAAAAACCCTAACCCACCCTGATCCTTAAAATTACCCAGCACCCTAAAACTTAAATGCACCCTGAACCCTAAAAATACCCCAGCACCCCAAAACCTTAACTGCACCCTGAACGCTAAAAATACCCCTACACCCTAACCCACCCTGACCCCTAAAAATACCCCTGAACCCCAAAACCTAAACGCACCCTGAACCCTCAAAATACCCCATGCACCCCAAAACCCTAACCCACCCTGACCACTAAAAATACCCCAGTACCCCAAAACTTAACTGCACCCACAACACTAAAATTACCCCCTACACCCCAAAATCTAGACCCCTAAAATTTCCATAGCACCCCAAAACCTAAATGCACCCCGATCCCCAAAAATACCCCAGCACCCCAAAACCTTGAATGCACCCTGAACAGTAAAAAAACTACCCTCACACCCCAAAACCCTAACCAACCCCCACCCCTAAAATTACCCCAGCACACCAAAACCTAAAAGCACCCTGAACCCCAAAAATACCCCAGCACCCCAAAACCTTGAATGCACCCTGACCCCTAAAAATATCCCAGTACCCCAAAACCTGAATACATCCTGAACCTTAAAATTACTGTATACACCCAAAACCCCTAACCCACCCTGGCCCATAATATTACCACAGCACCCCTAAACCCAAATGCACCCTGAACCCCAAAAATACCCCAGCACCCCAAAACTTTAATTGCACCCTGAACCCTACAAATACCCACTAAACCCCAAAAACCATCCCACCCTGATCCCTAAAATGATCCCAGCACCCCAAAACCTAAACACACCCTGAACCCCAAAAATACCCCAGCAACCCAAAACCATAAATGCACCCTGAACCCTTAAAATACCCCATACACCCCAAAACCCTAACCTACACTGACCCCTAAAAATATCCCTGTACCAAAAAACCTAAACGCTGCCTGAACCCTCAAAATACCCCATGCACCCGAAAACCTTAACCCACCCTTACCCCTAAAAATACCCCAGTACCCCAAAATTTAACTGCACCCACAACACTAAAATTACCCCCTACACCCCAAAATCTAGACCCCTAAAATTTCCATAGCACCCCAAAACCTAAATGCACCCGATCCCCAAAAATACCCCAGCACCCCAATCCCTTGAATGCACCCTGAACAGTAAAAAAAACTACCCTCACACCCCAAAACCCTAACCAACCCCCACCCCTAAAATTACCCCAGCACACCAAAACCTAAAAGCACCCTGAACCCCAAAAATACCCCAGCACCCCAAAACCTTGAATGCACCCTGACCCCTAAAAATATCCCAGTACCCTAAAACCTGAATACATCCTGAACCCTAAAATTACTGTATACACCCAAAACCCCTAACCCACCCTGGCCCATAATATTACCACAGCACCCCTAACCCTAAATGCACCCTGAACCCCAAAAATACCCCAGCACCCCAAAACATTAATTGCACCCTGAACCCTACAAATACCCACTAAACCCCAAAAACCATCCCACCCTGATCCCTAAAATGATCCCAGCACCCCAAAACCTAAACACACCCTGAACCCCAAAAATACCCCAGCAACCCAAAACCATAAATGCACCCTGAACCCTTAAAATACCCCATACACCCCAAAACCCTAACCTACACTGACCCCTAAAAATATCCCTGCACCAAAAAACCTAAACGCTGCCTGAACCCTCAAAATACCCCATGCACCCGAAAACCTTAACCCACCCTTACCCCTAAAAATACCCCAGTACCCCAAAATTTAACTGCACCCATAACCCTAAAATTACCCCCTACACCCCAAAACCCAGATCCCAAAAATTACCCCAGCACCCCAAAATCCTAAACGCACCCTGAACCCCCAAAATACCCCAGCACCCCAAAACCTTGAATGCACCCTGAACTGTAAAAAACTACCCCCTACACTCCAAAACCCTAACCCCTAAAAATACCCCTGTGCCCAAAACCTAAACGCACCATAAACCCTAAAAATACCCCATGTAACCAAAAACCCTAACACACCCTGACCCCTAAATATACCCAGTACCCCAAAACCTAAACGCACCCTGAACCCTAAAATTACGCCCCAAAGCCTTAACCAACCACACCCCGAAAATTACCCCAGCACACCAAAACCTAAATGCACCCGAACCCCAAAAATACCCCAAAAAGTTAAATGCACCCTGAACCCGAAAAATACCCCCTACACCCCAAAACCCTCACCTCTAAAAATACCCCTGTACCCCAAAACTTTAATTTGCACAGTAATTCAAGTATGCGTAGTAAGGGCATGCTAAGTAATGGAATATGTAGTAAAGGTAGAATACCGGCTATCCCGTCTGCCATATTTCAAATATTTAATATCTAATGGGTCTTGTAATATGGCAGGCGTCACATCCGTCATAGTTGTGACAGAGAAACCCATCTGCCAAACTCCAATTCAAGCCGTGGAGGCCTCTTTTAAAAGGTATTGGTAGGGTGGGGAGATGGAGGCTTGTTTTAAAAAAAAAAAATAGTTCACTTTCTTGAAGGGCTGCCACCTCTCCTCCTTCTGACGCAGGAAACAGGAAGCATGCAGGCTTCCAGACTCCCCAAAGCCAATCACGACCCTGCTGTCACCAGCATGACAAGAGCGTTGTGATTGGTCTGAGCAGCCTGGTTTGGCGCTCAGACAGGTAGTGGGAGCCTGTGCATGTCCTCCACCCAGCTGTGCAAAACATATGGGTCAAAACACATGCTAAGATCGAATGACGGTGTGGCCGGCCCAAGATTGTTGGCCAGACCGTCATGCACACTTAAGTGCACATTATAGCATTCCTCATCCCTCTCCCTGTGACACAGCCCAGCCTGCCCGGCCCTAACCTGGCTCGAGCTCCATAGAGAAAGATAAAATGATAATAATGTAACATCAACGTTGAAAATTAACATTTTATCATTCCTTTTACACTGTGGGGCGACGCTCCTCCACCTTAGCGGACGAGCTGCTGTTGAATTCAAGCCACCTGCCTTTAGGTAACTGTAGTTCAAGTCAAGTCAAGTCATGAAATTTGTATAGCACACTACATACCCAGAGGGTTTCAAGGCGCTTAGGAAAGGGGGGGAGGATTATTTGTCGAATATCCACGTTTTAAGCTGCTTTCTGAACGCTAGGTGATTCTGGGTGAGGCGAAGGTAAGCGGGGAGTGAGTTCCATGTTTTGGCAGCCAGGTATGAGAAGGATCTGCCTCCCATGGTGGTCTTGTTGATGCGAGGTACAGTGGCGAAGACTTGGCTGGAAGAGCGAAGTTGGCGGGCGGGGGTGTAGAAGGACAGCCGAGAGTTGAGGCAATCTGGTCCGATGTCGAAGAGTGATTTGTGTGCGTGGGTAAGCAGTCGGAAAGTGATCCTCTTATTGACGGGTAGCCAGTGGAGGTCTCTCAGGTGACCAGAGATGTGTTTGTTGCGTGGGATGTCTAATATGAGCCTGGCTGATGCGTTTTGGATTCGTTGGAGTTTCTTCTGGAGTTTAGCGGTGGTGCCTGCGTAGAGGGTGTTTCCGTAATCCAGTCGGCTCGTGACCAGAGCATGGGTGACTGTTTTCCTTGTTTCGGAGGGGATCCAGCGAAATGTTTTTCTGAGCATGCGAAGAATGTTAAAGCAGGAGGAGGATACGGCGCTGACTTGTTTGTTCATTGAGAGTGAAGAATCTAGGATGACGCCTAGGTTCCGTGCGTGGTCTGTCGGGATGGGTGCTTTTCCGAGGGCTTCCGGCCACCAGGAGTCATCCCAAGCCGAGGGGGATGTGCCTAAGATGAGGACTTCTGTTTTGTCTGAGTTCAGTTTCAGACGGCTTTGTTTCATCCATTCTGCGACTTCTTTCATTCCTTCGTGTAGGTTAGTTTTGGCGGTGCTGGGGTCCCTGGTGAGAGAAAGGATAAGTTGAGTGTCATCCGCGTAGGAGATGATGTTGAGATTGTGTTGGCGAGCGATGGCCGCAAGGGGGCTCATGTAAACGTTGAAGAGGGTGGGGCTGAGTGAGGATCCTTGTGGTACGCCGCAGATGATTTCAGAGGCCTCGGACTTGAATGGTGGGAGGCGGACTCTCTGGGTTCTTCCATTGAGGAACGAGGTGATCCAATCAAGTGCTTTTCCTTGGATTCCGATGTTGTTGAGGCGTTGTAAAAGGGTGCTGTGGCAGACTGTGTCGAATGCTGCAGAGAGGTCAAGGAGGATGAGGGCGACTGTGTCTCCATTGTCCAGTAGAGTTCGAATGTCGTCTGTTGCTGCGATGAGGGCGGTCTCAGTGCTGTGTTTTGCTCGGAAGCCAGATTGTGAGGGGTCGAGGGATTTGTTGGCTTCGAGGAAGGCGGCGAGCTGGTTGTTGACTGCTTTCTCGATGACTTTGGCCGGGAATGGAAGAAATGGTTGATTATTTAATTAAAGGTTGAGGCTTGTGGCGGAAATGCTACTGTGGCCCGTGGGAATTTCTGGGAATCGTGGGGTAGGACAGAGATATTGACAATCCATAAATTACAAATGTGCCTTTGCTTAAAACAAGCATTAATGTGAATAGTCCTTTACTTACATGGGCATCTCCTCCCACATTGTCAAGTTTGCCATTACTTCTTGTCATGCTATATATCCTTATTCCCACCCTTTTGACATTCAAGTGTGGAAAGTGGGTTTAAAAAACCACTGGGTATATTGATAAAATTAGAAAACGTTGGGGCATATTATCAAGGACGGCGTTAAAAAGAATCGCCGGTTTAACGGCAGAAAACTGCTGCTAAAGCGGCGATAATGAGCTTGATAATATGCCCTTGAGATTTCCGATAGAAGTCTATGGGGCATATTATCAAGGGGGTTTATCTCCGCTTTTTTGGCTTTAAAAGCCAAGAAAGCTGAGATAAAATTATCTCCCTATTATCTAGCTGTCGCTAACACCAGTTAGCGACAGCTAGTAGGAGATAGCGACCATCTTGGGCCCCACTTTGCATGTCAGTGATATTTATCACTAATGACATGCAAAGTGGGCGTGCCAAGATGTTGGCGACTGGAAACAGTCGCTAACATCGCTATCTCCTATTACCAACTTTTGGAGATATTCGCGCTAAGCGCGAATATCTCCAAAAGCTAACACCTGCCCTGAGCAGTTCTTAGCCATGTTATCCAATGGGAGGTGGATAACATGGCTAAGAGCATTAGCTCGGTAATGCATGAATATCGCTGACTTTTTAGCTATATTCATGCATTGCGGACGATTTTTATCGCATTTGCGATAAACCTTTGTAATACTGTTGCGTGCTTATCTAGGTTCCTGATCGATACTGTGACCTTATGCCCCTATTCGGCTATAAAGCCCTTTATTCCCTATATTGGCATAACCGTTCAAGTGCGATTTTCTGAAAAGTCATCTCTGGCCTCACACGAACAGAGCCACATTCCAGCATGACTCTCTGCTACTTCCTTTGCGACCAATTAGTGCAATGACAGAGCAGCAGTCACTATCTGATATTCCTAGATAACACTCCGAGTTCTTCAACAAGATAAAAACTTAGCAAACCTGGAAATCCCCGCTTGCTATGTTTTGATTAGTAATGGAACTCTAATGAGCAACTGATAACTGTCACTTCCTAGTGACATCTTTAATTGACGTCTTATGTCCAGCAAACTTGCGTCAAACCCGGCACCTGTCAGGTATAAATATTACCAATGTTGCCTTAAGCAATGAGCGAACATGTTGCTGATGCCAGCTGCCTGCATGACCCCGTGTTGGTAACAACTAGCACTCTGTCGCTGCAGCCTGCTATTCTGTGGTGGTGAAGCTGCTGATTACCATTATCGCCGCTACAGCGCGAACTATGGTTCAGTACGCTTGAGGAGCCGTGCAGCCGCCCTCTGCGAAGACATCCAGCCCAGCTGCCCGCGGACGCTGTCACCCCTCCTTCCTCGACGCGCTGAGAGAAGCCGCTGCATTTCTCGTGCAGAGAAATCCAGTCCCGGCGCTTCCGGTTTACCCTCGCGGGTGACTGGGATATCGAGAGAGACCCCTGAAGGAGATACCAATCCTCCATCATTCTATTCAGAGGTATGGTGTTGACTAAACCCTTAGACGAGAATTCTTGAAACAAACCTTGGCAAAACCAACTTAACTTAAGCTACTTACTTACTCCCCCTTCTCACGTGTTAGGCTTAGGTCAGGCACACTGGGGTAGGCTTAGTTAGAAGCACCAGTTGAGTATGTTAGCCTAATGTATATATGACTGTATATATGTTTTATTACTTTTAAACCATTGTATGGCTAAGAAACCATATCAATGCTTTTACAGCTCTATTTCGCAATACTTATCTTACTGTACGTACTTTTTATAATAACAGTTATTGCAATTGTGGCAATACATTTCTCTTGTACGAGAAGAAAGACTGTTCAATAAATGTTAACCCTTTATTGATAAACGCCCGTCTCTCTATTCTCTACATACTGTGAAAGTAAACTGCACTAGACTGACTGAGTGAAATCTATGTCTATTGTTTCACACGACCCTAGAGATCGACTCTTGATCTGAGGAGCAAAGTTGTCATGTTGCACGGTTGTTGGAAAGCTGAATCCCTTCTTGTCTGTGCCAAGGAAGCTGATCACTTCCTATGCAGAGAAGAAAGTTTCCAGTGACCTCTGAGCTAGTTGGTAACACAACCCAATTAAGTTTAGCATAGTCAGTGGAGGCCTGGAATATAAGCAGTTCCACGTCGATACTACTGTTTATGTTATTCCAATGCGCAGGGCCTAGTGGGAAACTAGGAACTACACTACATGGCGCCCAACGTTTGGTAAGGCGATAAACTAACGCAAGACTTGTAGAGTAACTCAGTCGTGCATATTTCACACCCCTTTCTCCCGTAAATACTCCAATAGACGTCTGGAGTGGGTGAAAGGTTAAAATCCGCCCGACCTTAGTAGGAAGAGATTCCTATGTAAAGCTCTGGTTTATTCAACGTTGAAGGATACAGTGTTCCAAAATATTGTGCATCTAATCTTTGTCTCCTTGGAGACCTACTCTGCAAAAACTGCATTTATACAATGTCAGTAGAAAACAACGGCACCGCTGGGGCCGCAGCAGATGCGACTTAGCAAGGTCCCGAAAACACAGACCCGGATGCTATTATCATCCCGGTCCAGTTAAGAAGATCTATAACTTTAAAACTTATAGAAAACGGACTGCCACCTCAAGGTGGTACAGTAATTTTCGTGATAGAGGCTCACGAGTATCGGCAGACAGAGGTATTCTATTCATGGATAAACTTTCCAGCGGTAAACGCTATAACACAAGAGTTTCACTATTACAAAATAGAGGAACCTCCGGATGAGTACGCCCCTTTCGAGGAGGTTGAAATTCCACTTAAATTTCAAGAGCACCTGCTCTGGTTTAATGGCGCCCTAAAACACAATGATCACATAACCAGGCTCGGTCCACTAGGTAGACCAGGAGCCACGTGGCCGGTTCTAGCCAGCTACACACCACATCCTGACATTACAAGAATGTCTAGAGAAGAGCTGTTAGCACAGCTAAACACATTAATAAAAATACATAGGCAATTAGTCCAATATGTAATACGGACTGCAACAGTCCAGCCAGCTGTTAATACACCACAGCTGACCCCTCATCAGGGGAACACAAATAAAATTACACCACAGAACATACAGTCATGTCTTGGTAAAACACCCGTAAAACGGGAACAAATTCCTTTCTGGTTAGCCCAGAAAATCACTCAAATAGAGGCAGTATTTCCTGATACTACCCCTGTTGAGAAACACAGAATCTTGACCATCTGCCTTCCTATGGGAATCGCACCACACGTGGAGGACTGCGACACTTGGGGTACAGTCTTTGCTTCCATTTATACAAAAACACACGGTGTTCCGTCTATGGCGGTAATACCAGAAGTGCTAAAACAGATTCAAAATGAATTCGGTCCAGAACCCGCTTTAAATCTAGGTATGAAATTACTGAAAGACTTCAAGCAGGTCACGGCTATATTATTAGCCAACATAAAGGGAGAAGCAGCATCTGTGGCGATTCGCCAGAAGTTGAGGGAAACAGATATAAAAGATCCTGTTGAGCTTGCAAAAATCATAGAAAAGTGCTGTCAGGTTCGGTTCAGGATGCTCCTCAGGATGGGGTTGATGCTATATGGGGGCCCACCTCTAGATCAACCCAAGGCTGACTGTGATTGTGCCCAGACTGTTAAGGTGATCAAGCGGGGGAAAAGTTGGGGTCCGGAGGAGAACAGCTGGGCTCTGGTCACCGTAACCTGTAACCACAGAACCAAGGGATGAGTACTGCAGTACCCTCAACCGTGTCAAATATAATGTAACCAAACCCCTGTTACCTCACCTGTATATCTCACAGGTGTGCCTGTCTGCAGGAAGGATCTAAGGGCGGCCTCTATATCCCCTGGTGAATTACTGGAAATTACAAGGCAAAGATCATTAGCAAACCCCCTGGTTCCCTCCCTTCCTAGTTTCCAAATGAGCAGGCCAGCATGAACACCTACCCTTAGGAAGGATACAGATAACCTAAAGTTGCCCCGTAACACCATTCAATGAAAGCAAAAGAACGATCCCATTCCTGGTAGCGGTAGTAAATAACAACAAAGTCTTTCTCCTCCGAGGAAATGCTGACCTCAGGGTGTGCAAGACGCGACTACCCCAGACTCTCACTCAACATTCCCTATAATACAAAAGTTAACAAATCATAAACCCAGCTCAAAGTATGTGAATAGCGTCTTTACAGATCCAGCTCTGTAAGCGCTTTAAAGTGGCAATTGAGTACTGTGATTTAAAGCGGCACCAAAAACACGGTGTCCTGCGTTAACAGGAGCAAGACGCTCCCTGTATATACACAACAAATGTATTCTGAGCAGACAAGAGGACCGAAAACGCCCCTCTCGTTTCCTGGCAAAAACCTGGAGTTTGACTGATGGAACGACACTCGGGCGCTTCCTAAGCCCCTCCAGGTAATCCTCAACCGAGCGGAAATGCTCAGGGAACCCCACGTTGTAGGCGCTTCCGAAGCCCCACCAGGATAATCCACAGACGGGTCTCTGAACACGAACAGCACTGAACCCACACGCTAAGGCGGCGTGACTCTTCAGCGCTTGACAAAACTTGCCCCTGCCGATATCCACGATACTCCAACAAGTACAACGCACTCGACCCAAAGGCACAAACAAGAATAATCGGCGGCGCATCTCCCGCCTGACTTCCTGTTAATCCTTCACTGCGTCGCGTCATAGACGTGCGCGGTGCAAAGGTTCATGGGATCTGTAGTTTTTCCCATCCCGTTTCTCATCACAGGGCAGACAGTGATCTACCAGAGGTCGGGGAGGGCGAATCGTGACAGTACACCCCCTCTCACAACGCTCACTGACTGCCACCAGGCTTACCAGGGTGCAACAAATGGAACCTCCGCACCAGTCTAGGCGCATGGACCGCCCCCACCGGTTCCCACGAATCCTCCTCAGGACCATATCCCTTCCAAGACACCAGATACTGAAGCCTCCCCCTGACTCTGCGGGAGTCCAAGATGCGCCGCACCTCGTACTCCACCTCCTGTTCCACCCTCACAGGAGCAGGGGCGGCACGGCTCGGACCCCGGGCAGGCTTGAGCAGTGAAACATGGAACACAGGGTGTATCCTGAAATGGGAGGGGAGTTTGAGTTTCACCGCAACTGGGTTGACCTGCCGAACCACCTGATAAGGACCGATGAATCGGGGATTGAAAACACTGAACCTTTTGAAACGAATGTTCCTAGTGGACAGCCACACCCAATCCCCATTTTTGTACCCAGGACAAGGTCTACGATGTCTATCGGCCTGCGCCTTATACCTAAGCTTAGCTTTCACAAGGTTGTGTCTGGCCTGCAAAACCGTCTTCCGTAACTGCACCAATCGTGTCTGCAATTGGGGAATAGGGGCTTCAACACTTGGCACACTCAAAGGGACAAATCTGGGATGGAACCCATACGTACAGAAAAACGGGGTACACAATGTAGAGGAATGTATGGCATCATTATATGCCACCTCAGCCGACCATAACCACTCTACCCATGCTTCCGTAGAGGTATCCACAAAACACCTCAAGTACTGCTTGAGGGTCTGGTTTAACCTTTCAGTCTGTCCATCCGTTTGCGGATGAAAGCTGGTGGACAAGGATGAAGCAATGCCCAAACGATCACACCAGACCCTCCAAAACCTCGCGGTGAATTGTGCCCCTCTATCCGAAACAATGACTTTAGGCAAGCCATGCAACCGAACGATATGGATAAGTAGCAACTGGGCCAATTGACTAGCCGTTGGTACCCCTCTACAGGCGATGAAGTGGCCCATCTTGGTCAAGTAGTCCACAACTACTATTATAGCCGTCATCCCATGATCTTGAGGGAGTCCCACCACAAAATCGACTGAAAAGCTTTCCCAAGGGCTCACAGGTGTGGGCATTGTTTGCAACAGCCCTTGCGCTGGTCTATGATCGCTTTTGGCCTGTGAACAGACCTCACAACGTTGAACCCAAGCAAACACATCCGGCCGGATGGTGGGCCACCAATATACGCGTAGTAGTTTTTCCAAGGTCTTCTTCCCTCCAGTGTGTCCTGCACAAGGTAGATCGTGGCACCACTTGAATACTTGTTGCCTCAAAGCAAGAGTGGGGAGAAGCAATTGAGACCCTTTCCTTGGCAGTCCTTGACGTATCTTCCATTCCGGGTGCAACTGAATCCACTTCTTCCACGCAAAGGTCTGGATGCCTTTTTTTACCTTGTGTAAAAACTCCGACGTATGGATCACCCCTATCACCTGCTGAGGTTTGATGATGCTGGTTTCCGGAGACTCCGTCACTGTGGAATGGCTTTCTTGACGGGTAAGAGCATCGGCTTTCCGGTTGTCACATCCCGGGCGGAAGGTGACCACAAAATGGAACTCTGAAAAGAAAAGCATCCATCTCAGTTGCCTAGGAGTGAGGTGACGTGCGGCTCTTAAAAACTGGAGATTTCGGTGGTCCGTAAAAACTGTGATTTGGTGTGTGGCACCCATCAACCAATGCCGCCACTCAGTGAAGGCGTCTTTAATAGCAAGCAATTCCTTCTCTGCAATCGTATAATTGCGTTCTGCCGGATTTAGCTTGCGTGACATGAATGCAATGGGATGCAGATGCCCGGTGTCTTCACTCCTCTGGGAGAGAACAGCCCCCACTGCCAGTTCAGATGCATCCGCCTCTACCACGAAAGGGAGGTTTGGGTCCGCATGAACCAGTACCGGAGCAGAGGTGAACGCTGTTTTCAACAGATCAAATGCTGTTTGCTCTTCCGCACCCCATATAAAAGGGGTGTTCTTCCTGGTTAATTTTGTGAGAGGGGTCACCAGATCCGAAAAGTGAGAGATGAACCTTCGGTAGAAGTTGGCAAAACCCAGGAGCTTCTGGATGTCCTTGACCGTGGCGGGTTGAGGCCATTCTGCAATAGCACGTACCTTCCTTTCAGCCATTATCTGCCCTGATGGCGTGAGCATAACCCCTAGGAATTCCACTGTGGTGACATGAAACTCACATTTTGTCAGTTTGCAGTAGAGATGGTTTATCTGTAAAGCCTCCAGTACTTGTTTCACGTGTTGAATGTGTTCTGGTTCGTCATTGGAGTAGATTAAAATGTCATCGATGTAGACAACTACAAAGATGTCCAGGTAGTCTCGCAACACCTCATTAAGGAAGAACTGGAATGAGGCTGGGGCATTGCATAGCCCAAAGGGCATCACCAGATACTCAAAAAGCCCATACCTGGTCTTGAAAGCGGTTTTCCATTCATCGCCTGATCGTATGCGCACTAAATGGTAGGCTCCCCTGAGATCCAGTTTTGTGTATATCCTGGCTGATCTCACTTGTTCCAGTAATACCGGAATTAACGGTAGGGGGTATTGGTTTTTTATGGTGATGGCATTTAACGCCCTATAGTCTATACAGCACCGTAGCTCCCCATTCGCCTTCGGAATAAAGAAAAGGGGGGAAGCTGCTGGGGACCGGGATGGTCTGATAAATCCCAAAGCGAGTAGGTTGTCCAAATATTCCCGAAGATGTTTTGTTTCGGGTTGGGATAGGGCATAAATACGACCGCATGGAACCACTGACCCAGGGGTTAGATCGATGCGGCAGTCGTATTCCCGATGTGGGGGAAGCACTTCTGCTTTGGTTTTACTGAACACTATAAACCAAAACATAACACCAGTATTGCCAACTTAATTAGACTTGGACCACGGGTGATCACTCGAATCACTGACTGAAACAGTGACTCTCGGAGAATAGTTTAGTCCGAAATAAATCCAAAATGTTTTTATTTTTTATAACACATATACCATATCGATGGGCAATTTTTGTTTTTTAGATATACATTTGGATAACGCCACAGTAATATGTCAAAGCAACAAATGAGAAAACGAATACAAGAAGACACTTTTTAACAGATTGACACCTTGCATTCAACATTCATACGGGACAACAAACATATACATAGGCATATATACACAATTGAAAAGTTGTATTTACAGGATATATTTTGAAAAACAATGCATTGGAACAAACGACTAAACCATTGTCATATGTTTGGGAATAAATCAACAATTCCTAATGCTGGATAGAGAAGGTCTACGCGTTTCGATGACCCCTTGTTGTGGGGAAATCTCGTCAGGACCAAAAAAGCCTGTGAATGAAGAAACAAGATTGGGTCAGCTAAGGGGACCGGACTCTACCTCTCAACGTATCAAAAAGAATAAGTGAAACTAATCATACCTTAGAGTTGCTTGGGGCTCATTTGAGATTTAAACTGTAACAAAAACGGAATCTGTTTTAACCCATGGTTAAAGACGCAGAAAAACCGCAATCGCATTTACATGAACTATCTCATTCACTCGTGAGTACTTACATAGTGTTGCGCGGTGTGCGCTCTCAAAAGTTTTTGTTCTCATCCATACGTGGAAGTGGAGATCTAAAAAATGGAAGGACTGGTAAGAGATCTAATGGTTTGACTGGTGGTAACAGCTATCGGTGAACCGGGGACTACTTACATCAGGTTGGAGCGTGGAGACGGGGCTGTTTCCCGGATCCGCACGGTGAAACGCCTAGTAGGATTAGTTCCTGAAAAGAAAGGGAATGCTACTATCAGTATTGTTCGTGAAGACTACGTGGACGGGATAACTGATCAATCACGGATCTACCTGAAGGTTTTTTGTATGATGAATATATCTGGGGGTCCACGTTCATCGGTCTCTGTCAAGTAAATGCAGGTACCGGCCTCATCCAGTTCGGTGCTTCTTGTCTCGTGTGTCCTTGTATTTAACTCACTTCCTGGTCATAGGATTTGTGGGAATTGTAGTTTTTTGATTCGTCGTCATGGAGACGTTGTTTCTATCAAATGACTTTAGGTGTTCTCATATATCCTGGTATTGTGGGAATTGTAGTCATTCGTCGTCATGGAGACGTTGTGTCTGTCATGTGACCTTGTGTAGTCGGGCTCACAGTCCGCGCAGGAGACGGTAACTCGAATCTTTCATTGTATGAATTTATAGACGGTAAATCTCAGAGAGTTCGTTAAGGCCATTGGTAGCTGTATTGAACTTGACAATAAGCATGGCTTCATGACGAGATAGTTTTGCCTCAATATCTCCTCCTCTGGGATCCTTTTCAATTTTTGCGATGACTGTCCATTTCAAGTCGTCTAGTGTATGCTCGTGACTGATCCAATGATTGACCAGGGGAGCAGTGACGACTTTCTTTTTTATGCGAGATTTGTGTTGCGTAATGCGGCATCTGATTTCTTGGCTTGTTTTTCCAATATAAAGCATGTCACAGGGACATTTTATGCCGTAGATAACGTATTTAGATTTGCAGTTCGTGAACTTTTCGTGTTTCCAAAAAAGTTGTTTATGTTGAAACAGGCATCCTTCTTCAGTGCTTGCGCAACAAACGCAGGATCCGCATTTGTGGTGACCCTGTATGGGTGGCAAGCCTAGCATGGTGTTAATTGTGGGCGGGTTCTGCTTCACTGCAGCTCGTACAAGGTGGTTGGCCACACTCTGATCTTTTTTAAAAGCAAATAATGGCTTCTCTTTTAGTGTCTCGGCAACATTTTCTACTATATGCCAATTCTGTAGAATGGTTTTCTTGAGTTGGTTGGAATTGGGGCAAAATGTTGAGACACATACTATCCTTTCAAGAGGTGGTTTTGTCCTTTTTACTAGGAGTGTTTCTCGAGGGATCCACCATACTCTCTTCATAGTTCTTGTAAGAAGTTTGACGGGATATCCTCTTGCTACTAGATTGTCAGTGAGGTTGGAAGCGTGAAACATGTATTCATCTTTGAGGTGGCAATTTCTTTTTATCCGCAAGTACTGCCCGAAAGGAAGATTTTCTTTAAGGTTTCGCGGATGATTGCTTGTAAAGTGTAAAGCCTTGTTTCTGTCTGTCTCTTTCTTAAATAATGTCGTCGCCAAGCCTTCGTCTGTTGGATATACTTCAACATCTAGAAATGACATTTTAATTTTGGAAAAGTTCATGCTGAACTTGATCTCTTCTGTGCGAGTGTTAAGCCACTCGTGAAATTCTTTTAGTTTTTCTTCTGATCCTCTCCAGGTTAAGAAGACGTCGTCTATATAACGGCTCCAACTTGTGATGTTTTCTAAGTATGGATTTCGTTGATAAACAAATTTCTCCTCATAGAGTGACATAAATAATACAGCCAATTCTGGGGCGAACGGACACCCCATGGCTACGCCGCTTATCTGGTAGAAAAAATCTCCGTTAAAATTGAAGTAATTTTTCTTCAGAGCCAATGTGGCTAGTTGCATGATGAATTCCGTTGGTACTCTATTCGGTTTTGGTCGTAGGTCAAGATAGTACTGAATCGCATCTAGGCCGTCGCTCTGGGGAATCTGGGTGTACAATGAACTCACGTCCATTGTCACCAGGAGGTCCTCGTTCTGCTCAAAAGGTATGGTTGGCAATTTATTTATAAAATCCGTCGTGTCTCGGAGGAATGACTTCACCTCGGACATGAAGGGTTTCAGGAAGAAATCTACAAACTTAGATACCGGTTCAAACAGAGACTCACAACCGGAGACGATAGGTCTTCCTGGTGGGGCATTAATGTCTTTATGGATTTTAGGTAAGACATAGAATAAGGGTATCCTTGGGTTGTTACATTTAAGGTATTCATATTCTTTCTTGCCAATTATTCCGTCTACCAATCCTTTCTCCAAAATTGGGTTGAGTAATTGTTGAAGTTCTGTCGTCGGATTTTTGGCGATTTTCCTGTAGCACCTTGGGTTGTTGAGTTGACTCATCACCTCTCCAATGTATTTTTCCGTGTCCCACACTACTATTGATCCTCCTTTGTCCGCTTGTTTAATTGTCACTGATGTGTCTTTTTTGAGATTGTCTATTGCATTTTTTTCGGCTCGTGAGATATTAAATTTTGTCCACCTCCTGTTTTCCTCCATTTTGTTTATAGCTGACAAGATGGTTTTTTCGAACGTAAGTATCTCCTTCGCTATTTTGTTTCCTGGTGGACAAAATGTGGATTTTCTTCTCAGTCCTGTGACTTCTATTGGTGATTGGATCAGAGTTTGTGCGAAAAAAGATTTGAGTTTGATTTTCCGGCAGAATTCAATTGCCTCCATTTTGAGTTTGACAAAATTAGTGTGTCTCATGGGGACAAAGGAGAGTCCTTTTTCCAAAACACTAGTTTCTGCTTGGGTGAGAACTTTGTTTGATAAATTGAAGATAGGAGAGACTACCAGTTCTTGTAATTGTGCCTCCGAGTCGACATCTCCCATGGCTGGTTGTACCGTGGGCGTGCTCGATTTTGAGGTTGGCCTCTTCCTAAAAAAGGACCAGACGAAGGTCCTGGTTGTTGTTATCTAAAAAACAAAAATTGCCCATCGATATGGTATATGTGTTATAAAAAATAAAAACATTTTGGATTTATTTCGGACTAAACTATTCTCCGAGAGTCACTGTTTCAGTCAGTGATTCGAGTGATCACCCGTGGTCCAAGTCTAATTAAGTTGGCAATACTGGTGTTATGTTTTGGTTTATAGTGTATTGATAGTGAGGCTTGTCCTTATTGCCAGTGAGCCCAGACCCTGTTTTGGTTTTGGTTTTACTGAAGACTTCTTCATACTCAATGTAATACTGAGGTAAATCCACCTCTTTTTCCGCAGCCGTGGAAACAGTGTGAGTGACTGCCAACACCATAGATGGTCGAGATTCCTCCTGGAGGCAATGGTCGTGGCAGTAGGAAGAGGAGAACTCCAAAGATTGTTCTTTCCATCTTATCTGTGGTTCGTGTTTTTTCAACCAAGGGAGTCCCAAGATGATACCATAATTAGGAGCCTGGATGAGGTTAAACGAAATCAATTCCTTATGATCATCCCCATACCACATCTCATACTCCGGGGTATGCTGTGTGATAGGTCCCGATTCCAACACATGACCGTCTACTGCAAATACTTCCTCCATGATGGGTTTATCTATTGGAGTCACTCCCAATTTCCGGGCTTCTGCTAAATCCATGAAGCAGCCTGTTGCTCCGGAATCTACCATGGCACGTACATATTTTGGAGATTGATCAATCCATAGTTCAATGTCTATGAAGAACAACTGGTTTCCTACTCGATTTTCTTCTGTAATCGAAGGGATGAAATGTACACTTGAGTCCCTCCCTTCTTTAGGATTCAAGCCTCGGAGTTTTCCGAACTCTTATCGACAGTGGATACTGCCCCTGGACCCGTACGATAGCGTCCTCCTTTTGGTTTCACCGGACATTCACGTAAAAAGTGGCCTTTCTTCCCACAGTACAAACACAGCCCAAACTTGCGACGATGCTCTCGTTCACTGGTAGTGAGGGATGCTCTCACCACCCCCACATCCATAGGTTCGGGTTTACCCTCAGCCTTCTCCCCACTAGTCGGTTTCTCCCCGAACACCGGGGTTCTGTCTCTTCTTCCCGACTCTCCCTTTCTCTCTCTCAATCGGTGATCCAAGCGTAGGGCCAAATCGATAAATGCTGCACATGTGGTAGGCTGGGGTTCAACTTGTGCTATTACATCCTTGAGATTGTCTGTGAGCCCTTGGTAAAACAGAACCATCTGTTTGGCTTCTGGCCAATCAGTTTCTGCAATTAATCTACGGAAATGATTCAGGTAAGTCACGATATCTGAATTGCCCTGTTTGAGAACCAACAGCTCCTTATCAGCTGAGAAGGTCTCCGCTCTTCTATCAAACGTTTTCTCGAATTCTGCTCGAAACAGATCCCAATCGTATAGGATTCCATCATTGTTCCTGACTATGGGTACAGCCCACTGGGCTGCCTCCACTCCCAAATATGAGATCAGAAAGGAAACACGTGATTGGTTTGTCAAAAGCATTTGGGTTTACAGGTGAAATGCATCATCACCTGGGTCATAAACACCTGCACTTTCTTTCTATCACCCATAAACCTTTCTGGGGGGGCCAAAGGTACTGGAGAAGGCATTTCAACTACCAACGAGGTTGGTGGCGGGGCAGGGTTACCTGCATCAAACGGGTTCCGCTGCATAGCATCCATGCGTGCCTGCAACGCAGCCGTTTCCTGGCGAGAGGCGGCCAATTCAACCTGAACTAAGCCTAAGGCGGCCACTACCTCATCTAAGGTAGCCATCCCTTGCTATCAACCCAACCAGGAGGAGCAGAACTTTTAGGCCGATTATTCTGTCAGGTTCGGTTCAGGATGCTCCTCAGGATGGGGTTGATGCTATATGGGGGCCCACCTCTAGATCAACCCAAGTCTGACTGTGATTGTGCCCAGACTGTTAAGGTGATCAAGCGGGGGAAAAGTTGGGGTCCGGAGGAGAACAGCTGGGCTCTGGTCACCGTAACCTGTAACCACAGAAACAAGGGATGAGTACTGCAGTACCCTCAACCGTGTCAAATATAATGTAACCAAACCCCTGTTACCTCACCTGTATATCTCACAGGTGTGCCTGTCTGCAGGAAGGATCTAAGGGCGGCCTCTATATCCCCTGGTGAATTACTGGAAAATACAAGGCAAAGATCATTAGCAAACCCCCTGGTTCCCTCCCTTCCTAGTTTCCAAATGAGCAGGCCAGCATGAACACCTACCCTTAGGAAGGATACAGATAACCTAAAGTTGCCCCGTAACACCATTCAATGAAAGCAAAAGAACGATCCCATTCCTGGTAGCGGTAGTAAATAACAACAAAGTCTTTCTCCTCCGAGGAAATGCTGACCTCAGGGTGTGCAAGACGCGACTACCCCAGACTCTCACTCAACATTCCCTATAATACAAAAGTTAACAAATCATAAACCCAGCTCAAAGTATGTGAATAGCGTCTTTACAGATCCAGCTCTGTAAGCGCTTTAAAGTGGCAATTGAGTACTGTGATTTAAAGCGGCACCAAAAACACGGTGTCCTGCGTTAACAGGAGCAAGACGCTCCCTGTATATACACAACAAATGTATTCTGAGCAGACAAGAGGACCGAAAACGCCCCTCTCGTTTCCTGGCAAAAACCTGGAGTTTGACTGATGGAACGACACTCGGGCGCTTCCTAAGCCCCTCCAGGTAATCCTCAACCGAGCGGAAATGCTCAGGGAACCCCACGTTGTAGGCGCTTCCGAAGCCCCACCAGGATAATCCACAGACGGGTCTCTGAACACGAACAGCACTGAACCCACACGCTAAGGCGGCGTGACTCTTCAGCGCTTGACAAAACTTGCCCCTGCCGATATCCACGATACTCCAACAAGTACAACGCACTCGACCCAAAGGCACAAACAAGAATAATCGGCGGCGCATCTCCCGCCTGACTTCCTGTTAATCCTTCACTGCGTCGCGTCATAGACGTGCGCGGTGCAAAGGTTCATGGGATCTGTAGTTTTTCCCATCCCGTTTCTCATCACAGGGCAGACAGTGATCTACCAGAGGTCGGGGAGGGCGAATCGTGACAAGTGCTATGAAGAATTAGGTAGAGACAGCTTGGGTGGAAAACCAGTTAAGCCCCAACTGCTCGAAAATCCTGAAAAATTATTTATTAAAAATAATTTAAATACTCCTAAAAAGAGCTGGGATGGAAATAAACAATCCACTCCCAAGGAAAAAGTTTTCCAGTCCAGAGGAAGGTCTCCTCGACGGAGGGAAAGAACTCCGACTCGAGAACGCCAGTCTCCCCAACGGGAGCCCTCTGAGAAAAGATATAACCTTTAAGCATGGGCGGAAAATCCGTTTCGCTCGCGGATTTTGCGGATTTTCGGGAAATTCGCAATCCGCGAGATTCGCGAATCTCCCGCAAAATCCGCAAATCCGCGAGCAGCGGATTTTGCTCGCACTGCTCGCACTGTTCGCGTGAGTTCGCGTGAGTTCGCGCCCCGCGAATACGTGCAAAATTGCAGAAATACGATTTTAGCAAACTGAAAGTAACTACTTACCAGGTTCAAAAGTTCAGGCTCATCATTAGTAGCCATATCCTGTAGTGCTTGCTGAGGGGCCCCTCCAGAGTTCAGTTGCCAGTTGCAACTATTATGTGACCCTGCTCTGAACCTCAGAATAGTTACACATATGCCACAAAGGTCCTGAATTACAGCTAAGGGAGACAAGCAGGAGCCAGGCTGGCAGTTCAAATCCATTAATCAGCCCCTAATTCATTATTGTCAGTTGGGGCAGGGCAGGTGTTGTAACTAATTTTGCAACAATGAAAGCACTTAGCAAGTGCAAAAGTTCACTAATCAGGAAGCACTAAGGAAGCAGGTGCCAGCTAAAAAAATATTCTGTGACACATTAATCAGCCCCAAATTAATTCATGTCACTTGAGGCAGGGAAGGTGTGCTTGCGTTGCCACAATAATGTACACTGACTGGACAACCAGAGGGTGCTGTGATGAAACAGAGGGTGGCATGGGTGGGCCAGAGGGTGGCATGAGTAGTCAGAGAGTGGCAGTGGTGACAGAGAGTGGCAGTGATGAAGAAGAGTGTCCCAAACAGGCTGGACACGTAGAAACAACAAGTTCGCGAAACTTGCGACCCGACAGGTAAGTTCGCAATTTGCGACATTGTACAAAACCCTCGCGAACTGGCAGAAACCCGCGCAAACACACAAAAAAAAAAAATCCGCAAATTCGCGAGAATTCGCGGATTTTGCGGATTGCGAGTTCGCAAATCTGCAAAATTCGCGAACGCGAGATTCGCAAAATTCGCCCATGCTTAATAACCTTAGAAATAGGGATAATATAAAAAAACCTGATAGATATCAAAGTATTGATACACGTCCCTCTCGATCTTTTCCACAGAATTCGGAAAGAAGAGGACGGTCAGACCCAGGAGAGCACACCAAGTCCAAAGACAAGGAACCTGCTCAAAATAAGAAATCTCAATTTCAGAAAAAGAAGGTAGCCAGTATTAGAGTAATCAACCATGCCGAGAATACTGAGGACACAGTTGAAAAACGGGGAGTGGGCATTGACAATGTTGGACAGTGCAGCAGAAATCAGTATAGCACGCAAGATCTTGATGAGTCATCTGGAGACAGTGGACACGAATGAATACATTCAGGTTGAAACTGCCGACGCCAGGCTTAGCGAGCCCCATAAAATATACGAAATAACATTACGTATAGAGGGTGATAAGACTAGGAAAATTAAGGGTCTATTTTGGGATAAGCTCTCAAAAGGCTATGATATTCTGTTAGCTGAAAAAGATTGGCCCCCGGAGTTTGTCAGGGAGTGCCCTCGTGGCGAAGAGGTAATTATGCCTGCCTTCTCGAATCACATACCGATTCATAAAAAATACACATATGCAAGGAAATGGGCAGTAGCCCAGGCACCTGCATTGTATAAAAATCATGTAGGATGGGATGAGGATTCACCGCCTCACAAAATCCAACTAAAAAGTGAACCAACTGCCCAACGGCAGTATCCCATAAAGCAAGAAGCTAAAAAACAAGTCAGGGAGATCTTAGATCAACTTGAGTACCAGGGGGTGATTGAAACATGCACCTCTCAAATGAACAATCCTTTGTTTCCTGTCTCCAAGCCAGACAATTCATATCGTCTAGTTTTGGACTACAGACATCTTAATACATGTTGCAAAACTTTTGCAGTACAAAACTCGCATAGTGCAGCCCTAATGAACAACATAGTTAGGAAAAAATACAAAACGACATTAGACATTTCTAATGGTTTCTTTTGTCAAAACATTGCACCAGAAAGCAGATACTTGACCGCTTTCTCCGCATTTGGGTCACAGAAAAAATTCTGTCGACTCCCACAGGGGTTCAAGAACAGCCCAGGACTATTCTCAGCCAGGGTAACAGAGTTACTACAAATCTATGATGATGAAGCATTATCTTACGTAGATGATATTTATCTCACAGACGACGACTTGGATACTCACTTGAAAAGAGTGAACACCATTATACTTGGGTTCGCAGCAGAGGGTTACAAATTCAACTTTAAAAAGTCCCGAATTGCCCATCTGACAGTACTATTTTTAGGGTACGAATTATCAAGTGAAGGGAAAAGCCTAGCGGACAACTTCTTAGAGAAGTGCGCTGTACTCCAAGCTCCAAAAACGCTGAAGAATTTACAATCAATACTAGGTTTTCTGAATTTCGGAAGAACTTACATACTAAATTACGCAGAGAGGGTTAAACCTCTCTACGAACTAATAAAACCTGATTTAAAACAAATCAATTGGACTCAAAAACACACAGAAATTTTGAGATCACTGCAAACAGACATGTTAGCAAAAACAAAATTAGATACACGTGACAACACGATCGATCTTGTAATCCGAGTCATCCCAGGAAGATGCGGATTCACGTACCTAACCTCTAATGAGGGAGAAAAGGTACCAATAGCTTACAAATCACATTTGTACACAAAGGCTGAAATAAAATTCAGTTCAACTGAGAAAATTCTAACTGCGGTTCAGACTGCTGTAGTGAAAGAAAGGCCCCTAGCACAAGGTAAACGAATAATAATCGTAACACCCATACCGGCTTTAGAAGCGGTAACTAAAGCAAGCATTCCTAATGCTAAAGCTTTGCATCCGAGATGGATTCAGTGGGTTAATTCTCTTGCTGCAACAGACGTAGTTTACGAATTTGATCCTAACTTAAAAACACAGGGATTTTTACAATATGAATACGAATGTCCTCTGCCAATTGAAATCCTGCCTCTCGAAGAATACGGAAGTATTATATATACTGACGGATCAGCACAACCCGCAGTTGGGGGTAAGCAAGCTTACAGTGCTGCGTGCGCGATTGTTAAAGGTCGCTGGCACAAAGGAAAATTTAGACCATTGGTCACTAAAACACAATCTCTAGGAAATTGCTCGGCTCAACGAGCTGAATTAGTAGCATTTAAGATGGCGCTAGAAAATACTGATCGCGAATTCCCCACACTAATAGTGTGCGATTCTTTTTATTGCGTACAATCTTATAATGAATACTTGCAGAATTGGGTGGAAAATGGTTTCAAAGATGCAAAAGGTGGCACAATAAAGCATAAAATGCTTTGGGAACAGGTAGTTCTTTTACAAAAAGAACTACAAAAGACTCACGTGATACATACACTGAGTCATCAACGTGATGGCGTTCACGTTGCAGGGAATTCATTGGCTGATGAAGCCGCGAAGGCAGCTGTGCAAACGGCTTCCGTAGCTGCGATAACTCGGTCACAAACAAAAATAGACAGCGATGTTCTACAAGCTGTCAGTGCGTCAGTAAAAAATGATAAGAAAACACTCCCAAAAGGCTTTCCTGAAAAGTACTTGTACTTAACGGATACAAATAATGTTCCTTTTGCTCGAATCCCTGGAGTGGGGGATAGAGTAATTCCAAACAAGGAACACAGACTAGGACTAATAAAAGCGGCACACGAAGGGCTTGCCTCTGCACACGCTGGCGTTTCCGCAACAGTATCACTATTAAAACAGAGATATTGGTGGCCTCGCTTGAGAATACAAACTAAAAAGTATGTATTAGAATGCGACATATGCCAAAGGATAAAAGTATCAACAGTGAAACGACCAGCGCAGACACCCCTTCTCATCTCGGATAAACCATTTGCATGCGTTTACCTGGACCACTGTGGTCCCCTACAAAGGGACGGTAACTATAGATATATCATGGTAGCAGTGGATTCCTGTACGAGGTTCATATGGATGTGGCCCCAGCGCTCGGCTGACGCTAGAACGGTTATAAAAGATTTGCGAGTCCATATCGGCACATACGCAATTACCACGTTCCATTCTGACCAGGGTCCTGCTTTCAGCTCTCGAGCTTATAGGGAGGCCATGGCTAGCATGGGAATTGGGTTGCGGTATTCTTGTCCGTCGCACAAGTGTGGTAGAAAGAAAAAGCCGGGATATAAAGCAATCTATAACAGCGAAGGTATTAGGTTCAGGCGCTGGGTGGGTCAAACATTTAATAAGTGTCCAGACTAGTCTTAACAACATGCCAAGAAATTCTCTAAAAGGTTTCAGCCCATACGAACTATTGTTCGGAATTAGAATGAACGTTCAGGACCTCGATAGTCAGATGTCAGTGGTACAAGAAGAAACAAAGCAGTTTGAAGTAAAAGACCGTTTGGCTGTTTTACAGGAACTGAATGAAACAAGAAAATCATTAAGCAACATAAAGTTAAAGCAACAGCCAAGTACCACTGACGAGGCACCACCCGCAACAGCCCCAGCAAGGCCTGTCTGGATTCCAAAGATTGGGGATCTAGTCAGAGAAAAGATCGCGGTGAAGAAGGAATTTGGGCCTTCTTACAGAAAAGCAGTACCTGTCTTAGCAGTCACCGGAACAAGATCAGTTGTGCTACCGCCCCTTGCTGGTAAAAAGGAGAACAGAGTCGTGTCTATCGATCTGGTAAAATCAGCCTGCAGTGCACAATGAAGGACTATGCAATACAGCCATGGAACTCGTGCCTCTTGAAACACAGATTGAAACAGTTCGTCAAGAAACAACACCAGTCTACACTAATGTGGCATCAGAAAGTGCTACCGAGAGACAGCTTGAAAGAACAATCCCATCAATTGACAGAACTGCCTCTGGTTATTTCATCAACTTCGACAACTTCTCTGAAGATTTAAATGACCCCGAAGTGATGCCAGAAACAAAAAAGTCTTTTAAAGAAAAAGCAACGGAACTCTTTCATCAACTGAAGGAAATCTATCTAATTTCCCCTTGGCTAGAGTTCTGGTTTGGTCTAGGTGTATTTTTCCTCCTGCTTTGGCTCATCATGGTACTGTGTTTGGGAAAATTCCTTGAGGGAAAATATATTACAATGGACACAGCAAGTCAGAACATCAACCTAGTCCTGAAACCACACAGATCATCCCACGTGAAGAAAAGAGAACTGTCAACAGTAAATGTCACAGCAATTCCAATACCTGGTGGGGTAGTATGGGAGAAAACAGACTATGAGATCTATGGTCCGGTCGAAATCCTGAAGTATCCTCATCAACTAAAGGTTTCCTTAAGTGACTTTGTAAAACCTAGTACATTCTCTGATGATTGGGACTTTAACAGTATTAATGACATGATGTCTGATTTAGTAATGTCAGCTAGATTCACAGATCATGATTATTTACAAGGTTCATCTAGTTATGAGCAGTTATTCTGTTACACCCACTATGGGGATCATTACTTGCATAAATCTGCACAGCCTAGAAATGTTTTTATGTATAATCAATGGGAACATTGTTCTACACCACCTAAAAGCAGTTCTAAAGCATTTTTTGAGAAATTCAAATACTTCTCAGGGTTTAACACCAGTGATGCAGAAACGTTTTATTATAAACTGTTAGATAAAACAGGAATGAAAACAATGCTGACAAATTCTAAATTGATATATTCAGAAGCATTTTATGACAAAATGATGACAATTGGTTTTGATTATTGGAAAAATAATATTGAAACGAAAACAATTTGGGGTACAAAAGATTGGCAGGTGCAAGGCATAGAAGCACTGTTTAGAACCTGCATGATACCAGAACAAATGTTATTTTTAAATGACACTGTACACCAAACATCTTGTCTTGGCCTAGCCAAGAACAAAGACCTTAAAACACCGTCTATACCAAAGCCAATACCTGAAAATGCAACAGCTGATATTGAATTAGACGTGTCACAAATTTTACATTTCAACAGAACACATCCTGATTGGAAAAAGTGGTTAATCTGGCCTACAGACACAAATAACTGTCAAGATAGGTTCCTGAATAAAACACAAGGGTTAAAAATGACCAGATTAGACTCTAGATATTCCCAGAGACAACATCCAGGGATTATAACCACATACAGTGTAGGGAAACTCTGCCTAGAATGGCTAACTACATCCACACTGGCTGAAATTAAGCAACACTTGTCTTTATTAAAAGATGGTGCTGATTTGCGCGACTTCATTCTTGGACCACGCAAACAGCGTCAAAAGCGTTTCATAGCGACCATTATCTACGCTGCTTACAACGAGGCTTGGAAAGTAAAGCAAATTGAAACTGCTGAAAAAATACGAGAAATTGATCGTATTAATTTGGAGAAAACACTTTCTGTAGTAGACAATGGGTTAATGACTCTGTCTTCCAGAATATATTCTTTGGACAATATTGTATCCTCTGCCTTTGATGTGATAGACAGAGATTTGCTAATGTTACAACATGGCCAATCTCAATTACGCTCTATTATAGAACTAGGCTGGACGCTGCAAAATCTTCGTTCAGGCTATGTGCCTTGGCGTTTAATCAACACAACGTCATTATTTTCCATTTTTAACCTTACTGATAAACAGATCAGTTTGGCACAGAAAGGAGCAGACTATACAATCTTGAGCATCGAGAAACTCGAGAGATTATCATTGACAATGTCAGAGAGCCCTGTCATTGAATGGATAATACACGGAATTATCACAATTCCGATAACAACTTTCCGATTTCATAAATGCCTTGAGTACATACCTGCTGGCCAGTATGAACAATTGGGTAAGGGTTATGTAAAATCCGAATGGAAATTACCATACACTCATTCTTGCTATAGTGACAGCGACAAAAATGTATTTCTTAGTGGTGAGAACTGTAAACACTCACTAAGCGGTATACTTTTGTGTCAGGGTATTAATTTACACGGAGCATGTGATGGAAATTCAAACAACCTTTCATGCCACCAGCTAGTCACACCTGCAACTCAGATAGAGCCCTTCTTTATGCAACTCTCAAACGGGAGTTACATTCTTAGAACGGATCACAGGTGCTGTGGCCTCGCGCCCGGACTAAGTTATCTAGTACAAGTAACGTCCATGGTCAAATGTTGTATGCAAGCATTGTTTCTGAGCGGGCCTCCAGACATAGTGACTCCCCTCTGGCCTCGTCTGAATCTCTATTCTATACGAATTGATACATTAAGCAAAATGAAATCTGTGCTTTTACAGACAACAGTGCCTATAACGTCATCTAAAGAGACGTATGATCTTCTAGTCGCAAGGACGGCTACTGAGGACCATGACCTTTTATCAACAAATTGCCCCGTGCATTTCGTAGAAATGTTTAGCCAACTCCTTAACATGTCTAGTGCAACAAGCATCCCAGGCATATTTAAGACAGTCTTTACAGGACTGCTGACACCCTTCCAGGCAATTTTGGGAATCTTTCCTAATTTTGTGCACTCCATCTTTGGTGGTATACCACTATTTTTGGGACTCATCGCAGGGATTCTATTTTTGACCATCCTGCTACGTTATGGCAAGCCTCGGCTCAGACATAGCTCCCATGGGAATGGAAGAGACAATCCTAGCAATGCGCTACAGGGACAGGATAACTAACGTCCTCGGATTGGCCAGGCTGAGAGATCTAAACATGACCTGGTTCCTTTCATTCAGACCGATATGGCAAAATTGCATTTTACCTGTGCTACGGTGTATGCTTTGCGGCGAGGAATGCGTGTTGGACATCTGTCTTTCACTTCCATCAGCAGTACCAATGGACGTCGATACTTTGCTAAGTCCAATAACGGCTCACGCATTGTGTTGTCCCCAGCGGCTACCAATCCTGATGACGGCATTCGTGGAGACTCCTGTACTACAGCCAAGTGGTAACAGTGGAGCGAGTGACAAAAGCAACATCATCCAGGTACAACGTTCTGTGAGCATTGCTGGTCCTGACTTCGATGACAGCAATCATTCTCACACCTGCCAAGTTACAGCGCTATCTAATTTGGTTGAACTATCACCTGATTTTGTAGACCAATTCTTTGCGAGCCTGTCTGATACGATGTTCTCACCCATAGAGAAACAATAACTTTTGAGAAGCTTTCCGACACACAGCGTTCCCATGAACTCTGAATTCGGCCTTCAGTTTTGATCAACAAAAACTGCCAGGAGCTTTGGAAATCTATTTTCTTTGAATTGGACAATTTTTTAAAAAAATATTGACCCTCTCCTTTTGGCACGAACAATTCTTTGCTTAACGTAAAAACTATTCTTAGAGAACAGAAGCTTCACACTTCTTTTTCTAAAAACATCTAGAGACATAACAACATAACACCAGCCTCTAGCACACATGTTATTACAATGCATTTTTATGTGATGATTTATCTCGCATTTCTTCTGTCAGAGATACTTCATGTGTAATTCTTTTTGCATAATCGTTCATTGACTTCATATGCATTACCTTTTGAATGATTAATATGCTTTAAAAAAAAAAAAACGTACAGTACCTAAATTCCATGTATTGCAAGTACGCCTATTTCGAATGCATTTATGTATTTTGGGGTGGGCAATGTTACACATACATCTAATTGCTTAGTTTTAGTAATTTTGATGGACATGTATACGTGGAGTGGGTGTTGCGTGCTTATCTAGGTTCCTGATCGATACTGTGACCTTATGCCCCTATTCGGCTATAAAGCCCTTTATTCCCTATATTGGCATAACCGTTCAAGTGCGATTTTCTGAAAAGTCATCTCTGGCCTCACACGAACAGAGCCACATTCCAGCATGACTCTCTGCTACTTCCTTTGCGACCAATTAGTGCAATGACAGAGCAGCAGTCACTATCTGATATTCCTAGATAACACTCCGAGTTCTTCAACAAGATAAAAACTTAGCAAACCTGGAAATCCCCGCTTGCTATATTTTGATTAGTAATGGAACTCTAATGAGCAACTGATAACTGTCACTTCCTAGTGACATCTTTAATTGACGTCTTATGTCCAGCAAACTTGCGTCAAACCCGGCACCTGTCAGGTATAAATATTACCAACGTTGCCTTAAGCAATGAGCGAACATGTTGCTGATGCCAGCTGCCTGCATGACCCCGTGTTGGTAACAACTAGCACTCTGTCGCTGCAGCCTGCTATCCTGTGGTGGTGAAGCTGCTGATTACCATTATCGCCGCTACAGCGCGAACTATGGTTCAGTACGCTTGAGGAGCCGTGCAGCCGTCCTCTGCGAAGACATCCAGCCCAGCTGCCCGCGGACGCTGTCACCCCTCCTTCCTCGACGCGCTGAGAGAAGCCGCTGCATTTCTCGTGCAGAGAAATCCAGTCCCGGCGCTTCCGGTTTACCCTCGCGGGTGACTGGGATATCGAGAGAGACCCCTGAAGGAGATACCAATCCTCCATCATTCTATTCAGAGGTATGGTGTTGACTAAACCCTTAGACGAGAATTCTTGAAACAAACCTTGGCAAAACCAACTTAACTTAAGCTACTTACTTACTCCCCCTTCTCACGTGTTAGGCTTAGGTCAGGCACACTGGGGTAGGCTTAGTTAGAAGCACCAGTTGAGTATGTTAGCCTAATGTATATATGACTGTATATATGTTTTATTACTTTTAAACCATTGTATGGCTAAGAAACCATATCAATGCTTTTACAGCTCTATTTCGCAATACTTATCTTACTGTACGTACTTTTTATAATAACAGTTATTGCAATTGTGGCAATACATTTCTCTTGTACGAGAAGAAAGACTGTTCAATAAATGTTAACCCTTTATTGATAAACGCCCGTCTCTCTATTCTCTACATACTGTGAAAGTAAACTGCACTAGACTGACTGAGTGAAATCTATGTCTATTGTTTCACACGACCCTAGAGATCGACTCTTGATCTGAGGAGCAAAGTTGTCATGTTGCACGGTTGTTGGAAAGCTGAATCCCTTCTTGTCTGTGCCAAGGAAGCTGATCACTTCCTATGCAGAGAAGAAAGTTTCCAGTGACCTCTGAGCTAGTTGGTAACACAACCCAATTAAGTTTAGCATAGTCAGTGGAGGCCTGGAATATAAGCAGTTCCACGTCGATACTACTGTTTATGTTATTCCAATGCGCAGGGCCTAGTGGGAAACTAGGAACTACACTACAATACCAAGGTTTATCTGCGATAAAAATCGCCGCAGTTCAGCGGTAAATTTTTGTCTCTAACCAAGCAAAATTGCTTGGTAATATGCCCCTATGTTCTGGTGTGAACATAGGCTTCTATAGTGTGATAAATAACGGTGATGGATCAAGCCCTGATCTTTGGACTGGGTAAGAGTGGTCTGTTTAACTCAGACACTCTGTTCATCACCACCCCCTTTTTGTAACTCTATAGGAATTCGGCAAAAATGTTAACGCCACTCTTGATAATATGGCCCTATGTTGGTTCCCAATGACCACAGCATGCCCAGGTCGTCAGCTCAGCTTTACAGGAATTAGCGTGATTGCAGACGTTTTGCCATTTCCTTCAGCAGTTGCAGCAATTCAGACATATTTTAAACTGTCCGGTGCATAGTCCAGTTTACCGATTGTCTGACTGGTGACTGCGCACCATTAGACTGAGGAGCTGGCAAGATGGCGACTGCTGAGATAGCAACCTATTGTAGCGAGAATCTGGCTTCCCAGTCTGTCCTCTCCCCCCTCCTCTGAGGCTTTAATCTCCATCGTAGTCTCAAGCTTCTCCGTTCACTGTCCATTTAGAAGCACTTTTTTCTCGTTTTATATTGTTGCTGTTAACTATTTGCCAGGACGGAATGAGAGAAGACAGACAGCAATATTTGTTTTGAGCCATATCCAAAGTTCATCCAAGTAGATTGAGCTATTTACCGGGCGGTTTATTTAAGGTGTGCTGTCTAATCCACACGCTGATCTACATTCATAACTGGGTTGCCTGTGTGTGGAAAAGGCTTAGAAATAATGATGCAAAGGTTTGTACCTTGTCATTTGTGTCAGCCGGAAGAACGGCTCAGTGAGCTGAATGCTCAGTGCTGACAACAAAGGTAATCTGAAGGTCGTGATTTTGAAACCTGGCAAAACTGGCTCAGAATTCTGTCCCCTCTGCATGAAACCTGAGTATATTTGTCATCTAAAACGCATAGAAACGAGGAAATAGCTGATGAAAGTCATTATTGTTTGTGAGACGTCCTAGTAACTTGACGTAACAAAATAGGGCAGAGTGAACCGACTTTACATCCTTTTAAATATTACACTTTTTCCCATGAGAATGAAGGAATCAGTATTCATGAATGTTGCACATCTGATTATTTAATTGAAAGCATATAAATAATGAATAGGAAGATGATGAGAATGCTCGCTTTCAATCTTCATCTAACTTCACTTTTGCCAGCGGGGAGTTAAATTGTGTTCTAGCAATGGGAGGTCTGTATTAGTTACTTAAATGTTGAGGTTCAGAAACCTTCATTTACAAGCATTTCACAGTTGGAAGTTGACATTGCCCTCAAGCTAATTTCTGTGAATAATTAATAGAAAATGAAACACAACCTTGAAAGAAATGTCATTTCTGCAATCCATGGGCATCAAGCTGGTGTCAAACTGTTCTGTTTTTTGCACGACCAACTCATCTTTTAGCCTTTTAATGTTTACTTAATATTAAGTAAATATATATTTTTAAGAAAAAATCGCAACTAATGATTACAGCTTTATGAAACTTTACATAATATTCTACAGTTAGAAAGGAAATGAAAAAAAATACAAAATGAATGCCAAAGGGCTTTTGTTCAAATAATATACTATTTTTATTTTTGCAAAAGGTGCAATAAAAAGTCTAGTGCACATGCACTGGCAAGGCCAATAGGTCAAGCATTACCAAGCGTGTATGTTACAAGTAAAGATACAGTAAGACATTGTGGGGGATATTCTCAAGAACCTGCGATAACCATCACCAAAATAGGTTAACGGAAATTTTCATGTGGCCGTCTATCGCGGGAAAATACCTCTGTGTTAATGTTGTATTCACAACACGGCGGTAACATGCAAAAGTATCCCGATAACGCGTCAAATGTCCGCAATAAAATCACCTAGATGGCATTAAAAATCTAAACCCGAACGTGAAAAAAGTTACGATGGTCCCAACTGGAAAAAAAATCCAGCGCCTGCAAGTCCCACAAGTCAGGTGGAAAAATCACTATAAAAGCAGCAACAAAAAACACAGACAAAACACAAACAACTGCGAAGCACCATGAAGGTAGCCAAAGCAAGTACGAAGGACAACCAGAACCCCACAAGCTCCACGGAGGACCAGCCTGGGACCATTACTGGGGAGACTGTTGCAGGAGTTGGGGGATGGGACACTGCACAACATGACCTGAGCCAACAGCAACAGGGTGAGTAATGACCAGGGACTGGGGAGACAGGGAGAGATGGACACAATGGAGCACATGCACAATTAAGTGTAGCATATCTGCGGACAAACCATGCCAAAGAGTCACAACTCAGACCAAGAGCCCAATTTACCCAAGTGTGCAACATCTCAGCACTGTATAGGCACAAAAGTGAAAGGCACACTGCCTGAAAGGCTAAGGGCCAGCCAAATCAGAGCTGAAGGGGCAACGCCCCCACAATGCAGTACACACATATAAAAACCTTGAAAACAATGTGGTACAAACTACAACACTTTCACCACAGAACAGAGGACACAACTGCTGCCGCTTGTGTGCAGAAAATGGCCATTCAATTTGGCATAGCAGGAAAATGTGAGATGACAATGTACAAGTACAACCTCACATCCATGATGGAGTAGAAATATCAACTGTCCTGCATCAAATAGGCATCTCCTCACATACAGTCACAATGTACATTGTCATGCAGTCTGTTAGTAAACTTGTACAATGCGTGAACATACATGTGAACACAATGTCAATCTGCATCTCCCCTTCACATTACAGAGGGAGAATCAACACCTCCTGCAGAGCAGACCCAACATCACAGCACTGATGATGAAGAGGACCTCCCCAACATCCACACTGATGTGCTCCAACAGCTCATGGACAGCACGACACCCCACCTCCAGGAGCAGGGCAGCCCAGCTTCATTATAGGAAACCCCACCCCTTGCACAGACCAGACAGCAGGAAGCACACACCACCACAGCTGTCTCCCAGGACCCCCACTACCAACACATGGCATTCCAACGCCGTGTATTAGGATGCCAGGAGAAGATGGCTGATCAGCTGCCGGTGGGGTTCGACCTCATGGCAGCCAAACTAGATGCCATATGTGGGGTCTAAATCCCATCAGGGACCACTTACAGTCCCTAACAGACAGCCACTGTCCGCTCCATGCTCTCCAACAATCTATGGCTGACATCGGTGAAGTCATGACTCTGAGCGAAGAACAACTGTCCATTCAGAGTGGCTCCAGTGATGTTACCCGGGAGTTGGGACACATAAGGAGAATGATGGAGAGCTGATGGAGAGCTTGGAGTGGATGCAGGTGGAAAGAATGTTTGCCACAGCTGCACACAAGCTAGATGTAGCTGGGATCTTCCAGGCCCTGCAGATCCTCTTCATGGCATTACAATCACAGGGCCTGGAGCGGATGAAAGCTGCTGCTACCACTCCATCCACATCTCTGCCCCATGAAGTGTCAGTGCCACACAGTGCAGCAGACATTCCACCTCCGGCATGGACTGCATATTTTGTCTGGTTACCAATGACACATCAATCACACTCCAGACTGAAGTCTTCCACTTCCGATGAACTTGTCAATCCCTAAATGACTCTGGTTTGCCCTCTACGGGGCAACAAAGTAAAGTGGGGTTTGCATGGCCCTGTACTGCTCCAGCTTCAAGACATCACTGAATGTGAATAAAACATTCTAATTCACACAGATTTGTCATGGCTATGATCAATCAAGTATGTAAGTATGGATAAATGTAGGGACAGTGATTCAACCCAAGGTACTACCTGGGTAATGCTATCAATGTGCATGTATGGCCCTGACCCAGATAGGCAGTGAGACACTGTTAGACCTGACACAATTGGCGTGGGTCTCCCTTTCATTTTTGCTGTTGCCTCATGTGTTTTTGCTGTTGTTATATGCTTTGGGCACTGTGCCACTGCTATTCAGTGTCACAGTGTAAGTGCTCCCTACTGTAAATTGATGTACTAATCAGTGGTTCCATGTTTGGCTATTTGGTTTACTTGTCAGACCCTAGTCTAGTGCACTGAGTGTGCCCAGGGCGTGCAAATCCAAATGCTGCTGGTGGGCCTGTAGTAAGCATGAGCGAATTTTGCGGATCTCGCGTTCGCGAATTTTGCGGATTTGCGGATTCGCAATCCGCAAAATCCGCGAATTCCCGCGAATTTGCGGATTTTTTTTTTTTTTGTGTTCGCCCGTGTTTCTGCCAGTTCGCGAGGGTTTTGTACACTTTCGCAAATTGCGAACTTACCTGTCGGGTCGCAAGTTTCGCGAACTTGTTGTTTCTACGTGTCCAGCCTGTTTGGGACACTCTTCTTCATCACTGCCACTCTCTGTCACCACTGCCACTCTCTGACTACTCATGCCACCCTCTGGCCCACCCATGCCACCCTCTGTTTCATCACCACACCCTCTGGTTGTCCAGTGTACATTATTTTCGGCAAAGCAAAGCACACCTTCCCTGCCTCAAGTGACCTGAATTAATTTGGGGCTGATTCATGTGTCACAGAATATTTTTTTAGCTGGCACCTGCTTCCTTAGTGCCCCCTGATTAGTGATCTTTTGCACTTGCTAAGTGCTTTCATTGTTGCAAAATTAGTTACAACACCTGCCCTGCCCCAACTGACAATAATGAATTAGGGGCTGATTAATGGATTTTAACTTCCAGCCTGGCTCCTGCTTGTCTCCCTTAGCTGTAATTCAGGACCTTTGTGGCATATGTGTAACTATTCTGAGGTTCAGAGCAGGGTCACATAATAGTTTCAACTGGCAACTGAACTCTGGAGGGGCCCCTCAGGAAGCACTCCAGGAAATGGCTACTAATGATGAGCCTGAACTTTTGAACCTGGTAAGTAGTTACTTTCAGTTTTGCTAAGATCGTATTTCTGCAATTTTGCACTTATTCGCGGGGCGCGAACTCACGCGAACAGTGCGAGCAGTGCGAGCAAAATCCGCTGCTCGCGGATTTGCGGATTTTGCGGGAAATTCGCAAATCTCGCGGATTGCGGATTTCCCGAAAATCCGCAAAATCCGCGAGCGGAACGGATTTTCCGCCCACGCCTAGCCTGTAGCACTGGTGGTCCCACCCACAGAAGCAGCCCTGTAAAATGTGTCTAAGGTCTGCCATTGAAGAGCCTGCATGCAGTCTGGTACTTTCATGCTGACTGGACAAATGCACCCACTTCCCATTCCCTAAACCTTCCCTTTTCTTCATCAGTCACCCCTATGGTAGGCCCAAGGGCAAGGTGCATTCTAAGTATAAAGTAGGACAAGCCCTGATGTGTGTGGCATGTCCTAATAGTGAATTACAACCATTTTCGTTTTTCACCGTTGCAAGGCTACCTGTTCTCCATTGGCCAGAATGGGCTGTTAGAGTTATTACATTTTATAATCCTAACTGTCTCAGAGATTATGGTAGAAATTCGAGTTTAGTATGCCTGAACTCAGAATGATAAAATACATCTTTTAGTAAAGTTTATTTTAATATTCTGTGTTTACAAATACCACTTTTAGAAAGTAGGTATTTGCTTGTCTAACCATTCAAACCTGCCTCTGCTAGGTTGTGTATTCCTATGTCTGGTTTTGTGAGTGACAATGCTGGGGAATTCCAGGAGACAGGCTGAGTCACCCGGTGGTGAATAGAGAGATCTGCCTCTAGATGGGAGGGAGGAGTTGCACCTGAACCTTGAATAGGGATGTGCCTGCCTTCCACAATGCCTGCTCCACCCCCTGGGGAGCGGCTGATGTCTCTGCCCTGCACACTGAAAGAAGAGAAGGAGTCCTGTAAACAAAGTGCTCCAGGACTGTACTTGCCTTCCACAATGCTGGCTCCACCTCCTGTGGGGGGTCTGATGTTTCTGCCCTGCACTGTGAAAGGAAAGGAGAAGTCTGGTAAACAGAGTGCTTCAGAACTGGTTTGGACTGGGAAAAGGCCCCTCTCCCCTCAGAGAACAAAGGATTTTGGGGTATAAATATTGGGAACCTGATCCCATGAAATTAGATCACTTTGGACTACAAGAAGAAACCTTTACTGAGAAGAGGAACCTGAAGAAACTGAGGAGAGACTATTCCCAAGCTGAAGTGTTGCTTGGGGGATTGGCCTGCAGTGGTTGCCTTACTGCCAAAGGAAGGAGAAAGGAACTTTGTGTCCTATGCTTTCAACTTGTGAAAGATCTCCAAGGGCTTGGGAAAATAGCTTGCCTCCTTCTGAAGTCTCAGGGACAACAGACGTCACCCCCAGCTCCCCAGAGTTCTTTGGAAGTGCCTGCTGCTGTTTAGGGCCTTCTGAGGAACTGCGTGTCGCAAGGAGCTGGAAGCGCGACTCAATGATAAGCATGTCGCCGTCGCTGTGCCTGCCGTTGCAACTCCGAAGGAGGGTGTCGCCTCTGGGACTGTCGCACTGCAGTGCATCGGAGATAAGTGTGCCGCAACGAAGAGGAAGCATGTCAGCTTCTCTGCTGCAGCCGTCGCAACTCCAAAGGAGGATGTCGCCGCTGTAGTTGTTGCACTGCACCGCATCAGGAGAAGAATCTCGCAACGTGGTCAGAGCGTATCGCTGTCGCTGTGCCTGCCGTCGCAACTCCGAAGGAGGGTGTTGGCCCTGGAACTGTTGCATTGCACCGCATTGACCAAGAGTACCCTGCATCCCTGAGAAGCGGGCCGCCATCGGAGCTGCTGCCATCGCATCCGGGATGTCACCGCTGTAGTTGTCGCATCAAGCGGAAGCTTCACGCAACATGGGAGAAGAGTGTCACTGCTGGAGCTGGTGTCATCGCATCGTAAGGATGTCGCACTGCAGTCCACGCATCGAACCGAGAATTTCTCAGATCCCCGAGAAGGGTGCCACATCTCCAAGATCTTCACGTCTTTATTTCTTTGTATCTGAACTTTGCCGCATTTCCCATTGCTGCGACATTGCTTGTCGTGGAAGCGCAACGCGACTTAAGGAACATTGACGCAGAGTGTCGCATCTAAGAACTGAACTGAACTAAGCTTAAATCTAGCATCTTAAAGTAATCATAGTGTGTATTTTTGTTGTTTATGGTCTTGTGGTAACTCCATATTGAGTTTCTTTGATTTCTGACTTCGTCCCGAATCTAGCCGCCATTTTGTGTCTCGTCGCCATTTTGTGTTGCCCTCACTCAGGCCGCACGGCGAACGCAATGTTTTTGCTTTTCCCAGCTGCTGCGTGTCCTTTCAGTTAAAGAATAACTCTATTGCCCTTGTTTATGAAACCGATGTCAGGGTCTGGCCGAGTTCGTTAATCCATGTCTGGGTTGACTGATCCCCGTCTCGACTGACTATTTGCCTTCTCCTATTCTTTCCTCACATTATCTTATCCGACTGGCCTTCACTATTCTCTCCTTGTATTCTCTTGTTACACAGCTATCCTTTGAGGCACACAAATACGTCCTGCCACCTGCAAATTGGATTTTTGTAACCGTTACTGATTAAATAGTTGGGAGGGGTAACACACGGGGTCTGAGAAAGGGGCGTATTTGGGATACTTGATAGTTAGTGTCCAACTTTTCTCATTGGTCCATTTTGTGTGTGTAAGGAGTGAATCCTGAAAATGTGTTACCTATAAAAGATTGTGCACCACGGATTGAAGTGGCAGTCTCCTCAGAACCCACCTTGTGTGTAACTTCTGGGATATCTGTGCTTGGCTGCAGCTAATAAACCTGGTTTCTACTCTCAACAGAGTGTCTCGTGTCTCTGTTCGACAAGGCAGGTGAACCCGGGGATTTAAGGCGTGCCCTGCGCCGCCAGGCCCATAAGGCCCAGTTCTCCAATATAAAGTCTGCTTATTGTTGATATAAATCCTGTGTGGTGTCCATTTGTAGTGTTGTCACTGGGTTACTGTATGTGGTCACAACTGCTTAGCTTACAACGCCTTTGAAGTAAAGCCCTTCTGCTCGTGCCAAGCTACCAAGGGGGTGAGCAGGGGTTATTTTAGGAGTGTAATCCCCTTATCCTGACTAGAGGAGAGGGTCTTTATTTGTCACAAGTACATACCTGTGCCAACTAGAGAACCCCAAGTCTAACATTGGTAGTCAGCAGTGAGGATTCTGGGCTTGCATTTGTGACTCATGCACAGGACTGGTGAACACCACTTAGTGAGTGCAGACCATAACGATACCACATACTTTTTGGTAGATTACTTTTTGGATTTTTGTTCTATTTTTGAAAGATGCCTGATTCAGTTGAAGTAGATAGAGCAGAATCTGTAGCCTCTTTTAACTGTGACTGGGAAGAAGAGAGGCTGGAATGCTACACAGTAAAGCAGCTGAAGTACTTTTGCAAGAAATTCAAGGTTTCCACTGTTGGGTGCACCAAGAAAGAAGAATTTTACAAGGCGCTGAGGGCCTGGGCAGAGGCAAGGAAAACTCCTGAGATTGAGGAGGATAATAATGCAAAAGTACAACAGGAAGGGTCATTGGGCTTAGGAGGAAGGAGACCACCTTCCCCTGCAGGTAGCAATGCTTCAAACAAAAGTCTGTCTCCAGGGGAATTGGAGGACAGAGAGAGAAATAGGAGGAATGAGATGGAGCTGACAAAACTAAAGTTAAGTGGGAAGTTGGAATTTGAATTACAAACCAGGAGGTTAGCCTTGGAAGAGAAGAAAATGCAGGTAGACCATAAGAAGGTTTTGAGGGAGTTGGAGTTAAAAGCTAAAAGTTTGGGAAGTACTCCCTCTGGTGGCAGCGTACCGTCAGTACATTCAGAAAGTAGAGTGTATATTCCCAAGGATGTGGTGAAAGAGTTTTACAAAAATGATGATATTGGTCAGTGGTCCAGAGCCTATGAGGTAGCCATGTCTTCCCACCGGCTCCCTGAGAGAGATTGGGGAGCCGGGTTGTGGGGAAGGTTCCTTAGTGAGGGGCGGGATACATTGTTAGACTTGCCTTCTGATGTCCACAATTCATACAGTCACATTAAAGATGCATTGATGTCTAGATATGGTTTGACACCTGAGCTCTATAGGCAGAGGTTCAGGAAATGCAAAAAGTTAGAAAACAGCACTTGGGTTGAATATGTCACTTTCTTTTGCAGAGCATTGGATGGTTGGGTAAAGGGCAGCAAGGTTCATGATTTTCAAGGTCTCTTTGATTTGATTGCATGGGAGCACTTGTCTGATAATTGTTTTCCAGAGCTGCGCCAGCATATGAGAGATAGCAAGCTGACTAAGCTTAGGAAGCTTGCTGAGGAGGCGTACCACTCAGTGAGCACCTGGGTCCACAAGGGTCACTTGGGAGACTCAACCAAAGGTGGGCAGGGTCCCCAGCAGAAGAGTGGGGGGACAAGGGTAAACAGAAGGAGTTCTGCAAAGGGCCCCAAAGTTGTCCCCAAGGGAACCCTGTGAAAGGTTCCCAGCCTACTGCTGAGATAAAGCAAGGGGCCCCAACAGGTAGTCCTGTTCCCCAGGGGCCCCTGAAGTGTTACAAGTATGGAGACCTGGGTCATAAGGCGAATGATATCAGGTGCCGCCTGTTTGGTAAACAAGCACCCACTGGTGCTCCACCTCGGCAGATGGCTAGTGTAGCCTTGGGGAGGAGATTGATGTCCAAGGTGGGTGGGGTCCCGCACAGATGACCTTAGTCTCTTTAAGAGACAGTGAGATGGTCTAAGAGGCTCAGCTGCCCAGGAACACTAAGAAATTTGGGTAGCGAGTGACCATCAATGGCCAAAAGGTGGAGGCTCTTAGAGATACAGGAGCCAGTGTGAAAGCTGTCAGGTGTTACCTGGTGTCTCAAGAGCATTTTGCATTTTGCCGAGTTGTTAACGCCGACAACACAGAGAGTCATTGTCCAATGGCTCAGGTTCCCTTTGAGTGGGGGGGGTCTCTGGTACTCTTCAGGTAGCGGTGAGACCCGTCATGCCTGTTGACTGTTTGTTGGGAAATGATTTGGAGAGCTCCCCTTGGAAAAAGGTGGAGAAAACAACTCACTTGAAGATTGATGGACTGCTTTACTGGGAGTGCGTGACCACCTGGGCAATGTCAGCCAGTAGGGGTTCTCAAGAGAACCTGGAGCCTGAGAAGGAGGCCCAGGATCCTGCCGAAGAGAGAAGTGGCGAGGGGTGCGGGAAACCAGTGCCCGAAGTTCCCATGTCCCAGGAGGAGATAGACCCTGAGGGGGATGCCCTGGAGCCTACCGGGGAGCAAGTAGCCGAACTGGGGGACCTACCTAATCTGACCCATTGGTAGCAAGACGGAGGCCCCCCAGGGAAGAATTTTGCAAGGAGCAGAGAGAGTGCCCTTCTCTTGTGGGCTTGCGGCAACAGGCTGCAAGCCAGGCAGCAGGTGATCAGTCAGGGTCACACTTGATTTACTGGGAGAATCATCTCCTGTATAGTGAGCCTAAGGTTGCTGAACCTGGGTCAGCCCGGGTGCTGGTGGTACCCCAGAAGTTCAGAGCCTTCCTACTGGGGCTGGCTCATGATGTGCCATTAGCAGGACATTTGGGGCAGGACAAGACCTTTGAAAGGCTTGTCACCTACTTTCATTGGCCCAGAATGCGCAAGAGTTCTGATACTCATTGCAGGACTTGTCAGACTTGCCAGACAAGTGGAAAGAGTGGGAGGAAGCACAAGGCTCCTCTCCAGCCATTCCCTGTGATCAGTACCCCCTTTGAGCGGGTAGGGATTGACATTGTGGGGCCACTGGACCCCAAGACAGCCATGGGCAACAGGTTCATCCTGGTCTTGGTGGACCCTGCCACCATGTACCCGGTAGCCATACCTCTGAGGACAGTAACGGCCCCCATGGTGGGACGAGCACTGATGGGAATTTTCTCCCGAGTGGGATTCCCTCGTGAGGTAGTGTCTGACCGGGGAACCAACTTAATTTCCAAGTATATGAAGTCCCTGTGGCAGGAGTACCTACAAGTTCACCACTCCTTACCACCCCCAAAGAAATGGGCTGGTTGAAAGGTTCACCCCGACCCTGAAAGGCATGATAATGGGTCTGGAGGAACCCATGAGGCGTAAGTGAGACGTCCTCTTACCGTGCCTACTGTTTGCATACCGTGAGGTGCCACAGAAATCTCTAGGGTTCAGTCCCTTTGAGCTTCTCTATGGACACCCAGTCAGATGACCTCTGGTTCTGGTTAAAGAAGGCTGGGAGCAATCTCCCAGGAAACCTTCCCAGGATGTATATAGCTACATGCTGGCCTTCAGGAACCAGACTAGGCATTTCCGGCTACTCGCTGAGGCGTATCTGGAAGCCAGCCAGGAGGAGATGAAGCGCTGGAATGACCAGAATGCCACTCTGGTAGAGCTTCAACCTGGCCAGAAAGTGTGGGTCATGGCCCCACTGGAGCCCTGCACGCTACAAGATAAGTAGACCGGACCATTTGAGATTGTGGAGCGCAAGAGTCCAGTTACCTACTTGGTGAACTTGCGGTCTCCTAAGAACCCCTTGAGGATCCTACATGTCAAACGCCTTAAGCCCCACTTAGAGAGGTCTGAAGTGGGCATGCTCTTCGCAACAGATGCTGGGACGGAGGAGGAGACTGAGCCTCTTCCTGACCTCCTGTCATCCGCAGAGCAAGATGGGTCAGTGGATGGTGTTAACCTCTCTTCGACCCTGGCCCATGAGCAACAGAATGACTGCCGCCAGTTGCTGGGACAGTATTCTTATCTGTTCTCCCTGGTTCCTGATGTCACAGATTGGTGCGTCCATGGACACAGGAGACAGCTTACCTGTGAAGCACAAGTCTAACAGGGTAACTGACAGGGTAAGAGCTTGCATTAAAGAGGAGGTCTCAAAGATGCTTGCACTTGGGGTGATTGAGTCATCCAGCAGTCCTTGGGCCAGCCCAGTGTTCTTGGTCCCGAAAGGCTGCAGCGCCGGGTCCACACCCAAACTCCGGTTCTGTGTGGACTACAGAGGGATCAATTAAGTTACGAAGACTGACGCTTACCCCATCCCCATCTCGGCTAGGTGCTGCACGGTTCCTCAGCCCGTTTGACTCTACGTCTGGGCACTGGCAGATCGCCTTGACTGATGGGGCAAGGGGGAGGTCAGCATTCTCCACACCAGATTGGCATTTCCAGTTCCGTGTTATGCCCTTTGGGATGAAGAATGCCCCTGCCACCTTTCAGAGGTTGGTCAACCAGGTGTTGTTTGGACTGGATGAGTTCAGTGCCGCCTACCTGGATGACACCGCAGTGTTCAATGCCAGTTGGGAGGAACATCTGCGCCACCTCTGGGAAGTGTTGATGGCTCTGCCATAGGCAGGCCTCACGATCAAGGCGGGTAAGTGCCAGATCGGGCAGGGTTCCGTGGTGTACTTGGGACACCAAGTTGGGAGCGGCGAGGTGGCACCCCTACAACCCAAGATTGAAACCATCCTTGTTTGGGAGCCACCCAAAAACTAAACAGAGGTGAGAGCCTTCTTAGGTCTCACAGGGTATTACAGGAGGATTCTCAGTGGGTATGGCAGCATTGTTGCACCCTTGACAGAGCTGACTTCCAGGAAGCAGCCCAAGAAGGTAATCTGCACTTACACCTGTCAGAAAGCGTTTGAAACCCTTAGAGCTGCAATGTGCACATTGCCCGTGCTCCTGGCACACAACTTCTCAAGAGAGTTTATCGTCCAAACAGACGCTTCTGAACATGGTGTTGGGGCTGTTTTGTTACAGATGAATGAGGAGGGCTTAGATCAACCTGTAGCCTTTATCAGTAGAAGGTTACTTCCACAGGAACAGAGGCAGAGTGCTATTGAGTGAGGAATTTGCTGTGGTCTGGGCACTGAAGAAGTTGAGACCATACCTGGTTGGGACTCCCTTCCGGATTCAGATAGACCACAAGCCCCTCAGATGGTTGAGGCAAATGAGGGGTGAGAATCCAAAGCTGTTGAGGTGGTCTATTTCCCTACAGGGTATGGACTTCACCGTGGAACACCGCCCCGGTACAGAACACGCCAACGCTGATGGTCTGTCCAGACTTTTTCGCCTTAGTGAAGAGAACTCCCAGGAGTTAGGGTAGTTCTCCCCACTTTTCAGCTGGAGGGGACACCTGTTAGACCTGGCACAATTGACGTGGGTCTCCCTTCCATTTTTGCTGTTGCCTCATGTGTTTTTGCTGGTGTTAGATGCTTTGGGCACTGTGCAACTGCTATTCTGTGCCACAGTGCAAGTGCTCCCTACTGTAAATTGATGTACTAATCAGTGGTTCCATGTTTGGCTATTTGGTTTACTTGTCAGACCCTAGTCTTGTGCACTGAGTGTGCCCAGGGTGTGTACATCCAAATGCTGCTGGTAGGCCTGCAGCACTGGTTGTGCCACCCATAGAAGCAGCCCTGTAAAATGTGTCTAAGGTCTGCCATTGCAGAGCCTGAGTGCAGTCTGGTACTGTCATGTGGACTGGACAAGTGCACCCACTTCCCAGTCCCTAAACCTTCCTTTTTCTTCATATTAGTCACCCCTATGGTAGGCCCATGGGCAGGGTGCATTGTAAGTATAAGGTAGGACAAGCCCTGATGTGTGTGGCATGTCCTAATAGTGAATTACAGCCATTTTCGTTTTTCACTATTGCAAGGCTACCTGTTCTCCATAGGCCAGAATGGGCTGTTAGAGTTATTACATTTTATAATCCTAACTGTCTCACCCCCCCCCCAAGCTCCCCAGAGTTCTTTGGAAGTGCCTGCAGCTGTTTTGGGCCTTCTGAGGAACTGCGTGTCGCAAGGAGCTGGAAGCGCGACTCAATGAGAAGAAGCATGTCGCTGTCGCTGAGCCTGTCGTCGCAACTCGGAAGGAGGATGTCGCAGCTGGAACTGTCGCACTGCACCACATCAGAGAGAAGCATGCCGCAACGAAGAGGAAGCGTGTCGCCGTCGCTGCTGCTGCCGTTGCAACTCCCAAGGAGGGTTTCACCGCTGTAGTTTTCGGAGTGCACCGAATCAGGAGAAAAATCTCGCAACGAGGTTGGAGCGTGTCACCGTCGCTGTGCCTGCCGACGCAACTCCGAAGAAGGGTGTCGCCTTTGGAACTGTCTCATTGCACCGCATCGACCAAGAGCACCTTGCATCCCCGAGAAGCACGCCGCTATCAGAGCTGCTGCCATCGCATCTTGGATGTCGCCGCTGTAGTTGTCGCATCGAGCGGAAGCTTCACGCATCGTGGGAGAAGAGCGTTGCCGCAGGAGCTGTTGTTGTCGCATCGTAAGGGTGGTGCCGCTGTAGTCCACGCATCGAACCAAGAACTTCTTGCATCCCCGAAAAGGGTGCCGCATCTGGAAGATCTTCCCATCTTTATTTCTTTGTATCTGAACTTTGCCACATTTCCCATCGCTACGACATTTTTTGCGTGGAACGCAACTTAAAGTACATTGACGCAGAGTGTTGCATCTAAGAACTGAACTGAACTAAGCTTAAATCTACCATCTTAAAGTAATCATAGTATGTATTTTTGTCATTTATGGTCTTGTGGTAACTATATAAAGTCTGCTTACTTCTGATATAAAACCTGTATGGTGTCCATTTGTAGTGTTGTCACAACTGCTTAACTTACAATGCCTCAGAAGTAAAGCCCTTCTGCCCGTGCCAAGCTACCAGGGGGGTAAGCAGGGGTTATTTTAGGAGTGTAATCCCCTTATCCTGACTAGAGGAGAGGGTCCCTATTTGTCACAAATACCTACCTGTGCCAACTAGAGACCCCCAAATCTAACAGACAAACGTTGGCATTCAAATCAACACTCATCACAGTTGAATACAGGTGAAGGTGCATAGACTTTATTAGCATATGCATGTCAGTATGGGCAAGATAAGTGCCACAACATGCAGACCAATGCAGCAGTATGTAAGAATGAGGAACGTGGCCAAGCGCTGCTGTCCACTCTAGGGGAGTGCCTCACCTTTCACAGGTGTGTGTTAACCCACGTTGTTGTCCGCTCATGTAGTCGGAGTCCAGGCGAATGCAGCCATGTCCACTGTTGTCGTGGGATATCCAAGATGCTACAAGGTGTTGGGACATGTGCAATGGGTTCCAATCAGTTGTGGCTGCGGGTACGTAGTTACTCATCCATGAAAGCAATTGCAGCTTCTTAGGCCATCATTTCCAACATGAGGTCATTGTTGAATTCATCAAACAGGATGGCTAGTCCATCCACTAGCAAGTCCGGACAGATGTGCTGTGCCCACCCCCTTTCACCAATTAGTACTACAGCCAAATAGGGGAGCGGTTCAATGTGGTCACTGCACACAAGGATTTGTGCAAACTCCCAGGTCCAGCTGCCAGCATATATGCCAAGTATCAAGGCAGCTCATAAACAGGTATCACAGTGACACTCCTGGTCATATGCCAACAGGGGGCACACACACACATGTCAAAATCCAGTTCATCTACCGAACTGTTGGATAGGGAGACATCCATGCACCACTCGAATATGCACAATTGACAATAGAACACAGGCTGAACGCAGGTGATGTTGGCAAGGTGGAAGTATAGCCGGTAACTGATCCGCAGCACTGCCAATGGCAGTGCCCCCAGCAAATGCAGCATACGTGCATGGTATAGTTCCACGTGACAGGGGTTGTGCTTGTGTCCGGGATGTTCTGCCATTGTGTCAGAGGCTCTGGTTTAGGTGGCATTGTTCTGACCTGCGTCAATTCTGTGATGAAATGCCACAGCTCGGATAAATGAGTTGTTTTAGTGTGCAACGGTTGTACGCCTGGGATGGTGTAGGAGTAAGTGTGAAGGCAATTCCATGCAAGATAACTTCAAGCAAGGACTTCTGTCTGTGGGGTGTATATACATTGGTCTTTTGTTGGGCTGTGCAGAGTGTGGGAGTCGTCATCAGCTGCTATAGTATCTGTCAGGGCGTGCTGGGCACATGAAATTCCAAGGACGGAGGTGGAGATGTGCTCCCGCCTGATAATTCAAAGGAGCTTTCATCCCTAATGTTAGTTTGTCATCTGCTTACATTTAGGAAATGTGAAGTGGCTTGTTGGGGGTGGGGTGGGATGTGTACGACTTTGGGATTCATGTTTGGCATGTCTTACATGGGGCAAATGTGCGGCATTACTGTGCGTTATGTTGCCTCACAGCTGCTCCTCCCTCCCCCAAGCCTATTTACTTGTGTGTGCGGCACGGTTGCATCACTTGCACTCCTACGGCACACCATTGTCATGCCTGTCTGCGTATGTCCACAAGCCTGACAGCGACACAGTGATGTTGGCCGTTGAAGGTGGGCAGCCATGGGAGTGTAGGCCTATGGTAAGGATAGAGCGGACAAAGATGTAGAGTTCATGCCTGGTTGAACTCGCGCATTTGTTCGTGCGAGCCCGCCCTCCGTGTGCATGCCACATTACAACATTGTCGATTGCCGGCCGGGTGGCACTGACACTACAACAGAGACATAAGCATTAGTTACTTTCTTGTCGAAGGCAGAACTGCACCACGCCCAGAGCCTTCGGGAAATTCTTCACACCCCTACTCCGGACTGGCGTACGCCGGCCCAGCCCACTCCGCTTACGCTTACAGGGGAGGACGACAAAGCTACATGTCCAAGGGCTTAGCCACTGCCTGAGGTGACACGGTTGCGTCCGCTGTCCACAGAACAATGTAATGTGATAGGGCCTGGGTACATCATGCATACATAATGACCACACAGGCACACTTAGATAGATAGTAGAACTGGCTACATGCACATTCGCCCGTCCCCTTTTTATTACCAGGGTCACTTGTCCAGTGACGCCTGTGCTGTATGGGTGTGGGTGAGTGTAAGCAAGCCCTCAAAGAGTGGCTGGCGCTGGCAACAACTAGAATTGTGATAATTGGATCACACACACAGATTCAAGCATAAAGGGTCCATGACTTATGGTGCACTGAGGAAGGGGCACCAGATCTGAAATCACACACAAAAGATTCAATCACAAAGGGTCTATGACTTGAGCTGCACTGAGGTAGGGGCACCAGAGCTGGAATCACACACAAAGATTCTAACATAAAGGGTCCATGACTTGAGCTGCACTGAGGTTGGTGCACCAGATCGGAGATCACACACAAAAGATTCAATCATAAAGGGTCCATGACTTGAGCTGCACTGAGATAGGGGCACCAGAGCTGAGTGTGCTCATGTGAAGAAACTGTTAATGATTGTGTCCCTTCAGGATATTCCTGCTGCAGCTGCAGTGGGGTGTGATACACCTGCCTCATCTTCATCATCATCATCTTCTCAGGTCTTTCCCACTGCCTGAGGTGACATTGTTGTGTCCGCTGTCCACAGCACGAAACTCAATCATAAAGGGTCCATGAGTTGTGGTGCACAGAGTTAGTGGCACCTGAAGAGCTGAGCGGGTGCACAGCCAGTGATGATGGCGTGCCCTTGCAGGTCAGGATCTTATTTGATATGTGTGAGCCCTGCTGACTGCAGTGTGGGCCGGAGGCATCTGTCAGCAAGGGCCCTCAGCCACATGGAGTTGACTTGAGGTTAACTTAAACAATGTGGACAGACCTACTATGTGTACCCATACAATCACTATGTGTAGTATGAACATGGACCCATTAGGTGTTCCTAAAAGACCACTCATACACCAACCTAGTTGGTGTCATGATTCATCATTGGGGTCCCAACCGGGTGGCTGAGTGTCCCCCGGTTGTGCTAGGATGCCTGATTACAGCGGAGCTGGTGTTGTGCAGCTATGTGATGTGAGGTGAATTAGTAAAGTTGAAAATATCTCTGAGATTCCTTGCTTTAGACTTTAATATTGGTGACTCAGGATATGGTCAAAAGCAATCTATGTGGTGCAACTCTTAGGAGATTATTACCATTAGTTGTCTATGTGTGTCTGTCTACATATTTCAGCCTTTTTAAGAAGTGAAAGGGCTTTCTTCAGGACCAGGTGAGTGATTAGTGAGTGGCAAAGGTAAAGAATGCCACGTGAAACCTGTGCAGTACCTACACATGCACTAAGGTGTGTAGTATACGTGTCAGCGTACTGACTGATTCTTGAAAAATGACCTGTTATGGGAGGAAAAGGACAAGACAAGACATATATTTTGCCACAACATAAAATGCAATCTTAAGGCAATCTTAAAAGGTGCTGTAGTCATTGTCTATGTGCCTACTACAGTGATTGTCGTACTGGAATGTGTATCAAGCTCTCAGTGGCTCCCTGTGCAGTTTTAATGAGTGCAAGCGCGCATTTGCCAAGGTAGTAATATCGTGGCCCCTTAGGGGCAAGTGACTACAACAACAAGGGTGCCTGGGCCTAGATGCCTGTTGAGGGTAATGGTGGCACCCTGTGGAGCCCCTCGGATGTGCTTGCTGTGGCACCATGTAGTGAGTGGGGGCAATTTGGGAACTATACCAAGTGGTCCACGGCGCACTGGGCTGTAGTGTAGTTCCTATATTCCCAATAGGCACTGTGCATTGGAATATCATAAACGATAGTTTAGACGTAAGACTGAGGTCGACTAGGTCTCTATTGAATATGTTAGACTTAATTATAAATGCCAGCTAGCTCAGAGTTCACTAGAAACTTTCTCGAGTGAACAGGAATGAGTTAACTTTCCTGAATAGACAAGAAGGGATTAGCTTATGACAACCGCATAAACATGACAACTTTGCTCCCTCCAGAATAAGGAGTATATCTCCAGAGTCATGTGAAAACAATGGATAGCTATTTCACTCAGTCAATCGTGCATGCTTAGTTTCACCAGAGTGCAGAGAAATAGAGGGACAGGCGTTTTCAATAAAATTTGTTATTTAGTGAGCAGTCTTTCTTTCTCTAGCATTGTTTATTTGTCCTTTTAACTTTATTTTAAGTTATAATTGCACTGCGCACTCACCCCTTCTTGTTTGGCCTCCCCAGCCCCGGTCCATCACGGCTGCTCGTGCCGATTGTGTGGAGGGCGGGCGGGCGCCATCTTGGGTGTAGCCTGAAGGCTGCCAGACCGCACTTAGCGGTCCAGCTGCTCGGGGGTAATTAGCATAAATCGCGATGTGTCCTCGTGAGCGCAGCGGACGAGCGCAGCGGGCGCGACGAATGCGCGCCGAAGTCGCGCTTAAGTCAAGCCCGTCTGCGCCCGTCCGCGGCCAGACGGGGCTAGGGGCCGGGCCTTTTGCCCCTCTCATCTCTTATTCATCCGAGGGCCTTAAAACCTTACAAGGAAACTGGCCACTAGCGTTTTCCACTATTAGCACCATCTCCTCCCTTGGCCTCACTCCCCCATTGGCACCGCTCCCATTCTCCCCCTCTCCTTCCCCTTCCCCTCTGTCAGTCATCTTACTCAACACCAGGTCGGCGGTGAAACACCACCAAGACCTGTTTGTCCTTCTTGATTCCCACAAGCCTGACATACTGTGTCTAACCGAGACCTGGTTCTGCGAGTCCTCCCTCCCATCCCTCTTAGCTGCCCTTCCTCCACCGTATGCGGCCCTTCGTGCCGATCGCTTGGCAGGTAAGAAAGGGGGTGGCGTGGCGTTTATCGCCAGGTCGGAGTATAATTTTCAGCTCCTCCCCTCTACTCTCATCGATTCCACTGAGCACCTAGTGGTTCGTTCCTCTACCTTCTCTCCCCCGCTCATTTGCTTACTAACATACCGGCCGCCCCAGCCCACTCCTTTGTTTATACCAGCTTTTCAGGATCTACTGGCCACACTGGCGGTCAATTATGCCTCAGTCTTAGTACTAGGGGACTTTAATTATTGGCCCAATGACCCACATGAATGTCCAGCTTCCAAGCAGTTTACTGAATTACTGCAATCAATGAATTTTACCTCCCACATCAATGTCCCGACTCATGTACGTGGCCATGTGCTTGATCAAGTCTGGTCCCTCAATCATGCCATCTCTTCTTTATTAGTGTCCCCATGTCCATGGTCGGACCATGCCATCATCTCTTTTTCCCTCCACATCAATCTTGTCACCAAGACTCTGCCACAAAAAAACATTTGGGCACGAAGTTGGAATCGTGTCGACCTTGTCGACCTATCATCCTCCTTGTTAAATTCCTCCCCAGATCTGGCTGGCTTACCCTCCTCTTCACAAGCTGTCGTGATTGACTCCTGGCTCACGGAAGGATGTAACACAATAGCCCCTTTACGCCGGATATCGACCAAAAGACCTAAGGAGGCAAACCGGTGGTTTAATGAACTTTTAAAGGAAAAAAAGTTGTCCCTCCGGCGAGCTGAGAGACTGTGGAGAAGGAAGTATTGTCCAGTACAGAAAACGCGCTACCTTGCACTGTTGCAGGAATATAAAAAATCCATCTTAGAAGCCAAATCCGCTCACTTCTCTTCCAAAATCTTAGCGTCAGAGAATAAATCGAAAGAAATTTTCACTATCGTTAATGAGTTGGCCTTCTCAGATAGGACCAGCCCCAACCTCCCTCCTACCCAAGCCTTGTGTGATTCTCTGAATCATTACTTTTTGGACAAAATCTCCAAGATTAAGACTAACATCCCCCCCCCTCCTCGAGCTATGTTGATCCCCTTCCCCCCACTGTTCAACCCTGCTTACTTTCGATTCCCCCCCTGACGGAAGAAGTTCTCTTGGGATTACTCCCCAAAGTAAAATCGGGCTCCCCGGCCGACATTTGTCCGGCCCATATCCTTCAACGGATTTACTCAGTCTGCACTCAGCCCCCGATCACCTTCCTCAACAGCTCTCTTGCACAAGGGGTTGTAATTCCTGCCCTAAAATCGGCCTCTATCGTACCTATTTTAAAAAAACCTGGTGTTGACCCATCCTCCCCAACCAACTATCGGCCCATCTCCTTGCTGCCCTATTTAGGCAAGGTGCTTGAGCGATATATCACGTCGGTACTCAGTGCTCACGTGGAAGCAACTGGCGGCTTGGCATCTTGTCAAGCGGGATTTCGGCCCAGGCATTCGACTGAAGCCGTTGTGGTGTCGGTCCAGGACGAACTCAGGGAGGGCTTGGACCAGGGCAAACATCAGGCTCTCGTACTCCTCGACCTTTCCGCCGCGTTTGATACGGTGGACCATTCCATCTTGCTTTCACGTATCAGAGCGGCGGGAATCGGGGGCTCAGCCCTGGTCTGGCTCTCGTCCTTCCTGCGGGACCGCACCCAGGCAGTCCGGCTGGGGGATTTCACATCAACTCCCCTTAAGATCACCTGTGGTGTTCCCCAGGGTTCCTCTCTATCTCCTCTTTTGTTCAACCTGTATATCTATCCTCTCATTCTTGCACTCCAGCAGCTGGAGGTCACTGTATATAATTATGCAGATGACCTCCAGCTCGTCTTTAATCTTTCTTCCTCTCCTCACTCTATTTCTAATTTTCAAACAGTTATGATTTTCATCAGGGATTGGATGAGCCACAACCATTTGAAGTTGAACCCAGATAAAACCGAGCTAGTTCTCACGGGTGGCTCCTCCAGTCCCTGGACTTCTTCCTTTTGGCCCTCTTCCTTTGGTCCCTCTCCCACTCCCTCCCCTACAGTTAAGACCCTTGGCATAAGAATGAATAACCTCCTCTCCCTTCACTCACAAGTTAGCTCTGTCGTCTCTTCTTGTTTTTTCACCCTCCGCACTATCCGCACCGTCTCTCGTTTCTTTTCCCCTCTGGCACTAAAACTAATCATGTCTGCCCTTGTGATCTCCCGGTTGGACTATGCCAATGCCCTATATAACGGTATCCCGGCCTACAGTCTAAGGAAACTCCAGCTAGTGCAAAATCAGGCGGCTCGGCTAGTCTATGGCCTCTCCCGCTCTCATCACTCCACGCCACTTCTAAAGGCTCTACACTGGCTGCCTATCCGGCAACGCTCTCTTTTTAAGATGGGCTGTATGGTCTTTCAGTCACGCCAGGGAACTGCCCCTGCTTTTATCTCCGCCCTGTTAAAGGAATATGTTCCCTCCAGGGAGCTCCGGTCCTCGTCCCAAGCTCTCCTACAGGTTCCCCGTTTTAAGAGGAAAAAATGGGGTGGGTCCAAATTTTCATTTCTGGCACCCACCTTTTGGAATTCCCTCCCTGCCCATTTACGACTGGCCAAAGATTATTCTTTCTTTCGTAAGGGCCTGAAGACTTTTTTGTTCAGCCAAGCCTTTCCATTGTGAACTCACTTTTGAATCTATTTCTGTTTATCTCTCTGCCTCTGCACTCCATGTTCCTAAAGCGCCAAGAAACCGTCTGGTGAACGTCGCGCTATAGAAATATTTTAAATTCTAATTCAAATTCAATTCATTCATGCAAGAGAAGTGAATTGCCACAATTGCAATACTTGTCATAAAGTAAAGTGCGTACAGTAAAAGGAGTATTATGAAATAATACTGTAAAAGTATCTATATGGTTTCTGAGCCATATGATACTTAAAACGGATAAAATATATACAATACATACAATAATAAAAGATGACTAAACATACTCAACTGGTGCTTCTTAAATACTCCTACCCCGGTGTACCTAACCTAAGCCTAGTACGTGGGAAGGAGTAAGTGGGCTGCCGTTTAAGTTAAGTTAGTTTTGCCAAGAATCTGAATCAAGAATTCTCTAAGGATTTAATCACCTCCGTACCTTGGTTTTTAGAATGAAGGAGTTCTTGTATCTCTTTTTCAGGGCTCGATCTCCCAGCGACCCGCAAGGGTGACTGGAAACACTGGAGCTGGATTTCTCTGTAGGAGAAAAGACAGCGTCTCTCTCAGTGCATCAAATGGGAGGGTCGGCTTCCTTCGGCACTCGCATCCGCTGGGCTTTGGGTAAGTAGATAGCCGCTCTGCTCCAAACCACTGTGTGTTGCTTAAGGCAAATGCTGGTATATTTATACCTGGAAGGTGCCGAGTTTGACGTAAGGTTGGACATAAGACTTCACTAAGAACTGTCACTAAGAACTGGCAGTTCTTTCAGGACTCTCAGGAGTTCTAGAACAAATCAAAACATAAGCAGGGAGAATTCCCGGGCTGCTGGAGGCTTGGTTTGTTTAAAGAACGTGTTGTACTTTCTAGGAGTCTAGGGAAGTAGCCTTGCCGTATTTGGACTGCATTGGCTATGACTAAATATGGATATGATTCTTATGCCTATATAAGGATATGATTTCTTATAACCACATAAGGGCATGAATCGGGAATATTTAATTAGGGTCCTAGATATGTTCACAACACCAACTCCACGTATAATGTCCATCATTACTAAATACTAAGCAATATATAAACATATAAGTATGCATGTGTTTTCCAGCCCACCCCAAAATACATAAAATGCATTTGAAATGGTATAGATACATGAAAATGAGTATTATACTGTATGTTTTCAAGCAGTGGTATCATTCAGAAAATATTTTTTGTTCATTTAGAATGTTGACTGAATGAATCACGAAAATTACATTTATGAAATGGCTCTTAATACAGAAGAGAAGGTCGAGACTATTTCATCACATATTTATACAAGATTGTACATGTGCTAGAGGCTGATTCAAAATAATGTCTCTAGAGTCTCTAAAAATAGAAGTTCTGTTCTCTAAGAATAGTTCTACTTTAAGCAGAGTACCATGTGCCAAAAAAAAAAGGTAAATATTTTGGGAACTGGAGAAAAATAATTACGCTTTCGGGAAGAAAATAGTCCCAATATTTTTTAGAAGTGCTGTTCATCAAAACTGAAGGCCGAATTCAAAGTTCAGGTGACGCTGTGTGCTCGCTATTTCAAATATTATTCCCGTTGTTAGGAGAGAACAGTACCTCAGATAGGCCGGAAAAAAATTTGTCTACAAAAGTAGGTGAAAGTTGGGCCAACTCCGAGAAATCAGAAATAGTGCATACATGCGATGCATTGCCATCTTCGGTGTTTAGATCAGCAATGGTCACAGAAGGTTTACCTGTGTGGTGCCGCTTTCATCTCATACTTCACCGCCACCTAATCGTAATGGTGAAGTCTCAACGTATGCCGTCATCAGAATATGTAGCCACTGGGGACAACACATTGCATGAGCCGTTACCAAACCAAGCAAAGCATCGATATCCATTGGTACTGCTGATGGAAGTGTAAGACAGACGTCCAACACGCATTCTTCTCCGCATAGCAGACATTGAAGCACAGGTAAGATGCAATCTTGCCAGATTGGTCTGAATGAAAGAAACCAGGTAATATTCAGATCTCTTAGCCTGGCCAATCCGAGGACTTTAGTGATACATTCTCGGTATCGTACTGCTAGGATCGTTCCTTCCATTGTAGCCTGAGTTTTGTCTGTGGCTTGGCTTGCCATATCGGAGCAGAAGGAACTCTGTATCTCTGCCGCTGTCCTTGCAACTTGCAGGTCATACGTCTCTTTGGACGAGGTTAAAGGCACAGTTGTCTGTAAAAGAATCGACTTCATTCTGCTTAAAGTATCAATTCGAATAGAAGAGATATTCACAGAAGGCCATATTGCTGCCTTCATGTCTGGATTGCTGTTTGGATACAATACTTGCATACAACAAATGACCCTGGAAGTAACGCTCACGAGATAGGCTCTTCCTGGCATCATGCCTCAACAGCTGTGGTCACTTATTATAACATAGCTACTGTTGGAAAGTTTTCTGAAAAAGGGCTCTATCTGTGCAGCAGGGGTGCCGTGGAGATGACATGAAAGGTTGTTTGATGAACCTTCGCAGGCTCCATGCAAGTCAATACCTTGACACAAAAGTGTACCGCATAGAGATTTTTTACAATTGTTACCACTAAGAAATACCTCTTTTTCCCCTCACTATAACATCTTTGTGTATAAAGCAAATTCCAGGTTGACTTGATGTATCCTTTACCCAACCTTTCATACAGGCCTGCTGGTATATACTTTTGGCAGTATTGAAACTGAAACGTTGTTATCGGGATTGTAATGGTGCCATGTATTATCCATTCAATGACAGGTCGTTCTGACATTGTCAATGGTAATTTATCTAGTTTTTCAATGCTCTGCACCATATAGTCTGCTCCTTTTTGTGCCAACGAGATTTGTCTATCAGTAAGGTTAAAGATAGAAAATAATGACGTTGTGTTGATTAGACGCCATGGCACGTAGCCTGAACTGAGGTTTTGTAACGTCCAGCCTAGCTGTACAGTAGAACGCAATTGGGATTGACAATGTTGTAACATTAGCATATCCTCTTCTATTATATCAATAGCAGATGATACAATGCTGTCCAGTGAATACATTCTGGAGGACAGAGTCGTTAACCCATTGTCCACTAAAGAAAGTGATTTTTCCAAATTAATACGATCAATTTCTCGTATTTTTTTCTGCAGTTTCAATTTGTGATACTTTCCAAGCTTCATTGTAAGATGTGTATATACCTGCGTATATAAAACATTTTTGGCGCTGTTTGCGAGGTCCCATTATGAAATCTCGCAAGTCAGCACCTTGTTTAAGTAAAGTTATGTGTTGCTTAATTTTGGGTAGTGTTGATTTCTGTAGCCAATCGAGGCATAGTTTTCCAAACACTGTATGTTGTAATTATCCCTGGATGTTGTCTCTGGGAATATCTTGGGTCTGGCCTGCTCTGTTTGAACCCCTGTATTTTGTTCAGGAATCTATCTTGACAGTTATTATTGTCTGTGGGCCAGATCAACCATTTGTTCCAATCAGGAATAGTTCTGTTTTGTTGTTAAATATTGGACCCGTCTAACCCCTCATCTGTATTTTTATTAGTCATAGGCTTTGGTATAGACGGGTTGTTTAAATCTTTTATCTTGGCTAGGCCAAGACAGGTTGTCTGTTGAATGGTGTCATTCAGGATTATTATTTGTTCTAGGATCATGCAGGCTCTAAATAATTATTCTAAACCTTGTACCTGCCACTCTTTTGTACCCCAGATGGTTTTTGTCTCAATGTTGTTTTCAAAATTCAAAACCAAATGTAGACATTTTTTCATAAAATTTTTCAGAATAAATCAGTTTAGTATTTGTCAACATGTTTTTCATTCCTGTCTTATTTAACATTTTGAAATAAAACGTTTCTGGATTAGTGATATTAAACCCTGAGAAGTATGGGAATTTTTCATAAAATGTTTTTGAACTGCCTTTTGGCGGAGTTGGACAATGTTCCCACTGATTATAACTGAAAACATTTCTAGGATTAGCAGATTTATGCAGATAATGATGCCCAAAGTGATTGAAGCAATACATTTCTTCATAATTCGAAGAACCCTGTAAATAATCATATTCTGTAAATTTTGCTGACATTTCTAAATCTGACATCATATTATTAATATTTTCAAAGTCCCAATCATCAGAGAATGTACTAGGTGATACAAAGGCACTTTAAGAGATCTTAAATTGATGTGGATATTTCAAGAGTTCAACCGGGCCATAGATTTTGTAATCAGTTTTTCCCCATGCTATACCACCAGGTATAGGATTTGCTGTGATGTTCACTGATGATAGTTCTCGTTTTTCGATGTGAGAAGATCTGTGTGGTTTCAGGACCAATTTGATGTTCTGACTTGCTGTGTCCATTGTACTATATTTTCCATCAATAAATCTACCCAAACCTAAAACCAAGATGAGCCACAGAAGGAGGAAAAGTATGCCTAACACAATCCATAATTCAATCCATGGTGAAATCAGATATGTTTCTCCGAGTTGATGAAAGAGCTCTGTAATTTTCTTTTTGAAAGTTTTGTTTGCTGGCTTGTCTCCATGTTCACTTGGATCATCAGAAAAGTTATCGAAATTGATGAAGTAGCCAGATGCAGTTCTTTCAATTGGTGGAATTGCTTCCACACGGAACGCCTACTTTGCATCTCATTAGCGTTAGTTGTCACTCTCATCCGTGGCAATAGTTTTTGTGGCAGATATTGCTGGAGAACTGGCAAAGTCAGCAGTTTGTACAAGATTGAGAATAGGGTGATAAATCTATCGCCACTTTTGCGGTGCTACAGTGCAGATAAATCGGCGATAAGTCCTTGAGATTATGCCCCTGTGATTTGCTACTAGATTCCCCACATTAAGGTCCTGATTCATAGAATTAACTTAAGACAAAATCCTAAACTTACTACTTTTGACATTCACAGAATGCACTTACTACTTTTGGTATTCACAGAATGCACTTACTAACTTTGGTATTCACAAAATGGTTTTATGACTACTAACTTTACGTCCGCACTCGGGCCGGAGATTCCGGCCCGGAGGTGGAGATTCCGGCCCGGAGGTGGGACTTCCATCCCGGAGGTGGGACTTCTGGCCCGCAGGTGTTAATTCCGGACGGTGGCGGAGATTTAGCCATGGCCGAAAGCTTCACTTCCGGGCCGGAAGTTTGTAGAATGGAGTCGTAAATCCATTCTGTGAGTACCGATAGTAATAAGTGCATTCTTTGAATACCAAAAGTAGTAAGTGCATTCTGTGAATGCCAAAAGTAGTTAGTTTAGGATGTTGTTTTAAGTTAGTTCTGTGAATCATGCCCACAAATGCTAAACAAGAGTAGATGAGCCTTTTCCTTGACTATTATGATGATAACAGAAATGGATGCAGCCACCCCTAAGTGCACATGCACCTACCCCGGCTCCACATCCCATAGCGGACTTTGTTCGAAAATACCCTTATCAAAGAAGCTAAAACAAACAATGTCAAAGAATAGTGGTTCAACTCTCTCATAGCAACCACCCCATCATTTACAATTTTATAGAGAAACAACAAAAAGCGACAAGTTCCTAAGACCTCCGATAGAAACAGCCTTTAGGTCAAATGTTACGTCCTAAACTTTTAAATAAACAAAGCACATACACAAGCTCTCAAAATGTAATTTTTTCAAATCTTCCATGGCCTACATAAAATGAAATCAATAGCCTACAAATTTATCTAACCTTACTATACAAAAAAAAGAACTCAATCTGCCTTGACAAAATTAAACAATATATCTAATACCAGAAAAAATTGCGTTGAAAACAAAACTCAAGTAAACTGAAAAATAAAAGGAAACCGAATAAGATTGAACTTAGAAAAAAATGCCAATGCATTTTCCTTCAAAATGTAGAACTTTAGATTAAAGCATCTACCTGCACCCCAAAATATTCAGAGATTCGCCATGTTGAACAAACAACTACCTGTACATTACTAAAATCTTTAACTTGCAGCAATTTACTAATTGCAAACTAAAAACGTACCCCCTTATTCAGCATACATTAAAACACCTAACAACTATCGGACGGGAAACATGGCGGCAGTCGGCTGACTGCTGCAGTGCTCCGCTCCGATCTCACCTTCAAGTCCCTCTTGCTCGTACTGCTCGTTTTGATCGCTGTGTGATGAGGAATGAGTAATCCTTAGCTGTTAGCTGTTGTTGTGCGTCTTCCCGAGTTTTTTTTTCTTTTTTCGAGCTTCCCTTCCATCTCCCTTTTGGTTACATACCCGCTCCTGCAGCCGCACACGGGCGTTCACGGATGTGCCTCGGCGAAGGAGACGGGCGCCAGGTCATCGGCCAGGTCATCGGCGAGAGGAGCTCGGAGAGCCCAGGGAGCAGGTCGTCTAGCGGAACCGGCAGCGGCAGCGGTAGCGGTCAATGCCCTTCGGCTCCAGATCAATGCTTTTCTGCTTCAAGGAGGGAGAGCGTACCTGGGCTTTTTCGCTGGAGGCAGGCCGCCCTGGAGCTGCGGTGGAACAGGCGAGTGAGAAGCCTTTGTGGCAGCTCGCATTCAAGCTCACATTCAAGCCTTGTGGAACAGAGTGGCGAGGGCGCCTCTAACGTTCCAAACTACTCTTTAACAGCGGAAAAAGAAGAAAAGGAAGATAAAATAGACCAGGAGGTGACAATTGAAGGTGCTGCCTGTGAAGGAGATGAAAGTAAGGTAAAGGGAGGGGGGGGCTTGCGTGAGGCTAGTCTGCTCCCTAAATGCATGAGTGACTCTGCAGCGGACGATAAGCTCAATAAGCCTGTTGTTACTACAAACCTTGAAAATAGTCTGCAAAATAAAAAAACAGCAAGGTGCGCGGCTAGGACAGGTTCCTCATATAAAAGAAAAGGCAAAGGCAAGGGGAGGTCACCAAATTTTGAGGAGGATTTGTCTACCAAGCAGACAGAGGGAGCGGGCTTCTCCTCAAGCTCAGTTAAATCTCTCAGTCTAAAATCCTTGAGGACGTCATCATACCTTACAGCAGAAGTTAAGGCTAAGAGAGGAAGGAAGCGTAACAAAGATAAGCTCCTAGCTGAATCCAACGCTAAAATCACCCCCTCCCTGCGGTCCTACTTCAAGGTCGTCCCTCAAGTTTTAGAAATAGGACAAGATCACCCACAGAGAGATTTCACCTGTCAGAAGCACAACCCTGGGTTAAAGGCTATGGCGTCTTCTGAGCAGGACTCGGCCCTAGTTTCAGCCTCAGTCTCAGCTTCAGCCTTAGTCCCAGCCACAGCTATAGCCTTAGCCTCAGCCTCAGCCTCAGCCTCAGCTTCTTTGCCAATCTCTGAGCATGTTGATCCTATAAACCCCATAGATGATATGGTACTACTGAAAGAACTACAGGAAGAACTTGATGTTGATGTTGAGTCTACATCACAAACAGTAGTATACCCTAGCCTAACAGATGGTGAAGGGGCACACAGAGTACACAGTGATCAGCCCGGGTCACTGGATTATAGGGGTGAGCCTGCTGTTATGGCAAGCAAACAGGGAGACCAATTAAATTACTCAACTTCCGTTACCACTGAAGAAAAAGAGAATGAGAATGAGAATGAGAATGTTGAACCCCTCTCACCTTTACATTCAGTCCTGAGCCCACCGCTTGACAACCATCAACCCTGCCAGAGAGAAGAGGGTACTCTAGTTTCCACCCTGGTACCTATTTCAATGGCATCATTGCAGCAGATGTTTGCTTCTTTGTCTGCCGAAATTAAGGAAGGCTTTGCAGAGTCTGCATCAAACCAAAGGGACATAAGGAGTTTTTGTGAGACTCTGGATGAAAAAATTTGTAATTTGTCAATAAGAACACAAGCCCTGGAAGAAACTGTAGGTCAAATGTCTATGCGGGCAGAAGGTACTCAGGAAGACATACAAAAGCTAAAAAGGGAAGATTTGGCCATCTCAGAAAGAATGGAGGTATTGGAAAATAACGCCAGGCGCAGTAATCTGCGTATTTTGAACGTTCCTGAGGGCAGTGAAGGAACAGACATCAAAGGGTATATAATTTCGTTATTAAAAGACTCTCTTAACCTTCCCCATACTCCTGAGGTACTTGCTTCGGACATTCAACGAATCCATAGGGATCCTTTTAGACACAATCCACAAAGGGCCAAGCCAAGGAAAATTCTTGTCAATTTTCACACCTATTCTCTCAAGGAGCACATCTTGAACTTAGCTCTAAAGCAAAAGTCGCTAGTAGGCAAAGGCTTTAACTTTCAGGTACGCTCTGATCTGTCAAGATACACTCTAGAAAAGCAGTGGGAGCTAGGAAGAAGAATGGAAGCCTTTCGCAAACTAGGAGCAACAGTGCAGATGGGTTTTCCCGCATCTCTCAAAATAATGATGAACAACAAAATGCATAATGTTCGATCAGTACAGGCAGCCGACGAGCTTTTAATGTCACTGGGTGGAAGGAAGGAGTAATAAAGGTTCTAGCCCTGGTCTGTGAAGAGGTGGGGAAAATAACGGGGAAAACAACTCATAATGCACATAATTAACCGGGAAAAAAAAAAAAAAGAGGAAGAATGAAAAAAATAAATAAATAAATAAATATATTAAAAAAAATGGGACATATAACTTAAAAAAAAAAAAAAAAAAAGTTTTTCATGCTTGATATACTTATAATAAGGCGAGCTATCATATTATAATAAAAAGTGGGACACATGAGGTGAGGTCGGAGAAGAGCTAGGAGCACTTACTTCCGGAATTTTCCGGGTAGTGAGGTCAGGGGTTTCCCATAGGCGGGGGGGTCACGGGGTGGTGGCGGGAGGTGGTGAAAAAAGAAAAATATCCATTTCCAATAATGCTCCAGTCGGTACACTTTGTAGCTTTGTTTTTCTTTTTATATATAGACAGAAACACTTGTTACGTTTAATGGTTAATATTTTTTTGGGGAAACATGAGTAGGCCTAGAATTTTGTCCTGGAATGTTAATGGTCTCCGCACCAAACCCCGAGCTAATAAAATTATACAATATCTTCGGGATGTGGATGCCGAGATCATTATACTCCAGGAGACACACTTAACCGAGATTGAGACTCTGGAATTAGTGAAGAAAAATAGGTGGATAAACTTCTCAATTACAACGTCCCAATCACTAAACACGCGGGGGGTTACAATACTTTTTAAAAAATCTTCAAATTTAAATTTTAGGATCCTACAACAAAAAGTGGATAAGGGAGGAAGATGGGCCATAACTGCGGTGGAGATAAGAGGGGCGGTTATAACCTTGGCTGGGTACTATGGGCCTAACTGCGATGATACTTCCGCACTAGAATCCCTATTTCAACAACTCTTGAATTTCCCAGAGCCGGTGATCATAACTGGTGATTTTAATATCACCATCAACCCTCTACTGGACAAATCTACAAATAGTAGACAACAAGTTCCCTCCAAAACTAGAAACTGTCTACTGGGGCTAATGAAACAATATGGCTATGTCGATGTTTGGAGGCTGAGAGAGGGCCAAAAACAGTGTTTTTCCTTTAAAAATCTAAAATATAGACACAGCTCAAGGATAGACTTTATTCTAACCAGTAGATCTTTGGTCGACTCCATAACGTTAGTAGAGTATATTCCATCTCATCTATCGGACCACTCAGCAATGAAGCTAGAAATGGAGTGGGGAACTAGGTTTTCTTCGCCGAAACTCTGGTCATTTGACAGGTCATTTCTAACATCGGCTGAAGATATAGAACTCCTTCAATCTGAGACTCGCGAATTTTTTTCTTTCAATAGGTATTCAGCCCCAGCAGGTACAGTATGGGACGCTTTCAAATGTTTTCTAAGAGGAACAGTCAAAAACAGGGTAGCTCATAGAAGAAGGCAGTATAGGGAAGAAATTTCATCTATTGAGAACAGTATGTCAGTTATTCAGTCCTGTATAGACAATGACAGATCTTTGGATAATCATAATCTATCCCTGAAACTAGCAGAGCTTAGTAAGCTTAAGAATAACTTGTCCTCGCTAATGGAGAAACGAGTATTGCAAAAATGGGAGACAAGCAAACTCTCTCATTTCCAGTATGGTGAGGGAGCGGGCAGGTTGTTGGCCTGGAAGGTAAAATCAGACCGGGTTCGGAATAATATTGCCTCAGTAACCTCTGATAGGGGTACCTTCACCAGTGACGCAGAAATTAGAGAGACCTTTAAATCATTCTTTCAGTCAATATATCAGGAAAATCTTAATATCAATACAAATGATATTAGTAACTGGTTTGAGGGTATCTCTCTTCCCTCTCTATCAAAAGAACAGAGCCAATTTTTAGAAGAGGAAATAAGTCTTGTCGAGGTAGAACAGGCCATTAAAGGTTCTAAAGGGGGAAAGGCGGCAGGAACTGATGGGTTACCGAGCGAGGTATACAAACATCTGATCTCAGAGATATACCCAATTTTAACAGCTTTGTTTAATCAAATATTGAGGGAAGGGGTAGCACCGCCAGCCTCCTGGGATAAAGCCACTATAACGCTCATTCTAAAGCCAGGGAAGCCCCCTTCTGATTGTGGCTCATATCGGCCTATTTCCATCTTAAATGCCGACTACAAAATCTTTGCCACTATATTAGCCAAACGGCTTGGCCAGGTAGCCCCTAATATACTTCACTTGAACCAAAAAGGGTTTATAAAAGGGAGACAACTAAATGAGCTTACATATGAGCTAATTGGATCTATTGATGTGGCGATAAAGGAGACTCTCCCCTTGTCTGTTCTGACGTTGGACGCCACCAAGGCCTTCGACAGGGTAAATTGGTTATACCTGTCGGAGGCCTTGAGGGGGTTCAGCGTTGGTGAAAAATTTCGAAGGGCAATAGATCTGTTATATAGAAGTCCTTCAGCTTCAATTTTGATCAACGGGGACCTTACAGCGCCATTCAATATAACCAGAGGAACCCGGCAGGGTTGTCCCCTGTCTCCTCTCCTTTTTGATTTGTACATAGAACCTTTTGCACAAACCCTAAGAGACAGTACACTTATTAAACCTTTTATTTTTGGTGAGTGGGAAAAAAAGGTGGCACTTTATGCCGATGACATAATGATTTTTACGTCAGACATTAATACAGCCTATCCAGAAGCAATAAATCTTGCTCTTAAATTTGGGAAAGTTTCTGGATACGAAGTCAACGCTTCTAAGACGGAATCCATGTCATGGAATGAAGTCTTGGATACGGATAACGGGACATCTAGACCTCAATTACGTTACTTAGGGGTAAATATAGTTAAAGACATTGATCGTATCGCTTCATTAAACTTTTCTACAATAGCAGCACAGTGTCGTAAAAATATGAGGGATTGGTCGCATCTTCCACTTACTATTCTTGGTAAAGTTAATCTAGTAAAAATGTGTATCTTACCTAAGGTCTCCTTTTTATTTAATTCAATCCCACTTTTCTTTGATCCTAAATTAATTTCTAAATTACAAAGTGCGATTTCTACTTTCATTTGGAATAGTAAAAACTCAAGAATTTCCTGGAAGAAAATACGACGCCGCAGAGAGAAGGGAGGGCTAGCAGGACCGGGTCTTCAGATCTACGCATGGGCTTTTCAACTTACACATGCTCGTATGTTACTAAAAGTGCCAGTAGCAACAGGGGTTGGCCAAATGTTCTCTATGTTATTGAACTCTGAGGGTATTGGACAGAGCAGTTTCTTGTTTAAATTTGGAGACCCAAAATTTTAAAAAAAAATAAAACTAAAGACCTTAAAGGGGATAGCTACTACATGGTACAGAATGAGGCAGGCAATTAAACTAGGTTATTATTCAGAGAGAACTCCAATATGGGATTTACCATCTCCCCCAGCCTGGGCAGAAGACACATTAACCCAACCACTAAGAGTAGCAGGCATTAATACCTGGGGTGATTTATTTAAGGACGGTATACTACTGCCTTGGGACTACTTAATAAATAAGGTGGGGCCAAATTTCTCCAGATTTAAATATATACAAATTTCAAGTTGGTCCCAAACATATAATACTCAGACATCTCGAAATAGCAGTTTACCTATAGGAGCCATCAGTGAATTAGTAACTTGTCTGCTAGACAGCCCCCTTGCTAAAAAAGAAGTTTCATTGTGGTACAAGAAGATAATGGAGGAAATAGATGGTAACTTTTGTCTCCCAGTGACATTATGGGCCGATGCATTGCCGGAAGTCGACTTGGAGGAGCTTTGGTTAGCTTCATGTGAAGCACTGTGGGACTTGGTGAAGCCAGCTTGGCTGCGTCGTAATCATATCTTCACTATTCATAGGGCTTATTATTCCCCTCTGAGACTATCAAAATTTTCATCGACAGGCCCGGTATCATGCCCAAGATGTCAGATGGTTGACGCATCTGATACTCATATGTTTTATGAATGCCCAGAAATCACATTATACTGGGAGTCAATAGGAAATGATCTATCTCTGGCCTTGGGTTATCATCTCTCTATAGATCTTGCTCTTGTCATTTTTGGCCTGAAGAACAAAGTACGGAACGCAGCTTCAAACCTCATTTTCTATTCCATCTTGGCAGCCCGGAGGGAAATCTGTAGGCATTGGAAAGAGGCCCAGCCTCCTACAATCCACGAGTGGCGAACCTCGGTGCTTCAGATCTCTAAACTAGATCTAGCTAGAGGTGGAAATGCAAGTCGAAGATCCTTTTGGTTACAGTTGGCACGGTCATGTTGAGCCTGGGGTTTTTTTTTTGTTTGTTTTTTTTTCCCCAGGAGTCCTATGATTAATGCGAGCATTCCCGCCATTGGTTTCTTTTTTATTTTAAGGAACAAATGGGGCTACGGTGTCACGGGCACTATCTTCCAACGAACAGCCCTATGTGGGAATATCCAGGCCTGTGTGTATGTACTGATGGGACTATTCACTCCCCCTCCAACTAGACTTCCCTCCCAGCTTACGCTGAGACAGTATTAAAGCACAGCCGGTTCTTCCCATCTCTGTGGCATATTCCTGGATTGGATAGATTGGAGCTATGCACGCAAATGAGGATAAAAAAAAAAAAAGAAAAAAAAAAAAAAAAAAAACACCTAACATAGACACATAGACTAAGAAACTACTGCTATATATCAATTGATATATGAATTAATAACCAAGTACACTTAAACACATTAAATTATACCCACCATAACTATTATTATTAGAGACATATATTATATAAGTCTTACCAGATTCAAAGAACCAGGAACCTGCAGCTGCTATCCTTGATGGCCCCTAGGTGTTAAAATGGAAGAAGGGGTATTCTATGGATTTAAAGCAAAATAATGGCGGGGAAATAAAAATAAAACACAGATTACAAAACATCCCTGCCAATGTATATTTATTGTATTAAATATTAGTAAGATGTTATTCAAAATGTGAACACTATATTTAATTTTGAATTTACTTACAATATGTACAAAATGTTTACAATTATAAAAATAATTAAAACAATATTTACAGAATGTAATATTCAGCCTATGTGTTTTCTATCATTTCTATCACATAAGAATATTAATATAAACAAACGTATTTATTTCAATATGAGTTTATATATGTTAAATTATATTTTTCTGTTAGTGTAATTTTACAAACAACTCATGCATATTATAATTTATAATATTCATGTGTTTTTCTTATTTATGTAAATAAAACCTTTGAAAGATTTATAAATGGTAATGTTATTCTCAGCATAATAAATGTTGTTTAGGTAAAAAAATACAATAATTTTACTTTTATATTTCATGCAGTTTAATATACCTGTAAATATGTTCTCATTGTCCCTCCAGATTACAAATACATATATACTGAATTGTATATTTATAAAATAGAGTGTTGCTAATGTTAAAACAGAATTTAATAGGCAAATTATAATTACGTAAACAGTACAAATAGATATGCTCTCATTTAGTTTTCTAACTGTAGTCCTCAAACACTAGTGAAAAAGAATAAAAAGACAAGTTTGGGAAAGTGCACATATTCGAGGTCTGATTTACTATTGTAGTGATTGTAACTCCAGTCCCACAAACATTCGGGAATGTGCATATATTAAAGGGATCTGATTTACAATTAAAACTCCACTCCAATCTCAGTGCAACCCCACAAACATAGTGGACATTATGTATATGGGGGACATACTTACTATTTAAATCCAAAACATTGTAGAAAGTACATATTCTGGGCGAAGCTAGTTGTCTTTAATCTCACAGACATTGGGGAAGATGCATTAGTTTCAAGTTCTGGATTACTCTTCTAACTAAACCCCATAAAGATAGGGGAAAGAATAAATATTGCAGGAATCTGATTTACTCTTCTTCTTCCAATCCCACAAATATGGGGGAAAGCACATCTATGGGGGAACATATGTATTATTCTAACATTAATCCCACTGCCATGGGGCAAAATGCATATATCGAGGGTAAATGATTTATTATGTCCTCCCTAATGCCACAAACATTGAAGGAAGTTATAGGGGCAATATTTATCAGTCTAAATCTAACCCTGCAACCAGTGGGTAAAATGCATTTATTGGAGGGGCTCTGATTCAGTATTCCATATAACCGTCACAAAGATTGTGAGAAGTCCTTAAATTGTGGGATCTGATTTACTCTTGCAACTACAATTCCACTAATCTGGGGAAAAGGGCATAATAACTGTTTCAACTTCAATCCGACAAACACTGGGTAAAGTACATACAGTGGAGGGGATTTGATTTAATATTGTAACCTCATTCCACTCATTTTATTTCATATATTGGGCAGTGGTCTTCTTTACTATTTTAACCCACAATACCACAAATATTGTTGAAAGTGCATCTACCAGTGGGGTCTTATTTACTTTTCTAACTTCAATCCCCCAAACACTGCATAAAGTCCATATACTGCAGGATGTGATTAAGTATTTTTTGCCAATCCCACAAGAATTCAGCAAAGTGAAAATATTGGTAGAGTTGGATTGAATTTAATATTATAATTCCAATCCCATATTGCGGATACATTGTGGGGATCTGATTTACTAAAGTAATGCCAGGCCCCCAAGCTATGGTTAAAGTTCATGTAGTGGACAATCATATTTACTATTCTAACTCCTTACACCACAACATTAGAGGAATTGCATATATTGAGAGTGGGGTGACAATCTACTAATCTAACTCCAATTCCACATTGACAAACGTATATATGTTTTTGGGATCAGACATACTATATTAACTCTAATCCCACAAAATATGGGAAAGTGGATATATTTACTCTTTTCCAATACCTCAAATAATGGAGGGATTCAATTCACTTAACAGGGAGGCTGATTTAGCGGGAGGCTGATTTACTATTTAAATCCTAAAGACATTGAGAAAATTGCCTATATTGGAAGTGTATTTTGGTAATCTAACTAAATCCCATAAACATTGGACATAGTGCATATATTGCGGGGGCTGATTTACTATTCTATTCGATTTACTATTCGATAGGTGGTGTGTGTGGCGGGGTCTCTCCTCCCTTGCAACAATCATTGAGAAAAGTACCCAGATTGTAGGGGGTTGTTATCACTATTCGAGCTCCAAACCCACACTCTTTGGGATGTTCATACATTTGGTGGTCTGTTTTACAATTCTAACTCCAATTCCAGAAATACTGGAGAAAAAACATATATAATAGGATATAGGTGCCACATCTATACCTAGCAATGTAACAAATAGTGTTTGCAAACTGTGCACCAGTATTTGCAACCAGTATATGATTGTAACCATATGTACTAATGAGTGGTGTCAGTAAATCTCCAATCACAGGTTGATGCAAATCAATCTATGTAATGAATATTAACTAGGCAAGTCATCATGTACGATCCCCCCATGATTGGCCCCCAAGCACATGGATGGCAACCTACAATGAACTGCAGACGACCATCCTTGTGTTTACATTCCTAAATGGATTGTTTTATAAATTGCTGTTGTTCCTCAAAGGAGCTGGTGCTTCTTTAAATAAATGTAATTTCCATTTGGGAATACATCAGGGATAGCAGGAATTGGTCCTTTTGATCAAAGGCTGCTCTTTCCAGGCCACTAACATGATTCTCAAAAGGGAATAGTGACAGCCTCATAACTGCAAATTAATTCCTAGTCCTTTTCAAGCTTAAATTGCATCTCAATGTTTTGGGACCCCAGTTTTGGTCACAAGCAATTGATCCAACCATTGATATAGCACACAACAATGCCCTTCCTATTTGCACTTTAGAATGACTAAAAGGTGTTGAGTAAATTATAAAATTACATTTTTGCAGTCATAGTCCATGTAATTGTGCAAAAACGTCAATAAATATGGCCCCACATTTATACTACTAACACCATTACCACAAACATAGGAGAAGGTACATGCAGGGGAAACATCTTTACAGTTCTCATCTATTAAATTATTTGTTTTTTTATACAATTGATCAATACATTTATTCAGAAATAAAAAAATATATATTAAGAGACAGATAAACAAATAATGTGAATCCCAATTAATACAATCTATTTATTAAACCAACACTTATAATTTTGAAATTGAAATGAATGCTGAAACTCAATGATGTTTTTTAAAATTGTTAAACAGTATTAGCAAATGATGAATTTAAAACACATTATGAACACTTTATTCCTTTGATACTATTATAAGATAAATATTCTAATACTAAAAAAGTACTCTAAAATTCTCAAATAAACCGCAAAACCTGTTAAAAAACGAAATCATTTAAAATATAAAATTTCATAAACCAGAAAAATAATTAACAAAAATTACATGACATTTCAACTCCTTAAGTAAAGTAAATTCATAATACATTAATAATTTATTTTTTGAAATCTAATAATTGTATATTAATTGTACTTTTTTCAAAAACATTAACATATAACATTTACATATTTATTAATGAATAAGAAATCTACCTATAAATGATAACAATTGAATAAAAAGTACTTTAATTTTCAAAATATTCATATCTCAATCACTTTCCACTCATTCTCTCAAAATAAACCCCAACCCACAAAAATAGATTAGCTAATACCATTTCAATTTATATTAATATTTAACCTCTTGGGTGTAATAGATGTGCTGGACAGGTCCACCACCTCTCAGGTGTTTTGAATATTCCAGCATGTCCTGATACCAGAGGCAGGAAATTCCTCTAGAGCTTGCACCAGGGGGATTTCCTTTTTTGTATTTCCACCAGGAAACATATGTGTCGATATAAGAGGGGAAGCTCCCAATGGCACTGTACTAGTGCTCTCCTTCATTCCAGGCAGAACAGTTTCTCTGCTCCCCTGAGGGGAACAAAGAGGAGTTCTTTACTTGCAATATGCCTCCTTATGAGCAGAAATCCCACTAGACCCGATAAAAAAGCCCCCAAAATAAAATGGGGTGAGGAAGGCTCACCAAGTCTTCACATTGTGCTCCTACCCTATCACAGATACACAAGTGTTTCTACTCCTTGATGGCTAAATGGGGGTGTTTACATAGTACTTGCAGAAAGCCTCCTAGACTCCGGGAATAAATGACCTAAAAAAAAGAAAGATGGGCGTCGTAGTATACCCCTACCCCTGAACAGTCTTTCTGTGCCATGTGGGAGCAGATTAGGGATGTTTACCCACAATCCGCCTCCCTAGCTGACAGAAAGTCAAACACCCAGCGTTAACCAGGCACCATCCCATAAAGGGGATGGGATCACCCAGGCATCTTGTAAAACTCCCACCCCGGGACAGGTACAATAATATCTCTGCCCTGTTGGGGATGAATTAGGGGTGTTTAAACAAAATCCACCCGTGGACAGAAATGCCACTGGATAACAAGGGAAAAAGGCCCAAGAAAATGAGTGTGGCAGTTCACTCAAGCATTGACCCTTGCCCAGAGTCAGCACAACAGTCTTTCTGCCTCCTTGGGGTGGATAGCAGGAGTTAACCCACAATTTGCCCCCAAGAGAATAGAACGTTTATTACACTTTAGGAAAAACATAGCCCACAAGAAAACAAAATGGGGTGCCGCCAGGACACCCACTTCACTGTGCTGCTTTACCACTCCAAAATATAGCAACACAAAAAGATGATGGATGGAATGCTGAACATTGTCAAACATTCACACCCAGACACAGATCTGGGTTATATTGCATCTTCTTGTTTGTTGTTGTCGCCCTAAGTGGAAAGAATAAGCCAAGACGTGGACCCCATGCTCACTGTACCACTGGATTCAAGCTAGCCTGGCTGATGATGGCTGATACCATGAAACTAGTCCCAGTAAACTTGTTTCTGGTCCAGGGAGGACCTGGCTTGGCAGTTCGGGCTGAACTGTTCCTAGGAGGAGCAAGGTCAAGACTGATTTGCATATGGCTGTGTCCAAACTGGGGTGACATGGTGAACAATAAAATAAGGGATTAAGCCCAGAAGTGTAACTGGGGGTGAATGTTTGTATTGTTCAACATTCTGTCTATCATATGTTCTTTTTGCTTTTTGTCATCCCATAATGGGATTTACTGTTTTTTTGCCTTAATTCTGCTCCCATGGGGTCATAAAGCCCAGAATAGTGGGTTGAACGAGGAATCACGCCATGCCTGGAATGGGGGCATCAGCCTTTATTTGTCCAAGGGATGGTTTGGGGTTGATTACCCAAAATCTGCCCAGGAGGACAAAAAAGCCACTAGACACCAGGGGAAAAGTTAGGCCCTAAACAAAAAAACCAGGATGGAGGTAGCTCACACAGGCATCCAGCTGCCCTCCCACCCTAGAACAGGTGCATCAGTCTTCTGCCCTCTCACCCCTGGAGTGGATTAAGGGTGTTTACCCAAAATCTGCCTCAGGGGTATAGAAAAGCCACTAGACTGCAGGGGTTTCAAAATAGCTCCAAAACAAACTAAAGGCTGGGAGTGACATTTTCCGACATCGAACCAATAATGTCACCCTGGAATGGGCAATAGAGCCTCTCTTCCCGCGAAGAGGCAGATTGGAGATTTGTGCCAATAGGGGTGGTTGCCCCTTACCTGCCACCTGACTTGGGGTACAAAGCACACTGGATACAAGTGATTTACATTTGTTTAAAACAGAGGGGTACGGGCAACCCACTAAGGCATTGGGGCAGATTAGCACCGCAAACGGCCAAAACCTCTCTTTCTGACCTCTTTTTTTCTTTACCCCAAATTGCCTCATGTTGAGAAAGGACACTGGATGCCATGAATATTTTTTAAGGATATTTCTGGATCACAGTTCATGACAGACCAATGTGAGGAAAATACATGATTTTATGCAAAATGTAGGTTTGCAGGGCATTGTGGGTGAGAAAACCTTTTGTGTAATCCACATGAGACACACCTCCCTGGACACTCCTGGATGTCCAGGTTACAGAAAAGTGCAGGTTAGGTCGGTTTCCCTTAGTGGCAGCTGAGCTAGGGCCCAAAATCCACAGCTACCCAAATTGCAAAAAAAAAACCAATGTTTTTAAGTGGAAAAACGTTATCTGTCCATGTTGCTTTTTAGGACCTTTCCTGTCGCATGAGCTAGTCCCACCCACACAAGTGAGGTACCACTTTTATCGAGAGACCTGGGGAAGCCCTGGGTGGTAGAAAATGGGTGGCTCTCTACAGGCTATATATTTCCTTCACAGAGGTGTGAGAAAAATGTGTGTGCATTTATCCAATTTTTGAGGTTTAGAAGGGCTTCTCATTCAGAAATTCTGGTGTGAGTCACAAAAGCCACCCCACCCTGCAATTCTCAGGTTATCTTGTATTTAGAAATTTGAGGGTTTGTTAGGTTTTCCTAGGTGCCAGTGGAGATAGGGCCAAAAATCCAAGCTCCCCAAATAGAAAAAAAGGATCAGTTTTGAGGGGAAAAATGTGTTTTTTCCATGTTGCATTGTATTCACGTTAACATTGCAGGCACTAGACCACCTGACCCAAGTGAGGTACCATTTTCATTGGAGATGTGTTGGTATTATTGAGTCATATGAAAACTGTGGTTCCACACAGATTCACAAACATTCAATGTCAAAACATAACAAGTATTGCTAACTCATCTTTCTTTATGGATAGCAGCCAGCATTAACAAAAATGTATTTTAAAGTAAGAATGATTATTGCAAGATGGAGCATGAATGCTGTCACACAGAAGAAAAACCTATCACCCCATTCCATATTCTTTGATTCTTCAAGATTAGGGGCTATCTGTGTGGGTATACCCCTAGGCCATGATTTATCAAGTCTTTTCTATTGTCCATTTGTTGTGCAAGGTTACGCAATAACAACGCAAAGGCTTCAGTAATATTTACAAAACCACACAGTGGGCGATTTGCACTGCCTTGCTTGGCTTTGTAAACAAAAGGAATGCAACTCAGCGGCTTGAACTTTTTCATGTTACATTTCAAGGTGGAAGGCATTCTATGGGTGGAGCATTGGACAGTATAAGGTTCCGAGTGGCCCATTTTGCATTGTTGGCTTTATCTAGGAGTACTTTTGTATATGTAAGTTTGACCACTTTCTCCACAAAAAAAAAAGGTGCATTTCTCCCAAATAATGGGTTTCCCCCACAGGAACTACCCACTTAACCGAGTGGCCCTGTGAGTTATACTTGCACCTATCGCTGCAGGTTGGCTTAATAAAGGTCCCAAAATCCCATGGTTTGTAGGGAACTTTCGTCAGACATGTTAATCCTGATGAGACCGGAAGACTAACTACAGGTAGCTACAGCATTCCACTTAAGCCGATAAAATAATTGCCCCTCTTGTGACTGGGCCTACTGCCCACTACAGGACTGGATCAAACTAAGGTCAATGTGAACCCTCACAAGGTAACTCCATTCACCATTGTTTGATCAAAGGTCAATGTGAGCCCTCCTCAAGTGACTCCATTGTTTGATCCGTTTCTGCTAGGGCACTAGGTCTAGCCACACAAGTGGTACAGAGTGTTTATCAGCACAAGTGGGAGAATGCAGGGTTGAAGGAATTTTGTGAATTCCTGCAGATTCCAGTAGTTACCATCACAGAAATGAAAGGAAATGCATAGCTTCAGACAAGTTAGAGGTTATCAGGGCATTGTAGGTAAGAAGACCTTATGGGATCCACCCTGGACTACCGTGGTTGTGTAGTTAAACAAAATAACGGTGGTTTGTATGTTTGAATGGGTGTCACCACAGCACAGCCCCAAATACCATAGCTACTCCTATTGCTTATATCTCAATGAAGAGCAATAGCACCTTTTCAGTCATTGTCCCTTGACCCAGTCACACAAGTGGGGTACAGTGGTTATCAGGAGACTTATGGGAACTCAGGGTGGTAAGACATTTGTTGCTCCCTACATATTGAAGAAATTTCTGTCACCAAAATGTGAGAGTTTAAAGTTTGTAAGGGCTTCTGGGTAAAATGACCTTGTTATAGTCACACAAGTCATGCACCAATCGGCCCCACTTGCAGTCTATTTTTCAGAAAGTACAGGTTTGCTAGGTTTCCCTAGGTGATGGCTAAGCTAGGCCCCAAAGTTCACAGCTACCAAACGTGCAAAATATAGGCCTGTTTTCTGTGTAAAAATGTGATGTGACTATTTTGCCTTTTTGGCCCTTTATTGTCACTGCTACTAGACCTACCCACACAAGTGAGACTCAGAAGAATGCTAGGTGATAGGAAATTTGTGACCGCCTACAGATTCCAGAGGTTTTCCTCATAGAAATGTGTGGAAAATGTGTGAAAAATGTGTGCTTTTATTCTAATTTTGAGGTTTGCAAAGGCACAATTACCTGGTGAAGGCCAAGCTGGTCACACACCCCTGGACTCCCCTGGCTGTCCAGTTTTACAAATTGTGCAAGTTTACTAGGTTTGTCTAGGTACCAGCTGAGATAGGGCCCAAAATGTATGCTGTTCTGGCCTTATAAAACAAGATCTAGCCAGAAGGCCAACAGCAATAAAAAAGTGGGACAAAGAGACCGGCAATTGGAACACTACAAACACTTGCACACCTCCATCAAACAATTGAGTTAATGTTAATTGTGATTTATAAAGCGCTTAATACAGACAGGTCTCTAAGCGCTATGAGACAAAAGCTACAGTGCCCGCAGGTGGGTATGGCGCCTGACTGAATGGAATTAAGCCCAGGATTCAATGAAGAGGAGGTTCTTCAAATTCTTCCTAAATGGTAGGAGGGCCTCCTCAGATTGGAGATGGGGTGGGAGCCTACTCTATAATTGTGGGATGCAGACGGAGAAGGTCCGCCCTCCTTTTTCCGCAAGGTTAAACTGCGGGCAGGTTAGTTGGTTCCCTGCGGAAGACCTTAAAGAGAGGCTTGGAACATATTTCAAAAGGTGCTCTTTGATGTAACTTGGGGCTTGTCCCTATTGAGCCTTATGGGCAACAAAACAGAGTCTAACAGAATTATTGGCAGTAGGTGTGCAATATGAATCACTGACAAAATATCGAGTGACAAAATATAATCGGGCCGATTCATAGAACTAATCTGAGACAAAATCCTAAACTTACTACTTTTGGTATTCACAGAAGGCATTTAGTAGAAGTAAATTTAGGATTTTGTCTTAAGTTAAACTTAAGTTAAACTTAAGTTTGTCTTATGTTTTGGTCTTAAGACGAAATCCTAACAATACAAAATCCTAACTTTACTACTACTAAATGCCTTCTGTGAATACCAATAGTAGTACGTTTAGGATTTTGTCTCAGATTAGTCCTGTGAATCGACCCCATGGTTATTAGATATAGGGTTTCTGTTTCATTAATTTCAGACATGTATAAATAAAGAAAATATATATTATTGTGTAGGCTTAAATGTTTATTTAGTTTGTAAATGGGTTAAGTATATGTTTGTCCATTGTGCATTGATGTGTTAAAGGAGGGTAGAAGTAGATGGTGTTGTGGTCTTATGTGATACTTGTGCAGCATAGTTAACGTTAGTTAGGTAATTTATTAGTAATTTAGAATAGGTTCGTTTTTTAAAAGATATTTTAGATGCAGGTTTATTTCATTAGTATAAGTAAGTTTTATCCATTTGTTTTGAAAATCGAATTTATACATTTTTAGTTATAAAAAATAGTTTTGCCATATATACTCTTGTTCATTGTTGAGCAGAATTATAGTTAACATGTATGCCTTTGAATGATTATGCCCATGCAAAAAAAATTAAATATGTGTATGTGTGAGTGTGTATGGCACATTTTTTATAGACCATCATAACTTGTCTGACATATTACATGCGATTTCCACACTTGTGATACAACAGTTTAGCAAATACACTGGTGGGAGTTTTCTAAACTGTCACACCCTTTGGCACCTTGCAGTTATAAGTGCATGGGCATGCGGTGTTGAATTATTTTGGGGGATTAATGTTGGTGACTATTACATTCATATCATTAGGTATTGGTTCATACACAGATGGCAACCACATACGCGCACCACATTGACACCTTGTGTATTGTTTACCCTTTGTTTTGATGCATGGTCAACATGATAGTGTACAAAATGGTCAATTTATGCAACAGTTCAACACAATAGCTGTAAAGAAAACATGTTGCTTAGCAGGAATGGACCCTGGTGTTCAACAGAACTACTTAGCAGGCATTGTGGGTTCTTATATGACTGCTTACTCTCACTGAGGCTATGTTGCTTAATGAACATGGTAAAATCTATGATCCAGATGGCTGTTGTTGTACATGGTGTAGCCTCATGCACATTATAGGCCTTTCAAAACACATGTAGAGTCATTCCACACACTGGCAAAAGTGCTCATCTTTATTTATAAGTTCACAGAAAGCAAAGGGAAAGTGGCAGTACTTCAAACAATCATACGTGAATCTGGGAGCAAGATTTTTGATGCGCAAGCTTGTTTTCAGGGGGAGATATGCAAAGACACATGTGGTCAAGTAGTGTTCTAGTAAGGATGTGAATGACAGTACCATAATGTGATTTTCTTCAACAACAAAGGGACAGCAATGGTGGTGTGTAACATGTGGACAAAGCAAGAGCAGGGCAGGATCTTTTGATTTCATACAGGCACATTTATAAACAAAGTTCAAATGTTTCATATTACGTGACATATGGAAATGTTAGTGGGCAGTCTTACACTGTAATTGTTTCTCAGACAAATCCTCTTCTTCAGATGTTTCTGTTGGCTGCTCCTTGAGGATTGTAGTACGAGACTGGGTTGGACGATTAACAAGAAGAGCAGGGACTAAGGATGTTGAAGTCATGGCTGTGGCAGCTTTTCCATGTGACAGGTAAGGCACCAGTGCATTTAGGATGTTCTGCTGGTTTGTCGGGACAGCTACTACATCCCGGTGGTAGGCAACCATTGTGGAGAGGTAGGTATCCTGCTTCTGCTGCATTGTTATAATGTCACATATTTCCACAAGTTGCTTCCCCACCTCACTGGTGCCACTTTGGGACGGCATTTGTTCATGCCTCTGCCTCATGACACCAGCAATGGTATTCAGGGACTGAATAAGGCCAGGACATGGAACGTTGTTGCCTTGTGTATCCTCAAGGTTCTCATCATTGGAGTTCAGGCATCTATGGATGGCCTGGAGGCTACCTACCATGGTATCTGTCCCCACATGCATGTTTTGCACAAGCTTGTGCTGGATTCCAACAGCACTCTGTTGGAACAAAAGTTATTTGTCCTGAGAGTCCAGGAGTGGATGTGTGCTTAACATGCGTCTTCACATATCTCCCACTGAAAACAAGACTGCGCATCGAAATGTCTTGCTCCCAGATTCATGTATGATTGTTTGAAGTACTGCTACTTACCCTTTGCTTTCCATGAGACTTGAAATAAAGATGAGCACTTGTGCCAGAGTGTGGAATGACTCTTCATGTGTCTTGAAAGGACTACAATGTGCATGAGGCTACACCATGTACAACAACAGCCATCTGGAGCAAAGATTTTACCACATTTGTTTGTTAATCCAACCTCACCTGACCTGAAGGATCCCGCAGGGGAAGGCTGAGCACCGAGCAGAGGGGAGCACCGCCGGGGAAAGAACTACAGCTTCCATCTCCCCTGGCAAGCAGCTGTCACTTCCGGCTTCCGCCCACTGCACCACATAAGCGTGATGCTCCCCTAGAAGTGGTATTTGTTTGTTAATCTAACCTGACCAGACCTGACGGATCCCGCAGGGGGAGGCTGAGCACCGAGCAGAGAGGAGCACCACCGGGGAAAGAACTACAGCTTCCATCTCCCCAGGCAAGCGGCTGTCATTTCCAACTTCCCCCACTGCACCACATAAGCATGATGCGCTCCCGTGCTCCCGCGGTGCGGGCAAAGCCCAGGCCAAGGGCGGTCCGTCCATGACCGTTGGAGCCCAGAGGAGGCTGGGCTGGGGTCCCCCGTTACATCTGACATTGTTCTCCCTGTAAAGGTACAATTCACTGTATTTCACTGCAATTGCTTACTTGCGTATTGGACAGCTGCTTGCTAATTGATCCACCATCCTCATATTTGTAGTAGAGATGAGCAAAATACTAACACACAAGACCCTGCTCGACAGCCCGGGAGGTGGAACTGTGGGGGCCCTTTACTCATTCTTAACTCGAGCCACATCTGTCTTAAGTCATGAAATTGAATTGACACAGTGTCGCCTATCTCTCGAGCCTGTGTTGTTAACAGGGACCAAGCAGGTAGAAATACCAGCATGGAATGGTGGTGCCCCGGAGCTCCAAGATCCTGCACTACCAACAAACAGGTCATCATCAAGGGCAGTAGGGGCGAAGAAGTTGCTGGATAACGGGAACCTAGGCAAGAGGAAAAGAGGTGGTGGCCCATAGAATAATAAACCTGCAAAATCCCCCAGAGCAGCAAATGCAATGGGTAACATATTAGTCACCACCCCAATTAGTCTAATGGCCACCAGATCCCAGAATTTGTTCTCAAGCTACAGTGATCACGCCATCCTCCAATTGCAACTAAATGTATTCCCAGAAAATCTCCCTCATAAGCAAAATATTGGCACCCCTCTAGTAGCCAAGAAATGGAATACAGCTAAAGTGGGCCCATATTGACAAACCCAAACTGACCTTGGCTATCGTCCAAAGTACAAGGAGAAAGGTATTATTATGCCTAGAACCAGACACTGAGCCAGGTGAAATGTTATCAGCCTTTTGCAGTATCCTAGAGCAAGTAAAAACGTCACTGACAATCCCTAGAGGGTCAAAGCCAGAAGCAGGTAAAGGCTGGTATAACTCGCCCTGTACCCAATCCAGGAACGCACTGATACATGCCCAAAAAACAAGCCCCAGAAATCATGACCATATAAATGTATTAAGGGCCAAGTATAAGCTAGCTCGACAGAACAGAGAAAAGGACATGAAGAACGAAATCTGGCCTTGACCAGGCAGCCAGAACAGGCAACAGAACGGAGTTCTGGAGAATAGTGAATGCTCCATATTTTAAAAACGCTAAGGATCCCTCCCTTCGTAGTAACGTGGATGAGAAAGCAGGAGTAACCCATTTTGGAAACATCTTCACCCCTAGCACTTCTTCATGAATACCTTCATCAACCATAGAAGAGTGCACCCCAAGTTCCCTTTCCTTCTCACTAAATGAAGTGAAGGAAGGGCTGGGCTTATGCATCCCAGGCAAAGCCCCAGGCTCAGGCGGAGTCCCAATCGACTTCTTCCAAGTAATACCAGCTCTATGGGCTCCCTTGCTTACAAATGTTTTATATACTATAGCCAAGATACCCCCCCCCCCCTTTGTGGTCCACAGGTGTCCTTGTCCAGATTTTAAAAAAAACGGGGACAGGGCAGACCCTAAAAATTATAGACCAGTTTCCCTGCTGCATACTACCTCAGAATTGATTGGACGGCTTCCACTCTCCAAACTAGAGGGCTGGGCCCAGGAGAATAATATACTAATGTAGGCCCAGTATGGGTTCCAGCAGGAAAGGGGTATTGTGGACCAGTGTTTAAATTTAGAAATGACCATAGAAAAATATGTCAGAATAAAGGGAGGAAAAATCTACATGGCTTTCATGGATTTTCCGGCGGCGTTCGACTGTGTTGTCCATGAAAAGCTATGGAAGATATTGGAGAAGACTGGGGTTGATCACGCCATAATACATTTTATCAGACAAATGTATACAAATGCAATGGCAAGGGTCCGATATACCAAAAATGGCGACTGCTCACGCCCCTTTCAAGTTGCTAGAGGAGTAAGGCAAGGCTGCGTCCTTGCCCCTTTTCTCTTCTCTATTTACACAAATCGTGTTGAAAAAGCACTTATTAAGGATTCTCGTGATGTCCCTATATTTGGTTTGCAACCCCTACCTATCTTGGCATATGCGGACGACGCGTTATTGATAGCCAGGACAGGGCGTCGACTCCAAAGTCCGATAAATATGTATATATCATTTATGGACTCCCTAGATCTAAGGGTCAACCACACCAAGTCCTTTGCCATTATAGCTGGGGACAGGAAAAGCGATAAAACCCCCTACTTTTATGTAGATGGAAAGAAAATGGAGGTGTAGAATGGTTTCAAAGGAAAAGGTCTCCCGTATCTTTATTGCGCAGGCTGACTATAAGAGGAAGGAGCACTACAAAGGAAACGGTGCAGTCGTCGCCTACTGCCTGAACCCGTCTTTGTCAGAGAGAGCGTCATACTACCTAGCAGATGTTACCATTCCTCAGCACAGATTTATACTGTTGAGATTACGTATGAACGCGATTCCTTTGATGTTAGAATACCCTGAGAAAAAGTATAACCATGCTGAGTTCAGCTTATGTCCATGTGATTCCCTCTCAAGACAAACTGAATTGCATCTGGTTTTATTTTGTAGGTTCTACAAGAAAGAGAGGTATCACTTTCTTAAGCCCCTTTTAAAGCAAAAGAACATTAGGCAGTGTTGAGTTGCACTCTTATTTTTAAAATCATTACCCGACTTTTTAACATGTTTTTCACTAGCCTCTTTTCTTTGGGCCTGCAGGAGAAAAGGAAGAGGGGAATCGCTTGTATCTAAGGGCCTAGGAAAAGTTATACCCTGCTTTATCTCAGAGGGTGGCTCACATAAGGCTGTGGCTAAATGGGTACATATATTATATTATTATCCACTTATCTTTAATTCTTATACAAGGGACATGAAGCATTTTATGGACATGAAATTGTTACTTTGTATTTATTCTGTGCTTTTATGATCTTTTTTAAACTGATCCAATAAAGAAATGATTGACTGCAATGACTGCTGTCACTTACCCTTTGCTTTCCTTGATATATGTAAATAAAGATGAACACCTGTGCCAGTGTGTGGAATGACTCTACATGTGTCTTGAAAGGAGTACAATGTGCATGAGGCTACATCATGTACAACAACAGCCATATGGAGCAAAGATTTTACCATTTTCATTTAGCAACATAGCCACAGTGAGAGTAAGCAGTAATATCAGAACCCACAATGCCTGCTAAGTAGTTCTTTTGAACACCAGGTTCCATTCCTGCTAGACAAAATGTTTTCTTTACAACTATTGTGATGAGCAGTGGCATACATTAACCATTTTGTACACTATCATGTTGACCATGCACCAAAACAAAGGGTAAACCACACGCAAGGTGCCAACATGATGTGTCTATGTCGTTGCCATCTGTGTATGGACCAACACCTAATGTTACAAATGTAATAGTCACCAACATTAATCTCCCAAAATATTTTGCAACTTATGCCCATGCACTTAGAATTGCAAGGTACCAAATGATGTGCTCAATTTGGAAAACTCCCACCAGTGTATGTGCTAAACTGTTGTGTCACTAGTGTGGAATCGATGGAATATGTCAGACAAGTTACAATGGTCCATAACAAATGTGCCATACACACTCACACTTACACACATTCAATGTTTTTTTACATGGGCACAATCATTCAAAGGCATACATGTTAACTATAATGCTGCTCAACAATGAACAAGAGTATATATGAAATATGATTTTCAAAACAAATGGATAAAACTTACTTAGACTAATGAAATAAACCTGCACCTAAAATATCTTTTAAAAAACTAGCCTATTCTAAATTACTAATAAAATACCTAACGTAACTATTTATTTATTTATTTTTGATATTTAATAAAGCGCGAACAATTGCCCGTGGGCGTCTCAGCGCTGTTACTTCTGCGAACTTCTCCACTACTGCGTTCTGGCCATTACTGATTAAACAACCACGTTTTCAGTTTTTTTCGGAATGACATGAGCGAGGGGCTGGTCCTGATAAACTGGGGGAGTGTGTTCCATAGTTTTGGTGCCGCAACCAGAAAGCGGCGATCACCCCAAGTGACCAGTTTAGTACGGGGCACTACAAGATCATTAAGATTGGAGGAGCGAAGTGGTCTTGATGGGCGGTATGGAGTTAACTGATCTCTCAGAAACTGAGGTGCTTGTTGATGCAGTGATTTATAGACTATGCATGGGGTCTTGAATTTAATTCGGTTTCCAATGGGAAGCCAGTGATAACTTCTTATGGTATCAGCTATGGGTTTATATCTGGGAGTTCCCAAGAGAAGTCTGGCCTCCGCATTCTGTACCGTCTGCATTTTCTTAATGACCTTAATCTGAGCATTGGCGAACAAGCCATTGCAGTAATCCAAAGCGGATAAAACTAAGGAGCTTACCAAGGTTTTACCTGCACTCTTCGGAAGAAAAGGAAGGATTTTTTTCACCAATCGTAATTTGTAGAAAGCTATGGCAGCCGTCTGATTGGCGTGGGCAACGAAATTAAGGTCGCTATCAAAGATAACACCCAAGTTTCTCACTTTGGAAGTTGGTTTCAGCAGGGTTCCGAAAGATGTTGGCCACCAAACGGGGGACCAGCTAGGAGATAGATGTCCAAAGGTTACCACCTCCGTTTTTTCGGAATTAAGTTTGAAACAGTTTGCAGACATCCACTGTCCTATTGCCAGCATACCTGTTTTAAAACCCTCTGCCACTTTTTCTCCATCATTTTTGATAGCCAGGACCAGCTGTGTGTCGTCTGCGTATGAGGTAAGGTTCATCCCGTGTGCTTTGATGGTTTTAGCTAGGTCCGACACATAGATGTTGAATAGTGTCGGACTAAGGGATGAACCTTGAGGTACCCCACACGGCAGAGACAAATTAGACGATTGGAACGGTCCCAGCGTCACCGCCTGCGATCTATTGTTCAGAAAGGAGGCCAAAAGGTTCTTAGCTGTACCCTGAATACCCATTTTTTCGACACGGTCGACCAAAATCTGATGGTCGACTGTGTTGAACGCTGCAGAGAGATCCAAAAGCACCAGTAGTGCTGAGCCTCCTTGGTCTCGGATGACTCTAATGTCATCTGCACCTTAATCAGCGCGGTCTCTGTTCCATGGAATTTGCGGAACCCAAATTGGGTCTCATCGAGTAGGTGATGTTCCTCGATAAAGGCTGCTAACTGGGTGCTCATTGCCTTTTCCACAACCTTTGCCAAAAATGGAAGATTGGCAATTGGTCTGTAGTTTTTCAACTCTGTTTCATCTAAGCCTGGTTTTTTCAAAAGAGGCTTCAGGAGTTTTTTTTTAATGAACTAGGATAAATTCCTGTGGTGAACATGATGTTACATATTTGTGTGATAGCTGGAATCAAGGAATCCATAATCGGGACAAGGGTTTTTAAAGAACATGGATCCAAAGCTGATCCCGATTTAATAGTGCTTATAATATCTCTGGCTTGGGTCTCTGAGATATCCACAAACTGAGAAAATGCACTACTTGAGGAGGGAGTGTGTACAGCCTTTGTACTGTGAGTAGCATTGGAGGAGAAGGCTGAGTAAATGTCATTCACTTTTGTGAAGAAAAATAGTGCTAATGAATCACAAAAGATTTGTGAAGCGGGGGGATTAAGATCAGGGGCACTTCCCGCTAGCTGCTTAGTAATGTCGTATAGCTTCTTATTGGAATTTTTTCACTCTCTATTTGCTCACTAAAGTACTTTTTTTTGGCCTCTGTAATCATGAATGTCTATGCTGCACAAGTATCACATAAGACCACAAAACAATCTACCCCCACCCCCCTTAACACATCAATGCACAATGGACAGACATATACTTAACCTGTTCACAAACTAAATAAACATTTAAGCCTACACAATAATATATGTTTTCTTTATTTATACATGCTTGAAACTAATAAAACAGAAACCCTGAATCTAATAATGATCGGGCCGATTCACGGAACTAATCTGAGACAAAATCCTGAACGTACCACTTTTGGCGTTCAAAGAAGGCATTTAGTAGTAGTAAAGTTAGGATTGTGTCTTAAGACCAAAACTTAGGACAAACTTAAGTTTAACCTAAGTTTTTAACTTAAGTTTAATTTAAAACAAAATCATAATTTAAGTCAAAATCCTAACTTGTCAAAATCCTAACTAAAGACAAAATCCTAACTTTACTACTACTAAATGCCTTTTGTGAATACCAAAAGTAGTAAGTTTAGGATTTTGTCTCTGATTAGTTCTGTGAATCGGCCCCACAGAATGTAACAATAAAATAACCCACATATCTGCTAAAACTTCAACTATCTAAACCTACCTAATCTAGCCTACACTATACTAACACTAAAAATAAGCCTAACAGATTATGTAATCAAACTGGTTTTAAAAACTGTGAACTACAGCTAATCCAGGATGCGGTCCACTGACTGCTGCAGTGTGTCCACCTTTTTCAGCATTGTGACAATCTGCATCTCCAGTCCGGTCAATTTTATTTAAAAAAGCTAACATCCTGGCCTCCCGATTGTCCTTCAATGTATTTTGTAGCTTGTCCTGCTGCTGCCGATAAAGGGCCTGCCTGCTGATCCTGCCCTCCTTCTTTGCCCATTCTTTTGGAGGGCCTGATGTCCTTTTTATTTATTTGCTGGCACTCTTGCAGGATTGACAGACGAGCCCCTGAGACAACACTTAGTGGCTGCTCCTCACGGTGCAGGCACGCCATTAATCTTCACTACATCAAGCGTGAGATGGGGCACTCAGGCTCACTCGTGAGCTGGACGGCCAACTGAGAGATATCCCCTGGCCCCACAGGACCCCAACCAGTTCGGTGTTTTGTTAGTTTTATGAGGTAACTTTCACGTTTTGGTTAATATGCACGGTACGCGCTGACATTATTATACACTGGGCCATCGCATATATATTTTTTATGTGCACTGTGGCTACCTACACTTCTTTTTATGTAGCTTTAGGACTGAGTCACCATTTTATAGAATGATGTAGCCACGCACGGTTAAGACACCTGCATGATTTAGCTTAGAGTCATCTTTTGCTTTTTACGTGGCTGTTTAGCCAATGCTTTCTCACCAAACGATGCCCATTCATGGTGTAGATTTAGCCACCACACCAGATCGGTCATATCCTGATCGCACTCTGTTTGCCTGTTAACATTGCGTATATCTCTACTGTTTCTCGTTGTACTAAATATTGATTTGATTGACTCCCTGCTGCGAGAGACTAACGACCTCGGAAGCAACCTTTTGTAATCCAGTAAGTGTCCATTATATGGTTAGTCCAATGAGTGAGATGTCTCACCACCCCTTCAGACTTTTCAAACAGATTTGGTTTCCCATCCCTTTGCCTTTAGGAGCTACGCCCAGCCCATCTTACCCAGGAAGGCACACTGATCATGCCTTTTCTACAAGTAAATACCACCACCCCACTTACACACTTTTTTGATTATTCATAGGTGCTCTTCCCAGCCCTGTCCTGACGAAGACCCCAAATTGAGGATTAATTTACCCTCAAATCTAGGGGTCGAAACGTTGACAACCGACAACCTAACCACATTCTCAAAGGATTTATTACTACAAATAATATGTACATTTGAGCTATGTTCACATTGAGGAACATTTGACCTATGTTAGTCTGGAAAGGTCTAACCTCATGTAGATATGATGTTTATATGTCACTATACCATTACCCTGTTCTTTACCCACAGATTCACCACCATTTTACCCTACCCTTTCTTCCTCTTCCTTCACACCAAGAGCAATGTAAATATTTATTGCACTGCTACTTATTTTGAGCAACTGTGTTTCCTTTAAGAAATACTTTGACGCTATATTGCATTTGATGCCTTTCATTTTTTAGAATGAAAATTCCGATTCGAGCATCAGGAGTGGTGAATGTGTTTTTTACTTTTCTTCTGTAAAATAAATTTTCTCTCATGATCACCATTATATTGTACGGCACTTTTGCTGGGAAAGAAGAAATCCAGGTCTTGGCTGCCTTTTCCATGTCATATCTCCTGGACATTTTCCTGAACCCCTTGGCAATGCAGCAGATGTGGATGTATCTGGTTTTCCAAATTTGAAATGCCTGTGCCTCCTCCGCAGTCATGTTGTCTGTTGGATAAGAATGACACATGTTGCAGACATTGTGTTCATAGATGACACTCTCTGCTGTCCAATGCAAGAGAAAATTGTAGATGATATTGGCTAAACTAGTGCCAAACGTCTGATTACTGTGGGAGAAACACATTACAAATTTCCGATCCAGGTTGTCAGTCACAACCTGTGGCATCGCATGAACAGCCTTTATTTTAGCTTGTCACACTTAGCCATGATAAACTCAAAACCTGAATTTAGTGTTTTAAATAGTGTGCAGAAACATGTGCGTACAATGAACATCTCGGAATCATCTAGGTACTCCATGGGGAAGGAAATGCAGCATGCAAGAATGTGCCAGCAACGGGAAACAACCTATGTGTTAAGGATGCAGTCACACAAATCCCTTCCTGGGACACAATGTCCTTGTCCATTGTGTAGATCGCTCACCATTCAAAAATTCAGATTTGTTCACCTGTTTGGGTAAGTGCATCCTATCCATCCCCTCACAGTTTCTGTGCTAATTGTTTTGGGGACAGCACAATAGGCCTCAGGCTGTTGTCCCATTAAATAACTTGCTCTACACAATCACATGTTACCCACAGACAGGACTCAGAAAGTTGTGCAGACAACCCTGATGTAGGGTGACATCAACACTACACATGTTGTATGTGTGTAATTAATGCACACCGTTGAGATGATGACATGCCACAATGGAGTAAAGCATTCATAGATATCTGTGGTGTAATAGTCATACTAGGCTTCTTTGATGCTATCAGGAATGAATGATTGGTACAATGGCGCATAACCCTTAACATATGAGATTTCCAGGATATAACAGACCCTCTTTTTTCTCCATGTGAACTTCCTCACATGTGATGATGATGACAGTTTTTCCAGAACCTGTCCTGGATGCTGACATACGGTGCAATGACAGCTCATGGTAAGTCATGAATATACAGATGAAAGAAAAAAATCCTGTTACATCAAATGCTCCAAATCTAACTACGTGCTTGGGGTTGACATACTAACTAAGCAACCATTGCCTTGGTAGTCATTTCACACTCAGGAAGCAAGATGCATGGAAATCCGATCAGCACACTGCTACAGGTGACTCCATAAATGCATTTTGCAAAGCAAAGTAGGTTTGGGGTTGGTACTCACACAGCTTTCAGCTCTTACCAAAGCTAAATACATGATTTTCCTTCACATACTGATCATGTTAAGTCTCAGCCATTCCCATCCAAAAGTACAATGACATGAGGCCTCATTCATGGTGACTCTTTCATGAGGCTACATGAGCCTACAAAATGTAAGAATATTGTTGTTACGGTGGAACATGTTGCCCAGCATGTTTACAAGGACATGGAAAGCCACTTGAGGTGGTACTCCTGGACTGGTAACTATGTGCTACCTTTCATACATACATTTTCATGAACGTGGCATTCTATGGTTGTTGCTGTGAGTGTTGCCACGCAACATTCATGTATTCTGACATATTCCCAGATTACTTACAAATGTGTCAGAAACTCATCCCAACCCAGGGCTGGCAGTAAGGTGGGGCAACAAAGATAATGTTTTCCATCTCTACTCTTTTCCTACTTTCTAGTATTTTGATGCATTCGACACAATACATTGCAATTTCAATTAGTCTTTATTCGATTATAAACAATCATAAAAGCACAATACATTGAACTAGTTAATTTAAAATTACAAACAAATTGTGCAGGCATGTGTGCCTTCATGCATAACATCAATCAGCATTGCAACGCAGGTACCCTAGCACCGTGTTGCAACTATGTCTGCGCTGGTGTATGGCAGGGCATTGTATGCCTGTGCAGTGTGTAAGGAGAAGAATGCACTGTATCTCATAGCTAAGAAGCACCCCTGCCCTTTGTTCTGAATTGACGTTAGTGCTGCAAGATTCCTTGTGCCGTTGCCCTATGACCACTCCTCAGAATTGAGGCTAGTGTTGCCTGGAACAATAAGTTGCGTCACAATATATTATCACAGATGCACAGCTGCCCTATTATGATTAGTGTTGTGTTGTGTTGCAGTGAGTGGAGAGATGGCTACAACAATGGACAAACTCTAAACGTTAGGGTGACATTTGTACCTTTAACTCTGTGCTAGCATACAAGGATTTGCCATGTGGCAATGCTGTCAAGCATGCATGATGTTGTAAGGGTGTCTACATTGAAGGCAACTTTCCATTAGTGTGGGTAAGTACACCCTCCAGCTCAGCCGGATTGTGTGATGGGATTTTCATCTTACTATATGTGTTGCACAATGCTGCACATGTGGTAGGAGCATTATGCAAGGTGAAATAAGTTTAGCTTCAAGTAACGCCTGATGAAGTACAGGATTAATCAGGGTATATTTTGGGCCCTGAGCCACACCTTGAAAATTTGGGGCTGGGTAAATCCAGCAATCATCGTTGAAGTAGAATGTCCATGGCAACAACCATTGCACAGACCAACCATGCTAAATGGTGCATATATAGGGCCATGACCTACAAGGTAGCATGTTGCCATGTTAGCTGGTTTTCCATCAACTTGTGAATCATGTAAAGGAGTAAATGCCACCAGAACGTTTGACACAGTGATGTAAAGGAGGTATCGACTCACTGTGAATTTTGATATCATAGTGGATTGATCGCATGCACTGTGAATTGATACATGTTATGCAGTGGATACTTTGATATGACAGCACAATATCATGTCAGGGCACACGTATGATCCTATGTACATGCACATACTGCTATCAGGTGTAGCACATGTGATTGTTATCAGTCCATGCAAATTATCATTAGTACCCTTCTGGATCAAGAACATTAAGACTTGTTCCTCACTGGTAGCATTTAGGTCCTGGAATGAGTCCACCTCCCCTCGTGTGTATGCCTGGGGTCCACCTATGAGACATAAACAGAGGTACATTGACCTGTGAATGCAGGACATGTGCACAGTGAGTGCATTGAGCACAGTACATAGCCAGTACACAAGCATGGAATTTAGTTGTACCATGAGTTTTGGTAATTGGCAATTGGCGTGTCAACATGAAATAATGCTAGTTCATAGTGGTCGTCTCAGCCCAGTAAGGCACTGCATTCAGTGCAGTTAGGAGATGTAGCATGGCTACCTACATGGGTGACAGTTGTACGGATGTCTGAGCTGTGTGGAAAGTGGCTTTTGCAGTTGCACATGTGGCATACTTTGGCAACAATGTTTGGTTACATACTTACATGTGTTCACATGTAAGCGACTCATCACACTGCTTACAGGTTCATTGTTGTCTGATACAAAATGTTTCACAACACACAAAGGGCCTGTTTTATGAGGGCCTTTGCATTGCTGGAAGCACATTTTATATGACGTTGTGTGGGACAGGAGCCTGCTCCATATTTACAAGGCAGCACTGAGCCACTCTTTTTTTGTTTAATGCTGTGTTGTAAATATTGATCCCTTTAGCACAAGTTTCTGTGATCAAGGAGCATGCAATGAGTGTTGCCAGTAGAGTTCAAAGCGACATCCATGGCATTTTGTCAGTGCCCCAGATTTACAATCGTTTATCTGATGCATTGCAAAAAATGTATGCCACCCTATGGAAGGCGTAAGGGAGGCACAATGAGGAAAAATATATTTATTTCACCTTGTTTTACATTGTGGTATGTGTGCTGCATTCCACTGAACACATAGTATTAGTAATAACCCTCACCTGATTATAATTGTGCAGGAAAGTTTCCCTTCCAGCACCAAAACAAACATCCATGCAACGCAGGCACCCATGCACCATGGTGCAAGTAAGCCTGCGTCGGTGAATGCCAGCACAGGGGAGAGCACAGTAATCTGTCATATTGATGTAAATGTGATGACTACCTGTGCACTGAAAGTCATGCTGCACCTCTCATACGTATGTCTTGCATCACCACACTGCTTTACTCTTGCATACATAATGGTAAAGTTTCTCAGCACCACTCATACACCTTCACTCTGTCCACATCCTTACAGCTTCAAGCAGGTGTAAGGCGTAACATTGGGCTTTGCACATGGGAATCGGCCTTGTGTAATGACACATTACTGGAGTTGCAAATGTTGCTCTAAATACTCCAGCAATGCTTAATCATTGAGCAAACAGATTAGTCAGGATTACAGACGTATCTGTTGATTCACTCTGCCATGGAGCTCAGTAAAATAAATACAGTTCCACTGAGGTGTTTCAAACTTGGCAATATTGAAAGATTTACAAGATTTGCATTGCTGTTTTTCACAAGCAATGGGCCACTTTTCACACATGTGGCCCATAGTGATTCTTTAACTGTACATGGCACTAGTCCTTACAATGCATATGTATGTGTGAGTTGAACTATAGGTGTTTAGGTATGCATTGATTTACCAAGAGGGCCGTTGACTTCCAGTCCTAGATGGTCCAGCAGATCCACCTCTCTGCTGACGACATTCTGACATTCTGACTTAGATCCTGGCCATCTGCTGCTGGAACTTTTTCCACCTTTGCCGGCGTTCCCCTGTTGAGTAATCCTTGCTCACACGGCCACCAGTGCCAATCATATTTTGTAAAAATGTACAATCGGGCAAAGTAGGCCCTCAAACTTGATGGGTTTTTCGACCTGCTTAACATCACTATGAATGTTATATAAAACAGAAATAGAATTCTAACAGAAACTTATAACCCAACATTCAACCTACCCTACAACTAGTGACCTCACAAAAGCATGCACATGTCATATCATGACAATTCAGACAAGACAATTTGATAAATAGGACAATAAACAGACAAATTAAGCAATATTTTTGCCAAACAAACCCCCAAAAAAGTACAATTCCACTCCAAACTCTCAGCTTCACACAATTTACTTCACCACCAAGAACACTCCTCGGATCAGTAAATAAAAAAGAAAGTAGCTGTGTACCTCTTGGTTGGCGGCATGGCTGAGTCATTGCATAATTTCCTGTATGAATATGACACGTTTTCACGTTTTGTGTCATATTTTCTTATTATGCTACAAGATCACATTATCTGCATGTTTGACGTTTGTTGTTGAAGTGTAGATTTTCCATATGTAGCGTTATGCTTAGTGTGAAATCAGTCATTTCTACAGGAGATGCGTGAATGTTATATTTGTGTCATTTTTCTGACAGATGCAACACGTTTTGTATGCCAAAGTACCGCTACCTTTATGTGTGGTTTTTTGTAAGTGATGCATCTTATAATGCTTAGCTTATGCTACCTTACATTAAAATGCATGAGATTTACTTACGCTTTAACATTACCTATTGGCGTACTGTTTCACTGCCTGGGGCACTAATATGTAAGGGCTGCATTTTATCTAATTGTGCCGGGAACTTCTTGAGAAAGGTGCACCTGCCGCAAAAGGCAAATTATACACTATTACATGGAATGCGCAGACTCCATGGTAGGAACATAAATAGCCAGCCCTGGGCATTGCCGGACTGGCTACCGGGAGTTTTGGCATGCTGCCGAGCTGGGGGCTGATTTCACTGCGGTGGGGGCTGATTTAGTTGATGGGGACCTGCGTGTGCTTCGAAATAAACAAAGCAAAACAAATGTTGTCAGCACTGGCAGGTCCCCATCAACAAAATCAGTTCGGCAGCATGCCAAAACGCCCGGTAGCCAGTCCTGCCCTGGCCCTGGGAATAACACATTCCTGTGAAGGACCCTGTGACTGCGTTGAAGCTACACCATTATTTCACAGTGCAGGCAGTGACACAAACGCACTTTGACGAGGGAATGTGCATGCCTTTGCAGATGGGTGCAGTGAGTGACTATACCCGCATTAAAGGGGAGGGGGGCTTGTAAGCCCATTTCCCCCACTACAGGACTGCCGTCATGGTGCGCTATGATAGTGCCACAGATGTTATCTTTCATACTATCATAGTTTAACTAGAGAGCTTATTTGCCTCTGCATCCACGTCTATTGTATGGCACAGGCGTAAATGCTAAGGTATGTACCCATTTTCATGGGGACATGCAACCATGCCAATGTGAGTGCAACATCTGGAGATGGCGCTTGCATTATGAGTTCACCTGGCCTATTGGTTTTTAAGAAGAGCACACACAAGCGGCTGCAGCACCTTCTGTTTTTCAAATATTTTTGGGGAGCATCAAAGGCATGTGGAAAGACAAGCTGCATCCCCAGGGCAGTTAGATGATACGACCCGTGGTGTTTCTTTAGAATTCTGGGCATTTGTCATTTTATACTGTTGATGTCTCATGACCGGTGAACAAAAGTAACACACCTGCAACTCTTTCATGAGTATTTGTGATTTTATTGTAAACCTTAGTGCTATTTTGGACTTGTTGTAAATCTCTAGTTCATTGAAAAAAGTGATTGACCATGTCTGTGCATAATCTGATCCCAGCAGCAGTGTGGAGGATGTCTCTGGGGCCGATTCACAGAACTAACTTAAGACAAAATCCTAAACTTACTACTTTTGGTATTCCCAAAAGGCCTTTAGTAGTAGTAAAGTTAGGATTTTGTCTTAAGTTTGACTTAATTAGTCCACAAAAAGACCAGGGTCCTAGGACTTCAGACATCTTAATATATTGTATCTCCTCAATGTAGTCCTGTTTAGAGGTTTGTAGTTTTCTACATAACATTCCGTGTACTCTATTTTGTAGTATTCATATATGTGTGATCCTTAAAAACCTATTCTCACGCTTTTTTTGTTGACAGTATTTCAGTATATGATGGGATAATGAGTTGCGGTCCCCATCATACAACCCTCAAGAAGTGAAAAAAATGAGGCGAGCGTAATGTGAAAACTACAAACCTCTAAACAGGACTACATTGAGGAGATACAATATATTAAGATCTCTGAAGTCCTAGGACCCTGGTCTTTTTGTGGACTAATGATTTCAGTGGAGGGCCACCAGGGTTCTGTTTCCCTCTTTGCTCCATAGTGTTTGTGTTAAGTTTGAATTAAGACAAACTTAAGACAGACTTAAGACAGACTTAAGACAGACCTAAGACAAACTTCTAACTTTTAAGTCTGTCTTAAGTCTGTCTTAAGTCTGTCTTAACTTTGTCTTAAGTCTGTCTTAAGTTTGTCTTAAGTTTGTCTTAAGTCAAACTTAAGACACAATCCTAACTTTACTACTACTAAATACCTTCTCTGAATACCAAAAGAAGTACATTTAGGATTTTGTCTTAAGTTAGTTCTGTGACTCGGGCCCTCTGCCATCTGCTTCAGCTTCATCTTCATCATCGCCTATTGTCTCCACGTGCTGTTGTTCTTCATCCCAGGGCACATTAGTTTTCACACATATGTTGTGGAGTATTGCACAAACCATGATCATCTTACAGACCATTTCGGGTGAATACGGCAGCATGCTGTGAGAAGTTGGTCTGGCATATGCTGTCCACTTGTTATAGTTGGCACCTTGCACCAGTCCAAACAGCCCCTTAGAGGTGCTAGGTTAAAGACAACTTTTATTGAAAGCTATCCTAGTGGTAGCTATGGAGAGCAGCCTTCAGGCTAAGTCTTGATGGAATGTAAAGCAGTTGTTTTACCAGTCTTTAATCTCTTGAATGACCAAATGAAAGGAGAACCACACCAGGTATATGTATATAAAATATATGTATTTATTCTAAACACACCCTGCTAGTCTCTTTATGAGAATAGAGGTCAGAACACAGAAGTTACACTTAATATCACACAGTAAATTAGCACAAAATACATTGAACCCTAGGGGCGTACCAAACCATATAATAAGAAAGTTGTATAAGAACCAGGGGACCCACGGAGGATGCGTGCAGTGTGAGAACACAGCCGTGAATCACGCGTTAGCTTCTATGGGGAAAGTCGCGGTTGGACATTTAAAGATAAAGGACACTTGGAATAGGACCTTGAGCAAACCCCTTTAGACTTAAGGAGTTCTAGGGCCAACATCCACAGGATCACTGAAGTACTCAATTTAGCTCACCCAGGAAGCCGGGTGCATAGGTGTCTTTTGGTGTCGGGAATCGTTGTTATTTTCAATGGCGATCTGCTGCAAAGGGCTGCTGCCGTAGAAGTGGAAAGTGGCCTGTGTGATCCAAGCCTGGATCGAAGATGAGAAGAACCTCAAAGCAGAGTCACTAGCCAGTGACCTGGGGCACTATAGTCAAATGCCCACCGATGTTGGATGATTTCAGGAGAAGGAGGTGAAGCTTGACTCTTTAGCCACGAGGACCAGGAGGCGTCGATGACAACCAGGAGCTGGATTCAAGCTGTCCCACAAAGTATGTTGAGTGCTGCAGTGTCAGTGCCCAGATTGGACCCAACAAGCCTTTGCAACAGCAACCTATGCAGAAAGTAATGAAATGCTTCGGTGTGGACCAGCAAGTTCCGAGGTACTCACCACGCAGTGGAGAGTCAGGGCATGTCTGGAGCAACCAAGGAAGCCTAAGGAAAATCAGAGTTGCCTTCACAGGGCCCCACCGGCCAACGGACCAGGGATCGCGAAGGATCCTCAATCTGAAATGCAAGAAGCAGGCTCACAGAACACTTGTGGAGTGTAGGCCCACAATCTTTGGTGCAAAAGGTGCTCGGTGCTTGGGCTACACGTAACTCAACGAACAACTTCAAGATACATTGAAAAGTCAATGCACTTGCAAATGTGCACGGTGTCCAGGCGTTTCTATTCCACGTAACTCACGAGGGCTGCGGGTCTCAGCTTTTCTGGGGACTCAGGTCGTCCTCTAAGAAGTCAGGAAATCCTCTTGCTGGGCTGAAAATACTTCAGAGTCTGACGAGAGCTTTGGATATGCAGACCGGCAAATGTTTTGTTGGTGCCTGCCAAGCAGGGGAGTCACTCCTTGACCCCAAGGAAGATTCTTCCGACCTCTAATCTTAAGTAGAGCATCGAAGTTCCAGGATTCAGTTTCAGAGTTTCGTCCAGGTGTAATCTAAAGTCCTGTTGCCAGGGGTCCCTTACTTATACCTAAGAAAGGGGTTGGATATACTCTGGGGACCCACCTATGGAAGGGTATGGAAAGAGGGGTAGCTACACCCATATCTTTGTCCACTTTTGCGCCAGAGCAGGGGCTGGTAGCCCCTGCAACCGATTTGAACTGGACTATGCACAGGGATACCAAATGTGCCTCCAGTGCAGACTTCAAAGCACTCTCAGAGTGCACCCACCCAGCCCTAATACACTAAAACCTTTCTGGGAGGTGGTTACACCTCCCGGTGATAGGAAACCTATTGTACAGGGCTCTTTTAAACTGGTACCGGGTATACCGGTGTGTACATGTCTCTCCCTCTAGAAGGATGGAATTATACCCCCGCCACCAGGACTGGCGGGGGGGATAGGATTCCAAAGTGTTTGACACCAAACACAACATGTTTCCATGCAGCCATTCCAAAGTTAGGATTTACCGCATGGTTATAATGAACTTAAAAGTATATGGTCTGGCTGCATCACAGAACAGCCCCAGAGAATAGGTTCCGAAGGCTGCAGAGGGGTCCTGCTCATGCATGGGCACCCTCTCACATGAAACCAAGCACCCTGTCTTTAGGAATTTTAAGGCCTGCCATAGGGGTGACTGATAGGTTTCTATGTGCAGTGATATAGGTAACCTGTATCTTAGTAAGGGGTGCATCCACCACCTTACCCAGGCTGCAGTAGCAGTCCTGTGGTGTCATTTTGGAAGGCTTCCCAGGGATGGCATACTACATGCTTCAGCCCCTGGTAGGCCTCTGGGGTATCTATGCCCTTAGTACCTCGTGTACCATATACTAGGGGCTCACAAGGGTACCCCAGTAACCAAACTGGAGTGTACCTAAAGTACTTGCAATCAATTTAGAGAGGAAGCAGCAAGGCTGGGGTCCTGGATAGCAGGGCCCCAGCCAGACTAAAGTTGAAAAAGAATGAAACATCTGCAAAAAGTGGGGGTAACCATAGTAAGCAGATCCTACTCTCCTACACATGCCACCAGATAAGTCCAAACAACTAAACCTGCCCTTGAACAGGCCAAGGCTTCTCTCTATCTCATTTTGCGTTCAGCAATGTGCATAATTGTAGTCCTTTTGAGGGTCTTTCTCGGGGTTGACCTAATGGTTTATGTTTAGGTTTATTTTTGTTATGCATAGTAATTAAAAACCATTGCACAGTTGTATGTTGTCAGACTAAAAAGTCATAATGATTCAGCAGTAAAAACATTGATACACATGATAAAAGTCCTGTGCAGTGCTTACATAAAAAATACAAGAATACTGATAAAACCATTCAATGAGTGCAAAAAACAAAACAAAAAAAGTGACAGAAAGGACAATAAGAAACAGTGGCCCTAAAAATTCTGCATTGCAGTACTGCATGGCTGTGATGATCATGGATTTGTGTGGCCTACGGTGGGCATCTGTTGTATAAGGCAATGGTGCCAGACAGCCACAGGGCAGAGTGCAAAAGTGCGTTCTCTTCAGGGAGAGGCTCCTGATGGCTGAGCGACAGGATAGAAATTCCCATCTTGGTCGCTCTTTTTTGAGTTGTTAAAACAAGTTTAAGGAGGCAGCTTCCGGTTGGCATATCAGGTTCTTCATTGTCCGCTTAAAAAACCTGGAGTGATTTGTGGGCTCCTATGATGTTGATCCTTTTTTGTTCCGCCAGTGTGAGAAATTTGACCACTCTGCAGTTCAGTTGAGTAGCCCCTGAATCAAAACATGCCAGCACTGCTTGCCGCCTGGTGTGGAACCGTGACTGCTTGAGCGGGATCTTTAGCAGCTGTATCATCTCTTGCTGCAGCACCGTGCATGTGCAGATTAAGTGCAGAATGTCTCCTGACCCTGTTTTGCACAGACTGCAAGTGTTTGGTGCACTTGCCCTTTGTCATGGTGGAAGGTATTCAGCATACAGTAGAATGCCCAGGCGGTGCTTTAAAAACGTTATCTTGAGAGTTTAGGGATAACTCTGATTGAAGTATTTTTGGGATGCAAATGTTTTGCAGGAGTTCTGGGTCATCCAGGCATGAGATCTGGCTGAGAACAGAGCCTTGTGTTCCAGCAGTGAAATTTGTTTTACTGACTTCCTGACCAATTTTTTTGAAGGATTTGTGTTGTAGTTGAGTGTTCCAGAGATTAGTTAGCCTTGTGATTTTAAGTGATTCTTGTAGGTAGCGTCTGCCCAGAGAGGTAACCCTCTGCTGGAGTTCTTGCCATAACAGCTGATTTGGAGTGTTTGAGGCAGAGCGTCTTATCATTTCCTAGCAGATGATGTAAACACCATGCCTGGCCAGCCACTGCTTCACTAAGCTGAACTCCAGACTTATCTGAGCTGATGAAGTATATTTTGGGAGGTTGAACATGGTTCTGTACACCATTGTCAGGGAGCTGTCCAGTTGCTTAGCATCTCTCCCCCGCATTGCTTCGCTGTCATACGTTAGCGTGTGGAGTACCTTGGCCTGTGCTACCTTCAGGAGGGGCATAGTTAGGGCCCCATCAGTTTCGAAGACCGGTTTTTCAATGTTATTGCTACAACCAGGCCTCTCCTTCTGATTTCTTCTTTCTGGCGAGTAAAGGACCCGTCATTATCAATAATGACACCTAGGTATTTAAATTCAGTTGAGGGATCAGTAAGAGCACCTCCCAGGTGCCACCTCTTCTGCCGCCTTCTTCTGTTGTTTAGCATCATAGGCATTGCATCAAGTATATGTTGGAGACCGACATATGCATGGCTGAGCAGCACCACTTCATCAGCATACATAAGGTTTGTCAGCGGTTTTCCACCAAGCCTGGGTGCCTGTGCATTGCTGATGGTGAGAGCTTGAGGGAGGTCGGCCATATAGAGGTTGAACAGAGTGGGTGCCAGCACACAGCCCTGCTTCAGGCCTTTGGTTTTAGGGACTTTTCTAGAGAGATGAGTTCCCCCCACCTAGGTTCACCAGGACCCAGGTGTCAGTTTGTCAAAGCAGCAGGATATCCAAGATGTCTTGAGGGATTCCCCAATGTGCCAGCTTCCCCCAAAGCTTCCCCCTCTCAACATTATAGATAGCCGCACTGAAGTCAATGAAGCATAGATTTAGTTCCAGATTGGCTGTTTTGGTCTAATTGATAAGAAGAGAGAGTGTAAGGATGTTTGTTGTCGTACCATTCATTTTGCAGAAGCCGGTCTGATTTGGCTGGATTATTTTTTTGGCATCTGCACAGCCTATGAGATCCTACAAGATGATGCCTGTTGTCAATCAGGGCCAATTGGTGATAGCTGCTAGGCCGGGCCTTGTCGCCACTCTTGTCGATCGGCACGATGGTTGAGCCTTTCTATGATTCAGGTATTCTGCCTTTTAACAGAATTTCCTACAATAAAGGTTTGCATGAAGTTAGAACAGTCAGTCGGATTGTGTTTAAAGAGGGCGATGGGATTCTATTAGGGCCCAAAGCCCCCTTTTGCAACTTGCTTCTTGAATACCGATAGGGAGGGGTCACATGGCTCGCACCCTGATAACTCTGCTGGATCAGGCTAGTTCAGCGCCAGCCTCAGCTCGGGGCCTGTTCCTGGGCAATTGCATGGCATCCATCTGTTTGGGTCCATTGATCAGATATCCCCTGCACCATTGTTAATGTGCTCGGACAGAAAATTCATCCACATTTCCTCAGAAATTTGGATTGAGATTCCCTTGTGGTGTGGGCGGACTATGACATTCACCTTTTTCCAGAATCAGACACTTTTGTTGTGGTTAGCATCATGAAGCGTCTGTGCCCAGATTTCGTCTTCTTGCTCTTTCATGTTTTCCAAGTTCAGTTTCTTCAAAAGCTTCCGTCAGTCCCGCAAAAGTGTGAGAGTGCTTAAGTCCCCTGGATGTCTCCTCAGGCACCTTAGGGCAGGGTTTATTGATTTCTTCAGTGTTTTTTGTTGGTCCCTTTGAGCTTTGGGGTCCTGTTTCCTGGGCCAGTTGTCTGGCAGAGGGCTGCTTTTGGCGGTGTTGTGCCCCAGAGGCTTAAGAGCTTTGCAGTAAAGTGTTCCCAGTCTTCTACTCGGTCAATTGTGCCTGTTACTGTAAATTGAAAAGGTTTGGTGGCTGTGTTTGACAGAGACTCCATAGTTGTTGCTGCGCATTTGATCCTCCTTACGTTTGAGGTGTAAGTAGGCACCAGAGCTAGATCTGTTGGATGGCAAAGGTTGCTGTGGCTGACAGAAGGATTTCCTGTTGACGATGGTCGCTGCCCCCCTTGTCCCCCATTCTGAACCCATGAATGAAGGGGAACAGTGAGAGGCTTGCGAACTTGTAATCTATAATTGAACATGATGAGTTAGTGTAATGTGTGGGAACGGGGGGGGAATCCTCAGGGAATCTACAGTTGAGAGCCCTGAGGGTTAGATGTTGAAGGTCTTCCAGAAGGTGGGTTTTTGTTTTGCTCTTACTAGCTATTAATGGAGCGCATTGTGGCAGGATGTTGCAGAGTGAAGTGACGATGGCGGTCTCATAACCCCCGATGTGCCAAGGAGATATTGATTTAAGTCCCCAGTTACGATGAAATATGGGGTTTCCATCTCATTTTTAAGAGTGGATATTTTCTTTATTAAGTTCTCTGAATTTTTGGCTTTCCGTTTTGGGTTGACGTAGTGTTGACTAGTACCACCTCTTCTTGGTCTCCATGGAGAGGGAGGGCGATCTTCACTGCGAAGGACGGCAGTGCCAGGGGGCCGACCAGATCCTCGGAGGTGACTCTCGTTGTGGAAACGTAAGTCACCAGCCCTCCTGAGTGTTGTCCATATTTGTTGCTCATTGTGGCAGGTGTTGAGAAACACATATAGCCTAGGATATGATGCAGTAGTGTGAGCCATGTTTCCTGCAACATGATTATATCGAAAAGTTTAAGGTATTGTAAAAAGGTCTGATCCCTGATTTTAGTCGACAAGCTGTTTATATTCCACGAGCATAAGCAGAGAGGGTTGGCATCAGCTCTATCCTTAAGACTGTTTTGTGTTGGTCGTCATTGCCTTCCTGTGGAGATGGTTATTGTCTGGCTGATTAACCTGAAGGTAGGCAATCTGCTCTACGTGGCGGATGTGGCACGAGAACTGTTTTGTCTGTCAGTCCTCAGATTGACCCCCCACTGAGGTGATTGGCCTAGCGCCCCTCTGAGCACTGAAATTGGCCCCCCTGGGGTTTTGTGGCTGCTGCCCTGAAATTGGGGGCCAAGATAGGCAGCGGATACGCCAGAGTTAGATACAGAGCAATATCTATCCCCCAAGCTTTGGCCAACTGTTGATGATTTCCATGTGGTCCCTGGCAATGAAGGGTCTGCGGGGTGAATGAATTCAATCAAGAGTGTGTCAGTTGAGCTCAAATCAGTTAGAGTTGCAATTGCTTGCAGCAGCCTTTGAATATTTCCTGTGTTCAGGATATCCTGGTGTCCTTGTGATGTGAACATGGGGTAAAGTATAATGGCTTGAGTGGGCATCTGCATTTCTCCCTTCAAAGGAATTTGTTGTTGAAGATTGTTGACTTGCACTGAGGTGCCAGATTGGCGATTGCTTTGTAATGCTGCCTTTGGCTAGGATTCCCAACCATTACTCAGCGAACTTGCAGGTATATTTCTTGGCTCTTTCTCAAGTGTTATTGGCTCAGAGCTTGCTGCTGTCGATGGATGTTTAGGGGAGTAGAGTGCGTTCTGTTCCAGCAGAGCTGCTTAATTCTCACTCTGATCTGCAAGGTGCCTTCCAGACATGAGAAAGGTCAATGAGAGCAGGTTTCCTGGATTGTGCACTGCCATCCGGGACTGCCCAGGTTTGCTGCTGAGGACTTCAGTGATGATCTTCTTGCTTATAGCCTTTTGTGGCTTAGGACTCTTTGGGCTGCCTCCAGTGACACTGGTCTGAGCCCATCCATTACTGTAGACTGTCACAGTTGCTCTGGGATTGTGAGGGGGTGGAGGCCCTCCGTTTGGTTCTGATCATTCAAGCCTCGGTCGGCTGCTACTCCTGGGTTAAGTTCCCATTTCCATTTTCTCTTTTGATTGGCATGTGCTTCTATGGCCGGATAGTTATTCAGCAGGGGTCTTCTGGTGTGAGTATTGACTGAGCCAGGTTTAGTGAGGATCTGTGTTTTTTGGCGGGAGAAGATTGGGTAGAAGATTGTGGACTTCTCAGGGGTTTTCTGATGGCACCCTTTCCTTCTCTGTTGGTGTCCTTGTTTCGCGTTTCGCTTCAAGGCGTACATTCCTTTTTGGGTCTCTGTTGTCTCTGTCTTTGTGAGTCCCTGGCAGCCCTGCAGATCCCTGGGAGTCAGAAGCAGTCTGCTGATTTGGTGGTACAGCGTCCCACTGTTCTAAGCTGCCTGATACCCCTTGGGCGGTCCTGGTGCCATAACGCTGACACTTAGCGGCTTGTTTTTGGGTCCAATTGTTGCGGTTCTCATCTCCCTTAGTAGGTTGTGTAGAATCAAGGACAGGGTGGAGATTTTATCAACTATGTAGCCACAGCCGCATTTAAGTTGAGCCTCAGATTGAGTGCTCGTAATTAAGCTATTGAGAGCCCCCAATTTTTCGTCGATGCCTGCAGTGAACAGAGCCAAGGTATTCAAGAGTGAAAGTTGGTTATCCATCTTTTCAGACTGATATTAGAGCACCTCAACAGCCAGTTGTTTCGTATTTAGGAGGGAGGCCCAGGTGCTGCTGACTGGCTCTTTGGGGTGCATCCCCCTCATAGGTTTGCCTATGAACTCCTCTCCAGGCATTTGGCTAGGGCTTGTAGAGTGCAGTTGAGGGATCGTGGCTGGGGTAGCGCTCTGTTGCAGGTCTAATGAATAAGTAGCGAGCATTTCCTCCCATTCTTGTGTGTTCAGATAGGATAGAACTGCCTTCCCCCCTCTTGGTGGACCAGGTCAGTAGACCCCCCTGTTTCTTCAGAAGGTCTCGGTGGGAGGGGGGATGCCCGAAGTTGTAGATGTGGAGGATCTGCGGTTGATACATTTGTGACTGCCAGTCGCAGCGGTTCTGCCGGCGTGGTGTCCCTGCATGTCAGTAATTGGCTGAAACTGCTTTCCAAGTCTCGTTCTGCCTGCTGGATCCTCTCTGAGTGTGTCGGGCATGAGACACAGTTCTTATTTTCTGTCTGGAAAGGGCAGACCTCTAAGTCCCATTCTGGAGGTAGATTCTAGATGGTTAAACTGAAGTTAGGCCTGTTGCAGTACTAATTCTGATTCTGAATCGAAGCAGTTCGCTGCCCATGGCTTGTTTTATATTATTGTATTTTTGTTTGAACTTTACCAGAGTTGATAAAGCTCCTGGTTCTTTGAGGATTTACAGGACTGGAAGGGGTTGACTGTTGTCCACTTTAAAGGCCTTTAGGAGACCCAGCTGACGATGGCAGGTGGAGTAAGGGGAGCAGTGATGGTCACAGGTCTCTGGAGAGGCCCATGGGCCCGCTGGAGAGGTAGCCATGATTGTGACTGAGTTGTTGGCTAGTGGCACGCTTAGCTGCTCCTCAGTGCTTGAGCAGATCTTCTCTTGCATCTCAGAGGTTGGTTGGGTTGACTCAGTTTGTAGGGGAAGCAGAGGGGACGGCAACCCTTTCAGGGTAGCATTGCTCGAATAGATTGCAGAGCCTGTGGCAGTGAAGAAGCTGAATTTTGTATACATTTTTGGTGGGCTAATACAGTTAAACTGCTTAGCAAATCTTTTTGTGCAGAGTCTGTTGTGATAAATTCAGCACTTGCACTGGCTTAAGCAGGTGGACATGATTTGTGATTGTTCCCTCTCGTCACCCCTGGCCTCGGGGAAGTAGCCACTCTGGATTTTCCTGACCTCACCTATGCCCCCTTGTGGGCTGCTGGTTGGGCTGGGGAGGAAAGAGAGGGTGGTTGTGGGCTCAGGGCTTGAGCCCCAGTCTGAGGAGTTGTTAGTTTTATTATTCTGGTGTTTGATTGTATAGACTGACGTCATCACCTCTGAACGAAGGGACCTCAGAAGTGGTACTAAGGCTGGTGTAAGTGGGCTCCCAATCCATTTGCGCCTCCTTGTTTTGCCCCTGTGAGGAGAGGCTGTGCGGGGAGATACCCTGGGGAGCTTTAGTGGCTGGTGGAGCGCAGTTAAGGACTGTTTGGGTGCTGCTTCCTCTCCACAATTGGTCACAATTGTCCCCCCTGTGTTGTGTTATGCCAAACTGCCTGCTGTGCAGAGTCTGCAGGTATTTATCTGGTATTTATCTGGTCAGGATGAGTGAGTGGTGTTGAGTGGAATGTTGGTGGATGGGGCTCTGGACAGTGCTCAGCTGCCTTATGGTACCCCTGATCTACAGTGGGCTGGTAGGAAGCCTCGATCTTTTCGGTTTTCCCAACGTCCAAAAATGCATCGGACATGAAATTGAACATGATCACAACAATCTATATAATGTAATGTTTTGAAGTTCTATTTATGGTAAACTGTGTTTTTATAGAACTCATTATTTTGAGTGAATTGGAACAGAATTGATACATGAAATTTAAATGTACTCTGAAATATTATCAATAATATCAATGAATACAGATTGAATAAAAACAAGTATTCATATGGAATAAGTAGTAGAGATTGTTTCATGTTTGATTGTGAACAGTGCGCAGCGCATCCAAGTCAGTGAACTTGTTATGAACTATTAGTTTAAGAATCCGTGTGTTGACAGCACATGCAGCGTTGTAGCACAATTATGATAAGATATATTAACTAAGCAGTACACACGAGTAGGGGGAGAATTCAGGAGGGCACCCCCAAAAACCCAAACTAAGACTCGATCCAGCCCAGTCCAGCCAGCTGCTGACAGCGCAGGGAGAGGGAGGGTTTAGAGGGACCAGAAAAACCAGAAGGGCCAGAAAATCTTGAAAGCTTTGCAGATTGCGGATGGCAGGGAGAACATGACTGCTGGCAGCTCCTGCCACTAAATGCCTCCCACAGCTGGTCGCCCCCTACCTGTGGCGCGGGGTGTCACACTGCAGCAACTCCAATGACCAATGTGGTCATCAGCCACGTCTGTAGGCCATATCCTTGATCAGCTTTAAGTGAAAAGTAAGAGGACTGTCTTAACTGTTGTTCATGTTTGACAATACATGACATGTGATGTATGTTAAGTATGCTGCTAATTTCTACAATATTACTGATTTTATGATTAGATGGAGTGTTTCACATACAGTTGCACATTGTTTGTAACACATGTCTCTTAACGTGCTGTGTGTCATGTAAATTGTGTAAAATGGGAGGGTACATTGCTGGCCTTGGGTTGCTGACTGCAATGTGTAATGGCTTGGACTTTGATATGGATACCTGGGTCCCCATTATGTATGATGCACACTTTGCATGTTTGCGCATGGCACACCTTGAAGTGGGTGCACTGGACGCAAACATGGAATTGAGACCTATAACATAGATTTGTTGAACAAATGGCTGCCACCTACTCATGCTGCCATGAGGGCAGCACATTCAAGTGAAATGCTTAGCAGCTTTCAATCAACTGCTCCGTGTTTCACTGTGCATGGGGAAATCCACATTCAATTTGAGAAGGGATTTTGTTCCCTTGAAGGAGGGTGAAGTGATTGGCTGCACCCGCATGCAAGGTGATATCTGTGAGAGCAATGGGACACCCTTTTACCCCTCTTGAGGGCTGCTCTTAGTGGGCACACTGACAGTGCACCACCTTCAAGGTGGTGCACTGTTAGTGCACATCATAAGAGTTTCTTGGCCTCTGCGCCTAGGCCTGTGATACAGTGCAGGCATAGAGCCAAAGGTTTTTCTTCATTTGCATGGGGTACACCACCATGCAAGAGTGGAGACACTCCCTTCAGACAACACTATTGCCTTATGGGCACTAGCGCTATCAGCATTACACAAGGTGCATCTGTAGAAACCTCTGTAATTACAAAGTACCCTGGGGGCGGCGCACATAGAGGGTACATGGGCCCATGGTACAACCAGGACATTTTCTGTTATGCTTCCAATGATGTATGTACCTCTCTACTGAGGCCCTGAGATGTGCCAGAATCCCAGCTATTGTTACAGAGTAATGGTATGTGAAAGCTGCTTACTTGCAAGTAGACCATTGCCATATTACCCATTTGGGGAAGCGGTCATTGATGATGTTTGTTGCGGAAATTATATGCATCATGCACACTACCAGGATATTTGGCCAATACGAAGATCCAAAATGGCCTAGACATTGATTGAGTGTATATGCTTCCTGTTACGGTATAGATGGGCAGTTGCTGCAGAAGAGACCAGTTGTACATGTGTGCCATATCAGCCTTGTTTTTTCTCCACCTGCAGATGTTGTGTGTTGAGAACTGGAGGTACTGTGGTGTGAGGTGAATAATGGCATCAAGGACAGATGGAAGAAAGGCTGAAAATGATGCCTGGGAGACACCTGCCACTTATGCTGCTGTGGTCTGGAATGATCCTGAGGCCACATGTGTAAGACGGCCAGAAGCTTGGACTGTGGTGGAATGTTGCAGACCCTCTCAGTTGGTGATTGTAGCCGTGGTGAGATCTGTTGCAGCATGGTCACAATGGACGCCCCCTGAGGGGATAATATCTTATGAAATCTTCATCCCTGAGCCCAATGAGGGTGGTCCTCTGGTGATAGATGCACTCCATTCTCCTGCACTGCCTTTGTAGTGGTGTAGGTGGGGTGGTTGTGGTAATTGGTCTTCTGGTGGTTGCGGTCTTCTCTGTCCAACTCCCAGCTGCAAGATTAGGAGGTCCATGTTTTCTAATTTGATGCCAGACTGTTCTGGCAGGCTTATCCTTTATTTTTAAAGCACATGCATCATTTCCTATGTGTGGGTTTTGCTTCTAATGCCCTTTTCAAACTGCGTGGTGCAGCCCGAAGATGTGTCTTCTTTTGGAAGGGTTGTAAATAGCCCTGCTTCAGTATTGCAATACATTTTACGTAGGAACGCCTACCTTGCATATATTTCAACTTACATGATGCAGCAGTATCTCACACATATCCATTTTGGCGCAGAGCTGTATTCCGTGACACATTTCCCTAGAGGCATCGCTTTGTATATATGGCATATAAAAACACCAGTGCATCACAAAGAGTGAGGCACCTTTGGCACAAGTGGCTTGTAAATATGCCCTGTGGTTTATAACTTATATATCCAGTTTGCATATGATTAGATGGTGAGATGTGCTTTTTTTCTAGTTGCAGGTAGCTATATGTACAATGAGATGCTTGAGTTTAATTGAAGATGTAGAAAACAATATTTCTTTGGAAAGATGGCCTGAAGGTGCATAGCTAATATGAGATCACATATATGTTTACATGGTCATATTATGTTCTTTAAGGCGGTTAGACATTTCATGTATATGGTGAGGGTGGTGTATTTCTTTACACATTCTATGTTTAAAATTGAGGAGGGTTAATAGTGCAGATTGTCTCCTGAGAGTTCTTGTCCTAGCTTCACTTGGCATGTAACTTTTCTGTGAGAAATGCTGAATATATGTTTTAAAGACACAAGAAATATTTGCAAAATGATGTAGGTATGCCATTAAGAAAGGGTTTATGCTTTGAAAAAGTGAGAATTGTTCTTTTCCATTTTAGAAACTTAATGATGCATGTGCACACTGAATAACAGAGCAATGTATGCTCTTAGTGAGCCATGTGTGCAATTATATATCAAGTATGATATCTAGAATTATTCAATCACCCAGGCACTACACATGTACTCTTCCAATCACATAGGCACTAATGATGTACTCATTAAACTACGCAGGCAACACCCATGCATTCATCAAATCACCCAGATAGTAGCAATATGGTCATGTGAATACACAGGCACTAACTATGCAGATATGGAACCACCAATATAGTTCCTACATACTCAGGGAATCATTCGAGCACTACCTATATTCGAGGGAATCACCTAGGTACTATCTATGTACTCATTCAATCATCCAGGGAGTATTGTTGTACTCAAGCAGAAACAAACGTATTACAAGTTTCAGGGAGGAATGCGTACTCTTTTAGAACCATCTGGTGAATTGTATATGTAACCTGCTACACACTGTTGCATTTTTATATGCAGTGTTTCTCAAAATGTAAATCTGACACATCTAAGAAGCATTGAAACACTAAAGGTACTAGTTACACAGTGGAAGAGAGGCACAGAATTAACTCTTATGTTGTGTTGAGACACTGTGTGTACTACTATACTTTGGTTGATGTTTATTTTAAAATGTAGTATAAAGGGATGAAGTGGTCTTTTATGTGTGTGAGTGAGACATGAGATATGGTGCTGCTTTTTTGTAGGAGACGGTGCTATAATATAAAAAAGGTAAGTAATAAATTAAGTTTTGTGTTTTGGTTTTGGTTTAGGTTTGGTACATGGAAGTAAGTGCTTGTACATCGCGATCCTTTTAAGAGGAACCCCGGCAGACAAAGACCAAGGAAGATACTGGTTAATTTTCTGTCATACTCTGTTAAGGAGCTAATCCTAACCTCTGCATTAAAGGAAGGTACTATTACTTCTACATCCACAGGACAAACTCCATTCTCCTTTACAATAAGATCAGACCTCTCACGCATCACTGCAACAAGACAGTGGGAGCTGGGGAAGAGGCACAAGGACTTAAAAAGTTTGTGGGCAAAAGCTCAGTTGAGGTTTCCTGTTTCATTACACATGATATGGAATAACCAGATGCACCTGTTTCACACGACCGAGGAGCGAGACGCATTCCTATGCCAGAATCAAAACGGAGTTGAATGGGAGAGAGGGAGATCATTGAAGATATGAAGGGGCTTTAGACATCAAGGTTCCTCTGTCTTAATTAATTGCATTTACGTTTTATGTTTTAAGAAGCCAGAGGGAGTGGTGATCGAATAGGCTTAGCCTTTTGGAAGGGAAAGTTCCTCATGGGAGAAGGGGTCACAGGGCAAGGGGGGGTGGGATGGGTGGGTGGGCAGGAAGCACGGGGTGGGGAGCAGTGGATAAAATAAAACAATATGCACAAAAGTTGTAGCAGCGGACCTTGCAATGCCGCACCTAAAACCCAGTTCCCAAAATTTTGTAAGTTTCTGTGCAGCCACCCTCGACGTCAGCTGCTAAGTGGTGTCGCTGTGTTTTCCAGATCACAGGTAATTTGTTTGGCTTGTATGGGGGCGCACAGGAAAGAAGTCCAAGAAAAAATGTCGATTTTGAATAAATGAAAAGTTTTTTTTGATTTTATTCATTCTTTTAACACCTTGGCTGCTAATGGTTTCCCCTCCTGTGCTGCTATTCTTTGAATACCAGTGTTTCTTGACGAGCTCAGCTCGTCATAAGCACGGCTCAACCGTGCCTCATGACGAGCTCAGCTCGTCATGAGCAGCGATGGGGTTAAAAGCAGTCACAGTGCAATTTGCAACAAAATCAGCCAACGCGTTTCACTCCCTACCAAGGAGTTTCTTCAGGGCGAGTAATATTTAAACCGGTAGCGCGTGCAAAGATCCTCAGAGTCGTAAAGAGAGTTTCTTGTCTCAATAGCTTGAATTCCTAGTTAGTCTGCTGATTCGGTAGTGCTGTGTACAAGTACTTTATTTCCACCTTAAATTGTTTGTGGACCTCAGCAGAACCTCACAGTGTAATTGTGTAGGATCCCGTAATGGTGAAGTGTCACGCTCCGATGCTTAAGGTTCCGGTGAAGGAAGCCGTATCAATTCCTTCTCCCACAGTCAAGTGTTGGTTCAAAAGTAGTGAACCTAAAAGAGTTTCCTCGTCCACATCAAAGTAACGGTATGGATGGTCCCAAGGTACAGGACGAGGAAACTCTTTTGATACGGCTACTATTCTTCTCTATTTATTTTGCATGGAATATAGTGGTCACTAAGGCTATTTCTGTCACTTTATCTTATCTCACGCACATTATTGCTTTACTTCAACTTTCACCCTGTGGTATCTTTGGCACTGTTGGTCTTATCTTATTCTTTGGTGTTGGACGTTTAGTATACATGGCACCTAGTTATGTCTAATCTATTGTTATGTGTTCTCTGAGAATTATAATTGGCTTGCAACCAGAGTTTTTAATCCCTCAGCCGCTTCTGGTCTGAGTTATATCTTTTGCATACCATATGGTAGCCAATACTGTTATAGGACCGTTTATCTCTTATTAATAGTGACTTATGTTTTGTACATGCACCCTCTCTCTCTAGGTTCCCAATTTTTTGTATATGGCTTCCTGATGAAGGCACACAGCCAAAACGCGCGTAGGACACTAGAGGCTATAGCCATGCCAAAACCATGCCAGAAATGATTTTCTTCTGAAATATAGTCAAATGATCATTTTGTTTGTATACTGTTGAGATTTATAGTATCCTGCCAATAATCTCTCATATAACTATGATTGAGACTGTATTCATTGTATATGCCATTCAATCAATGTAAGACAATTTGTATTTGAACTGTCTTTACTCAGCGTATACATACAGACAGATGATGATGTTTCATGTTTGTGTATGTATTTAATCTAACCTATTTACCCTTTTTGATAGCTGATTCACTACTGTACTAACCAGTGGTTTACCTCCTGGTGGAGAAAGCATACAATTAAACACGATGATGATGCTGTCACGTTGCTAAAAACAACAAGGTGGACAACCAAGATATACCGCCTATCGAGCTTTGGTACATAAATGTTTATTTTTAATCGGAATCGTAACCGAATAAGAGAACTAAAACCCTGGTTACTCAAGACAAGTGATCCCTTCCCCCATTGATTTTTGTACATTACAACTAAGGAAGCTGAGAGGATCACGTACACTTCCTTCTCCACCCCTCCTGATAAGCAAAGTGAAAAATACTGTGTCACTAAAGTATATTAATAAGTGTTTATGTGTGCCTGTGACATTTAGGGACTATAATACATTGAGAATTTTACAAACCGAAAAAGCATACATTTGGGAGCGCACTATACCCTATTAAAGATTAGTTTGGAGGCTAGAAGTATTTAAATTTAGAAAGCTAATACTGAGTATGCTGCACTAAAGTTTAAAGGTAGCTAATTAACATACCTAATTAACATACCTGTGCATGTTTGAATGTCAAGTAAATGTAAGGTAATACTGCATACGCTGCACTAAATTTTAAAGGCAGCTAATTAGCATGACTATGCATGATTAAATGTGAAATCACTGTAGTCACTGGCATAGAGACTGGAGGTTTTCACTGCTTGTGGGAAGCTCCTCTTGAGGTTGCCAAAAGTTAGTGCCAGAAAGAAGGTTATGGCGAACAGATCAAGCGTGGACATACACGAGGCACACATTATAACCAGTTACTCATCTGGGATCAAACGTTTCTAATCAAGCAAGATATAGAATGCTCAATATTTAAAAGTAATGTAAGCTGTACATCACTCAACAGTGCAAACGTTAATTAGGAGGCTGTACTATTTGAAAACTCCTGCTTTATGTTTAGGAGAAATTAATAGAGCACTTTTACATGGTACTGTGGCATACGTAGAAAAGGTTTGTGGTGATGTACAGTTTTGTTTCTTTGGTCCTGAGCAGTTGACCTAAGAGTTGTTAAGACGTGGAGTTACAGAACGGACATATATATTGCAGTTGATAGTTTTGAAGAAGAGAATCCAAAATCTAGCAGAGTGCGGTCTGTAAAACCAGAGTATGTTTGTATATGTTGTTGATACACTCAATAGAAGATTTAAACATAGACTGTTAAAATAAAAAGTATACATTATGACAACTGGCAAAAGTTAGAAGGAAAATGCATTTTTGATGTAGCTTTTTTGACAAATGAATACATAGGGGAAAGTTAAATTAGTATCTTGTTAAATAGATACACTGAAACTTTTTGTAAAATATGTCTATATGTGTTTAACACAGTTTCAAAAACACCCGGCATTCGCATTGTGTCCTTTTTATTTGCACTCATAGAATCATGCAGGTGCTACCTATGTAATCATCAAGGATGTCATATTTCCACCACTCTGCAAATGCTCTTCCTGGAACGCTAAAAGTTGGGGGATGAAGACCCCTTGGCTATTGTGGGATGTTGGGGGCCAATTACCCCTCCTGTTACCTCCAGGAAGTCCCACAAAGTAAGTTTTCTAGGAGGTCTTCGGAGGCCACACCCCTTTTCTCCACCAATCTGCAAATGCGCCTCCTGGCACACTACTGGTTGGGGAATTAATTTTTCATACATGCTACGGGACCTTGAGAACCAAGAAACCATCTTGGTACTTTCTGTAAGTCCTACAGAGCGTGATTCCTGAAAGCTGGTCGGAGTCCCCACCCCTTTTCCCCTACAGTCTGCAAACACGATTGCTACGTGAAAAAACATAGAAATCGATGGTAAAAACGAAGGTTACAGGGATTATATAGTTATGAAACATAATTTTTTTTAAACCTTAAAAATTCAATGAAAAAAGCCTAAAGGTTAAAGGGGCATTATACTTAGGCTGATATTCACTCATACAAAACCAGAGTAATTCAATAGTTATAGTTAGCTGAGTTAACTATAACTCATGCCCCCGCACTGCACTGCTTATGACCTCACACATTACATCACTCATGAAAACGTCAGTGACATCACTGATGACATCACTGATGACATCTCCAATGAAATCACTGATGACATCACTGATGACATAATCAAAAGAATCTCTGATGCACCCACTCACATCTCCATATAACCTTTCATACACCCACACCAACTTTCACACTTCCATTCTCAAACTCATTCACACACCCGTACGAGAACTTACACAGCTAGTCAATGGTTCATAGATCAATATACAAATTCACTCACTCACCCATACAGGCACTGACACACCCATTCACTCAGTAATACAGCCACTGACATAATCACTCATACAGCCACTCATACCTTGAATCAGTCACCCACAGAGTAAGTCACACACCTATTCACACATACTGTCAATCACATACCCACTTACCTATCCATGCAGTCACACACACACAAATACTCCTACAGATGCTAATACATATTCACTCACCTATACAGTCACTGACACAAGCACACACTCACCTTTGCAGCCACTCATATTCAATCACTCACCCATAAGTCACGCACATACCCTATCACTCACCTAGAATGCTTTTCACATATCCAGTTACTCACCCATAGCAGGATTAACACTGATGTCATTTTTAATTCTATCACCCAAGAGCCCTTGTCTACCGGAGTTGTCCCACAAACTCCTAGTGCACAAGAGTCCCTGCTTACAGTTAATTAAACAACAGAACCTGCAAATAAAGGGTGGGTCACAAAGGTCCTATTTTGGAACATAGCAGAAATTACACATAAACTTTAAGGCCCAGAATCGCTAGACACGATTGGTGACTATCGGATAATCTGTTTACAAGACACTTGCTTGCAAACACATATTCCTGAATATTGTTTTTATGATCTCAACTTCTGCAGTTCCAGCCCCACATGGCCACAACAGTGGAGGTTTATTAACCCTAATAAGCATGACTCTGCCATGCAAAAAAATGGTCTAGGTCATCGACTTGGCGTTCTTTCAGATCAGGAGTTTGAACTGCGGGGTCCTACAGGGCTCTGCCCTGAGCCCGCTGCTTTTTAATATTTACTTGGCCCCGCTGTTCACACTGATTGCCAATTGGGGAGTCACTGCAATTTCCTATGCTGATGACACCCAGCTGGTCTTCCCATTCTCTGAGGTTTCGGAGGCAGCATTTTCTAACTGTAAGGGCTGCCTCCGCGACGTGGCCTGTTGGATGAATACCAACAAACTGAAATTAAACGCAGGCAAAACGGAGGTGATCTTCCTTGGCACAAGCGACCACCCCCCCGCTGAGTTTTGGTGGCCGGAAGAGATGGGTCCCGCTCCATCTCCGAGCATAAAGGCAAAGAATTTGGGGGTTACATGGGATAATGACCTATCCTTTGCTCCCCAGATACAGAAGGTCGTTGGAGGATGCATTGGCAAACTGAGGAGCCTACGCAGATTTCTCCGACTGCTCCCAGTGAGCTGCCGCAAAACGATTATCCACGCCACAATCACTTCAAGGCTTGACTATGCCAATGGCCTCCATTTAGGCCTTCCGAAGTTTTTGTTGCAAAAGATGCAAATCGTGAAGAATTCAGCGGCTAGATTACTCAGGCAGGTCCCTTTTAGACATCACATTTCTCCCCATTTGCGCATGCTACACTGGTTGCCTGTGGCAAGTCGCATAAAATTCAAGGCGCTCACCTTGGCCTACAGAGCCCTTCATGGGACCTGCCCAAATTACTTAAAAAAAACGACTGCCTAGATATTCTCAGGCCAGACTCCTAAGGTCTAGCTATAAGGTCCATCTCCACGTTCCTCGAGTGAAAAGGGCGCGCTTAGGTGGAAGAACTTTTTCCGTAAGTACGGCACGGCTTTGGAACACCTTGCCACAGGAAATCCAACAAGCACCCTCCGAACCTTGCTTCAGAAGCCTACTGAAAACATGGCTTTTCACGCAATAAATCTCTTCTCTCTTGCATTATGACTCTCACTGCCCATGCCAGCGCCGGGACACTTCCTACGGAGGTAGCTGTTGCGCTCTATAAAACTCAGTATTATTATTATTATTATTATTATCATATGTATTAAGTTGGGGACTATGCCTCTGGTAAACCTGATTAACTTTTACCATAAAAACTTTGATGCAAAGGTCTGTACAGTTATAGACTCCTTGGGAGTTGCAAGTTGTGCTGAACAAAGTAATTGAAAGTTTTTTAGGGGATGTTTCTATATTGTGGGGGTGATTTTAATTTGAGGTTATGCTGATTCACTAACAATCTTGTTTGTGAACTATGGGAGACTGACTCTCTGGACCTTACACACATTAATCACAGTCCATGTGGTACTGCCTTAAATACTCTTTTGTCAAAACATAATGTATTGCTTAGAGTTGATTTGTTAAGTGGTTCCAGTGATAGACAGGACTCTTTTACGGGGAGAGCCTCTGTAAGCTTAACAGATTATATTGTGGTCTCATTAGAGGTAAGAGCTAGAATCATACATCATGCCATTCTACCCATCAAGATGAGCAATCATAATCCACCAGCCCTCTATTTAAAACTGAGACTAATACCCTAAGCGATTACACAGTTTGTACCCAGTGCAGATTACTCCAAAACCAGGGACTTATGCACAGGCGGAGAGAGGTAGACTCAGGGGAGATACTAAGGCAGTTGCTGGGAAGCTGCAAGAGGGAAAATATTACCTGTATAGGAGTTGTGGAGGCATACTTTGAAATTGGAAGGCGCATTCTAGAGCTGTTAACAACGACACTATTAAAACACCAGAATAATGCCAAGAAGTGGCTTGAAGGCCACTGTAGTAGGGCACACAAGCAACTAAAGGAAGTATTTAAATGTTCACCTAGGGATATGGAGACTATTCACTCTTGCAGACGTATCGATGAGGTCATGCTTGTCGCTAGGAAAGAGCGTCTAAGGATGGAGTCATGGGAGCAGTTGGAGAAGGCTTGCGTAGACAAAGACTCAAAACACATTCTCAAAAATTATCAATTCCTCGTACTTTTCCCATGACCACAATAGCAACAGAGATTTACCCATTCTAGCTCAAACTTGGGTGACACACTTCACCCATGTATTTAACAATACCCACCACTCAAACCATGGGCAGCTGATGACCAACTCGACCCTGGATGAGGGGTTAGGGAACTATCAGTTGCTTATCGGGTTATCCCAGCTCTTTAAATAGATGTCCAAGCAACAAAGCTCCTGGGCCTGGTGGGGTGTCAATTGATTTGTTTAAGAACACTACTGAGCTGTGGGCACCCATATTAGTTAACATCTGAAACAGCATCCCCAAAGTCCTGGACTAGTGCCATCATAGTCCCAATCTTAAAAAAAGGTGTTAGAGCAGATCCTAAATGCTATCACGCAATCTCGCTTATATACATCACAGCGAAAGTGTTGGGCAGGATAATCCTGGAGTGCCTGGAGAATTGGTCAACGGATATTATTATTATTATTATTATTCTGAGTTTTGTATAGCGCCTGGTTACCAGAAGGCATCCCAGCGCTTATCAGAACATAACACTACTAAAAGAAAGCAGGGATTAAACGGAGAACAAAAACGTTTTTAAAAGTTTACGGAACCTGAGAAGACTGGTTTCGGAGCGCAGTTGTAGGGGCAGTGAGTTCCACAAGGAGGCCACATTAATTGAGAACCTTCTGCCACCAGTTTTTCTCACCCTGCCAACCTGAAGGAGATGTTGGTGGTCAGAGCGAAGGGAACGAGAGGCCTTGTAGGGCTGGACCATCTCCTCCAGAATAGGTGGACCTACCCCGTGCAGAACTTTGTGGGCGATGCAAAGTGACTTGAATTTCACCCTGTCCCTCACAGGGAGCCAGTGCAGTGCCCTCAACGCCGGGCGGGCAGATTGACGCCTAGGGAGACCCGTCAAAAGCCTAGCAGCCGCGTTCTGCACTTGCTGCAGTCTGTTCAGGGTAGATTCGGGTGCGCCCAGGAATAGCGCATTGCTGAAATCCAGCCGCGAGATGATAAGTCCCTGGATGAGAAGCCTTCGAGTGGCCACTGGGAGCAAGGGCAGAATCTTCAGGGCTGAACGGAGCAGGCCAAAGCACACGCCAGCAGTCTTTTTGGCGTGGGTTTTAAACGATAGGTCCGGCTCCAGCCATACCCCCAGGCTCTTGATCTCCTGCTTGGGGGGGGGCATCGGTCCCAGACAGTCTGGCCAGCTGCTGGGGGACAGAGATGGAGAGGAGTTCCCCAGTAGCATGAGTTCCGTTTTGGAGCCATTTAACTTTAGGGCTGAGCTGCACATCCACGTGTAGATCTTTTCAAGACACGTGTGCAGCCGGTCGGGATGGTACGCCGACTGGGAAAGGCCTACCACCAGCTGAGTATCATCAGCGTAACTGATGATTTTAATACCCAGCGGCCGTACCACATTCTCCAGGGGGGCCATGTAAACGTTGAATAAGGTAGGGCTCAATGAAGAGCCCTGTGGCACACCGCACTGGAGAGGGGTAGAGGGTGATTTTTCCTGGCCTTCCCACACCTCAAATGTACGACCTTCCAGGAAGGAGGCGAACCATTTGAGGGCCAAACTCGTGACCCCCACCCCCGACAGCCGTTGGAGAAGCACCTGATGGTCCACGGTGTCAAAAGCAGCGCTGAGGTCCAGGAGGATCACTGCCACTGATCCCCCCGAATCCAGCATGCTCCTCGCATTCTCCACGACCGCCAGTAGGGCGGTGTCGGTCCCCTGACCGGGGCGAAAACCCGTTTGGGAGTCGCCAAGGAGGGAATTGGCTTCCAAGAAGTTGGAAAGGCGGCTATTTACCAGCTTCTCAGCCACCTTACTGATATCCGGCAGCATAGGCTTTTTCAAAAGAGCCTTAACCACCGCCCCTTTCCAACTGGGGGGGACCACCCCATGGGCGAGAGACAGGTTTATCAGGTCCGTCACAGGGCCGACGATATTGGATGACACCTGTTTAAGATATTTAATAGGTGCTGGGTCTTTCGGGGAGCCGCTCTTCATAGATCTCAGCACCGACAAGACTTCCTCCTTAGTGACTGGACCGAGGGAGGCCAGCTCCACCACTTGTGACTCAAGTTGAGAGCTGGGATTGTCCTCCAAAGAGGAGACCTCACCTAGCCGGGGAAGGGAAGCCAGTATGTTGTCGATTTTGCTTTTAAAATACGAGGCCAGGTCTGTACATTTTTTACGAGGGTCCTCGTGGAAAACCTGAGGATCGGGGGCATTGAGTAGCTCCTTAATGACCCTGAATGACTCTTTGGAAGAGTTGGCCGCAGAGCCAATACGCTCTTCAAAGAATCCTGATTTTGCCACCCGAATAGCGGATTTATACCTGCTCAGGGCCGCACGATATTCTATACGACTCGCCTCACTCCAGTCTCTCCTCCAGGACCGCTCTAGCCTCTTGCATCCTTTCCTCAGGGTTCTTAATTCTGATGAATACCAAGGTGCCGAGCCCACTCTCTTCCCCCTCGTAAGTTGTTTCTTTTTGGGTAGGAGAGTGTCCAGAGAATCCACGAGCCAGGTATGGAAGTTCGCGTCGGCGACTATCGGGTTAGCTCCCTGAGAGGGCTGTGTGGCCTCCAAGTGTGCCGCCCAGGTGTCAACTGGGAGCCTCGACCAGGCTCTCTCCAGGGTGTGAACCCGTGGGACCACCGCAGCTCGGCTGTCGAATTGCCATGACGCGGACACCAAATAATGGTCTGTCCAAGGTAGGGCAAGAGCCGGAGATGGAGTAAGATGGTCCAGATTAGAAAGTAAGGGATCAAGCAGGTGGCCCTTCTCATGGGTCGCGCCCGAATTGGCCAGATTGATTCCAAAAGATTTGAAATCATCGAGCAAATCGACTCCTGTGGCATTAGCGGGGTCCTCAAGATGGATATTAAAATCTCCGAGAACAACAAAGTTGGCAGTTGAAGAGGCAAGAAGTGCAGTAATTTCCAAGAGAGAGTTAGGGAAACTACCCAGGGGTCCGGGAGGGCGATAGATCAACAAGCCTACCAAAGACACTGTAGGTGACAGCCGAAGGGAGAACTGTAAGCTCTCACAATCGGCCACCCCTCCATTCCATAATGAAAGCGTGACTCCTGCCCAGTTCGGGTTCAAGAGGGGTCTGGGAACAATTGACCAATATCTTAACCTTTCTCTCATCCATGGCAAGTATGTACGGGCCCAAAAAGGACCACTTTACTTCTCCTTCATGGACCTAAGCTCAGCATTTGACAATGTTGACAGAGCATGCAGCCAGCCAACAAACTTTGGTCACACTTTTACCTGAAGTGACCCTACTGAGCTCAGTGACTCACATTCCCGTATAGCAGCGAATTGTCATAAGCCCACCGACCTTTAATAGTGAATTTGGCAAGGAGAACATTCTCACAACAAGAGTACGTGTTACTCTAGCATTTCTGACCAGACAATCTGTGCAAAATCAGACACTTGGTCAAAAGTACCCAGCCTTACCTGTGTCGGCCAGTCAGCATGCTGTAGAGTACGGGGTCATATAACCTAACTACAGGAGGACTTTGCGTGCCCAGGAGGTGAGGCAGAACCAGGGCCAGCATTGACGGTGAGGTGCGCCACTATTGTGAGTGCGAGTGAATGGTGTTCCTGTCATCCATTTAGACTGGAGGATTTGCAGATTGCCACCTACTGCCTTTTTTGGGAGTCCTGAGGGTGTTCTGCAGAGGAGATTTCGAGGGGTTCGGATTCAACTCGGACGGTGCTGGAGAGGCTACTGCGAGAACCACTGCGCCCACTGACACAGGAACTTGAGGGAGAAAGAGATCTTGTTCCAGAAGAGAAAAGACTGAGGAGATTTTGAATGTTCAAGGTCTAAACAGATGGTGCGGAAGACGCTACTGTTAACACTGCTGCACCTGCTGATGTCGGAACTTGAGGAAGTAGGGTTTTCTTGTCACAGAAGAGCTAGGAGGAGGTGCCTGACCGTGGAAGCCACAGATGGAGCATTTCCAGTGGAGAGTAGCATCTAACTTTCCACCCCTTTGCTTCCTGTCAGAGTGTCCGAGCAGGTGCTGTGTGAAGACGACAATCTCTGTAGGTGCGCACCGGCTTCTGCCTCCCAGCAGGTGAAGCATCCCACATCTCCACAAACAATGGAGGGCATTTTCGTTCCCCTATTACTATAAAACAAAGCAAGAGATAAGACCAAAGGAATGTTTTACAAAAAAATCCTTCCTACTGGTTCAACTTGTAAGTACTTCAACCTTTTCCTCAATACTATGAGACTCCTTCCTGGTGAGACTATGTGTCCTTTACCATTTTTTGACATGTAGGCAAACTCTTACTATTAAGTCCTAGCTTGCCTCACAAAGGTAGCTAATAGTTGTTCAGTGGTAGAGGGCCCTCACGTTTTTTAGTATTTTCCTTCAGATAACAAGGGTAACTCATTACCAAAGTGAGCCCATCTTCTATTAAGTGCAGCTTAAAAATATCAGTTCCTCCTCTTACCTTGCTGTAAATCTGGGTTGACTTTTTTCCTCTCCATCATGGCTGCAGCAAGCATGATCCAACTTCCACCTTTTTAAATGAGATAGGAGTGCCAGAAATAAGCTGGAAGGAGTGGGTTAAATTGTTTGAATTGTATCTCATAGACAATGGAGGGGAACGTTTCAGTTCAGTGCGCAGGCAGCACATTTTTCTCCACAGTTTGGGTGTGCATATGGCAAGAGACCAACTGGTGTGGTGTACTAACAATGTACATATCCAAGAGAAGCTCTTAGCCAAAAATCCTAGTCTAAGAGAGGCGGTGGCTATTGCTAAATCAGTTAAACATACAGCTAAGTGCACAAGAGAAATGAAGTCAAATACCAAAGTGGAAGCAAGTATACAGGAGGAAGAAGAAAAGAGTGAGGTGTATAAGCAAAAAAATTGGGAAAGCGTGAACAACAAGACAACTAGTAATGAAAGAATTCTAAGATGTTACAGGTTTCGCAGCAGTAATGACCTGGCAAACAACTTGCGTTGCCCAGCTAAGAGTGTAACTCGCAAAAAATACAACAGAAGGTGGTCCTTTTGCAAGGGTATGCAGAGAAAGTGATCCTTGTATCAAGGAGGGTGGGGGTGTAGAAGGATCTTGGGGTAAAGAAGTAAAATGTGTACTGCCTTTTGAGAAAAAGTATGTATTGCAGCTAAAAGATTGCTCTAATAGAGTCAATGTCATTTATCCCAAATGTGATGTAATGTTGTATAACAAAACTATTACAATGTTTGCAGATTCATGTTCCCCTTTTACGCTTTTGAACAAAAATTATTATGAGAGTGTTAAGGACCAGGAAGGGAACACATTGCAGGAAGCAGATATTTCACCCACAGAAGCCCATACCCCTTCTAGGAATGAAGGAGATGTAAATTGAGTTCAGAGGAAGGGATACATATGGGAAGATATATATTGTAGATTTGAGATCCAACCTGCTAGGCTGGAAGCACCAGAAGGAACTTGCCATCATTCTGGATCCTAACAAAAAAGAACAAGTTCTACTGACTGCAGAGGACCGGGTTGGTAGCAGCATTTGTGATGAATTTCCCAGATTGTTTCGGGAAAAGCTGGGCCTTTTACATGACTTCCAACACAAAATAAAACTCAAAGCCAAAGGGAAACCCGTAGTACAAAAGATGCGCCCAGTACCACAACAAATGAGGGAGCCCTTAGAGAAAGAGCTGAATAAATTGTCCAACATGGGAATCATTCAACCCGTGGAATGTTCTGAATGGTTGGCGCCAGTTGTGATCGCAGTCAAGGCCAGTGGGAAAGGCATCCGTCTATGTGTAGACTTAAGAAGCCTCGACAAGAATATCTGGGTAGAAAAACACCCACTGCTTAACATAAATGAGATGCTCAGCACCATGGGCAGGCGCGGTACTTCAGCGTCATCAATTTGTCAATGGTTTACCACCAGGTGGATCAGCACCTTCAAGGTGAATACATGTTCAGAAGGATGCCTTTTCGATTGGCGTCCTTTGCGGTGGTTTTCCAGAAGATCGTGCATCAAATTTTGAAGGGTGTAGACTGCTCCATGTGTTTCCAGGATGATATCTTGGTGTATGGACGAACAGTGGTGGACCATGACCACACCCTTAAACTTGTCTCCAAAAAACTCATGGACGCAGGTTTGATAGTATAGAGGTCTAAGTGCAAAATAAGTGTGACATTGGTCGATTAGCTGGGGCATTCTATTTCTGAGGAAGGGTGTTGAGCTTAAAGCAACCTGCCTAGTGCTGTGAGGGATGCTCCATATCCAAAAAATAAGGATGAACTCAAATCCTTCCTAGGGTTGATAGAATACATGGCCAAGTACATTAAGAACTTTGCATCCAAATGTGGACCAGTGCGGAATTACTCAGAAGACAAGGAATTTGAATGGAATGAGCAGCATAAGTGTGTGGTGGATACACTCAAAGAAGAAATCTTAAGTTCGCTAACTTTAGGGTTTTTGATCCTAGGAAAAAAAACTATTCTTACCACAGATGCAACCATCAAGGGATTGTGGGCCACCCTATCACAAAGAGATGGTAAGGAAGAAAGGATACTTGCCTTTGCATCCCGGTGCCTTACAAATGCAGAAAGAAATTAGTCCATAATTGAAAAGGAGGCCCTGGTGTGTTTCTGGGCAGTGAAGAATTTTACATTCTTCTTGTGGGGGCTGAACTTCACCATTCACACGGATCACAAGCCCCTCACATTCACCTTCACAGTGAAAGGAATGGAAAATTGTACTCCACGTATTGGTAAATGGATTCTGGGTCTAGAGAATTTTTATTTCAAAGTGGAATATGTTTCCGGTGAAGACAACAAAATTGCCGATTTTTTGTCAAGAACACCCTTGGAATTGGAACAACCTGAGGAGACGTTAGACAGTCCTACCATGGTGGTAGATGACCCTGCTATTACAGAAGAACAATGGAAGAAATACATGGCAGAAAACAAAGGTTTTGGCAGGCTTAAGATCATATTGAGAGAAGGGTGGACTAGCAAGTGCAGTGATCTGGAAGATGGACTCAAAGGCTTCTGGGAGGTCAGGAATGAATTGAGTGTCATAGGAGTCAGAAAATACCATCACAAAAGAGTTGTACCACCTGCAGGTCTCTGAAGAAGAATAATGGAACTGGCGCATGAAGGACATTTGGGACGCAACATTACTAAGAGTAGAGTTTTTTTGAACTTCTGGTTCCCTACAATGGACGCCATAGCAGAACAACTAGTGAAGGACTGTATCAGTTGTGCCAAAAGTGACAACTCTAAGTCCTTATGCAAGGCCCCTTTGTTCCCCGTCATGGTGCCCCTTAAACTGCGGAGTAAACTAGCCATGAACAGAATTGGACCCATGGGCAACCTGAGTATCTAGAAGAAGTTCATGTTGGTATTAGTTGATGACACATCCCAATGGGTCACACAGAAATTTGTACATCGCATAAACACTAGTGCCATCCTGGATTTTCTCAAAGACGTGTTCTCCAAGGAGGGCATACCTTCCACCCTAGTCATGGACAATTGTACAGTTTACATCTCAACCCATGAAGGACTTCTTAAGCAACATGAACATCAAACACAAATTGACTGCCTTATATTGCCCTAAAGCTAATGACCAGGTTGAGAGGACAAATAGGCTAATCAAGGAACACATCCCACTGGCCATAACCAACAGGCATGTCCTGAAGTCCTCCCTATGTGACTGTTTGTAGGCATATTACACCACGCCTAATCTGATAACAGGGGTTTCCCCTTTTGTTTCCCTCAGGAGGAGAGAATCTTGCAAAAAGCTTAACCCTAGTTGGTTGGGAGAAGGTGAAGCAGTGAATCCTAGCCCCAAGGAGGCTGGTAGAAAGATCGATCTGCACCAAGCTAAGTATAAGGAATGGTTCAACAAAAAGAATGGGGTCAAAGTCCCTAGTTGGAGAGTAGGTGATGTGGTGCAGATCAAGAGAAGCGTGAAGGACCTTCACAATCAAAGTAAATTCTACTCTCCTTGTCACATTGTAAAAGCAATCAACAATGAAGTTCTCCTTGATAACTGGCAATGGTGGAGTTGTGACAAAGTTGTCAAGTCCTAAATATTGCCATGACATGCATAATTTCTCTTCTCTTGGTATTTTGTTTTCCTCATATAAGGAGGGAGGTGTATTATAATCTGCCTCTTCTTTTGCCATCTTGGTATGCTCTGTTCCCTACTCCTCTTCCCCTCTCCTTGGTTTCTTCCACCTAGAGCTTACCTTACAATGTTGGTACTGTGCTTTAGTTGCGGAGAGTGGATGGCCAATAAAGCAGTACTTAGAACTACTCTGGTTGTTTTACTCCTGTAAACAAGTATATAAGATTAGAGGCTGTCTTAGGAAATGAGAAAAGGTGTGGCAACCCTGGCAACAATATAGAGGAAGGCCAGCTACTTTATAGGGTGTTCATTGTAATGTTGTATCTGAAAAACAAAGGAGAGGAGAGAGAATCCAGAAATTAGCCTTACTGGTAGCTGACCGAAGGTGAAAGCCCACAGGGCATAGAAATATTTTAATTGAGGTGATACATCACTTGTTATTTTTGCATTATAAAATCAATAAAAAAATGTAAACAATAGAATGCTGAAAACCTGAGATGGTACTACACAGTGAACGTCTGTGACCACTGGAAAATGTTCCATATTACCTTCATTACTATTCACTTGGTTCATAGCAAAACCTATTATTTTCAGATTGCAGACTTTTGGTAAGAAGCTGTAAATGAAAGCAAATGCTAATAATTATAATAACAAGAAGAAAAACAATAATAATAATAATAATAATAAGAACATTATTATTAGCATTGTTGGTAATAATAATAATAGTACTACTACTACTACTCCTAATAATAAAAAAAATAATAATAATAATATTCGTATCATTATTTGTATCTATTATATTGGGGATATTATTTTTCATGGATACAATGAAGACAAGGAAGATCTGGAATTTTATCTAACAAAGGTATTAAACAATTCATCATGTTATCATTAACCACTGGATGAGATGATAAGTAGAAAAATGATTCATTCGAAAAACAATAGATGCTCCATAATACATATGAAGGCTTAAGTAATTACATAATAGCTTGTGTAAGTGGTCAGGATTAAGGGCTCAGGTATAGGAGTCAACAGGCTAAAATAAAAAGTGAAAACATTTCTTGTACCTTACTTGAAAACATTTGGTCCAATTCACAAACAGCCTACGCAGTTACTGTGGAGGCCGTGCAGTCATGGTGGGGATCCCGCACTCGTTGCGGGACCTCAGCAATGGAAAACTACTGTACGAAGATCCCACCATGAGTGCGGGACCCCGTCGCGACTGTGAAGGTCGTTTGTGAATTAGGCCTATTGCTTATAAAAATCAATTGACATTTAAAAGTAAAAAATTAAGTAGACATATAGGTCATATTTAGATTCATTATTTCAGAGCTCAGCATGGCTAGATCTCACTGAGGCTTTTGAAGTTACCCTCCATAATGATAAAGGAAAGTTTTCTGTAGAAAAGTTAAAATGTAGAGTCACATAACTGAGTGACAAAGTTCTCCAGCCATCGTAATGGGGCCCTTACTGTGAGTTTAAAGGGTTTATTAAGAAATGTATTAAAAATCATTCATTAATTCAGTAAGTGTTAAAATGTAACCATCATTTTTAAATATTCAAATAATTCATATGTTGATATTTCAATAAAATGAAATACCAAATTAGCAAGAATGACAAATACGATACAGAAAATGCAATAAGTGTGTGTCGTAAAGAAAAATCCCTAATTATAAATGAATGAAGATTAGGTATAAAGTTAATTTAATTTCAAAAAGCAAAATAAGGTGTCAGTTTATAATTCCTAAATAATGGGTTCTGATGACAGAAGAATAAGGCTGAAGCTTCAGCACTCATGAAGTGGAAATTAGAAACGACTGAAAAGGTATTCTCTCAGTCTAAAGTCAGCTGGCATCTCTATGACAGGCCTCCTAAGTTGTGCAACATGCTCTCCACAGCTAGTTTCTCACAGGGAGGGGCTATCACTAATCTACGGAACACACTCTAATATCATTCAATCGAAATAGTAATGGCAATAATATTGTCATTCCCTGTTTCTGTAAACCAGCCATTCTTCTGCAAACTCTTAGGGCACGTAAACTCCCCATTTTCTTGTTCACAATGAGCGATGTAATCATGTCCTTGGTTTGTTACTTTGAACAGATCTTATAGTTCAGACAGATCTTTCCACGAGTCTTGTTTCATGCCATCTCCTCTCCTACAGGTGAGAACCTCACTATCAGTTGTCTAATACAAAACAGAGGCCCATTCACTAGCTAACAGAAGACTTCTGGAAAATCACAGCATCTGCCATGGGAGGAGAAAAACATCATGTACAAAATACCAATTTAAATGCAGAACAGGCATTGAAGTCCTAACATATAAAGTCAACATTTAAATGTCATCAGTCGCTAGTCTAACTTAGGTCAGTAAAATATGTTACTTCATGTGTCTGGTTTTAATTTCTACATATGATAACCTGCTCATGTTTAGGATTTATCTGCATGTGTCATTAAGCAATGGCATTTTCACTTTTCAGTTAAATGTGTTTAATTTGCAAAATTAGGGAATTTATTAGGTCAGAAGTGCAAAGGAAGGAGGGCTGGATGCATAAAGGAGTATTATGGTTGTGAAGGCCAAATATGAGCCTTTGGTACAGCAAAATTGTGTTTTTAAATATACAAAATCCAAATTGCAATATTCATAATTCTGATTTCAGACTGCATATAAAATTGGCAGTTGGGAAGGGCATGTAAAGGGTGTTTAAAAAAAGGCTGAATTGGTGGCAACCATTCATAAACATAAAACGTTAAACTGTCCCCAAAGGACCCCTTCTCATTTGTCAATGTTGACAAAATAATAATACCAGGCAGGGGAATTCTGTCTGCTCCTATAAAGAGTTTGGAAAATTAATCAATTTCTTTTTTAAATGAATCCCATTTCAGGGGCGGCCTTAGGCATGTGCAAGCTGTGCACCTGCACAGGGTCGCCAAACCCCAGGGGCCACCACGCCAAAATATATCCTTAATATAATAATCCTCTGAGGATGGATACATATTTGCAGGGATTTGGCGGCCTCCGGCTCTGTTCCACTTCCAAGTTCCTTCACTGGCCTTCGCGCTCTGCCCCGCCCGGACGCCCTCTTCCGGGGCCCCCTACCTACGCTCCCTGCCCACGGCCACCATGAGCCTAGAGCCACCCCTGCCCATTTTTGTTTCAGGAAAAAGGTTTGCATTCATGTCGTATGTGGCACTGACACACAGTTGTACACTGGTCTTTATTAAAAGCAATGCATCTCTAGCAAGACTTGCAAAACAGCGACTACGGCCCCACCCACCTGGCATCTGGGGACCATTAGTGGCATTGCAGCCAACACAGGATGGTGCGGCGGAGCACCGACACTTTATCAAACTTCGCAGCTGCAATAATGTCCTTCTGAACCACTTGACACCTGGAGGCCGATAGTGGTGCTGCAGTCAGCAAAGGTCGCTGTGACTGAGCACTGACACTTTAATACAGTTTGCACAGCCATGGCTGCAGCTGACCCCTGACGCTTCTTTAATCTTTGCACAGCCATGTTCATGACCTATCATTGATTTTTGAAGGCCGATAGTGGTGCTGAAATCAGGAAAGGATGCTGCCAGGGCTTGATTGGCTACCGGGCGTTTTTGTGTGCTGCAAAGCTGGAGGCTAACTTCTCTGCTGTGGTGGCTGATTTTGTTGATGGGGACCTGCTTGCCCTTTGAAATAAAAGAAGAAAAAACGAATTTTGTTCAGCGCACGCAGGTCCCCATCAACGAAATTAGCCTCCAGCTCGGCAGCACACCAAAATGCCCGGTAGCCAGTCCAGCCCTGCTGACACCTGTAGGTCACTGTGCATGTGACTCAAACCAGTGCTATTGGGTCTCAATGTGTGTCTTACCTCTTGTGAATTAATGAGGTAGGTTGAATTGCAACCCTCTACAAATTGGTATTTTTCAACCAACCAATAAATAGGTTAGTTCAGAAACACCAATCCTTTCCGTAGAAACTGCATCCACTTGTGCTGAATCGACTTTAGTGAATTCCTGGTAAGAAATTGCAAATTGAGAACCATTATTTGATGCATTTTATGATTTTTTAGGAATCAATAAAAGTCTTTGCAAATTACACACAGACCTTTACCAAATCTATTCTGTTTTTGTGAATTGACCTATGCACTAAAAGGTCAGTTTGCAAAAACATGATTCGTAGTATCACAATTCAGCCTAAATCGTGAATAATTATGAGATAGCTTGCAAATTGTGACCCACTGTGATTTTCTTCCATCACAAGGATGGTGGCCTGCTGAGTTCAGGAGACCACTACGTATGTGATTGCTTTCAAATATAGTGATACATCAATATATTTTTAAACACATCCTGTTTTTCCTTAAAGATCTTAAAGATGAGCATGATGTATTTGAGGAAAGAGAAAAGTGTACCAAACTTGCGTTAAGACTAGGCATGAGACCACTGCCTAATCTCAACAATATCTTTTTGCCGCATTCACTAAGGGGAAGAGAGCTTCACTGGGGACCACTTCCTTTTTGCAAATGCAGTTCCATCACCATTTCAGTAGCCCGTAAAACATTAATGTTTTTAATCGGATTTGGAAGAAATACCCTAAACATCCTCGCAATGTGGGTTTCTTAGGTACCAAAAAGCCTTTTAGGGGTCGTAAAATTGATTCTGTGACTCAGTCCATTCTCAAATGCAAAAGGGTTTGGTACATCAGGCCCCATCTCCCTTTCTCCAATACTAAAACCAAGTACTCAACCTTGTACTCCACTAGTGAACTTCACCAAGTACCACAGGTACAAGAGGTTGACTTAACTGAGAGTGGAATCACCTGCTAAACCTAATGGTTTTTCGCCGGTATTTTACACTTGGTATCAAACTCTTTTCCATATGTATTTTCCACATGCTGAAATCAAATGACAAATATGTGTGGAAAAGCGCCCCAAATCTGGTAGTCGCGCTAGTAATTCTGTGTTGCTCTCCATACTGGTTCTGAATACTTGTAATTACGTAGTAGGGGGCAGGAGTATCAGCCAGAAATACTAATACTGGCACCAGTGGCGTAGGAAGGGGGTGCGGGCCGTCCCACGTGTCATCGCTGAGGGGGGCGACAAAATGGCAAAAATATTTGTTTAAATATGTGTTTTAAACACACATTTTTGCTATTTTGTCATGTGACAAGAAATTATCTGCACTGGGTACCACCTGACCTTGCTACGCCACTTGACTGGCACTAGTATTCCTGTGGTTTCGGTACTGTTCAGTTCGCAATAGGGTACATTGCATTCAATAGTTGTGTTTATTTTAATGTCGCTTCGTTTGGAGATTCCTTGGTACATTCTATTTGAGTTATTAGCAAAAAATAAGCAACATATAGGCATTTCCTTGTCATTTCAGTCACTATTTATGAACTGACACGTTGATACTTTGCAGCAAGCTGGTCTTTCATAAATGAATATAGAAATCTTAAAAATAATAAAATACTAGTGGAATCAGCTGCCCGGAGGCTTTTGCTATCAGGCTTGTGGGTCGCATCACAAGCCAGCTGTTACTGCAGAAGACAATCATACAGGCTGCAGATGTGAAAAGAACAGTGTCATTACAGGCTGGTAACTAATTGCTCTGGTTAATGGCTGTGTGCAACAAAGGGATTATGAGTCTTGCATTACCACCAGCATTCAAGCGCGGAGATGATAGCAGCAAGGGCCGTTTAACAAACGTGGGGTCATTGGTTGCAATTAGGAAAGGCTGCCTCCGAATTTCCAGTGCAAACTTTGTTTCCCTTAGCAGGAAACTACTCAGGAGGACATGGAGGGAGTCGAATTAAGCACTGGCAAACCCAACAGGCCCAGCTTTGACTAACTGTTAATATGGCTATATTTCATACATGTTTTAATTGAAGAATATTCTAAAAAATTAAATGAATGAGAAAATAAAATGAATTAAAGTTAAAAAAAAACACTCACTATATGTCATTTTGGTAAAATTGTTAAGGTGCCTCCTAGGAGATAGATCTGTTTAAGAAAAGCAGATACCCGTTTTAATTGTAATGCGTTTCGCAGGAAAATATGGTTTTCGCTGCTGCACAGATAATGTACTTTTGGCTCTGAATTACAGTAACATGAAGGTATCTTTTAAATACATAAGGATAAGAGAGGGATACAAAAGAATAAAAGATGGAAAGAAAGAAGCACTGGCAAAGTAAAGTGTTGGGGGGGGGCTCAAGCCAGGCTCCAGCTCGAAGTAAGGCTCTGACTCAGCTTGAGGGCCTGTTGGACCCACAAGCCCAGAGAGAGCCAAGCTTTCGTGTGGCTTCTGTTTGCCATCTACTCTCGACCCTCATGTGCCAAGATTTATAGGCAAAGCAGTAACCTTTGGCGTGAAACAGGTATGAGAAAGAGATACTCCTTTATTGGCTGAACTGCACAATGTTGAACTAGAAACCTAGGAATCAATCGCGATTTCCTTGCCTCAAAAAAATGTGTGCTCTGTGACAAATATTGTATTTAACCAAGCCTCCTTTTTTACATATCACATATGAGAATACCCTCAAATATGTTGGAGGTGTGCTGAATAAAAACTTCTTGTGTTTGATTTCATTGATAATAATTTACTAGTCAAGAATCAAGGTCACATATTATGGAATACGCAGGAGGTGACCTGCCCATTACCAATGGCATTGTTGTCAGGGGAAAGCGGCAGGTATGTTTAAAAATCTTTTAATAAATGCCTCTTGATTCAGATCTACTAAGAAGAAATGCTTCCATATGTAAAAGAAATGCACTTTTCTGAATTTTGAAGAAAGTGTATCATATTTTTACAAGATGTTTCTTCTGTGATTTACATGCTAAATACTTTCATGGCTCGGCTCATGTATGGGCTTATGAGCCCAGATTGACCCATGGCTCGGCTCGGTCTCGGCTCTCATTGTTAATTCCCCGGCCTGACCATCTCTATAAAGTATTGTCCTACCAGATCCGACAACAAGACGTCTTTTTAAACGGTTTAGCTCGTGGAATGAGGCAAAATGTTGTCAGTCGTGCAAAAGAGCCAATGGATGAAGTGGGCTGACCATTTATCAGATGCTGTAGCTTGTGGCATTTAGAAGCAAAATGTGAAAGACAGGTGAACAGACCAATGAATGAAAAGGGCTGTCCTAAAGGCCCGCTCTGCATATTTAGATGTAAGTATAGATTTGTTGTGAATACTTGAGTCCTGCAAGAAAGCTAAAAGCGTAGCCAGTCCAGACCTATAAAAATAAACCACTACAGTGTTAAAAAGAAACAGGCTAACACAATCCAAATGCTAATGAAGGTATGCCGAACTCCAAAACACACTTGCGGCAGTCACCACCAGCTCCATTATGAACCTTTGAAACATGTTACATGAGTTACACTGAGAAACGAGGACAGTCGTTAGCCAACCACCTCCATTTGTCAAATTAATTTTGAGGTCAGTTTGGTCGGAATTGTTTTGCTGTAAGGTATGAGAACACGTTCTTGCGGCAACACGCTGTGAGGTGTCTGGATCCGTACAGCTTTTTTTACTCTGTCTAGCATATCACACTGTGATATGCTCCAGTTGCACGTAAAGGAACTTTCACACTAGTGTCCAAATCATTTTGTGCTTTCTTTTATTTAAGAAAACACTGAGAGAACAGAATAAAAAATTGAAAGCAAATAAGTGATGATTCTAGCCATCATGCATATTTTCAATCTGCTACTGATAATTTGTCTCAGTATTCCCTGGAAGTTCAAATTAGTGTCATATAATTCAGGAAAATTATGCTATTTATGAGTTTTAAAAAATGCTGTTGATGTGACACCAATTAGCAGGAAATAAGGAATATAGCTATGAAAAAAGTCCACAAGATCTTAAAGCCTGTTGGAAAAAAAACAGTGCAAGAATGCCTGCATTATGAGCAGGATTGTTTTGTGAAGGAACGGACACCTTCCTGCACAAAAACAATCCTGAGAGGAGTTTTCCTCTTCTATGTGAGCTGCAGAATGTTATATGCATGGAAAGAAGAAGTAATAAGGAGAAATAAAGATAAGATATTTCTTTTCTTGTTCCTCTGTTAAGTAGGCGCGCTAATTTGTTGCAAACTCCCTCTTTGTAAATCTAGGTTTTCGTCAAAATACATGGGTTGTTGTATGGGAAAGCCCATGATTTATCAATGTAAATCCTAGTCAACACAAAGTAACACAAGCCAATTTTGTAACCAATGCTAAGTCATGCAAAGCGGCTTTGTGTGGTTTGTTAAATGCCACATGATTTTTCAGCTAAATTTGAGGTTTGCATGGCATTCTTGGTAGGGAAAAGTTGTGGGATCCACGCAAGCCATACCCCATTAGACTCCCCCGGGCGTCCAGTTTTCAGAAATGTTTGGGTTTAGTACTTTCTCAAGACGGCCTCCGAGCCCAGGGCCAAAGTGTGAGGTGCCCCCCCACAAAACCAGGTAGTTTTGCGATAGGTAATTTTGAAGTCTCCACAGTATGATTTGGGCCATTTCCTGTTGCAGCCACTATGCCTACCCACACAAGTGAATTATCATTTTTATTGGGAGACATGGCGAAACTCTGCGTGGGAGGAAATTTGTTGGCTCACGTAGATTCCAGAACTTTCCAACACAGAAATTTGAAAAAAAAAGTGATTTTTTTAAGCGAAATTTGAGGTTTGCAGGGAATTGTGGGTAGGAAAAAGTTGGGGGACCCACGCAAGCCACACCTCCCTGGACTTTCCCAGATGTCTACTTTTCAGAAATGTGTGGGTTTGGTAGGTTTCCCTAGATGGCCTCCAATCCTGGGGCCAAAAACTCAGGGGACCCCCCTTGCAAAACCAGGGTGTTTTGTGATAGGACATTTTGATGTCGCCTCAATAGGTTTTGGGCCTTTGCCTGTCGCGGGTACTTGACCCGCCCACATGAGTAAGGCATCATTTTTATCGGGAGACCTAGGGTAACGTTGGGTGGGAGGAAATTTGTGGATCCACGTAGATTTAAGAACTTTCCCACACGAAAATTTAAGAAGAAAGTGATTTTTTTCAACTAAATATGAGGTTTGCAGGGGATTCTGGGTAGGAAAAAGTTGGGGACCCACGTAAGCCATACCTCGCTGGACTCTCGAGGGTGTCTAGTTTTCGGAAATGTGCAGGTTTGGTAGGTTTCCCTAGATGGCGGCCAAGCCCCGGGCCAAAAACTCATGGGACCCACCTTGCAAAAACAAGTTGTTTTGTGATAGGTAATTTTGGTATCGCCTCAATAGGTTTTGGACCCTTGCCTGTCGCGGGCACTAGACCTACCCACACAAGTGAGGTACCATCTTTCTTGGAAGGCTCTGGGGAATGTGGGGTGGGTAGAAATTTGTGGATCCACTCAGATTCCAGAACTTTCCAGCACAGAAATGTGAGGAAAATGTGTTTTTTGGACATATTTTTAGGTTTGCAAGGGATTCTGGGTAATAGAACCTGGTGAGAGCCAGTCAAGTCAACATATCCTAGATTCCCCTGGGTGTCTAGTTTTAAACAATTTATAGATTTACTAGGTTTCCCTAGGTGACAGCTGTGTTAGAGCCCAGAAATCGACAGGTAAGCATATTGCTAAAAACAAATCCGTGCCTAGTCAGCTTTCTGCTGCCCTGCAGGGGGATATCGGAGGCTGGGGGTGCCCCGATATGCCCCCAGGGGGGCAGAAACACTGTGGCTTGTTTTATTGGTGGTTGGGGGCATTTGTATGCCCATTCTGGGCAGGCCCCACATATAAAAAAATCCAGTGTAATCGTTGGTGTCTAGTGGGCTTTTTGTTCCTTGGGGAGGGGTAGATTGAGGACACACCAACAGCAAAGTCCTTCCCCTATCCTTGGCAGAATAGCAACTGCAGGTCAGCCAACAAGCACACAGCAGGGCAGTACTTCCTCTTCAGTCTTTCAGCTTTTCTCCTTGGCAGAGGTCCCTTCTTGATTCCAGGACGATCTAAAGTTATGGGGTCTGGGTACCCCTTGTTCACCAATATTCTCTTTGTTCGTCGCTGAAGGCAGAGGGGCCTTTTCCTAGTCCAAACCAGTACTGGTCAGTCCTGGAGCACTTTGTTTACATGACTCCTTGTTTCCTTTCACAGTGCAGGGTAGAGACATCAGACGAACCAAAGGAGGTGAAGCCAGCATTGTGGAGGGAAGGCACAGCCCTCTTCAGGTCCCCCCGTGCAACTCCTCCCACCTACCTACATGTAGATCTCTCTATTCAGTCCTGAGCTGACTCACCCTGTCTCCTGGAATTCCCCAGCCCCTTTCACTCAAACTCCAGACAAGGAATACACAACCTAGCAGAGGAAGGCTTGGATAGTTAAGCAAGAAAATACCTACTTTCTAAAAGTAGCATTTTCAAACACAGAATGTTAAAACCAACTTCACTAAAATATGTATTTTATCATTCTGAGTTCAGGCATACTAAACTCGAATTTCTACCAAGTTCCCTGAGTCAATTAGGAATATAAGATGTAATAATCAAACTGCCTATTCTGGCCTATGGGGAACAGTTAGCCTTGCCATAGTGAAAAAAACTAAAATGTGCTGCAATTCACTATCAGGACATGTGACACCATCATGGCATGTCCTACCTTTTACCTACAATGCACCCTGCTACTTGGCCTACCATATGGGTGGCTAATAAGGAGAAAAGGGAAGGTTTAGGGACTGGCAAGTGGGTGCACTTGCCCAGTCAACATGGCAGTGAGCAACTACACACAGGCACTGTGGTGGCAGGCCTGAGACCCCATTTTAGGGCTACTAATGTGGGTGGCACAATCAGTGCTGCAAGCCCACTAGTGGCATTTGAGTCACCAGCCCTGGCACACTCAGTGCACTTTACTAGGGACCTACTGATGAAACACATAAGCCAATCATGGATAATCAATCACAATAACAATGTATACAGAGAGCATATGCACTTTAGCACTGATCGGCAGTGGTAAAGTGCCCAAAGTCCAATAGCCAACAACCACAGGTCAGGAAAAACAAGGGAGGAAGAAGCAAAACGTTTGGGCATAACCCTGCAAAAAGGACCATTTCCAACACTGTGTGTATGTGTTGCACAAATACTTTACACATTGCCTCTTTAGATAAGCCTGCCTGCTCTGTGCCAAGCTACGAGAGGGTGAACACAGGCTATCTCTTAGTGTGTACTTATCTAATGGTGGTTTCTGACTAGGCCTGGGTGTATACATCAGCCAACCAATATTCCAATTTTTAACTTAGGGCTGATGCCTTCAGAACAAATAACCAATTTTCCGATGGTTTCCTTTAAAAAACATTAGAAAATTTAGTTGAATTCTGCCATGGACAGGACAACTGACTAGAATTGATGTCCTTGGTGCCTTATATCCCTTCTCTACTTTGGGTCAATTTCTGTCCAATAAAATTGAAATAGAAAGCTAATTCTCACTGACAGATTCCTTAATTTTTACATGTTTTCTTACGTAGTTTGGTACAAACTTTGCAAAATTAGTTTGCAAGAGATTTATCTTGTGAACGTTTTTCTGATCAAAACTTTCATTATCATTAACAATACTTTTAGGGCCACATGTACAAAGAAATCTGTTTGTGACTTCCTAATTGTGAATCTTTGTGATCTCAATTAGGAAGTCGCAAACAGCAATGTACTAATGTGCCTGAGACACATTTAGCAATTCCCAGTGGTTTGCAAATGAACCTACCTCATTAATGTTCATGAGGTAGGTTGCAATTTGTGACACATTCGAAATCGCTGAAAACATAGGTTTGGTGGCATGCTGGGGACAGTAAACCTTATTCAAAGAAACAAAGATTTAGGGAGTGAAGAGGTAGTGCTCAGTAAGAGTACTATGGTGGATGCATCCTCCTCCATGCAATGGTTTAAGAAAAAAAAGGATCCACCTCAGAGAGGTTTTTTTGAGTGGTGTGTATGTCTAGAAGTCAAGACATACACTGTGTTTGTTAAAATACCCCTCACACACCAAAAGGGCCCTTGGTGTCATGCTTCATTATCGGGGTCTTCCCGCCCCGCTGCAGAACAAGGCTGGTTACGACTGTGGACTACGCTGGAGCACTTAATTTTGTAGTGCTATGTGAGGTGTATTTTTAGTGAGTGGAAAGGGTCAGGGGTGGATTAAAAGTGTGATATTAAAAGGTACCTGGCCTTATGGACTAAATAAACTTTATTTGGTCATAGGCTGGTACTTTTAAAAAGGTGGTTCGGAGATATCATGCTAGTAATGTGCTGATTCTCCTGGGAAAGGCAACATGTTTCAAAGCAAGTCATATTAATCATTTTGGATGAACAAGGAGATCCAAGGATGAAACATGACACCAGGGTAGGAGTGTGAAGGTCCTCCTTACAATTCTTTTGAATTGCCTGTAGGACATTCTAGTCTGGGCATCACATGGTACACCTCAATTAGGATAGATTCCTAGGTCCTTGCATGTATAGTAACCTACCAGGATTGCTTTTCTGTGGTTCTGTATGTGACTAGGAGGGTGCAATACCTGTTGGCACAGCTCCCTCTTGTTCCTTACTCCCCCATAAGTTTAGGGGCATTTGTTAGATGTACTTTTTAGATAGCCACATCTATGCACCATGGCATATGATCTATATTAGCTTATGGTTATAAAACATTACGTATGTTGGGAAAAACTGAATAATGTGTTTGAATGTGATACTGCATGTTCTAAGCCCAAGACAAACTTCTTTTTCAATATCCTACTTATCCCTCCAGGCCAACTTACTGTTAAAGATAGTATCTACGTAGCTCTGTGACTCATTAGGTAATAAGTGTAACATATTTATTTATCATCTTCCATTAAAACTTGCAGAAGTAAATTTAATTGTTTGGGTTTGGCTTGGCTTAGCTGACCACAAGTTGATAATAACAGCAATAGTGCCCATGTAAAATAGAAGGGGTATCCAATCCGGATAACCTAACCACAAAGGCGAACCCACAGAAAAAGCTTAACCTTTGAAAGTACATGAGAACATTAAGTGTATCAAGGATGTCTGGTTGTGTTCCTATTTAAAACTATTTGCTTATTGTAGTGTGGTGTAGATGTTGAAATATATTTGTAAACTGGAGCTGTATACATGCGCTTATAGGCACTTCTGATTCTTATGTTAACTTGGTCTCCTCAGCACAGTGCCCAGGCATATAGATAGTCAGGTTTGATAAAGGGTTTTGCACCCACAAATCAACAGCGCGCAATAATTTGGAGTCACTGTAAAAGCAAAACTTTCATTCACAAACTACTAAAGAAACATTTGGGGTGGCAATTGGATCAGTGACTTTTGGCCTCAATATTCTTTACACAATATTTTCTCCACACAATATCTTGTCCTTGATATTTTGTCCTGTGTTCAAATTATTTTATTGATTTTAATAAAGTATATGAACATTAAAATGGACAAAAAATATCAGTAAGAGTTTGAGTAACAATAATCCAATACATATTGTAAATAACTGTATGGTAACAAAGAGATGAAAACAGTTAGAGAAGCCTAAAATAAAACACAAATTATAGGAATATATATGGGGCTACTAATGTTGAGTGGCAACATTAAAAAGTAAAGCACCTTTGCAGTTAGCAGGTAGAAATATCTTTATCCAGAGCTATATATTGTAAAGAAAGAGAGGGTGGAGGATTTACTTTCAACAATTTCAAAGGTTAGAGGAATGGTAATATGGCAGATTAAAGAAATGTTACCCCAAACAGGTTTCAGTTTGAACAATCTGAAGTGTCACAAAAATGTGCATCATATAATTGGACAGCAGACCAATAGCTGTTATTGAATATAAATGAGTTAGACTGACAATTAGAGATAGGTAAGCAATTAGAAGTATTGCAAAGCCAAATGTTCTTTATTTTTCGTAGGGTATACTTGGTGGCAAAAATAGGATTCCACAATTTAATTCCTTAGGTGAGAAGAGTTAAAAAATATAAACTTTTTATCAATTTTAGAAGCGATATGAATAGCAAAACTGTGAATAGTAAAGACAGATTCCATATCTGAGCTGTGAGGTTGAGGAATAGAGGAGTTATAAGTATTTAGCATTGCATTGCATAATACAACATATTTACAATAATCAGAGGTAGGAATGTGGCTTTTATCTTTAATATCTGAAAAGGACCAAAATACATTGTTGTGACAAATGTTAGCAATGAAAAATATTCCTACATCTATCCATTCAATCCAATCGGATTCTGGTGTATGTAGTTGGAATTTACAATGATATCATAATGAAACTTTGTTTTGGGGGGGACACAATTTTATTGATAAATAGGGTATCTACAGAAGGTAAGGCTAGCTTTGTTGTATTGAGAATTGGAGAGTGAGACCTTAGTTTACTAAGGTCCCTGGTAAGTGTAGCTGGTAAAGGAAATGGTGCAGCACTATACCCCTCTATAACAACCCATTTGGGAGTAAGATATTGTTCTGGGTATGTAAACCGATAAACCCCTGGTGCAGCTAAAAAGGAGTGGTGATATTTCTGAAAGTTAGGAATACCAAAACCTCCTTCCAATTTAGAGACGTGTAATATTTATATTGGATCCTTAAAGGTTTCATTATTCCAAAGAAATTTTGTGATAATTGTATTCATATTTTTTTAAAAGGTTACTGGAAAGGACGAGGTAACATTGACAGTACATGTAATATGTGTGGGGTCATAACTATTTTTATAGCATCAAACTTGCCCAACCAAGACAACTGTAAAGATGACCATTTGTCTAATTTCTTTGAAATTTTTGAAGCTATTTGTGTACACTTAATATCAACAGAACTCTTTATTGAATCCTAAAAATAACTTCCTAAATACTGGAGTCCAGATGAATTCCATATGATATTAGTGCCACATTATGTGTCAGCTGTACAGTTAGAGGAAAAAATTAAGTCGTATTAATGTCCAAGGTATTACTGGAAACCAAAAGCCTAATCTTCACTGTGTTTAAGTATAATGGGTATGGAGTTGATGGGGTCACTAATTGTCAGGACTGTAAAAGTTAGAGGCAGAAAAAGGCAGTTCATTAATGCAACTTTAACTGGAATTAGCAAAATCAGCAGAAGGAAATGTGGGTCATAGAAAATCTCATTATTATCAGACCCTAAGATGGCGGCAAAAGATTTATCGCCGAAGGGTCCGGTTAGCGCACTAGTGGTTGGGCACAATCACGAAGATAAAGGTGGAACGCCCGTTATGTGGCGCACTTCACCTGAAGATTGAGAATTAGAAGACGTTGAGTGAGGAACGCCGCTAAAGATAGTCAGGGAATTACCTTCACGCGTTCCGTTTCAGTGTTCCGAGTAGGACTTGGGAGGTGTTTGAATAAAATTCAAGTAAGACTGTTCCGGTAGCTTTCGGTGAGCATGCGCAAGGATTATTTATAGTAGTAAAGGAGCGGAGGTTGCGCAGTTGAATGCAGCAGTATTTAACTGCATGAGCATGCACCAGACTGAGGTTTCAGTTTATTGTAGAGAACAAGAGTCAGCACAAGTTCCATATTTTTTCCGGCTGACAATTCAGAGCAAAAGACAGAAATTAGTATTTCCAGATAAGCGGTTGAGTAATTCCACAGGGGTAGTTTCAAGGGAAAGTTATTATTATTTCTTGATAAATAAAAGTTGAACTACAAATATATACTAAATAGTAAAGTAACTGTAGAGAGTATATCAGTAAACTTGTTGCACTTAAAACAAACAGAAACATTTCAACATAGACAGATGAAGCAATAAATAAGAGACAACTTACCTTAAGCTGAATCCATCAAAGTCATCTACTATAACAAGTTAGGTGAGAAGACCTGTATGAACAAAAAAGTATAGAGTTCAATAATAATGTCCATATCAGAATTAACCTCTAGAAAAAACATTTAGGTACAGAGCACAAGACTGAAGTAAGACACAAGAAAGAATAGAAGAGAAGCTAAGGCCACATCAAGGCTGGGTAGGTGCAGAGGAAAGAAGTTAAATATAGATAACCAGGAAGAGTAAGAGTGAGAGTGATATATATATATTCTTGTTGCAGTGAATACACCAAGTAGCCAATGAAGAAGAAAGAACAAAAAAAAGAAGTTTGAAGTATTAGAAGACTTTCAGATAAGGTGTGGCTGTCTCTTCTCTGTCCCATCCGCTTTCCCCCGTGGGGCTCTACTGGCTACTCTGTTTTAATTAGCAGTGTGGCTGGGGAGTTCTAGGAAGGAATTGGGAACTTGCGGCATTCTGCTCCTGTGTGAAGTAAAGTGCACATACTAACAGTATTCTGACACTAATGTATAGTAGGATATTCTGCATAAGCAGAATTTTAATAGTTGTGTTATGAATAGTAAAACTTTTTTTCTGCCAAGTTACATAAGTGACACAGTAAAGGTTCGATAACTAATAAGAATAAAAGGACGGACAAAGGACAACTTTGGCTTGTGCTTCAAATGAAGGAAAGATGTAGTGGTAATACAATTAACATATATAGCTGTCCTGGGAGAGGAATATAATGTCCTACCCATTGAAATAAATAGGGTATCAAAACAAAACGTTTCCATAATTTTGGAGGAAAAAAAAATCCCCTTAATTTTATCAAATGCTTTCATATCATAGAATACTAGCAAACCATTAGGATTTTTTATGTTATGTAGGGAAAACATAGCTTGACAAACACTGCTGGTATTGTGTGGTTATAGTCTTTCTTTCATAAAACCTGTTTGATCTGATTAAATAATCGTATGTAGTATAGAAGACAATCTAGTTTGAAGAATCTTGGCATATCATTTACAATCTTGGTTAATAAGTGAAATTAGATGGTTGTTTGGAAGCAGTTCATGGTCTTTATCTGGTTTAGGGAGAACAATAATTGTTGAATCTTTAAAAGATCCTTCAACATAGGCATTAGAAGCAAAATCCCAGACTAAGGAAAAAAAGCATTGGGCTATTTTATCTGGTGAACGTTTTCTAGAGTTCAGCTGCAATGCCATCAGTCCCTGGTAATTTTTTAAAACGTAGAGATTTGATCGCAGAGCATACCTTCTCTATAGGTAAAGGAGTATCAAGGGGTGTTCTGTTGGTGTGGCATAGTTATGGTAAACAGCAATGGTGAAGAAAGTGATCTATTGCTGCATCTTGAGCATACTAGGATTTGCTATACAGATTTGAAAAAAACTGTTGACATTTTTTCGCTATTACTGTGCTGGATGGCATCAGTTGTCTTGTGGAGTTATGGATAGCACGGATCTAATTCACTGCTTTTTAAATTCAGAAATTATTAGCAAAATATATGACCTGCTTTTTAGCAATACATTTAAAATTGACTTTTCCTTTACAGAGATAAAAGTACACTGTCTTCCTAAGCTGAGTATTGCATTCATAAAGAAGATTTTGCAATTTTGTTTTGTACTGCATATTTGGAGTTATAGAATGTTTCTCAGCTATGAAAAATTGCTGTTCTAATGCTTATTATTTGAACTTACAAATGTATTCTTGTGTGCCATTATAGAAATGGTGAGAAAATGTTTGTCAGCTATGAAAATGTGTTGTTCTAATGCTTGCAATTTGGACTTACAGAATATATTCTTGTGCGCCATTATAGAAATAGTGACACCTCTTATATATATTTAAATGCATCCCAATTAATCATTTTAGATGTATCATCAATGCTATTGTTACAGAAATATTCATTGATAGCAGATAATATTTTTTGTTGATTTGAGACACAGTGTTAAATCAGAGTTCTTTCTCCATCTGTGTATAAGTTGAGGAATGTCAGCAAAAATGAGAGACAAAGAAATTAAAGCATGGTCTGATATAGGAACAGGTTTAATTCTGGGATTAGAGATCATATGAATTACATTTCAGGAAGATACCAAAGGACCCAATTCACAGAACTAACTTAAGACAAAATCCTAAACGTACTACCATTTTGGTATTCACAGAAGGCACTTACTCATTTTGGTATTCACAGAAGGCACTTACTCATTTCGGTATTCACAGAAGTTAGGAGTCCTAACGTTGGGACTCCTAAATGCCTGAGGTAGAATTTAGTTGTCAGTTGGTTCATAGGACAGTAGGCTTGCATTTGTCCAGTGGGCTGATTTGGAATCAGGCTTTAAAAATGTTTTGTATTAGAAGTGTGGTTTATTAAGTTGTAGGTTACAGGAGATATATCCCAGCCATCCTCATCAGGCAGGTTACATTTTGCATAAATTCTTCAAGGAAACTCACTGCTGAGGAGTTCCAATGGAATGTGGCACTGTCACATTCCACAAAAGAACACACAAGAACCAAGTTACCACACAACATTCTCTCATATAATTAAAACATAAATCTTTTAAGAAATGAGAAACAACAAGATCATAAAAAGAAATGCAGATACAAAAATACATAAACGTATACAGGAAATTACGTTGACTTGTACTTAAAAAACACACATACTAAATTGTATACAAATTTACAATGACTAGCACAAAATGCAACACTAAAAGAACATCAAGCCGCAATTCTAATCTCTAAACATGTATTGTACATAAAGCTCCAAGTACCAAGGAGGAATCTCCTTCCTCACACTTTTTTTACCTCTATATTTCTATTCTCCTTATTATTCGCTGTCTCCATGTTCCCTTCCGCACAACACTTCACCACTACCAATCAGTTAAGGTGCCATACCTATCTGTTAAGATGCCACACACTGGTATCCGCTGTCTTAACAGCATTCTATTCTTTTTTTTAAAATAAAATTATTTATTTCAGTCAATAACATGAAAAACTAAAGGAGAAATTCATTAAAGAGACATATAAAAATACATATGATAATAAAAGAAGCAATTCATCTTTAAGGTAAAAACAGAGTAAGTACATAAAGTGAGATAAGTGTATAAAACATTATAACAGGAGATGTATATTCAATCTTTCATGCATGTTTCAATCATTGGGCCCCAAATATGTATGCCCATTTTCCGCTTACGTGGCCCTTTCAGAGAGAAGACGCTATATTCAAGGTTAAACATAGCATTAAATCTAGTTCTCCACATCTCAAAAATGGGAACTTCCTTCTGTAGCCAGATACAGGCTACACATAGCCGAGTCACAGCCGTGGCTAAAAATCTTAAATAGTGTAACTTATGGGCCAACCGCCCCTCCATTAGACTATCCCCAATTCCAAACAGTATTATAGATGCTGCAATCTTTTTTCCAACCCCTGTTATCTCAGAGAGAAACTTCTCAATATACCTCACAGTCTGAGTCAAATGCCCACATGTATATATGTAGGATATCTGCCAGCTCTGCTTCACAGCGGAAACTTTTCCCATCATTAGCCCCCCCCCCCCCAATTAAACATTTTAGTGGGGGTATCATAGAGGTTAAACAAAGTCTTATAGTGCTGTGCCTTTAAATTAGCATGTTAAAGTCTAAGAATTACTCCCCTTGGGATTTCCTTTTGGCATACCAATCTTACATATGAGATCCAAAATTTCAATCATACCCTAATTGCATTCAATCCACAGTGGGTCAGTATAATCAGTTGCCAGAAAAATTATAATACTATAATTTGTGTAAAAAATATTTCCTTAAAAAATGTTTTTTATTATTATTAGATTGGTTTGCATCAGACGCAATTATATCATGTTAAAAAAGTTACACATAAATATAAACATTAAACACAATGAAAATAAAAATCACAATATGAAAAGATCAATAATTGTAACAAAACAAAACGTACATTAATCCATCATCAATTGCAAAGGTAATACAGTGCACAATAAATTTCATAGGAACATGTTTACAAAGCGTAGGCCAAAGAGCGACATGTTTCGGAGGATTAACACTGGTCCAACCTAGGCGTGGGCGGAAAATCCGTTCCGCTCGCGGATTTTGCGGATTTTCGGGAAATCCGCAATCCGCGAGATTTGCGAATTTCCCGCAAAATCCGCAAATCCGCGAGCAGCGGATTTTGCTCGCACTGCTCGCACTGTTCGCGTGAGTTCGCGCCCCGCGAATAAGTGCAAAATTGCAGAAATACGATTTTAGCAAAACTGAAAGTAACTACTTACCAGGTTCAAAAGTTCAGGCTCATCATTAGTAGCCATTTCCTGGAGTGCTTCCTGAGGGGCCCCTCCAGAGTTCAGTTGCCAGTTGAAACTAGTATGTGACCCTGCTCTGAACCTCAGAATAGTTACACATATGCCACAAAGGTCCTGAATTACAGCTAAGGGAGACAAGCAGGAGCCAGGCTGGAAGTTAAAATCCATTAATCAGCCCCTAATTCATTATTGTCAGTTGGGGCAGGGCAGGTGTTGTAACTAATTTTGCAACAATGAAAGCACTTAGCAAGTGCAAAAGATCACTAATCAGGGCGCACTAAGGAAGCAGGTGCCAGCTAAAAAAATATTCTGTGACACATGAATCAGCCCCAAATTAATTCAGGTCACTTGAGGCAGGGAAGGTGTGCTTTGCTTTGCCGAAAATAATGTACACTGGACAACCAGAGGGTGTGGTGATGAAACAGAGGGTGGCATGGGTGGGCCAGAGGGTGGCATGAGTAGTCAGAGAGTGGCAGTGGTGACAGAGAGTGGCAGTGATGAAGAAGAGTGTCCCAAACAGGCTGGACACGTAGAAACAACAAGTTCGCGAAACTTGCGACCCGACAGGTAAGTTCGCAATTTGCGAAAGTGTACAAAACCCTCGCGAACTGGCAGAAACACGGGCGAACACAAAAAAAAAAAAATCCGCAAATTCGCGGGAATTCGCGGATTTTGCGGATTGCGAATCCGCAAATCCGCAAAATTCGCGAACGCGAGATCCGCAAAATTCGCTCATGCTTAGTCCAACCTCCTTCTTCAGGCTCGCTATAGGTCTTTTCCAACAATCGTAGTTTACACAGGTGAATGGCCCTGTTTTAGGAATCTCTTGATGTCTTCTTGATGCCCAATTGCATAGAGCACCAAGGACCACTGCTGTTTGTGGATTTAAAATGATGACACTATTTGAATTACTGCATATCCAGATCAGATTATGAGTCTGGTAATTTCCCAACAGTTGTTCCAGGTTTCCCAAATTACAAATTAATAAAATCCTTGTTATTTATAGAGTAGTTCACAATTCCTTTGTTTCCTTTCTTATTATCATATTTATATTTGTGGCATTAAAGAATGTCCTGCCAGGTCTGCCGCAATCATGCAGACATCGAAATCCTTTCAGCTGTGTCAATCCATTGCACCACACAGAGTTCTTGGCACCCCAATTGAATATCTCACTTAATGTTTTGGGCGTGTAAATCATCCCTCTGTGTGTCCAGCAGAAAATTATATAAAACACCAATTCAAGCCTTACGTCTGATAGCCTCAACAAGCGGGTTCGGCTCAATAACCCTCTGCCTTATACATCAAAAATCAAGTATTTGTAAAAACTTAAAAAATACTGTTTTAGGCAGATGATATTTATCAGCCAATATTGGAAAGGAAAAAAGAGGCCATCATTATAAAAATCACCTATTTGTGACATCCTGTTATATCTCCATCTATCTACAATCCTATCCCAAAAGACAGCTGGTAATAAAGTTGATGCGGATGTGGGTGTGTAATGTGAGACCCCCTCAGTCTGGAAACACCTCCGTATGGCCATAAAACCTTACAAGCAGAGACTAAAATCTTAAAGCGGGTCTTTTTAAATTAACTAAATTCCAGCATTTAAAATAAACAACTCTTAGCCTCGGCACCCAACAGCATCTGTTAGATGGGGGATGTCTCAGCAATATTGCCGACCTCCTCTACTGTTAATAAAATCAGCATATATTTCAGTAAACAGGCGTAATAGTACAGTGTAAAGTCGGAGACTGCCCAGCCGCCTTTCTCCTGTGGGAGAATAATGAAACGCATTGCTCTACACGATTCCCCTTGGGCCCATACAAATCTGGCACATATTAATTGAAGCTGTTGTAGCTGGCCCGAGTAAGCTCTAGTGGTACTGATCTAAAATAGTACAATAATTTAGGGAAAATGTTCATTTTAAAAACGTTACACCTTCTCACCAGTGACAAATTCAGACACTCAAATTTCTATAATTATTGTTTGTCATCTACATAGGCAAATACTCTAAATTGTTCTTGTTTACATATGACAGGTTTAATCCTAGGGCTCCATTCCAGTGTTGTTAAAAAAGGATTAATATATAGCGAGAATAACATCCCTGCCTCATACCTCTAGATATGTGTACCGTTCAGAGTCTAGGCCCATTATACAAATGATGGCAGTGGGGGTCTTATACAAAACCTGAACAGCCTTGATAAACCCAGGGCCATACCCCAATCGTTGCAGAACCGCCCATAACAAAATCCCAAGCAACACGGTTGAACACTTTTTCCGCATCTAATAATACCAGGCCAAATATGTTGCCTTGAGCGTTGGCAGTGTTTAGCAGCATCACAACCCTATTGATATGGTTGACCGTGCTCCTAGCGGGTATAAACCCATGTTATGGTATTGACCGTAATGAGAAGTTGAATTTTGCCAACCGGGACACCAAAATGTTTGCGTAGATTTCCCAGTCACTGTTCAACAAGGATACTGGTCGATATATATATACCTGCAGTGGTAATTTATCAGGTCCAGTTGCCTTGCCACTAGCTAGCATATTTATGGCTTCCTCAAGTTCCTCCATGGTGATAGGCATGTCCAGGAGAGCTGCCTCATCCTGACCCAACCTTTTGCTTCTTACACTCCGCAACAAGATCTCGCTTGCCTGCCCAACTGGGTTATTTTCAGCATATAATCCCTCAAAAAAGGTATGAAAAACACTCAAGTTCTCAGGAGGAGTGTTAAATAGATTAACCTCTGTATCTGTCATGACCTTGATTCTTTGTGACACTTCCTTTGAGTGAAGCCTTTGCCCAAGGCACCACCCAGTAGCCTTGCCATACTCATATCTCTCTTCCTTATTAAATTTATATTTCAGGGCAATTTCCCTACTCCAATGTAGGATAACTTTAGCCTTGCATTGGGCAGCCTCAGTTTGCAGCAAGGTGGTGTCATCACCTGCTTGTATTCCCCGCATAAGATTCTCTGCAGCTGTTTTGAGCTTTGCATATAATTCTTGGATCACACATTTTAGTTGCCTCTGTTTGTGTAGCCCAAAACTGAGAGCCTCTCCCCTAAACCCAGCCTTTAAGACATCCCATAAAAATCAACATGAAGTCGAATTAAGGTTGGTTTCCAAAATTTGCCTAATCCAGGTATTCATATAGACAACAAATGCTACATCCAGCAAAAGTTTCCTGTCAAACGTAAAAGATCTTGAGATTGGAAATGTGCTGATTGCTGGAAAATAGATCACCAGTGGGCCATGATCTCCTGTGATCCTAGAAAAAACCTGAATTTTAGCTCCTGCAAGTAGTGCTGTTGAAATAAAACATAGTCAAACCTCTCTAAATGATTATGTGGGTGGAAATAAAATGTAAATCCCAAGTCAAAGCCCCTTAAGCCAGCCTATGCATCGGTCAAGCAGTGATGAACCAGAAGGTGCTGTAACACCTTAAACACTTTGGGTGTTCTACCCTTATAATTCTTCATGTCTGACTGCAAATCCCAGCAACCCAAGTGTATATTAAAATCACCACATAAGATCAAAGGGCTAGGCTATGATGCTAGTTATAAATTAAGGCCCTCCAGTGCTGATACTTCATCAAAATAAGACCCATACACTGAGCACAGGGCAAACTTAACTGCCCCCATTACGCACTCAATGATGACACAACAACCTTGCTAGTCTACCAGTGTTCTTCCCGAACTCTGAATCCCCTGTTTAGCTAACGTGAGTTTCCTGTAGGCAAACCAAGTCGGGTTGTATCACACGTAATTCAGAGGCCATCCGTCATCTTTTCCCATTATTATTTAGCCCACACGCATAAAAAGAGCAAATACACAATCCTGAGTTAGTCATCCTATCCCCCAACAAGTGTCGCTATTTCCCTCCGGTTATTGACCCTACTGTATAGCTTCACATGCCTGTATTCTTCTATTATCCACGTTATGGATTGTTGTTGTTTTATCCCTCTCCCTCCACCCCCACCCCACTAACAACCCCCATGTTCTCCCACTCCCCCAGTGCCCGTTGTCCACAACTTCTCCCCAACCCCCATCCCAGGGCTTCCAACAAAGCCCCGCTCCCTCCCCCTACCCTGAAGTGAGGCATTAGGAGCAATGGTCCCTAATATAACAAGCGCTTGCTACCTGGACTGTTCCCCGTATATTTTCATAAATGTAGTCTAACACAACAAACCCGTTACCTTCACTAAACAGAAGGGTTCAAGTGAGAGAGCATAATATCCTAAATAGACAAAATGCCTGAAGCCTATGATCCTATCTGAATAGATTGCAAATACTCTTTGGCCTGCAGTTCTGAGGTGAAAAACTAAGTATGCTCATTGTGTATAACCTTCAATTTGGCTGGCTTGGGAAGGAAGGCTTCGGCCTCTTTGCCTTGGAATAAGGGAATGAGCTAGTGCAACTGTTTCTCCACCGTCTGGTGGCAAAAATGAGGTCTGACAAAAACATTCTAATCCTTTTCCTGCCCTCTTTTTGTCTGGACATGCAAGTTCATACACTGCCTGGCGAGCCAAAAAGTTAATAATTGATATTGAGATTGCTCAGGGAGTATTTTGTTCTAATCTTGTGCGTTGCATAAACGGGAATTGATGCACTCTTTGAAACTCCTGATTCCAGTCCCATTGCGAGAGTTCAGGGAGGTCCTCAGAGAACAGATCAACAATGAATTTACTGGCATCCTGTCCTTCCAAGCCCTCTGGGATCTGCAACATTTTCAGATTGTTTTGCCGAAGGCTATTTTGAAGGTACGTGAACTTTCACTGTGTGTCCTCTTTCAATGAACGCATTGACTCTGTTACCGCCTTCTGGGCTGCCAACTCATCTTCCAAATTAGAAATACATGCTTATGTCTCATTAAATATTTCCGCGAATTCAGAACAAGATCTCGCAATCATGTTGACCACTGTGTGCTGAACCGCTTTGTGTTCTTTGTAGATTTCGTAATGTGTCGAACAGAGTTCTAGAGTTTGTGACAGGCTCCTTGGGTCTGTTGACTCTCCATGCATGTCTCCTCTCTGTGGGCCATTATACTCTGGGAAATGACAGCCAGTGAGATAATCTCCAGTTTCTTGTTCATGTTTTCCCTTGTATGCTTAGATGAGGACCCCCCCCACCTACCCCCAGTTCAGCTGAGATAGAATAGTCCCATAACATGGTGTCGCTGCCCCCAGCTTGCATAGCGCTCCATCTAGGTTCATGCCTCTTACGTACTGTCTCCGGGCCGGTTACTGATGTATTGGTACCCAGGTCCTCGGGGTGCGCGCTGCATGTCTTACTGTGGTCACTAACCGGGGATTCTCCCCTAGAGCACAACCATAATATTGAGGAATCAGAAGGATCTGACAGGGAGAAGAAACTGTCCCCCGAGTCAATTTCCTTAGCCATGATCTGGGTGCTGCTATCATCTTTTGACCCTGGGTTTTTCATGTTAGAGGTGTTATCTCTCCATCCCTCCCTTATGGTAGTTTTACCCTGAGCATCTTTGCGAATGTAATTGAGTCCTGTGTAGTTTTGATGTGGATCCACCATAGCAAGGGTAGTAGTAATGTGACCTTCACCTCCCAATCCCAGCATTAGAGAGACCTTCACCCCTACTTTATTTGGGGTATTAGGTTTACCCAGGGAGTCCATAACCTGGTAAACCATATCCCCCTCAGCATGTCCTTGGCCTGCCAAGAGATTCAGGGGTTTATCAACCTCTTCTGCCAATCCAATAACATCGTTGTAGGGAGTAGTGGGAATTTTGTGTTGTTTTTTTCCCTTTCCTGGATAAAAACAAAGAGGGGCTTACACATGCTCTTTCCTACCGCACTTTCTCGTCTCCCCCGCGGCTTGTCCAGTGCTGCCACTCTTGCCACGGCTATGTTGCATTGAGCCACTCCTTGCGGGTCAAGCGGCGTCGCTGGAATGCGATGTTTCCCTTGCACGGACTTCCGAGGTAATGCAGCCACAGGGCACCACCAGGTCAACTCTTTCCTCAATACGCGAGCAGCTCCTGGCCTTCACAACACATCACAAACGTGGTCACAAAAAAGAACGCCATGCAGAATCCTGGTTTTATTATTTCATAAGGGATCAGTAGGCATCTGTCTGTAATAGTCAAGCATAAGTTTGTCTAAGAGAAATAAAGTATGATGCACTGCAAAAACCTTATATCTAGCAGAATTTTATTCAACATATTCATTCATCCCTGGCATGAATTACTGTGCAAATGGGTGTAAAATTCTACATGTACATAGAAGACATACAAGTGATATTCTCCCGCACAAAAATTCCTGTAAAAAGTAGTAAAACAGCAGAACACCTATCTGAATCAATCTAAGTGTGAAAGGACAAAATCTGCCCAGCTTAAATGAAGACAAAAGAGGATTGTTTTCTTCTAAGAACAAAAAGAATGGTAAAACAAGATTAATGGAAGATATCTGATGTTTAAAGAATGCTCAGTTTTGATTAAACAAAAACATAAAACGTAAACACATGGTTTGATTTGATTCCACCATGTTAATGAGACAACAGACCAACTCATTCACTCATCATATCCATGCACTCTCATTTAAAATACGGGGGCCGATTCACAGAACTAATCTGAGACAAAATCCTAAACTTACAGAATCCTAACTTAAGGCAAAATCCTAACAAAAGACAAAATCCTAACTTCACTACTACTAAATGTCTTCCGTCAATATCAAAAGTAGTAAGTTTAGAATTTTGTCTCAGATTAGTTCTGTGAATCAGCCCCAATGTTCATAATAATGTGGCCTTGCTAAATGAAGGGGGTAGGACAGGTTCATCAAGAGGATAAGAATGAGAACAGCAACAAATATTATTAGGAAATTGTTTCAACCAATCCCTGGCTAAGTGACTTTTAGCCTTATTTTTTGTCCATTTCAAATGTGTCATGAAAAGAACAGAATTCTCGGTAGTTTCTGCTATTATGTTGCCTGATGGCTATTAGACCCATACACATTTTACTAATTCACAGCAAAAGTAGTATTGACTACATACGCTATTGCCTATGTATTTCCTTCCTCCTCTTATTTATGAGCTGGTTTGATGGCTCTGCAAGAGCAACACAAACCTTGCATGTGATTTATGAAGCCATGCAAGACCACATTGCATGGCCCTTAGTGGCTTTATAAATTTGGAGTAAAGCAATGCAGCACAAGTCACTGCATTGCCTTGCTCTGCCCTGGGAAGGCATTTCATGCCCATTATATTCGTGTGCCCATGCAACTCAAATGATTTTCACACATTCCCAGATTTGCCAGAACTGGTATACCTGGGAATGCACCAAAACAATATGTCATCTCAGGTGAGGCATAATGAGGAGAAATATCTTTATTTCTTCTCATGACTTCCTCTTTGTATGTGTGCATTCTACAGCACACAAGGAAAGACGAATGTGCCTCCCAGAATTGTTTTTATGTCCCTTCCTGCACAAAAACAATCCAGCATGCATCTCTGGCACCCTTGCACAATAGTGTAAGGGTGCCTTCGCAGACGCAAGGCTGCCAAAAGAGCACCCGCGCAGGAGAAAGGGCAGGAATGTGCCGTATTGCCTTAAATACAGCACATTCTTGCCCTTTTCCTGTTACACAGCAGAGTGAAGCAAGGTGATTTGCTGCGCTCCACTGCGTGCCATTCTCTTAAAAAAGCCCCCTTGTGTCTTTGTGTCACCCCTGAAAGTAGCAGTGGCTACTCTAGAGATCTATGTTACTGTTGCCCAGTAATCACTCAGTGGGAAAGACAGAACATGATGCTCTCTTTCAGAGACCCTAGCCAGATCTCTCCCAGAGTAAAGTTGCAAGTTATGGCCAACTGTGATGGAATGCTGTTGGGATCCTGAATTGGATTCGGCCCGATCACTGCATACCTTCTGATTTATTTTAAAATTAGAAAAAAAAGTTCAGAGAAGTTAAAGTACTATGGGGTGAGGCAGCCAGCGGTGTCAATGGAGGAGGTATCATTGTTCCCAAAACGGTGGCCAGAGTTACTTTGAATATTTTTGTTATTCTTTCTTACTCTCTTTTATGAAGATTGAAAATCTCTAGTGGGACGAGGCTGCAGGGTGTAGCCGTCGACCAATCCAGAATGCCAGATACCCCTTCAACGAGGAGCGGCTGAGCAAGATTTGCAGCTATGGAGAAGAATGTGGCAGGAGCTACCGCAAAGTCAAGTCGACTGACAATGCACTTAGGCAGATCAGCAAGCAACTAGGTTCCAAGACTCCACTTGGATCTCAGAACACTTTTTAGCTAAAACGTTTCTAAGTAACACATTTTGGAAGTAGGCTTTCTAAGCACCTTTAGCACCAATTTCAAGGGTCCAGAACTGGAAGGGCACCACTTGGAGGGTTGCTAAGGCTTGGTCAAAGGGCAGGTTCAAGATGGTTGGAGCCTTTTCCGTTCCTCAAGTTCTGCTCAGGTCCTTAAAGTTATTCTGAAAATCCTGTGTTCAAGCAGAAAAGTAGGTCTAAAGCAACATGGCAGTCCTCTGAGGGCACAAGGCAGGCTTCAGGCAGCCGAGCAGTCCTCTTGGTGCAGCAAACCAGTCCTCTGAAGTACAAGGTAGGCCACTGGCAGCAGTACAGTCCTCTAAGAGTCCTACCACATGTAAACTGATGAGTGGATCTGAGGGTCCTAATTTTATGCCCAGTGCCAGCTTTGAAGTGGAGCAATCTTCTGGAGCTTCAATCCCCCACAGATGTGTCTGTAATTTCCTGCCTCCCTGCTCTAGTCCAAAGATGTCAGGAGTCAAAAAAGACTAGTGCGACGTTATTTGTGTGTGAGCTAAGGCAATGTTTTTGAAGTGCTAGTAGGCCTGTACCCAGCTCTGTCCTCCACATTCTGCTGGTATGGCACAACCTGCCAACACCCAGTCCCTGTATTGTATGACTGTCTGGAGAAATACCTAAAGTCCAATTACCAACTACAACTAGTTATGTGACGCAGAAAACATGCTGACGGAACCAAATGAATAGGAGAATAAAATGCAAACTTTTCGGACATCAGGTCACCCACCTAACACTATACTTTCAGACTCTATGTGCCGTCCTAAATTTGAAAGTCCATGATTATGGGCAAGTTTGGCAACTCTGCATAATTGTCACTGTAAATGTGTTATTCTCTGCTGCAAATATTCCTATATTTGGCTGTTCTAAAAACACCATGTCAAGGGGTGTCTAGGGTACCCTCATTGAACCACTCCTTACTTTTCTCGATTTTCCTACTTTTTCCTTACAATATTGCTACTGTCCGATTTTCTAGTATCTACAGGTCAGCATTGAACCCTCCGAATGTGCTCTGTCTACTATGTATCCTGATATGTAATTGTACCATTGTTGCTTTTTGATTTGTTTTGTTCTGTTCTGTTTTGGAAACTTAATACAAATCTAATAAAATCAAAACAAATACAGACTTTCTAAAAGTAAAAAGAACAAGTGATGGACAAAATGCAGAACAATGTCATGCATTCACCCCTGTACAGAGATATGGGCCTAAATTCATCGTTTTTTTGCTCACCTTGCCATTCCAGTGTGTACCCAGCCATATTTAAATCCTTTTTTTTCACCCTGTGCCCAATGGGAACAGTCCAGCCCGAACTGCCAGGCCAGGGCCTCCCTGGACTGTAAACTAGCATCCGAGGATCGGTTTCGTGCTTTCTGCCCTCATCAGCCAGGATAGCTTGAATCCAGGGGCATGGAGAGCACGGGACCCACGTCTGGACATACCCGTCCAACTCGGGGTGACAAATGCAAAAAGAACAATTGATCGACAGAATGCAGAACAATGTCATGCATTCACCACAGTACAGAGATCTGGGCCTAAATCCATCGTTTTTCTGCTCACCATGCCATTCCAGTTTAGACCCAGCCATATGCAAATCAGTCTTGACCCCGCGCCCAACAGGAACAGTCCAGCCCGAACTGCCAGGCTAGGTCCTCCCTGGACTGGAAACAAGTATCTAGGACTGGTTTCGGGCTTTCTGCCCTCATCCGCCAGGATAGCTTGACCCCAGTGGCATGGAGAGCACAGGACCCATGTCTGGACATACACGTCCCACTCGGGGTGACAAATGCAAAAAGAACAATTGATGCACAGAATGCAAAACAATATCATGCATTCACCCCTGTACAGAGATCTGGGCCTAAATCCATCTTTTTTTTGCTCACCATGCCATTCCAGTTTGGACCCAGCCATATGCAAATCAGTCTTGACCCTGCGCCAAATGGGAACAGTCCAGCCCGAACTGCCAGGCCAGACCCTCCCTGGACTTGAAACAAGCATCCAGGACCGGTTTCAGGCTTTCTGCCCTCATCATCCAGGATAGCTTGACTCCTGTGCCATGGAGAGCAAGGGAACCACTTCTGGGGGCACCAGTCCCACTCCGGGTGACAAATACAAAAGGAACAATTGATGGACAGAATGCAATGTCTTGCATTCTCCCCAGTACAGAGATCTGGGCCTAAATCCATTGTTTTTTTTGCTCCCCCTGCCATTCCAGTTTGGACCTAACCATATGCAAATCAGTCTTGACCCTGCGCCCAATGTGAAGAGTCCAGCCCGAACTGCCACGCAGGTCCTCCCTGCATGGGAAACTAGCATCCTAAGACCGGTTTTGGGCTTTCAACCCTCATCAGCCAGGATAGCTTGACTCCAGTGGCATGGAGAGCATGGGACCCACGTCTGGGAAACCTGTCCCACTCAGGGTGACAAATACAAAAAGATTGCAGAACAATGTCATGCATTTAACCCAGTTGATTTGCATATTTCTGTGTCCAAACTCGGGTGGTGTAGTGGACAAAATAACTATGGGTTTTGCCCAGATCTTTTGACTGGAGGAGCATTTTTGCATTGTCAGCATTCCGTCCATTATTTGTTTGCTGTAACACTTTTCACCCTAAGTGGGATGGATATGCCCAGATGTGAGTCCCTTGCTCACTGTGCCACTGGATTCAAGCTAGCCTGGCTGAAGAAGGGTGACATACCCTGAAACCGGTCCCAGGATGCTTGTTTCCGGTCCAGGGAGGACCTGGCCTAGCAGTTCGGTCTGGACTGTTCCCATGGGGCACAGGGTCAAGACTGATTTGCATATGGCTGGATGCAAACTGGGGTGGCGTAGTGGGCAGAAGAACAATGGATTTAACCCAGATCTTTTGACTGGAGGAGAATGTTTGCTTTGTCAGCATTCCGTCCATCATTTGTTTGCTGTAACATTTTTCGCCCTAAGTGGGATGGATATGCCCAGACGTGGGTCACTTGCTCACTGTGCCACTGGATTCAAGCTAGCCTGGGTAAAGTGAGGTGACATACCCTGAAACTGGCCCCAGGATGCTTGTTTCCGGTCCTTGGAGGACTTGGTCTGGCACTTCGGTCTAGACTGTTTCCATGGGGCACAGGGTCAAGACTGATTTGCATATGGCTGGGTCCAAACTGGGGTGGCGTAGTGGGCAAAAGTATGATGGATTTAACCCAGATCTTTCGACTGGGGGAGAATGTTTGCATTGTCAGCTTTCTGTCCATCATTTGTTTGCTGTAGCACTTTTTGCCCTATGTGGGATGGGTATGCCCAGATGTGGGTCCCTTGCTCACTGTGCCACTGGATTCAAGCTAGCCTGGCTGAAGAAGGGTGACATACCCTGAAACTGGTTCCAGGATGCTTTTTTCCGGTCCAGGGAGGGCCTGGCAGTTCAGTCTGGACTGTTCCCATGGGGCACATGGTCAAGACTGATTTGCATATGTCTGGGTCCAAACTGGGGTGGCCTCGTGGGCAAAAGAACAATGGATTTAACCCAGATCTTTTGACTGGGGGAAAATGTTTGCATTGTCAGCATTCCGTTCATCATTTGTTTGCTGTAAAACTTTTCGCCCTAAGTGGGATGGGTATGCCCAGACATAGGTCCCTTGCTCACTGTGCCACTGGATTGAAGCTAGCCTGGCTGAAGAAGGGTGACATACCCTGAAACTGGTTCGAGGATGCTTGTTTCCGGGCCAGGGAGGACCAGGCCTGGCAGTTCGGTGTGGACTGTCCCCATGGGCACAGGTTAAAGACTGATTTGCATATGTCTGGGTCCAAATTATGGTGGCGTAGTGGGCAAAAGTACGATGGATTTAACCCAGATCTTTCGACTGGGGGAGAATGTTTGCATTGTCAGCATTCCATCCATCATTTGTTTGCTGTAACACTTTTCGCCCTAAGTGAGATGGGTATGCCCAGACGTGGGTCCCTTGCTCATTGTGCCACTGGATTCAAGCTAGCCTGGCTGACGAAGGGTGACATACCCTGAAACCGGTCCCAGGATGCTTCTATCCGGTCCAGGGGGGACCTGGCCTGTCAATTCTGTCTGGACTGTTTTCGTTGGGCACAGGGTCAAAACTGATTTGCATATGGCTGGGTCCAAACTGGGGTAGCGTAGTGGGCAATAGAACAATGGATTTAACCCAAATCTTTTGACTGGGGGAGAATGTTTGCATTGAGAGCATTCCGTCCATCATTTGTTTGCTGTAAGACTTTTCGCCCTAAGTGGGATGGGTATGCCCAGACGTGGGTTCCTTGCTCACTGTGCCACTTGTTTCAAGCTAGCCTGGCTGAAGAAGGGTAACATACCCTGAAACCCAGTCCCAGAATGCTTGTTTCCGGTCCAGGGAGGACCTGGACTGGCAGTTCAGTCTGGACTGTTCCCATGGGGCACAGGGTCAATACTGATTTGCATATGGCTGGATGCAAACTGGGGTGGCGTAGTGGACAGAAGAACAATGGATTTAACCCAGATCTTTTGACTGGGGGAGAATGTTTGCATTGTCAGCATTCCGTCCATCATTTGTTTGCTGTAACACTTTTCGCCCTAAGTGGGATGGATGTGCCCAGACGTGAGTCCCTTGCTCACTGTGCCACTGGATTCAAGCTAGCCTGGGTAAAGTAAGGTAACATACCCTGAAACCGGTTCCAGGATGCTTGTTTCCGGTCCTTGGAGGACTTGGTCTGGCAGTTCGGTCTGGACTGTTTCTATGGGGCACAGGGTCAAGACTGATTTGCATATGGCTGGGTCCAAACTGGGTGGCGTAGTGGGCAAAAGTACGATGGATTTAACCCAGATCTTTCTTTTTTTTTTTTTTTTTGTCCTCATATATGCCACCAGAATATGTATGCTCTAGATGGGTCTCACTGTTGCCTCTTATACTGTTGTTTTTCGAGTCCGCCATGGAAAACAGTATCATAGCAGACAGAGAATTCCCAGAGGTAGGCTGCTTTCCTTATCCTACTCCTCCAGGCCTATTTTAGGCACCCTAGGCCTGGTGGAGGACAGGACCGACACAACCGCTGGCATAATCACAGGACTGCTCACCTATTTATCCAGACCATCAGTTTAGACCAGACATTCTCAGTGTTCTCGCTGCGGCCAACCTGATCCATTTTACACACTTCCATTAAATACTTCAGACATACTGCGAATCTAGGGGAAGACGCTGACTTCCACTCCATGCAGATTTGTCTCCTTGCAATAACTATTATGTAAAAGATGAATTGAGTATCCAAACTCTTAATATTATAATCTTCCAATAGACCAAAGAAGACTAGTCTGCGAGAACACATAATGGTTATTGAAAGTACATCACCCAAAAAATCCATTATCGCTTTCCAGTAGTCTTGAATGACTGGACATTCCAAAAAAATGTGGATATCATCAGCGGCGTTATGGTTACAACGGGGACAATAATGGTTGTTTTGTGTTATCTTATGCAGTTTGGCCGGAGTCCAATAGACTCTATGAGCCGTAAACAGGTGGTTGCGCCTTAAATTAGCAGGTTTAATTAGCCTCTGTGAAAGAGAAAAGGAATCTAACCATGCCTTACTGACTTCTTCGGGGGGCTCAGCTATACAATTTCCCCATAACTTTATTATCTCCAAGTGCAGTTTACTCTCCTCTTCTTTGATCATTAAATTGTACCAAAATGATAACTCTTTTTCCCATTTCCCCCTTCTGCCTATTGCATCAAGAATATCTGTATCTTCCTCCCTTTGCATATTCTGACTGGACCACCAGGCGGACAACTGGTAGTATTTAAACCTAGTCAACTGTCCATCTGTAAGCTGTACTAACGAGTTCCAACTCACTAGGCCCGAATCTGCCCAGAGATCCCCCCATTTTTTAAACCCAGCTGTTTTCAGGGGTTGTGATAGTTGATCCTGGAGGCATTGAGGTGTACCAGGAGAGTCCCATATTGGGGAGTGTGTATGGTAATAGGGAATATTAAATGTCTTCCTCATGAACCCCCAATTTTTTAATGCAGTCTGTAAAATTTTAAGGCAAATTTTTTAAAAAAAATTCTGGTCTCCAAACTTAAATATGAAGTGATCGTGGTCATAAGGTGAATCAGTTAACAAGGCTTGAAACAAGCGGCCCTGTGATGATGCGTCTAACTTATTTGCAAGAAGCCTAAAGTTTTTAAAATGAAATGCATGACAGTATGACAAAAGGTCAGGGAGGGCTAGCCCTCCTATTTTTAAACCCCTCCTCAATTTCTTCCATGCGATTCTTGTTGACTTGCAAGCCCATACAAGGGATCCGATTTTACCCTGTAGAATGTTAATGTCTTTCAGTGAGAATGATAAGGGGATGCAGTTAAATAAAAAGGTCAATTTAGGGAGAATTGTCATTTTAATGAGGTTGACCCGACCATAAATGTTTAAAGGCAAGTTCCCCCATCTTGTTAAAGTTTTATTAATATCTTTAACCACCTTTTGCCAACTAAGTGAAGTGATATCTTTTAAAGATTGAGTTAAGTAAATTCCCAGGTACCTCATATTCTGTTTTGCACCTACTATGTGTGTGTTGTTATTCCACCCCATAATCTCTGTTTTCTCCTTATTAATCTGGTACCCGGACAGTTTCCCAAATTCTTCCGATAGAAAAAATAACCTTGGAATTGCTACCGAGTGATCAGAGGTATATAAAAGAAGGTCGTCTGCGTACAACGCCACCTTCAAAGGCAGATTTCCAAGCTGAAATGGTTGAATGGTATTGTCCTCTCTAATCCCACAAACAAAGGGCTCCATGTAAACATCAAACAAAAGGGGGGACAGAGGACAACCCTGCCTGGTACCTCGAGATATATCAAACCACTCAGATAAAATTCCGTTGACTAAGACCTTAGCCTTTGGGCAGTGATATAAAGATCTGACCGCCTCTATAAAGGTTTGGGGGAACCCGAAAGCCGCCATTGTGGCCCATAGATACTTCCAATTGACCTGATCGAAGGCCTTAGCCGCATCTATTGCAACCAGCGCCAGTGGGAGATTTTTAGCGTTAGCATAATCTATGGCCCCTATTGCTTGAAACGTTAGTTTGTATAACTGTCTCCCTGGGATAAAGCCTCTCTGGTCAGGGTGGATTATAGATTTTATGGCCTTTGATAATCTAGTGGCTAAAATACCTGAGTAGATCTTCATATCCGTGTTCAGTAATGAAATAGGTCTATAGGACTCTATTCTTTTCAAGTCTTTATTTGGTTTGGGTATAAGCGTTATAATGGCTTCTCCCCATGAGGGAGGTGTAGAGTAGCCTTGAATCAATAAAAGATTGAAGAGTTCCCTTAATGGAGTGATTAATTGATCTTTATTGTCCGAATAGATCTCCACTGGCAACCCATCAGAGCCTGCAGCTTTCCCCCTTTTCATTTTCTTCAATTGACCTAAAATTTCCCCTTCTGTTATCTCACTTTCCAAATATGCTTGATCTGATTCAGACATTTGCGGCAGATGTTTTATACTCAGCCAGGATTCTAAATCCACCCCCATGGGATCTTTGTCTTCCGTGTAAAGACTCCTCATAAAGGACCTAGCTTCTTCTCTTATCTCTGCATCTGTTTCTATCAAATCTCCTGTCTGTCTATGCACTAGGGCTTTGATGTTATTTCTCGTTCTCTCTTCTCTAGCTTTCCAGGCAAGGAGAGCTTCACACTTCTCTCCATACTCAAAATTTTTTAATCTGCTGGACTCCCATTTTTCTTTAAGAGATCTTTCATCCGAAATTTTTAACTGGAGCTGCAGGTCAACAAGTTCCTTCTCTAACAAATGTACTTCCCTGGAGTTTGTTAAAATTGCATTTTGTAATTCGAGATCCTTTCTAGTTATTGCTGCCAAGTCTTCCTTTCTTTTTATTTTTATACTTTTTCTCTTATAATACATTAAGGAACTTAAAACACTCCTCAAGTAAGCTTTATAAGTTTCCCATACTATCTGGGAGGAGGAGGATCCTGAATTTATTAAAAAGAATTCTGATGTTTTGACTTTAACTTCTACTTTTATCTGATTATCTAATAGAAATGATCTCTCCAGTGTCCACCTTGGTTTTGGTGAAGTTATATTCAGTTTAATTACCAATTCTAAAACAGCATGGTCCGATAGTCCTGAGGGCGTGAAGGAGAGATAGCTAATGTCTTTGAGAAGGTGTTGGTCAACTAAGAAGTGGTCTATTCTGGAGTAATTCTTGTATTTTTTACTATAAAAAGTGAAACCTGGTTGAGATCTATACTTTTTTCTCCAGACATCTACAAGAGTAAAGTCTTTCATTAAAACATCCAGGATGGCAAGTGATTTTAAGGGAGCATGGTATTTAGCCCTAGAAGTTCTATCTAGTTTTTGGTCGAAGACCAGATTAAAATCCCCACCTAGGATTAGAGGACCAGTTGTCGTAAATAAAGCTAATTCTAATTTGGAAAGCGGAACCGGATTGTCCTCGTTAGGACCGTAGTACACTGCGATTGTGTATGGGGTAGTTTGAATGTATACTTGTGCGACTAGCCACCTGCCCGATTGATCCGTCTCAAAACTTCTCAAGCTTATCCCACTGTTTGCTCGAATTATAATAGAAACTCCCCTGGTAACACCTAATTGCCTGGAACTGATTATGTCTTGAACCCACCTACACTTTTTAAAGAGAGAATCACATGCTGCTGCCTCTAAATGTGTTTCTTGTAGCATTATAATTTGGGCATCCGAATTTCTTAAGAATTCACAAATTCTATTCTGTTTTATTTTTTCCCCTATACCATTAATATTCCATGACAGAACCTTAAGCTTATACGGATTAATCATAATTCTGATGTACGCTCGTACCCATCCATTCCTTTATACGTCAAACGTTTATTTATATATGAGGATTTTTTATTTTTCCCCCTGACTCCCCCCACCCATTGAACCCCTCGCCCCTGAGGAACCCCCCCAACGTACCTGGCGATGACTTCGCCTTTCGGAGCAACCGAGAAGTGCCCTTGACCAGTTTACTGTATTCGCGCGAGACAGATTAAATTACAAATAAATCTTCATGTCCCCCATTTTTATCATACAGCCTACTTATACAATCATTTGCTTTTTCAGATTCTCCCCACACCATTCCCCGGTTTACTGTATTAGAGCGAGACAAATTAAATTACAAATAGATCTTCATGTCCCCCATTTATCATACAGCCTACTTATACAATCATTTACTTTTTCAGATTCTCCCCACACCATTCCCCCTTTTTTTTTTTTTATGTTTATTTCCTTCCTTTTATTATTTTCTTCCTTGAAGTACTCAGCTTATCTATCCAGTCCTATTCCTCCTGCTCACTTCTTATTCGGTCTAAAAGATTGTCGACCTCTTCTGGCTGTGTGAAGCTATATGTCTTATTCTTCCACATAATCCTGAGCATGGCTGGAAATCTCATCTGGACATGTGCTCCCAATGACCTTAAGTCCGGCATTCTAGTGCCCAGCTCCCATTGTCTTTGCGCAGTTCTTGCGCCAATGTCAGACCTGATAAGGTAGGGACTGGACTTATAACGTAGATCTGTTTTCGTAAGGGATTGCCCTAGGATAAGCTCTTTAACGCTGTATGTCTGAAAGTTTATAAGTATTTTCCTAGGAGTTTTCCTGTCAGTACGTCTCTTGTAGGGGTCTCTATGTACCCTCTGGATTTCTTCCTCCAAATTTATTTCCGGACGATCATTTAAAACACCGTCCCTCAGAAGTTTACAGACAAATCCCTTTAAGTCCTCCAACTCTTCCCCTTCAGGTATTTTCAGGATCCTTAAGTTATTCCTCCTAGCATGGGTCTCCATCCGTTCAATGTCCATAACCAATGATCTGTTCTGGGCTTTAAGATGTTCTATGTCCTTTTTATTTTCATGTACCGTTTTGTCCAAAGCAGCCGCTTCTATTTCAAGTTTCCCTGTACGCAAAGTGACCTCCTCTAACTTAGATTCTAGCACATCGAATCTGTCCTGTATTGTTTTTTGATTGGCTTCCGATATCTCAAATTTCGACATCATGTCGCCTCTCAGGGATCGAAAAAGGTCCCCTAGTCGGTCACTTTCCTGCTCGCTTGAATCCTCAGACCTCCTCCTTGTTCCTGAAGCTATTCGGGCTGAGTTTGATTGGTTATCTTTACTTGCGTCCAATCTCCTAGTCTCCTCTTCTACCTCCTTAGAGCTGCTTTGTGCAAGTTTAACTGTTACAGCCTGACTCTTGGGTCTGGTGTCCTGGTTTCCTCGTATTTTATCTGTTTTATCGATTGAGGAAACTTTATTTGAATTGGCCGAGACTCCTGTTACACTTTCAGTCTCATCCGGGTTTTCCATATCACCCAGGTTTTCTAAGACCCCGTACCTGTTTTTTAAAGGAGTAGTGTCAATGTTGCCCTCCGACTGCACTGCGGAACGCTTAGCCTGATCCAAGACCTTGAAGAAAGATTTTAGGGATGGAGTATTTTTCACCACTTGGCCCTCATGAGATACACCTTTGAACTTTTTGACTGAGATAGTCTTTTTCTTTTTGCTTTTGCAGGGGGTTAATGGCATAGGTCGCTCTCTCTCTTCAAACTGTAGAGCCCCTTTCTCTTTTAATCCTACCCTGGATCTCAGCTGATACCTATTTCTTCTTACTGGAAGGATGTGTCCCTGTTTTACTGAAATTGAGCTTATCTCAACATTGGCTTGCTCGATAGTCCTAGATGTAACCGCTTCCGTTGATTCTTGCCCTCCTAACTCAGGAACTTTCAACAGAACTGGCTCTTGAGCTATAACTTCAGTGACTTCAGTGACTTCAGTGGTCCTATAATCTGGGAGACCAAGCTGCGTTTGATCCATGCAACCCCCCCTCCCAGTAATAAGCCCGTGAGTCTCTACCACTCTGCTCCCCCACTCCCTACTCTTTGTTGCAAGAGAGTAAAGCTTCTTTCTCTCAAGGTCTGTTTTATTAGGATTTTGCTCAAGTGTTTGTATTACCAGGCTTCCGAGTTTAATTTTGAACAGTGCAGAGCGAAATCTGCTCCATAAGCATCGTCGGCGTTCTTCCAGCATAAGTGTTAATGCGCACTGGTCCGTGATCTGACCAGCCTTAGCCTTAGCCAGCTGCAACCTCAATAAAAGTAGGAAAAAGTGGGTTGTAGATTTTCTATTTTCTATCTTCTATCATGCAATAGTATAGTGAAATGCGCAGGGGACTTACTACTGTCAATACCCCCCTTGAATACCTCCTTACCGCTAATTACCGCTGGGTACTGCTTTCCACTAGGACATTCTTACAAACGCTGCGTGCCGATTTTAAAGGCGTTAAGGGATGCATGACCTGCAAACCCTGTAAACCCAGCATGCGTCCTGGTCATCCGCCTCCGTCTCCTTCTGCATTCGCCCTGTAGAGGCGTTCCCTCTCACACTGAGCCGCGCTGAGCCGACCCAATTCCGAAGCCCAGCAGGTCCTAACGCCGCCTGCTGCAGTACCTCCTGAGACAGCCGTGGTTCCTCGGGGGAAAAGAAACAGAGGAGCCGGCTTAGAATTACGGGCAGCGGTTGCGGGGAAAAAAACGCATCTATCTCTCACCTAGACAGGGGGAGACTAGCGACCTCTCGCTATCGTGCTGCACTCATTTTCGGCCATCCGGACGCCTCGGTGCTGCCGCGACCGGCTCTCAGCCCGCCGCCATGTTCCTCGTGGGCGTGTCCCTCTCAATGGGGATCTAACCCAGATCTTTCGACTGGGGGAGAATGTTTGCATTGTCAGCTTTCTGTCCATCATTTGTTTGCTGTAACACTTTTTGCCCTAAGTGGGATGGGTATGCCCAGATGTGGGTCCCTTGCTCACTGTGCCACTGGATTAAAGCTAGATTGGCTGAAGAAGGGTGACATACCCTGGAACTGACCCCAGGATGCTTGTTACCGCTCCAGGGAGGACCTGGCCTGGCAGTTCGTTCTGGACTGTTCCCATGGAGCATAGGGTCAAGACTAATTTGCATATGGCTGGGTCCAAACTGGGGTGGCGTAGTGGGCAAAAGAATGATGGATTTAACCCAGATGTTTTGACTGGGGGAGAATGTTTGCATTGTCAGCATTCCATTCATCATTTTGTTTGCTGTAACTTTCAAAAAGTGATATTTTCAGAATTGTGACTCAAAATCCGACTTTACCATAAAAGAAGATTTTAAATTACAATTCCGTAGACACCAAAGAGGCATTTTTCATGGACTGAAACAAAAGTTATCCCTTATGAAATGTGAAAAGGTAATCCAATGTTATCCTGTAGGAGTGGTAGGCCTCACAGTAGTGAAAAACAAATTTGAGAGTTTTTCACTGCAAGGATTTGTAAAAGTTAAGAGTACATGTCTAACTTTTTAAATACGATTCACCCTGTCCTTTGGGCTGTTTAGGGCCTACCTTAGGAGTGACTTATATGAATTAAAAGGGTGTTTTAGGTCTGGCAAGTAGTTTACTTTGGCATATCTACTTGACAGTTTAAAAGTGCAAAAGGGATACAATGACAGGTCTGAGACACATTTTGAGTGGCTACTTAAGTGGGTGGCACAATAAGTGCGGCAGGTCCACTTGGTACACTAGTAGCATTTACACTCGGTCCTGGGTATATGATATACCACTTTCCTAGGAACTTATTAGTAAATTAAATATACCAATCAGATGTAAGCCAATTTTCCTATGTTCTCGGAAGTGAGGACTAACACTTTAGCACTAGTTAGCGATGGTAATGGGTACAGAGTCCTAAGGCTGATAAAAAAAACTCAGAGAAAAGTTTGGGTGAATGTAAAAGGTTTGGTGGTGACCCTGCAGAGACCAACAACCTCAAATCACAGCTAGTTGCTGGTTTGCTATGATCAATCCCTACCAACGGTGCTTAACACTTTTTGGCACAATATTTAAGTAAATCGTTGGAAACTCATGTCCCTGGTGCCTCTTATTGTATTTTTGTAATTTTTTGTATTTTGCTTATTAAAATGTACTCTATTTTTCTAATTTGGATTTTTTATAGTTACCATTTTGACTTTCTTTCTGTTTTAGAACTGTGTATATGTGTTTCACATTGCCCCAAGTTGAGCCTGTGCCATATCTACCAGGGGGTTGAGCTCAGATAAAGTTAGTGACTTTGAGGGTGAACCTTGACAAGAGTTGTGATTATTCCTTGATGTAGGCAGTTACCCACCCCAAATAATGATTCAATTTCCTCACTAGCGTAATGTAACTTGAGGGGGCCCCCTGCAAACTACATGAAGGGGCACCCTCCGCACTCAGTCAGGAGCTCTTGGGTCACGGTTCTGTGCTGAGGGATCTGCCTAGAGGCCCCCCCGCAGGGGCTGCAGGATCCGATGTTGCACCACTGACTATTCTAGCGGCTAGATCTTCCGAATGACTGAGTAGGAAAATAGTGGTTGTCTCACTAAAGGAATAATTTGGGGCTCTTAATTCTTTAACCAGTTCTGACAATGAAATAGTACATAATTCACAGTCACTGTTAAAGAACTTCTAAACTTTGTACCTAAACCTTCAGGCTGGTGGAGACTGCAGTGAACTTCTAGCTAACATGAAGATGCAAGCAAGTTTCACTCCGATGTGTCCTTCCATGGGCTGCAAGCCACTTCTCTGGGCATGGCAGCGGTGGTTTCCACTTGCAAGCATAGCCATCTCAGATATAATATTTACATGGGTCTCGGAAGCCTTGCTAATGATTGTTAAATAAATTACCTCTTCTAGGACCGGAAGCTGCACTACGATACTGAAAAAAATTGAGATTCATATTTATACTGATGAATCTTGACATAATGGCTTGCTTGATTTCCCCGGGTGTCATGTAGAACTAGAAAATGTCTGACCCGAAGTTCCATTTAAGACACTCAAGTGTGTTGTAGGCAGTGGTAGAAGTGGGCGGGAACGGCACGGCACGGCGTGCCCCTACTTTGACATTTTTTTACAGTCTGTTCCCCTACTTCTTTATTTTTTAAAAGCGTCCCAGTACGGCAGGAATGTTCCTAATTAAAAATGATAACTTTAGCATTCAGCCGTGTCCTCTGTGTGGTGCACATCGAGCAAAGCCTCTGCAGTGCCCACGGCCTCCTCCCCCTCCCCCTCTGAATCTGGGTGCAGGGACCTGCAAAGCAAGTTGAAAGGGCCATCAGTCTTGGGTTAGCATGCAAAAACGGCTACCTCTGATGGCCCTGCTGTGCAGTGATTTACTGCTCATTACTGCCGAGGCTACCTGCCTTCCCCTCACTGCGACCAATACAATGGTCACATCAGGATGCTTTGGTGGCCCCCGCCCTTGAACACCTCTGCCCTTTATTTTCGGGCTCACACAGACTGAGGGACGCCTACTGGAAAAGAAGACAAGCATTGAAAATGCAATAGTTTGCGCCTTTAACGCTGGAGAGGGCCTTTAATAGCTGGTATAGCCCTCTACGGCGGGCTATAAGGCTATAGTAAATGGCTTTAACTTAATAAAAGGTGAACATATTGCATTTTTAATGCTTGTTCAAGGATGTTGTGTAAACTTTTTTTTTTTACAGGCAGCATATTGGTCTTGTGTAGTGCATAATTCGAACTGAATTGCATCCAAGTGTTTATAACGGGCAAAACTGAATGGTGGTTTAAGGTAGTGTGCATTTCTCCGAATTCCTATCAGGGGCAAAACGGTGTTCAGAAATTGTGGTTGTTCAGATTTCAGCGCTGCTGCAAGGCACACAGAACAATATTCCGGTATGCCGGTTGCCGTTGTGATTCCATGCAAATGTGTGGGATAGTGGTTCTGAGTACTGTAGAGGAATTTTAGTGTATATGTTTAAGCAACACCCTTAATTAATTTAGGCTCTGACATTTCAGGGACCCCCCTAATTTTTTCATCCCACTTAAAGCCCTGGGTGTAGGTGTGTAGCCGACAGACTGCAGAGTAAAGTAATGTGACTGGAAGAAAGGGAATGTTTGAGACACTCTGAAGACTACCACCCCGTCCGCAGATCTTCAAAGGTTTAAATCACTCATATTTTCAAACCTGAACATTTTTCAGTTCTAATTATTCACAACAAAATGAAATATCCAATACTGGTTACAAGCACTGGCAAAGCCAATAGGTTTGGCTTGGTTTAGGGGCATGTCTGTTACTGTGTGATAGGGCCTTGACAAAAGCTTAAAGAGAAGCACCAAAAAACTGGTGTGGTGGTAGTATGCCGAGTATGCCGAGCACAGTATGCCAAGCACAGGATTTTACTTTACATATTTTAGTACTGAGTACAGTAAAACCCAGACAGATCCACCTACCAAAAGACACATATCCACTTGCCAAAAGCAGGCATTTGACCAAGTAATGTGGGAAAACAGCAGCAAGGGGTGCTGTAATTTCACACTCAGTATGTTATTCCCCATTGTGAGCCAAAAAATGGTATATGCACAGAGGTCACAGGTGATACATGGACAATCCAACTTGGATCATCTAAGGTATTCTAGGACCCTAGAATACCTTAGATGATCCAAGTTGGATTGTCCATGTCTATTTTTTTAACATTGGAAAAGCGGGTAGCGACAGAATAAAGTCACGTTCAGCACCCTCCTATCCAATTTTACTTCACACACTTCTTTCTTATTTTTTTCACCATTTTTGCACTACGACATCAGTCCCCTTCTCTTAACATCCTCTCTGTTGAGAGGTAAGACCACGTTAATCTCATTGTCCATGAGAGGGCGGTTAAAATCTTAGCTCTCCATGAGTAACATAGGAGATAACACCATCAGTGGTCTTAGAAGGAACCCAAATGATGAAGGGCGGTTCTGTGTGGTGACTGATGGGCATCCTCATATGATCACCTGTTAGGGTTAATGTAAGGGTGACCCTAGTTTTTCACTAATTGGTTATTAAATCCCCTGGAGATGCACAGTTAGTCTTCTTATTCATGTTATCTCAGACCCTCTGACACTTTTTGTTTTACAAGCTCAGCGAGTTAAACACTCACCAACGAATACAAATGTATTTTCTATTAAGTTCTGTTTTTTTCTGCGGCGGAAAATTAAACAAACATTAAATTACATAAAAAATAACACCTGTTATTTACAGTGCTTAGAAATGCGGAAGTGCGGTTTGAAGTGCTACCTAAAGACAAGTTATCTTTACTATAGGTCTTATCTGGATGTCCAGCAGTAGTTGCCTGTTCTGCATCCGTGTAATGCTAACATGAGAACTTTTCTGTAAATGCTTCTCTCAGCTCCGATCCCTCCTAAGAGAGGCAACGCTTTAATTTGCATCAGTAAACAAAAACCCTTGGTTCCTGGCAGCGAACTGGTGGCTGCCAATGGCTTCCATACCACAATTCCCTCTGGTCCGCGGTGAATTTTGTTAACGAGAGAGAGATCTGCTAATTACCATTAGCTGTAAAAACTCTGGCTAAAGGAAGGAGGTGGGGTGCAAAAGCTTAAAACATTGGTTCTCTTAAAGAGATGTACTTGAAACACGATCTGGTGGCTCAGTGGGTTAATACATCCTTTTTAGGGACCCTTGTGAGGCCTCACAGTCAAAGGTTCAAATCTCTGACAGAGCCACTCACCCTTTCATCCTTCCTAGGGTGATAAAACGAGCAGCACAGAGTTGGGTAAAAAGTGTATTATATTTATAGGACTAGGTAAGGCAGAATCTGACAGAAGAGCCCTCTGGAGGAATGCTCTCTCCATGCTCTATCCTCCTCCTCCGCTCCTCTGTTGGAGACAGGTGCCCGGAGGAGTGTAATGAATGATGTGCTCACACCACTGTGGAACAGAAGATCAATCAATCGTCTGTCTTCTATAATGTTCATAAAATTGTGAGGCCTCCTGTCATAGAATTTAAACCCAAATTTTTTGTTCAGAAATGGTTAGAAAAAGGGAGTAGAAGTGCTGAAGAAAGAAACTGCATGGCTCGGAGACAAATGGCTTCCACTTATAAGTGTATTCTGTGATTGGAAACAAGTCCCACATTGTAAATGTATTTCAATGTAAATACCTTCTACATTAAGCCTCAAATAAACATGTCTATCCATTGTTTGAATTAAATAACGTTATAAGCTGTAATTGGTCAGTTAAATGCCAAACGTACAAAAAATTGGTATGTTTTGCTCTTTCTAGCCACACCTCTGACTGCGCCCACTGATCCAATCCTCAGGTTATTCCCGCCCCCTGATTCTCCACCCACAGTTCCCCTACTTTTTTTTCCCCACTTCGACCACTGGTTGTAGGTAATTTATGGAAATATTCATATGGCTCACAGATAACTCTGAATGCAGCAGAGTACTGTAGAAGCGAGAAGGGCGGACCAGGGAAAAAGCAAAGGAAATGATTCAGAGATCATGTACAAGTCAAGAGGCAGGAGGACTGAATAAACTCGGAGTTTCAGGGGCGGGATGTTGAAGGCTGAAATATGTGGCGTGACATTCGTTTAACACATCTTCTAGAACGGAGAGAATATTCAGCAGAAATTCATAGCTTGTTATAGGCTTTCATATGCAGAGCCTTGAATGCCAAATGCTAAACATACAGTTAAACAAACCATTATATTTAGATTTTGTCCTTGCAGAGAACAATTCCAACACAGGTCTCTCAAATAACACTCCCATCGGCGTGACTGCACGCATTGTCTGCAAATGATAAAGTAACACGTGCTGCTGATGCGAGCAGCAGTTAGACATTGTGTCCTAGCAATGCGATAAAATGCTCTATTATCTGCCCGCGCTTCCTGGAACAGTATGAAGCGTGTCAGGGCTTCGCATTCCTAGCCAATGATGGACGAGGCCAGATATGCTTCTTCATACCAAACCAGCAAAGGAAGCGCGCGCTTCTCACACGCACCGTGTGTTTACGCATTATTGTCAGACTTTGTCATTCGGAGAGCTGCAGCCACATTTTGCAAATAGCGCGGAAAGGACATTATATTTAGTCTGTTAACGGCTAACCCCTTCTGCTCGGTCACATACAGAGACAAGTAAATTGTTGTGTAGCTGAAGATAATAAAGGAAGTGTCCTCGAGGTGCACTTATGATACGAGGGGGGCTGTTCACTCAACCACGATGTTTTGTGCAGGAGTAGGGCACACGAGGACACCAACAAGTTTCAAGATGGAACTGCGAAACAGGGCTGGAGTGGGGAACCAAAGCAGCCCCGGGCAAAAATTTCAAACCAGGCCCACTCCCTTCATCTCCTCTCACAATCTCTTACCATCCCTCCATTCTCTCTTTCTATCCTCTCTCTCTCTCGTCTCTTTACCCCTGTGATCGGTTTCTCTCAGCCCCCTCACGCTTTCTTTCTCTCTCTGTGTCAAAGCTTCCCAGTGCCTGATTCTGTTAACTGCGAGCACCTGGGGAAAGTGACAGGAGCGCCCCCTGCCCTTGAACTGGTCTCGACAGGCCCCTGCACACCTGGGAAATGCCGGGTGAATAAAAGGCCTGTCCTGCACTGCTTCCATTTCTTATACATCGGAAACAAGTTATCGTTATTAAGAGACAGTTCTATCAATGCAAAATGCATTCGGTGTGATGTCTAGGTTGCACCCGCTGCTCGTTCATGAGGATCGATAGGATGGAGCCTGTTTTTACCTCTTGACCGGGTTTCTTACTGGTACATTGCATCTCAGTCATCTTCACCTCAGCATACCAACTGCTGAGAGATTACCTTTCGAGACAGTCTCACACATCTTCAAAAAAATACCCCCTTGTCCATGGCTTTATGTGGGATGAAAGGGGAGGTACATCAAAGGGGCATGGTCAATGTAGTTAAGGGCGTGGCTTAAAACACGTAAGTAAGCTAAAAATCTGTGCTTAGCGTAGTGTGCCACTCGACTTGTATTTTGCTGTTAAATTTAATTTTCTTTTTTATTGTTTGATTAGTTAAAATCGTACAATATAGTAACTATAATTCTGATTATAATAAATATATTATTAATACAAGTCTGATTTCAAACTGTTAAAAACATACATTTAATAAACTAATCAGTTTCATTTTTATGGTTAAATATAGCAGCACTTAGTAGATCAAGTTTCACAATACAACCTTTTCTATTACATGCATTCTATATTACACCTCGCATTGATCTCAAATTAATCTTGCAGTTCTAATTCCCTTCTTACTATTAATCAAAAGCTGAGGTCCGTACTATAGCATCTCGAATTACTCTTACTGATGTAAGGCCTTATTTACTATTGATAAAAACTTTATAAAAACTGAGGGGCATATTACCAACAAATAGCGATATTTATCGCTAAGTAGGGTTAGCGGCAATTTTTTTATCACCGAGCATCACAGGATTTTATCGCTGAGATAACGTGCTATTAGCAACGTTTATCTCAAAAGCGATAAAATTCCCGGCGATATCGGCAAAATCCGTGAATATCGCTGAGAATACAGCGATATTCACGCATTATTGCTAACAGGGTATTAGCCATTATATCCACCTCCCATTGGATATAATGGCTAAGAGCTGGTGTTAGTTTTTGGAGATATTTGCGCTTAGTGCTAATATTTCCATCGCTACGCCTGTGTTTCTAATAGGCGATAGCGATGTTAGTGACTGCTTTCAGTCGCTAACAGGTTGGGTACGCCCACTTTGCATGTCATTAGCAATAAATATCGCTGACATGCAAAGCGGGCCCAAAACCGCTCGCTATCACCTACAAGCTGTCGCTAACTGCTTTTAGCAACAGCTTGCTAATACGGCAATAGTATTAATCGCCGCTTAGCGGACAAAAACGGCCGCTAAAGCGGCGAAAATTGACTATCGCCCCCCCTTGATAATATGCCCCTGAGTTCTGCATGAAGGCATTTTATTAGTGCTTGTCTACAGCTCCGAATTTCTCACGAGTTGAAATGCCACTTAAGTATTGCTTATCTTTCATCTTTAAGTTTTGGGCATATACACAGCAAATGAATAATGTTCTCTTCTCCCATTTCACATAGGCGACAGGGCATCATCTCCGCTGACCGAAGCCAAGGCATTATGTGGCATGAGCCTCGGAAAACGACAAAACAAGCTTTTATGAAAAAATTTTCTTGCTTCAAGGACCAAGGAGTTTCTAAATACGATTGAACTCTCAATTTTGTATACCCATTTATTACTGACCAAGCATGTATTCACTTTGCTAGGGTATTTTTATCAGTAAACAATGATAGATGTTTTGTAATTTTGTTGATAGATGTTTTTAATGAATCTGTAGTTATTGGCATATCCCAAACTATATGTGCTAAACAATCATCTAAAGTGGTTAGTAAGTACTTCCAGAATGACGACTTCTGAGTTGTTTTTATTTCCTGCCATAATAGATTGAACATTTGATTTACATTATCCAATTTGATTCTTTTCCATACTTTTATGTATTGGCCTTTTCGTGCAATTAGCTGATTAATTAGGCTCAATTCCAATATAATCTGTGCAGGTGATGAATTACATGGAGGATAAAAAAGTGATTTACAGATATTTGTCACAGCATTACTGATGATTATAGCATCTTTTTCACACAGTGCTTCGCTACCAGATATAAAGTTGGCAATGATTTGCCAATATCACTTTTAGTAGCGGTAAGTAAGTCAGCCTTCATAATGACTTCTGCAAAGTTCTTAATGCAATCAGTAGGGTGTTAGATCTTCTTTGGATCTCAGTCTTATGTGGGTGAAATGATCCTTTATCATCGAATAGTACTCGCAGATATTTGTATGTCCTTACTTGTTCTAATAGCAAGTTTTGGCGGAATCATTTATACTTAAACTTTGACTTTAGGTTTTTGCTAACCTCCAAAATTTTTGTCTTGGCACCATTTATAACCATACCAATCTCTTGGGAGTTCCTTGATATCCTATTTATCAGGCGCTGTAGCCTAACCTTTGTTTGGCTGAATGGGATAATATTGTCTGCATATAACAGATTTCATATATAAGTACTATCTAATTTTGGTGGATAGGCATTCACTTCATCCATGGCATGAGTTAGGTCCGATAGAAACAGATTAAAAAGCAATGGGGCCAGAACAAACTCTTGCTTTAGGCCCTCGGAGGTTGGAATTTCCTTAGATACATACAAGCCACCACCCATCCGAAATCTAACCCAGGATTTTGAATAGAGTAGTTGTATCTATATTAAGAGGGAAGGTGGAATACCTTGCTCTTTCAACTTTTGCCAGGGTCGTTGCCTTTGAACACTATCGAAAGACGATTTAAAGTCCACAAAACAGAGTTACAATAGTTGTTTCTTTGCAGCATACTTATCCATTAATACTGATTTGACTAATATATTTGTTGTGGTTCCTTATCCTTGTATAAACCCCATTTGATTCAGAGGAATAATCTGTTTCTCCATGTAGTTTGCCCATGTAGTTAATTTTGAGAGTAGGACTCCAGCAAATAATTTAGCATCAGTATCATGTAAGGTAATTAGATGATAATTGCGAGGCTGTGCCCAATCACCTTCTTTATATATTGGTGATATTAATGAGCCCTGCCAAAGGTTTAGGAATCGGTGATGTCTTGATAGTTTCCCTAAACATCTTTGTAAAATATTCTGCCCTAAGAGCCGGATTTAAAAAATAATAATGTGAATGGAATTCCACTGGGACAAGGAGCATCATCTTTTTTTTAAATTAGTTTGCTAACTTGTTTGGTTATTGTGTCAATTTTATAGTAAAAATCCTTCATTTGCCTATCTGTCATCTTCACATTGTAATCCTTTTGAGTGATTTCACAGTTGTTAAAAATCTTATCCAATCTTTTTCACTTAATGTAGATGATACAGCTGTTTCAGTAGGTCATGACAAACCATTTTTCAGTTTCCAAAAATCCCTTGTGTTCGATTGTTGTTTGTATACATTGCCTTAGCCCAGAGATCTTGCTTTTGCTTGAGTGTTTTTCCATCCAGATTAGCTTCTGCAGGTTATGATGAATACTTTTTAAATTAGAACATAAAACCATATCATTTGGGTGTTTGTATCTGTCTTCAAAGTCTATTAAGAGATCTTCTCAGAATCTGCTTAGAGTGTAATAACTTGATTTTATTTCTCGCTTCACCGTGACTGTTTTGTATCTTCTTATAGTGGGGTTAAACACATATGTATTAACTAGTTATTTTTATAAAGTACACCCATCTTTCCATTACAGTCAAACATTCTACTTCAAAGCATTCTTTAACCAAGTTTTGATCCAGCTTGTAAGTAGGTTCTTTGGATTCTTCTTTCCAATATAATCTCCTGTGATAAGTTGTAACTGTCTGGCCAGGTACAGTTGCATACATTTTGTGTTGTATATAATGCAGCTTTATTACACGTATTTGCTGGCTATGGTCACTATCAATCACTTTTTCCATATGGAAAGATGAAATGTTGTTAAAAACATTCAAAGATGCTATTGTATAATCGATTCTAGATTTATTGCAATGTAAATGATATGTCCATGCTGGGGGTATCTTGCGGAAACCTCCCATTTAAAATTCTTAATCTCAACGCTTCTATAGCTTTAAGGAAAGTTAGTCCAATTTTACTTTGTGTGTTACTAATTTGTAGGTAATGTGTGCTGAAGAATGATCCATAGATAATTCTGTTGTGCGATTGAGTCATCTCTAAAATAGGGCACTACTGGATTTAGATTAAAATCCCTTGACATAGTATATTCAATAAATGTATCTTCAATAATTTGCTGTAGTAAGAAACTAATAAGAATAGAACACATGTTCTTCCTTGAGCTTACTGTAGGATGTATATGTAAGTTTATAAGTAATAATGACTTCAATTTCTTGATTTTCAACTCCTGGATCCTTACTATTGATAAATTGTTATAATTTATTACCAGTTGTCCATGCTCCACTTTCATATCTGTAGCTGTGAATGTTGTTAGGCTGCCACTATGGCGGCTATATTAATTTTATGTAATTGCCGGCACAAAGTATCCTTTGTAGCCTTCCAGCGTTAATGAGTTTGTAGCCCAAGTTAACTGTAAAAATATAATCTGGTAGTTCTTAAACCTTTAAATTAGGTATGCATTTTTTATTTTTAAACCTATCCCATTTATGTTCCGAGAACAAATTTGTATAGATTCAATGAGTTCATATATTTCCTCCTTAGGCCTTTTAGAATTACAGTGTCAAGGTTGAGTTCTCCTGTGGAGGGCTGCTGTAATCTATCCTTCGAATGTCTGACAAAATATAGAAAGACATAATATCAAGATACAAAAATATCGGAGCATTAATATCGATGTCAACAATATCGACATCCTATCTACAACAAGGTAAGTACAAAAATATCGAAACAAAATAGCGATGTCAAAAATATCGTTTAAAAAATATTATTTTTTTAAATAAAAAAAGTAAAATGAATTAAATAATACTTAAAAATATAATAAACATAGTTAAAATATCTTATAATATTTAACATTAATAAGCAATATACATAATTCATTACAAATTTAATTACACATATACATATAATATATAAAATATGTTTTTACTTAATAATCATTTTTAACAACTATTTTATTAAATTATAAATAACTAAAAATATTATACATTAGAAATTCATCTATACACATACAATTTTAACATAAATCAAAATTTAAAAAAATTAAATTGACTTTAATATTTTTAAAATAATTATATACTCCATTAGCTAAAAGTATAAAAAAATATATTAATATAACAGAGGGAATAAAATACTATTATAATTCCCCAAAAAAACAACAGTAAGTAAAATGTTAGATAGCGTAGAGGTAAAAATTACTATTCCCACTTCAAAGAGTGCAACAGTAGGGAAAGTGTTGGATAGCCTACGGGTAAAAATTATTATTCCCACTCCAAAGAGTGCAACAGTAGGGAAAGTGTTGGATAGCAAAGGGGTAAAAAGTACTATTCCAATTCCAAGGAGTGCAGCTGTAGGGAAAGTGTTGGATAGCGGATGGGTAAGAATCACTATTCCCACTCCAAAGAGTGCAACAGTAGGGAAAGTGTTGGATAGCGTAGGGGTAAAAATGACTATTCCCACTCCAGATAGTGTAACAGTGGAGAAAGTGTTGGATAGCGTAGGGGTAAGCATTACTATTCCAACTCCAGAAAGTTCAACAGTAGGGAAAGTTTTGGATAGCGTAGGGGTAAAGATTACTATTCGTACTCAAGAGAGTGCAACAGTAGGGAAAGTGTTGGCTAGCGTAGGGGTAAAAATTACTATTCCAACTCCAGAGAGTGCCACAGTAGGGAACGTGTTGGAAAGCGTGGGGGTAAAAATTACTATTCCCACTCCAGAGAGTGCAACAGTAGGGAAAGTGTTGGTTATCGTAAAGTTAAAAATAACATACTTATAAATAAATTAATATTTTAAAATATTTAAAAAAAATATATTATATCAATCTAAACTATTTACAAATACCAATATATAATTATTAAAAATATAATTACCAATGAATAATTAAGTAAAAATAAATGAATAATAAATACCAAATAATTATAATTATTTACCAATTAATAATTAATCACCAATAATATAATTAACAAAAACAATAAAATTAAATACATTATTACTGAATTATATTTAAATTACTTCCCACCCTACTCCCCTATAAACTCAAAGCTGCTACAGAACATAATTATCAATTAATCATTTAATAACAATTATTTACCGATTAATAATATAATTAACAAAAACAATTAGATAAAACAAATTATTACTTAATTACATTTAAATTACTTCCCACCCTATTCCCCTATAAACCCATAACCCGCTACAGAACATAATGATCAATTACTCAATTAATTTAAATTAATTACCAATTCATAAAAATTAATTAACAATTAATAAAAATTAATGTATAATTCATAGAAATTAATAATTGATTTAGTATAATTAAATTACTTCCTAACCTATTCCCCTATATGCCCACAGCCCGCTACAGAACATAATTAACAATTAAGCAATTAATTAAAATTAGTTACCAATTAATAACAATTATTTACTTATTAATTAAAATTAATTTATAATTCCTAAAAATTAATCATTAAATTAGTATGATTAAATTACTTCCCACCCTATTCTCCTCTATACCCACAACCCGCTAAGGTACTAAAATACAATATTTAATTAAATTACATAAAAAAATACATATTAAATACATAATAATATACATAAAAATCATATAAAAATCGATATTAGTAACATCGATAATACTAACATCGATATTAGTAACATCGATATTACTAACAAATCGATATTATCAAAATTTATATTACTCACCTTCGAAATTCTGTCTCATCGATAATAAAAATATCGATATTACTTACCTTCTATATTCTGTCCCTTCGATATTTAAACATCAACATTATTGTATGTCTATCGATATTTTGTATGCCTACCCTAACCTTCATTTAATCTGATTAGCATTTCAATTTTGGATATGTTCCTCGTTGATTTTACTGCTTTATCCAGTTTTCCTATAGGGGTTTTCAATATCTGTTTCTGTCATTGCATCAACATCATACCCACAACAAGTCAGGACAGTTGGCTTTGGCAATAGTTGTTAGTTGCATGTAATAAATAAGCAGCAATTATGGCTTGTATATATTATTGAAAAAGCTTCCACTAAAAGCCCTGGTGACACCACGACAATGTTGCTGCTCATAAGTTTCAAAAAGAGAAGGGAAATCCAGAGAGAAAATGACTCTCTTTAAAGGATTTCCCTTTCCCTACAACGCTCGCCTGGCATGACGTCATGCTGTAACTTCTCCCCTAGTGAGAAGTGAGCAGTGTGAGCACGTGCACATCGATGTGCCTTCTGTCACTGATGGCCGGAAAAAAACAGCCCGCCTGTGCCAGGGCACAAAACAAAGCTGGATAGAGACCTTTTTAAGGCACCCTTTTAAAAACTGCTGGTGCTTATCACTGGTGAGACCAGGCCCACTTAATGCCTGGCCCTTGTCCATTGCCCAATTTCAAATAACCCCCTCGTCTGCAGGGAGAGCTGTGCAAGGTCCGTTCGTTAAACTACACTGATTCTTGTTTTCTATGTCTATGATGGACATCCCGCAGGCCATGCCTATTTGTAGTTGTACCTGGATTTTTACTGCCAAAGTTGTGCTCGGACACCAGGTTATTTCAGTTCTGGTTGGAACCCTAGAGACTGCTGGAAGCTTAGGAAGAATGGAACTTGCTCAAATAATAGAGAGTGAACATGTCACCTGGAAAAGCAGACAGCAGGCGATCCTAAGTTTGGTCAAATGGAGCTGATCATCAATGAACTACCACATTTGGGTCCAGTGGATCTGACCTGGAAGGCTGGTAGCTTTGCCATGGCAGGAAGCAGACACCCTGCTGTGACCTCTACCAAGGGAATGATAATGCTTTTCTGAAGGAGACACAAGTCGTGCCATAGCACTGCCTTGTTGCCAGACTACAATGTATTTCAAAGGCAACCATGATTAGGTCGCACATCCGCCACTTATCACCACGGTTGTCAATTTACAAGCCATTGTTCTCAATTCTGTTTAATTTCACCAGATTTTTTTATGTGCCTCGGCAAAAAATAAACTATGGATGATGTGTTTTTTTAATGAATTGTTTGGTACACAGACAAAATATCGAGTTTTAAATTTCGATATACAATTATATCGAAGTTTAAATACATAATATAGAAGGTAAGTAATATCGACAGTCTTAATATCGATATTAGTATGATATTAGTAATATTGAAGTTTTAAATATCAATGTCAATAATATCGAAATAAATAATTTCGATGTTACTAATATCAATTTTTAAATAAATTTTGTGTATATTATATTGTATTTATTATGTTTTATTATTTATTTTTAATGTCATTTAATTAAATATTGTCTTTTAGTACTGTAGCGGGTTGTGGGTTTATAGGGGAATAGGGTGGGAAGTAATTTAATTATGTTAAATTAATTATTAATTAGTAGGAATTATTAATTAATTAATTGAGAATTATTTTTTAATGAATTTTAATTAATTGATTAATTGATAAATATGTTCTGTAGCGGGTTATGGGTTTATAGGGGAATAGGGTTGGAAGTAATTTAATAATAATTAATTAATTAATATATGTTTGTAAATATTTTTAATTAATAATTAATTGGTAATTAATTAATATTAATTAGTTAATTAATAATATATTTTGTACATATTTTTAATTATTAATTAGTTGGTAATTAATTAATATTAATTAGTTAATTACATTAATTAGAGTAATTTTTTTATATATATAATTTTTTGTTATTCTTAATTAATTAATTGGGAAAAAATAATATTAATTATTAAATTAAATTAATTACAGCTAATGTGCTAATATATTTACTTTATTGTTATTGTTAATTAATAATTAATTGGTAATTAAATAATATTAATTAATTTTGGGTAAAGGAGTATTTTTAGGGTTCAGGGTCAGTTTTGGGCTTTTGGGTAAAGGGGTATTTTTAGGGTTCAGGGTCAGTTTTGGGTTTTTGGGTAAAGGGGTATTTTTAGGGTTCAGGGTCAGTTTTCAGTTCTTGGGTAAAGGGGTATTTTTAGGGTTCAGGGTCAGTTTTCAGTTTTTGGGTAAAGGGGTATTTTTAGGGTTCAGGGTCAGTTTTCAGTTGTTGGGTAAAGGGGTATTTTTAGAGTTCAGGATCAGTTTTCAGTTCTTGGGTAAAGGGGTATTTATTGGGTTCAGGGTCAGTTTTCAGTTCTTGGGTAAAGGGGTATTTTTTGGGTTCAGGGTCAGTTTTCAGTTTTTGGGTAAAGGGGTATTTTTAGGGTTCAGGGTCAGTTTTGGGTTTTTGGGTAAAGGGGTATTTTTAGGGTTCAGGGTCAGTTTTGGGTTTTTGGGGTACAGGGATATTTTTAGGGTTCAGGGTCAGTTTTGAGTTTTTGGGGTACAGGCGTACAGGGTAAAAATAAAATAAATTTAAATTAAATCAATTAAATGAAATTAAAAAAAATAAAATTACATTAAATTATTAAGCGTTTAATTTATTTTAAATGTATATGTATTAGTTTTAATTTTTTAATTATGTTTCAATATTTTTATTTGATATTTGTAAAATTATATGTATTTTAAAATTATTTTTACATTATTATTAATACATTTAAAAAAAACGATATTTTTAATTTCGATATTTTTGTACTACGATATTAATTTTTCGATATTTTTGTACTTACCTTTACGAAGATATGACTCCGATATTTTTGATTTCGATATTTTTGTGCCGATATTTTTGTATGTAGATATTCTGTCTGTCGATATTATGTCAGACATTCGAATTGTTTGCCCTAAATTCTGGGAAACATAGAAAATAATGTGACAACTTATTTTGATGATTTACTTTTTTCTGAAGCCATCTAACCTTTGTACACAGTTGTGAATTTCTCATACTTTAAATATCTATCCAAAAATGTAAGCAACTTTTTGTGGAAAAGGAAACAGTCGATTGAGCCAGTGTTTGCATGACAAGGAAGACTGCTGTCTCTGTCCAATGAATTTGGGTTGTCCATGAGAGAAAATCATACATTGAAATCAATACAAACCTTACAATCACAGGTTCATAGATCACATAATATCATTTAATTAGGGAAAAATAGCCCATTGTTCTTTATTTTTTAAGTTTTATTTGGCCTAACAAGGCCCATGCAGTCCTCAAAGTACTTATCATAATTTAAAACAAAGGGTATAGTAACATGTCTAGGTAAACCCGATTAGTAAAAAAGAACATAACAAACTCAGTGGTCTCAGTGAGGACATACAAAATCAATAGAATAATTGGACAAGGGAGATGTGTATGAAGATGTAGTAAATCCTTAATTGGAGTTTTCTCCATCTGAGGAGTATCTTCCATTGAAAGTGCCACGACTGAACTCTTTCCCTGATGACCAGTGATGCATTCTGTATAGGTCTTTGTATCTCTTACCTAACTTGGATATGTGGTGACAAACTATTCATTTTACAGTTAGACTTTACAAGCATATGCTCTAAAAAGGCATATGGACATATAGGCAACTCTTAATAATATAGTTTCTCAACTATTTCGCTGTCTGCTACCCGTTCCACTTAGGGTGACACACTAAAGTATACAAAAAAGCATTGGCATTGCCAATAGGTCTGGCTTTAAAGGAATTACCTGGTAATGTGAAGCATTACTTGAAAACAGCATGGGAATAGATATGTATTTGTGTGGAAGCAATAATATTGGTGCAGCTTAAAAAGACAGGTGACAGTTGCACTGTTAAGTCAGATGTAGATATTGATGTAATTGAATGACTGACTTCCTTCTATCTGCACTGTTGCCTGAGACAAATGCCATCCATTATTTAGTTATCTAAGGCACTTTAAAAGCATTACAATGTTATGTGTATGCTCCTGAAAGTTCAGCCTTAGGCAGCTGGATAAATACACAAAATGATCACAGCTGTTGTGAAGGGGTAGCTCTTGTTTGTGTGGAAGCCCACAACTTCTTCCCAATCAAAACATGTACTCCTGGCTCTAAATACGTGGGTGGACCTAAACGCTTCTCTTGTGATGCTCGCATAATTGTCTGGCGAAAGCTGTGCTGTCAAACCACCACATAAAATGTGACAGATGGAATGCTTGAATTAATTTCAGCCATTGGTAACTGAGGTGAAATAAAGTGCAAAATAAGGATGTGTGGGAATGCGACCCCGAATAAACACTTTGTTATGTTATGCTACCCAATTTGTAAAGCGCGACGTATACCCAAAGGTGTCTTGGCGCTGATTCTGTGAGCCAAAGATGAGTAAAGTAAGAGAACCTACTGATTGAAAAGCCAAGTTTTCAAAAGTTTCCTAAACTGAAGCGAGGAAGGGGCAGGCCTTAAGCTGAATGGCCGCCAAATTCCAGGATGTGATTGCTCTGGCCACAAAGCTGCTGCCACTCAATTTAGATTTTTAAAATCTAATAGAGTTTATTCTGCACATGTCAGATGATCTTAGGTTTCTGGTTGGGGCCTTGAGCTTATTTTTATTTTTAATCTTCAGCCAATGAAGGTATTTGAGTGTGGCTCAGACTGAATGGTGCCTAGGCACTTCTAGTAAAATTCTGATTGCAGAATTCTGGAGAGCCTGCAATTTTTTCAGATATTGGGCCTGCAGGCCCAAGTAGAGGCGGTTACAATAGTCTATCTTTGATAGTACTAAGGTAGATATCACTAACTTCCTAACCGGCATAGGCAGAAAGATTAGAATTTTTTTTAAAGAACTCTTAAGATGTTGTAGGAAGAGGAGGCCACTGCATTGATTTGATTGCCTGACAGTAGGTGATCATCAATGATGGCCCCCAGATTTTTGGCTTTCCTGGTGGGGACAGGAAGGGGTCCCATATCTGCAGGCCAGTGTGGGGCAGACCAGAAATTGGGATTATTGGCTAGTATGATCACCTCTGTCTTCCCGGCATTGAGCTTTTGACAATGCTTGTTCATCCAGTCATAGATGTGTTTCATGCAGTTATGAATGCGGAGGCTGGTATTGTATGCATTCTTAGTGGCTGATATCATGATTTGCGTGTTATCTGCATACGATGTAGGAGAAAAACCAAAGGATTGAACCATAGGAGCCAAATCTACAACATAAACATTAAAAAGGTTGGGACTAAGTGAAGAGCCCTGTGGCACACAACCAGGCAGATGGAAAGAGTTTGAAGAGAAGGCATCAATGTTGATCACATTTTCCCTGTCTGACAGGAAGGAGGAATGTAGTTTCAAAGTGGGTTTTTTATTACCTTTTGCTTCCAAACAGTGCATCAGGATGGAATGGATCCACTGTGTCGAATGCCGCAAACAGGTCTGGCAAGATGAGAGCGGCTGATCCCCCCTCGTCCAGGCTGAACATTAGTTCATCAGTAGCCTTGATCAGAGCAGTCTCTGTGCTATGCTCTGATTTAAACCCAAATTGGGTGTGGGTCTAGGCGATTGAAATCCATGATGAACTAATTTAGTTGAATGTTCATCACTTTTTCAACTATTTTAGCAGGGAAGGGGAGTCTGGAGATTGGCCGGTAGTTAACAGGATCTTCGGGGTCCACATTTGTTTTTTTCAAATGAGGCAGAATAAGGCCCGTTTCCATTAGGATGAAAAGATACGTGTTCTAACATGTTGTTAAACATGCTTGAGAAATGAGCTGCATTAATGTCGGGGACCAACTTGATAACAGAAGGCGGGCAAGGATCATCTGGAGAGCCTGATTTGGTGCTCAAAATGAGTTTTTTTATTTGCGTTGAAGAAACCGGGGAAAATGAGTCAAGAGTATTCATTGTCGAATCATTGTTAGGACCGCCAAACCCATTGTCTTGATCAGCCTCAAATAGTGAGCCGATAAGCCTTAAAAATCCAGCTTTAGGGCCGGGAGGGCGGTAAGTCAGAGAACCCCTAAAGGAATGTTTAATTGTGAGCCCTAATTTGAATGACAGGGCTTCATAGTCCTCAGACTGTATGGTAGTGAAGTTAGGCCTGATATTCTCACCGTAAATGACAGCCAATCCCTTCCTCTTCTTAATGGATGGTCCTGCCTATGTAAACGGTAACCGGCAGGCGTAGCCGTAAAATGTGTAGGCATAGAATAATTAGTAGCCCAAGTTTCTGTGATAAACATATGGTCAGATTTTTTGGAGTCAATGAGTTCTTTTACCTCGAAATCATGTTTCATAAAGAATGGGCATTAATTAGCGTGCAAATAAAACCTATAGAGTCATCTTTAACAAGTGTTTTCCGGCTAAGGTCGAGGAGCTAAGGAGGGGAGGAAAGGCCGAGCAGATGAAAGCCACAGTTAATGCATGTAACCTCCAAGCCCTGACAGAGAGCTAGTAGGTTAAATCAATTGCAATTATGGTCTCAGTTGTTTAAGTCGTAGAGATCTTTACTAGAAAAGGAGATTTTGGGCCTAATATCTGAGGCAAGACTGGCAGGGTATCTGGCACTGGGCGCGGTCCAGGCACGGATGTGTGCCGATGGGCTTGCATTTGGTGCGCCTTCAGCGCACCATCGGCACACCCACTGCCCTCGTCCCTTGCACACCCGGATTAGCATTTCTTTTGAAGTGCCTCCCTAGAAGTAGGGCATGAGCAGAATGACTGAAATGCCAACCACATAAAATAATGCTCAGTAGTGGCGTGAAACCGTCAGCATTCTCTCCGCTCAATCGGGAGCCCCTGCGGCGGAACAAAGATTGGGAATACTCCCTAAAAGGTAGGCAAACCAAAGTGATGCTGAGTTAAAAAAAAACAGTAGCAATGCTGGCGAGAATATTTTAAAAAGATATAAACAGGAAAAGCAGTAGCGATACTAGAGTGAATATTTTAAAAAGTTAAAAAACAGTAAAGGCTGTGCAGCACCTTACTTGCTTGCATCTAGTTTTTGAGATTATTTCAAGTATTCTATTACCTCTTTGTATACTTTAGTGTGTAATCCCAGGTGGGAAGTGTATGTCCAGACATCGATCCTGTGCACTCTGTAGAACTGAAACCAAGCTATACCTGGCTGATGAGCCCTAAGAAAGGGGAAAACAGTCCTGGGTTGCTTGTGTTCCAGTTCAGCGATGATCTGACCCAGCAGTTCAGATTGTCCCATTGGTACACGATTAGGACTAATTTACATATGGCTGAGTCCAAACTGAGGTGGTATGGTATGCATAATGACAATGGTGTAAGATGGAGCCCAAGATATTTACCAGGTTCATTGCACACCCCCAATAAAGGAGTTAATTGTTGAAAGTGAATGCAAGATAGGATATGGATTCTTTTTAGAATCCTTTTATAAGAACTTCATATTAGTATTAGATCTTCTCAACAGAACGTCTGTACTTTTCCTTGACAGTATCAGCACTTTCCAGCAGGCCTGCCATACTATACCTTTTCAATACTAAGCGGCCAATTAGGATGGCGGACGGATTGCACCCGCCGGGCTGGCGGTAGCCACCACCGGCCCAGCGGGGGAAATATGTCCGCCATCCTCACAGAAATGACCTCCCGCCACATTAGGATGGCCGGGGACTCAACAGCAATGCAAGACCGTCCGCTTTCGCGACAGGTGGAAAAAAGTGCTTACATATTAAGATGCTGGCGGTCCTATGCATTTCCACAGCGGCATTGCCGCAGTGGAAAGGCAAACAGTCTTTGCTTTGGGGGAACGTTGTGGGCCCCCAGGGAGAAGGGGGGTGGGGGGTGCACATGGGGGGTACCTATGGTACCCCTCTGCGTTTCAAAGTACAACATGACAGGCACAACTGCCATACCTTCACTAAGGCAGACGCAACATGTTTTAATGGAAGTTTTACCTATCTGTTTATATTTGTGAAAGCCCTCTATAAAGGATGCATTTGTTTTATCCTGCAATACTAGCAAGATTGCCTAGTTTGTTAAATGCTTGCTTCCAAGGTGTGTTTTATATCTGTGTTTCCATGACTAACGTGTAAACGATTTACTCTTTCAGCATGCTGGGGAATGCCAATTTCAGTTGGATATTAATGGTATGTATACGCAATATCCTTTGATTGAGTGCTGTATTGAATTACTATAATCAATGTGTTTTATCAAGTTCACAGAGATAAGGACTCTGCTGGATATTCAATTAGTTATCATCTTTGCCACTTTACCCTAAAACATAAACCAGCACTTAATATTAACATTTGCTCTCAGTTTGCAATTTAATCTCTCATGTTGGAAACCTTTCACCTTCCCTGGAAACACAGCATTTTTCTTCAACTAGAACATCCAACAAGCTCCTCTCTAATGGCCACATGCCCAGTAAGCGGTAAGGAGCTGGCTTTTTATGCAATTTAGCTTTAGCTATTGTGACTTATACTTTCAAATACTCCGAATTAGCAGCATTGTCCAAACTGCTTTAGCAAACATACACAGGACCTGATGATCAGTGTTAAGGTCAGCATCCCAAATGACTCCCCGAACTGTTACATTGGATTTAATGGGATTGAGTGAGAATACTGTGACATAAGCTGGTGGTTCTCTCTGTGCTTCGGAGAATTTAGGTTTCCGAGCAGTTACGTTTTGTTCTGTTGTGGTCCAGCTATGTTTTAGTGGCCCATAGCTCATCTAATAATACAGTTAATTCATCACACTTTCTTGGCCTTTAGATTGATTTGTATAGACGTGTTGATCTGTATACATGTGGAAGTGGAAATGGCGGGTGAGGAAAGATGTCTAAGAGAGATCTGGTCAGGATGATAAATAGTGAGAGGAATGCAGGGCTGTGGAACCCTTATGTTGACTAATCTGAATGGGTTAGAAAAGTAATCCGCATTGTAATGGATGTGTACCCCTGCCTTCAGTACCCCAACTATACCCATTTCTAGATCCCTAAAGCGGATTTTTGCTGTTTTTGCCAAACACAGATCATAAATGTGCACCTGGGCATAGGCCTGTTTCACAGATTCCTGTCCTGTTGGATCAGCAGTGGTGAAGAAAGGTCACTGCCTTTTCCATGAGTTAAATAGCGCGAGCGGGGTGGTGGCAGCATACCGTGTAATGATCAGTAGGAGTGAGCAGGTCCTTTTTACCTGTGTCCCTGGAGTGAGGACACAGGTTTCTTGATCTAAATGTTTTCTGCTGTGTGCTTAACTCAACCTTGGCCTACATCAGTTTAGAGTGCAGTGCTTTACTGTGCATGTGTGATGTACATGTGCTGGGTGTATATGTGCTTGTAAACTGAACAATACAGGGATAATGCCGCACTGTGCAGTATGTGTATGTTATATGCATGTGCTGGTGTATGTGTGCCTCTGTGTGGCACAGTACATGAAGGTTGTAGTACTGCAACATGCCTGTATGTTGTGTATGTGCACCTCTGAGTGGTACAATACATGAAGGATGTAGTCCACTGAAGTGTGTAGATGTTATATGGATGTGCTGAGTGTAGTGGTACATTATATCGTTGACTCTAGTTTACATTTTGGGAAAGCAGGGCAGCATGGTGAAACATGAGGAAAGGAGGTAGAGGAGTCCCTCAGATGGATTTGTGTATTGCTGCATTCCTTTAAATTGGGTGGGACACACTAGAGAGAAGGAGAGCCTTGCTCCCAAATACACTTTAAAGGGTGCTCTTTGAGACAGGGAGAGGTCACAAGGAAGGGATGTGGGCATATCTCAGGAAAGAGATGAGGCTAATAAGAGCATCATAAAGAGTAGGGCTGAACACATGGGCTAACCTTTTGATACACATATCATTGCGGCTGACATCTAGGAGTGAACTCCTAATCACTCCAATGGCCTGTTTTGTAGAAGTACTAGCTTAGGAGTAGCTCCTGCATTGATAGGCTACTTTCAGGAGTAAGAGAAGGAAGAGGAGTAGGCACTTCAAAAGGAAGCGACCCCCAACATAAACTCCAAAAACTCAGACTCCTAACCACATTTGGTGTCTGGAAACAGTCTATAAGAATGGGGACTTGAGACCTCAAACATTTTCAACTGTTGGGTTATGAGATGAGTAGAAGCTATTTAAGATGTCTGGCTGTGACCAGGCCTGAGGTCAAGGCCCACTAGTCTCCCAGCTGGGTGAGGGGACATCAGCCAATAATCTTAAACCACTGCCCTGGAGCCTTGAGCACCAGCACCTGCCTGCTTGTCAAGACCAGTGTGCCCTGTGAGAAAGAGGAGAGAGTTGGATAGAGCAAGGTCCAATGGGGAATTCTTTGAAGGTGATTCCCTTAATGATGGACAAGGAGATGGCTGCTGCGCTGATCTGTTGGTTGCCTGTGTGCAGGCAAATCTGGCATTAGACCTGGCATCCTTGACATGGTTTTCCTCTAATCTTTGCCAACAGACCTCCTATTTTCCCTGACTTCGTTTTTGCCGGCCTTAGGAATCTGCACACCTTCCACTTCTACCCAGTGTTAAAGTGCTTGTGCTCTCTCCTTGAAACATGTTAGATTGGCTTATACAAATTGGCCTGTTTAATTTACTTGAACGTCCCTAATAAAGTTGTGCTAACTGTGCCCAGGGCCTGTAAATTAAATGTGACTAGTGGGCCTGCAACACTGATTGTGGCACTCAGTTAAGTAGTACTTTAAAACATGCCTCATGCCTGCCATTGCAACCTGTGGGCGTGCAGATTTAAACTGTCATTTTGACCTGACAAAGTAAACATTTTGCCAGACCCAACCCTTTCTTTGTAATACATATAAGTCACTAGGGTAGGCTCTGGTCAGTCCAGAGGGGAGGGTGCAATGTATTTAAAATGTAGAACATATACTTTTGAGTTTTTTACATGTTGTGGTAGTGGAAAATGCTGCATTTTTTTCACTACTGCAAGACCTACCTCTCCCATAGACCCACCTTTCCCATAGGATAACATTTTATTTACCTTATTGTATTTTATAAGTGTAATTTTCAATGGAAACAGGTAATCCTTTCATGTTTGGTATCTTGAATTGCAATTTTAAATCACAATTTAGAAAATGCTTTTTTAACGAGTTGGCATTGTCTTGCCTTATGCATTTGGTGCATGCAGCCTGTGTCTGGGCCACATGACTAGGTGTAGTTGACAGTTGGTATGTGTGTATTCTTCCTAGACCGCCACACACAGTGGAGAGCTTAGGTGTGACTGGATGGGCCATCAATGGCAGGATGGGAGGCAGGAGCACAATAGGATGTGACCTGTCTCATACAAAGTGCTGCATAGTCCCTGTAGTTAGGCTGGAGCAAAGGCCCGGAAGGCAGAACACTCGGGAACTTGAAAGGCATGACTCTTGAAGCTTCTCCCCACTTCAAAGGCAAAACTGGGTATAAATACTAGACCTCAGACACCACCTATTCAGTACACTTCTGGACCTGTGCATATTCTGCCACAAAGGACTGCTGTGCTGTTGAAAATACTGCCAATCTACTGGACTCTACCCTACTGTGATGACCTGCTGCCTGCTGTTCTCTTGTCTGGGTGAAAAGGAATGGACCTGCATCTCTTGAATGAAGAAGCCAGAGTGACCCCAAAGGCTAGTTAGCTGGCCACCTTATCTGAAGCCTTAGGGAAACAACAGGATTCCAACAACCTTCGACCTGCATCTGGACTCTGCCATGTGTGAGTCTACCCTGCCAAATGGTGCCATTCCAGTCATGGACTCTTGGAAGTCGGCTTAAGGTGCTCTGCCAGCCTCTGTGGATCCAGCAGAACTGATGCATCTCCTCTGCTAAGTGGTGAAAGTATGAGAAGAACAGACCCATCGTTGCTGCTGCATGCATTGGACCCATCTCAAAGACCCTCGTCGCAGACCATCCGAGCCACCACTGCGACACATCCTTAGCCCAGGTCCTCACATACCCCTTGATGAAAGTCTCAATGATTTCAGCACACTCCGCATTGGAGCATTGCAGGTCTTTGGAAGCGATGCCTGCCCCGACTGTGAGCAGCATCCCTGATGCCAGACTTCACATCACAAGCCCTGTTGATCGGATACTCCATATTGATGCAGGCCCCTTATTGCAGCTGGGCCACTTCTTGGAAGCGCCACATCCCTTCGGCTGCATGACACATCTTCGACACAGATCCTTTCAAAGCTTTGCAAATCAAGAATAAAGGTATTTTGTACAGCAAGTCTAACTGGGTTCCTGTAGCCCTCACATTCTCTATCGACACCCTGAACTTGGGACTTTGTCCCGGTCCAGTGCGACCGGATATCCACAGTTGGCGATTCATGCTTTTTGGAGCTATTTTCAGAAAAACCTTTCGAACTTATATATCTCTGGTCCTACTGATTGGATTTATGTTGTTTTGGTCTTGTTAGTTGTTAAAGAAAGATCTATTTTCCTAACTTGGGATGGGAACTGTTTGTGTGGTGTTTTCACTTTAATACTGTTTAAAGTGTTGCACAAATACTTTACACATTGCCTCTATGTTAAGCCTGTCAGCTTGTGCCATGCTACAAGAGGGTTAAGAACAGGTTATTTTACTGACTTTTGTTGTATACACAGTCAAGGATTGTGGTTGTTACCTGATTGGGGCAAGCATCCCTCTAAAAAAATAACCCAATTTCTGAAAAGGGTCTTTCTGTTATGAGGTGTTCTGTTATGAGGTGCATACATTTTGGAAGTTGCATATGTTTTGGAGCTGAGGAGGTGGGATATTGGGATTTGCACAGTGCATATTTTTACAGGAATTCTACTTTAAGAAAGTTGAATGTGTCAATTAGCCACCTTTTTCTGAACTGTAGTTTTTTCCAATTTTGGAGTACTACACATTTGTCCACCATTTGGGATATCGCACTTCAAATAGTTTAAAGAGAGACCGGCATTGGGCTTCCAGGTTGAGCTTGGAGTGTTTTACGTTTGTTATTGACATTTCAATATAATAAAACAAGCCATAAAAGGTGCAGTCAAGCCACTTGTTCTTGGCAAAACTCTGCCACCTCCTTGTCTACACTTTCTCTTATAACTCCCATATTATCTCCATTTTCATCCTCTCTCATTCTTTCCCCATCCTCATGTCATTGTTCAAGCGCAGAAGGAATTTTACAATGGGGTTTTGTTAAATTATTCTTGGTTGACCCCTTTTTCTGGGGTTGACTTGTAGACTTGAGTGTAATGTTGCTTGCTTCTTTTTGTTAGCAGCAGTGTCAGTTGCCTCTGGGTTTTTTGTATATTTCTAAAGACCCTTGGCTTTAAAGGGCATATATTCTCTATGTCAATGTTTCTTTCTGAACTTTCTATGGCAATGGAGAGCTTTTCCATTGACTGGTTTTGATTGATTGTTTTAATCAAGCATTGTCTAGCCACCCCTTTTCCCAATACATGCCTTTGCCTTCTTTATATGCCAGTAAACCTGTACTATCTACTTGTCCCCTTCCGCTTTTCCCCTTGCCAAGGAACCATTGCACATTGAGCACTTCACTATAGTGTGGGCGACAAAGCACCACTATCTGTTTAACTGCCTTGGAACCATTTAGCTATATATCAAAGCTAGAGGGCCTGACAGTCACGAAGCCCAGCACCTCTAGCCTATCTAGGTTGAATGTATAACCATTTGAATAAAAGCCATTCTTCTTTAAACATAGGTCAGCACAAAGCACCCAGATTAAGCCATTAAAGTACTTTTGAATAGATTTAAAGAGCCTACACAGCATTTGAACGTGCAATGTGTACAATGTATATAACAATTTGGGAGGTTAGGTCATCTTGAGCGCATCTCTGTGCAATCCTTGAATAGGTTCTTTTGCAAACTATATTTGTTTTGCAGTTAATTAATGTATACAGGTAAATCAATAAGAATAAATTAAAGATTATTGGCTGTCAGGAACGTCAACTTGGTAAGCATCACATGTGGTCATAGTAGATGAGGATTTGTCATAGGGGCCAATCAAGGTATATGGATATAGGGATTAGTTACACTTATAGTTTTCCACATTTTAGTAATTGAGATCATCGTAGCTTGAATTCTGATGTCATGTAATCAATATTGAATGCAATTTAAGTATAGTTCTATCATTTTTACATGGAGCCAATCTGATAAATGTCTGATGTATTTTTCCCAAATCCAAGATGGTGCTCACGGAATAAAGATCTCATGTCTAATGAGATCAAAAGTGAAATAGTGTGTGGTAGCCATCTTTGAACTCTATTATACCAAGGTGCTACCCTGGAAGAACTTTCCATATCAGGAGCTGCATTTTTGTCTGCTCATGTCTTGCTCAGTTGTTAGCCTGATCCTTGATACAACTCGCTTGTAGAATCCTCTTGTTGTTGCAGGACCGCCATCAGCTTTTGTATGGATTCGGAAAACTTCCTTTAAGTTGCCACTGTTTCTGAACAACATTATTGAACTAAAATTACACTCTCAACTTGGAATGACAATCTCTTTCTCCTTGTGTTCTCAGGGTTGGCTTTTAACCTCTAGAGAATACAAGGTATGTGATGTGGATCAGCATATAAATCCCAGCAGTGAAACCATGAGTCTGACAGAATTGGTACACACTTAACAACTAGATAAAGTATGTGTTGTGCATCTTATTGGAATGAAAGCATGGATTCCAATTGTGTGTAATTCTATTGGAAGCCAGTTAGTTAAGAGCTTCAGTGAGCTGTAGATTACATTTAAACCCGTATATTTCTTCGCATGCTTCTAACTCCATATGTAGGTTTGATAGAGACAGCTGTAATTTCATACTGGAAGCCAGAATATTGTTGGCATAAAACTGAGCTTTTTATCTTCCTGACTAATTTTTGCCTTATTTGTGAAATGATTCTACACAAACTTGTTCACGAATACTTTCCTTGACACAGATGACAGAATGGACAATAATCAGGTCAGTTTGTCATGCCCCCCTGCCAATTTAAATGCTTTGGAAAAATGACATTCAGCCTAACCATTGCCTGGGGTCCTCACTAAGTCCACTGTCAGACTTCTAATTTGGATTCTGAAGCTACAAAATATTTTTAGGAGTGTGTGGATTCGCTTTATTTCTCTCATATAGAGAGTTTCCTTCTATTGTTACCTTCCATGCTTCCTTCATGTTGTTCAGATAAGCAGATTTTATTTATTTATTGATTATTTACTATAACTCATAAAAATAGCATCAGCGTTGTTTATAAAAAAGACATTGTATAAGTGAGGAACAGTATAAGAATTGATTAGCAACTTTAAGACCAAGAAACGGTAGCAAATATCAAGGGAAATATTTGTATGCTTTCAACAATTGAGCAATTTTAAACAAAAATATACTAAATTAATATATACAAAGGGTATGTAAGATAGAGCTAGCCATAAATTGTCATAGTAAGTACTCAGAAGACCATTGACAATGGGATGGCTCACGTTTACAACCAAGTAAGACCATGATGAAACAATTCAGTGTTGCTTTTGTATCTGCGAATAGTTGCTTTCTAAAGGGAGTGTGGCAGGATGTAATGATTAGGAAGATGAAGATTTCATTCTTTTCTAAAGCAGATACAATAGTGAAGGTGTGGTTAGCAGGTAGAAAAGAGTTCCAGACCATGGACACACATTGAATGATTGGTTCAAGGTTCATTTTCTTATAAAGGCTGGGATTTCCAGAGGAAAGATGTCAAAGCTGCATTGGTGGTGAGTGCAACTGGAGATATTCAGCATTTTAGATTTATAGTATAAGTGATCAGAGTATAAAATCTTATCAACTACCTTAGCCAGTTTGTAAGTAGATATCTGGTCTACTAGGGACTGGATTAGATAGTGTAGTACTGGAGTAATGTATTTATGGTGGCCATCACGTACGATCAGATGTACTACTGCTTGGAAGTTAGCCTCTGATAACCACTTTCATTGTACCTAACAGCATCCCTTTGTTTTTCCTTCTTGTCTTGTTTTCCTCCAGGAAATTCACCGCATCTGGCTTGGAATCAGCGACTGTCCATGGAAGGAGCAATAACAATTTACTTGTCACAAGGAAGTTTTACCCTGTTTCTGGGGCTTAAAAGTCAGTGTTTTATTGGTGCTTCTCATCAGTTTTTGCAGTCACCTGACTGATGTGTCAATATAATGAACAGAGCACCCCCCAAGATAGCCATCATCTCAAAACTAACTTGATCAAACAAGTGTATGGGAGGACCCTTACCTTGGTTCTAGCCTATCCATAAAGCCACGGAGCAGTTGGTGAGAGAATAAGGATGCCCCACTGCAATCGCAAGCAGAATGCCAATGTTGGCATTGTCAATAGCAATGGCGATGCACTCAATATGAATAATGTAGCTGAACTTCATATTCCCTATCTCAGCCTACTGATGTGTCACCTTCTTCAGTATTCAATACAGACCATAGTAGTAGTTGGTATTAGGGATTTGCTTTCCAGTGCCTCTTTTTGCTCTTTATGCTGACTACTGTCATGACTGGAACTTCCTCCTGTCTCCATGAAGACCTCACTTGTTGTAATCAGTTCATCTGATACATTTGGGTATCAGCCCTGTGTTTGTTCAGGGCTGTTATAATCACAGGGAAGGAATAGTGATCAAACCAATTGAATGGTTTGGGGATTATGTTGCTGACTTGTAGGCCATGCCATGTTGGATGTTGACATCCAGGCAGTGACCTTTGAAGTGTGAGGAGATTTTGAATATGACGTTCATGTGTAGTTTGTTGCAGAGATCAAGGAATTTTTTGAGGAGGGGGCAGAGTTATCATTTGGTCAGAAAAGAAGTTGACTGGATGTGATGAAGAGTTGTGATAATGGATATGGGAAGTGGTCAATGAAGTTCTATTATGGGACTGGGAGGTAATCGCATGGAAAACATTTTGTAGGTTTTCTTAATTAATGTCTCAATTCTGAGTACTAGAATTTCAAATTAGTCTCTGAGGGGCTTACTCATGTGGTGTTGGTCTGATGTTTGTGTAATATCACTATGTATCCACCTCTCCCAGATTGTCTGGTCTTACAATAGCAAGTGTAATTCTATGAGCCTGATTTAGATCTTGCAGATAGATTACTGGGTGACAGATATCCCATCCGCTGAAATATACCTCCCATTAGAGCCTATGGGAGTTATATTTTAAGGGAACGGGATATCCGTCACTGTTGTGACAGAGTAACCTGTCTGCCAAGATCTAAATCAGGCCCTATGTTTTCAAAGTAGGGAAGTGTGTCTTTAAACTAGGGTCTAGGGATGAGTAGGATGTCTAGTTTATGGTATGTAATGAGATTGCATGTATTATGGTCTTGCTTGATGGCTGGCTGTGGATTTAGCATTAGGATATGAAGTGCTGTGCACATGCAGTTATTATATATCCAAATGTGGAAAGCCCCTCTGTAAATTGCAATGACCAAACAAACGTCCCTGTTGCAAATTAAAGTTCCCTTTTATTCTCCGTCACATTAGACATAACAGCCACAGCCAATGCATTTCATTCCTTTTCAGTAATACAGATGTTCTTCAGGGCATACAATGATGTATATTTTTCATTGCAGTTTCTTTGTGTAAAGACTTTACATGTTAATGAGGCTATGTGTCCTACATGATGCCTATCACACTTTCAACATGCTGCTGAATCTGTGCTTGTATAGTGTTCAATGTTTTGTAACATGGGCATGTAATATCAGTGTGGGAGGTTATTTTTTTACAGCTGGGCAATGGGTGAGTATGGTGTTGCAGGTGGCATAGATCAAAGAGGGGTACTGGGCCTTAGGGGACCATTATCACTCTCACTGTGTAAGAGCAAGTCAATGATTTGTGTATACTAACAAGCCTAAGGTCATTAATTCACCTAACAGCCCCCCCCCAAAATAAAGAGTACTAGCAGCTTCGACCGTTTTCAGAACTCCCAGGGTTGATTTTGTTTGGATATGCTAGCAGCTTTGTAGTTAAACAACATTATTCTAGGAATTCTGAAAATAAAAAATGCACCTTTATCTGGGCAGATATTCGTTCAAGAGAAACAAACCATTAACCAGGACACTAATTTAAAAAAATTTACTACATTCTCAATGACAACTCACCTAATTATTCCCCTTCTCAAGGTGCTAGCACATCAAAAAGGTACAGGATCTCAATATGATTAGAACCAGTGGAAGATTTCATTTTAAAAGACGGCCACTGTCAAGACGCCATTTTGTAGAGGTTAGAGGTCTAGTGCTTATGAGGGAAAGAGGAATGGCAGGGAAGGGGAAGACTTTGCATATCAATAGACACACTAAAGGCACAACAAATGCAAGCCCATCTGCGCTCCTCCGCATCCGATCCAGATCCAGCACCTACCTGCCCTCCTGCTAGTTTGCCTCACTCCACTGTTATTTAATCCTCCCAGTGTGTGCCAACTTGGTAAACTGTTCCGTTGCACAGTGGATTTGGATATCTCTAGAGTAGTAGACCTGTTTCCTGCTTAAAATGCATGTGAAATCTTAATTTGGGATTGAGCAGCCCTTCACACAATGGCCAGGTACCAACAGGCACATGCATCAATGTTGGCTTTTGCAATTTCTTAATTGCGATTTTTAAGGAATCGGAATCGCAAAATCCTATGCATGTAGAAATTGCTTAATAAATAGCGATTTCTAAAAATTCCTTAAATGCGACTCGCAAATTGCGTGTCGCAATTAAGGAATACCTCCCCATTCATTCCTATGGGCCTAGAGGTCCATAGGAATGAATGGTAAGACATTCTCAATTTGTGATTCTCAATTAGAGAATCGCAAATTGAGAATGCAATTTTAAGGGTGCCAGGGTGTCAAAAGGACACTCTGTTGCCCCCCTGAAATCTGCATATGAGAGCATCTTGCACACACATGCCCCAAGGGCATGTGTGTGTTTAAAATGGAACTTTGAAAAATTTACTTTAGTGCATTTTTCAAAGTTTTTGCAAATTACCATGCAGTTCAATTTCATGGTAATTTGCGCCCCCTAGTAGCAAAATTGCGTCTTCAAAGTAGTTCTTGCATTGCATTTAAGGAATCTCAAAATGTGATTCCTTTAATGCAATTGCAATTTGATAACCCGCAAATAATTGCGAATTTTCAAACTTCAAGGGCCTTGACCATTGATGCATCGCAAAAGCTAATTTTGCGATTGCAAGCGGCCGATTTTTTCGAATCTCACCGTTTGAGATCGCAAAAGGCTTTGATGCAAGTGCCTGCAAGTGCTTTATGTGTTTTTGAGTGTAATGGTAGAGAGTGGAGTTCATTGGAGTAGGGTGTCAAAAAAGTTTGGTGTTGTCAAGTGCAGTGTCATACAGTAGAGTGGTGGAGAGTCTTGTACAGATTAGTGTCCTATAATGGAGTGTCAATTATTTATGAGAACACAGCACATGGTAGATTGGTGAGTTATAGTTAATGTGGTTTGGTTAGAATTTCTAAAGTTTGTGTAGTTTAAGTTTGGTTACGGTGACACGGTGAACGCCACCATAAGAGCACTCATGCAGAGCCCCCAGTCGTCTGCCACCGAGCGAGACGGACGGACCAAGCCCAGCACGCGATCCCATTGAGGTACGACTACCCGGCCCGCCTTCTCCTTAGAACGCTAGTATTAATATATGTCCCTGTATTGATTCCTCCCAGTCCTTTACTCCTAACAGGATCTGACTGTAGCGGACTGCATATTCTTGCAGCCGCCTTTTACAAATCCTCCAGGCACAACCCATTCAAATGGGCCCCAGACATAAATCACAGGTAATTCGACGCCTCTGCATGCCCTCTTAGCACACACCTCGACTACCCTATTATACAGTTCCTCACTGCCTGCTTTGACCCAATAGGCTATCCATACCAGGACGAGGATCACTGAACTGAATTGTTATCGTCCCGCCCACTAACTCATAGAAGCCCCCCCCAGGCTCTGCATGGACACACTAAGGTAAATAAACCCGACCGCATCCGTGGCCATGGCACGCCCTTGCCCGCTAACTGAATTTATAACCAGGCTCTCCTAACATCAACAGGTGACCCACTTCACCGTAAAGGCTTCATATCCAGACGCCTCCTTGAACATCCCTCGTTGAATGCGATCAGGTTAGTACCATGCACGATTGCATTTCTCCCACGCAGAGTCACGACGCTAGCGGCACATTCTATTCCACCCGCGTTAGTTGTAGAAGGGCACCACGGCAAATATTCTACCGATCTGACAAGTCCTCGCTCACTTGCCCCCACGTCGTCGCACACAACTCTTGGACTACCTCTCCGGAACCTTGACCAATCCGCCCCCCTGAGCACCACCACTATCGATTGCTCGCAGCGCACATTGTCACATATCACTAGACACTCAAGCCACCCTTGCACGGACCCATCGTCGCAGCCACAACACTGACCTTATAGCTGTCACTGTCCTAAAGTTCACTTGAGCACCTTGTCACTGATTTTAATGAAACCAGGCATAAGTGGATGACATGTTCAATTCTTACTGTAAACGCTTGACGTCTAATTGTCCCTCTTTCCTCCTCCTGTTTATTCCCACAGGCTTTTAACATTTCAGGCAATAGCATAAACATTAGTCCTGAAGATGATCTCAGTTAATAATTCGAGCTAGGGATCGAAACGTCACGTCGACTGTTTTAACAGAACTGCATGTCTCAACTGTATATATCTATTGCAGTTACTGTTTGTGTGTGCTTACACAAGATTGCATTGTATTGTAAGCCGCCACTTGCTCCAGCTCTCTTGCCTGTTTAAACTTTCCTTATCCTTTCCCCTAATTGTTCTTTTTCCCTGACTTGGTACAGGCTTGTGCCCAGTTTGTTGATTCATGTCGTGTTTCACGTATTCGCAAATTCCTGCAAAACCTTGAAAATAAATACGGCCAGATTCATGAAGCTTAATTGCGCTCGCAAAGGGCCAAATTCTCAGAATCTGGCCCTTTGCGAGCGCAATTTTTGCATTTGGGATTCATCATCCCAAATGCAAAAATCGGTAATAGCGAAATCGCTAATTTGCGAGGAATTACATTTAAGGAATCTCTATTTGAGATTCCTTAAATGCAATTCATCATCCATTTTCAAATTGCGAAATCGCAATTTCGGGCCGCTATTTACCGCGAGGTCAAACCTCTTGGTAAATAGCGAAAACTTAGAAAAATGCTTTTAAAAGCATTTTTCTAAGATGCATGTTGCACACACACATGTCCTTTGGACATGTGTGTGCGCAACACCAATGTAGATTACCTTTCAGGGGTGCTACAGGGTGTCCTTTGGACACCCCTAGCACCCTTGAAATCGCATTCTTATTTGCGATTAGCAAATTGCTAATCGCAAATAAGGAATAACTCCCCATTCATTCCTATGGGCCTTTAGGCCCATAGAATTGAATGGGGAGTTATTCCTTATTTGCGATTAGCCAATTGCTAATCGCAAATAAGGAATGTGTAGGAATCGCAATTTATTTAGCGATTCCTACATGAATCCCGTTTTGCGAGTCTGTAATAGCGATTCCTTATGAATCGCTATTACAGACTCGCAAAACGGGTCTTTGATGAATCTGGAAGATAATTCCTTGTCCGGCTGGACATTGGAGAAAACTAAGCCATAGCTCTTATTTAAGTCTATGTTTGCCATCTACAGATTTATTTTTTAAGCTTAGATCCAGGTAAACTACAGCACTGTCAAAAAGAAGTTTAGTATCTGAGTGACATTTTATGAAAGGAATCAGAAGGTTATCACCAACGAGAGTGGGAGCTATCTTGCAAATCAATCTAGCATGAAAAGAGAGAGAGATTAGAATGTTTTTAGGAATGGTCGGCTACTGTAGACAGTGGGTACAGAACTTTTAATTGATGGCAAAGCCCTGTAGGAAAGTAGGTTCTGCATCTTTTGTTACCCACACTTTTTACCTGGTGCTAAGCTGATTTTGACTAGTCTGGCTGGGATCCTGCTAAGCAGGACCCCAGTCTATCTGCTTTCTCCCTAAAATGTTGTGTTCAGTCCTTAGGTGCATCCCAGATTGGATACAGGGGTACCATTATAAGTCCCTAGTATATGGTACTAAGGTATCTAGGGCATAGGTACCCCAGAGGTCTCCTATGGGCTGAATCATGTATTATGCCACCCATGAGAGACCACTCAAAACTTAACTACATGCCTGCTATTGCAGCCTGTGCAAGCTGATGCTAGCACCACTTACTAAAGATATAGCTTTCCTACATCTAGGGTCACTGCACATAAAAACTAAAAGTCACCCCTATAGCAGGGCTTTGTAATCCTGATGGTAGGGAGCTTTGTTCTAAGTGAGAGGGTGCCCCTGCATGAGCAGAACCCTGCTTCATCCTACAGAGTTCATTCTCCCGAGTTCCCTGTCAATCAGCCATATTCTATAAAGAGCGGCATCGCAGAATTACGCAATGGCCATCTTGAAAACAGCTGCAAAGAATCCTGTCATATTTGGTATCAAACATGTTGTAATCATACCACCACACCATAAACGGTGTGGGAGGTATGATTCCAAGCACTAGAAGAGCCCTCCGCTAGGCCCTCAGTGTTCCCAGTGCCAACCTTCTAGACCCGGAGATCTCACAATGGTTGATGCCGACCAGCGACACATTTCTGCACTCCTGCTGCTGAGCCAAGCTCGAGCAGAGCAAGAAGGAACAATAGGCATCCTGTCTGGGAGATGTGAACACCTTCCAGACAGGATTTAGAGTATTGGGACCGGGTGGGTGTGCTTGCCAGCACCAGAATGACTGCATGAGGGGCACATTTGGTGTCCCTGTGCATAGTCAAGTTCAAACCAGTTCTTTGAGCTGTTTTCTCCCACTCTGGCGCAAAACTGGACAAAGGACATGGGAGTAACCTCCCCCTGCCAAGACCAGCCCCTGGGAGGGTCCACTGAATCTTCCCAAATCTTTCCCTAAGGTATTTAAGGGTTTACCTGGGTGTAGGTCCTTAGATTCGTCGTGGGATAAGATTCAGATCAAACACCACTGCACTTCTACCATATGGGCACTTTGGACTTTGCTGGACTTAGTTTGGGTATGACTTTGTCTCCCTTCCAGCCTTCTGCATAGTGTGTGCCTGTGCAACATACATGAACCTTCAAAGGCTGGTGAAGCATCAAAGACACCTGAAGAAATCTTCCTTGGAGTGAAGGAGTCACTCCCCTGTATTTGCAGGCACCCTTACGAAGCCTGCCGGTCTGCAGATCCTGAGCTCCTCCGGACTCTGTGGGCTCTGTAATACAGGTGGTGGTTTTCCACAGCTCCTGAGGCCTGCATTGCCGTCTTGGCAAGTTTGAGGCCAGTATCCCTTGTGGGGGTTGCAATAACTGAACCCCTGTGCACTGCGTTCAACTTGCAGTTGCACAGGCTTGCTGGCTTCTTGCAAGAAGATCTCTGGGCTCCAAGTAGCATCAACCTCAAGCACCTTCAGTCACCAGAAACTTCAACCACACCGTATTGTGTGCATCGTGGCCTACATCCTTTAGTGAGCTGCTTGAGGTGCTCTTGCGACTCAAGTGCCTCCGGCCTGTGGGCCCAATTGAGGGTGACACTTATTTATTTTTGGCTTCCCTGATTTCCCGGGGCCTGCCCTGACTCCCCTGCCTTTGGTGAGTCCCCTGGGCCTTGCTGTTCCGCTTGTTGCTCCTTCTTTGATTCCTGCATTGCTTGCCTTTGCCAAGGCTTGTTGGTGCTCCCGCAGAGCACCTACCCCTCAGCACTCGATATCCTTTGTGGGACATCTTGTACAAGGCTCCTGGTCTCCCCAGCATCGCCTTGACAACGCAAGTCATTACACTGACTTGCGCTGGAGGGCGCTGGACTTAGGAATAGTGTGAATTGCTATTCCAACTCCAGTCTACATACAGTAGGGAAGGTGTTGGTATAGTAATTCACACTATTCCTTAGTCTAGAGGACCCTTCAGTATAAGTCGATGTAACAACTTGCGTTGTCAAAACTGCGATGTAACCATACTCCGTTGTAATGGTTTCGTGGTGAAGGATGTCTCCCAACATATTGAGTGCATTGTGGTTTTCTCTGTGTTGGAGATATTGGAACATACTAGAGAGTATTATATATTAAATACATATTTTTATAAATACTTGGTGTGATTCTTTTTCACTTAGACTAAGCTAAAAGGTTGCATTCTGGTAAAACAAGATGCTTCACACTCCTGGATTACGCCTGAAGACTGCTCTCAACAGCTACCACTTAGAGAACTTTCTAAGGTTGTCTAAGACCTCTTGACTTACCATAATGGTTGTCTAGACTGGTGCAAGGTGCCCACTTACATAAGTAGACAAGATATACCAGGCCAGCTTCTCACATTGGAGTGCAGCTGTTGGGACTCAAGCTTGCATCGCTTTACCAGATACATCTAAGTATTGATTAATTGAAAAACTATCACTCCTGCCAGGCACATATAATATAAGCTTAGAATATGTAGGTTCTACTGAACTTGGAGTTGGGAAAGTCAATGGTGTAGCACACCCTTTCTCCAACCTAAGAGAGTTTAGTTCCCACTAGGTTAGGTAGGTGCAACACCACACCACAGTATGTCTTCCATAGGAGATGCAAGTGGATCTTGACTACTAGATACAGTGAACTTTCGTTCCAAGAACTGATAGCATTGTGTGTCTCTAGAAATTTGAAGACAGAGAAAGGAGCCAACACTCAATGCCTCCTATAGGTGTTATTGTTAGATGGCCTCAAGAAAACCGATTGGTCAGATGTGCAGGAAAGAGTGGGTGGAGCAAGGACAGAAGTTAGGCAAGGAGGGGGACCCCTCTTTGACCTAGAATCTAACACCTGACCAGGTGGAGCTTGATGATACCCATTTGGACAATTCAAACCTCCCGTAGGAGACCACCCGGGCTTAGAGGATGCCCCCTTTGATCCTCCTGGGAAGGTGCTGAGAATACCACGGAGGTCTAGATCCTCCTCTTCAGAATCCAATGACTCAAGACAGTCATTAGGGACCTCCATTTCTTATAAAAGTGGGAACTCTTTTGGTAGGAAATACCAACTCCTTGAACTTGAGAAAGTAAGGCTTAGGCTCAGGCAAGAGCAGTTGGCCCATGACAGAGAGTCTCTAGAAGTCCAGAGAGCTAGGAAAAAGTTGGAACTAGAGTGCCATGGTGGCAACAGCAGTGTCTCTAGAGTTAAGAATCATTTCTTTGAACATAGAAACCTGAACAAGCTTGTCCCTCCCTACCATGTTGGGGATGACATCCACAAATGGATAACTGCTTTAGAGAGGGCTGGCAAAGTTCAGAAGGTCTCTCAAGAGCAGTGGGTAGCTATCTTTGGCTCTCCTTTTCTGAGAAAGGTAGAGATAAGCTCCCCACTTTTAGAGAAGAGGATGCTGATAATTACTCAGTTTTGAAAAGTGCTCTCATTGATGGGTTTGGCTTAACCACTAAACAATACAGTATTAAGGGCTAGATGTAGGTAAACTACATTTACCAGATCTAAAATACCAAAAGTTACCAATCTGGTATTTTAGAATCGGTAAATGCTATGTAGGTAATTACTCGGTAAGTATTAACGAATCGGTAGGATTCGGTATTTACCGGTAAATATCGATTCAGTAATTACCATTCATTACTATGGGCCTGTAGGCCCATAGGAATGAATGGGAATTACCAAATAGTATTTACCGATTCGGTAAAAGGGGGGAAACATTCAAGGGTGGTAGGGTGTGATTTTGACACCCTGTTGCACCCCTGAATTGTGCATGGGTGCACATGTGGCACACATACATGCCCTAAGGCATGTATGTCTGCCACATGGCACTGTTATTAAATGCAAAAAATTGCTTTTTTTAGGGTTTTCGTAAGTTACCACCAACTTGTAGTTGGTGGTAAATAACAAATCCTTACAGGTGAAAAGCACTCACTTGAGTGCTTCCTACATTTCAGATTCGGTAATTTACCAAATCGGTATTTAAGAATTCATTAATTTACCGAATTCTTAAATACCGATTCGGTAAATTACCGTATCTGAAATGTAGCCACCTACATCCCAAATGCCTAATACCGGTCAGTAACAGCCGAAATTCGGTAATTTCGGCCGTTACCGACTGGTATTAGGGTTCCTACATCTGGCCCTTAGTTCAGAGACATCCAGAAAGCACCGACCCAGGACTAGTTAGACTTTGTGGATAGTGCTTTTAAGGTTCTGGAAGGTTGGTTTCAGTGCATGACTACCAAGGATTGTATAATTTGATTGTGAGGGAACAGATCCTTAATAATTGTCCTGTTAGATTTGGGGGTCCCTAGTTGGCACAGGTAGGTACTTGTGACAAATAGGGACCCTTGCCTCTAGTCAGGGTAAGGGCTACACTCCTAAAATAACCCCTACTCACCCCCTTGTAGCTTGGCATGAGCAGACAGGCTTATCTCAGAGGCAGTGTGTAAAGCTTTTGTGACCACATACAGTAATCAAGTGACAACACTACAGATGGACACGGCACAGGTTTTATATAAAAAATAAGTATTCTTTATATAGATTTAACACAAGACCATAAACGCCAAAAATCCACATTACTGTACTTAAAATGATAGTTTTAGCTTAGTTCTGTTTATTTCTTAAAATGCGAAACTTTAAGTCAATGTACCTTACCATGCGTTACGCTTCCACAACAAAAGTGTTGCAGCCATGGAAATGCGGCAAAGTTTCGGTGCAAAGAAATAAAGACGTGAAGATCGTCCAGATGTGACGCACTTCTATGATGATGCAAGAAGTCTCAATTCGATGCGTCAGCTGCGACACCCTTGTTCCGCAATGCGATGACAACAGCTTTGGCTGCGACACTCTTCTCCGACGTTGCGAGACGCTTCCGCACAATGCAACAACTACAGCGGCAACATTTAAGATGCGACAGCAGCAGCTCCGATGGCGGCACCCTTCTCCGTGGATGCGAGGCGCTTTTCTTGATGCAATGCAATGTGAAAGCTACAGCGGTGACATCCAATATGTGACGGCAGCAGCAGTGACAGTGACACACTTCTGCTTTGTTGCAAGACGCTTCTCTCGATGCGGTGCAATACGACAGCTACACAGCGACATTCAAGATGCAACTGGCAGCAGCAGCGACAGTGACACGCTTCCTCTTCATTGCGAGACACTTCTCTCGATGCAGTACAATATGACAGCTACCGCTTGGACATCCAAGATATAACGGCAGGGCAGAGGGGTCTTTTCCATTCCAAACCAGTTCTGGAGCACTCTGTTGACATGATTCCTTCTTTACTTTCACAGTGCAGGGCAAAGACATCAGACGCCTCACAAGAGGTGGAGCCAGCATTGTGGAGGGAAGGTACAGCCCTATGCAGTTCCCAGGTGCAACTCCTCCGTCACATCAAGATGCAGATCTCTCTATTCACCAGTGGGCTGACTCTTTCTGTCTCCTGGAATCCCTCAGCCCTGTCACTCAAAACTCCAGACAAGGAAAACACAACCTAGCAGAGGCAGGCTTGGAAAGTTAGACAAGAAAATACCTACTTTCTAAAAGTGGTATTTACAAACACAGAATGTTAACATCAATTTCACTAAAAGATCTATTTTATCATTCTGAGTTCAGGCAGACTAAACTCTAATTTCTACTGTGTTCCCTGAGTCAGTTAGGATTATAAAATGTAATAATGTAACTTCCCATCCTGGCCTATGGAGAACAGTCAGCCTTGCAATAGTGAAAAACAAAAATTGCTGTAATTCACTAATAAGACATTCCACTCACACCAGGGCATGTCCTACCTTATACTTACAATACACCCTGTCTTTGGGCCTACCATAGGGGTGTCTGATATGAAGAAAAGGGAAGGTTAAGGGGCTGGCAAGTGGGTGCACGTGCTCAGTCAACATGGCAGTACCAGACTGCACATAGGCTCTGCAATGACAGGCCACTTCTGTGGGTGGCACAGCCAGTGCTGCAAGCCCACCAGCAGCATTTGGGTTACAAGCCCTGTGCACTCCTGGGGCACTGTACTAGGGTCTGACAGGGAAACCAAACCAGCCAATCATGGAGTCACTAATCCTTACATCAATTTACAATAGGGAAAGCATACGGACTTTAGCACTGATCAGCAGTAGTAAAGTACCCAAAGTCATAAAATTGCCAACAACAGGTCAGAAAAAATATAGGAGGAAGGCAAAAAGTTCAGGGATGACCCTGCAAAAAGGGCCAAGTTGAACATGTCCGAACGAGCTTTTTCATCAGTACTTGGTGGACTCAGATCTGACTTCTCCCCAAGAATTTGGAAAGAAGACAGATAAATGGGTCAGAACCAGTGTGAAGCAGAAAAACCAGAACAATAGTGGTGACCAGAAGAAGCAAGATTCTTCTAAAACCCAATATAAGGGTGGGGACAAGGGTAGAGATAAGAAAGAGTATCTCTGAAGTCCCCCAAAAACCTGCATAAAGGGGGTAGTCACAATCCACCATGAAAGGCAAAAAGAAACTTTGGACTTATCTCTGTAAACAGAAGACCCATTCGACATGGGATGCTGAATGTCTAAAGGCCAAGGAAACTACTACTACTACTACCACTGGCTCTAAGGCAACTGCACCCTCCAGTACACATGGTAGTACAGCAACCAAGGGATTAGTAGGATTAACCTTGAGTTCTGAGGTGGGTTCTGACTTAGTCAGGACTCCAGCTAAGGCTGTTTTAGTCTGTGATGGTGGCATAGTTCTTGCCACCTTACTTGTTAGTCCTAGTAACCTGGTCAATGGAAAAGAGGCCATGGCCTACAGGGACACAGGGGCCAGTGTCACCATGGTGATAGAGAAACTTTTATCTCCTGACCAAATCATACTTGGACAATTGTACCGATATACCAATGCTGTCAGTATCAAGACTGACAATTCCTTGGATGTTGTTAATTCCAGCTAGCGAGGGGTCACAGGCCCTAACAAAAGGTTGTGGTATTCTCAGACCTACTTGTAGATTGCTTATTGGGCAATAAAGTGAAAAGTCACAAGTAAAGAAACCTTCCACTGAAGAGGCCCTGGATCCTGGAACAATGGACCAGGTGCCTTCCAAGAAAAGGAGCAGGGAGGATAAGGCAGTGCCTTCCCCCCAGACTAAGAGTGAGGATCAATCTCTTGAGGGAGATGACATTGGCATATGTGAAAGAGCTGCCCCAGATAAGCTTACGCCTGATCAGGTTGAGTTCTGGGGCGCAGAGAGCAACTTCAAGAGCAGACCTGAATAAGGAGTGGCAGACCTGCCCCTCTCTTGAACCCCTAAGACAGCAAGCTGCTGCCTAGGCTGCTTGGAATATTCGTGGGTCTCACAGTATCTACTGGGATAAAGGACCTTTATACTCAGAGGATAGAGACCCCAAGTCTGGTGCTACCAGGAGGTTGGTTATACCCCAGACATTTAGAGGCTTCCTACGTACCCTGGCACATGGCATTCCCCTGGCAGGACACTTAGGGCAAAGTAAGACTTGGGACAGGCTTGTCCCTCACTTTCACTGGCTCCACATGTCTGAGGACACAAAGGAGTTTTGCCACTCCTGTGCTACATGCCAAGCCCTGGTAAATCCGACGGTACCACAAAAGCCCCCTTCATTCCACTTCTAGTGGTTGTGGTTCCCTTTGAGAGGGGCGGGATTGATATAATTGGTCCCATGAACCCTCCAACTGCATCTGGGCATAGTTACATTCTAGTGGTTGTGGATCATGCCACTAGGTACCCAGAAGGCATACCCCCCTAGGACCCCTACAGCTCCTGTGAGAGCCAGGGCCCTCTTAGATATTTTTTCTGGAGTGGGCTTCCCTAAGGAGGCCTTAACTGACAGAGGTACCAACTTCATGTCAAGTTATATTACTGCAATGTGGAAAGAGTGTGGAGTGGATTACAAATTCACCACACCCTACCGTCCTCAATGTAATGGGTTAGTTGAAATATTCAATAAAACCCTAAAGGGTTTGATTATGGGCCTCCCAGACAAGCTTAATCGAAAATGGGATGTCCTGCCTGCCTTCTCTTTGCCTACAGAGAGGTCCCTTAGAAGGGGGATGGCTGCAGCCCTTTTGAACTTCTGTTTGGGCTTCCATTTAGGGGTCTCTTGTGAAGGAAGAATGAGAGTTACCTCTCAAACCTCCCAAACAGGACATAGTGGACTAAGTACTTGACCTGTGCTCCAGCACAGCTGAGTACATAAAGAAGGCCTTTCAGAAAACCTAAGGGAAGCCAAGAACTCCAAAAAGCTTGGCATGACCAAAAGACTGTCCTGACTGTTTATCAGCCAGGTCAGAAGGTTCTACACTGCGAGCGTCTACACGCACGTTTGCCAGCGGGACACTCTTATTTTGAGGTTACATACTTATGAGGGTTGTGCCTCATGATGTCCACGAGATACAAGTTACACTCAGAACATAAGAGATAACGCAAATTCTGTTTACCATATTGAATACGCTGCTGACAAAGCTTAGGGGTCATCACCGGAGCAGTGCACAACTCCCCTTTTGGACCTTGGGATTCCGTTGGGTGTTAGGTGTCGTACAGTATTTTATATTTCTCTATTTACCACCATAGACGATATCATCCTTCGGACTTTGGAATACACTATCAGGCGCACTGCGTGGACGGACTTGTTTCCTAATCAAATTCCACCAACATTACCATTTTAACTTGAAAAAGTCTGAGTACAGATGAAACACGTGTCGACTAATCGTGTGCTGGGAATTTTTGGGAAATTAATAAAAGAGACAAGGAATTAATACTGATGATCTTATTGGATTATTTTGAATGCCACATACATTATTTGTCTAACTGTATCATCGTCATTTTATGGAGATTAACTAGACCATGGGATCAATCTAACACGTGTCCAGTACTGTTTTTGGATATTAGAAATGTATCTAAGTGGTAGGAGTATGCTGCAATAGCTTGCTTTTTTGTTTAGTGATATGCATATTAGCTTATAATGTGCAGATAGAATCTTTAGGTAGTAAGTGTTTGAAGCTAACTTAGCACCCAGTTGCAAATAAAGCAACACTAATATTATTTCTCATGCCCATTACTGATATCTAGAGAAACGTCAAGTCATTGGATGTGCAGTTATTTCCCTTATAGGGACACTACTACCTAACTTTTTTCTTGGACAGAAAATGAAGGTGTTGGAGCCTGTGGCCCTAGCAGCTCTCCAGTACAAATGGAGTCGAACCCACGCCACACTTGAACAAAAGGGTGAGGTCACCTATTTGGTAGACCCTGGCACCCACAGAAGTCCCCATAGGGTACTTCATGTGAACAGGCTTCTGTTGTCATGCTGAAATGGGCTTGCTCGTAGCAACTGATGAAGGACAGGAGGAAGAGAGTGACCCTCTCCCTGATCCCCCTCTCCCAAAACCATGATAGTGGGTCAGTTGCTGGAGTAGGCTTGGCAGGCAGCCTCACTGATCAATAGCAGAGCGATTGCCGGAAGGTCCTCAATCAATACAGACATATGTTTTTTCTGACTCCCAGTCACACCACCTGCTGTACCCATGAAGTGGACAGAGGTGAGAGTCTACCTGGCAAGAATACAATTTACAGGCAACCAGGCCATGTTAGAGATTGCATCAGGACTGAGGTCCAAAAGATGCTGGGGTTGGGAATGATTGAGCCCTAAGATGGCCCTTGGGCTAGCCTAGTAGTCCTAGTGCCTAAATCTAACACCAAGTGTAGAAAAAAGAGATGAGGTTTTGTGTAGACTACAATGGATTCAATGAAGTCACTAGGACTGATGCTTACCCAATTCCAAGGGCAAATGAGATTATTGACACTTTGGCCTCAGCCAAGTTTTTAAGTACATTTGACCTTACTGCTGGCTAGTGGCAAATCAGACTAGCTGCGAAAGCCCCAAAAAAAGCATTTTCAACCACTAGGGGGCACTATCAATGTATTGTGATGCCCTTTGGCTTGCAGAATGCACCTCCACATTCCAAACATTGGTGAATAAAGTTTGCACAGGCCTGGAAGCCTATAGTGCAGCATTTCTAGATGATATAGGTATCTTTTGCTCCACCTGGGTGGATCACCTGATCCACCTGAAGAATGTTTTGGAGGCTCTGCAGACAGCAGGCCTCACTATCAAGGCTAGTAAGTGTCATATGGTCATAGTAAGGTTGTATACCTTGGCCACCTTGAAAGTGGAGGACACGCTCATCCTATACAGAGCAAAATTCAGACCATAATGGAGTGGGTTGCTTTAACTACCCAAACTCAGGTCCGAGCTCTCTTGGGCCTGACTGGGTATTACGGAAGATTTGTGAAAGGATATGGGTCGATAGTGACTCCATTGAATGATCTCACCTCTAAGAAAATGCCCAAGAAAGTTCAGTGAACAGTTAGCTGTCAGAAGGCATTTAATAGTAATAATAAATAATATTAATAAAAACAATTTATTAGGCGCAACTTAGCCCAGGGGCATCAAGGCGCCAGACAAAGCAAATATCAGGGAAAACAGTCTCAGGACCCCGGGACCATGACTATAAATAGGCTTCACGAAAAAGCAAAGTTTTCAGCTCCTTTCGGAAATGTGGAAGAGCTGATTGTCCTGCAAGGGCGGGGGGAGGGAATTCCAAAGTTTGGAAGCCAAGAAGGAGAAAGCTCTACCTCCCCATTTTGTCTTGGAAAATCTGGGGACTAGGAGACTATTTTTGGCAGAGGATCGAAGGGCTCTACCTGGAAGATAGGGAACAAGGAGAGACCTGATACCTTCTGATCCTGAACCATGGATGGCTCCATGGGCAAAGCAGAGAAGTTTAAAAGTGATCCTGAACTGGACGGGAAGCCAGTGAAGGTCTTTCCTAGCCATGGAAGCAGATGAACGTCTGGGAAGGTTTAAGACCAGCCAAGCTGCGGCATTCCGGATCATCTGTAGGCGATGGACTAGACTCTTTTTAATTCCTGCATACAATGCATTGCAGTAATCGAGCCTTGACAGGACCAGATAGTGAAAAAGAACAGGAGTGAGACCCATAGACCAAACTGGGACTGGGTATAAGGTATGTATAGAACACAATGTCCCAATAGGTACCAGTAGAGAAGGCAATTTAAATTGTGCATGCAGAAAGCATTTCAAAAGAAGGAAAACAAGGAGGCTCAATTCATTAGTGTATGGCTTGTTATTCACCGATTTTAGGGATAAATGCACATGGAAATACAGTTATAAAGCAGCACTGTACATGAAAGCATTCATGTGTCAACCCAAATGGCACTTGGTGACAAGGTGATAAATACAAGTGAAAGTGACGACGCAAGTGAACGGGTTGAACAGCGTAGGCGGCGCAAAGTGACAAAAATATATACAGTGTTGGCTCAAGAATAAATTCAAATCGTTTCAAATTACAAGTAGGACACAGTTATGAGCCAAAAGTTGTGCACCAAAGAATTGCGCTGCAGTGTCGACGGCGTTTCGATCCACAGTTATTAGGGATCCTCTTCAGGACAGGGTTGACAGATTGTTTTAGTGCTGCAGGGGAACAAAAGTTCAATTTAAGGAATCGGGCGACGGGACTGAAAGGACTTACTACGGGGAAGTGAGCCGAGTGAGAGAACTATCAAGCACAGTTGTTTCAGCCAAATTAGTAAGGAACAAAACCTATGTCGTAATCGTGATGGTAGTGATTGGAGTCATGCATTGCACAGCACGTGAGCTAAGGAAAGGGGGGCCAAGATTGAAGGGGAAGGTTTACACAGGGCTAAGCAGATGCAGACAATTCGAGCGGTATACCTGAGTGTAAAGTAAGCGCTGGTTCTAAGTAGTTGCCAGTCGTCAAAGAGCAATGAATTCAGGCGATCCTAAGGAGTAAAGGACAAGGTTTAGGATATGGAGTTGGTGAAGGCGGGTGAAACGCTAAGGAAGGGGGGTGAAAGACTTACGGAAGGATCATCATAAGTATGAGACGGGGATCATCTGGGTTGGCGAATATATCGGTAAGGTTTCTCTAGTTGATGCCGGGACAGCGTCTGTAAGAGGAAACCGTGTGTCAAAGACGCAGAAAATCAGCGTGTAATTAGAGCATCGGGACATATACTTGCGGGCTGCTCTGAGTATCAGAAAACTAATTACCTGAAATAATCTGGCGCTATGACTGAATGAATCAGGAATACGGGTTCCGACCTGCAAGGAGGTGACGTAAACCCGGAACTGCTGGAGCTAGCCTGGAAGTAACTGGTGAGGGAGGCAGTGGGCGGATGACGTGTGAGAGGGGGCGTGGGAATGTAGAGGGGGCATGGAAGGCGAAGAGGTGACTGCGCATTGCTGAACATGACTAGGTTCTATAAACAAATAATGCATGGCATATCGATCGCAACATTGTTAGGTTTAGGAAACACAGACGTTGGTACAGGAGCTGTGATTAAGGATACAATAAAACATTTGGTTCATACAACATGATGCATTAATATATACAATAATTAGGCTCAATGTGGTCAGAGAAGGGTGAATGTACAGAGACGGACATTCACGAGGTAACAGTACTGTTCCACTCATCCAGAGTGTTCAAACCCCGGTTTACAGAGTCTGCCAATGAAATCCATTTACATTCAGCTCGGTTTAGTAGCATTGTTACACTGCCACCTCTGATAGGGAGTTTGAGATGTTCAATCACCTGCCACCGCAGGTCAATGTCTCGATGTCTGTGTTCAATGAAATGAGGTACAAGGGGTGCTGTAAGGACCTGGCAATTTATCCTACTTTTATGTTGGATAATGCGCTGTTTCACCATTTGGGTGGTTTGTCCGATGTAAAGAAGATCGCAGGGGCAGCGAATGGCGTAGATCACATTGGATGATTTACAGTTGGTGTGACAATTTAGTTTGTGACTCTTTCCATTGTACAGCAATTCTTTGGTGTTAGAAGTAAGTTTGCATACACTACAGCTCTGGCATTTGTAATGTCCTAGAATAGGTGCAAGGCCCCAAGCTGATGTAATGGTATGTTTATCTTTGGGGGTATCTGGCCATGTAATGGCATGTACCAGGTGATTGGCGATGTTGTTTCCACGCTGGTATGAGAACGGGAGGATCCTGGAATTGCTTCTCAGAGCGTAGCACCCCCCAGTTCTTTTTGATGATTGCACTTATTTTGTTACTATCTGGACCGAAGGTAAAGACGAACGGGATCCTAGTCGTCGTCCTCTTGATGTTAGGGATCAGTAGATTTTCTCGGTGATTGTACCAGGCGCGCTTCTTAGCTCTGGTGACCAATCGTCGGGGGTAGCCTCTGTGTATTAATTTGTTCACAAGAATGTCGGCTTCGCGGAAATAATCCTTCCTCCACTTACAATTACGTCGGATACGTAAAAATTGTCCATATGGCAATCACTAGTGAGTGCAAAACGAATGACTTACCTTTCCTTGACGTGACCATTCATGTTGAAGACGGTGCCTTGGGCACAATACTTTATCGGAAGCCGACAGAACGTAACACCCTTCTGCAATACTCGAGTCACCATCCAAGGGGCTTAAGAGCTGGATTACCATATGGACAATTTTTACGTATCCGACATAAATGTAAGTGGAGGAAGGATTATTTCCGCGAAGCCGACATTCTTGTGAACAAATTAATACCAGAGGCTACCCCCGGCGATTGGTCACCAGAGCTAAGAAGCGCGTCTGGTACAATCCCCGAGAAAATCTACTGATCCCTAACATCAAGAAGACGACGACAAGGATCCCGTTCGTCTCTACCTTCGGTCCAGATAGTAACAAAATAAGTGCAATCATCAAAAAGAACTGGGGGGTGCTACGCTCTGAGAAGCAAATCCAGGATCCTCCCCTGTTCTCATACCAGCGTGGAAACAACATCGCCAATCACCTGGTACATGCCATTACATGGCCAGATACCCCAAAGATAAACATACCATTACATCAGCTTGGGGCCTTGCACCTATTCTAGGACATTACAAATGCCAGAGCTGTAGTGTATGCAAACTTACTTCTAACACCAAAGAATTTCTGTACAATGGAAAGAGTCACAAACTAAATTGTCACACCAACTGTAAATCATCCAATGTGATCTACGCCATTCGCTTCCCCTGCGATCTTCTTTACATCGGACAAACGACCCAAATGGGGAAACAGCGCATTATCCAACATAAAAGTAGGATAAATTGCCAGGTCCTTACAGCACCCCTTGTACCTCATTTCATTGAACACAGACATCGAGACATTGACCTGCGGTGGCAGGTGATTGAACATCTCAAACTCCCTATCAGAGGTGGCAGTATAACAATGCTACTAAACCTAGCTGAATGTAAATGGATTTCATTGGCAGACTCTGTAAACCGGGGTTTGAACACTCTGGATGAGTGGAACAGTACTGTTACTTCATGAATGTCCGTCTCTGTACATTCACCCTTCTCTGACCACATTGAGCCTAATTATTGTATATATTAATGCATCATGTTGTATGAACCAAATGTTTATTTGGATCCTTAATCACAGCTCCTGTACCAACGTCTGTGTTTCCTAAACCTAACAATGTTGCGATCGATATGCCATGCATTATTTGTTTATTGAACCTAGTCACGTTCAGCAATGCGCAGTCACCTCTTCCCCTTCCATGCCCCCTCTACATTCCCATGCCCCCTCTCACACGTCATCCGCCCACTGCCTCCCTCACCAGTTACTTCCAGGCTAGCTCCAGCAGTTCCGGGTTTACGTCAACCTCCTTGCAGGTCGGAACCCGTATTCCTGATTTATTCAGTCACAGAACCAGATTATTTCAGGTAATTTGTTTTCTGATACTCAGAGCAGCCCGCAAGTATATGTCCCGATGCTCTAATTACGCGCGGATTTTCTGCGTCTTTGACACACGGTTTTCTCTTACAGACGCTGTCACGGCATCAACTTGAGAAACCTTACCGATATATTCGCCAACACAGACGGTCCCCGTCTCATACTTATGATGATCCTTCTGTAAGTCTTTCATCCCCCTTCCTTAGCGTTTCACCCGCCTTCACCAACTCCATATCCTGAACCTTGTCCTTCACTCCTTAGGATCGCCTGAATTCATTGCTGTTTGACGACTGGCAACTACTTAGAACCAGAGCTTACTTTAAACTCAGGTATACCGCTCGAATTGTCTGCATCTGGTTAACCCTGTGTAAACCTTCCCCTTCAATCTTGGCCCCCACTTTCCTTAGCTCACGCGCTGTGCAATGCATGACTCCAATCACTACCATCACGATTACTACATAGGTTTTGTTCCTTACTAATTTGGCTGAAACAACTGTGCTTGATAGTTCTCTCACTCGGCTCACTTACCCGTAGTAAGTCCATTCAGTCCCGTCGCCCGATTCCTTAAATTGAAACTTTGTTCCCCTGCAGCACTACAACAATCTGTCAACCCTGTCCTGAAGAGGATCCCTAATAACTGTGGATCGAAACGCCGTCGACACTGCAGCGCAATTCTTTGGCGCACAACTTTTGGCTCATAACTGTATCCTACTTGTAATTTGAAACAATTTGAATTTATTCTTGAGCCAACACTGTATATATTTTTGTCACTTTGGGCCGCCTATGCTGCTCACCCCATTCACTTGAGTCGTAACTTTCACTTGTATTTATCACCTTGTCACCAAGTGCCATTTGGGTTGTCACATGAATGCTTTCATGTACAGTGCTGCTTTATAACTGTATTTCCATGTGCATTTATCCCTAAAATCGGTGAATAACAAGCCATACACTAAGGAATTGAGCCTCCTTGTTTTCCTTCGTTTGTAATGCTTTCTGCATGCACAATTTAAATTGCCTTCTCTACTGGTACCTATTGGGACATTGTGTTCTATATATTGACAGGACCAGAGCCACAGTGGCCTGCTTCCTGGCCTCGGCAGAGAGGTAAGATCCAATCTTTCTGAGGGTCCTAATGATACCACAGCAGGTGGAAACAGTCCTAGTGATCTGGTGGTCGAAGGAGAGATTGGTCTCAATCAGGACCCCCAGCTTCCTGGCAGGGTTGGACGGCTGAGGACAGTCCCCAAGTGAGTCCGGCCACCAGTCTTTGGACCAGGTGTCCTGGCCACCCCCGAAAATCAAGACTGCGGTTTTATCTCCATTGAGTTTGAGGAAATTTTGGACCATCCAGCGAGAGACTGCCTCCATACAAGATCTAAAAGTACGCGCAACTTCTCTCGGTGGCTGTGCCAGGGAGACCATGATTTGTGTGTCATCCGCATATGATAACACTTCAAACCCAAAGGATCTCACAACCCTAGCAAGTGGGGCCACATAGATGTTGAACAAAATGGGGCTTAAAGAAGATCCCTGGGGGACCCCACATTGCACAGGTGTGGCAGGGGACAAAAAGTCTCCCAATTTCACTCTCTGCTCCCTTTGATGGAAAAAGGAGGCTAGAAGGCTGAGGGCGAGGCCACCCACGCCTATATCCCTAAGTCTGGATACCAAGACAGAGGGAGATAGGGTATCGAAGGCGGCCGTCAGGTCGAGTAGAACCAGCAGAGTAACCTGGCCCCTGTCATCTTTAGAGCGAATGTTGTTAATCACCACAGTAAGGGCGGATTCGGTACTGTGGGCTCATCGAAAGCCATGCTGGGAACTATCCAACAGGTTCGAGTCATTGAGAAAGGTGGTGAGTAGGTAATTGAGATGAGACTCCAAAATTTTGGCAGGGGCAAGAAGCAGGGAAATAGGTCGAACGTTTTTCAGGACCGCGGGATCCAGGGAGGCTTTCTTTAAGAGGGGCTTAACCACCGCGTGTTTCCAGGGAAGGGGAAAAACCCCCTCGGAGATGGCAAGATTAAGGACCTCTAACAAAGGAGGCAAAATTGCCTACCTACACGATTTCAGGACTTTCAGCGGGCAAGGGTCCAATGGGGAGGCAGATTTTATTTTATCGAGGAGACGGCTTGTCTCCTCGAGGGAAAGAAGAGGAAATGAGAAAAGACGAGCTCCAGGATCTATCAGTTCTTGAGCTGCAATGTCCAGTGGAAGGGGAGGAGAAAGATGCAATTCCTGATTCAGGAATTCCAGAGAACTGTGAATGTCTACCATTTAATATTGAAAAAAGAAGACATTTTATCACACAACACCTGAGACTCAACAATGGAATCCACCATCTGCGGGGCGGAAAGGGAATCAATAATCCTAAAGAAATCCCTAGATGAGTTCAGTGAGGTGGTCAGGTTAAGGAAGTGTGCCTTTTTCTCTTCAATGATGGCTAATTTATATTCCCTTAAAAGGAGTTTCTGTCATTGCTTATTTTCCGTTGAGTCCAAATGGGCATGCCAGAGCCTCTCCTGTCTTCTGCAACCCTGTCTTAAAAGTCTGAGTTTGTCAGAAAACCAGGGAGCAGAGGGGCGCTTTCTGGCAGAGTAGTGATGCTTGGCGGGGGCTATAGTGTCTACCGCCGCTGTAATGGTATTTAGGAGGTCTGCTGCGGCTAAGTTAATAGTCTTACTAGAGGGGAAGCTGATCCTATTCATAAAAGGGGTCAGTGTTTCGTTAGCAATATTCCTTAGGTTCCACCTGAGTTCCCATTTCTTGGAATTTGGGCAGGGAGGGATATTGGAATGGATTTTGAGCTCAATAGGGACAACAAAATGGTCTGACCATGCTAGGTGAATGGGAGGGCCGGTCATTAACCTGGGGTCATCATCATCATTAAGCTTTATTCGATTTTGTTTCAACCATAAAAGCATACAATGCAGAAAAAATATACAGTCATAATTTAACAAACAACATACATTTTAAAAGGATCAAAAAAAAAAATCTCATTGGATTAAGTAAAATAAAATTAGCTGACCCAGTTGATATTAATGTCAAAGAATTTACATTTTATGCACCCACCTAATATTAACACTTGTTATATGGGGTGAAAAAATTAGATTGTGGTAGGTTGCTATACTTAAATAGTCTATGTGGAAAGAGGTTAAAAGAGGGGAAACTGTGCTCATTTGGTGGCCAGGATCTATGGGCCAGCTTAGGGTTGTGATTGACAGTCTGTTCCCGATAAGGTTTGTATGATTCACTTGGATAAAAGTCATGTAGATCCCAAGTTGTTATAGGGCCATCACTTTCTCGGGGCTGCCACGACTGTAGATAGGGGACAACTTGTCTGCTCCTAAATCTGATTAGAATCAGATCCCCGCAGATATCTTTCCGATGGGGACCCAACCATCCCACTCTCCTCACGCTGACTATCCTGCCATCGAGGTTATGGGGTAGGGGTCTGTTTTTCGATAGCCAGAACTTCACTTTATTTATCAAATCGCTGGTTCTCTCGATTTTTCCATGTTCCAGGGGAAGAACCCCCGACAGGATGGACACGAATGGAGCGGCCTCTGGGGGAAGATTAATATGAGGAGTCTTGGTACTTTTTAATCTTGGCTCAATATTGCGTTCTGAGGTAGGTATGGGTAGTGGTTTAGGGACGAGTGGGCACACAGTAGTGGAGACTGTTACTTGTGTTGGGGGAACTGTGTTTTGCATAGTTTGTTTAGGCAAATTAGGGAGACCGGCCTGGGGTAAACACTTAGGTGTTGCTGTGTATGGCTGATTGAGTTTAACAATTTCCTCAATCCCCGTTAGTCTATCCCCCAAGCTGTTAATTTTGTCGATCAGGGGATGAATGATAGTTTTAATCAACTGTTCCATCATGGTCAGTAAGACCAGTTGGGGAGAGGATACTGGGTCATCTATTTTTTTGCCCATCTCCTGGATTAGCAGAGCCATGTTAACAGGCGGGTTTGAATCTGATGACACAAACTGCAATGTTGGTGATTTGGATTGGGACCCACTTTCTCCAGCCCCGTCATGTTTCCTTTTACCAGATATGGCCTTAAGGGGAGTTGTTTTGTTTGCTTTAAGTTTTACGAGAGTCGGTAGAGGCCCCTGTGTACTATCGTTAAGAGCTAGCGGACTGGCGTTAGATACCAGGTAGGGCGATGTAACAAGGGAGTACTTGTTGTTACACATACTATTTAAGTCATCTAGCCATAGGGGATTAGATGCTGTACTGGGCGTTTTCGTAGAAGGATCCATGCTGATCGGGCGGGGTATGTTTAGAGTGAGAGAAAACAAAACAAACAGCTGTGGCTAGGGGAATATTTAGAGTATCCGCTCCCTTATAGGAAGGGGAAACAGTCTCAATCCAAATGTGATAGTCAGTGGAGTTGGCAGTAAATGGCTTTACCTCTTCTTTGAAGACCAAGGGGGATAGCCCGTCCCGGCCTCCTCAGGCCTCTGAGGGCCACAGAGGGCCCGCCCTTTGCCTGGGCTTAGCCCGGCGCGGTCCCGCGCGCGTTCCGCGACGCGGAGGAAGCCTCCTCCTTTTCTGCGCCTCCGGGCGCGCTTGACCAGGAAGTGACCCGCTCGGCCTGCTGGGAGCTGTAGTTCCCCGGCGGCCGTGAAGCTGGAAATCACTGGCGGCAGGGGGAACAGGCAGCGTTTGGGCCCCAGCGGCGGCGTGTGGTGAGTGGCGAGTGTCCCAGGAATCCCAGGTGAGTCCAACAACAAAGTTAGTGCCCCCGCTCCTCAGTGGGAGCCTCCTCCTTTTCTGCGCCTCCGGGCGCGCTTGGCCAGGAAGTGACCTGCTCGGCCTGCTGGGAGCTGTAGTTCCCCGGCGGCCGTGAAGCTGGAAATCACTGGCGGCAGGGGGAACAGGCAGCGTTTGGGCCCCAGCGGTGGCGTGTGGCGAGCGGCGAGTGTCCCAGGAATCCCAGGTGAGTCCAACAACAAAGTTAGTGCCCCCGCTCCTCAGTGGGAGCCTCCTCCTTTTCTGCGCCTCCGGGCGCGCTTGACCAGGAAGTGGCCCGCTCGGCCTGCTGGGAGCTGTAGTTCCCCGGCGGCCATGAAGCTGGAAATCACTGGCGGCAGGGGGAACAGGCAGCGTTTGGGCCCCAGCGGCGGCGTGTGGCGAGCGGCGAGTGTCCCAGGAATCCCAGGTGAGTCCAACAACAAAGTTAGTGCCCCCGCTCCTCAGTGGGAGCCTCCTCCTTTTCTGCGCCTCCAGGCGCGCTTGACCAGGAAGTGACCCGCTCGGCCTGCTGGGAGCTGTAGTTTCCCCGGCGGCCGTGAAGCTGGAAATCACTGGCGGCAGGGGGAACAGGCAGCGTTTGGGCCCCAGCGGCGGCGTGTGGCGAGCGGCGAGTGTCCCAGGAATCCCAGGTGAGTCCAACAACAAAGTTAGTGCCCCCGCTCCTCAGTGGGAGCCTCCTCCTTTTCTGCGCCTCCGGGCGCGCTTGACCAGGAAGTGACCCGCTCGGCCTGCTGGGAGCTGTAGTTCCCCGGCGGCCGTGAAGCTGGAAATCACTGGCGGCAGGGGGAACAGGCAGCGTTTGGGCCCCAGCGGCGGCGTTTGGCGAGCGGCGAGTGTCCCAGGAATCCCAGGTGAGTCCAACAACAAAGTTAGTGCCCCCGCTCCTCAGTGGGAGCCTCCTCCTTTTCTGCGCCTCCGGGCGCGCTTGACCAGGAAGTGACCCGCTCGGCCTGCTGGGAGCTGTAGTTCCCCGGCGGCCGTGAAGCTGGAAATCACTGGCGGCAGGGGGAACAGGCAGCGTTTGGGCCCCGGCGGCGGCGTGTGGCGAGCGGCGAGTGTCCCAGGAATCCCAGGTGAGTCCAACAACAAAGTTAGTGCCCCCGCTCCTCAGTGGGAGCCTCCTCCTTTTCTGCGCCTCCGGGCGCGCTTGACCAGGAAGTGACCCGCTCGGCCTGCTGGGAGCTGTAGTTCCCCCGGCGGCCGTGAAGCTGGAAATCACTGGCGGCAGGGGGAACAGGCAGCGTTTGGGCCCCAGCGGCGGCGTGTGGCGAGCGGCGAGTGTCCCAGGAATCCCAGGTGAGTCCAACAACAAAGTTAGTGCCCCCGCTCCTCAGTGGGAGCCTCCTCCTTTTCTGCGCCTCCGGGCGCGCTTGACCAGGAAGTGACCCGCTCGGCCTGCTGGGAGCTGTAGTTCCCCGGCAGCCGTGAAGCTGGAAATCACTGGCGGCAGGGGGAACAGGCAGCGTTTGGGCCCCAGCGGCGGCGTGTGGCGAGCGGCGAGTGTCCCAGGAATCCCAGGTGAGTCCAACAACAAAGTTAGTGCCCCCCTGGGGTCATTAGTAAAGACTCCATCAAGGATGTGGCCTGCAAAGTGAGTAAGGCTGTCCACCAGTTGAATTAGACCACAAGCATACAGGGTTTCAATCAGGAACCAGGTATCACTAGAGGTAGAATTCTCTAAATGAAAATTAAGATCACCCAGAAGAGTGAGATTGGGCATGTCGATAAGAGGTTCTAAAAGCTTCATCAAATTTTGACAGAAGGATGATCTCGGGCCAGGAGGACTATAGAATAAAATGCCCAAAAATGAAACTGTGGGAGTAGGGCTAATAGAGAAGTACATAGCCTCGAACGAATCTGTGGGAGAAGAGAGGTGTTCAATTCGGCACGTAGAAGTGCCTTTATAGAGTATAGCAAGACCCCCTCCTCTACGGTCAGAGCGATCCAGCCTGGTCAGGGCATACCCTGCGGGATAGGCCTCTACAGGATCGGGACCAGATGAGGCTGAGGTCCAAGTTTCTGTAATGAACACCCACGCAGGTTTTCTCAGAGATACAAAGTCCCTAAAGGGTATGTTGTTTTTAACCAAAGACCTAGCATTGATAAGGAAGCCCAGTTCGGTCTCAGGGAGAGCAGACTTAGGCGACCTAATGTCCGGCAAGGCCGACGTGACACTTCCCTCCCTGCAGAATACTGAATAGCAAATACTGCAGCATAAATAGGGGAGGCCGTCAGGGGAGACAGTATGATGACACGCTTTCCTAGGGGGTTTGAGTGACAGCAAGGTGTGAGTAGAATACTGGATACCTACTGGGGGATTGGAGATCCGAGGGCCAGCCCGTCTAGCACCTGGCATTGACTCAGTGCGGACGGGCGCAGACGGGCTGGACTTTGGCGCTCAGCGCGGAGATAGCCATAATGCCTAAAATAGGATTGGCCCTGAGAGTTGCGTCCCACGTGACCCTCTGATGCCAATGAGGGCAGGAGCAGCAGCTGTTTGCCGGCACCCTCCACAACAATCGGGAAAACACGTGGTGGACCGGGGCGCTGGCAGGGAAAGCGTCGAGCAGGTAAGAGGCAGTGAATAACTGTGCAAAAACGCAAAGTGATACAGTTTTAAAAATACACAACAAAGTTAAAAACAGATCTTAGCATCGGGGCATAGTAATCATGCACGCGATCAGGTCGCGTAACGAGGGACAGTGCCAGAGCACAGAATCACACAAAGTTCAGATGCACAGCAGTAAAGAGGCAACAAGTTACTATCGTAGCATATGAATCATGCACTCGGGGTGAAAGAGACCAAACAGGCACTATTCCAGACAGAATGCCTAAAATAGGGTTGGCCCTGAGAGTTGCGTCCCACGTGACCCTCTGAGGCCAATGAGGGCAGGAGCAGCAGCTGTTTGCCACCACCCTTCACAACAAACGGGAAAACACCTGTGGTGGACCAGGGCGCTGGCAGGGAAAGCGTCGAGCAGGTAAGAGGCAGTGAATAACTGTGCATAAACGCAAAGTGATACAGTTTTAAAAATAGACAACAAAGTTAAAAACAGATCTTAGCGTCGGGGCATAGTAATCATGCACGCGATGAGGTCGCGTAACGAGGGAGAGTGCCAGAGCACAGAATCACACAAAGTTCAGACGCACAGCAGTAAAGAGGCAGCAAGTTACCATCGGAGCATATTAAGCATGCACTTGGGGAGAAAGAGACCAAACATTTGATGACCTTAAGCAGGCCTGAGTACTCTAAAAAATTAATTGTCCAAACAGATGCATCTGAGTTGGGGGTTGGGCTGTGTTGCCATAACTTAATGCAGAGGGCCAGGATCAAACAGTTGCTTTTATCAGCAGAAGGTTGACCCCCAGAGAGAAACGTTGGTCAGCTATAGAGAGGGAGGCCTTTGCTGTGGTTTTCGGCCCTGAAGAAGTTTAGGCCATACTTTTTTGCCACTCGCCTAATTGTTCAGACAGACCAAAAGCCCCTCTTATGGCTTACACAGACGAAGGGTTGAAAACCCCAAACTTTTGAGGTAGTCCATTTCCATACAGGGGATGGGCTACACAGTGGAACATAGACCTGGGAGTAAACATTCAAATGCAGATGGACTTTCCAGATATTTCTATTTAGAAAATGAAGACTCAACTGGGCAAGGTTAGTCTCATCTCCTTACGTTAAGGGAGGGTTGTGTAGGTAAGTAGGATCTGCTTCTATGGTTACCCCCACGTTTTGCCTGGTGCTAAGATTTATTTTTACTAGTCTGACTGGGATTCTGGTAATCAGGACCCCAGTCTATTTGCTTTCTTCCTAAATTGTTGTGTTCAGTACTTAGGTACATCTCAGATTGGATACTGGGGTACCCTTATAAGTCCCCAGTATTTTGAACTAAGGTACCCAGGGCATAAGTACCTCAGAGGTCTCCCATGGGCTGAAGCATGTATTATATCACCCATGAGAGACCATTCAAAATGGAACTACAGTACTGTCATTGCAGCTTGTGTAAGCTGGTGCTAGTACCACTCACTAAAGGTATAGGTTTCCTATATCTAGGGTCACTGCAGTTAAAATGTAAAAGTCAACCTTATAGCAGACCTTTGTAATCCTGAAGGCATGGTGCTTAGTTCTAAGTGAGAGGGTGACCCTGCATGAGCAGGACACCCCTACAGCCTACGGAGTCCATTCTCCCGGGTTGTCAGTGAAGCAACCATATACTATATAGAGGGGCACCGGAATTACACGATGCCTATCTCGAAAACGGCTGCAACAAATCCTATTATGTTTGTTATCAAACATGTTGGAATCATGGGAGGTATGATTCCAAGTACTGGAAGAGCCCTCCGTCGGTTCTCAGTGTTCCTGGTACCAACCTTCTAGTCCCGAACAGCACAAAATGGTTGCTGCCAACCAGAGAAACATTTCTGACCTCCTGCCGCTGAGCCAAGCTCGAGCATAGGAAGGTGGAACAATAGGCATCTGTAATAAAGTAGAAGCATACACGGTAGATAGAAAGAAGTCTTCTTTATTCCAACCAAACACCATCACAGGTTCCAGTCAGCTGAAGGCAGCTGTGGAATGTTGAACATACTTGTGTGGGCAATACCAACAGCGGTCAGGGAGAGGGGGGACGGAAGGGACCAAGTGAGATTACAACACAATCCTCTCACAGGGAGGTGTGACCACCTCTCAGACAGGATTTAGTGCATTAGAACTGGGCGGATGCACTTGCCAGCATCAGAATGTCTACATGAGGGGCACATTTTTGTCCCTGCACATAGCCCTGTTCAAACCAGTTCTGGGAGCAGTTGGCTCCTGCTCTGGCGCGAATCAGGAAAAAGGACATGGGAGTAACCTCCCCCTATCCAGAACATTCCCTGGGAGGGTCCTATGAATCTTCCCAACCCTTTCCCTAGGATACTTAAGGGCTTACCAGTGTGTAGGTCACTAGATTCGTTGTGGGATAAGATTTAGATCAGACACCACTGCACTTCTATCGTCTGGGCACTATGGACTTCACTGAACTTCGTTTGGGTCTGACTTTGTCTCCCTTCCAGCCTGCTGCATCATCTGTGCCTGTGCATCATACAGGAATTTTTCAAGGCCTGTGACGCATCCAAGACTCCTGAAGAAATCTCCCTTAGAGTGAAGGAGTCACTCCCCTGCATTTGCAGGCACCGCAACTAAGTCGACCGATCTGCATATTCTGAGCTCCTCCGGACTCCGTGGGCTCTGCAACACAAGTGGTGGTTTCCCACAGCTCCTGAGGCCTGTCCTGCCCTCTTACCAAGTTTGAGGGCCAGTATCCCTCGTTGGGTTGCAATAACCAAACCCCTGTGCATTGCGTCCAACTTGCAGTTGCAAAGGCTTGTTGGCTTCTTTGCAAGAAGATCTCAAGGCTCCAAGTCACCTTAACCTCATGCACCTCCTTTGAACAGAATCTTCAGCCACACCACATTGTGTGCATTGTGGCCTGCATCTTTTGGTGAGCTGCTTTAGGTCCTCTTACAACCCCAGTGCTCAGGCCTGTGGATCCACTTGAGGGTCACACTTGTTTCTTTTGAGCTTCCCTGATTGCTCAGGGCCTGCCCTGACTCCCCTGCATTTGGTGAGTCCCCTGGACCTTGCTGGTCCCAACATTGCTCATTCTTTGATTCCTGCTTGCCTTTGCCAAGGCTTGTTGGTGTTTCCACCGGACACCGAACCCTCAGCACTCAACATCCTTCATGGGACAGCTTGTGCACAGCTTCTGGTCCTCCTCAGCATTGCCTGATCCTCACAGCTGCAGAGTCAAGGCTATCGTCATCCTGCAACATACGACATCGGAGGGTATTTGTCTTCCAAGTCTCCTGGTCACCCCTGAATGACATACACTCGGTCTCCTCTGCTTGCAGGTACCTCTTTTCTAGAATTAATCCTTGGCTTCCACCAGACACTTTTTCCTTCTTCAACAACTGCAATTTCCTGAAGTCCTCCATAGGGTTCACCGGTGGTTTCGGACACCACTTCACACGTATTCCCCCGGCTTTCCTGGTGTAAGTAAAGTGAGTACTAGGGTATCCAAAGGTGGGGTAGCTCTCAAACCTTATGTCTTCCACAGGGTTTCTTCTGGGTCCACTGGCAGGGGTCTTTAATCTTTAACAGTCCTACCGCAACTTGCACATAGAGTTGTACGGATCAAGTGATTGTGTTTCCACACTGCACACGCTTTCCGTGGGGTCCCAGTCTACTCACCTTGGGTTGTTCCTTGGGGTCCCAGGACCTCTAGATCGTCTTGACACGGTCTTGTCTCGAGTTGTGGCTCTTATACCACTTTTTTAAGTATATGGTCTGGTCCCCCCCCTGGGGCCACTGTGTATTTCGTTCTATTTACAGACTTTCTTTGCTAACGTATTGTGTGCAATGTGTTTATCTCCATTTTGGAGATATTGGAACGTACTACAGAGTATTATATAAGAAAAACATATTTTTATAAATACTTGGTGTGATTCTCATTCACTTAACCTATGCTATAAAATTGCAACAGGCTACTTTACACTCCTTCTGGACTAAGCCTAAAGCTGCTCTCCACAGCTACCACTTAAATAGCTTTCTAAGGTTGTCTAAGACCTCTTAAATCACCACCAAGGTTGTCTGGCCTGGTGCAAGGTGCCCACTTACATAAGTGGACATCCTTTACCAGGACAGCTTTTCACCAGCCCCTACTGAGGCTGACACATCAAGATGTGTCTGATACGCTTCCATGGGACAACAAATCCACAAAAGCTTTCCTAGAGCTGAAAAATAAATTGTGTTGTGCCCCAGCTCTCGGGATGGCAGGTTATTCAAAAGAGTTTTCTCTGTTTTGCAGTGAAAGAGATGGTGCGCATTCCCAGTTTTAACACAAAAACATGGAGAAGTCTGTAGATGTGGCTTATTTTACTACTACACTTGATACTGTACCATTAGGACTTCCCGGCTCCTTGACGGCAGTTGCCACGGTGAGTGTTTGTCTGGAAAAGAGCGAAAATATTGTGATGGGACATCTATTAATTGTCATGGTCTCACACTCAGTTGCATTATTGCTGACTAAAACGAAAACACAGCATTTAACCCAGAATAGACTTACTCGATATGAACAGGCTCTTTTAGCCTCTAATAATTTTACAATAAAACATATCAATGCATTGAATGTTTTTACTTTGACGCCTTTAACTGAACAACATGATAATTGGGAAGAATTTGACCATGATTGCCTAAATGTCACTGATTTATGCCCAAAGCCGAGCCCAATATGAAGGATGAACCACTGAATGAGCCTGATCATGTTTTTTTGTTGATGGTTCATGCCTGACAGTAAATAATGGCTCACTAAGAGCAGCATATGCTGTGTGCTCTATAAATTATGGGATTGAAGTTTCCTGGCTTCAGTCTCTTTACTCTGCGCAAGTTGTAGAGTTAATAGCCATTAAATGAACTTGCAGTCTGACTTCACAAATGAGAGTCACCATCTTTACTGAAAGCCAATATGGCCTTGGTGTAGTTCATGATTTTGGGCAATTATGATCACAACGAGGGTTTCTTATTTCCACAAGCACTCCAATACAAATTGGTAAAATGTGAAGTGCTTGCTTGAGGCTGTACAACTACCAAGTGAAACTGCTGTTGTCAAAAGTCCAGGATATCAAACATGAAATGGATACGTTGCCACGGGCAACATATACGCTAACTCAGTAGCCAGGCATTGTGCACTGCTAGCGTGCACATTTAATGGAGGTTTCACAAACAAATCTAAGGGAGAAAGTGCCTTTGTAATGATGATGGAAATAACAGACACCTGGGAGGAACTAAAAAGAGTATAATAAACTGTGTCTCAAGTAGAGCAAAATGGGTGGATTAGATCTGTTTGTACAAAGTACGCAAATTAAATTTGGATGTCAGCTGATAGAGGGCCAGTGTTACTTGCTAGCCTGTTGTTTCTATGACCAGATACTATTACGGGTACACACCGCTAGGAAGGGATGCCATGGTGAGAGTTTTCAGACAGAACTGGTTTAACCCTAGATTTTGAATTATTGCAGACTAGGATTGCAGAAGGTATATCACACACCAACAGCTGAATGTAGAAAGGAAAACACACGTTAGAAGCACACTTATAGGGAGATCATGTGGTTTCCTTAACAGCCTGCCGATGGATTTTATTAAGCTGCCTGTGCACAACGTGTCGAGGTATATCCTAGTGATTATCTGTGTATTCTCGAGATGAGTGGTAGCCTACCCAATAAGAAGATATGACAGTCTCACTGTAGCCAATCTGTTATTATGAGAGATCACACCAAGATTTCGGATGCCGGTTCATCTTGGGTCAGATAGAGGATAACACTTCAATAACAAAGTAAAGAATATGTTATGTACTATACTACAAATTGAACGAATCTACATTGCAGTTACAGACCGGAAGCGTCAGGCCTAGATAAACAGATGAAAACAACAATAAATTCCAGGTTGGCAAATGTTTGTGCTAATTCCACATTGAAATGGAGTGATGCATTTCCATTGGTACTCATGATTGAAGTATTCCAGATAGGAAGACAGGATTATCTCTACAAGAGATTCTGATGGAGAGAGCGAAGAGACTACGTGCTGTACCTGTGAATGTCCTTGTAAATCAGGTGTCAGCTGCTACTCAAGTCCCTCATCAAATACAATGCCACGACCTTGGTCCTGGTGACTGGGCCGCGATCAAGAACCATGTTTGAAAGACTTATCTTGAACCCAGATGGAAAGGCCTCTATCAAATCATACTGACAATGACCTCTGCTGTTAAATGTGCTGGAATCCTGAACTGGATTCATGCCTCACACACCAGGAGAGTGAGTAATCCAGAGGAAGCGTCCTTGGCATATGATACTGGGAAAAGAGCGCTAGTGATCGCAACACCAGTGTAGAGACCACCAAGACCTGCAGCACCAACACCAGTTGGAGTGCAAGTTGGAGTCCAAGCTGGAATGTAAGCTGAGGTACAAGGAGAAGAAAGGGATGAAGATCAACAACTGAAAGACAAGCTCAAGTACAAGAAATAACACATAGTCATATCGAGGTCTCACGTGAAAAAGTAGCAGAGACTGAACCACAATTCGAAAATATCTGTGAAACCGAACAAGGAGAGGACAAGTTCTTGGCAAAGAAAGAAGCTCTGAAACAAAAAGAATACATTGACAAGGTGAGAGGCCAAGAAGCAAAAGGGAAAGAGAGACTCAAGAAGAGCTTATCATTAGCTCAGATTCCAGAAACAATGTCTGAACCGAATGAGACAGAAGACAAAAGCTCTTTTTATCCAAATCATCAAGTTTTAAGAAGATCAAGACGAACTTGAGTACCTTGTTGGAGGTATTCTGCACCTGAATGGTCCTACTACGTGAATGCAGTACTGAATGTGACTTTGGAAGCTTTGTACGACATTAATCTTGATTTGTTAGAACTCCCTTGAAAGAAATAAAGACAGTGCTATTTGGGAGAAAACTTATTGAAAACAAACTGAGAAAGCTAAATGAATTTCGGGCAAATAAAATAACTCAGAATTGTCCATTAGACATTTATTATTTTAATTAATTGTTTGAAAGAAGACTAACCATGGTCTGAGAAGAAAGTTACAGAAGAAATAGGGATAACAATTTAGAAGGGCATGGAGTATTGTCTATTAGGGAACTTTTTTAATAAAGAAGACTTAGAAAAATAACCCTACTTACAGCTTTGAAGAAAGTCACATGCCAATCCTTTATAGCAAATTACCAAAGTACTTACTCGAGAACGATGTGCTGCATTAGTTATAAGTGTAAAAGTGTTATGTAGGTGATTTTTGCAATAACAGTAGTAATGATTCCAATAGTATTAGTTGTATTCAGTTCTCCCCTGACTTAAAACCTTCTAGTGCCAATGCCACAAATAAGTACACACAGAATTTTAGGGATAGCATTTTTACTAAAACATTTGCAAGTTACAAGCAAGATGAATACTCTACTAATGTATACTCTAGGCAAATTCAAGATTACACAAATGCTCTGGATGTTAAGGATTGTTATGTATGTGCTTACTAGTCAACTTCTTTTTCTGAAGAGGTGACCTATTACCACATCCCTTTGACCTATGCCATTTCCTGTAGAATTCTGTTTTAACTACTTTATAGACCAGAACATATTGAATATGTCTACTCAAGTTATGAATTAGTACCATCTAACGTGCCTTTAATAGAAAGCATGAATTTACACCTGCCATCATTAACAAAGTTACTGCTTGGTATTATTTCTCTCCGTATTGGCCTGTAGATAGTGTAAAAGCTTGCAAAAATAACTTCACTTACTTAATGCAACCTGCAGAAATGGCTTACATAATGGCTTTGGAGGAAAGGTTCATGAACATAATAAAGACAGCTGACAGAAAAGGAGAATTTTTAGAAAAATGTATGGCAAAAGGAAGAAAATGAATCAGAAAGAAAGTGGTTTATCCTAAACTCAGACTAGGTAGCAGACAAAGCAGACATTTTGTTTTTAGAAACAAAGAGCTTTGAAAAGGGCAGGACATGTGGGGATCAGTAGCTGCCATCATACATTTGAATTAATGGGAAGGTCATGGCAAATTTTACAGGGAAGCAAAAACGCAATCCCAGGCGTTAATTTCATTTGTGGACTGAATGTTTACCTCTTTTTACTTGCTGATTGAGAAGGAACCTACTATGTAGGCATACTAATTACAAAAATGTACCATGTTACAAGCTTAAACGCATTAGCATTAGTAGCCTCACAGAGAAAGAAATGCAACACAGAGACAGGAGCTGCCTTAGTGGGAGACATATTTGGAGTAGTGATACCACCAAGGGGAATCATACCAAATGATGGAAAGATCCGAAAGCTGGCTACCATAGTAGATAAAATGGAAACAAGCACATCAGGTGTTAGGGTTTGTTCGATACAAAGAGCTTGCCCTCTCTCATTGCATTAGTAGAGCCAGAAGATTGTATGCACTGTTAATCCCTCTCTCTATATATACATTATGACATGACTGATACACAAAGGTAATACGATATTATTTGTGAGTTTGCTTTTGCTTTTGGCTTTCAAGTAATAGGTATTGTTTTTGCCAAGGTGTGTTTATTCCTATCCAGGCGTTTGCTGACTGTTTGTATAATTCTGTAAAGCCTTGTTTGCTCAGTTCTGGGCGTTCAAGAGAATCCTTGTTTGCATACATAATGAAGTGCTGCACGTTTCTCAACAAACATCCTTTCAACGTGCAGCACGTAGGAGCCCCACCTGCCTCCGTCGATAAAAGAACCCCCGGAGCGCTCATAGTTGCTTGTGCTCGTCAGAGGTAATCCCGCTTACCTGAAGATCCTGCCTCAGCATTTCCTCCGCGTCCTCATCCTCATTCGGCTGCAAGACATCTTCCTGCTTTTGACTCCCGGTCCAGCCCCGACTCCGTCCCCCTCATTTCCGGCACTCCAGCTTCCGTTTTCCCCGCAGTGCGGAACAACCTGCCAAGAGAAAAGAAAAACAAACAGTAAGGTTAGCGCACTAACGCAGCATCACCAATACAAGTAAGTGTCAAGACTTTGGGTAAAGGATATCTGTAGAAATTCTTAAAAGGCATAGGCACAGACTATTTACTTGGAGATCTTGGTGCATAAAGACTCTTGTTCCAAAGACTAATTTTCTTGGATTATTATTTGAATTGAAACATTGTGTTGCTGGGATCTTTTCCTTCACGTGAATTCTTGCAAAGACTCAGAAGTTAACTTGTTATAAATACACGCTGTGAATATAACAGATAAATGTGTTTATAACCATTGGACCATTACTAAGAAACAATCTAACAGTGAGTGGAAATACAGGTTCATCTGCTCTTGTAAATGTTGTGAAACATACATTGTGATATATATATATATATTAAGTGCAGTTGTTTTGTTTTAAGGCAGAAAATCGCTTTCTTCGCAAGACAGTTTAATCTAGTGCACAGAACAACCAGAATCAGACAGGTTTTTGATGAATCATGCGGGCACATGCATCAAGGGTTTTTGCATTCACAAACGGTGCAAATCGCAAAATTCGGCCGTTTGCGAATGCAAATCCCTTTTTTGGGATGCATTAAGGTTTTTGCTTTTTTCGCAATTTAAGAAATCGCAATTTATTTGCGATTTCTTAAATTGCGATTGCATTTAAGAAATCGCAATTTTTCAATTTCTTAAATGCAATGCATGATTTTTTTAAATTGCGAAATCGCAAATAGGAAAAGGTAAATTACCATGAAGTTAACCTTCATGGTAATTTGCAAAAACTTTCAAAAACTTTCAAAAGTGCGTTTTTGAAAGTTTCATTTTACACATAAACACATGCCCTTGTACTTAAAGGTCCATTTCAGGGGTGCGGGGGGGGGGGTCTTTGGACCCCCCTGCACCCTTGAAATTGCATTCTCATTTTGCAATTCCTTAATTGCAAATCGCAAAATGAGAATGCCATCACATTCCGATGGGCCTCTAGGTCCACAGGAATCAATGGAAAGGGATTCCTTAATTGCGATTCGCAAATTGTGAATCACAATTAAGGAAAATTAAGAAATCGGAAAAAAATGCGATTTCTTAATGCATAGCCGTTTGCAAATTCTTAATTGCGATTCCTTAATTTTCGCAATTAAGAATTCGCAAACGGGAATGATGCATGTGGCTGATGATGTGTTGAGACTATTCTTAGTTTAAGAGAGCTAACAAAGACACAATAGAAAAGAACAGTAATGTTATGTTTGTATTTATGTTTTTGTTTGGTTCAACAGCCAGTTATCTGCACACCTCCAGTTGAAGCAAGCTAAGGAGCAGTGTTTATCTCTCTTTTATTATTTTATCCACTTCCCCCTTCCCTTGAGCTTCTTTTCGTTGCGCACTGCTTCTCAGGTTAGTGCAGCAGGATCAGGGGCATAAGGGTGGGTATGAACTGTCTTCAGCTTCCCAACAGAACCAACTGGATATTCAAGTGAGTCGGATCTTGACAGAAGCACAAGCCTAATCCACACAGGTTCTGTTGGAAAGATGAATACAGTGGACGAAATGGACGCTGCCAATTTGGCACAGGCTTTAAATAAGGATCTGGTAGAAAATAAATCTGTGACAATACTTTTACAGCAAATGCAAACTGAATTGGAGAAATTAAAGTTGGAAAATGCTGCTTTAAAACAGGATTTAGTACGATACAGACCTCGGGAAAACTTATGGGGAACAACTTTTACACCTTTGTATAAGGATTCATCTGAAACAGGTGCGAGGCCTAGAATAACCACTCCAAATTCCTCCCCAGTCGAGTTAACTGTTAATGTCCCTAATGTGGTGCCCTTAGCTGCTCCCGAATGTTTCCATGGAGATAGTAACACATTGGATGTTTTCCTAAATCAGTGTCAATTACATTTTGTTTGTAAGCCACAACAATTTCCCCTTAGATGCTACTAAGGTGGCTTTTGTACTTTCTTATTTAGGAGGCACAGCAGCAAATTGGTCTATCCCCTATGTTGATAGAGATGACCCGATGCTTCATAATGGGAATCTATTTAAGAGAACAATGACTCGTTTATTTGCTAAACATACTTATATGCAGGCAAGTGATAACAAATATTAAACCTCAAACAAGGGAAAAAAGATCTGTTAACTTCCCTTACTAATTTCAACCGTCTACTAACCGAAACACACTTGCCAGAAGAGAAAGGTGTCTCTCTCTTTTATAAAGGATTGAGAGATGACTTAAAAGACGCCCTAGCACATATAGTGGATTTACCAGAGGAGATATCATCTAAACACCTTGCCTGTCACTGTGGATGAATCCCTTCTCCCAACTGTAACTGAAAGGTTAACACATTTGCTTGAAATTCAAGAAAAGGCGACAAAAACATCTGACTGTGTTAAAAAAACGCATGAAGAAACAAGCAGATAAGCATAGAACCGAAGCTCCACTCTATCGCATTGGAGATAAAGTTTGGCTTTCCACAAAGAATCTAAACATAGAAGGGCCTAGAAAGTTACAACCACGGTACATTGGACCTTTTTGTGTTACAGCAGTAATCAACCCAGTAACTGTAAAATTAGATCTCTCAGATGAGTATGCAGTACATCCCACATTTCATGTATCATTGCTTAAACCTTATAACCCTCATACTCGATCTAAACCCCCACCTTCACCCATCCCTATTAACGGACATCTTGAATACGAAGTTCGTAGCATTTTAGATGCTAAACGGATTTCTGGACATGTGTTTTATTTAGTAGCCTGGAAGGGATATGATGACACAGAAATTTCGTGGGAGCCAGCTTCCTTTGTACATGCCCCATAGTTACTTAGATTGTTTTACTTATTTGTGAGTTTGCTTTTGCTTTTGGCTTTCAAGTAATAGGTATTGTTTTTGCCAAGGTGTGTTTATTCCTTTCCAGGCATTTGCTGACAGTATCATTCTGTAAAGCCTTGTTTGCTCAGTTCTGGGCGTTCAAGAGAATCATTGTTTGCATAAATAATGAAGTGCTGCACGTTTCTCAACGAACATCCTTTCAACGTGCAGCGCGTAGGAGCCCCACCCACCTCTTTCGATAAAAGCATTCCCGGAGCGCTCATAGTTGCTTGTGCTCGTCAGAGGAAATCCCGCTTACCTGAAGATCCTGCCTGAGCATTTCCTCCGCGTCCTCATCCTCATTTGGCTGCAAGACATCTTCCTGCTTTTGACTCCCGGTCCAGCGCCGACTCCGTCCCCCTCATTTCCGGCACTCCAGCTTCCGTTTTCCCCCCAGTTTGGAACAACCTGCCAAGAGAAAAGAAAAACAAACAGTAAGGTTAATGCGCTAACGCAGCATCACCAATACAAGTAAGTGTCAAGACTTTGGGTAAAGGATATCTGCAGACATTCTTAAAAGGCATAGGCACAGACTATTTACTTAGAATTCTTGGTGCATAAAGACTCTTGTTCCAAAGACTAATTTTCTTGGATTATTATTTGAATTGAAACATTGTGTTGCTGGGATCTTTCGCTTCACATGAATTCTTCCAAAGACTTAGAAGTTAACTTGTTATAAATACACGCTGTGAATATAACAGATAAATGTGTTTATAACCATTGGACCATTACTAAGAAACAATCTAACAGTGAGTGGAAATACAGGTTCATCTGCTCTTGTAAATGTTGTGAAACATACATTGTGATATATATATATATATATTAAGTGCAGTTGTTTTAAGGCAGAAAATTGCTTTCTTCGCAAGACAGTTTAATCTGGTGAACAGAAGGACCAGAATCAGCGAGGTATTTGATGAATCATGATGTGTTGAGACTATTCTTAGTTTAAGAGAGCTAACAAAGACACAATAGAAAAGAACAGTAATGTTATGTTTGTATTTATGTTTTTGTTAGGTTCAACCGCTAGTTATCTGCACACCTCCAGTTGAAGCAAGCTAAGAAGCTGTGTTTATTATTATTATTATTATTATTATTATTATTTATTTTTATAAAGCGCGTAGTCACCCGGAGGTATCCCAGTGCTTAAAAATCCTATCTCCTAAGTACAGTGGGACAAGGGAAAGAGAGAAGGAAAAAAGGAAGGGGGGCGTATTTTATCCACTTCCCTCTTCCCTTGAGCTTCTTTTCGTTGTGCACTGCTTCTCAGGTCAGTGCAGCAGGATCAGGGGCTTAAGGGTGGGTACGAACTGTCTTCAGCTTCCCAACAGAACCAACTGGATATTCAGGTGAGTCGGATCTTGACATCAGGACTGTGACTCCAAATTAATATTGCATTAATTGCTATAAGGTCTATGGTGTTACAAGACCATCTTTCTTTAGACATTCTACTCACAGAAAAGGGAGGGGTCTGCCACATGCTGAAATAAATGCATTGCTGTTTGTTTCTACTAGACGAAAGTAGGCAAATAGAAAACTATGCCCTTAGTTCCCGAATCTGAATTACATGATTTGAAAGCACCAGGTTTATATGAAAAGTTTGGAAAAGGTTTGAGCACAATCAAAAATTGTTTTTTGACAGCTGGAAGGGGTATAAACAATGCCATACTAATGTCAATACTGATAATATTGATTTACTTAATTTTCCTTTACATCTTATTTTTGAGTTCTAAATATTTCATAATCAAAATATGAGACACATCAGAAGACAAACGTGCTTTCTAAGACTTAAATTTGTGTGTGAAACCAAATTGTGCAATGATTAGAATCATCAAAAGGGAGAGGTTTGGAAGAAATTGATCAAAACTACACTTTTAAAATGTGTGTTAAGCTGCTGCAGGAATGTTTTCACCGATAAATGGCATGCAGATAAAATGTGCCCACATTGTAATGTGATAGAAATCCTTCTAATGTATATCTAAAACATGCACAAATAGTTTATTAATAACTAATAATGTAGGGAAAAGATACTTATTGTAGAAAATGAGGTAAAGTATTTTAAAAATGTTTGTACCAAGCTATCATTGTTAAACTTGCACAATTTATTTAAGCCTCAAAAATTATTAATTGCAACTGATGCTAATACTCATAGCTTACTACATTTTAATGTAGAACATTTGCCTAGCACCAGCATCATGTTTAGAAATTTTCTGACTACTATAATGAGTTTCACTCAACCCTCTCACCCTATATTAGGTAATTTACCTAAATACAATGATACTTGCTGTTTGTTATATTACATTATAATTTAGATATTTTATATATTCTTCATCAGAATACATTACTTGTTTGACTCCACTTTCCTGAACAGGCCTTTATTTTCATGCTGAAACACCCAAAGCATCCTTTAGCTTAGGTAAGAAGGTTGTCATGAGAACTTTCCTCCATGTAATAATCTTTGCAACGGTGGTATACTAATGTACCAGTGTGAGTGTTTACCATGGGAATTGGGAGAAGAGAAATCGGAAGCTTGACAACACCATTGGATGAGCAGATACCATTGGTTCAGAAGAATCAATGCCTAGTATTGTTTGCTACAATATTGCTCAATTTTACGTTAGAGCGTAACTGATCAGGACACAATGTCCAAACATTCAAAACAGTCGGCTACACTGGATAACTATTTGGTAAAGGTAGTTAATAAAATCAATAACGAGAGGAGGAAATCCTTGGGGCGTGGGACTTCACCCCCGCCTGTGGCACAACTATCTCCCGCTGTGGCTGTGGTTGATGATTTAATCCCTGTTTTTGCCTGTGTCCCAGAAGCAGTACTACCAGATGTATCCACCCAAGTAGCTGTAGCAGAGCCATTGGAAGTATCCCTGGAGGTATCAACTGTGAATATAGAGCCGTGTCTCACAGTGCTTAATGATGATCTTTTATTGGACGCCCCTATTGACAGTCCTGAGCGTCCCATGAAGATCAGGAGAGAAGTAAGGGCCTGTAGAAAAGTGCAACTAAAATATGGGGCATCCAATATACGGGAAAAAACTGCTCTTAAACCTAAGAAGACTGTCTGTAACAAGGGAACTTCAATGGAGAATTGTGCTGCCAATTTGAATTCTGAGCTACTCAACTTGTTGGCTAATCTTATTGAGGATAAGTTTGTAAGTATTGTCAAACCTCTGGTAGATAAAATAGATCTAATCTCTGCCGAAGTCACAAGGGTGGGCAATCTTTTAATAGCTCATAATGTCAATACTGATAACATTGCTCGTCCTAGCTCTAGTGACAGGAGCGCCTCAATCATTAATGTTGGATTGAGGCAGCAAGGTGATACATTAGCTACTGAAGGGGGGCCCACAACTAGCAATGCTGGATCAAGCCAGCAAGGGGTTTTATTGGGTGTAAGTAAGGTTGTTACATCAATTACTAGGGTGGATCAGCATAAGAGGGTGGCTACAGCTCCGCTAGGGACCCTGAATAAAAGGGCTAAGCCCGCCACTGTACTAGTTGATAAAAGTAAGAAGGCCACAGTGGCTCCAGCTAGTAAGAAGGAATTACCAGTCTACAGGGGTAGTTATATAAACCTTCCTCCTGACTGTGCACCCTTTACGGTGGTTCTTACCAATGTGCCACCCCTAGCTCCCAACCCTTTATCATCTTACAGTGAAACCCATGATTCCTTAAAAAAGAAAACTGTTTCCTGGTTACATAAGCAGTGTGGGTTTCCGCTAAATTAATTCGACCAAATACTTAGTACCAGGAGGGTTAACTGGATTGGCAACTCTAAGAAAGTGTTCAGGGGTGGTTGTATAATTATCAACTTCAAACACGCACAACACGTGGTAACTGTTTTACTTAGAGCTGCCTCACTAAATCCTGATGCAGACAAAGTACATGTTCATCCTTTGGGGTACTTCTATGACCACCTGAATAAAGTACCGCAGGTTGCTACCAGGGGTAGACCCATTTTCCCTATCCTTCAACCGACCTTTGAGGTTCCAACTTTTAATAGCTTTCAAGCTTTAAGCTCTTTGGACATGAATGATTGACAGCCAAAGGTTCAGGGGCATAGTTTAGCTAAGGGGGGGGGGGGGGGGGGTTAATAACGAATCCTGTTGGGGTGCAACTGAAACCAGGGTAAACACGAATGTGGCTCTGATCACTACTATCAACAGTAATCGAGAATTAGTGCCCATCCCTAGCCTGGATGTGTCAGTTAGGACAGATTCAGGGACCAGTCTAAAAGCTCCCGAATTGGTGACATTCGATTCGATCTATAACTGTTCTACGCCCAATAGAGTTGGTATAGTTGAAGGCAGCCCGGATCTGAATGGGGACAAGGCATCTAATACTTGGACCAGTTCATCTAATAGCAATGTTAAGAGGCGGACTTCCATGGTGAGCTGGAATGTCTCAGGGTGGGCCTCTAAGGAAAAGAACCCGGGTTGGGCAGATTTAGTTAGGTCCTAATGATCCAGACAATTAAACTAAAATACACTTGTTATGTACATAAGAAGTGACAAATCGGCGATAATGTTTTTAAATTTATTAATCATCTAATTTTTATACTGTTTTATGTTTTGTTACAGCAAGAAAAGAGTTAAAACTGTCATTTAATTATTCTCTTGTTCTTAAAGTGGGATACATTGCAAATGGTTTTAAGTAATTGTGCAATAAATACATTTGTGACTTTGAGTGCAGACCAAACGCGACCACATACCTTTTTTTGTTAGAATCTTTTTCCTTGGACTGTTATTTTGTCCTGAAAACTCCCAATTCTTATTACCTTGAATAGACCAGCATCTGTTGCATCTATGGATCTTGATTTTAAGGAGGAGAGGTTGGAAACCTACACATTGAAACAACTCAAGTATCTCTGCAAGAAATTTAAAGTTGCTACACCAGGCATCTCTAAAAAGGATGACTACCAAAAGGCACTGAGGACCTAGGTAGAAGCAAGAAATGCCCCTGATCTTGTGGTGGGGCCAGTAGGGGATGCAGATGGGCAACTGGATAGGCCAGTGTTTCCAGTCAGGGGAGCGGTACCATCCCCCCCTGGCAGCAGTATCTCTACCAAAGACCTGTCCCCCAGAGAGTTAGAAGACAGGGAGAGAAATAGAGTACACAAGCTGGAAATGGCTAAGCTTAAGATGGAGAGTCAGAGGGAAGCAGAGAATAACAGGTTGTCCTTGGAAAGAGAGAGAATGAGAATGGAACATAAGAGGATGTTGATGGAGTTAGAGTTCAAGGCCAAGGGCTTAGAAAGCAATCCCTCTGGTGGCAGCGCACCATCTGTGCCTTCAGAAGGCAGGGTATATGTTCCCAAGGATGTCATCAAGGATTTCCATAAAAGTGAAGATATTGGGCAGTAGTTTGCAGCCAATGAAATAGCTATGTTGGCCCACAGGGCCGCTGAGAAGGATTGGGGATCTGGTTTGTGGGGCCGCTTTGGGACTGAGGGGAGGGATACTTTGTTAGACCTGCCCAGTGAGAATAGAATGTTTTATTCTCACCTGAAGAAAGCCCTGATGACAAGGTATGGTTTTACCCCAGAACTCTATAGACGGAGGTTCAGAAATTGTAAAAAACTGGAAGAAACCACTTGGGTAGAATATCTTTCTTTCTTTTGCAGAGCTATGGATCGTTTGGGGGAGGGGTAGCAATGCGGATAATTTTCAAGCGCCCTATGATTTTATTCCCAGGGAGCACTTGTCTGCTAAATATTTTCCCGAGCTACGCCAGCACCTTATTGATAGCACGTTAACTAACCCTAGGAAGCTTGCTGAGGAGGCGGACCGCTGGGTCAGTACCAGGGTCCACAAGGGTCTTATGGGAGACTCCGTCAAAGGTGGGCAGGGTCCCCAGCAGAAGAGTTTGGGGGGACAGGGGTAAACGGAGGGAGTTCCAGAATGGACCCGAAAGAAATTCGCAATTGAACCAAGGTAAGGGTTTCCAGCCTCCCCCTGAGAAGTCAGGACCCCCAACAGGTAAACCTGTTCATAGGGGGCCTGTTACCTGCTTTCAGTGTCGGCAGGTGAGACTTTGTTGGTATGATCCCCAGTGTCCCCAAAAGGGTCAGTATGTGCCACCCCATGCACCCCCTGTCAGATGGCCAGTGTAGCCCTGGGTGGGGAAGAGATGGGTGCCCAAGGTGGGTGGGGTCCCGCAGAAATGACCCTTGTCTCATTAGTAGACTTCGAGATGGTCCCTAAAACTCAGCTGCCTGATGACACTATGAAGTACAGGCAGTGGGTGACCATTAATGGCCATAGAGTGGAGGCTCTGAGAGACACCGGAGCCAGTGTGACAGCTGTCAATTGTCACTTGGTGTCTGAAGGGCAGGTGGTCCCCAATGCATTCTTCCCAGTTGTTGCCGCTGACAACACAGAGAGCCATTGCAAGGAGACTCAAGTTCCCTTTGAGTGGGGGGGTCCTTTGTTACTCTTCAAGTAGCTGTGAGGCCATCCATGCCTGTTGAATGTCTGTTAGGCAATGATTTGGAAATCTCCCCTTGGGCTAAGGTGGAGAAGAAGGCACATTTAGAGATGTAAGGTCTGCCTTAGTGGGCGTGTGTGACCACTCGGTCTATGGCTGCTAAGGGTGTTCAAGAGACCCTGGAGCCTGAAAGTATGGCCCAGGAACCTGCCTTAAAGAGAAGAGGTAGAGGGAGCGGGAATCCAGCTCCCATTGTTCCCACGGTCCAGGAGGAGGTAGACCTTGAGGGGGATGCCCTGGAACCTACAGGGGAGCACATTTCGGAACTGGGGAACCTACCTGAGCTGTCCCATTGGCAGCAAGAAGGGGGACCCTCCAGGGAGGAATTTTGTGAAGAGCAGAAGAAGTGCCCTTCTCTTGTGGGCTTGAGGTAACAGGCCACAAACCAGGCAGCAGGTGATCAGTCTGGATCATATTGGATCTACTGGAAGAAGGGTCTCCTGTATAGCGAGCCCAAGGTTACTGCGCCTGGGTCAGCCCATGTGCAGGTGATACACCAGTGCTTCAGAGCCTTCCTACTGGGTTTGGCTCATGACGTTAGTTTAGCTGGTCATCTGGGGCAGAACAATGCCTTTGAAAGGCTCGTCTCCCACTTTTATTGACCCAGATGCGTAAGAGTTCAGATACTCATTGTAAAACTTGTCAAACTTGCCAGGCAAGTGGGAAAAGTGGAAGGAAGCACAAGGCTATTCTCCAACCTTTCCCGGTAGTCAGTACCCCCTTTGAACGGGTGCACATTGACATTGTGGGGCCATTGGACCCTAAGACAGCCATGGGTAACAGGTTTATCCTTTTCTTGGTGGACCATGCTACCCGGTACCCGGAAGCCATTCCGTTCAGGACAGTGACAGCCCCTGTGGTAGGATGTACACTGGTGGGGATTTTCTCTCGTGTGGGGTTCCCCTGAGAGGTGGTGTCTGACTGAGGTACAAACTTCATTTCCACTTATATGAAGTCTCTGTGGAAGGAGTGTGGTGTTACCTATAAGTTCACCACTACTTGCCACCTACAAGGTATTGGGCTGGTTGAGAGATTCAATCGGACCCTTAAAGACATGATCATGGGTCTTGAGGAACTAATGAGGTGTAAGTGGGATGTCTTCTTGCCATACCTTCTGTTTACTTACCGTGAGATGCCACAAAAGTACCTAGGGTTCAGCCCCTTTGAACTGTTGTATGGACACCCGGTAAGAGGACCTTTGAATCAGGTCAAGGAAGGCTTGGAGCAATCTCCCAGGAAACCTCCCCAGGATGTATACAGTTACATGCTGGCCTTCAGGAACCATACTCAGCGATTCAGAGATCTCTCTCAGGCAAATCTGGAAGCCAGCCAGGAAGAGATGAAGCGGTGGTACGATCAGAACGCTACTCTGATTGAACTTCAGCCTGGACAGAAAGTTTGGGTCATGGCCCCTGTGGAGCATTGTGCGCTCCAGGACAGGTGGACCGGTCCATTTGAGGTGGTGGAGCGCAAGAGTGATGTCACCTACCTGGTGAACTTGCAGTCTCCCAGGAACCCTTTGAGGGTCTTGCATGTTAACTGCCTAAAGCCCCACTTAGAAAGGTCCGAGTGGGCATGCTCCTAGCGACAGATGATGGAATGGAGGACGAGACAGAGCCTCTTCCTGATCTCCTGTCTGCAACAGAGCAAGATGGGTCAGCGGATGGGGTCAGCCTCTCCGCCACACTGACCCTTGATCAGCAGCAAGATTGTGGCCAACTGTTGGGGCAATTCTCCGATCTATTTTCCTTGGTTCCTGGTGTCACAGAGTGGTGCCTCCATGATGTGGACACTGGAGACAGTCCTCCTGTGAAGCACAAGGCTTAAAGAATGACTGAGAAGGTCAGAGCTTACATTAAGGAGGAAGTCTCCAAAATGCTTGCCTTTGGTCTGATTGAGTCCTCTAGCAGTCCTTGTGCCAGCCCAGTGGCTTTGGTCCCAAAGGCTGCAGCGCCTGGTGCCACACCTAAACTCCGGTTCTGTGTGGACTACCGAGGGCTCAATTCATTCACCAGCACCAACGCGCACCCCATACTTAGAGTTGATGAGCTTATTGATCGGTGAGGGGGTGTATGGTACCTCAGCACGATCGATTTGACGCCTGGGTATTGGCAGAGCGCCTTGACTGATGGGGCCAAAGAGAGGTCAGCATTCTCCACAGCAGATGGACACTACCAATTCTGGGGTATGCCCTTTGGGATGAAGAACAACCCTGCCACCTTTCAGAGGTTGGTTATCCAGGTGTTAGCTGGACCGGAGGATTTCAGTGCCGCCTACCTGGATGACATTGCAGTGTTCAGCGCCAATTGGGAAGAACATCTGCACCACATCTGGGAAGTGTTGGTGGCACTGCGCATGGCAGGCCTCACGATCAAGGCGAGTAAGTGCCAGATCGGGCAGGGTTCCGTGGTGTACTTGGGTCACCAGGAAGAGAGTGGCCAGGTGGCATCCCTACAACACAAGATTGATACCATCTTGGCATGGGAACCCCCAAAGCCTCAGACACAGTTTAGAGCCTTTTTAGGACTCACGGGGTATTACAGGAGGTTTGTCATGAGGTATGGCAACATTGTTGCACCCTTGACTGAGCTGACTTCCAGGAAGCAGCCCAAGAAAGTGAACTGGACTGACACCTGTCAGAAGGCTTTTGACGCACTGAAGACTGCCATGTGCACAGCACCCTTGCTTCAGGTGCCCAACTTCTCAAAAGAATTAATTGTTCAGACAGACGCTTCAGAGCATGGTGTGGGGGCTGTTCTATCACAGATTAATGAAGAAGGCCTAGACCAACCTGTAGACTTCATCATTAGGAGGTTACTTCCATGGGAACAGAGGTGGAGTGCAATTGAGCGTGAGGCACCTGCTGTGTTCTGTGCACTGAAGAAGTTGAGGCCATACTTGTTTGGGACTCACTTCTTGTTTCAGATGGACCACAGGCCCATCAGATGGTTAATGCAGATGAGGGGTGAGAACCCAAAGTTGTTGAGGTGGTCCATTTCCGTAAAGGGTATTGACTTTACGGTAGAACCCCACCCTGGTACAGAACACACCAATGCTGATGGTCTGTCCAGATTTTTTCGTCTTAGTGAAGAGAACTCCCAAGGGGAAGCATAGTTCACCCCAAATTTCAGCTGGAGGGGACACGTGTTAGGCCTGACATCATTGGTGTGAGTCTCCCTTCCATTTTTTACTGATTGCCTCCTCTGTTTTGAGATGTTCTTGCTGGTTATATGCTTTGGGCACTGTGCCACTGCTATTCAGTGCCACAGTGCAAGTGCTCCTATGTTAAATTAATATTTTGAATAGTGATTCCATGATTGGGTTATTAGATTTACTTGTCAGACCCGAGTACAGTGCACCATGTGTGCCCAGGGATTGTAAATCAAATGCTGCTGGTGGGCTTGCAACACTGGTTGTGCCACCCACCGAAGCAGCTTGTGAAGTGTGTCTCAGGCCTGCCATTGCAAGGCCTGTGGGCAGTCTAGTACTGCCATGTCGACATGGTAAGTGCACCGACTTGCCAATCACTAAACCTTCCCTTTGCTTTATATCAGACACCCCTATGGTAGGCCCAAGACAGGGTGCATTGTAAGTATAAGGTAGGACATGCCCTGGTGTGTGTAGTGTACCCTAATAGTGAATTACAGTCACTTTCATTTTTCACTATTGCAAGGTTACCTGTTCTTCATAGGCCAGAATGGGCAGTTAGATTGTTACATTCTTATAATCCTAACTGACTCAGGGAACATGTAAGAAATTCGAATTTAGTATGCCTGAACTCAGAATGTTAAAATACATATTTTAGGAAAGTTGTTCTTAACATTCTGTGTTTGAAAATACCACTTTTAGAAAGTAGGCATTTTCTTGCCTAACTGTCCAGGCCTGCCTCAGCTAGGTTGTGTATTCCTTGTCTGGAGTTTTGAGTGGCAAGGCTGGGGGATTCCAGGAGGCAGGCTTGGGCAGCCCAGTGGTGAATAGAGAGATCTGCATCTAGATGGGAGGGAGGAGTTGCACATGGGACCTGAATAGGGCTGCGCCTTCCGTCTGCAATGCTGACTCCACCTCCTGTGGTGGGTCTGATGTCTCTGCCCTGCACTGTGAAAGGAGAGAAGGAATCATGTCAACAAAGTTCTCCAGAGCTGTGCCTTCCCTCCCCTGTTCTGGCTCCACCTCCTGAGGGGCGGCTGATGTCTCTGCCCTGCACTGTGAAAAGGAGAAAGGAGGCATATAAACAAAGTGCTTAAGAACTGGTTTGGACTTGGCAGGGGCCTCTCTGCCTCCAGAGAACAAACAATTTGAACCAATGAAGCTGCATGAGTTGAACTGCCCCTCTGCCAGTGTGCTGTTTGCTGGGTTGGCCTGCAGTGGTTTCTTTATTGTCAAGGGAAAGGAGAAGGAACTTTTTAAAGGACTTTCATCACCTACAGAATATTCTCCAAGGGCTTGAACTGCGCTAGCCTCCTGCCGAAGTCTCAGGGACAAAAGACTTCACTACCAGCTCCCCCTGTGAATTTCCTTGCCACAAATTCTATCTACAGACATTTGTGTGTCGCTGGGAGCTGGAAGTGCGACGCATCGAGAGGAAGCTTGTCGCCGCAGCAGCTGAGATCGTCGCATCGCTGGAGAAGCGTGCCTTCACCACATCTCCCTGGAAGCGTGTCTTCGTCAAAACTGCCTGCTGTCGCATCACTGTAGAAGGGTGACGCCATCGAGAGAGTCCCCATCGCATGACCGGAGAAGCATGTCGCAGGGCCTGTCGCGGCTCCAAAGTACAGAGTAGTTGCAAGGCTACCAGGGCGCCTATGCATCCTCATCGCAGCGTCATCGCATCGTCGCATTAAGGGCACCATCTGATCACATCGCAACCGGATCATCGCATCGCAGCAAGGCGCCATCTAGCGCATCGCAACGGGCCCGCAGACCAAGAAACTACACATCAACCCCGCACTGGTAAGGATCACGACGCATCCCCTACTCTGCGCAAGCATTGAGGCACGACGCATAACGGAAAGATGCATCTCCCCTCTTGCGAGCCTTTTGTTCTCTTTGTGTTACGCATCCAGGTACTTTGTTGAGAACTGTGTTGTATGTATCATCAACTTGAACTAAGTAACATATATCATCTTTAAATCAACTTTAAGTGTAGTATTGTGGATTTTTGTCATTTGTGTTCTTGTGTTAAGTCTATATAAAGAATACTTATATTTATAAAGCCTGTGTTGTGTCCATCTGTAGTGTTTTCACTGTATTACTGTGTATATTCACAAATGCTTAACACACTGCGTCTGAGATAAGCCTGTCTGCTCGTGCCAAGCTATCAAGGGGGTGAGCAGGGGTTATCTTGGAGTGTTATCCCGTCATCCTGACTTAGAAGTAAGGGTCCCTATTTGGATAAAGGTGAATACCATTGCCAACTAGAGACCCCCAGATCTAACATTTGCCCAAAAACGTAATGGTTCTCTCAGTACTGACGTTGTTAGAGAATTCAACCACCAGCCACTTAGAGAATACATCAACTACGACAATGCAAAGCTGTCCTTCTCATGCAGCTCCCCCATAGGGCCAATGAAGTCAAGGCAGATGCTATGCCTGGGCAAGCCTGGGTTCTGAATGTGTGCAGCATTGTACTTGAAACCTACTTAAAGTCATTTTTTGCCTTCTTTACATACTGTGCGACTTTCTACCCACTCTACTACTTGAGCATCTATGCCCGGCCACCAGAAGTGGTTCTTGAGGTGGTGTTGTGTGGGGTCTGACTGAGATGGCCTTCGTGGGCTAAGGCCAAGAGCTTTCTTCTGATACCAAAGGGGGGAATTAATTTCTCTCCTTTGAACAAAGACATTGTTGTTGTCAAGGAAAGTTCATCAAGAACCTTGACGTAGGGTCGGACTGGGACCGGGAGACAACTTTCCCTCCAAAAATAAAACTTCAAAAGTTTGGTGAATTCTTGTGCGGTGTGGTCATCCCTCATTTCACGCTCCCAAACACTGGCATCAAAGACACCCTTTCCTGCAAATACAGCATCCTCAATGGAAGCTACCACGTCATTGTCACATCCAGAGGTGCAAGGATCAAGGACAGTCCGCCAGTCGAGTGACATTCTAGAGAGGCAGTGGGCCTGAACAATCTTCCACCCCTGAATGTATTCAACCTGGTATTGAAACTATTGGCGTTTGGATGCTAGTTTGGCAACCCTGGCAGACCCTTCCTCAATTTCACCAGGGAAAAGAACTTTGACTAGGAGCTTGTGGTCCGTTCTCAGGAGAAATTGTGTGTCCCACAGATACATTAGAAAATATTCCACAGCCCAGGATGGAGCCAATGCCTCGCGTGATGACTGGGTAGTTTTTCTCGACATCAGTCAATGTTCTGGAGGCAAAGGCTACAGTATGCTCAGACCCACATTTCGACTGTGACAACATAGCCCCCATACCTGTAACGCGCTAGCACCAACTGGTAAATTAGACTTAATATTAACATCAAAGGGGGCTAGTACATTGGCTTCACAAATTTCTTTTTTGATAGAATTGAAAAATTTCTGTTGCTGGGTACCCCACGAGAAGCTCACTCACCACTTGAATAAAGAACGCATACAGGATGTTTTGCCTGAGAAGTTCTTAACAAATTTTGATAGTACTCAATTAGTCCCATGAAAGAACGTAACTGGTCTTTGTCAGTGTGGTGAGGTACCAGACTGATTGCATTGCATAAGTCTCTCTTAGGTTTCACACCAGAAACATTGATGGTGTAGCCTAAGTAGTCAATTTGGTCGACTAAGAACTTGTACTTTTCATTGCGGAGAGTGAGGCCTGCAGCGGACAATTCGTCAAGGACAACCTTGAGAGTAGCATTGTGTTGCTCTACTGACTGACCGTATACCATATATCGTCCTGGGAATATATGGTATTCCCGACCCTCTCGAAAATGCTGGTAACCATCCTTTGGAAGAAACTGGCTGCCGAGTTGAGGCAAAAGGGGAGGCGTGTAAATTGGTAAGTGCCCTCAGGGGTAATAAAGGCAAGGAGATGTTTGGAATATTTGTGCAGATTTATTTGGTGGTATGCACTTCTGAGGTCGAGTTTGGAGAAAACTTTGGCGCCACTCACAGTGGTGACCAACTCTGTGATGTTTGGGAGGGGAAATGTGTCAGCAAGTACGAACTGATTCAGAGACCTCAAGTCAACACAGAAGTGGAGCTTGCCTTCGGTCTACTCGGTGATAACAATGGGCGAAATCCATGGAGAAGCTTCTATGGGCTCGATGACCCCCACTGTAAGCATGTCATGGATGAGCCCCTTAACCTCCTCTTTTACTACTGTGGGCACACGCCTAACTTTGTGCTAAATGGGAACGGAGCCCTTCTTAATTAAGATACAATGAGAATAGCCTTTGAGTTGGCCAAGCTCCTCTCTAAAGATACTGCTGGTTTCTGTGACAATTTTATCTAGGCCCTCATCCTCAATGACCACGACCTGTGTGGGTGCTCGGGGATTGACAATGATCCAAAGATCGCACTGGTGCTGGTACATGTTCAGCCACATAGATCTTTCCTTGAATGTGTCTATGGGAAAAAATAATGTGTGCCTCAAAGTACCCAAGTATGTCAATGGACTCTCCTTGGTACCCCCCTCCCCCTGGAGAAATATCCGTAGGAAAGAGGTGTATTGCGTCCCATTTTTCTTCACAAGGATCTTTGGGTACTATGGTGAATTTTGAGCCAGTGTCAAACATCAGACATACGTCTTGACCATCGATTATAAACATGACTCTAGGTCTATTCTTTCGCCTCTCATTTTCTTGGGAGGTAGGGTCAGACTCAATAACCAATATTTTGTTGTTTTCGCCATCCTCTTCTATAGTGTTGTGCACACTGGCTACACTCGAGCAAAATCTGCTCCTACAAACTAAGGCGTAATGTCCAAAGCAACCACACTTCAGGCACTCTTGTTTAGCGGCAAAGCAAAACTTGGAGTCCGAGGTGTGTACTGTACTTTCACACCTATTACATATTCTGACATTTGCAGACTTGTAGTTACTTGTAGCTCTGGGATTAAAGGGTTTCTTTAGTAACTTCTTATTCTTGACAAGCGCGATGCCACTGGGGTCATTGTCGCTTTGTTCAGAATCTTGCAACTCCTTAGTAGACACTTCGTTTACATAATTTGTTGGATTCCTCTTCTCCAGTTCCTTCAAGCAGCCTTCTGACTGCTCTATGACTTTCGCTAAATTTATTGCTGTTTGAAGGTTGGGATTCTTCGCCGCTCAGAGACGTTCCTGGATCTTCTTATTATTGCATTGAACTATGAACTGATCTCTGATCAGCTCGTCTGTCATGTTTCCAAATTTATATTTAATAGACATTTCTCTAAGTCTAGAGATGAACTCATCAATGGACTCGCCAGTTTTCCGATGTTGGGTGCTGAATTTAAATCTTTTCATAACTAAATGTTCTTCTTTTATGTATCTCACTTTGAGTTGACAGGTTGCCTCTTTGTATTCATCAGGTAATGCCTGGCCGTTGGCTTGCAGAGAGATAATGAAAAACACGCTGCCGTTCTTTACCTAGAGTGCCTAAGAGAAAAGCTTTCTTTCTCTTTGCTTGGCCATCTAGAGCGTCAAGGTAGTTCTAAAACATGTGGATCCAATCTTTCCAGGGAATGCTTGGTTGGCCAGGTTGGGCTAAGAAATTGGGCGGCGGGACACAGATATGTGTGGGGAGGCCATGCTGAGATGAAAGAAATGACAGAGTAAACAGGTATAAGGTCATAGAGCAAAGAACACTGTGAGTTGCCTGGGAAAGGAAACTGTGAAAAAACGATATACTCAGCGTGTATATTGCCGAAGAGAGGGCAATGTTGAGGTGTGTGTATCGCTGAGGAACATGACCAAGGAAAAAACTAGACAGAGCAATATACGGGCATGTATATCGCTGAGACAAACTGCGAGGAATTCTTAAAAGCACCAGAAATGTGGGCGGGCGGCGGATATACAGTGGGTGTGTGTATCGCCATCAAGAACAGTTGTTTCGTGAGCATCTCAATCTCCAAGGAAAGAACTGAATGAGCTGTACGGGCATGTACATTGCTGTGAGAAACTGCAAACAATGTTTTAAAGTACCTGGAATGTGTGTAGAAGATGGATACACGGTAGGCATGTGTATCGCCGTAAAGATCAACTGTTCGGTGAGTCTCTAATCCTCAGTGAGATGGTTACGTAGCATTGGGTTACTGTGGCAACCAAGCTGAGGTTATTTAAAATGGCCCCCGACGTGGGTACGCTGTTGCCGTACGTGGTGACGTAGAAGCACAGGGTGTGCGTGAAGCGGCTTTCTTATATTGCCTGGAGTCAGAGAACCGTGTAGTGCAGACATTTCACGTGGGAGTGAAGTGCATCAGTGATGTGGCGTCTAGGCATTGCTGGGCCACGTGCCCGTAGGCAGCTGGGCGTGACGTCACCGACGGGCCTTTGTGCTCAAAGTCAGCCCTTCTTTGAAAATGCAGCAGGAGGCGGGAAACGGAAACGGAAACTGTCCGCTCTTGTCACAGAGGGAAAACAGTGACTGGGTTCTTACTCTGAGTCTCAGCACAGAGTTCCTTCCATGGTGAAGGGGAAGTCGCCGAAAAGGACCGAAAGGAGCTGCACTGCACGCTAGATTCTTCACAAGTCTTCGTCAAGTCTTAGTAGAAGAAGGACTGCAGGAGACAGCAGGTAAGTTCAGGAGTCCTTTATTTCAAGTGCAGGAGGAGAGACAAGAGCGGACTCTTCTAGGCAGAGCTACAAGTAACTGCCTTAGAACAGAACGACTAGTTGAGAACAAACATGGAACAGAAGCGGAAGTGCATTCTGGTGGAATACATGGCATGTGCGTAACATTCTTTAAAGACTAGAACAATAACTTGAGTGACATATGTACTACAAATATGTAAGATTATTTGCAGATTTACTGAAGGTTAATGTTCTTTCAACTGGGGACTTTGTCTGCTGACAGCTGAGAAATCTTGTGTTGAAAAACTGGTAATTCTGGGAAATCTAGGTACAGAATTACTAATCTCCCCAGTAATTCCTAATTTCTGAGGCGACCCTCATCGTATAACTCTGAATCCAGTAGTATTTCAATCCCCCCCTATACAACCCCTGCAGAATTTTCGCACATAGCAGATGATAATGTGCCTGAAGTGCAGGTGGTTTGCATAGGTTAAAACACATCTTGCCTACGTAGTTAGCACGGAATTTGAAAGAGCAAACCTACAGTGCAGGCTTATATTGGCTAAAATAGCCCAAATGACATTTATTAGTATAGGATCCCATAACATTCAGCTTCAAAGTGAGTCTTGATAACACAATGGAAATATCGGCCAATCAGGTCATAATATGAAAGGAAACTCAAACTGGCATATCAGATCTGTGACCTCTGTGATGCGCCATTAAAATGCTAAATAACATTCTATTGAAACGCAGGCGCAGCCATTTTCCCTGCACCCTGCATTCACATGTAGAATAAACAACTGAGAGCCATTAGGCTAAATTGCTTATTACTCTTAATAACGAATAGGCATTTAACTCTTCAAAGAAAGTAATATGGTTTTCAGTTAATAATATTATAAAATGTATTCTGTGACGGACCTACTTTAACAATGGCAAAGATGTGTTGAATAAACAAACCTCTCTTTACACACACAAGAGGTAAATATTGCTCATACCTTAAATAAAAATAAATATGTGGACTTAACTTTACTAACTCGCTGTTTACTTAATTGGATGTTCTAAAGCATCTTAATATTAAAAGCATGTCGGGGCGATTATTTGCTTTGTTTAGCACTTGAGAGGATTTGTGGCAGAATTACTTCCATTTTCTGTAATGAGAATAAACCAGCAAGCAAATGTTCTCTCAGGCGCAGGTGTTTATCTTTAGCTTTGATTACAAGCTCTTTTGGGCTAATAATGTCATGAAGCAGGCTTTGCTTCTCAGGGGTTGTTGCATTATTTAAACAGCAAAAACTCATTTGGAAATCTCCAAGAAACACGAACTTTCATCGTGACGGGTTCAGACGCGGAATTGTTACTGAGAAAATCTAAGTTAATATTCCCTAAATAGTTTCCTTTGGAAGAATTTAAAATTCATCTTATTGCAGGCAGAGTCAGAGAGGCGCGTGAAGCTATTTAATAGTCTGTCATTGGAAGGCGACCTCACATCTCCCTTATACCTTCTATTGCAAAGAGCCGACGTCCAATTTGTTGTGAAGAAAGGATCAAAAAAGAATGTCATATTTACAGTTGCTGGTACGGGCGGCGCAAGGGGCTTGTAAATATGCCCCTTAGTTTCTAATAATTCAGCTTTAATAATAATAGCATTAATAATAATAACACATATTATTATTACTTCTAGGTATTGCTTGATATTATTATCATCATCACCAACATTAATATTGTTATTGTTATTCTATTTATTAACCCCTTAGCTGCTAGGCCTCCCCCCCTCCGTGACAGGCCTTGTTTTTGGCTATTTGGGGTAGTTCGCGCTTATGCCCTTGTAATGTTTTGTCCACAATTCCACATAAGGTATCCACGCCAAATTTGAGGACTCTAAATGTACCCGGGCTTTTTGTATTCCCTTGGAGGAGATCCAGAAATTAGCCAAAATACAGAAAATGTTGCTTTTTTGTAAATGAAATTGGAAAAAGTGCTGCAGAAGAAAGCGTCTGTTTTTTTACCTGCAAATGGTATAAACAAAGTGTTTGCGGTGTCTGAAAATCACATTTATTTACACAGTTTTGGCATTTTACTGGGAAATAGCCTATTTTTTTGCTATTTTCTATGCTTTTAACCTTATTCCAGTTAGTGGTATAAATAGGTATGAAAGCAATAATAGATCCCAGAAAGCTATACATTCCTGAAAACTAGATAGAATTCTGAATTCAGCAAGGGGTCATTTGTGTAGATCCTTCAAGGTTTTTTATAGGAACTAACAGTTGAAAAAAAAAAAAAAATGAAATTGAGATTAAAATAAAACAGCCATTTGTGCCAACGTTTTCACCTGTAACATCTTCTAAGTATGACAGATTTTTAAAAGCAATATACTGTTATATCTGATGAACACTTCTGGTTGCAGGGATATATAGGACTTGTAGGCTTACTTTTAGACCTGGATCCCTGATTGGCTGAGGTAGGTACCTTAGGCCAAATAGGGACCCTGGTTTCCACGTCAGGGAAAGGAAGGAACCCTTCTGAGATAGCCCCCGCTCACTCCCTTGGTAGCTTGGCACAAGCAACCATGCCTATCTTCAAGACAAATGTGTAAAGTATTTGCAGCCTCGCTTACAGCAACCCAATTGATGACACCACAAATGAACTCTACACGAGTTTTATAAAAACAAGTATACATTTTATATAAAAAAAGATGTACGATAAGACCACATGATAAAAATCCAACATATGAGTATGAGTAATATTCCTCCTGGCTGGTTGTTAGGCCAGCCAGCCCTTGGGTGTTTTAGTTATATTAATGAGCACTTCTAAACATTCCACTGTAGTCCTAATACCATGTATGCAGTTATTAATGCTAGAATCAGGCACTTTGCAATGGAAAACTAATGCAATGCGTAATGCAAAAACCAGGTACTTCGTTATGCAGAAATCATGCAATGCGAAATACACTAATGAGGTTGTTTGTTATGCAAACACAATGCAATGAGTCATGCGACAATTCAGGAAGTTTGTTTTGTTATGCAGAAATGATGCAATGTGTAATACGACAATCCGGTACTCCGTTATGCAGAAAAAAGTAAGGCATAATACACTCCAGAACCTATCACGGTGCCTTAGGTGGTCTCTCCACCAATCATGCTGAATTGCAGTTCGCCTCTGCCATCAGTTGCCACAAACTTGGGTATGGTATGACAAAAAGTGCAGCTCCGCTCTCTGGCCCCGGTACTGCCACTTCCTTGGCAAGTACGGGCCGCAATACAAACCGAAGCAGAGGATTGCGCTGCCGGAATGAGAGAAAGGCCTAGACCGTCTCCCTCCAAGCCCACACCCCACCCCAGGCGTCAAAACACGTTACCTGGGGGGTGCAACCTCACTCTCGTCTCGTACTCCAGCGACTTGGGCCTCCAATGCAATCTTTGCGAACTGGCAACAGCGGGCTCAGGCAGGCGGCTCAGCAACTCCGGGCTGCCTGTCCGAGCCGCTACTGCTGCGAAGATCTCCGACTGCCACATGGCACATGCACACAGCGTCGCTGAGTCTCCCTTGAACTTTGGGTGCACGTTCACCAGGCACTTCTTACGAAGGTCTCAAGTTGCATGAAGAACACGCACACAGCGTCTCTGAGACTCACTTTAACTCTGGGTGCACGATAACACGGCAATCCTCACGAAGGTGCCTGCACCAAGCACATGTACACAGAGTCGCTGAGAATCACTTGGATTCCGGGTGCACGATAACAAGGCAATCGTCACAAAAGTCTCAGGCAGCACCAAGCACATGCACACAGCGTTGCTGAGACTCACTTGGGTTCTGGGTGTGCATGTTAACAAGGCAATCCTCACGAAGGTCCCAGGCTGCACAAAGCACATGCACACAGCATCGCTGAGACTCACTTGGATTCCGGTGCACACAATAACAGGACGATCCTCATGAAGGGTTCAGGCTGCAAAAAGCACACACACACAGCCTCGCTGAGCCTCGCTTGGACTCCAGGTGCCCAGGATCACAGGGCACACCTTACAAGGGTCTCAGGCTGCAAAAAGCACATGCACACATCGTTGCTGAGACTCTCCTGGAAACCTTTGGGTTCCTGTGTTTCCGCAACAAGGAGCCAGCTCACCTCGGGCCCTTTGGGATAAGTTACTTTGGGACACAGCACAGCAACGTCCTTTCAAGCAGGTGGAGGCAGTAACCACCAAAGTCCATTTAGCCTTTCCTTGGTCAAAACGGGAAACTGCAAACCAGCCGCAGAACACTTAGCAAGGGTCAGTCCTTTCCTTCAGTCTCTTCAGTTTTTTCTTCCTTGGCAAAGGTTTCTCTTGACCATGAAGTAGCTACAGCCTTGTTCAATCTTGATCAAAACTTTCTCCAAAGATCAGGAGCTTCAGCTCTCATAGGTATACCGCTCAATGGCTTTGAAGTCTTTGTGTTCAAATGGGGCACTTACCCCTGTTCAACCCAGTTCTGGGTGCCTCCCTGCCAGTGATACCTTCTTCCTTTGATTAGCGGGGGTCTGGAATTCTCAATCACTCAGTAGGAGATGGTACACTTGTTTTATGGCAGCAACCCAAGCCTCTTCAACTCTAAGAGCTACTCCTCCCCCTACACTCCAGATGCAGGTCAGCCTGTTGCTGTCTCACCTCCTCCCCTGGGTCAGGACATTCCCCAGATCCTATCACTTTCAAATCCAGACAGTCAATCCACAACCAGGCAGAGACACTCAGAAATGTTAGAGCTCAAAAACCCAGCCACTTCTAAAAGAGTGGCTCATAAACACACAATGCAAAAAAAACCTTCATAAAAAGATGTCTTATTACATTGTAAGTTCATGCATCCTAAACTTCACCTGTCCATTTTAAGCATTTGGGAAGATAGGCTGGAAAACACATTACACAGCCTCTCCATTCTGTCCTATAGGCAAGGTGGCCTTTCAACAGTGAAAAATGAAATGGAGATTATTTCACTGTCAGGACATGGTACACACCTCAGTACATGTCTTACCATTCACATGCACTGCACCCTGCCCAGGGGGTGCCCTGGTCCTACCATAGGGGTGTCTGATGTGTATAGAGAGGGAAGGGTAAGGTCTGGCAAGTGGGTGCACTTATCAGTACAACATGGCAGTTTTAACCAACAATGCGCATCCCCTGCAGTGGCAGGCCTGAGTTTTCTTTTAAGCCTACTTGTGTGGGTGGCACAATTAGTGCTGCAGGTCCACTAGTAGCATTTGCATCATCAGCCCTGGCACACATAGTGCACTTTACTAGGGACTTTACTAGTAAGGCAAACCTACCAATTTATACAGGCAGCACTTGCACTTTGACACTGATCAGCAGTGGCAAAGTGACCAAAGCATCTATGTTGGCAACACCATGTCAGGAAAAATGTATAGGGGGAAAGCAAAATGTTTAGGGAACTTTAGCCAAAAAGGGCCAAGTCCTGCACTCACCAAGAACCTGAGTAACCCTGAGCCAATAACTGAGCTGCGTCTTACAATGGTTTTTCATTGTGTACCGGGTATATAGCAATTCATTTGTTAAAGTATAAAGAGTAAAACATAGGTACCAAGGAAAATTATATAATTACAAAACAGAAACAAAAGATAGAGTTTAGAAGCAGTGATTATTTGCACATCTCCAAAATTGTGGGTACCCATACAAGAATGTGAATTAAAGGTAATTTTTCAAAATGACTTTTTTTTTTTACAAATTTTCTAACATTTGGAAGAGAGAAATGCAAAAGAAGTCAATTGGTAATAACACACTTTTTCTACTATTTTGTGTTCCACATAGACTCCCAATAAGAATGCCACCTCACTTGTGTAGGTAAGCCTAGTGCCTGTGACAGGAAACAGCCCAACACGCAACGTGGACACATCACATTTTTCAAGTGAAAACTGACCCTTTTTTTGCAATGTGCCTAGCTGGTGAATTTGGACCCTAGCTTTGCCGGCACCTAAGGAAACCTAGCAACCCTATACATTCTGAAAAACTAGACATCAGGGGAATCCAGGAAGGGGTGATTTGTGTGGCTTTCTTTAGGTTCTGTTACCCAAAATCCCTTGTAAACCTCAAACATTGTCAAACAAACAAATTTTTTCATATTTCTTTGATGGAAAGTTCTAGAATCATCAGGGAGGCACAATTTTCCAGCCACCCAGTGTTCCCAAAAGTCTTTTGATAAAAATGGTAGCTCACTTGTGTGACTAGGCCTAGTGCCCACAACAGGAAACATTCCAAAATGCAACGTGGACACAACACTGACACTTTTTTTGCAATGTGCCTATCTGTGAATTGTGAACCCTGGGCTCATCGGGCACCTAGGGACCTAGGGAAACCTAGCACACCTATACATTTTTTTAAACTAGACACACAATGAAATTCAGGATGGGGTAACTTGTGTGGCTTTCACCAGATCCTGTTACTCAGAATCCCTTACAAACCACAAACATTTTCAAAAAAAGCCAAATGTTTGAGAATCTGATCTTCACTCTTCATGGCCTGTTGCATTTTGGGATAAATTATGGTTGAAACTGTCAAGATCTCACCTGTGTTTTCTACAGGAATGTCAGGGAACTGAAGAATAGTCTGCAGCTTCTCCCAACCACCTATTGTGCTTGTATTATGTCTTGCAACAAAGGTAATCAGGTAAAGGAAGGAAACAAAACAAGGAAAGGAGGGAAGACACTCCTTCGTCACAACCCTGGAACTGCAGGAGTACGTCAAGGCAAATCAAAAAGGCTGTAGATAAGTGGAAACAAGGTTTTAGTAAATAAACATAACACACTGTATACACCTAAATCTCTAGTGAATCAATTATTTTACATAATTCCCTTCTTCAAATCAGGAAAATAAAGGAGGGCAGTAGTATACCCACTTCAGTGTAATGCTGTAATGTAAAGTAATATATTAATTGGGAGATGGGTAAAAATAGGAAGCTTATAAATGATTTAACCCCTGTGGTATGCCCACCATTACTAACTGTCGTAGCTACCCATGCTTTCTGGTGAATAAATAATAATCAGCAAAACTTCAGGTTACTGCTCTCTTCCCTTATAGGTTCGCCAGGGCCAACAGTCAGAGGGGCTGCCGGTCACAAGACGAATACTCAAATCAGGTGAGATGGGAATATGTGCAAAAAGGGCAACATGCTGTTTACCGTAACCACGGATTGAAAAATTAACTTCTCTCTCTTTCTTTCTTTCTTTCTTTGCAGGATATCCTGAAAGTCCAAGGAGAAGCGTCCCGAGGAGCCAGAGGAAAGACGCCCCAACAGAGGAACACGACCGCTGACTGACGCGGAAGTGAAGGGCCGAGACGCAATTGAAGTGACATAGGGAGGTAAGCGTAAGCTAGAACACGAAGCGCATTCACTTGAGAAAGGCAGGGCTTTAACATGCCTGACCTATCCCTCCGTATGCATCGCCATCGGAGGCCATCATTGTAATTCCAGAGCCTCCGAGCCGGCAACCATGACAGAAACTTTGCAAGACTTCAAGATCAGCCAGCACGACTCAAACACTTTTCTTTATATACAATAGACTTCTGTTTACATCATTATCCTTACATAAATTTAAAACCACACTTTCTTCAGATTGTTGGTCTTGTAAAGCTTTTCACACAGATTTATCTCATATGCTCTTTTCCTGTCCCTATAAACATCAATTTTGGTTGAAAGTATGGTCTCACATTAACAACATTTGCCATACCTGTTTCCCTTTCTCCCCTGAAGGTGTATTTCTAGGCACTTTATCTGATCATTGGCAACCCCTCTCTCACAACATACACATTGTAGATGTATTGATTGCTATTGCTTTTCAGCAAATAACAAAAAAATGGAAACATTCCACACAACTTTCCTTTCAATCCTGGTGGGACAGTGTCTGTTATAACCATCGATTAGATCGTGCCTATGTTTCTCCCATGTCTCTACTCCTGAAAAGAGAACGCAGGTCCCTGTGACTATTTTCTAAGACGCATCTGCACAGAAATCTACTCATCATCATCTTTGGTCGGAAGATGTCCCCAAACCACCGTGACTTATTAATGATGATATACTGTTGTTTTATCATTTGTAATTATATATTTTGTCCTTTGTCTCGCTTTAATTTGTTATCTTACTCTGTTTTACAGCAATTTCTTACTTATATTGTTCGATACCTTTTAAAACTCCAATAAGCTTTTTAACCTTCATATGTATTTATTTTACTTAATGTTTTTACTTATCACTTTATAGCTATTTGATTGTTGTACTTGGTTGCCTTTCTTACAAATAAAATCTATGTTTAAACTTAAAAATTAAAAAAAGCCATGTTCCTCCCATGTCTGTGATCGAAAGTTCTGGAGTCTGCATGTATCCACAAACTTTGACACACCCAGCATTCGCTAGAGTCTCCCGATAAAAATGGTACCTTACTTGTGTTGGTAGGCCTAGCACCCGCGACAGGAAACAGCCCAAAACGCAATGTGGACACATCACTTTTTCCAGTGAAAGCTGACCCTTTTTTCTCAATGTACCTACTTGTGGATCTTGGACCCTAGCTAAGCCGGCACATAAGTAAACCTAGCAAAACCTGTACATTTTTGAAAACTAGACATCCAGGAGAATGAGGTGGTGAAGTGAGTTAAAGATAATGATGGATTCAACCCTGATCTGTGACTGGGGGTGAGGTTTGGAAAAGTTTTAGCACTCCATCCATCATATCCTTGTGTTTACATTTTTGAAAACAAGACATCCAGGAGAATCCAGGATGGGGTGACTTGTGTGTTTCTTACCCTCGTCCTCTCCCCTCTCACTCCACCTCTCCCCTTTCCTTCTCTATTTGTCTCTCCGGACTTTGGACCTCCCCTCCTTTTCTTATAAATTCTCTCAACCTTGTTGTTTGTTTACTGTACCTTTCTACACCATTGTAACTGATGTAATTTGTAACGCAATCTTCCTCTGCTATAGCGCTCTGATACCTACGGGTCTAGCAAGCCCTTTATAATCCTTTTGATGTATCTTATAATGCAACGTTCCCCTGGCTATGCGCTCTGATACCTCCGGGTCTAGATAGCGCTATATAACCTTCGCTAGAGTCTCCCGATAAAAATGGTACCTCACTTGTGTTGGTAGGCCAAGCACCCGCGACAGGAAACAGCCCAAAACGCAATGTGGACACATCACTTTTTCCAGTGAAAACTGACCCTTTTTTCTAAATGTACCTACTTGTGGATCTTGGACCCTAGCTAAGCCGGCACATAAGGAAACCCAGCAAAACCTGTACATTTTTGAAAACTAGACATCCAGGAGAATGAGGTGGTGAAGTGAGTTAAAGATAATGATGGATTCAATCCAGATCTGTGACTGGGGGTGAGGTTTGGAAAAGTTTCAGCACTCCATCCATCATATCCTTGTGTTTACATTTTTGAAAACAAGACATCCAGGAGAATCCAGGATGGGGTGACTTGTGTGTTTCTTACCCTCGTCCTCTCCCCTCTCACTCCACCTCTCCCCTTTCCTTCTCTATTTGTCTCTCCGGACTTTGGACCTCCCCTCCTTTTCTTATAAATTCTCTCAAGCTTGCTGTTTGTTTACTGTACCTTTCTACGCCATTGTAACTGATGTACTTTGTAACGCAATCTTCCTCTGCTATAGCGCTCTGATACCTACGGGTCTAGCAAGCGCTTTATAATCCTTTTGATGCATCTTATAATGCAACGTTCCCCTGGATATGCGCTCTGATACCTCCGAGTCTAGATAGCGCTATATAACCTTCGCAAATCAATTAAACTAAAAACAGTTTTTTCCTGAACGCTGAGATCTGAGCAACATGGCTGATGACCAGTGGAGCTGCTTGACAGCTAATAAGGAGTCTGAACCTGGTTTTCCCCTTTGACCGTCACCTACCCAGCCGGACATTGGGCATTGTTCCTCCTCCTCTCCCCGCTATTACTCCTTCCTCCCTTTGTGTGTTTACTGTACCTACTACGCTATTGTAACTGATATAATTTGTAACGCAATCTTCCTCTGCTATAACGCTCTGATACCTAGGGGTCTAGCCAGCACTTTATAAATCCTTTTTGATGTACCTTATAATGCAACGTTCCCCTGGGTATGCGCTCTGATACCTCCGGGTCTAGATAGCACCATATAAGCTTCGCATATCAAATAAACTAAAAATTGGCTTTTCCTTAACGCTGAGACCTGAGCAACATGGCTGATGACCAGTGGAGCTGCTTGACAGCTAATGAGGAGTCTCACCCTGGTTTTCCCCCTTGACCGTCACCTACCCAGCCGGACATTGGGCATTGTTCCTCCTCGTCTCCCCACTATTATTCCTTCCTCCCCTCCCGCCTTCAAACATTATTTTATGTGTACTGTTCATTACTATGCTTTTGTATCTGATGTAACTTGTAACGCAACGATCCTAAATGTAAAGCGCTCTGATACCCTCTTGGGTCAAGTACACGCTATATAAAACTTTATAAATAAAATAAATAAGCTGCACTACTGAAAGTCGAATGCTTTTAATATGGCATTGCATGCATGAAAAAGCACTTGGAGAGATTCATTCGAACGAAGAAGAGCTGTGCTTGTTCTGAGATGTAATTCCTTGCATTTAAACTTGGAGGTATTGGGTCCCCCTGACAAAGCATTGAGGTCTTCTCTAATTAACTAGCTTATAGCACGGTGAGGGTGGTAAAGCACTGTAGTCCTGTTTCCACTATCATTATAATATGATTTCCCCTTTTGTGCTGTATAGAATTGTAACCATGCTGATTATATTGTTCTTATGCATTTTGCTGCTGGTATTGGCTTGTGCACTGCATTATACAGCATGTTAAATAAAATAAACATTTTAAGCTTTATTGTGTCTTTGTTTACTCACGTTGTGGACAATTATGAGTGTTTGAACGTAAGAGTGTTCTTCTTCCCGTGATTCCTGAGAGAGACGGAGTGACATGTTCTAGGATGTCTGATCATTGGTAGCTTCGCTGTTGTACGGAGAACAAATGAAACACTATAGCTAGTCGATTGGGGTTCTGGACACCGAGGTGGGTTTTCTGGTGCACCACTACACCGAGGTCCTGGTTTCCTGCGCATAGTTCTGTGTGTGCAGAATGCCTGCAACAACTTGTGTGGGTAGGCCTAGTTCCCGCAACAGGGATTGGCCCAAAACGTATTGCGGAGACATCACAAGTATAAGACCTTGTTGTGTGTGCGAGTCAAAACTAGACACCCAGAGGAGTCCAGGGTAGGATGTCTAGCATAGATCCTCTACATTTTCCTACCCAGAATCCCCTGCAAACCTCAAACTTTGCTGAAAAAATCACATTTTTCTCACATTTCTGTGTGGGAAAGTTGTGGGATCACCGGGTTGACACAAATTTTCTACCTCCCAGCGTTCCCCCAGGTCTGCAAAATAAAATGGCACCTCACTCGCATGGGTGGGCCAAGAATCCGCGACAGTAAAGAGCCCAAAACATATTGTGGAGACATCAAAATTACCGATCACAAGATTTCCTGGTTTTGCAAGTGGTGGCACCTGGGCCTTTGGCCCTGTACTCCCCCAGATTTCTATTTTCCAGAAATGTCTGGGTTTGGTAAGTTTCCCTAGATGGCTGCCGAGCCCGGGACCTAAAACGCATGTGACCCCCCTTACAAAACCAGGTTGTTTTGTGATAGATAATTTTGATGTTTCCATACTACATTTTAGGCTCTTGCCTGTCACAGGAACTTGGTCCACCCACACAAGTGAGGTTCCACTTTTTTCAGGAGACCTGGGGGAATGCACAGTGGTAGGAAATTTGTGTCAGCCCAATGATTTCACCACTTTCCCACCTAGAAATGTGAGAACAATTTGATTTTAGTTTCAGCTAAATTTGAGGTTTGCAGGGTATTCTGGGTAGGAAAACATTTAGGAATTCATGCACGTCACACCTCCCTGAACTTCCCCGGGTGTCTAGGTCTCAGAAATGTCAGGGATTGGCAGGTTTACCTAGAGGGCAACCTAGTCTGAGATCAAAAATGCAGGTGACTCCCTCGCAAACCAAGGTCTTTTTCTAATTGATAATTTTGAAGTCTCCACAGTACATTTTGGGCCGTTCCCTGTCACTGGCACTAGACCTACCCACACAAACGAGGTACATTTTTATTAGGAGACTTTGGGGAATGTTAGGTTCATCGAAGTTTGTTGCTTCCATTAGATTCCAGAATTTGCCATCAAAGAAATATGAGGAAATTTTTTGTTCATTCACAAAGTTTGAGATTTGCAAGGGATTCTGGGTAATGGAACCTAGTGACAGCTGCACAAGTCACTGCATACTGGATTCCCTTTGGTGTCTAGTTTTTACAAATGTACAGGTTTGCTAGGTTTCCCTCGGTACTGGCTGATCTTGGGTCCAAAATCCAAAGCTAGGCACATTACGAAAAAAAGGGTCAGTTTTCACAGGAAAAATGTTGCTTTTGGGACGGTGTCCGGCCGTGGGTACTAGGCCTACCCACACAGGTATGGTACTATATTAATTGGTAGACTGTGGGTAATGCTGGGTGGGTGGAAGTTTCTGGATCCACACAGATTCCAGAACTTTCCATCACAGAAATGAGGAAAATGTGTTTTTTAACAAAGTTTGAGGTTTGCAAGGTATTCTGGGTAACACACATTGCAAGAGCCACACAAGGCACCTCATTCTGGATTCCCCTGGGTATTTAGTTTTAAATAATGTATAGGTTTGCTAGGTTTCCTTATGTCAAGCTATTCCCCACCTCCCAAGGCAAAAATGAAAAAATGGAAATCCCTCAGCAGTCTGCAGCAGAGGTGTTTTGTGCACCTCTGAACAAGACGGAATGGTTCTGTCAAGAGCACAGGAGCACTGGTGCTCATGACGGGACCATTCCTTCATGAGCACCAAAGGGGTTAAGCGCAGTGTACATCTTAGATATTGTCTCTATGTGCTAGAGAACATTGCCACATTCAAGACAACTCAATAGTTACAGGTGTTCTACGAAAGAAGACTTAAGTAGAGTTAAACTTTTACGTTTTTATGAACTTTTAAGTAGAACAGTTTATCCCAAATCGTCAAGATAGCAGATTTCCACAGTATTGAACAAAGACTCCTGAAATGTTTGCTATCCAACCTCTTAAATTTAAAAAGAATTATAACAATTTAAATATTTTTGTTTGCTTTGACATTTTCCTGGATCTTTGACTTTGATTCCCCAAATGATCAGGTGTGATGAAGTGTCTTGGCAAACACTTTGACCCTAATGATATCACCGGGTTAAACTAATGGCTCACCTTTATTTCCTCAAAAACTGCTTTCTGGCAGGATTGAGCCAAGGGATGTGGAAGGCGTAGAAACTAAATAAAGTAGGCATGCAGTTAGAGCCATGCTTTTTTTTGCTGTCAGGATAGCAAGGGCAGTGGCATGAGCACTAAAGGGCAAGGCAACAGTAGCAACTACTACTCCAAACTCTGCCTATTTGACCAGCAGTGGCTGGTGCAGGTAAGCGCGGTGGGGTGGGGTGTTGTGGATGGGATGTCAACAGATGACAGAATATGAGTTGTTTATTTATTAATTTGTCCTATTTTGTCGCCTGTCAACATACCCCCATAGTGGCCCGCCACACCATGCTTACCTGTGCCAGCCACTGCTGCATTTGACACCAATGACTTAAATGATCCACCAGTATTTGGCATGTATAATTTCTGATGAGGAACAATAGCTCTTTTTTACTCTTGGGTGGCCTTTAACTTCCTCTCTGAAGTCCAGTTACTTATAACAACCACGTGTATAGTCCCTCAGAAACCGGAAATTAAACATTGACAAATAATGATTTGCTATGTGTACTGAGTACATTGAAATTCTATTGCCCATTTGTTGTGGTTTTCAGTTGCATCTCTCCTCCTAGCATTGCTAACCAGGGGTCTCCAAACTACCTCTGAGTAGCTCACCTGTGTGCAACCCACAATTTCCCTCTGTAGGTCATCAGTGGGGTCATCAGTGAGAGGAAGGTAGTTTTTACGATCTTCAAGAAGCCGTTTGCATTCATGTTGGTAGTCAGTTAGGTTCATAACTACTAGGCCTCCGCCCTTGTCTGCTGGTTTGATGATGATGGTTTCATACTCTTTAAGGTCCGATAGGGCCTTTTTCTCGGCTCTGCTGATATTCTGGTATCGGGTAGGGGTAATGGTGGATTCTATGTCATTGAATACCGCCTGTTCAAAAGTATTTATTTCTACTGGTATAGTGTGTGGTGGAGGGACAAAGGTGGATTTTGTTCTTAGTCCAGTTTCGTTAGGCACTTCCTCATTGTTATCCGTGTCTGTTTTTTCAAAAAAAGCTTTGAGTTTCAGTTTTCTGAAAAAGGCTGCTAGTTTGCAGTGCAATTTAAACTTATCCAAGTTAGCTGTGGGAACAAAGCCCAATCCTTTTTTTTGAGGACTTTCTTTTCCGTGTCTGTTAGAATGTGTGATGATAGATTTGTCACTAGGTCCTCATGTTGCTGGGGCCTGCTCTGTTGGATGCGGTTTTGTTCCGGGTGTTGTTGCTCACCATCTCTTCTTCTTCCCAATGGACAGTGTTTCCCCGTTTGTTGCGGCCTCTCCTGCGCCTGCCTCTGTTCTGAAAAGGAGGACGGAATTGATTTGGCTGGAAGGGATATTGTTGAAATGGTGGTTGCCAACCATACATGGGGAATTGTTGGGGTTGTTGATATGGATTTTGGAAGGAGGGGTGGTTATATTGTGGCCACTGGTAGTTTCCTTGGTATCCCCCTCTTTTTTTCTGTCTTGGTGTGCCTGGGTTGGAGCCTCCACTGCTTCACAGCAGTGGAGGCTCCAACCTCCACAGCAGTGGAGGCTCCAACCCAGGCACACCACGACAGAAAAAAAGAGGGGGATACCAAGGAAACTACCAGTGGCCACAATATAACCACCCTCCTTCCAAAATCCATCTCAACAACCCCAACAATTCCCCATGTATGGTTGGTACGATTATTTGCAGATTTACTGAAGGTTAATGTTCTTTCAACTGGGGACTTTGTCTGCTGACAGCTGAGAAATCTTGTGTTGAAAAACTGGTAATTCTGGGAAATCTAGGTACAGAATTACTAATCTCCCCAGTAATTCCTAATTTCTGAGGCGACCCTCATCGTATAACTCTGAATCCAGTAGTATTTCAATCCCCCCCTATACAACCCCTGCAGAATTTTCGCACATAGCAGATGATAATGTGCCTGAAGTGCAGGTGGTTTGCATAGGTTAAAACACATCTTGCCTACGTAGTTAGCACGGAATTTGAAAGAGCAAACCTACAGTGCAGGCTTATATTGGCTAAAATAGCCCAAATGACATTTATTAGTATAGGATCCCATAACATTCAGCTTCAAAGTGAGTCTTGATAACACAATGGAAATATCGGCCAATCAGGTCATAATATGAAAGGAAACTCAAACTGGCATATCAGATCTGTGACCTCTGTGATGCGCCATTAAAATGCTAAATAACATTCTATTGAAACGCAGGCGCAGCCATTTTCCCTGCACCCTGCATTCACATGTAGAATAAACAACTGAGAGCCATTAGGCTAAATTGCTTATTACTCTTAATAACGAATAGGCATTTAACTCTTCAAAGAAAGTAATATGGTTTTCAGTTAATAATATTATAAAATGTATTCTGTGACGGACCTACTTTAACAATGGCAAAGATGTGTTGAATAAACAAACCTCTCTTTACACACACAAGAGGTAAATATTGCTCATACCTTAAATAAAAATAAATATGTGGACTTAACTTTACTAACTCGCTGTTTACTTAATTGGATGTTCTAAAGCATCTTAATATTAAAAGCATGTCGGGGCGATTATTTGCTTTGTTTAGCACTTGAGAGGATTTGTGGCAGAATTACTTCCATTTTCTGTAATGAGAATAAACCAGCAAGCAAATGTTCTCTCAGGCGCAGGTGTTTATCTTTAGCTTTGATTACAAGCTCTTTTGGGCTAATAATGTCATGAAGCAGGCTTTGCTTCTCAGGGGTTGTTGCATTATTTAAACAGCAAAAACTCATTTGGAAATCTCCAAGAAACACGAACTTTCATCGTGACGGGTTCAGACGCGGAATTGTTACTGAGAAAATCTAAGTTAATATTCCCTAAATAGTTTCCTTTGGAAGAATTTAAAATTCATCTTATTGCAGGCAGAGTCAGAGAGGCGCGTGAAGCTATTTAATAGTCTGTCATTGGAAGGCGACCTCACATCTCCCTTATACCTTCTATTGCAAAGAGCCGACGTCCAATTTGTTGTGAAGAAAGGATCAAAAAAGAATGTCATATTTACAGTTGCTGGTACGGGCGGCGCAAGGGGCTTGTAAATATGCCCCTTAGTTTCTAATAATTCAGCTTTAATAATAATAGCATTAATAATAATAACACATATTATTATTACTTCTAGGTATTGCTTGATATTATTATCATCATCACCAACATTAATATTGTTATTGTTATTCTATTTATTAACCCCTTAGCTGCTAGGCCTCCCCCCCTCCGTGACAGGCCTTGTTTTTGGCTATTTGGGGTAGTTCGCGCTTATGCCCTTGTAATGTTTTGTCCACAATTCCACATAAGGTATCCACGCCAAATTTGAGGACTCTAAATGTACCCGGGCTTTTTGTATTCCCTTGGAGGAGATCCAGAAATTAGCCAAAATACAGAAAATGTTGCTTTTTTGTAAATGAAATTGGAAAAAGTGCTGCAGAAGAAAGCGTCTGTTTTTTTACCTGCAAATGGTATAAACAAAGTGTTTGCGGTGTCTGAAAATCACATTTATTTACACAGTTTTGGCATTTTACTGGGAAATAGCCTATTTTTTTGCTATTTTCTATGCTTTTAACCTTATTCCAGTTAGTGGTATAAATAGGTATGAAAGCAATAATAGATCCCAGAAAGCTATACATTCCTGAAAACTAGATAGAATTCTGAATTCAGCAAGGGGTCATTTGTGTAGATCCTTCAAGGTTTTTTATAGGAACTAACAGTTGAAAAAAAAAAAAAAATGAAATTGAGATTAAAATAAAACAGCCATTTGTGCCAACGTTTTCACCTGTAACATCTTCTAAGTATGACAGATTTTTAAAAGCAATATACTGTTATATCTGATGAACACTTCTGGTTGCAGGGATATATAGGACTTGTAGGCTTACTTTTAGACCTGGATCCCTGATTGGCTGAGGTAGGTACCTTAGGCCAAATAGGGACCCTGGTTTCCACGTCAGGGAAAGGAAGGAACCCTTCTGAGATAGCCCCCGCTCACTCCCTTGGTAGCTTGGCACAAGCAACCATGCCTATCTTCAAGACAAATGTGTAAAGTATTTGCAGCCTCGCTTACAGCAACCCAATTGATGACACCACAAATGAACTCTACACGAGTTTTATAAAAACAAGTATACATTTTATATAAAAAAAGATGTACGATAAGACCACATGATAAAAATCCAACATATGAGTATGAGTAATATTCCTCCTGGCTGGTTGTTAGGCCAGCCAGCCCTTGGGTGTTTTAGTTATATTAATGAGCACTTCTAAACATTCCACTGTAGTCCTAATACCATGTATGCAGTTATTAATGCTAGAATCAGGCACTTTGCAATGGAAAACTAATGCAATGCGTAATGCAAAAACCAGGTACTTCGTTATGCAGAAATCATGCAATGCGAAATACACTAATGAGGTTGTTTGTTATGCAAACACAATGCAATGAGTCATGCGACAATTCAGGAAGTTTGTTTTGTTATGCAGAAATGATGCAATGTGTAATACGACAATCCGGTACTCCGTTATGCAGAAAAAAGTAAGGCATAATACACTCCAGAACCTATCACGGTGCCTTAGGTGGTCTCTCCACCAATCATGCTGAATTGCAGTTCGCCTCTGCCATCAGTTGCCACAAACTTGGGTATGGTATGACAAAAAGTGCAGCTCCGCTCTCTGGCCCCGGTACTGCCACTTCCTTGGCAAGTACGGGCCGCAATACAAACCGAAGCAGAGGATTGCGCTGCCGGAATGAGAGAAAGGCCTAGACCGTCTCCCTCCAAGCCCACACCCCACCCCAGGCGTCAAAACACGTTACCTGGGGGGTGCAACCTCACTCTCGTCTCGTACTCCAGCGACTTGGGCCTCCAATGCAATCTTTGCGAACTGGCAACAGCGGGCTCAGGCAGGCGGCTCAGCAACTCCGGGCTGCCTGTCCGAGCCGCTACTGCTGCGAAGATCTCCGACTGCCACATGGCACATGCACACAGCGTCGCTGAGTCTCCCTTGAACTTTGGGTGCACGTTCACCAGGCACTTCTTACGAAGGTCTCAAGTTGCATGAAGAACACGCACACAGCGTCTCTGAGACTCACTTTAACTCTGGGTGCACGATAACACGGCAATCCTCACGAAGGTGCCTGCACCAAGCACATGTACACAGAGTCGCTGAGAATCACTTGGATTCCGGGTGCACGATAACAAGGCAATCGTCACAAAAGTCTCAGGCAGCACCAAGCACATGCACACAGCGTTGCTGAGACTCACTTGGGTTCTGGGTGTGCATGTTAACAAGGCAATCCTCACGAAGGTCCCAGGCTGCACAAAGCACATGCACACAGCATCGCTGAGACTCACTTGGATTCCGGTGCACACAATAACAGGACGATCCTCATGAAGGGTTCAGGCTGCAAAAAGCACACACACACAGCCTCGCTGAGCCTCGCTTGGACTCCAGGTGCCCAGGATCACAGGGCACACCTTACAAGGGTCTCAGGCTGCAAAAAGCACATGCACACATCGTTGCTGAGACTCTCCTGGAAACCTTTGGGTTCCTGTGTTTCCGCAACAAGGAGCCAGCTCACCTCGGGCCCTTTGGGATAAGTTACTTTGGGACACAGCACAGCAACGTCCTTTCAAGCAGGTGGAGGCAGTAACCACCAAAGTCCATTTAGCCTTTCCTTGGTCAAAACGGGAAACTGCAAACCAGCCGCAGAACACTTAGCAAGGGTCAGTCCTTTCCTTCAGTCTCTTCAGTTTTTTCTTCCTTGGCAAAGGTTTCTCTTGACCATGAAGTAGCTACAGCCTTGTTCAATCTTGATCAAAACTTTCTCCAAAGATCAGGAGCTTCAGCTCTCATAGGTATACCGCTCAATGGCTTTGAAGTCTTTGTGTTCAAATGGGGCACTTACCCCTGTTCAACCCAGTTCTGGGTGCCTCCCTGCCAGTGATACCTTCTTCCTTTGATTAGCGGGGGTCTGGAATTCTCAATCACTCAGTAGGAGATGGTACACTTGTTTTATGGCAGCAACCCAAGCCTCTTCAACTCTAAGAGCTACTCCTCCCCCTACACTCCAGATGCAGGTCAGCCTGTTGCTGTCTCACCTCCTCCCCTGGGTCAGGACATTCCCCAGATCCTATCACTTTCAAATCCAGACAGTCAATCCACAACCAGGCAGAGACACTCAGAAATGTTAGAGCTCAAAAACCCAGCCACTTCTAAAAGAGTGGCTCATAAACACACAATGCAAAAAAAACCTTCATAAAAAGATGTCTTATTACATTGTAAGTTCATGCATCCTAAACTTCACCTGTCCATTTTAAGCATTTGGGAAGATAGGCTGGAAAACACATTACACAGCCTCTCCATTCTGTCCTATAGGCAAGGTGGCCTTTCAACAGTGAAAAATGAAATGGAGATTATTTCACTGTCAGGACATGGTACACACCTCAGTACATGTCTTACCATTCACATGCACTGCACCCTGCCCAGGGGGTGCCCTGGTCCTACCATAGGGGTGTCTGATGTGTATAGAGAGGGAAGGGTAAGGTCTGGCAAGTGGGTGCACTTATCAGTACAACATGGCAGTTTTAACCAACAATGCGCATCCCCTGCAGTGGCAGGCCTGAGTTTTCTTTTAAGCCTACTTGTGTGGGTGGCACAATTAGTGCTGCAGGTCCACTAGTAGCATTTGCATCATCAGCCCTGGCACACATAGTGCACTTTACTAGGGACTTTACTAGTAAGGCAAACCTACCAATTTATACAGGCAGCACTTGCACTTTGACACTGATCAGCAGTGGCAAAGTGACCAAAGCATCTATGTTGGCAACACCATGTCAGGAAAAATGTATAGGGGGAAAGCAAAATGTTTAGGGAACTTTAGCCAAAAAGGGCCAAGTCCTGCACTCACCAAGAACCTGAGTAACCCTGAGCCAATAACTGAGCTGCGTCTTACAATGGTTTTTCATTGTGTACCGGGTATATAGCAATTCATTTGTTAAAGTATAAAGAGTAAAACATAGGTACCAAGGAAAATTATATAATTACAAAACAGAAACAAAAGATAGAGTTTAGAAGCAGTGATTATTTGCACATCTCCAAAATTGTGGGTACCCATACAAGAATGTGAATTAAAGGTAATTTTTCAAAATGACTTTTTTTTTTTACAAATTTTCTAACATTTGGAAGAGAGAAATGCAAAAGAAGTCAATTGGTAATAACACACTTTTTCTACTATTTTGTGTTCCACATAGACTCCCAATAAGAATGCCACCTCACTTGTGTAGGTAAGCCTAGTGCCTGTGACAGGAAACAGCCCAACACGCAACGTGGACACATCACATTTTTCAAGTGAAAACTGACCCTTTTTTTGCAATGTGCCTAGCTGGTGAATTTGGACCCTAGCTTTGCCGGCACCTAAGGAAACCTAGCAACCCTATACATTCTGAAAAACTAGACATCAGGGGAATCCAGGAAGGGGTGATTTGTGTGGCTTTCTTTAGGTTCTGTTACCCAAAATCCCTTGTAAACCTCAAACATTGTCAAACAAACAAATTTTTTCATATTTCTTTGATGGAAAGTTCTAGAATCATCAGGGAGGCACAATTTTCCAGCCACCCAGTGTTCCCAAAAGTCTTTTGATAAAAATGGTAGCTCACTTGTGTGACTAGGCCTAGTGCCCACAACAGGAAACATTCCAAAATGCAACGTGGACACAACACTGACACTTTTTTTGCAATGTGCCTATCTGTGAATTGTGAACCCTGGGCTCATCGGGCACCTAGGGACCTAGGGAAACCTAGCACACCTATACATTTTTTTAAACTAGACACACAATGAAATTCAGGATGGGGTAACTTGTGTGGCTTTCACCAGATCCTGTTACTCAGAATCCCTTACAAACCACAAACATTTTCAAAAAAAGCCAAATGTTTGAGAATCTGATCTTCACTCTTCATGGCCTGTTGCATTTTGGGATAAATTATGGTTGAAACTGTCAAGATCTCACCTGTGTTTTCTACAGGAATGTCAGGGAACTGAAGAATAGTCTGCAGCTTCTCCCAACCACCTATTGTGCTTGTATTATGTCTTGCAACAAAGGTAATCAGGTAAAGGAAGGAAACAAAACAAGGAAAGGAGGGAAGACACTCCTTCGTCACAACCCTGGAACTGCAGGAGTACGTCAAGGCAAATCAAAAAGGCTGTAGATAAGTGGAAACAAGGTTTTAGTAAATAAACATAACACACTGTATACACCTAAATCTCTAGTGAATCAATTATTTTACATAATTCCCTTCTTCAAATCAGGAAAATAAAGGAGGGCAGTAGTATACCCACTTCAGTGTAATGCTGTAATGTAAAGTAATATATTAATTGGGAGATGGGTAAAAATAGGAAGCTTATAAATGATTTAACCCCTGTGGTATGCCCACCATTACTAACTGTCGTAGCTACCCATGCTTTCTGGTGAATAAATAATAATCAGCAAAACTTCAGGTTACTGCTCTCTTCCCTTATAGGTTCGCCAGGGCCAACAGTCAGAGGGGCTGCCGGTCACAAGACGAATACTCAAATCAGGTGAGATGGGAATATGTGCAAAAAGGGCAACATGCTGTTTACCGTAACCACGGATTGAAAAATTAACTTCTCTCTCTTTCTTTCTTTCTTTCTTTGCAGGATATCCTGAAAGTCCAAGGAGAAGCGTCCCGAGGAGCCAGAGGAAAGACGCCCCAACAGAGGAACACGACCGCTGACTGACGCGGAAGTGAAGGGCCGAGACGCAATTGAAGTGACATAGGGAGGTAAGCGTAAGCTAGAACACGAAGCGCATTCACTTGAGAAAGGCAGGGCTTTAACATGCCTGACCTATCCCTCCGTATGCATCGCCATCGGAGGCCATCATTGTAATTCCAGAGCCTCCGAGCCGGCAACCATGACAGAAACTTTGCAAGACTTCAAGATCAGCCAGCACGACTCAAACACTTTTCTTTATATACAATAGACTTCTGTTTACATCATTATCCTTACATAAATTTAAAACCACACTTTCTTCAGATTGTTGGTCTTGTAAAGCTTTTCACACAGATTTATCTCATATGCTCTTTTCCTGTCCCTATAAACATCAATTTTGGTTGAAAGTATGGTCTCACATTAACAACATTTGCCATACCTGTTTCCCTTTCTCCCCTGAAGGTGTATTTCTAGGCACTTTATCTGATCATTGGCAACCCCTCTCTCACAACATACACATTGTAGATGTATTGATTGCTATTGCTTTTCAGCAAATAACAAAAAAATGGAAACATTCCACACAACTTTCCTTTCAATCCTGGTGGGACAGTGTCTGTTATAACCATCGATTAGATCGTGCCTATGTTTCTCCCATGTCTCTACTCCTGAAAAGAGAACGCAGGTCCCTGTGACTATTTTCTAAGACGCATCTGCACAGAAATCTACTCATCATCATCTTTGGTCGGAAGATGTCCCCAAACCACCGTGACTTATTAATGATGATATACTGTTGTTTTATCATTTGTAATTATATATTTTGTCCTTTGTCTCGCTTTAATTTGTTATCTTACTCTGTTTTACAGCAATTTCTTACTTATATTGTTCGATACCTTTTAAAACTCCAATAAGCTTTTTAACCTTCATATGTATTTATTTTACTTAATGTTTTTACTTATCACTTTATAGCTATTTGATTGTTGTACTTGGTTGCCTTTCTTACAAATAAAATCTATGTTTAAACTTAAAAATTAAAAAAAGCCATGTTCCTCCCATGTCTGTGATCGAAAGTTCTGGAGTCTGCATGTATCCACAAACTTTGACACACCCAGCATTCGCTAGAGTCTCCCGATAAAAATGGTACCTTACTTGTGTTGGTAGGCCTAGCACCCGCGACAGGAAACAGCCCAAAACGCAATGTGGACACATCACTTTTTCCAGTGAAAGCTGACCCTTTTTTCTCAATGTACCTACTTGTGGATCTTGGACCCTAGCTAAGCCGGCACATAAGTAAACCTAGCAAAACCTGTACATTTTTGAAAACTAGACATCCAGGAGAATGAGGTGGTGAAGTGAGTTAAAGATAATGATGGATTCAACCCTGATCTGTGACTGGGGGTGAGGTTTGGAAAAGTTTTAGCACTCCATCCATCATATCCTTGTGTTTACATTTTTGAAAACAAGACATCCAGGAGAATCCAGGATGGGGTGACTTGTGTGTTTCTTACCCTCGTCCTCTCCCCTCTCACTCCACCTCTCCCCTTTCCTTCTCTATTTGTCTCTCCGGACTTTGGACCTCCCCTCCTTTTCTTATAAATTCTCTCAACCTTGTTGTTTGTTTACTGTACCTTTCTACACCATTGTAACTGATGTAATTTGTAACGCAATCTTCCTCTGCTATAGCGCTCTGATACCTACGGGTCTAGCAAGCCCTTTATAATCCTTTTGATGTATCTTATAATGCAACGTTCCCCTGGCTATGCGCTCTGATACCTCCGGGTCTAGATAGCGCTATATAACCTTCGCTAGAGTCTCCCGATAAAAATGGTACCTCACTTGTGTTGGTAGGCCAAGCACCCGCGACAGGAAACAGCCCAAAACGCAATGTGGACACATCACTTTTTCCAGTGAAAACTGACCCTTTTTTCTAAATGTACCTACTTGTGGATCTTGGACCCTAGCTAAGCCGGCACATAAGGAAACCCAGCAAAACCTGTACATTTTTGAAAACTAGACATCCAGGAGAATGAGGTGGTGAAGTGAGTTAAAGATAATGATGGATTCAATCCAGATCTGTGACTGGGGGTGAGGTTTGGAAAAGTTTCAGCACTCCATCCATCATATCCTTGTGTTTACATTTTTGAAAACAAGACATCCAGGAGAATCCAGGATGGGGTGACTTGTGTGTTTCTTACCCTCGTCCTCTCCCCTCTCACTCCACCTCTCCCCTTTCCTTCTCTATTTGTCTCTCCGGACTTTGGACCTCCCCTCCTTTTCTTATAAATTCTCTCAAGCTTGCTGTTTGTTTACTGTACCTTTCTACGCCATTGTAACTGATGTACTTTGTAACGCAATCTTCCTCTGCTATAGCGCTCTGATACCTACGGGTCTAGCAAGCGCTTTATAATCCTTTTGATGCATCTTATAATGCAACGTTCCCCTGGATATGCGCTCTGATACCTCCGAGTCTAGATAGCGCTATATAACCTTCGCAAATCAATTAAACTAAAAACAGTTTTTTCCTGAACGCTGAGATCTGAGCAACATGGCTGATGACCAGTGGAGCTGCTTGACAGCTAATAAGGAGTCTGAACCTGGTTTTCCCCTTTGACCGTCACCTACCCAGCCGGACATTGGGCATTGTTCCTCCTCCTCTCCCCGCTATTACTCCTTCCTCCCTTTGTGTGTTTACTGTACCTACTACGCTATTGTAACTGATATAATTTGTAACGCAATCTTCCTCTGCTATAACGCTCTGATACCTAGGGGTCTAGCCAGCACTTTATAAATCCTTTTTGATGTACCTTATAATGCAACGTTCCCCTGGGTATGCGCTCTGATACCTCCGGGTCTAGATAGCACCATATAAGCTTCGCATATCAAATAAACTAAAAATTGGCTTTTCCTTAACGCTGAGACCTGAGCAACATGGCTGATGACCAGTGGAGCTGCTTGACAGCTAATGAGGAGTCTCACCCTGGTTTTCCCCCTTGACCGTCACCTACCCAGCCGGACATTGGGCATTGTTCCTCCTCGTCTCCCCACTATTATTCCTTCCTCCCCTCCCGCCTTCAAACATTATTTTATGTGTACTGTTCATTACTATGCTTTTGTATCTGATGTAACTTGTAACGCAACGATCCTAAATGTAAAGCGCTCTGATACCCTCTTGGGTCAAGTACACGCTATATAAAACTTTATAAATAAAATAAATAAGCTGCACTACTGAAAGTCGAATGCTTTTAATATGGCATTGCATGCATGAAAAAGCACTTGGAGAGATTCATTCGAACGAAGAAGAGCTGTGCTTGTTCTGAGATGTAATTCCTTGCATTTAAACTTGGAGGTATTGGGTCCCCCTGACAAAGCATTGAGGTCTTCTCTAATTAACTAGCTTATAGCACGGTGAGGGTGGTAAAGCACTGTAGTCCTGTTTCCACTATCATTATAATATGATTTCCCCTTTTGTGCTGTATAGAATTGTAACCATGCTGATTATATTGTTCTTATGCATTTTGCTGCTGGTATTGGCTTGTGCACTGCATTATACAGCATGTTAAATAAAATAAACATTTTAAGCTTTATTGTGTCTTTGTTTACTCACGTTGTGGACAATTATGAGTGTTTGAACGTAAGAGTGTTCTTCTTCCCGTGATTCCTGAGAGAGACGGAGTGACATGTTCTAGGATGTCTGATCATTGGTAGCTTCGCTGTTGTACGGAGAACAAATGAAACACTATAGCTAGTCGATTGGGGTTCTGGACACCGAGGTGGGTTTTCTGGTGCACCACTACACCGAGGTCCTGGTTTCCTGCGCATAGTTCTGTGTGTGCAGAATGCCTGCAACAACTTGTGTGGGTAGGCCTAGTTCCCGCAACAGGGATTGGCCCAAAACGTATTGCGGAGACATCACAAGTATAAGACCTTGTTGTGTGTGCGAGTCAAAACTAGACACCCAGAGGAGTCCAGGGTAGGATGTCTAGCATAGATCCTCTACATTTTCCTACCCAGAATCCCCTGCAAACCTCAAACTTTGCTGAAAAAATCACATTTTTCTCACATTTCTGTGTGGGAAAGTTGTGGGATCACCGGGTTGACACAAATTTTCTACCTCCCAGCGTTCCCCCAGGTCTGCAAAATAAAATGGCACCTCACTCGCATGGGTGGGCCAAGAATCCGCGACAGTAAAGAGCCCAAAACATATTGTGGAGACATCAAAATTACCGATCACAAGATTTCCTGGTTTTGCAAGTGGTGGCACCTGGGCCTTTGGCCCTGTACTCCCCCAGATTTCTATTTTCCAGAAATGTCTGGGTTTGGTAAGTTTCCCTAGATGGCTGCCGAGCCCGGGACCTAAAACGCATGTGACCCCCCTTACAAAACCAGGTTGTTTTGTGATAGATAATTTTGATGTTTCCATACTACATTTTAGGCTCTTGCCTGTCACAGGAACTTGGTCCACCCACACAAGTGAGGTTCCACTTTTTTCAGGAGACCTGGGGGAATGCACAGTGGTAGGAAATTTGTGTCAGCCCAATGATTTCACCACTTTCCCACCTAGAAATGTGAGAACAATTTGATTTTAGTTTCAGCTAAATTTGAGGTTTGCAGGGTATTCTGGGTAGGAAAACATTTAGGAATTCATGCACGTCACACCTCCCTGAACTTCCCCGGGTGTCTAGGTCTCAGAAATGTCAGGGATTGGCAGGTTTACCTAGAGGGCAACCTAGTCTGAGATCAAAAATGCAGGTGACTCCCTCGCAAACCAAGGTCTTTTTCTAATTGATAATTTTGAAGTCTCCACAGTACATTTTGGGCCGTTCCCTGTCACTGGCACTAGACCTACCCACACAAACGAGGTACATTTTTATTAGGAGACTTTGGGGAATGTTAGGTTCATCGAAGTTTGTTGCTTCCATTAGATTCCAGAATTTGCCATCAAAGAAATATGAGGAAATTTTTTGTTCATTCACAAAGTTTGAGATTTGCAAGGGATTCTGGGTAATGGAACCTAGTGACAGCTGCACAAGTCACTGCATACTGGATTCCCTTTGGTGTCTAGTTTTTACAAATGTACAGGTTTGCTAGGTTTCCCTCGGTACTGGCTGATCTTGGGTCCAAAATCCAAAGCTAGGCACATTACGAAAAAAAGGGTCAGTTTTCACAGGAAAAATGTTGCTTTTGGGACGGTGTCCGGCCGTGGGTACTAGGCCTACCCACACAGGTATGGTACTATATTAATTGGTAGACTGTGGGTAATGCTGGGTGGGTGGAAGTTTCTGGATCCACACAGATTCCAGAACTTTCCATCACAGAAATGAGGAAAATGTGTTTTTTAACAAAGTTTGAGGTTTGCAAGGTATTCTGGGTAACACACATTGCAAGAGCCACACAAGGCACCTCATTCTGGATTCCCCTGGGTATTTAGTTTTAAATAATGTATAGGTTTGCTAGGTTTCCTTATGTCAAGCTATTCCCCACCTCCCAAGGCAAAAATGAAAAAATGGAAATCCCTCAGCAGTCTGCAGCAGAGGTGTTTTGTGCACCTCTGAACAAGACGGAATGGTTCTGTCAAGAGCACAGGAGCACTGGTGCTCATGACGGGACCATTCCTTCATGAGCACCAAAGGGGTTAAGCGCAGTGTACATCTTAGATATTGTCTCTATGTGCTAGAGAACATTGCCACATTCAAGACAACTCAATAGTTACAGGTGTTCTACGAAAGAAGACTTAAGTAGAGTTAAACTTTTACGTTTTTATGAACTTTTAAGTAGAACAGTTTATCCCAAATCGTCAAGATAGCAGATTTCCACAGTATTGAACAAAGACTCCTGAAATGTTTGCTATCCAACCTCTTAAATTTAAAAAGAATTATAACAATTTAAATATTTTTGTTTGCTTTGACATTTTCCTGGATCTTTGACTTTGATTCCCCAAATGATCAGGTGTGATGAAGTGTCTTGGCAAACACTTTGACCCTAATGATATCACCGGGTTAAACTAATGGCTCACCTTTATTTCCTCAAAAACTGCTTTCTGGCAGGATTGAGCCAAGGGATGTGGAAGGCGTAGAAACTAAATAAAGTAGGCATGCAGTTAGAGCCATGCTTTTTTTTGCTGTCAGGATAGCAAGGGCAGTGGCATGAGCACTAAAGGGCAAGGCAACAGTAGCAACTACTACTCCAAACTCTGCCTATTTGACCAGCAGTGGCTGGTGCAGGTAAGCGCGGTGGGGTGGGGTGTTGTGGATGGGATGTCAACAGATGACAGAATATGAGTTGTTTATTTATTAATTTGTCCTATTTTGTCGCCTGTCAACATACCCCCATAGTGGCCCGCCACACCATGCTTACCTGTGCCAGCCACTGCTGCATTTGACACCAATGACTTAAATGATCCACCAGTATTTGGCATGTATAATTTCTGATGAGGAACAATAGCTCTTTTTTACTCTTGGGTGGCCTTTAACTTCCTCTCTGAAGTCCAGTTACTTATAACAACCACGTGTATAGTCCCTCAGAAACCGGAAATTAAACATTGACAAATAATGATTTGCTATGTGTACTGAGTACATTGAAATTCTATTGCCCATTTGTTGTGGTTTTCAGTTGCATCTCTCCTCCTAGCATTGCTAACCAGGGGTCTCCAAACTACCTCTGAGTAGCTCACCTGTGTGCAACCCACAATTTCCCTCTGTAGGTCATCAGTGGGGTCATCAGTGAGAGGAAGGTAGTTTTTACGATCTTCAAGAAGCCGTTTGCATTCATGTTGGTAGTCAGTTAGGTTCATAACTACTAGGCCTCCGCCCTTGTCTGCTGGTTTGATGATGATGGTTTCATACTCTTTAAGGTCCGATAGGGCCTTTTTCTCGGCTCTGCTGATATTCTGGTATCGGGTAGGGGTAATGGTGGATTCTATGTCATTGAATACCGCCTGTTCAAAAGTATTTATTTCTACTGGTATAGTGTGTGGTGGAGGGACAAAGGTGGATTTTGTTCTTAGTCCAGTTTCGTTAGGCACTTCCTCATTGTTATCCGTGTCTGTTTTTTCAAAAAAAGCTTTGAGTTTCAGTTTTCTGAAAAAGGCTGCTAGTTTGCAGTGCAATTTAAACTTATCCAAGTTAGCTGTGGGAACAAAGCCCAATCCTTTGTTGAGGACTTTCTTTTCCGTGTCTGTTAGAATGTGTGATGATAGATTTGTCACTAGGTCCTCATGTTGCTGGGGCCTGCTCTGTTGGATGCGGTTTTGTTCCGGGTGTTGTTGCTCACCATCTCTTCTTCTTCCCAATGGACAGTGTTTCCCCGTTTGTTGCGGCCTCTCCTGCGCCTGCCTCTGTTCTGAAAAGGAGGACGGAATTGATTTGGCTGGAAGGGATATTGTTGAAATGGTGGTTGCCAACCATACATGGGGAATTGTTGGGGTTGTTGATATGGATTTTGGAAGGAGGGGTGGTTATATTGTGGCCACTGGTAGTTTCCTTGGTATCCCCCTCTTTTTTTCTGTCTTGGTGTGCCTGGGTTGGAGCCTCCACTGCTTCACAGCAGTGGAGGCTCCAACCTCCACAGCAGTGGAGGCTCCAACCCAGGCACACCACGACAGAAAAAAAGAGGGGGATACCAAGGAAACTACCAGTGGCCACAATATAACCACCCTCCTTCCAAAATCCATCTCAACAACCCCAACAATTCCCCATGTATGGTTGGCAACCACCATTTCAACAATATCCCTTCCAGCCAAATCAATTCCGTCCTCCTTTTCAGAACAGAGGCAGGCGCGGGAGAGGCCGCAACAAACGGGGAAACACTGTCCATTGGGAAGAAGAAGAGATGGTGAGCAACAACACCCGGAACAAAACCGCATCCAACAGAGCAGGCCCCAGCAACATGAGGACCTAGTGACAAATCTATCATCACACATTCTAACAGACACGGAAAAGAAAGTCCTCAAAAAAAAGGATTGGGCTTTGTTCCCACAGCTAACTTGGATAAGTTTAAATTACACTGCGAACTAGCAGCCTTTTTCAGAAAACTGAAACTCAAAGCTTTTTTTGAAAAAACAGACACGGATAACAATGAGGAAGTGCCTAACGAAACTGGACTAAGAACAAAATCCACCTTTGTCCCTCCACCACACACTATACCAGTAGAAATAAATACTTTTGAACAGGCGGTATTCAATGACATAGAATCCACCATTACCCCTACCCGATACCAGAATATCAGCAGAGCCGAGAAAAAGGCCCTATCGGAACTTAAAGAGGATGAAACCATCATCATCAAACCAGCAGACAAGGGCGGAGGCCTAGTAGTTATGAACCTAACTGACTACCAACATGAATGCAAACGGCTACTTGAAGATCGTAAAAACTACCTTCCTCTCACTGATGACCCCACTGATGACCTACAGAGGGAAATTGTGGGTCTGGTCGAAGAAGCAGAGCATCTAGGTGATATTTCCAAACAAGAAGCAGATTACCTAACAAAAACAGAGGCAAAAATACCATATTTCTACGTGGTCCCAAAGATGCACAAGAACAGAATACCACCACCGGGTAGACCAATAGTATCTGGTATAGGCTCACTCCTTGAACCTCTGTCTAGGTTCTGTGACTATTTCTTAAAACCAATTGTACAAGGAACCAGCACCTACTTAAAAGACACCAAAAGCCTCCTAACACTCCTAGAAACCATCAAAATGGATGATGATATGATATTGGTTAGCTTTGACATAGAAAGCCTTTATACCAACATCCCTCAGGATGCCACCATCAATGTTCTAAAAGAAACCCTAGAACAAACCACATGGGAACACAGAACACCAAAAGAATTCATAATCAAGTGTGCAACCTTGGCCCTCAAAAGAAATTTCTTTGAGTTTGAAGGGTCCCTATATTTACAAATAGGAGGCACATCTATGGGCAGCGTTTTCGCGCCGAGCGTAGCGGGGTTGTATGTATTTGATTTCGAGAAAAAGTACATCCTTTCACCCACCAACCCATACCTGGAAAACATCATATTCTGGCGCAGATATATTGATGATGTGCTCGCAATCTGGAAGGGCCCACAAGAAACTCTGACAACATTCATCACTTGGCTCAATACTTGTGATCAACATCTTCATTTCACCCATAATGTGGACAAGAATGAAATGGTCTTCTTAGACATTGAGATCAAAAGAGAACAAGAATCTTTAACTACCAAAACACACTTTAAGCCCACAGCTAAAAACAACCTCTTAAGATTTGAGAGCTTTCATCCAAGACCACTGAGGGAAAACCTCCCATATGGCCAATACTTAAGATTACGTAGGAACTGCAGCAAACTCACTGATTACAAAGAACAGACTGAAGACCTGACGGGGAAACTCCTACAACGTGGCTATCCAACAAAGATTACAAAGAAATGTCAAAAACGAGCCAGAAACCAACCGCGCCAAGCATTATTGGAAGAGACAATGAAAGAGAATGACAATATACCCCTGACATGTGTGACTACATACAATGTGATTTCCAATGAGGTCAGCAAAAGCATCAGGAAGCACTGGTCTATAGTCAACTCTGGGACCTTCAACTGGGAAAAACCTCTCTTCTCATATAAAAAAGCGCCCAGTCTAAAAAACACCTTGGTCAACACAAGACCCAGAAACAAAACAAACTCCAATGACCCAACCCTAACGCAGATATGGGGTCTCCCGCCAGTAACTGGACATTCATGATGTGGGGACTGCAGTGTTTGTCACCTAACAGAAAACACCAAGACTATAACCTTGGAACCTGGAAAAACATGGGAGCAGAGATCCCACACGAACTGCAATAGCAGTAATGTCATCTACCTTATCACCTGCACCTGTGGAAAACCCTACGTGGGCATGACGACACGCAAAATCAAACAACGTATTTGCGAACACAGAAGCACAATAAGATGCAAAAAGAATATGACAAAACTCACGGACCATTTTTTAACTGCCCATCACACCACCAATGACATGAGGTGGACAGTCATTGAACAGTTGTCACCAGGCCCCAATATCCAAGCCCGTCTATTCGAAAAAGAACAGAGATGGATATATAGACTTTCCACGCACAAACGGGGTCTTAATGACAATATCCCATGGAACTCTGTATTCAAATAGCATCACTGCCTGCTAATACCCACCCCTCCCCAATACAAGCCCCGCCACGCATACTTCCGATATGCACTTGCCACCTTTGGCATTTATCCCTTACCAAACATACGCAGCATGTTTACGTCCATGACAATCCTCATAACGTAGGGCACTGTACATCGAATCACTAAAAACACAGGGATCCCTGTGACTTCCCCTACCCTATGTGTACAAGTGTTGGGACATATTTTTGTCCCGAGAAGTTGCTTTCTTCTAAGCACTTTTCCAACCCTATTCCTATCCCACAACGCATGCGCAGCTTCCAATGATCTCCATGCCAACCCACTCCCTCACGGGCATCCGTGCGAATGGGCGCATGCCCAGCCCCGCCTGATCTCCATGCCCATACGCATGCGCAGCTTCGAATTATCTCCACCCCCTCACGGGCCGCCGTAGCGACCATGTGCCCTACCCCGGAAGCATGCTAGCAGTTATATACTAATCACGCTCGCCCATACATTGTAACCGAGCGGCGGAAGTTAGACGTAGGTGAACTGCCTTTCCTTTTGAGTACCAACTGTAAGTAGATTTTCCCTCCATACAGGTTCCACCCTGGGTCTGACCACTCTAGTCAGCACGTAGGCGAGCTTCCATATACTTACCACTGTGATATATGTCTTTTCACATAGAATATGTTGCTACGAGTAAAGCACCTACCCCCTGCTCGCTGAAGTCCAACTAGAGTATTACTCCAGTAAGCCCTTTCTCTGACATGTCACGTTCTGTGACCTACTCCGTGTTATATGTTTGTGTGAGTCTAGTTTGTCTTTTGTGTACACCACTCATCCTTATTAGGATACCTTTGAGCCCACATGCAATGCAAGGCAACTATCTGGCGCAGTGCAATTCACGCCGGTAAAGATATGAGCACTATAGTTCATTGAACTCAATTAGACGTCGTAGCATGCTGATTCAGGCACGCACCAAGGACGCCGATTGCTAATCTATGAAATGACCATAGGTATACCATGCTGTAGCGCTCACTCTCACGATATAAGCACGCTCCCACCCCATAAGTAGACACGCCCTCTACTCATGAAGGCACTTTTCTTTCAGTCACCACCGTGGAAAGCAAGCATAACTGCACGTTTTAAGCACCTAATTTCTGTGCTTCGTTACAGGATAGTAATTACTTCCTTTGCTTATTTTCCTTCCTTAGGTTTTTTGGTGGCACCCTATATTCTAGGAGTGTCTTCCCAGAGGAATATTTTTCATCTGGATGACCAAGGATTTAGGACAGGGTGCGTCTTTTAGGGGACCCACACCTCCCACTTCCTTGTTTTGGTCCTGAAGAATACCGGGGATCACCCCAATTGGTAGAAACATGTCGACCAACACATAACAGAGATACGTAGGTCGTAACTCCCCTCCCAGTATCTCACCTTTATTTTTTAACATTGTCCAGTTACCCTTTTTTATTAAAATTTATATGAAATACTAACCAGGACAATTTTAACATTCACACTTTTTTTTGTCTGCAACCCACACTTCACTACCTGCTCCACTGCAACTCAGGTGTTGAAGCACACCCAAGTGACGCTAGGCCACTTGGGTGGGCCCCGATGATGAAGCAAGTCACCACTAGGTGGTGAGTGAGGGGTTTACTAACAAAGGAACAGTGTTTCCTAGTCTGGAAAAGCCTTCATCTCCCTCATCGGGTGATACTCCTTCTATTGTTCTTTGTAAAGAAGCGCTGAAAACTCATCAGGATAAACAGTCTGAACATTGTGTGGCGGTCCTGAGAACAGATTTAACTGACGCTATCTTGCCTGAGGGGGGAGTATTAGAAGCCCCTTTTGATGATACTCAGAGCACTCTGACTGAGATACACACAGAATGTATTGTAGAGAGTCAGGAAACTGTAAGATCAAAAGATACATTAGAGAAAGAAAGTTTAACAAAAACTAAATTGGGCAAAAATAAAAAGGCTACTCCTCAAAACTTAGATCCAGTGATCGGAAGTGCACTTGAAGCAATCGTCTCTTCAATATCAGAAATGAGAGAGGAAATAAGGCAGGACTTTGTAATATCTAAAACGAATCAAGCAGAGATTAGAGCTACCTGCGAAGAGTTGGGACAAAAAGTTGAAGGCCTTTGTGAGAGAATGGAGGCATTGGAAAGTTCAGTAGGCCTACTGACCACAAATTTGGAAGCAGCTAGATCTAAAATTCACAATCTCCAAAGAGATGGGGATGACATGAGAGAAAGAATTGAAATGTGAGAAAATTATTCTAGACGCAACAATATTCGACTTCTTGAGATACCAGAGGGGAAAGAAGGAGGGGACCGTAAGAAATTCATTGTAAATCTAATAAAAGACACATTGAATTTGGAAGAAACGGTTGAAGACCTGGAAAAAGATATCCAGCGAATATATAGGGGCCCGTTTCGTATGAACCCTGCAAGGACCAAGCCAAGAAGAATTCTAGTAAATTTTTTGGCATATGCCCTTAAAGATAAAATCTTAAATCTTGCCTTAAAAGCAGGTTCCATAAAGGGTCCCGATTTCATGTTTGAGATATAATCAGATCTCTCAAAGACCACCCTAGAGAGGCAATGGGAGCTGGGGCAACGTATGGATAAATTCAGGTCACTTGGCACAACGGTACAGATGAGATTCCCTGCTTTCCTCCAGATTATGTACAACAACAAGATGCATAATGTTCGCTCCACTCATGACGCTGATGAGTTACTTGAATCTATTAGGGATCACACTCAAGCCCAGGCGCATAAGTCAAATTGAGTAAGAATATAAACAGTTATAAGCAATGCCCTTAAAAAAAAAGAAAAAAAACAACAACAAAAAAAACAGAGAAAATTTAAAAAGAAGGAAAAAAAAATACAAATAAGGGGGAGATGAGGGAAAAAAAAACACGAAGGAAAATGAAAAGTAATAAGAGCACATGCATTCACTTCGTATAATCACAAATACGAAAGTTTAGCACATAAACTCATACCCATCCTCTTTTTATCTTTTCGGGTGATTTGTTTTCTATAAATTAGGACTGGATACGGCTATTTTTTTTTATGTTTCACGAAAGGCGGTAGAGGGGCGAAGGACAGGTTACTGGCGGGTGGAAACTGGTTCAACATCGAGCCAGAATAAGTAAGGGGGGGTTTCCCAGGGGGGAGGGGGGGGGGCAAAAAAATAAAAAATCCTCGTTTGTCAGATCAACTTAAGGTTTTAGAAACCAACCTTTCTCAGCAATTAAACAATAATATGCTAAAATTAGTTAAATATCAAACTCTAAAGTTAAAAATGAAGGAGAAGGGGGTGAAGTCAAATTATCACAAACTTAAACTTCATGTCCTGGAATGTCAATAGTCTGCGAGTGCAAGGAAGAAGAGACAGGATTTTGCAATACCTTAGAGATGCGCAAGCGCAGATCATTGTGTTGCAGAAGACGCACCTTCTCAAATCAGAGGCTAATATCATACTTAAGAAACAAAGATGGATAGATAAATTTTGCTCCACTGACCACAATGCGAATGTAAGAGGGGTTATATTCATCTTTAAAAAATCTGCAAGAGCACAAATCCTAGACTGTAAGGAAGATAATACAGGAAGATGGTTGATAGTTAAAGTCTCTCTCGAGGGTCAGAACAGAATATTGGTTGGCTATTACGGTCCAAACTGCGATGACCCATCATCCGATGCCATAAGAAACCAATTAATGTCAACCCAGGAGCCAATAATCTGGATGGGAGATTTCAATATTGTTCTTGATCTAACACTAGACAAATTGAATAAATCCAGATTCACTAGTACTGTAAAATCAAGAGAAACTCTCAAATTAATTATGAAACATCTAGGTTTGGCGGATCTGTGGAGAGAAAAGGTGGGCAATAAGCCGGGAGTATCCTTTAGAAACAGTCGCTTTAAGCATAAATCCAGAATTGACTATGCTTTTTTCAGCTAATGTCTAAATCATACCCTAACATCAATAAATGATTTACCATCACACTTATCAGACCACTCTGCGATAGACTTTACCTTAAAAAGAGGTAACTTAGTTAAACATCCTTCCTGGTCTTTTGATCGGACAATTCTGCTGGAGGAGGAAGAGGTCAAATTTTTATCGGACGTGACCATATCCTTTTTTGATATTAATAAATATTCTGCCACCCCTACAATGGTCTGGGAGACATTTAAGGCCTTCTAAAGAGGGCAGATCACAAACAGAGCCTCTTACAGACGCAAAATATATATCGAGAAAATTAGGACAATAGAAAAGGACATGAAACTTCTAGAATTAACATTGGATCCGATAGTAGTAACATCTCCAGATCATGAAAAGCTGGCCGAATTGAAAAATCAGTTGGAAAATATTCTACAAGAAAGAGTAAATAGGAGGTGGGAAGCGAGTAATTCTTCCCACTTTGAGTGTGGAGAAGCTTCAGGAAAAATATTGGCGTGGAAAATAAAAACTGATAAAGCCCTTAACTATATAAGAGAAATCGTGGTTGCAGGGGAGACAGAGAGTAGATTTACAAACCAAGAAATAGGAAAGGCATTTTATGAATTTTTTTACGAGATCTATAAAGAAGATCTCCCTAACGATCAACAAGCAAGAGATAGGTGGTTAGATTCCATCACACTTCCAACCTTATCAACAAATCAAAATATATCGTTAGAGAAAGAGATCTCGGTGGAAGAGGTTATAAAAGCAATTCGTCACTCAAAAAAGGGAAAAGCGGCAGGGCCGGATGGCCTGCCAGGAGAAATATATAGATCTCTTGAACATATTATAGCCCCAGAACTCACGGTACTGTTTAATGGAATCCTACTAAATGGCGACATACCACCTAAATCTTGGGGAGAAGCTATCATAGTGCTTATTCCTAAACCTGGGAAATCTTCATTAGAGTGTGGGTCATACAGACCAATATCACTTCTTAATAGTGATTATAAAATATTTACAAACATTATTTCTACAAGATTGGCTAGCGTCATTTGTAGTATTATCCACCCCGATCAAAAGGGAATCATCAAAGGGAGACAGTTAGCGCAGTTAACTCAAGAACTGGTGGGGGCCATAGATATCGCAACTGCCACCTTCGTACCCCTAGCCACTCTGACCTTATACGCAACAAAAGCGTTTGATAGAGTCAATTGGCTGTATCTAGACGACGTACTAAAAAAATGTAATTGTGGGGAAGGCTTTTGCAGAACAATTAAACTATTATATAACACACCCTCTGCCAGGATAATGATTAATGGGGGTTTAACCAAAGCCTTCAACATAACTAGAGGCACAAGGCAGGGCTGCCCGCTCTCCCCGCTCCTTTTTAACCTATATATTGAACCGTTCGCTCAAATTCTAAGGAACAAGGCTAATATTTCATCTTTTAGCTATGGAGAGTGGGAAAACCGGGTAGCTTTATATGCGGATGATATCCTGGTTTGTACATCTGATCCAGTTAAGGCATTCCCAGTGATTATCGCGTCTGCAAATGATTTTGGTCAGATATCGGGATACAACTTTAACTCTAGCAAAACAGAGATTATGGTATGGAACCTTCCAAACATCCAGTTAGAGGCAAACATCTCAACATCTATGTGCTATTTCGGAATAAGAATAACACAGGAAGTGGATAAGATTGGATCAAATAATCTAGAAAGAATACATATTGAAATAAAAAAACTTCTAAAGTCTTGGTCTCATCTACCACTCTCTATAACGGGTAGAATAAATCTAGTTAAAATGTGTATTCTCACCAAGTTTACTTTTATTTTTAATACAATTCCAACCGTATTCGAGCAGAAACAAATTGAAAAATCTCAAAGAGAAATTAATTCCTTTATATGGAATTATAAAACAACAAGAATAGCATGGAAGAAATTAAGAAGAAGAAGGGAAAAGGGGGACTTGCACTCCCAGACCTGTTGTACTATTCATGGGCTTTCCAGATGTCACACTTGAGAATGCTACTGAGTGAAAACACCATCAAACTTAACTTCTAATTCCATGTAAAAAGCAATAATATTGGGGGCAAACTTCACACCAGAGGGATTTATGTTCAAATTTGGAAATTATAAATTCTTCAAAAAAATGAAACTTAAAATGGCACAATCATGGGCTAAAAATTGGTATAACATAAGGAAAAAAATAGGCTTGTCATATTAATCTACGTACTCTCCAATTAGGGACTCACCCGGCCTACCACCATTCTTGAAAGATAGGCTATCAAATATCATAAAACAAGCAGGTATTACTAGGTGGGGTCAACTGATTATAGACGGGAAATTAATTGCCTGGAACGAACTACAAGAACTTGTAGGAACAGAAATATCTAGATTTAAATATATTCAACTAGATAGCTGGGTGAGATCACAGAGCCGCACAGACACCAACATTGGGAAAATTAACGCACTAGAACAAATGCTGGTAGAGCAACCCAGATGAGGAAAAGAAGTAGCTACCTGGTATTGGCAGATGTTAGAAGAAAATGATGGGGAGTTTAAATTACCAGACGAGTTATGGGAAACAGTGATCAATACTCCATGTGATGAGAAATGGCAACAATCTTGCGGCTTATTGTATAAAACGGTAAAACCTGCATGGTTAAGACACAACCATCTTTTTTCAATTCACCGTGTATACATAACACCATTAAAACTGTCTAAATTCCTACCAGACAAAAAGATGTAATAAATGTAACATGGCAGGTGCCAACGACATACATATGTTCCTATAATGCCCGGATCTCTTGAATTTTTGGGAAGAGGTGAAGAACACTCTTAATTCTATTCTACATGCATCTTTGTCAATTACTCTTCCACTTGTCATCTTTGGAATGAAGACACTATTAAGGGCAAGGAGAAATCTTTCCTCTTTTATGCGATTTTATTGGCGAGAAGACAGATCTGTATCCAGTGGATAGAAAAAACTCCCCCTTTATATTCTCGGTGGCTTTCATCTTTATATGAAAAATCTAAAATGGACCTCAAAAGAACTGCTAGTAAACGTAATTTGGCCTTTTGGGATCTCTTAATTAACTGGAAGTGAACCCGGGGGTTTTTTTTTTCCCCCAAGTCCGATGAATATGCCAATAATGCTCTTGGACCAGGGTCAGCTTAGAATCGATTTGGTCCTACAGGTTGAAAAATACCTAGATGGAGTTAAATATACTCTTTCTCTGTTTTGGGACACCTTTGCCATCGAAAAATCAATTCACGTCTTTAAGTCGTGCAAGGTGGTTGGTATGACCCTTGACGGAAAGGGAAGGCAAATGAGGACCAAAAAAAAAAAAAAACCAGGGGGTATCTATTTGAGTAACAACTTTGACCTGCCTCACTCATATTCTCCTTATAGGCTTGCAGTGTATTGTTTCAGCAAATAAAGACAGTGAATTTGTAAGTTCTTGTCAATTTCAACCTAATTCCGAAGCTATAGTTGGTAAAAAAGAACATTTTATTTATTATTTATTATTTAAAGTTTTCATAGGGCACCATATCGCCCGAGCAGATATTAAAGTTCTTTACAGAGAAACAAATGTAACTTAAATGAGGTAAAAAATGATGGAGTAGGAGGAAGAGGAGATAGGGACAGGGGGAAAAAGGTGGAGGGAAGGTGAAAATAGAAGAAGACAACTAACAATAAAGAAAAAACTGAATAAAGATAACGTGGCTGGAGTTAGGTTCTCCACATTGCTTCCTCTGGGCTGACGGCATTACTGTTGTGATTAGTAGGCATAGGTTGTAATTAGCTTCTGTCTACTAAGGTAACAATTGATTAACTCTTGAGGTCTTTCTTGAAAGTCAAGATATCATGGGTGCATCTGAGGTCTAAAACAAAGGAATTCCAGAAACTGGGCACTGCTCCAAGAAGGGATGTTTCACTGCTAGCAAAGACTTAATTTTTGAGGCTTCACTGTTAATGAAATCTTACATTACTAAAGTCTTTCACCTCCAGAGAGTGTGAAGAGGTTAGAGAGGTAGTTTGATGTGCTGTAGTGTAATGTTTTTTAGGTTATGCAGCTGATCGTGAACTTGATCTATGCCTGTGGTAGCTACTGAAGATATTTCAGAATTGAAGAGATCTGGTCAAATCTATTTTTCTTTGTGACGACTCTAGCTGTGTTTTGAAGATGGCTTTGAGGGGAGCCAGGTTTCATTTGGAAAGACCTGCTAAAATGGCATTGCCTGTGTCTATTCTTGAAATGACCAGAGCAATCAGATGTCCTCAGAATATTGGTGTACCTTTATAGCAGTGTTCTTTGGCAATCATTCAAGTCGTTCCACGTAATATTGAACAAAATGGGAAATTGTGGAGCCTTGAGATATACCTCAGGTAACATGTTCTATAGCATATATAAAGCTCTTCAATTTTAGGAGGTAAGACCTGCCAGTCAGGAAGGAGTGGCCCCAGCTTCAAACAGGGTCTCTGAAGCCCCTTCTAAGCTTCAGAGTTTAGGATGATCTGGTGATTTACGTCATCAAATGCCACTGACATATGACATGGCTAGGTACATCAATCCTTTCCTGTCCTAGATTCCACAGTCCCAATTCCACTTACCAACAGTGGATGTATTTCATTTTTAGAAGACAGGCTGAAGTTTAGTTAGTTCAGATAAATAGCTTGTAGAGCGCACAGCGTTCCCAGCAAAGGGGCGTCCCGGCGCTAATCACAGTCAAATGGAGAGACCACTAAGATGACAGGAAAAGATAAGACGTTATTGCCTTATGGTACGCCAAGTAGTTTTGCAAACTGTGAATAGGCAAGGGGAGAGAATTCCATAATTTGGCTGCCCGAGTGCGGAAAGCGTACTCACCAGCCCGTACTCTCCTTACCCTCGGAACCACGCCAAATGTCCATAGAACAGAGTTGGTGGGAGATAATGTAGGGTGAGAGCAAGGAAGCTAAAATGCTAGGCAAAGATGAAATCAAAGATTTTAAAAGCGAGGCACAGCGACTTAAACTCCACGCATCTGGCCACTGGCAACCAGTGTAGTTGGCGGATGGCAGGAGATGTGGGGCCGGGCCTTGGTAGAGCTAGAAGAGTTCTTGCTGCCACATTCTGGACCCTCTGTAGTCTCGAGATCTCTGCCTTGTTGGGCCTCAAGTGCAGAGAGATGGTGTAATCCAATCTTGACAAAATAGCAGCCTGAATGATAATCTGCCGAGTGGACGGGTCAAAGAAATTTAGCAATGGTTTAGGCCTCCGTAAAATACTGATACAAGTCCCTGCCACTTTTTTGGTTTGGGCTTGAAAGCTGAGAGCCGAAGCCACCCAGATACCCAGATTCTTTACCAACTGCTTGGAGATGGGGGCAAAGCCAAAGGTTGATTGCCACCAGTGCTCATTCCAGTTTTATCTTCCGCCCGACCAACATAACTTCAGTCTTGCTTGCGTTAAGCTGCAGAAAGTTGGCCGACATCCATTCTGCAATAGCTGAGAGATCACTCTAATTAAAAAGGAGATGTTGATAATGAGAGGGGTTTGTTTATAAAGAGGTTTTTCCTGGCTATCAAAGTCCTATCCCCAGCGTCTTTCTTGAATCCTACAACACTGTTTCTCAAACCTCAAGACTTCCAAAATCAATGGGGCTGTGGGTGTAATTCTACTTTGGAGGCTATCTTATAGGGAACTAGTTTGGCGAAAGAGGCCTGATGCCAATCTGAATAGCTCAAGGCTGCCTGCTCTGGATCCTGAGAGAAGACTGGCTTAATATCTACTAAATCTTGTCTAACAAGCACCTGGTCTATATTCTTCCATGCGCTAAAATATTTGGGAGACAGCTTCCTAGGGTAGGTGGAAATCACCTTTAGCAGACAGATGTCAATAAAACTGCATGATGGTCTGACCATACCAACGGAAGGACCTCCTTTAAAATTATGGGATCATTGTTAGTGAAGAGGCCATCTAGGGTATGTCCTGCCGAGTGTGTGGGAGGGCCTACTTTCTGTAGAAGGCCTACTGATCCCAACTCGATAATGAGACGGTCAGAGTCTTTTTCGGTATTAGCCTCCAAATTAAAATGAAAGTCTCCCATCATAGTAAAATTCAAATCAAAAGCTGTAACTTCTAATAGACTGTTCTGGGTCGCTAAAAAGTCTCCGCTAGGACCGGACGGATGGTAAAGGAGCAGCCCTTTAAAAGATTGATGCTCTGAAATTGAAATATTGAAGCTACAAGCTTCACAGGTTGTCGGGACACTGGTCCTACTTTAGCTACAATAGTATCGTTAATTAATGGTTTTATTCTTTCTGGCAGAAGAAAGAGGCATTGTTAATTTCTCATAACAAAGAAACTATTAGATAAACTTTATCTTAATTTCTACAAATATTCGACTGTTATGGGGCATGCCACTACTACTACAGTTAATTAAAAGTTTGTCAATTGTTAATATTTATTTTTCACATGTATAATGTTTATACTGGTTCACCTTTTAAGTGCTGTTGGGGATGGAGCACCTAAATATAAATAACAAAAAAGAGAATTCCGACTAGACCATGAAGTCCCTATCACTTATGATCTTGAGACATGAACCTTTTTATAATATCAATAATTTTTCATTTTACATCAATGTCAAACATTGTCTGTATTTCTCATCACAAATCGTATTCCCATTCGCAAGGCAGTCTGTCGGCAAATTGCATATCCCTGGTTTGCAAACAGTATTGGTTCATCTGCCCTGTAGTTCTTGTTCTATAGGTGCAACATTATCTATGACTGCTATTATTTATTTTCTGAAGTGCTACAGAGACAAGTTTATATATGAGAGATATGTATGTGGTATGTGCACAGAAGGATGTGTGTGTGTGTGTCTTTATGTTTTTGAGTGTGTGTGTGTTTTCAGTTTTAAGGGTGGGATATAGCTAGGCTATAAAGGAAAAGGTTCTTGGGAGTGTCTGCATTTATGTTTTTATCATTTCCTGTACAGATGTTGTGTCTTTTTCTAACATACTTAAGCAGATTCTGGTTAATTTCAGGTGAGTTACAACTTTTTTTTATTTTTCTTAGGAAAGAATAACCAGTCAACCTTTGAATGCATTTGCCAGCAGCATGTTGCCTCTCAATAGTATTTTTCCAGGCAAGACAACAATGGACGGGTTACATTGTTTGCTTAAATGGATGAACCATTCAAATCCTCTTAATACTATGTTGTCATTGAATTCTTGGAGCCGAGCAGTAATAAACAAGGTTGAACAATGAGTTGTTTTAATGTTTCACTGGAAGACTTAATATAGGTTTGGTTTTGCATCTGCCTTTAAAGCTAGAGCAATTGGTGTAGCAGACATACGGCAGACACTACTTTCAAGTGCCAAATTAGAAGGAAGGACCTGAACAACAGCCTTGCTCCTATTGAAAGGCCTACTGCTAAGGAGGAAACATGCTATTTTCCCTGCAGCGTCAAACATCGCTGCACTGTTAATGAGTGGATAATGTGTGAACCATTTCCATCAGAAGGCTGAAATACTTCACATGGTTCTCTGTAACTCCGATGTTGTAATAAAAATAGGAGTTTCCATTCAGAACAGGATTTAAAATATGATCAAACTGAACCGTTGCTGGATTACACCTGGGAAACTAGTGGAAGATATCTGGAAGAAAGTGTCTGGAATGTAAAAAAAAAATGAAAATTAGGGTGCTTACACTAATTTCCTTGTTAATTCCTCATTCCATAGGCAGACAAGAACAACTGTGTAGTAAATGCACACTTGGTAAATTATCAATAGTTTCAGGGTGAATGAATGTATCTTTATTGTTTAGTTATTTAAAACCATTACAACAGTGCATATTGATTATCACACATTATCTAAAATAAAAGAGCTAAAACATTTTCAAGTACGGGTTTTCAGAAAGACGTAATTTAACTAAAAACAACACATTTTAAATACCAACAATATTTCATTACTCCTGGGCTGTAGTGTTGTAAAAAAAAAGTATAAAGAGTCTTCTTAGTCCAATATATTGCAAATGTCCTTTAAAAAGGGGGTTATAAACGTTACTCCCCTACACGTATGAGCGGCTGAGTGTCCACTTAGCTAGATAATAATGGCTTGCCGGCATGTGCGAATTCCCATATTTCTGAATAATGATTTCAGAAGAGTTTTCCTTTGCAGTAAGGGAACTGGACAAACACAAAATAGATTAATTAATTATTCGCTCTTATATCCACATCGTCTGCAAGAAAGGTTCTCTGGCTGTTTTTTTCCAGGATGGATTGTGGTCTTTAGTTTCCATAATACCAAACCGGAATAACATAAATTGATGTTTCAATCTTAATGAGAAATGTTCTGCCAGATAGAGTTGAGGACCTATGCTGGAATATGAAGTTATTACTGTCCAAGCATGTCTCCTTAGTGCAAAAACATTTTTATCTGTTACATTTGATGACCTTCACACTGCAGATCTTTGTTCTTGCTTGAAAGATCCCTTTCCCATTTGTGCTTCCCAGGCTTCATGTATGTCTAAATCCTTAATAGATACAAATTAAATGACTTCCTCAGGGTCCCTCTGCAGTACTAGACAGTTAATCCTCTATTTCCTTTCATTATAAATAGCTGATAGACCTTTTTTCTGCTGCTCTCAAACTCCAACACAATCTTATAAAATCACTGTCACACTGGTATTTAAGATTTTTTATCCGAACTTTAAATGTATTTGTGTAGGTGAGACTGATTTTGGAATATTAAATACGGCTCTGTAAACTTTTATTTGACTTCTATTCAACGTATCTTTTTCAAAACCCTGCATAGTTTCTGTACCATAAGATTTTGAAGGTAGTAACCAGGCCTCCATAACCTTAAGTAAATGGGTCAACGATTGACAGTTCAATTTTTGTTTTAGTATTTTGAAGCCATTTGGTAATGATTGTGCCTTATCTTGGATTGATAGCAAGTGGGGGGTCCCAGTTATTTGCTTATCCATAATAAACCCAAATATTTATAGGTGCACACTTCCTACAATTTGCTTCCTTCCAACCACCACTTATTACTTTTTAACTTAAAATCCACCAACCGGATCACCTTAGTTTTCTTTAGATTCAGACCAAGCCCCTGTTTTACCTTATATTTATTGATGGCAGTCATACTCCGTTGTAAAACTATTGGTGTGTTACTTAATAGGACTATATCATCCGCATATTGTAGACAGTCCAACTTCTCTTCCGCAAGCAATGGTGGATGAATAGTTTCTACGCCCAAAGCATCTGCAAGATCTGATAAGTATAAATTGAACAGGCTTGGGCCAAAACATAAACTTGTTTGAGACCTATATATGTCCTGATATTATATGTTGCATTACTTCCATCCCCTATTTTAACTTGGGCCCATGGTTGCGTGTATAGTTCCACAATTGCCTTTAATATATTTTCCGGTATTCTCAAATCCTCCAATGTTTTCCATAATCGACTTCTACGAACATGATCGAAGGCAGATTTTACATCAATAAAACACGCAAACGAACACGTTTTTTTCTGTTTCGCGTTCCCTATTAGCAAGGTTAAGGCTGTAAGATTGGTCAATGTCCCCATTCCTGCTCTGAATCCTGTCTGGACTTTTGATACTAGTTGTTTTTCTTCCATCCATATTTTTAGGTGTTCCAATAAACAGAATGCATAGAGTTTAGACTCAACATCACTTAAGCCTGAAATTGCTGGCTATTCCTGGATTACCATTTTTTAATATGGGCTGAATAATGCTACCTTTCCAGGACTCCGGTATCCGATTTGTGAAGAAGAGATCGTTAAACATTGGATTTAAGTATTGGGCCCAATAATCTACATCTGTTTTAAATAAAGCCTTTGGAATACCGTTTGGACCTGGTGCTCCCTCAAAATTCAATATTTGTATTATTCCTTTAAGTTTGTCTGTACTGCCCAATAGGTTCTTTTGATTTTCCTTTCTATGGAAGCTTAATTTCTCTTTACATTCTTTTATCCCTTAAGTAATATTACAAATGACCTGAAACCACAGAACATCATTATCGTTCAAAGATCCCGGCACTGATTTACAAATTTCTTGAGACAGTAATATGTCATTAATGTTCTTTGTTCCCGCAGCTGAGTACATTGTAGAGACGTAGTCTTCCCAAGTTGCTGCATCTTTTCTTGCATTAACTTGTCACTCCTTTCCCAATACTACAGTATTTACTATTTGCCAGAATGGTTTGCTATTTTGTTGTTTACTTGACTCTAGAAGATTATTCCATAAATCTTCGGAATATCTTCTTTTTTCTTCTCAGCAACTTTTCCTGTATTCAGTTTTTAGTTTTTGTAAATTCTGAAGCGAGATGGTGGTGGGTCTTATTCCTTGTCTTTGAGCCTGTGCCACTAATCTGGCTTCTCTTGTTATTTGAGCTTTTTACCTTCGGAGTTCTTTGTTATTCCAGGAATTCGTTATACTACCCTCTCCATCAATATACTTTAACTGTGCTTTAGTGGAATATTAGCCAGCAGCAAATCTCTCCAATATTGCCACTCTATTACTCTATTCTTCAATTCTGAATCTCCTGCCTCTTGCAGATAATTGCTTTTTATACATTCAATAATTCCAGCAGCGTGATAGACTTCTGCAATTATTTCCTTAATCCTCTCACCGCGCCATTTTAAATCAAATGTTATTGGTGGAGACATTAAATATTTGTGATTGGAATATGTGTATTATTGTGATGGAGCCCAATTAGTTGTGGGAAATATTGTACATCAGGTAATGTGCCATCATTTATTGCAGTACAATACATTTTGGAACTTTTTGTTCCACTTAGAATGGTAATCAATGCCAGGGAATCCCCCACTGAATTTCTATTTAGAACTCCAAATCCTAGTTTCTGCAATTTGTTCCTAAACATAACCCTGATCAGAGTATTCCCCTTTGTTCCAGTTTTGCTAAAATCTGTATTAAAATCCCCATTTATCAGTATTAATGCCAATTAATATTGTTGCTGCAATGATTTTAATGTTTTAATCAATATTGCCATATGAGCCTCTTTCTTTGCTTTATCCAGATGTAAATAAACATTTATGAGCAACAGAACCTTACAAGGCTTATCTGTTCTCTTTGTGCTAACTTTGATAACTCGAAGCCATTTAAGACCAATATCCAATTAATCCATACACAATAATATTTAATTGAGCAATAGGTAGTGAGATGTCCTATTGGGTGACCATGTTTCTGGGATTTTTCGCTGGGCAATGAAACCCTACATACCCCACTATGTACAGTGCCTTCAGACACCATGTTTCCTGTAGAAGAATTAGATCATAATTCAGCAAAAAAGATATTGTATCCTCCTCTTGTAAGATATTACTCAAACCATGTACATTCCATGAACAGATATTCAAAAGGGGTAGTTATGATTCAATTCTTCGAACTTTACTATCAGGATTTACTGAGAATTACATCCATATGTTTCCTTCCACCCCCTCTGCTATAAATGAGCATATGAGTGTTCTGTCCGTAATTCATGGTTTCTCAGGAGCTTTTATTCAGGGGATTCACAATTGTTACATTTTCAAGTGATCTTGTTTTAATTCCTGATCTAATTGCTCCCCTTAACACTGTCCCTCTTGATGTGAGTAGTCCTTCTCTTGTTTTGACAGGTAGGAGAGGACCAGGATATCTCAGATGTTCATATTTTTGTAACTCAATACCCCATAAATTAAAGGTAATTTGTTTTTCCATTATTTGTTCTGCTATAGCTGTTGTCACCCAGGTTGTAACAATTGCTTCTCTTTAATTTCCATGAGGATGTGGTCAAAATTCCAGTGAAGGCAAGTCTAATGAGGAAACTCTCAAATTTCAATTATGAGTTTTAAAATGGATCCTCTGTTTAAGATATCAAAAGCACCCTTTGAATTATAATTAGGGATGAATAGCACTTTATTTCCCAAATGACGTACTCATCCTTGTGGATGGACCTCATTACCCGTCTGTCCTCTTGAAGATCAATAGGCTTGATTTGTGGAGATGCTGTTGTATTATTTTCAAGGAAGACAATCTGTTGTTGAATTTCTCACATTGAGGAGTCAAAAATTGACCCTGTCTTTGGGATATTCAAATCCTTCCTTGTGGATTTTATTTCATTCTGTTGATCTCGATTGTTATCTCGCTTAATTTCTACAGAAAGGCCCTCTTTTTTTGTTGGTTGGTCTAGCACCTGGTGCACCACTTTAGATGTTTCTTGGTTGTCTTTCCCCTTTGCTTGAGGAGGCAACTTTAATTTTAAATTTTTGAATATTACATCTGTTTGCATGCTCTGAATCCACTCAAGCCCCAGATTCCCTGGGTTAGTGTTATCTATGATCTCATTGTTACGCCCTCCGAATCTATTTCCTCTACCGTACACTTCTCAGGGTCCTGCTCCCGTTTATTATTTTTCGTGAACAATTGCATTATGGAATTCTGTCACACTGTTTTCCCTTCTTTGCTCTGCCTTTTCCTCTCCCTTTTTGTGAGGGCTTTCTCTATTTTAGATATTTTCATCGCTTTCATCTGATTGGATTTCATCATCCTTTACCTCAATTACTTGGTTAGAGAAACTGGTCTCTCCATCGCCCAGTACTGGTTCAATTACTAGATTGTTTAATTGTTCCGTATGAAACTCATTTATTGGATTTATTGGATGCTTTGTTACAAGTACCTTTCCTGACTGCTATTCTACCTCTGCCAGTATTTCAGGAAGAATTGAGGACAAAATGTGTGGTTTATGCCCTAATATTGCACATTGGCATATAACTTGTTGTGTGTATTTATGATTTTGTGCTTTTTGAATGAGGCCATTTAGGGCTTGCAATTTCTTATCCATGCCCACAACATAAACTGCCAGAATATTCAAAAGGTCCAACTGTAGTTCTTGCTTATCTAACTGATGAAGTGTAGCAATTGTCATGGCATCCATAGTTGACAGGAGGGCAACCCAAGGTCCCCCGATATTTTCATTGCCTAGTTGGTCCTTGTTGGTTTTACCCTTATTAGGGTCGATTTGAAACTGGGAACTACTGCTTCGTGCTGGAAAAGGGCTCGAGCTGAGGCTCAAGCTGGTTGAGGTTCCAGTCCCTTGACCACTTCTGCCACACTCATTGCTTACTGTCTGTGCTGCATTTTCTTTATTTATTGAATGTATCATTTCTGAAAGTTTAATTAATGGTTGTTTATGAACCATTAGCCCTACTAGGTGCTCCTGTTGATCCTGTTGGTCCACCCGTATATCATTTAAGTTTTACCAATTGTTAAGATTTAAGGTTGGAAAAGAATCTTTTAAGTTGTTATTATGAATATCTACTGTATTATTCCTACGTTTTCTGGATGCCCATCTTGCTGTAAACCTTGGCACCTGCTGCTGATATCACTAGTGTTGGACTGCTCGTGCACTGTTTTGTTTACCATGCGATGATTTGCAACCGGGCTTCTATAGATTGTAGCATCCTTTGATTGCAAAGTTAAATAATCTGTAATTCTGTCCTCCGTTTTCCCTGTGAATATATTACATTTTCCTTTTTTTGATGGAATAGTTCTAGTAGATGTAGATGTATCAAGCTCAATTATATCTCCCATACATAAAACGGAGTCTTGCTCTATAGTTGTTTGTCTGGTTCTCTTTGCTGGCTTATACCTTCGCTGCATTATACCAGTTCTCGCTTTATAGGAAAGAATGGCTAAGCAATTAGGATTGATTGTATGTGTCACCTTATGTAAGTAATAATAATAAAAAAATCACTATATTGGGAATAACTAACCCACACCTTTTTCCTTTATCCTTTGACCTTGGTGCCCCTTATCACTCCTGTACATCTGAGACAGGGCCGCTGAAAGTGATCTCCACACCAGGAATAGGGCAAGGCGACAAGAACACACCCCACCCTTGTGGCCCAGAGCAGGGGAGGGAGAGGCCGGCCCATCCAGCAACCAAGTGCTGCTCAGCAAGCACCTGCAACGCATGCAAGCTTTGCATCCGGAGATCAGAGGGTCAGAAGATCAGGCTGGTATTACCACATCTGAGGACCTTGTAGTTAGATCACTAGTGCCATCCAAGTAAAACATATGAGCTTTTTTTATTGTTTAAAACATTTATTCTTTTTATTGGTTAGACAACAAACGTGAACTCAAGCTTGAGACATTATAATTAAACGGTTCCACACTTTTTGTAATCAGCCGCTACGAGTAGACTCCTAAAGGGGAAGCTAACATTAAAAATAACACATTACGACAACACATTCTCTATCTAGAGTTACCACTTCTATGCAAGTTATTATGGACACTGTTTCAGTCCTGGACATTTGTGTGATAGTCTAATGCATTCTGGTTCCTGTAGTCCTGTTTTTCTTACATTTACCTAATTAGACTAGCACACCTGAAAGCAGTGATTTGTAGGGGAAACATTCAATACTGGAGAAAGTGTCCATAATACTCTGAAGTGAGGGGGCCACCCTGTTTCTCTCATATTACTTCATCTATGGCAGAAATAGTAATGCAGGTGATGCTAGCATTGAAAAAATAATATATTTTCTTTTCTTTACACACTTCCAATTTTTCCAGGGGATCCATGACACTTCTCTATCTCTAAGGAAAAGCAACAGTTAATTGCCACATCTATACATGCTCAGCAGCACTGTGAATGTTATGCTAAATATATAAAGACTGTGATAGTGCAGTGTCACAAAAAGTGGAACAACGGCTTGAATTGTAGTTACCTGCCAGTCTATATCTTGATTTCTGCAGTAAAAATGCCTTAAATGAATACAAAGGATTACTTTGCACTACTTTGTGTCATAGTGGCATGCTGCAGGTTTTACATGGGTGTTCCCATGCGACCACCCATTTTTATGCAAAGCCCTATCTACTAAAAATGGTAGATATGGCTTTGCACAAAAATATTACACCTCTTCTAGGTAGGCGTGACGGTGTAGAAATGTTTCCTTTCTCAATACCTTTCCAAATCTATATGTGTGCTGTAATTTGCCAGCTCACATACATTGCGTCAGTGTTTAAACTATATCTAATCATAGTATTTTCTGTTCTGAAAGTTCCAGTAAAAAACCTATGCCTGACATCATTCACACACCCTTGAACTACAGTAGACTTTGGTGCACTATAGGGTAGGTGCATTGTGCAAGGCGAGGCATCAAACTCGTCCACGCTGTGGCAACGATGCGTTGGTTCCGAAATGGTGGTTTCCGACGCAATATGCTGGTTCAGAGTGAGATGCGCTGATTCTGCTCCTGCAACGGGTTTGATGCGCCAGTTCTGCTACACACAGACTGGAGATTTGTCGATTTCTCTGGTGCAAGTATCCTGGTCCAAATCCAGTGAACCAGGCACAGGAGCAGGTGTAGTGACTTTGATAGCCTTGAGTCTCAAGAACAGGAGGCAAGCCAACAAGCTCCTGGAGATCACTTCAGTTACAAGGCAGAGTACAGCACTAGGGGTAGCACAGCAGAAAGCCAAGTCTTCCAAGTCAGCAGACCAGCAGTGTGTAAGTACTTGTTGCAGCACAGCAGTTCCTGGTAGGCATAACCGTGGAGAATTTTTTTCTTTTCTGCAAACGTTTCCAAATTTGCACGTGTGCTGTATTGGGCAGCTCACTTACATGCTTCAGTGTTAAATTACATCAAAACATAGTATTTACTGTTCTGAAAGTTCCAGTCATCATTCACACACCCTTGTACTACAGTAGACTGTGGTGCACCATGGGGTATGTGCATGGTGCAAGGCTATCTAAAGTGGGCCAGTGCAATTAGATGCAAGTGTGGTAGACAGTTCACATAATGTAGAAAAAGATTTACATACAGTTGATGCAATGCTAAGTCGCGACGCTGCAGAGGGTCAAAAGGAGAGAGCAGAACAGCAAAAGATGGCCCTGTTTCTCTCTCCCATGCACTGGCACACTTTAGAATTCAAACTTCAGAGATAATAGCGTAAAGTCCTAAGGTCTACACTTCCCTTAAATGGCTATATTTCAGTTATAACTGCCATACCCTAAGCATAGACAATACCACTATGGTCCACAAGCACATTCGGATGTATGTGGGGTAGACTGTTCATATAAATTAACCATTTTAACTAAGAGTTTATCTCTAATCAGTAAAACAGTTGGTTCACAGTGAGGTAGATTGTTGTTGTGGACACCTTGCTGAAAAATCCAACCTCACATATTGATAAAAAGCTGTACCTGTAACGAGTTGGCCATTTTGGTGCCAGACTACTTTTTTTTTAACTTCCTCCCAAAAATTATGACATTGCTTTTGATGATGCTGACTGTTAGCTTATTTACTTAGCTATATGCATAAAGAGTGGGCAACTAGTGTAGCAGTCCCATGCTAGCTCTGTCTAGAATCAGTGTCATCAGAGTAATTGAGGAATTATGAAAATTATTTTGCTAATTTTGGTGCGAAAGGAGTGCAAAGGTGGGCAATGTGTTGCTACATTTTAAAGAGTGGGGGCAAAAGACAAAGGGGGATATTCACAAGAACGTGTGCCAAACATCACCAAAAAATGCTAACGCAACTTTACACATCGCAGCCTATTGTTGGAAAATAACCCTGTATCAACATGTAGTTCACAAGGCGTTACCAAGCAATTGTCTGCCCAAACTGCGGCCAATGTCCGCGATACAACCACCTCGATGGAGATTAAAAAACACAAACCTCAATGCGAAAAAACATGTGGGTGGCCAAAGTACGATGAGGAAATCAGCGATAAGCAGCGCCAGGCCTGCAATACACACATGGCAGGCTCGAATTATCACTATAAAAGTAGAAAAAACATCCAAACACAAACTGACCAACACCCAAGCACCATGGAGGCAGACGGAGCAGACGCAGAGGATGAGCGCAACCCCACAAGCACCCCGGACAACCAGCCTGGGACCTCGGGGGCAGGGAAGGGCAAGGACAAGAAGAAGAGGAAGTTGAAGTTCAGTCCGCAGAAAAACAGGATCCTGATAACAGAGGTGATAGAACACCATCAACAAATGTTTGTCACCTGCAATGTGTCATTGGGCACCAAAAATGGGATACGGCTGGACATCGTGGACAAGGTGAATGCTGTCGGAGAGCACAAGAGGTCAATGTACGAGGCCAAGAGGCGATGGATTGACATCAAGAGCAAGACCAAAGAGAAATCTGCAGCCAACGAGAAGACAGCAATGCAGGCTCGAGGTGGGAGCCCAGCAACGCAGCTCATGCTGGATGACATGGAGGAGCTGGTGTCAACAGTCATCAGTGTGGAGACTGTGGCCAGAGTCAGGGGACTGAACACTGCTGAACAGGACACAACAGAATCGAAACAGGGTGAGTGACCACCAGGTAGTAGGGGGATGGGTGGAGATGGCCACAATGGCACACATGCACAATCAAGCAGAGCACAGTGCACACCCACAATGATTCTGGGTCATGGCCCTGATCTGCAGACTGTAACAATGTACAATGCCATGCTCTCTGAATATCAACATGTACCATGTGGCTACATACATGTGGACACATTGTAATACACCATCTCCCCTTCACATTTCAGAGGCATCGTTAACACCTCCTGCACAGCAGTCCCAGTCACTCTTTACTAATGATGAGGAGGACACCCACAGCATCAACACCTAAGCCCTCCAACACATCATTGTCATCATCCGCAACTCACATCCAGGATCAGGACAGCCCAGCTGCATCGAGGAGACCCCACCCACTAACTAAACCACCCAACAGGAGGCACCCACAGCCCCGGCAGTCTCCGAAGACCCCCAGAAACAAATCATGGCCTTCCAATGCCGTGTGCAAGGGGGCCAGAGGGAGACGGCTGAGCAGGTGCGGGTGGGGTTCGACCTCATAGCTAGCAAACTGGACGCCAATTCATGGGTATCTAGGTCCCATCAGGGACCAGCTCCAGTCCCTAATGGACACCCATGGCCCACTCCATGGTCTCCAACAAGCCCTGACTGACATTGCTGGAGTTATGATGCAGAGAGAAGAGCACCTGTCCGCTCATACTGGCCCAAGCAATCCCAGCCATGAGCTGGTTCACATGCAGAGGCATATGTAGGACATGGTATGGATGGAGGCAAAAAGGATGGCAGTCACCGCTGCACATCAGCGAAATGTAGCTGGGTTCGTTCTACCATGTCCTGCAGATCGTTATCATGGCACTGCTGTCACAACGTGTGGCGCTGATTAATGCTGCTGCCCCCACACCATCCACATCTCTGCCCCCTGGTGTGTCAGTGCCTCACAGTGCAGCAGGTGTAACCACTTCAGCACCTGATGTGTCACTGCCACACAGTGCAGCCAAAAATCCTCCTCCGGCCCCTGTTGTGTCAGTGGCACTCAGTGGCGCAGCTGGTACTGCAACACCCACAGGTGGGGCAGACCACACATCCGAGGATGTGGACGTGGATGGGATTGTGTTCAGAAGGAGGCACCAGCATTCATTTCCTCCACCAGGCATGTTTCTGCTTGGTGCCGCACATGGCCCCATGACCTTCCGCTGACCCCCAATGCACTCCGCTGCACTCACTTTGGACTGCGACATGGACTGCCATATGCTGATTGATGACCAATGACACAGCGACCAGACTGAGGACTGTACCCTTCCTCTTCCTCAGTAATTGTCATCCCCGGATGGACTCTGGCTGGCACTCTACAGGTCCATATTGTGTAGTGTGTTTGACATGGCCCTGTACCGCTTCAGCTGCAAAACTCCACTGGATGTGCAATAAACATCCAGTAACGCACTGCTGTGTCATGTCTTTCATCATTCATGTATGAATGTGTGGATGAATGTAGGGACATTGATTTCCCTTACGTCAATGATGCACATCTAGTGGGATCCCAGTCACAGTGTGCTATATTGCCTATTGTGTTCCGGGTGCCGAGGACACTACAACAGGGACACACGCATTAGTCACTTCTTTTTTGTCCGCCATGGACTGAACGACGCCCAGATCCCCGAGTCATTGTTGCACACCCTATGCTGTTCCAGCGTACGCCAGGCCAGATCACTTCTCTTACGCTCCAAGGGGGGCCCACATAGCTACCTGTCGTAGGCATTCTCACTGGTGGTGTGCAGGTCATTGGTCTAGTTGTCAGAATGTCACCGCCACTCCCTGAGGGCAGGTTTGCACACACACCACACCCATCCGGCACAGGCATCACAGGTCATGTGACCCCACAAATATAAGGGGCCAACAACATCACATTCCCCTCTGCTGGTGTTGACTGGATGACAGATACTCCATGGTTCTCAATCATAAAGAGCTCATGAGTTGTTGCGCACAGGGTTAGTGGCACCCGAAGCCTTGTGGACGTCACTGGCCTAACACCACGTGGCGCTGGCTGGTGTTTCACAGGGTTAGTGGCACCCGAAGCGTTGCGGATGATCCAGGCCTACCGCCTTGAGCTCGCACGGGCACGTGGTGTGTCTACTGGTGGAAGCACCAGTGGCAGCAGGTGAACAGTGGGGCCTGTGTGCGCAGGGGCTGCGTTGTCTCTCTCTCTCCCTTCCTTTCCTTCTCTCTCTCTCACGTTCTCTTCCTTCCCTCTCTCTCTCTCTCCCTTCCTTTCCTTCCCTCTCTTTCTCCCTCTGGCTTACTTTCCTTCTCTGTGTCTCGCTCCTTTGATGTGCGCATGACTCATGTTCTGATTTTGTGGTTTATTTTCTAGGCTGTGACGTCTAGATTTTCCCTCACGACCCGACAGGAGTCTTCCGCATTAGTGTGTTGTGTTGTATTTCAATAAAGTTTTTGGTTGTTACTTCAGTGCTGTGTGACTGTTTCTCGTTGTTCTGGCTACACATGTGTGTATTTATTTTGGCAATGTGCGTCTTCATGCGTTTTTTTCTTTGCTCTTGTGTCGTGCACGGTGTTTGTATGTCCGGGTGGGTTCGGGGGCGCTGGGGGTGGTGGCAGGGGATGTTAGGCCCCCTCATGGATATGGGAGCTGCATGATCATTGTCTTCATGGCATCTGTGGGTCTTCAGGTGTGGCTCTTGGCTTGGCTCCCTTTTATGCTGAAGGTGGTCATCCTGCTTAACAGCAGCAAAAGTTACGTGTTAATTTCCTGCTGCTACCGCGGCTTATCGCCTGTTTTTGGTTTGCATTGCAGATCTGGCAGTTCGTTGTGAAATTGGTGTTGTGTTTTTTTGTGTGTTTTTGCACAGGAACGCCTACTCTGCATCTCATTAGGGTTGGTTGGTGGTGTCCACTGTGGAGATAAATTTTGGGGCAGTTATCGCGGGAATTCTGGCGATGTCTGCATTTTGCAACAGCTTGTGAATGGGGTGTTAAATCTATCTCCACTTTTGATGCGTTAAGGTGGAGATAAATCGGAAATAAGCCCTTGTGAATATCCCCCCAAGACATCTTTTTTTCAGGAGCGGCCCATGCAGGTAAGAGTAGTGGGGCTGGGTGTGGGGGTTCAACAGATGACAACAAGGGAAACTTAAATAAATAAATAATTTTCCCTCGTCGCCCTCAGTCGAATCCCCGTCCCACCCTCCCCCACTGCACTTACCTGCATGGACCGCTCCTGCTTTTTTTCAGGTCTCTATTAGTGGTTATTTTAGTGATTCTGATCCTTTTATTTGATCTAATCTTGGGTATTAACATAATGCCTGTATATGGGACTTAGAATCCATTGGACATTCCGCCATGCTTCTAGTTTAGTCTATATTATTGTTCTGCCTATGGAATTGATAGCTGTTTTATAGTCGATAAAACCAGAAGCTAAGGGCCTGTTGACAAGCATAGATGGAAAAATAACGTTGTCTGGAGTGACACTAGAGGCCTTGAAAACCAGTTGAAAACATGGAAAAAAATGCTGTTTTCAGCAGACTGACACATTGCAATATTGTGTTTAAGGATTTACAAATGTTTGGATAATATTGTATTGACTTGCGCTAGCTTGCAGCAATCTGTACGTGGAAAAAAGGAAAACAGCAGATGCATTTGTTTGAGGCAATTAAATGACAAATAACATTTTCAGTTTCAAAAACAATAGCTGACTGGAATTCAATGACTCAAAGCACATCTTTGAGCTCACAAGGCAAACAATCTATCATATGCCACATAAAAGACATTATTGTGCTTGCTACATATTTCTCTTTCTTCTGCCTTGTCCTATTCAGGATTCAAGATGTTCAGATTTTAGTGACATCTAAATATGCTATTCCTTTGTGCAAAGTTCAAGACAAAACTGTATTTCTCAACACCTTAAGTATACAAAATATGACATTGACTGCAAAGCTGATGGAGGTCTGCTTTGGCATATGCAAGCTTTTACCAAACAGGATTGGGTGCAATGATAGTTGTACAGATCTTTCATGGCTTTCCACATTTCCATATATGTGTGTCCTTTCTCATAAAATCTGTGAGTGCAATTTGCTATGCATTTGTATGTTTGTAATAATTTATAATTGTATTATTAATACGAATTCTATAATAAACACACATTACTAAAAACAAGTACAGGACCAACTACCTCATTTGACGACCCTTTAAAAACCTTTTAAAACTCCTAATGTGAAAGAAATTTCAGGTTGTACCATGAGGCCCTTGCCTAAGCATAAATTAGAAATGTTTCATGAGAACCACAGGGAGAGGGGGCAAGAGAGGGTTGTTTTGGTATCTTCGGTGCACTAGACAGTGGGGGCTGCTCTCAACGAAAAGTGGTAAGCAGCGTGGAGGACAGTACCAGAAAAAAGGATAACTTACTCGCCACCTCGCTGCCTTGGTGCTCTTCTACTCCTCTGCTGCACAGGCTTCAGGACTCCTCTATTCAATCCAGATGCTGTTCTCGTGCTGGCATGAGAGAAGCACCGGGATTGGATTGAGCTGGCTGTTTTTGCACTCTCAAAGGGACTGGGGGCATGTGCCTGCTGTTCTTCACAGAGCTGTGCAACATAGTTCGGGTTGGAGAAATCTAAGTGCGTATTTCGATTTGGCCATCCTAAGACAGCTGCCAAACTGACATGTTCACTTGCCCACCACTCCTCCTTCATGCTTCCTGCTGTTGTCAGGATAGTCCCGCCCCAAAACTCAGATCTGTGATGAAAAAACAAAATGATTATAAAATTGTTTTATTTTCATTTTATTCTTCATGTTTGCTGCTACTGGCTCTTGGCAGTGATTATAGACTACAAAAGAGTTCCATCGGGTAACAAAATAATTCCTTTAGAGCAATAGAGTTTATAAACAGTTTTTCCCCCAAAAAATTCTTTATCTAAAGCACACACAGAAGCTTATTAGACTTGAGTATATACTTTAGCTTTAAATATCTTTTATAGTCAATTGAAAGATTGTCAGACAAAAAGTATAAACGGTATGGACAATTAATTAGTGGCTAATGTGACATGTGGTGAGAAAGTGAATTAACTGTCAACCGAAACACAAACACATAAATGATGAAACATGATAAAACATATTTTTACATATATCTCTGTCCAAGCAATTAGTTCACACAGTAACCCGAAACATCAACTTTTTTTTGGTTACAATGACTATGGAAGTGAGTCAGTGGTATGTCGACGTTTTGATCCAAGTGTCTTTACTATAAGGTCATCACGAAGGGTCTTTTTCAGGACAAAAACAAAATGACAGCCTAAGTTGAAGAAGGGAAGGAGAATAAATATTTTAAAAAGTGTGTGCTTGAACAAATGACTAAAAAGACAAAACATGGTTGTGTAGAGCCTCACCGAGTAGCAGCAAAAACCACTCATCCAGTCCTGGATTGAGTGAGTCAGGGATTTTTCAAGATATCTAAAAATGGAATGGTATACCTTCAGTACATGGCAATGATCACTGTGTAGGTTCCAATAAATAAAATGGAAAATGGAAGTGGGACACTCGCCATAAAGCACTTGGTTTCTCATAAAGAAGCGTCTTCAATTTGAATAAGCAGTGGGCCCTTGAAAGGTCCAAGAACAGTGTAGTCAGTGGCCCCAAGATTTAAGCCTGTCAGTAACTATGATAATACTGAATGTTAAAAGGTGTTGCAGCTAGAAAAATTACTATTATAGCCGCTAATGGAGAGGTGCCCGTACCAAGAATAATTCATGGTTAGAGGGACCCTCCAGAGGGAGCTACGATCCAATGGTTCTCGGATCAAAGGGTAAATAGATTGGAACAATCGCTTCCTGGATTTCTTTTTTTTTATTTTCTTTTTTTATTAAACAGTTGTGATGGTACAGTGATAGATCATGAAGCCACATTGTGGTAGTAGATGAAGAACAGGTACTGAATACTTTCACAAATCAAGTCATTACACAATACATCTTTAGAGAATAGGAAGGTCAATATCTAAATTATTTTTCCGCAATTAAACTGAAGGAGAGATACATATGTCACCCCGGAACCTGTTCTATTTTGCCCACTTGTGATTTTGAAGGCACAACCTCTATGTTTAAAAATAGGCAAGGGCCCAAAACGTATTGATCAGACATCAAAATGTCCTATCACAAAACAATCTGGTTTTGCAAGGGGGTTACCTGGGTTTTCGGCCCTGGGCTCAGCGGCCTTCTTGGGAAACCTATCAAACCCACACATTTCTGAAAACTAGACTCCCAGGGGAGTCTATCGAGGTATGGCTTGCATGGGTCCCCCAATGTTTTCCTACACAGAATGCCCAGCAAACATTAAATTTAGCTGAAAAAATCTCCCTTTTCTCAAATTTCTGTGTGGGAAAGTTCTGGAATCTACCTGGATCCACAAATTTTCTACCACCCAGTGTTACCCCAAGTCTCCTGGTAAAAATGATACCTCACTGTTATGGGTGGGTCAAATACCCGCGACAGGCAAGGGCCCAAAAGGTATTGAAAAGACATCAAAATGGCCTATCACAAAACAACCTGGTTTTGCAAGAGGGGTCGTGTGGATTTTTGGCCCCGGACTTGGCTGCCATCTTAGAAAACTACCAAGCCCACAGATATCTGAAAACTATATACCCAGGGGAGTCCAGAGAGCTATGGCTAGCAGGGGTTCCCCAATGTTTTCCTACCCAGAATGCCTCGCAAACTTCAAACTTAGCTGAAAATAATCACTTTTTCTCAAATTTCTATGTGGGAAAGTTCTGGAATCTACGGGGATCCACAAATTTCCTACCACCCAGCGTTCCCCCAGTTCTCCCAATAAAAATGATACCTCACTCGCATGGGTGGGTCAAGTACCCATGACATGTAAGGGCCCAAAAAGTATTGAGAGGACATCAAAATGACCTACCACAAAACAACCTGGTTTTGCAAGAGGGGTCACCTGGGTTTTTTGCCCCGGGCTCGGCGGCCAACATGGAAAATTACCAAACCCACACATTTCTGAAAACTAGACTAGAGGTATGGCTTGCGTGGATCCCCCAACATTTTCCTACCCGGAAAGCCCTGCACACCTCAAATATAGCTGAAAAAACTCAAATTTTTGACATATTTTTGGGTGGAATCACCGTGCTGTCACAAATGTCCTACCCCAAAGAGTTCCCCTCAGTATCCTGAGTAAAATGATACCTCACTTGTGTGGGTGGGGCAAGGTCCTGTGACTGGGAAGTGCCCAAAACATAGGGAAAAGGCTATAGCACTGAGAATTCTAAACACTACATTTTAGCCAATTCTGCAATGGACACCCACACAAGTGAGGTATCATTTTACTCGGGACACTAAGGAGGACGCTGTGCGGTAGGACATTTGTGCCGCCATGGTGATTCCACACAGAAATATGTGGAAAATATGTTTTTTACAGCTAAATTTGAGGTTTGCTGGGGATTCGGGGTAGGGAAATGTTGAGGGATCCATGCAAGCCATACCTCATTGGACTCCCCAAGTTATCTAGTTTTTAGAAATGTGTGGGTTTGGTAGGTTTCTCTAGGTGGCGGCGAGCCTGGTGTTGTATCAAATTTCAGTGAGCCTACATATGCCGCAAGTAACTCTTTGACATGGAACAGAAGTTGGCACGGAAACTGGAATACAAAAGAGGTGTTTATTAGGACCCCATGGGGTGGTGGTACATTCGAACAGCACCCTTCGTTAATGCAAGAAGTATCACCCCGAACAGAAGGCATGTGATTCTTTTATACACATCCACTAATCTGGCAAATGGGTGTTACACATGTAAGACGGTTTTATGTACATATAAGGACATTTGTTGGGCACATCCAGCATGTGGGAGGAGTTTAACAACTTAACCAGTTTGGAAAAACATCTTTCAATAGTGATCGATTATTAACAGATGTATTTGATGGCGCATGCGCGGACCTTGACCAGCTGGCTAAATATAGCCTGTTCCTGGGCAGACCATGTGGTCAACTGGCGAAGAGGTAGGACAAAGAGCATGGTGACCATGAGGTAGTTCAGTTACTCTTAATGGAGGCCATGAATACAAAATGGCCTCTGTAAACTGGTCAACATAACGCTGAAACACTCGTAGCTTCAGCGAATGCTAACCCTATCGCTGCTTAATTTATGACAGACAATCCTTTTAGCATTTAGCTAAAGCTACTCCATATCTTGAATAGTCCTGGTATACATCATTGATGTCAATAAGCATTATTTTAGCTAGTTCTTGGTTCATCATTTGCTGAGCTTTTATCTCAGTTATAATTTTCTTGGAAGGGATGCATGCAGTAATACAAACGGAACATAGTGTGGGACCGCACTGCAAACATAAGCAAAGGGTAAAGAACATAGCAATTATTGCACGTAGAATCGTTAATAATCTCCAACTCCAAGTGGTGAGTAATGTCCATATCCAACCTGAAAAAGTCCATGTACCATTCACAGGATGAATTTCAGCAGCAATTTTGGAGCAATTTAAAAATTGCTCCATACACTGAGGGTGAATTGTCAGGTACGAACACACAACAACTACTTCCGATAAGGCGGCATGCACCTCCTGAATCAGCCTATATGACATCTAGAAGTAGAACCATTCGGTTCTGGAGCACTACAATCCTAGTAATTTGAAGCTCCTCAGTAATATTTCCTAATGCCATAGCAGTTTGGCTAGCAACAGCTTCCACGGTACGTGTTAGTCGTCTTACTTTCCTACTATTCAAAGCAGTGCCCCCAAAAGGAAAAATGCCTAAATTAATATCAACATATAGTTGTAGTGATGTGTCTGTCTGGTCCATATTATCTACGCTTATAGTTCTCTTACCTCTATTTACAACCAATTCATGAAATAATACAAAGCTTTTATGATACATTTTGGGTGCTATAAACACAGGGAGCAGTAAAAACGACACATAACATATTTATGACCATCCCATCGGAAGCCGGTGGTAGCCTCTATTTCCACAGATAAAGAATGTATTATGTGATGTCACAAATGTAATGTCGTTCTTTCCGTCAAATGCCAGAACAGTAGTGCTTTCACTTTCCCCAACTGGAATTGTTCCCTCATTTTTAATGCATAAATTTGCTTAAGCCTTAAAAAAAGAAATTACAAATAAATCAGTTGTGTTTGTTGCTCTTGTCTTGGTAAAGATATGTGGCGAGGAGGCATTGTCCGGTCGGTACTATTCCCACTCCAATCTAGTTCACTCCGCTTGTGGGTATCCATTTTCATCTTGTTGACAAACTTGGTTGAGGCGAAAAAAAGAAGCCCACTCTTTGATGGCCATCTTAAGGTGAACAGAAGTGCATACCAAGCACAGCAGGAACCATTATGGGAAAAAGGGAGAGGAATAAGAGGCGTTCCTTCTTCCTTTTGATGACCTGGTAACATTCCGCACACCCAACAGTTTGTAGTGTTCGTAGTATTGTGCTTATAATGCAACATCTGAATGAAAGTGTTATTTACATAAGTCTGTCTGTGCGTTTGTTTATAGTATGGAAGAGTAAAATGAAAGTGCTCAGGAGGAGCGGCAGTAGTGGCAAATCAATCAATCAATCATCGTATTTATATAGCGCACTACTTACCCAGAGGGTCTCAAGGAGCTGGGGGGGGGGATCCGCTACTGCTCGAACAGCCAGGTCTTGAGTTGCCTCCTGAAGGTGAGGTGGTCCTGGGTCAGGCGGAGGTGGGTGGGGAGGGAGTTCCATGTCTTGACGGCGAGGTAGGAGAAGGACCGTCCCCCTGTGGTGGCTCTGTGGATGCGGGGGACGGCGGCGAGGGCGTGGCTGGTCGAACGGAGCTGGCGTTTGGGAGCGTAGAAGTTGAGGCGGCCGTTGAGGTATCCTGGGCCTTAGCTGTGTAGGGCTTTGTGTGCGTGGGTGAGGAGACGGAAGGTGATTCTCTTGTTGACTGGGAGACAATGCAGATCTCTCAGGTGTCCGGAGATGTGGCTGCGACGGGGGATGTCCAGGATGAGTCGTGCTGAGGCGTTCTGGATCCGCTGGAGTCTCTTCTGGAGTTTGGCGGTGGTTCCGGCGTAGAGGGTGTTGCCGTAGTCCAGACGGCTGGTGACGAGGGCCTGGGTGACCGTCTTCCTGGTCTCGGTGGGGATCCACCGGAAGATCTTACGTAGCATGCGCAGGATATTGAAGCACGACGAGGAGACGGCGTTGACTTGTCTGGTCATGGAGAGGGAGGAGTCCAGGATGAAGCCCAGGTTGCGTGCGTAGTCTGTTGGTTTGGGTGCGCTGCCGAGGGCGGGGGGCCACCAGGAGTCGTCCCAGGCGGAGGGTGAGGATCCCAGGATGAGGACTTCCGTCTTGTCCGAGTTCAGTTTCAGGCGGCTGTTCTTCATCCATTCGGCTACCTCTTTCATCCCTTCGTGAAGGTTGGCTCTGGCGGTGGCGGGGTCGTTGGTAAGGGAGAGGATCAGCTGGGTGTCGTCGGCGTAGGAGATGATGTTGAGGTTGTGCTGGCTTGCGATGTCTGCGAGGGGGCTCATGTAGATGTTGAAGAGGGTTGGACTGAGCGAGGAGCCTTGAGGGACGCCGCCGATGACTTTGGTGGCTTCGGATCTGAACGGGGGGAGGCGGACTCTCTGTGTCCTTCCAGCGAGGAAGGAGATGATTCACTCCAGTGCCTTCTCCTGGACTCCGACGTTGCTGAGGCGTTGTACTAGGGTGCGGTGGCAGACAGTGTCGAAGGCCGCGGAGAGGTCGAGGAGGATGAGGGCCGCTGTTTCTCCGTTGTCGAGCAGCGCTCGGATGTCATCGGTGACTGCGATCAGGGCGGTCTCGGTGCTGTGGTTGGCCCGAACGCCAGACTGCGAGGGGTCGAGGGAGCCGTTCGTCTCGAGGAAGGCGGCCAGCTGCTTGTTGACGGTCTTCTCAATGACTTTTGCAGGAAACGGGACCAGCGAGATGGGGCGGTTGTTCTTGAGGTCGGTGGGGTCAGCCGATGGCTTCTTGAGTAGAGCGCTGAGTTCGGCGTTTTTTCAGCTCTCCGGGAAGGTAGCGGTGTCGAAGGAGGTGTTGATGATGTCCCGCAGGTGGGGTGCGATGATAGCGTCGGCCTTGCTGAAGACGTGGTGAGGGCAGGGGTCGGTTGGAGATCCGGAGTGGATGGAGTTCATCGAGCGGACGGTGTCTTCGGTGCTGATCGGAGTCCAGGAGCGGAGGGGGGCGGTGGTTCGGTCGTGGTGCTCGTCGGTTGAGTGCTGAAGCTGTTGTGTATGTCCGCGATCTTGTTGTGGAAGTAGGAGGCGCGGGAGTTGCAGAGGTCTTGCGAAGGGGTGATGTTGTTGTTTCCGGCGTTGGGCTTGGAGAGCTCTTTGACGATGTTGAAGAGTTCTTTGCTGTTGTGTGCGTTGTTGTCCAGTCGTTCCTTGAATGCAGTTTTCTTGGTGGCGCGGATGAGTTGGTGGTGTTTTCGGTTGGCGAGCTTGAGGGCAGTTATGTTGTCCGGTGTTGGGTCTCTGCGCCAGGTTCTCTCGTGGGCTCGGCAGTTCTTCTTGCAGCTCTTGAGTTCGTCGGTTAACTATGGGGCTTTCTTGCTGCCGGGTCTGCTGGGCGGGGTCCTCAGGGGGGGCGAGCTTGTCTGCGCAGTCGCTGATCCACTTCGTGAGGTTGATGGCCGCCTGGCTAGGGTTTGTTGTGCTGGTGGGGGGGTTCGTGCTCAGGGAGGAAGCGAGCTGGTCGGCTGTGATCTTGTTCCAGTTCCTGCGTGCAGCCTGTTGCTGGTGGTGGTGGATTGTGGTCCTTGCGAAGCTGAAGTGGATGCAGCTGTGGTCCGTCCAGTGGAGTCCGGTGGCGTGGCTGAAGGCGATGTCCTTGCTGGATGAGAAGACGGGGTCGAGTGTGTGTCTGGCATAGTGGGTGGGGGTGGTCACCAGTTGCTTGAGTCCCAGGTTGGCGAGGTTGTCCAGCAGGGTGGTGGTGTTGCGGTCGTTGTTGTTCTCCATGTGGAAGTTGAGGTCCCCGAGGAGGATGTAGTCAGCGGAGCAGAGGGCGTGCGGGCTGATGAAGTCGGCGATGTCTTCGCTGAATTATGTGCGTTGTCCAGGGGGTCTGTAGAGGAGGGTGCCTCTGAGGGTGGTCTTGGGGTTGATGTGGACTTGGAAGCAAACAAATATTCTCGTGCTGGCGCCACTCTTTCTGCAAACCAAGCTGTGTTGCTATGACCATCATGGTAACAGCAAAACCTAAAACACAAATTATCTTCTTGTCCCTCATGTTGATAGCAACATGAACAAGTTTGTCTAGCAAGGACTTAGCAAATGAGCACTGAGACCAAAGGGTAGCCGTTGATTTCTTCACCAAAGGTCAAGACGGGTGTTACTACACTGGGCAAGGCTTATCCCCCCCTTGCCATTTCGGCATTCCGTTTCACTAACCCCGGGCGATAGCTCAACCAGTCCTCTTCACAGTAGATTCTTTTCTTGGTCTCAGATGGTATCTCGATGTTCCAGGAGTAGTGTGGTCCGGGAAGACTTCCTCAGATTCGTCAGGTGTGATGGTCTGGGCTCTTCTCCGTGTCCAAGATGTCTCAGTAGTCTGTCAACATAGCAGGTTTCACCAAGTCGGGGGAAACACGGCGGCAGTGGGTGGTATGTATCCACCTTTTCCGGTTGGTCACTCGCACTGCTGTTCTTGTTGCCAGAAGGACTTGTTCCAGTCCACGCCACCTCGGCTCCAAACTGCTCGACCTTTCAAATGACCTGATCATCACGTGGTCACCAGGTCGCAGATCATGAGCCTCACCCGTAGATCTGTCTGGAAGGGCTTCTCAAACCTGCTGATGGATACACAGCAAATTATCTGTTAAGCGCGCCACATAGTCATTCATCAGTATACAAGGTACATCGTGTATGGAGTGTGGCTAAGGGACTCCCTAAATATTCATAGGCCTCCCGAACACCACCTCATAGGGTGTAAGACCAGATCGCAAATGGGGTATCGATCTGATAGACAATAACTCCAGAGGCAGTGCATCCGGCCATTTCAAGGACGTGGAGGCCACAATTTTCGCTAGCTTAAGCTTCAGAGTAGCATTGTATCGTTCCACCAATCCTGCTGACTGCGTGTGAAACACAGCATGACATTTTTGTTTTATTCCTAATCCTTTCAGGACATACTCCACAATTTTCCCCGAAAAATGAGGTCCATTGTCGCTCCACAAAAGTTTACAAACACCAAACCTCGGGAAGTACTCCTTTAGTAACACCTTGGCTGTAGTCAATGCTGTATTATCTTTCGTAGGGTATGCTTCTATCCATTTACTGAAAGCACATACCACTACTAAGACATACTTCAAATTGTTACAGCGCTCAAGCTGAATGTAATCCATTTGTAGTACTTCAAATGGGGCGGTCGGTGGAGCGAACCCTCCTGCAGGGGTGGGTGTCCCTTTTCCAGGATTATGCTGCAAGCATATCAAACAGGACTGCACTAATCTATTAGCTGTACTGGCAATCTCAGGATGCTCCCAAACTCGTGCAAGCAATTTAGTAATTGTGAGAGCTCCAACATGTGCCAGTCCATGTGCCATTTGAACCATCGGTTGTAAATAGGTCGCAGGTAATTTCCATCTCTCCATATTTTTGCTGCGCCAACAACCTTCATCATCCAGTACCCCTTCTTTAGACCACTGCTCGAGTACTGCTTCAGAAGCAGATTTCTGTATGTCTGACACTTCTTCTCTAGCCCGTTCCTTCTATTAGGTTCATTCAAAGTTCACCCAACTTAGAGGTATGTCAAACTTCATTTTGGGAAAATTACAAATTACAATTGCATGGCTTATCACTGAAACGCTAGTCTGTCAATATGTCGCCACTAATTACTCGCCTTAAATGTCACCATTGTTCCTGTTTTCCATAAATTGATAAATAAGTTCTCAAATTGAGCTTTTATGATAACAACACAAACGTTTTCTTTGTTAACCATTTCCTGAACAATGGTTAAATGCCACCAGTGACCCCACCTTTTCTCTAAATTTTCTAGGTGACTCCATAGAACCTCAAAGGGTAAGACTATTATGTTAAAATCTACCCATCTACATCACAAATAGTGATACGTAGTTTTATCTGTGTTAAGTGTGTGTTTATTTGTCCTGACGAATGCTCTTAGACCCACGGGCCAAGAGAGCAGAAACATGTTGATGTTTTTTCAGTCCTATTGATATATGCTATGGACTCCTAAATATCCTGAGAGCATACCGATATTTTTAACCTAGTGGTCCAGCGATTCTAATAAAGAGTACCCAAATCGTCTGGAAACTATTTTATCCATCTTGCGCACTTTCAGTGGGGTGACTCAAAATTCTCTGGAGACTGCCACGAAAAAACCAGAGATCGCCTCGGGTGAGGCTGGCAAGATACCAATTGTTAAACCCAATGATTGTTGCCATAACGTCTGTGTGGGGCGGAGAATAAGATATACCGCTTCTCGTTATACACAACGTTTATGAGGGTTTTTCAATACTTCTCTTGGTATAAGTGGTTACAAGTGTCCTATCCACTTCTGATAAATTCTACCTAGTTCTGGGGAACAGATAGGACAGCCATTCCTCTTCCCTCACATTGATAAACTCACTTCTTCTCTAGCATCATGCCATAGCTCAGCTTGAGATTTTACTATATACATGGAGGTAACATTTTGTCGCCTCGCAGTTTCACAAGCTGTTTGGTCAGCAAGAGCATTGCCTTGCCCTATTTTATCAGTCACCTTTTTATGTGCACTGCATTTCACAATTGCTATCTTCTTTGGATATTTTAATGCAGTTAAAAGGTTGTTCACCAATTCTCCGTGCAATATTTGTATCCCATGAGATGTTAAAAACCCCCTCTCCCTCCAGAGCAGACCGAAATCGTGCCCGACTCCGAAGGCATAGCGACTGTCTGTATAAATATTTACACACAAGCCAGCGCTAAGCTCACATGCTCTTGTCAGTGCGATTAGTTCAGCTGCCTGAGCTGATCACTGTGGTATGGGAGCTGTTTCTACCACTGTCTCAAGTGTCGTGATTGCATAGGCTGCAGAAGTTGTACCATTTGGCAGCTTCAAACATGACCCATCAACCCATTGTTCCCCATCCATATCTGGAAGGGGCGTATCTTGCAAGTCAATGCGACCCTTTTGTTTGTTCCTCAGTAAGAAAAATACAATCATGTAATTCTTTCAACTGAGATTCAGATGCCGGATATGGCAGCAATGTAGCTGGATTTAAAGTCGCGCACCTCTTCAAAGTAATAAGAGGAGCCAGCAACAATAACTCATATCCTGTTAAACGGGCACTAGTTAAATACTGCTCTTTCGTTTGATTCAGTAAAGCATCTACCGCATGGGGTACTAGCACCAACAATTTGTGCGACAAAACTATTCCTTCACTCTGTCGTATAGATACAGCTGTTGCTGCAACTGATCGAAAACACCCAGGTAACCCTCGTGCAACAGGATTGAGTACTGCTGAAAAGTATGCGCAAGGACACTGTTTATCACCATGTGTCTGCACTAAAATGGACAATGCGCACCCATCTTTCTCATGTACATAAAGTGTAAAGACCTTCGTAAAAATCTGGTGTGCCTAACACTGGTGCTGAACAAAGGGCTTGTCTTAACTGACAGAAAGCATTCTGACATTCGTCTGTCCATGATAGGGGGATCGGGGTGTCTTTTGTTGAAAGTGCTAACAAAGGTTTTACAATATGTGAAAATCCTAATATCCATTGTCTACAAAATGAAGTCAGACCAATGAAAGCACGAACATCTTTCTGAGTGGAAGGCACTGGTGTATCTAATATTGCTTGAATAAGGTCTGGTGTCAGTGCACGCCCCTCCTTAGACAGAAGATGACCTAAGTAGGTCGCCTTTGGTCTACAATAATACAATTTCTTCTGTGACACTTTATGGTGGTGCGTGGCAAGGAAGGAGAGCAAGGATAAGGTACTTTCCTCACATTGTTCAGGCGTATCGGCTGCCAACAATATGTCATCAACATATTGAATGAGAGCCACTCCTGTCGGTAGTTCAAAAGAATCCAGCTGCCTTTTCAATGCCTGACTATAAATACTTGGACTCTCCGTATAACCTTGAGGAACTCTACAAAATCTATACGATCTATTATTCAAGGTGAAACCGAATAAATATCGGCTATCAGGATGAATAGGGATCGAAAAGAAAGTGTTCTTCAGGTCTATAACAGAAAACGTAGTTGCTGTGGGTGGAACCAAAGTAAGCAATGTAGTTATATCAGAAACCACATGGCATTGAGGCACCACAATTTTATATACCTCCCTTAAATCAGTGATAAAACGATAAGTCCTAGTATCAGTGTCTTTCTTTATTATAGGAAGAATGGGGCTATTGCAGACATTGTAGGGTATTTCTTCCACAACTCCAACTTTAATAATGTGTGTCAATGCTTCTTCTCCTTCTCGTGGAATCTTATATTGTGGCTCCCTGGGCAACAAAGCACCCTCCTTGACACTAATGTGCAACGGGGGAATAACCATCTGCTCTACATTAGTATCAGAAGTGGCCCACAAAAAGCTAGGGAGTGAAGCCAAAGCAGCATCTTCCTTAACGAGACACGATCTCTCAGTAATAGGATGATTCTCATTCTCATTCAAAATTATGCGCACCCCTTCAGGAGAGCAGCGTATCGTAGCCCTAAAGTGCTTTATCATATCAAGGCCCACAATATTGTCTGGTGTATTTGGAGACAACAAGAACGGACAAGGAGCTGTAAACTTATCAATGTGGAATGGAAGTGGTTGTGACAATGGGCTAAGGGAAGGTGTTCCATCAAACCCTATCGATGTAATCATTGTGCCAGACAGGGGAGCCCTCGAAACCAATTGTTTAGACAAGGGGCTACGAGTAGCTCCTGTATCAACCAGAAACCGATCAGTAGAACCCAAAACATGCGATGTAATATATGGACCTTTCTGATCTACTGGAACCTCAACCGATTCCATACCCCATCCTAATCAATTCTATGCATAGACAGCATCTTGAAGTTCAGGAGGGATACATTCAGATATTTGATACTGGTTCAGCCTATCGAAGGTATTGTACCCATCTTGCCTACGCCCACTGGATTCAAACCTAGCACGATCATTCGTACGTCCCCTCGGGCCTGAATATCCCGTTCTGTTTCTTTTTTTTTTTTTTTTTGGAAAACCTTTATTTATAGAAAAAGTACACCGCTATTCAGCCGTACATCCCGGAGGCCAGGCAGCATTAAGGTGGCATATAGAGTCATGTACAAAACAGTACGCAGCAGCAGTCAGGTTTAATTTTCAATAGGGAACAACTTAGAAACCATAATAGAGAAAGGGGCCCCGGAAGGCCACCAGAAACGAAGTGCCTAGGCACGAAAAGGTTAAGAGAAAGAGAAAGTAAGGAAAGAATTGGCCGAGGACAGTGCAAGCATAGTAAAGGGGCACAGTGGGAGGGGGCCGGGGGCCGCACATCCAACTCAACTCAAGGTTACAATTGCAGTACGAAGGTACGGGGGGGTTCCATTCCAGGATGTTCTGTCTGGAATCATGGGAAGGGTAGCATTCTATGGGGAGGGCTGGACGTCCACTTCCGGTTCAGGCGGGGGTTCGCATAAATCGCCCCGATAAGAGTTCCAGGCTCCCCACACCGATCTCCACATTCTGGGCTTGCCCCTGGCCACATACACCGTTTTCTCCCGCATCATGCACCAGTCCATATTGTTCTGCCAGAGGCTAAGGGACGGGGGAGCGGGCGCGCCCCATTTCTGGGCAATGTCCCTCTTGGCCACCATATTCCCTAAGGTTACCCATCGAGTCTGGGCCACACTGTAGTCATTCGGACACCACACATTGAGGAGGCAACGTCGAGCCTCGGCTGGTAGGGCCACACCCGTCACCTCCTCCATCACCTCATGCACTCGCATCCAGTACCGAGCCACACCGGGGCACTCCCAGATGATGTGCAGGAAGGTGGCAAGCATACCACAACCCCGCCGACACAGGCCATCCGTAGAAAGCCCCATATGGATGAGCCTGGGGCCGGTAACATACACCCTATGGAGGATCTTCAGCTGGACCAGACGTAATCGCGCCGATATGGCCACCTCCCTGGGGGAAGAGGCCGCCGACTGCCAGTCCTCATCATCCATTTCTATACCGTCATTCACCCAGTGCATCCGCAATCGTTCAAGCAAGTCCACCCTCACGTTGATCAGTTTCTTGTAAGTCAGGGAAATGGCGCTGTCCGGCATATGGCCGTCCAGTACCCGATCCTCCAGGGGCGAAGACTCAGGGATGGCATCACCGACAGTGACGTGAGGAGAGAGGGCGTGGCTAAGCTGGGCGTGTCGGAAATATTCTGTCGGCGCCAGCTGGTGCTCGTGTTGCAACGAGGCAAACGACTTGATGCTGCCCCGCACAACCATGTCACCAACTGTAGAGATGCCTATGGTGTCCCACCGGTCAAAACCTTTGGTCTTCCACAATTTCCCCAGCACGTCAGAATCATACAGGGGAGTGGCCAAAGTGATCTTATCCTTCCAGCCAAGGGTGTCCGTCACCGTGCGCCATACATGTACCCTCGTTCTGGTGGGGCCCGTTAATCGACGGTCCAACGACCTGGAGTAGAGAGCTCTGTAGTAATTGCCATCACCTACTAGCCATCGATCCATAGCGTAGCCCGGGCTAACCGCCGGGCCATAGAAGCCATGGTTGACCGCCGCGAGCTGAGACGCCCAATAGTACCTCCGCATATCCGGTAGTGCGATACCACCGTCATAGCAGGGAATGGTCAGTTTGGACAACGATATTCTCGGCCGTCCATCCCACAGCAGTGCCCGCTGCAAGGATTCGATCTCGCCAAAGTACTTGGCAGGGACCGGGTCCTGTGAGTTCTGCAGAGCATATAGGAAGCGGGGTAGCGCCATCATTTTAAACAGTGCCGCCCTGCCCATCAAAGAGATAGGCAGTTTTTTCCAAATCTCAACATCCCTCCGTAGGCGCTCCAGCGGTGGCAAAAGATTGCGTGTATAGCGGGCACGGGGGTCAAGCGACACGTAGATGCCCAAGTACCGGAAGCCCTGTTGGGCTACCTGAATCGAGCACCCACGGGGGAGGCGCGGGGTGTCCCCACACACCGTATATAGTGAGGATTTGGACCAATTGATCACCAACCCCGAAAACGACCCAAAGACTCCCAGCAGGTCAAAAACCACAATGAGCGAGCGACAAGGAGAGGTAAGATAAAGGAGGATGTCGTCCGCGTAAAGCGACACTCGATCCTCGAAGCCAGGCGACCACGTGATCCCCGAAACATCGGGGTGCGTTCTAATCCTTGCCGCCAGGGGCTCCAACGCTAGCGCAAACAGGAGCGGTGAAAGCGGGCAGCCCTGTCTGGTACCTCTGTGCAGCGCGAAGGAAGCCGAAAGTCTACCGTTGACGGCCACATTAGCCAGCGGTGCAGAGTATAACAGTCGGACCCATCCAATGTAGGAAGGCCCGAAGCCCAGCTTAGCTAGGACTGCCCACAAGTAGTTCCACTCAAGGGAGTCGAAAGCCATAGTAGCGTCAAGGGAAGCCAAAACCGCCGGGTCGCGAAGCAAGTGGGCACGTGCCAGAACTGCGTGAAGCCTCCTCAGGTTAAGCGCCGTATTCCGGTGCGGAATGAACCCGGACTGGTCCGGATGTACCAGGTCCGTGATCACGCCCACCAGCCGGTTGGCTAGCAGTTTTGCTAAGATCTTGGGTTCAGCATTCAACAGTGAAATGGGTCTATAAGACCGGGGCAGGTCCCGCGGCTTCCCTTCTTTGTGGATCACCACTATGGTGGCGAGTCTCTGGTCTGGGGGGAGTTCCCCCCGCTCGCGGGCCTCGAGGAACATTTTGCGCAACGGTGCAGCTAGCGCGTCAGCCCTTAGCTTGTACAATTCCACCGGGATACCATTCGGTCCCGGCGCTTTACCTGATCGTAACGAGCGAATCGCCAGGGCAACCTCGTCGTCAGACAGGTCTCGGTCCATGTCCTCCCGGTCAAGATCAGAGAGGCAGGGGAGGTCAATATCCTCCAGATAGGAGGCCGAAGCGGATTCCGGGAGAGAGGTAGCGGAGGTGTACACCCCTTCGAAATATTCAGCGAAAGACCCGGCTATAGCCGCCGGGTCCGTCAAGGTTAAGCCGTCCTCTCCCACCAATTCCGGGACCACCCGGGACGCCAATTCCCGCTTGTCCAACCAGGCCAAGAGCTTCCCAGCTTTATCACCGGAATCGTAGATCCTTCCTTGCTGTTCCCTGCTTAAGGCCTTCGCTGCATCAGCAGCGGTGGCCCGGAGTTCGGATTGCTTAAGCGAGAGGGCATGGATCAAATCGGGTGACGGGCCCAGCTCCAGCTGAGCGTTTAGGTCTGCAAGGTCAGACTCCAGCCGCACCACGTTTTCATCGCGGCGGCGGCGTGCCTCCGCGATCAGGGAGAAGGCCTCGCCACGAAGAACGGTTTTAAAGGCCTCCCATAAGGAGACGGCCGAGGCCACGGAGCCAGTATTCTCAACAAAGTACCGGTCTATAGCCTTGACTAGGAGGGATCGGGTTTTCGGATCACGAAAATACCACGGGTTAATGGGGGCTACCCGCGAGGATGCCGGGACCTGGAAGTCAAACGAGATCCAGACCGGAGAATGATCCGAGATACCTCGGGCCAGGAGGCGCGCGGTGGAAACGGACTGCGCCTGGGCCGCCGGGGCCAGGACGTAGTCCAGCCTGGAGAAGCTACCGTGAGCACCCGAGAGAAAGGAATACTGTCGCTGTGTAGGGTGGAGCAGACGCCAACAATCAACCATCCCCATGGAACATACAAAGTCAGGCATCCAAGACTGGGAAGGGCGAAGATCCCTGGGAGGAAAACGGTCCAGTTCCCCTGAGACAACTGAATTGAAGTCCCCACCCACCAGTAACAATCCCTCGGGAAGACCTAAAATGGCGCCCCCCAAGTCCCTGAATGTGGTCTCCTGCAACCCCGGGGGTACGTAAACCGAAACCAAAACTAGCGTGCGGCCCTCCCATCTACCCACCAAAGCCACGTATCTGCCTCTATCATCAGCCAGCACAGACTCCACCTCCAACGGAAGGGACGCGCGCACCATTATGCCCACCCCCCTAGAGCCCGAGGAGAAACCTGCGTGAGCCACCATTTTGTAACCCCGTCTATTCAAGGCCTTACATGCATGACCCACCAAGTGGGTCTCCTGTAGAAATACTATATCTGGAGAGCACCGTTTAATCATTTGTAACACTACACCTCTCTTGATACGATCTCCCAACCCATTGACATTCCAGCTCAGCAAATGAAGCAGTTTACCCCCCATCGTCAAGGACTCTCCGCGTCCCCCCCCCCACCCCCCACATCAGCGCCCAGTGCAGCGATACAACGTAACAAGAATTCCTCAGCCAGGAGAAAAGAGTAGAGAAAGAAAAGGTACAAAACCACACACCCCAACTACCCCCCTCCCTGCACCCCTGCATCAGACTAAAATCCACCCCAACTAGCAGTGTGCCTGTCGCCCCTAAACTAACCTACAAAAAGCCCACGAAGGAGAAAGGAGGCATCCCATCCCCTCCCGTCACCCCCCATATCAATAACAAAATGAGTCAATATGTACATCAATGTCTAAAGTCGAAGCACCTCACGGCTTCCCAGTTCTCGGAAGACAAATAGTCAAGAAATCATTCCTGTGCAGCCGCTCCTCCGGTGGCTTCCTCCGTCCGGTCGGTTGATTCAGGTCGTTCCTGGGGTAGGGTGTCGAGCCAGTGTCCCGCGTCGTCAGGAAAGTCGAAGAAGAAAGTCCGGTGGTCGCGCTCGATGCGAAGCTTAGCAGGATATAGCATAGAGTACCGTAGGCCCATCTCCCTGAGTCGCCGCTTCACCCCGGCGAAGCTCTGCCGCTGTTTCTGAACGGCCTGGGTGAAGTCCGGGAAAAAGTTTACTTCCGAGTTCTGAAAATGGAGAGGGCCCGCGGTCCTCGAAGCCTGTAGGATAGCATCTCTGTCTCTATAGTTGAACAGCCTCGCAATGATGGGGCGCGGGGTTGCTCCCGACTTGGGCGGCCCACCCGGAATCCTGTGGGCCCTCTCTACCGAGAAGAACTTGCTCAGGCCCCCCGGTTGTAGGCTCTTGACCACCAGTTCTTCCACAAAGAGTTCAGCAGAGTCCTCCTCGGCCTTTTCCGGTACTCCGGTGATGCGGACATTTTGGCGACGCGCGCGGCCTTCGAACTCGTCCAGCCGACGCGCCAGTACGCCATTAGCCTGTTTCAAAGTGCGCACCTCCGTCTGAATGTCCGAGACATCCGTGACCAGGCTGGATGTCTTAAGGTCCAAAGATTTCACCCGGTCGTTAGTTTTCCCAAGGTCCGTCCTGATGAGATTCAGTTCGATTTTCAGGGAGTCGACCTTGCTGGATAGCTCCTCGCGAAGTGTGTGCACCTCCGTCCTCACCCCCGATATCGCACCCATGACGTCCCTGAGTGTTATTTCGGAATCGTCCGGCGACTCATCCCTCCTCGGGTCTTTTGTTCGAACCACCTGCACCAGTGATCCCTTTGACTGGGAGAAGCGCTCGGGAATAGTAGACTGGGATTGGGACGGCTTCCGACTGATCCGTTGAGACTTGCCCGCATCCAAGCCACCCTTGCCCGCCATGTTGGCAACCACGGGACAGGGGGGGGGGACACCGGGGGCGAGAGAGTCCAGCGGGGTATTACCAGTGCACACAATACGAACTGCAGGGTCCAAGATCAGGATCGGCCAGCAAGGCGATCGGAGCTCAGGTGCACCCCTCGGGCAGGAGAAGCACTGGCAGGGAGGAACTCCGTATGGACACCGCTACGATCCACCCTGGCACAAGCGGTGCGGGAGGAGCCTCCGGAATCGTCGACACAACTGAGGCTGGGAATGTCCGATTTTTAATCCGAGAGCGGGAGCCGCCTCAGGCCCGGCTTAGCAACCGATTCCCACCATCGTGGGACAGGATAGTTAGCAGGAGTAATTCGGGAGATCGGGAGGTCTTCGGAGCTCCGAGCTCACGCGGCCATCTTGGTTGGCAGCGAAGCTCCTCCCCCCCCCGTTCTGTTTCTTGATTGGCCCCGGCCATGTTGATTTTGCTGCGCGCGTAACACAGTAACAATCCGAGATCCAATGCCCAAACTGTTTGCAGTATGCACATTGATCTGCAGATGAACCAGGACGAGAATAAGGCGGGGCATAAGACCCACGTCTGCCTCTATCATTTCCTCTAGCAGGTGGGGCATAAACCTGAGCCATCATAACCTTTGTCTTTAAATCCTTGGTCTTTTTATCTTCATTTTCTTTGGCCTCTAGCTCCTGCCGCTCATAATATTGAACCATAGTTAAAAGGGAAGCGGGAGACGTGGCGGTCCACAAACTTTCACTCGCTTTCAAGCTCTTAGTCATTTCCGGTAAAAGGTTTGCTACATATATGTCTACCTGTATCATCTATTAATGACTGTCCTCATGAAAAGCTTCCTCGAAGCGCGTAAAGAAATACGACACTGATTCATCAATTTTCTGTTTACACAAAGCTAACATAGTCCAATCAATCTTTTTAGGCTGGATGAGTAATTTCAATTTAGTCAAAATAGCTGCTGGAAGATCTAGAATTACTTTACACGGTTTAAGTGCAGGTTCCCTATCTCTATCCGCCAGTTCCAGATCATTCCAATCTCCCCCCAAATTTACTCGATCCTCAATTTTACGAATAGTCTGCCACATATCAGGGGGTAATATTAGCCCGAAAAATAAATCGTTGTCAGTTAATGTCATGACACAAGAACTAATAGCACCCTCTACTTCTTCATAAAAGGCTGCTGGGTTTTTCCGCGGGTCAGGCAAAGCATTCTTAAGGGCCATAACATCCGCTCTGTACCATGGAGTATAAACCCAATTATAAATAAAATAACCCTTTGCATCAGCAGACAGTTTATTATCATCCATCCCATTGCCTTTAGAAGGAACATACAAAGGTGCGGCTTCCCGCATTGGTTTTGCGTGTATTACGTGACTCTTATCTGATTCAAAGATAGAAGCTTCCACGTCTTCTGTTGGCGACTGAAGCGCAGCTGGATCCGCTGCTTTCTTCTCCTCCTGTAGTTGCGTTGCTGAGTCCCGTGCCTTAATTAGACGACGGACAAAATCGGGTGCCTCTGAGAGAACAAAAACAGCATTACGGAATTTCTGAAAATCATCTGCTAAATCTTTAGGTCCAACACAGGTGAATATATCCTAAATCGTTCAATAACCTCTTCGGCCAAATGTTCCACAAAATATATCTGCTCTTTTTCTGACCACCCTTTCATACCCACTAAAACATCAGGGGCAGAAGCAGTATTAAGGCTAATTTTACGAGCAATAGATCGTAACTCAGAAGCACGGGAAGCAGAAAGCATGGAACGAATGTCCGTGCCTTGTCCCGATCATCAGAGGATTCTCCAGCGTCCATGGCCGGGGCCAAAGGCATTGCATACGGTGGTGGAGAATGATCTAATAATGAAAAATCATCGGGTATATTATTAAGGACAGGGTAAAGAGGGCGTCGAACAGGGAATCGACCATTAATCTGCAAATTATGCTCCCTTTTCTCCCTCTCTTGTTGCTCACTTGTTTCTTTCTCCTGTAGCTGTAAAGCTTTGACATGGGCAGCCTTCCGTTGCTCTTTATCAGCTAAGGCCTGCTCATGCTTCATTCGCTCACGCACCGCTTTCTCCCACATACATACACAATCAAACATATCTTGTCTAGACCGGTGCTCAAACAAACACTGCTCCACGTACTGAACCTTTCGTAAATAAAATGACCCATGCATTGGCCAACGTAACTCAGGATCCTTTTTAGTTCAGTTCAGTTCAGTTCAAAGAGCTTTATTTCGATAAAAACATATCTTAAAAGTCGACATTTCAAAAGCATAAAAACAATTTGTTAAAACAACCTTAGTGACTGTTGCAGAATTTAAAACAATTGGAAAGTACACATAATCCATTCTGCAATCTTTACATGAGTCAATTACATAAAGCACAAGGATTCAATTCATTGTATCAATGTTTTAAAATTTATATTAAACAATAACCTTTAGCCTTTGTGATCTGATGGACCAAGCCCAGCTTAAAAACTTTGCGATACCGCATGCGTAAAGTGTACAAGTATCAGAATTGAAAATACGAAGTGCCACAGAGTGTTGCCTTGTTCCTAGTTCTTTATAGAGAGGCTTTAGTCAGCACCTCCTTGGTAATCGGTACAGTGGACACGCAAACAAAACATGGGCCATTGATTCTACCTTCGTAATACAGAATGGACAATTAAGTGGAGTCTGGCAGGGAGGTGCCCATCGGGCAGTAAACTCACAGATTGGTAGAGTGCCAATCCTGAATTTGAAATACAATGCCCGGTCGAATGGTTTCTGGATCGTATCCAGATAGGGTTCACAAAGTGCAACATATTTAATCCCCATAAAGCTTTCAGTAAGTTTGCCTAGGTTTGGGTCGGAACGTTGTTTGGACTCTACACAGTTCCAGTAGATTCTCTTCAATACTAACTTTGGGGGGGCAGATTTAGTTGCCCAAGCATCCTTAAGGCCCAATTCACATAAGAGTGTTTTAACGTGCTTGAGCCAGCTAATTTTGTGCCAACAACCATGGACATGACCTCTGACAAACCCTCTGCATACTTGGTTAACTCCGGAACGCGCCACAGCTGAGCCCATAGTAATAATGGTCGAAGTTTGTCGAGATCGGAAATCGCATGGCATCCCAAATCCATGAGCAGGGGGTTCATAGGCGTGCTCGGGGGGAGCGCCATTAAGTCCTTTTTAGTATATCAATGCCATAATGTACTATACATTAGGGGAGGAAGTCCAAATTTAACATACATTTCCCTATTAGGTCTCCCCTCTGGGGGAGCCGGCTGTGATTTATTTAATCGTAAGCTGGTACTTCTACAAACGCAACACATCTTTTGAAGTGTGCTGAGGACAGGCATGTCAGAAATATTGCAAAAATATGCAATAATATACAAAGTAGCACTTAAAGTATTTCACATACGGTGTGCTGTTCAAATAAACATAAGATCAGAGAAATATCTCCACATTACCTGCCTATGTGAGGTGCACTCCACATTTGATGCAAAACATAGATCCAAATGTTAGCTAACGCATACAAATTCAAAAGCCACAGTAAGTGTCAATAGACTACCTTACCAATCAAAAGCTTACCAATCATTTTAACCGACCAGATTCCAACTGCCAAGTTCCCGAATCCACCAAACGGTCACTGCACGGCAACCCAACGATCAAGATCTCAGTCGAGGACCGGCGCCGCCTGGAAGGCCAGATCGGAAAGAAGGGTAAAACGCCGCAGATGCCAAGACTCGGGTCTCTTCTGGCAGCGATCGCGTCCGGGGCAAGTTTCCAATCCTTTGTCTCTGCCAGTCCTTCTGGCATCCGAGTCGCCGATGAGTCCCTATACGGATGTCAATTTGTCGTATCAAATTTCAGTGAGCCTGCATATGCCGCAAGTAACTCTTTGACGTGGAACAGAAGTTGGCACGGAAACTGGAATACAAAAGAGGTGTTTATTAGGACCCCATGGGGTGGTGGTACATTCGAACAGCACCCTTCAGTAATCCAAGAAGTATCACCCCAAACAGAAGGCATGTGGTTCTTTTATACACATCCACTAATGTGGCAAATGGGCGTCACACATGTAAGACAGTTTTATGTACATATAAGGACATTTGTTGGGCACATCCAGCGTGTGGGAGAAGTTTAAGAACTTAACCAGTTTGGAAAAACATCTTTCAATAGTGATCGATTAATAACAGATGTGGTTTGATGGCGCATGCGCGGACCTTGACCAGCAGGCAAAATATAGCCTGTTGCTAGGCAGACCATGTGATCAACGGGCGAAGAAGTAGGAAAAAGAGTATGGTGACCACAAGGTAGTTCAGTTACTCATAATGGAGGCCGTGAATACAAAATGGCCTCTGTAAACTGGTCAACATAACGCTGAAACACTCGTAGCTTCAGCGAATGCTAACCCTATTGCTGCTTAATTTACGACAAAACCCCAGGTGCCCCCCCCAAAACCCCAGATGCCCCCCCAAACCAGGTTGTTTTGTTATAGTTAATTTTGAAGTCTCCACAATACGATTGTGGCCATTTCCTGTTGCAGCCACTATGCCAACCCACAAAAGTGAGGTACCATTTCTATCGGGAGACCTGGGTGGTAGGAAGTTTGTGTCAGCCCTGTGAATCTACAACTTTCCTATACAGAAATGTGGGAAACAATGGATTCTTTCAAAAATAATTGAGGTTTTCAGGGGATTAGGAGTAGGGAAATGGTGGGAGACCCACACAAGCCATACCTTGCTAGACTCCCCCAGTTGTCTAGTTTTCAAAAATGCGTGGGTTTGGTAGGTTTCCCTAGGTGGCCGACGAACCTGTGGATAAAAAGTCCTAGGACCCCCCTTGCAAAACCAGGTTGTTTTGTGATAGGTAATTTTGAAGTTGCCTCAATAGGTTTTGGGCCCTTGACTGTCGTGGCTACTTGACCCACCCATGTGAGTGAGGTACCATTTTTATCAGGAGACCTGGGGAATGCTGTGTAGTAGGAAATTTGTGGATGCACGCTGATTGCAAAACATTCCCACACAGAAATTTGAGAAAAAAAGGGATTTTTTTCATCTAAATTTGAGGTTTGCAGGGGGCTCTCTGTAGGGAACTGTTGGGGGACCTATCCATGCCATACCTTGCTGGACTTTCCAGGGTGTCTAGTTTTCAGAAATGTGTGAGTTGGGTAGGTTTCCCTAGATGGCCACGGAGCCTGGGTCCAAAAACCTATGGAACACCTCCTTGCAAAACCAGGTTGTTTTGTGATAGATCATTTTGAAGTCGCCTCAATAGGTTTTAGGCCCTTGCCTGTCGCGGGTACTTGACCCACCCACACAACTGAGGTACTATTTTTCTCGGAATACAATTGGCAATGCAGGCTGGGTAGAATTTTGTGGATTCACACAGATTTCAGAACTTTCCACCACAGAAATGTGAGGAAAATTTGTTTTTTTGGGACAAATTTTGCGGTTTGCAAGGGATTCTGTTTAACAAAACCTGGTGAGAGCCAGACAAGTCACCCCTTCCTGGATTCCCCTGGGTGTCTAGTTTTAGAAAATATATTGGTTCCCTAGGTTTCAATAGATGCCGGCAGAGCTAGGGTTCAAAATCTACAGCAAAGCACTTTGAAAAAAAAGTGTCAGTTTTCACTGTGAAAATATGTTAGGTACATGTTGCGTTTTGGGCCGTTTCCTGTCACAGGCACTATGCCTACCCACACAAGTAAGGTACCATTTTTCTTGGACGACTTTGGGGAACACGTGGTGGGTAGAATTTTGTTGATCCAGGCAGATTCCAGAACTTTACACCACAGAAATGTGAGGAGTTTGTTTTTAAACAAGTTTTAGGTTTGCAAGGGATTCTGGGTTACAGAACCTGATGAGAGCCAGACAAGTCACCCCATCCTGGATTCTCCTGGGTGTCTATTATTAAAAATGTGTAGGTTTGCTAGGTTTCCCTAGGTTTCGGCAAAGCTAGGGTTCAAAATCTGCAGCTATGCACTTTGTGAATAAAGGGTCCCTTTTTACTGTGAAAATGTGGAGTGTCCAAGTTGCGTTTTGGGCCGTTTGCTGTCGCGGTAACTAGGCGTACCCACACAAATAAGGTACCATTTTTCTCAAAAGACATTGTGGAACACTGAGTGGGTCGAATTTTGTGCAACTGCGCAGATTCCAGAACTTTACACTGCAGAAACGTGAGGTAAATGTGTTTTTTTGACACATTTTTAGGTTCGCAAGAGATTCTGGGTGACAGAAACTGGTGGGAGCCAGTCAAGTCATCCCATACTGGATTTCCCTGAGTGTCTAGTTTTCGAAAATGTATAGGATGCTAGGTTTTCGTAGGTGCAGGCAGAGTTAGGGTTCAAAATCTACAGCTGGGCACTGCAAAAAAAAGGTTTGTTTTCACTGTGAAAATGTGATGTGTCCACGTTGTGATTTGGGTCGTTTCCTGTCGCGGGCACTAGGCCTACCCACACAAGTGAGGTACCATTTTTCTCAGAAGACTTTGGGGAACAAGGGGTGGGTGGAATTTTGTGGATCGATACAATTTCCAGAAATTTCCACCACAGAAATGTGAGGAAAATGTGTTTTTGGGACAAATTTATAGGTTTGCAAGGGATTCTGGGTAGCAAAACCTGGTGAAAGCCAGTCAAGTCACCCCATCCTGGATTTTGCTGGGTGTCTAGTTTTTAAAAACGTATAGGTTTGCTAGGTTTCCCTAGGTGCCGGCAGCAGAGCTAGGGTTCAAAATCTACAGCTGGACACTTTACAACAAAAGGGTCCGTTTTCACTGTAAAAATAAAGTGTGTCCATGTTGTGTTTTGAGGCCTTTCATGTCGCGGGTACGAGGCCTACCCACACAAGTGAGGTACCATTTTATCAGGAGACTTAGGGTAACACAGAATTGTAGAGCAACTGTTATTACCTATTGACTTTTGATGCATTTCTGCCTTCCAAATGAAAGACAATGTGTAAAAAGAAGTCATTTTGAAAAATGACCTATAATTCTCATGCTTGTATGGGTACTCACAATTTGGGAAATGTGCAAATATCTACTGTTTCTAAACTCTATATTTTGTTCCAATTTCAGAAATACATAGATGTCTTTCATACCGATTTTTCCATGCATGTATTTTCCAAAATGAATTGTTATACACCCCTGCATAATAAAAAACCATTGCAAGATGCTTCTCAGTTATTGGCTCTGGGTACGTCGGGTTCTTGGTGAACCTACAAGTCCTATATATCCCCACAAGCAGAAAGGTCCTGCGGATGTAACGGTATATTGCTTTCAAACAGCTGTCATAACTAGAAGAAGTTTCAGGTGAAAACGTTGACACAAATGGCTGTTTTTTTAAACTAATTTTGAATTTGTCCTATATTCAATGGTTAGTTTCTATAAAGAAACCTTGAAGGATCTACACAAAAAAAATTAGAGTTTTGTCTACTTTTCTAAAATGTATAGGTTTCCAGGATCCATTATTGCTGTTATACCCATTTATACCATTAACTGGAAGGAGGTTGAAAGCACAAAAAATAGCAAAAATAGGCTATGTCCCAGAAAAATGCCAAAACTGTGTAAAAATGTTATATTTTCTGACAAAAGTCTGCTTGACCCTGAAATTTGGGAAGATGTTGATTTCAGCACCATAACCCCTTTTTGATACAATTATCAAGGAAACGACCAGACGTTTTCATCTGTAGCCTTTTTTCCCCAAAGACTAAATTTAGCTGTATTTTGGCTAATTTCTGGGTCCCCTCTAGGGGAATCCACAAACCCTGGGTACCTTTAGAATCCCCATGATGTTTGAAAAAAGGGACGCAAATTTGGCGTGGATACCTTATGTGGTCAAAATATTACAGGGGTCTAGGCGCGAACTACTCCAAATAGCCAAAAAAAAGGCTTAGCACTGGGTGGGGGGGAAGCCTAGCAGCGAAGGGGTTAAAGAACCTTGAAGGTAACAGAATGAAAGAAGCAATAAAGAAGATATCACAAGGAGATGAAATATCACACCATCAAATCAAAAAGAAGTTGGGAGCTGAGTTCAACCCAATGCCGAATGTTGATTATGAAAGGTACACTTTTAACTAAGCAAGACAGCAACCTGGTGAGATGACGTATGAGTTTGTTAAGAGAGTTGATTTGCTCATAGAGCACTGCAGGGTCAGTCAATTCAATAATGAAGAAGACATGCTTCTTAGAGTTATCAATGGTTGCCTTTCCAATTCATTCCGATGACGCATGCTGCAAGAAAGTCTCAGTGTGGAGAAGGTGCTCATGGATGCAAGATTGGAGGAAAGTGCTAATCGTCAGACTGCTAATTTAAGAGCTTGAACAATCCAAAATGAATCAGCATTGTGTATGAAAAGTAAGCAGAAAAACAAGGAGGAGGCCCATAGAGTGATGTCTCAGAAGAAAAAGAAATTGTGTTTTTTCGCTGTTGGACTCTCAATGCCACATGAGGGAAAATGTCCCATCATCGGACAGATATGCAAAGGCTGTGGGAAAGAAAACCATTTCATAACGGTTTGCAAAATGAAAGAGATACTAATTGTGTCACGGAGAGATGAGAAGATGGATGCCAGAAAATTCCAGAAGCATTCTCATTACTCACACACGGCTTAAAGGCAAGTGGAAAGAAATTAAATTGATGGTTATTAAATTTATCATCCAAAGGTTCGTCAATGTCATCATTGAGTGACAGTAAGGAAGATGGATGTGCGATGGTGAAGTCAGTCACAGACCAACGTGCGCAAGTAAGATTGGCCGCTCGCAAAGAAGAACACAAATCTAAAAAGAATCACCACGTGTAGCAACAATGTTCATTTATACCATGCCCTAAAATCACGCGCTGGGTGAATAGTTGACCTACATGTTATATTATAGACATGGGTGCATCGATAAACATCATGCCGGCAGAGAAGTACAAAGAACTATCTCCGATACCACGTCTCACACCGGCGAGAACAAAAGTGTACACCTGGGCAGCTTCTATGCCCCTGCAGTTTCAAGGATCCTTGTAGCGACCATGCAACACAAGAAAACAACAGTGCAAGCACAAATTCATATCCTCCAAGATACGTCATCGAATGCACGCTTACTAGGTTTCAGTACTGCTGCTGACATGGGATTGATCTCCATCAAATACAACTTATATGCCCATTCTGAAATAGTGAGTCAATTCCCGTCATTGTTTCATGGAATTGGGAAACTTAAGACAATTAAGGTGCAGCCTCACATTAATGAAGACAATCGCCCCATTGGACAGCAACACCATCAAATTGCATTCCACTTACAAGAAGCTGTTGAGAAAGAACTAGAAATACTGTTGAAGCATGACATCATCAACTGCCCCACAGGGCGGATGCTATGGGTTTTACCCATTGTGGTGGTGCCAAAATAGGACAGTGGTGATTCAGTGCACATTTGTGTTGATATGTGAAAGGTTAACAAAGCAACTAAAAGAGAAATACATCCAGGTTTACACATTGCAGACATGATCACGCTGCTGAATGGGGCCAAAGTATTCTTCCACCTTGATTTGAACAAAGGGTACCATCAACTTGAGCCAGAAGAAAACTGTCTCGATCTGATTCCAGAGAAACTGGCACACCCTACCTGGGAATCAATTCTCACAGTAACAGTTTTGCTACAGTGAGACTGTCATTTCTTCTGATATGGTAGGCATCCACTCATCACAAGAAGATCCAACCAGGACATATCTCAATCTGTTGCAAACAGGCCTTTTGATTAAGTACATATGCATTCTGTTGAAGGGACCACCTGATCTCCCTATGTGACTCAGTATAACGGGAGTTCTGTTCCCTATATTTCATTTGTTGACATGTCACACAACGATAGCACAATTCTTCTGCAAGCATTGTAAATCTGGAATTAAACCAGTTCTGCCAAAAAAAGCTTGTCATTGCATCTCTAACTAAATGTGTTTGTCCATAAAAGTGATGTCTCTTTGAAAACAACATACTGTTAGGTAACACTGGTCTCCCATCAGCTAACATCCAAATGTCATTTGCATTGTTCTCACATCCCGCTCTCATCCAACCTTGCTGTTCTGTTTCTAAATCATTTTTTGTACCCTTTCTAACTCTTCCCATGTGTCACCTACTGACACCAACAAAGAATGGACAGTGTCCTCCTCAGATTCACAAGCGAATGTTCAACTAAATGTGCAGGTCACTAGTGCACAATACTGTGCAACTTTTTAAGTGTACCTGTTTCCAACTGCAATGTAACCATTGTCACTCTTGTGTGCTGCACATTGATTTGTACACAGCAATTTTTATTGGGTTACTGATCCACATTTCTAATTGGAGTTCCAGAGGATGTCATGAAAAGTGTTTGTGACCATAATTGCCCAAAATTATGAACAACACTAAATTCATACTAAATTTCTGTAAATATAGTTACTTTTAAATGGGATGTCAACATACAAGTAAAGGCAATTAGTTTAGCAACTTGTGCTGAGGTAATAACTCAAAGCCATGAAGCTTCCAAAATGTCATTAATTGGATAGGCAGTGTAAGCTGCTCTCAGGATACCTTCAAAGATGAGCGATGAACAAAAATTATATAATCAAGATCGTTCTGGGGTTCATCTTTAATGTCGCATAAATCCGTAACATCTAGGCAATCATGTTCAACTTTACCACAAACAGTGTCAGTTATAGGCAAAAAAAATATGGATTCAATATCTGGCAATGTTTCAGAGTCAAGTTGTCTGCAGCCAGGATCTGTTGTTCATACTTTTTAAGTCTACTGCAAGTCATGTATTGTGTTTTTGCTTGGGTCAGCAAAATGACAACAGAGTATGCAACCATTACAGTTAAAAGGTGCCCAATAACTATGCTCTCGCTCATCTTAATTCAAACACCTACTGCGGAGACCGCTTTAAGGCAGCCAAGCAGTCCTGCAGCTACAGGGTCAAGGTTTGTTGAGAAGCAAGCCACAGGTTCTCAAGCCTCTCCATGCATCTGAGAAAGCACTGAGAGAGTGGACCAGGTTAATCTTTGTGTGTCGGCCTCAGTAAAAGCATAGCCACTAGGGAAAAAATTGGTATCTACTGTCTACAGTAGCCAACCATTCCCAAAAACATCCTGACTTCTTTCTGTATTTTAGGTGGATTCATCTAAAGATTTGCTTCTACCCTCACTGGAGACATCTTTCTTGCACAAACAACAAGAGGGGGAGGTAGAGCAAAAAGAGAAGGATTCTTGCTCCACAGAATACTTTTATAATCAAGAAGAATCCAACTCAGAAGTAGGGTGAAGTGTTCGACAAATGATGTTGGAGCACTTAGTGTTTTGTAAAATACCCCTCACACACCAAAAGGCCCCTTGGTGTCATGCTTCATCATCGGGGTCTTCGCACCCTTCTAACGGGATGCGGCGTGCTACGACCTATGACTACGTGGGAGCACTTATAGTTAGTTACTATATGTGGTGCATGTGTGTTGCGTGTATTAACAAGTGAGTGGTGGGACGTGGTGAAGGTTAAAAAGTACCTGGCATGTGAGTATTTTTGAAAACAATTTTATTCCTAACTCCGGCTGGTACTATTAAAAAAAGTGCAGTGTGAGGTTAAATCTGTCGTGTTTATGGACAGGACCTCAGGTGTGCGTCGACATGTTTCGGAGGCAAAGCTCCTTCTTCAGGACGGGGGCACAACTTCCCCACCTTACTCACGTTTCATTAAATGTATCAAAATGTATTAAAGTTGATAATATCAAAAGGGAAAATACTATAAGGCTATAATGTGCCTACAGCGGTACAAAAGGGGGTGGTGATGGACGGAGCATCTGAATCAATCAAACACTCACACCCAGTCAAAAGATCCGGGTTTAATCCATCACAGTTCTTTAGCCCACTCTGCCACCCCAGTTCAGACATGGCTATATGCAAATCAGTCTGACCCTGTGCCTCATGGGAACAGTGCAGCCCGAACTGCCAAGCCATGTCTTCCCTGGACCGGAAACAAGCTTTCCGAGGACCGGTTTCTGGCATTCCAGCCGTCTTCAGCCCGGCTGGCTTGAATCCAGTGGCAAAGTGAGGAAGGGACTCACGTCTGAGCATACCCTGCCACACTTACGGCGGCCAAAAGCGGTACAAAAGGGGGTGGTGATGGACGGAGCATCTGAATCAATCAAACACTCACACCCAGTCAAAAGATCTGGGTTTAATCCATCACCGTTCTTTAGCCCACTCTGCCTCCCCAGGTCAGACATGGCTATATGCAAATCAGTTACCCATTGTGGTGGTGCCAAAATAGGACATTGGTGATTCAGTGCACATTTGTGTTGATATGTGAAAGGTTAACAAAGCAACTAAAAGAGAAATACATCCAGGTTTACACATTGCAGACATGATCACGCTGCTGAATGGGGCCAAAGTATTCTCCCACCTTGATTTGAACAAAGGGTACCATCAACTTGAGCCAGAAGAAAACTGTAAGTACTATACTGCTTTTTCAACTCATGTTAGTTGTTCAGATATAAAACACTCAGTATTAGTGTGTTATCAGCTGCAAACATCTCTCAAGCTGTCACTTTTTGAATAATTTAGTCACACATGCTTTTAACTACAGTGATGATATATTGGCGTTTGGGGCTACACAAAAGGAACATGACAAAGCACTCACAAAAGTATGCTGTCGGCTTGCTGATGCAAGTCTCACACTAAATGAAGAAAAGTGTGAGTTTAACAAAAACAGACTCAAGTTTTTTGGGGCATATTTTCTGTGAAAAGGGAATGACTCCTGACCCTGAAATAGTAGAAGTATTGTCATCTACTTTCCCCACAGAAGATCTGACCAGGCTGGGATCCTTTTTAGGCATGGCCAGCTAGTGTGCCAGGTACATTCATGATTTTGCCAATGTGAGTGCCCCTGTAAGAGAACAAAGCAAGATGTTCCATTTGAATGGGCATCTGAATGTAACAGAAGTTTCAAAGAAATAAAACACGCAATTGAAAATGTTACCAAAATGGCTTACTTTGATCCAAAATTGCATACAAAGATTGGAGTAGATGCAAGCCAGGAGGGGTTGGCGCGATCCTTGCTCAACACAATGGACAGTCCGATGCTCAGATACACATTGTGGCGTGTCCTATGCTAGCCTGAGTCTTTCTCAGACTGAACTTTCTTACTTTCAACATGAGAAAGAAAGCTTAGTTGTAGTATGGGTGTGTGAATACTTCCGTGTGTTTCTGTACGAAAAGCCTTTTTTCCTTGTCATTGATCATCAGGCGTTCTTCACTATTTTTGAAGATCCAAAAGCCTAGATGCCCCCTCACATCGAGAGGTAGGGGTTGCAACTACAGGAGTATGATTAACCGATTGTGCATGAACTGGGGTGGGATCAAAACCCTGCATACCGCTTTTCAAGAGTGTCTATACACCATCATATTACAACGTACGAAATGGCTGAGGTCTACAGCAATTTAATTGCAAATTCAAGTGCACCTGCAGCTCTTACTATTGAACAAACTTTGATACCTACTAGGACTGACAATGACATGCTTAAACTTAGAGATATCATGGCAACGCAATCCTGGACAAACATACTTGACCTCTTACAGCTGATATTGCGCAGCAGAAATTCAAGAATGTTATGGAAGAGCATTCCCTTGCACATGATGGTTTCATACTAAAAGGGGCAAGAATAGTTATCCCTGAGGCAATAAAGTTATTGAACGGGTACACGAAGGACATTGCCACAATGAAAAGAGCCCTCAGTGAGCTAGTGTGGTCCCTCGGCCATGGTAAACACTTTGAAAGGGAACTGAGAGCTTGTCATCTGTGCAACGGTATGCCTCCCAAAATGACTCAGCACCCGTGGAACTTGTCCCATCTTCCTAAGCAAGCTTGGGAGAAGATTGTGGTTGACTTCTTCATATCCCTTAATAATGGACATCATCTCATGGTAGTTTTCGATAAGTACTCACGTTTTACTCTAGTAGATGACTCAATCATCAACTGCAGGTTTCAAAGTCATCGAGAGGTTGGATGACATTTTCTCAGCACGGGGTGTTCCTTCCATTTTGAAATCTGGCAACAGTCTACCCATCAAGAGAAGAGAGCTCAAAGACTTTCTTAAAGTTTTGAACATCAAACTCAGAAAAACACACTTCTCTGGCCACAGGCAATTAGCGCTGTTTAACTATTTATGAGTATTTGAAAAAGATGGTTCAGCATACTGAACTGGAAGGAATCGATCTCAAGTCAAATATACACCCAGCCCTCCAAGCCTACTGTTCCACTCATCATTCCACGACAGGAGAAAGTCCTGCCACCTTGCTGTTTGTGAGAGATCTTGGAACGAAAAGATACCAGAATCGACCACCAGTTGGTCAATAGTCCCTAATGAAATTTGTGTCACTGACACCTCTTAAAAATGCAAAATGAAGGCTTATGCAGATAAGCACTGATACACTCGAGATTCGGTCTTTATAAAAGTAAAAGTGGATGTTCAAGACTGATGCTTTGTTTGATGCTGAACAGCTAGGAGTTTTTGCGAGTAAAGGACAAACGGTAATGGCCCAATGACCTGAAAACCCACAATTAGACATTTTTCAAACTCTAAGCATTTGCCTCGATGTCTGTCAGCTCCATACCTCATGAGTGAGAAAGTTCACCTGAGTGCCCAAGTCAGGCATCTGACTCTTCTCCAGAGAAGCCAGATGAAAGCGCCCCTCTACTTTCCCATACAACTAGATCTGGAAGACTGGTGCGAGCACCTCGAGAACTCATCAAGGAGTTATAATGTGTACATGTGTATATATTTGTTTTACTCCTTATCAAAGAAAGGGGGAGATGTTGTGTCCTCTGTTTGTATGTATAAGGCTCCAAGTAGTCCTCGGTGGACTCCTTACAAGTATTTTGCAATCTGTTGGGTTTGGCTGGGTTTGGTTAATAAAGTTCTTTGACACAGTGCATTCAGTTAATGGTTGCATGCTGATGAATAAAGACGTGCCGACCAGAGTTCCGTGTGTGGCATGGTCTGTTACATGCTCGGACTGGGGCGGACGCTACATTAATTAGCACTCTTTTGCAAGCAACTTCTGCTGATAGGGCACTCTCATATCAGTTGAGTCTTGTCTTTTTCTTGTCAAGGTTTTGAATTGTAATGATTTTCTATACTCGTATTCGGATGATCATTCAATGCTAGTTCTTTTTTTCCCTTCTCTTGCTCATTTCTCTACTCTTTCTTCTGCTAATGCAATATATACAGCCTTTCAATAATGCATATAGAAAAAGTAAACAAAGCCCTATAAATAATATTGGCAAAAGAATAGCTCTCAGAATTCCTCCTCCCATAGTTGCAAACCAGTTCCAATTGTGTGTATTCCCTTTCCATAGTTTTCGAAATTGCGAAGGGCCTCATATATGAGGATTTGCATTAGGAAGTGCAGCAAGTAACCTTGCTGTGCAGCCCTATGTCAAAGTAAAAGGGCAGAAATGCATCATATTTATCCAATGAGGTGCATTCCTGTCCTTACTCCCTGCGCTGTTGCTGTTTCAACAACCTAGTACCAATGCAAGCACCCTTGCACCATCGTGCAAGGATGCTTGTGTTGTTGGCAGGATAGTTTAAGTGCAGGAAGGGGCACTGTCCGTTGAGGCATGTTCCTCTTTCTATGTGTGCTGCAGAATTTAGCACATTTAGATAGAAGTTAAGATGAGGAGAAGTATAGTTATTTCTTCTCGTTACACCTCTGCATGTTTTGGTCCAAACCCCAGATTTGCATGGTCTTATGAATCTGGGGAAGCATCGAAATCCACGGATGTTGTTTGGAAACACCCACCACAATTCAATGCCTCACTAGCACAGAGTAAGATAACACAGCTTTTTGCACTGCCTTGTCCTACTCTACATCTATCAGGCCATTCAAAGCCAAACAAGTGGCATTGCGGGGCTTCCTAGATATGATTGTATGGTTTGCTCTGCCAGCGCAAGGGAGGCATAAATATGCACCTAAGTGTTTCTGATTCCTCTAGCTCAAGTTTTAGGTTGGAAATATTCTTTGCAAATTCTTGACTTTTCTTGCTCTCATCAGGTATGTATGAGCAACAATGCTAGGTTTTGAGGATCCAGCAGTCTCCTCCTTTCCCTGCTAGTAATATGTTTAAAGCTAAGTGTTTTTTGTAAAAACATAGATCTAATTGCTACAAGCTCAGTATTCATAACTAATAACATGCTAGGCATAGTAGTTGCTAGCTTGTCCACAACTGTTAACTGTTTTCTAATATTTTTATCATTCACTACGACTCCTACAGTTATAATGATTATGCCAAAAATGTCTCCCAATAACTGATATCATCTTCTGTACTACGGGTGTGTCTGTGTGCTGGTGTCATTAATAATGCGTCTATACATGATACATCTTCAGAAACAATATAGCTAAACAACAAGTGCCCTTCCTATGAGCAGGTAACAAACAAAATAAACTCCTCAAACTGCAGTTTCTTCCCTTTGTAAAATTTGCCATTTTGCTCCCATTAATTCAAATGCATGTTCACAGCTACTAATCCCCACACATCTGGTTGTTGTGTATGTTCTCCTTTTATAGACACAAATTTTCTTTTTTTGTCATATTTTTAATTCCTGCTTTGGTTAAACCATTTTCTTTTTGAATCCTGTTCTTCCGTCTTCCAAACATTTTTCAATACATCATTTTCTCTATCCTTAATATGTGAAATGTTAGTGTATCATTAAACATGTTAACTTGTTCTGGCATGCCTTAACACTATCTATGGGCATAGACGGTTAAAAATAATTTCAAGCTGTGTCCATTTCTTTTGCTTTTGGGTGTAAATTCATGCTTTGAACTAGTGGTACACTAGAAACTATTAGATCATAGTTAGTATTCAAAATGTGCTTACCTGTATACAAATGTAAGCAATATATTACACAAAACTGCATATGACAATGGGATGTGATAGTATATAACTTCTTCTACTGCTGATAATTGTAAGTGGGCGCAGACATAATAAACTTTTGCATCCATAGCTGCATGTATTCTTGCACTAAGGTAGAATGAAAGTAATTTGTGTAATTATCTGTTATACATAGCAAATGATCCTTTCAATTGCTCTTCGTCTTTTGTGTGTGCAAATGTGGTAGTTGATTTACTAAACCTAATATCTTTATCGGGTGTTAAATAGAACCCTACTAACACTATTATAATCCTTAGCAAAAATTAAACATATAATAATCTTGTATCTATTTCTAAGGCTACACATGATTATTTGACAAAATCAGATCGTTTCAAGCAAGGTATATGCCTATAGCTCAAGAATTCAATTCAGAGTTTTCTTCAGAAGTTTTTCCAACAGTTTCTTTTTCAGAGTCTCTTAACTTAAAAAATTCATATAGAACCTTAGCCCTACTCGCTGTTCTTCTAAAATGTTATCCTTACTCTTCTACTCCAATCTTGGGCCAAGGTAAATCGTCTGAAACAAAAAGAATGAATATTTCTTTTCAGTCTTTTAGTAAATTTTTTAAGCAGTTTTAGACTTGTAAATGTCTGCCAGTATTCTCCAGACATCTTTGTCAGACAGTTTCATCCAAATATTGTTGGAGCAATGTCATGGAAGTTTAAACAGTTGAGTTTTCACATTACACAGTTCATAAAATGTTACATTCCATACCTTGTTCACGTAGTGTGTCCATTCAAGTGCAGAACACCTTCAAAAAGGCATTCTTACTCTTTTTGATCTTCTCATTTTTAGTTGATCTTCCTCTGTGTCACTTCCACTGCTTAACTCTGTCATCTCAATGATAGTTGTTATTATTCAATCAACAGATACACTTGTTTCTGATGTTCTTTGATTACTGTTTAGTGGCCATTAAAGTTTACCGGTGACTCTTCTAGTTTCAGGGCTTGTTCCTTCACCCAGATCATCTATTCGAACTGATGTTATCTCAGTCGTTTTCCCAAGTTGAGGTTGTGTCTCTTTTTCTTTGTCAGAGACGTCCATGCCACTCTTGATTCTGTGTAAAAGTTTGCAGTTCTTCAGTCCTTTCTTCTCCTTGCTATTCTTTTGATCTTGGTATCACTGCACTCTGTTGAGGCTCATCTTGTGGTGGTGCAGTCACCAATGCTCTCCGTTTAGGCTTAAAGAATACAATTTGTTCCAAAGATTTCTCTCTCTTCTGGTGTGCGATGCACACAGCCAGATTGGAACTTCAGCACACTTAACAGCAGTGTTTGTGACCAAGATCACCTGAAAGGGGTCTTTCCATCTCAGTTTCAAAAAAGCCTTCCAAACATGCTTTTTGATAGGCCTTGGCAGTGAACTTTGTTCTGCTCGTGGAGTTTGCGGAGTTTTCCACACTTTGCACAGCATGCAGAGTTGAAAAAAACTCTTCGAAGTAGAGCAGAGTTTTTCCTCGCACCCCAACGTTAAGCTGGTAAGCGCAAGCAAGGAAAATTCACACCAGACAACCTACCAGCAAGATTTCTAATTATGGCCAATTGTGAATGGCCGTGACCACCAGAGTTGAGAATCCTTGCGTTTGTGTTGAGGAAGCTGCTGCTCCAGTAGAAAATCTACTTGAGTGGCAGAAAGAAGCAGCACCGTCTTGTGCTGTACACTGTGCCATTTGTGCTGAACACTAAGCGCTAAAAATCAGCACAAACTGTGCGATCTAATGCACTCTGCCGCTTATGGAACTCCGCATTGCATCACAGAGCTTTTCAGTCACTCTACGGAGATAGCGGAATTCTGCCAACTCCACACAGGCCTACTGTTTGATCACAACCCTGTCGCCCAAATTGAGGTTGTGGCACTGTTCTTGATGTGAATCTTATATAGCAGCTGTGACCTGGTGAGAACCGGAGCATGCCACATCAGAAAATCCCTTGCAGTAATTAAGTCTCATATAATCAATGATGCTCACTAGTACATTCGCAAGTATAAGGCAATCTCATAGCAAGTCCCATGAGGAACCTATGAAATGATAAGCGAGTCTTTTTATCAGGGATGGTTCAAATACTCACTAGCTCCAAAGGCAAAGCATTAGGTCATTTCATGATGTCGTGGCACAGACTTTGGGCCAAATGAGACTTTATGGTTCCATTGAGGTGCTCGACGATACCAGAAGCTACAGGTCAATAGGTGCAATGCAATCTCAGCTCAATTTGTTCTGCTGCACATATCATCCTCAAAACCTTGTTGTTAAAGAGTGTTCCTCGATCTGATTCCAGAGAAACTGGCACACCCTACCTAGGAATCAATTCTCACAGTAACAGTTTTGCTACAGTGAGACTGTCATTTCTTCTGATATGGTAGGCATCCACTCATCACAAGAAGATCCAACCAGGACATATCTCAATCTGTTGCAAACAGGCCTTTTGATTAAGTACATATGCATTCTGTTGAAGGGAGCACCTGATCTCCCTATGTGACTTAGTATAACGGGAGTTCTGTTCCCTATATTTAATTTGTTGACATGTCACACAACGATAGCACAATTCTTCTGCAAGCATTGTAAATCTGGAATTAAACCAGTTCTGCCAAAAAAAAAGCTTGTCATTGCATCTCTAACTAAATGTGTTTGTCCATAAAAGTGATGTCTCTTTGAAAACAACATACTGTTAGGTAACACTGGTCTCCGATCAGCTAACATCCAAATGTCATTTGCATTGTTCTCACATCCCGCTCTCATCCAACCTTGCTGTTCTGTTTCTAAATCATTTTTTGTACCCTTTCTAACTCTTCCCATGTGTCACCTACTGACACCAACATAGAATGGACAGTGTCCTCCTCAGATTCACAAGCGAATGTTCAACTAAATGTGCAGGCCACTAGTGCACAATACTGTGCAACTTTTTAAGTGTACCTGTTTCCAACTGCAATGTAACCATTGTCACTCTTGTGTGCTGCACATTGATTTGTACACAGCAATTTTTATTGGGTTACTGATCCACATTTCTAATTGGAGTTCCAGAGGATGTAATGAAAAGTGTTTGTGACCATAATTGCCCAAAATCATGAACAACACTAAATTCATACTAAATTTCTGTAAATATAGTTACTTTTAAATGGGATGTCAACATACAAGTAAAGGCAATTAGTTTAGCAACTTGTGCTGAGGTAATAACTCAAAGCCATGAAGCTTCCACAATGTCATTAATTGGACAGGCAGTGTAAGCTGCTCTCAGGATACCTTCAAAGATGAGCCATGAACAAAAATGATATAATCAAGATCGTTCTTGGGTTCATCTTTAATGTTGCATAAATCCGTAACATCTAGGCAATCATGTTCAACTTTACCACAAACAGTGTCAGTTATAGGCAAAAAAAATATGGATTCAATATCTGGCAATGTTTCAGAGTCAAGTTGTCTGCAGCCAGCATCTGTTGTTCATACTTTTTAAGTCTACTGCAAGTCATGTATTGGGTTTTTGCTTGGGTCAGCAAAATGACAACAGAGTATGCAACCATTACAGTTAAAAGGTGCCCAATCACTATGCTCTCGCTTATCTTAATTCAAACACCTACTGCGGAGACCGCTTTAAGGCAGCCAAGCAGTCCTGCAGCTACAGGATCAAGGTTTGTTGAGAAGCAAGCCACAGGTTCTCAAGCCTCTCCATGCATCTGAGCAAGCATTGAGAGAGTGGACCAGGTTAATCTTTGTGTGTCGGCCTCAGTAAAAGCATAGCCACTAGGGAAAAAATTGGTATCTACTGTCTACAGTAGCCAACCATTCCCAAAAACATCCTGACTTCTTTCTGTATTTGAGGTGATTCGTCTAAAGATTTGCTTCTACCCTCACTGGTGACACCTTTCTTGCACAAACAACAAGAGGGGGAGGTAGAGCAAAAAAAGAAGGATTCTTGCTCCACAGAATACTTTTATAAACAAGAAGAATCCAACTCAGAGGTAGGGTGAAGTGTTCAACACATGATGTTGGAGCACTTAGTGTTTTGTAAAATACCCCTCACACACCAAAAGGCCCCTTGGCGTCATGCTTCATCATCGGGGTCTTCGCACCCTTCTAACGGGATGCGGCGTGCTACGACCTACGACTACGTGGGAGCACTTATAGTTAGTTACTATATGTGGTGCATGTGTGTTGCGTGAATTAACAAGTGAGTGGTGGGACGTGGTGAAGGTTAAAAAGTACCTGGCATGTGAGTATTTTTGAAAACAATTTTATTCCTAACTCCGGCTGGTACTATTAAAAAAAGTGCAGTGTGAGGTTAAATCTGTCGTGTTTATGGACAGGACCTCAGGTGTGCGTCGACATGTTTCGGAGGCAAAGCTCCGTCTTCAGGACGGGGGCACAACTTTCCCACCTTACTCACGTTTCATTAAATGTATCAAAATGTATTAAAGTTGATAATATCAAAAGTGAAAATACTATAAGGCTATAATGTGCCTACAGCGGTACAAAAGGGGGTGGTGATGGACGGAGCATCTGAATCAATCAAACACTCACACCCAGTCAAAAGATCTGGTTTAATCCATCACCGTTCTTTAGCCCACTCTGCCACCCCAGTTCAGACATGGCTATATGCAAATCAGTCTGACCCTGTGCCTCATGGGAACAGTCCAGCCCGAACTGCCAAGCCATGTCTTCCCTGGACCGGAAACAAGCTTCCGAGGACCGGTTTCTGGCATTCCAGCCGTCTTCAGCCCGGCTGGCTTGAATCCAGTGGCAAAGTGAGGAAGGGACTCACGTCTGAGCATACCCTGCCACACTTATGGCGGCCAAAAGCGGCACAAAAGGGGGTGGTGATGGACGGAGCATCTGAATCAATCAAACACTCACACCCAGTCAAAAGATCTGGGTTTACTCCATCACCGTTCTTTAGCCCACTCTGCCTCCCCAGTTCAGACATGGCTATATGCAAATCAGTCTGACCCTGTGCCTCATGGGAACAGTCCAGCCCGAACTGCCAAGCCATGTCTTCCCTGGACCGGAAACAAGCTTCAGAGGACCGGTTTCTGGCATTCCAGCCGTCTTCAGCCCGGCCTGCTTGAATCCAGTGGCAAAGTGAGCAAGGGACTCACGTCTGAGCATACCCTGCCACACTTATGGTGGCCAAAAGCGGTACAAATGGGGGTGGTAATGGACGGAATATCTGAATCAATCAAACACTCACACCCAGTCAAAAGATCTGGGTTTAATCCATCACCGTTCTGTAGCCCACTCTGCCACCCCAGTTCAGACATGGCTATATGCAAATCAGTCTGACCCTGTGCCTCATGGGAACAGTCCAGCCCGAACTACCAAGCCATGTCTTCCCTGGACCGGAAACAAGCTTCCGAGGACCGGTTTTTGGCATTCCAGCTGTCTTCAGCCCGGCTTGCTTGAATCCAGTGGCAAAGTGAGCAAGGGACTCACATCTGAGCATACCCTGCCACACTTATGGCAGCCAAAAGCGGTACAAAAGGGGGTGGTGATGGACGGAGCATCTGAATCAATCAAACACTCACACCCAGTCAAAAGATCTGGGTTTAATCCATCACCGTTTCTTAGCCCACTCTGCCACCCCAGTTCAGACATGGCTATATGCAAATCAGTCTGACCCTGTGCCTCATGGGAACAGTCCAGCCCGAACTGCCAAGCCATGTTTTCCCTGGACCGGAAACAAGCTTCCGAGGACCAGTTTCTGGCATTCCAGCCGTCTTCAGCCCGGCTTGCTTGAATCCAGTGGCAAAGTGAGCAAGGGACTCACGTCTGAGCATACCCTGCCACACTTATGGCGGCCAAAAGTGGTACAAAAGGGGGTGGAAAGTTAATCTGGTGCAAAACCGTCACCTGCAGCAACCCAACCATCCATAGGGGTACAAGGACATTTTCCCTGCGGAAACTGCAGCAGATGCCACCTCACACAAAAAAGCACCAGATTAACTTTCCGTAATGGTTCGACCTGGGAACAAAGGAGGATGACAAACTGCAACTCCAAAAACGTGGTATACCTGATCACCTGCCCATGTGGCCTGGAATATGTGGGCATGACCACTAGGGCAATAAAAACACGAATGAATGAGCATAAAAGCAACGTGCGCTGCAAGAAAAGTACAACAAAAATGGCCACACATTACCTCACTGCACAACATTGTGTAAATGACCTAAAGTGGACAGTCATAGAACAGCTACCTTCAGAGGCAGGCCTTTTCCAGAAAGAACAACGATGGGTGTTTCGCCTTGGTACACACATTACAGATCTGAATGATGAGGTCCCATTGGGACAACTTTCCCACTGAATACCTGTGATTTCACAAAAGGAATTAATACGATTTGTTCAAGAACAGGAACATATTCCAAATACTACTCTGCGGATATATTCCCACAGAATGGCCCATTCCTTGTAATCTCAGTTCCAAGAATCGAGGACAGCCTGATTCGTAATCATCAAAGTGATCAAATCGAGGACTGCCCGATTCGTAATCATCAAAGTGACCAGCTAGTTGTGTTATTTCGTAGCGCATCTCCGCTACAGAAAATTCGTCTGACTCGCGCTGATTGAGAAGCAGCGCTCAGTACGCATGCGCGAAGTTCGTCCAGCAACCTTTTGCGCATGCGCGATAATGGATACACGTGTTTACGGAGTTGCTTAGCTACTGACTGCCGTACAAAGGCATGTAATTGACCTGTCCACATCGGAATACCCATGTTTGGCCATTTCCCGGTTTCGCCTTTCCTGCCTGCTCATTTCAGCAACTAAGGGCCGGGTATAAATAAAGATCGCCGCTGGCTCTCCTCATTTCAGCGGAGCAGCGTGTGGGGTAAGACGGTGAATAGTATGTCCCGAATCCGAGAGTATAAAACAGAAAACAAGCATATCCAAAACCAACTAAGTAAGTGAGATTGTATTTTTATACCTGCACTACCTCTCACTTCAGATTGCAAAATAGCAACATCCCAGACGTTCCTACTTGCTCATGAAGCAAGCAAGCAAGCTTCATAAGTAAGACCAAGACTTCCAGTATTTTCTAGTACCCTATGTATCTTTGTTGTATGTTTTGTAAGTGTCTTTTTTATTTATAGGGCTTATTCAAGCACATGGTATGGTTCCAGGTGACTGCACCTGCTTGAACTACCTGGTACATGGGTAACCATTCTCTGTTTCCTGTGTTTTTTCCCTACAGGTCATTGAACTTGTAGCAGACCGCTGTAGGCACATTATAGCCTTATAGTATTTTCACTTTTGATATTATCAACTTTAATACATTTTGATACATTTAATGAAACGTGAGTAAGGTGGGGAAGTTGTGCCCCCATCCTGGAGAAGGAGCTTTGCCTCCGAAACAAGTCGACGCACACCTGAGGTCCTGTCCATAAACACGACAGATTTAACCTCACACTGCACTTTTTTTAATAGTACCAGCCGGAGTTAGGAATAAAATTGTTTTAAAAAATACTCACGTGCCAGGTACTTTTTAACCTTCACCACGTCCCACCACTCACTTGTTAATACACCCAACACACATGCACCACATATAGTAACTAACTATAAGTGCTCCCACGTAGTCGTAGGTCGTAGCACGCCGCAACCCGTTAGAGGGGTGCGAAGACCCCGATGATGAAGCATGACACCAAGGGGCCTTTTGGTGTGTGAGGGGTATTTTACAAAACACTAAGTGTTCCAACATCATTTGTTGAACACTTCACCCTACCTCTGAGTTGGACACCTTTCTTGCTCCTTTCTCAATGTTTGGCCCAGATACTGAACTTCTTTTTGACACTATAGCAGCTTTCATGAAGACACCTTGTGTCCATTCTCAGCCAGCTGATTTCAGAGTGAAATCTTATCCTACTTACAAGCTTTGCATGTCTCTGATTCCACAACTAAATCATCTATATATTACACAAGTACTGATTTGTAGGGCATCTGCAATGACTCCAGATTATTTTTCAAGATTTAGTTAAAGATGGAAGGAATATCTGTATACACGTGTTGGACTTAACACCATGCCAAAACTCGCTGCAGAAACACGAAGGACAAAAGGTACTGACTCATCCTTGTTTAATGACATTCAGAGGAATGCTTGAGTAATAAATAGCAGAAAACAATTCTGCAGTGCATGGGATCTGAAAAGGTTTAGTGGCTGGATTTGGTTCCACAGGACATAATGGAACAACAATATCATACATTTTTCAGAGATCCGCCACAATCTAATATTTACCAGTGGGTTTCTGTGAACCCATGATAGTTATATGGACTCCCAACAAATTCCCTCAAAATCCCTTTGCTCAACATGTCTTCAATTAGAGGTGTAATTCCTGCATCAGTCTCTGGTGTTAAATTGTATGGTGGTGGTAACTCTTCAATTGCCCTACAGCTGAATCCTGTCGGGCCATTTTGAACTCAACATCCTTATCATGGGTCTAAAACTCAAAACTGTCCTGTGTTCAGTAAATTGTGCAATTTAACAATGACAGCACATCTCTTCATAGTAGGTTTACAGGACTACAATCACAAACAACAAATTGTTGATATTCCACAATGAACCTATTTTTACAGGAACTTTCACTGAAACTGGGTTTGTAATCTATTTATTTGAAACACCTACAACTTGGATCTTTTTTCACTGAGAGAGGCAGGTCTAGTACTTCTGCTGTTTTAACAGTGGATCAGGTCGCTCCAGTATCAATCAAAAATGATACAGAGAGGCCATTCACCTGACCTTCAATGAATAGACCACTATGGTCAACCTCCAGGACTGCGCCCAGCATGCAATTTTCCTCCCCCCTCAGACACCATCATTGGGAATTGTCAGACCCAAAACTATCATTATCTAATACAGGAAAACTGTTGAATTGTGTTCTGAATTTATTTCTTGAAGGGATATCAGTACGCCTTGGGCAACTGGCTCAAAGTAAATATAGGGTTTCCCATATTTTGTGGGACCCTCTGAAGTTGTGGAACTTTCAACATCGGAGACTGTTTCTGCATTGGCACTGCCATTTGCATTTAATTTCCTCTCTCAAAGTCACAACATCCATACCAGAATTCAGAGCAAACAGAACACCTCTAGCTCTACCCTGTGAAACACAAATCATCCCTGAATACCTTATACACCTGCTTGTGCACCAACACTTTGCATACCACCTTGATTTCCTGCAAAAGACTGGTTCTGAAACCCTCTCTGAACAAATATAGTCTGGGCCAGCATAAATGTCTCCTTAAGCCTTTTCTGCTTCATTTCTTGTTCCTCACCACAATATTTTGCATACCTCAAGGATCTCAGCACATCATACTCTATTGTATATGTGCTTTGATCTCTGGTCTTAACCCAATAACAAGCTATGATACAAAGATACAAAGAATCCCATGTCACTGACATTGGGATATTCTTTCCCACTGTCTTGTTGAAACACCTGAAGCCATCGCTCATAGTAATCATGCACTAATTATTTTGGCTCTTGGGAGGTTGTTTTAATCTTCACCCAATGAAAATCTTTCAGTGGTACTTTGCCTTTCAGGGAAGTAATCACTTCTTCATACTTTTCCATAACTACAGGAGATGTCGCATTAGTGCAGGTATCTCTTGTTGGTTCTTCACATGGCCATTGCACAACAACTTTACATCCAGCCCACAGATCATTTGCACTACAATGTCAAAGACCATATTCAAATCAATCCACAACACCTTTAAAATGTTGACAAATCTGTCAACCTATGTGTACCAATGCACAGGTTCGACTCTCAATTTTGAAGAATTGTTTGTAAATTCTACAGGATCACCTCTGCTCCATGGTATATGGACATATTCTCGCTATCTCTGTTAGTGGATAAGCCAAAGTATCTGCCACATCTTGTGAATATGCTGATGAATTCTCAATTTCCCCATCTACTTCTGCCTATTTTTTTCTTTTCATGTTTCTTGGGCCATTTAATTTCTAATCTCTTAAAATCACTAAATTTATGGATGCACGTTACCAATTCAGCTGTGTGTAAACACATACCTAAAGAACACATTGTTTCAATTGCTCTATAATATCATTGAACTCAGTAATTTCTCTGTGAAGAAAAAAACTTTTCAAAGGTCCAAATCCTACTTTCGGCCCAAATCAGTAAATGTACCATGTGGTATTGCTGCACGTCTTGTAATTTCCTTACATAGGTCAATTAAATATTTTTCCTGATTCTGGTTTAAATGTTCAGGATCCAAACATCTCGATATAAATTAATCAAGTTCAACCTTTCATTTTAAAATATTTATTGATCTTTAGGTTCTAGGGTAACTTGTCATTCTTCAATTTATATCTTTCTATGTCTTGCAGCTTCCTCAAACCATGTTTGAAAATTCTATCCTCAAAAAAATATACATCTCTCTTTAATATCAGTATTGTAAAGACAATCCTTCCCTCATCTCTTAATGGCTGAATCATTTGCGGTGGTTTCCAGACAACTATTTGTGAATTTTAAGATGTCAGAATAAACCTTGATGCAGCCAATCATCCTACAGCTCCAAGAGTTTCGGAAGCAGGGAAAGTGTTTCTTGGGGCAGTTACAATCGAGCAGTCACAAGTGACCTAAGCACAGTCTGAGCAGATGCAATTTGTGGTATTTGTACTGGAATGGTCATAATGGAAGCGGTAACCTCAGGTGTGATGACTGTTGGTGCCTGAACACTGCTGGTGGGGCAGTCTGGAATGTCAATGTCTAAAACGGTCTCTCAATCTAGATATTGTCTACTTGAATGGGCCATTTGCCACTATCGTACTTGCAATTGCACTGTTTTTGGTAATAGTGGTGTGGGTCACAAAAGGTGGGAAACATGCGGCTAAAATGTCTTCCAAAATATCATCCCATGAATCACTATCCGTCTCCTCTTTCTTTTTATCCTTTCCTTTGTCTTTTTTCAACATCTTAGTATTTTTCATTTCTAGGGTATATTAGTAGTAATAGCTGGATACAGTCTGATTTCCTCAACTATAGCTTTCCTCCATCTCACCGTGCTTCCTCCCATCGAGCATCTGCATAATTACATATTGCGCTTTTAATCTTACTCTGGTATTTTGTCCTTTCTCTATCTCATGCTACTTTCCGCCACATATTCACAGCTCCGTATTGTGTGATTCTAGGAGCTGGCTTCATTTCATATAGCTTCTCTTTCTGTTTTTCAGTGATTCTAAGTTCAAAAGGACCATATTTAAGAAAAATCAATAGACCCTCTTTTTTCAGACATCTTGCACTATTGGCAAAGCCATAAAAATCATGTAATCCCCATTCAGATGGCATATAATGTGCCTCAGGAGGCGCCACTTCACTTTCCTGTTTTAGAATTGTAACTTCACCTTTCACAAAAAATGTACTTCTTTATAGCATTTCATGTTGTTTTTAAAATTCAATAATGATCAGTTCAAATAAAAGCAAGTCAAATTCAATGATTTGATTCTGTTCCATATATGTCAAATTTATTCTTCAATCCTGTCACAGTTTGTATTCTTGAAGACCTGTTAACAGAACACAATGCAGTATTCGAACAACAACTGGCCTATCACAGTGCACATTCTGTGTCGTCTGCAACCAATCACAGCACAGTAAAAACACTAATCAACCACTATATGATTTACTTATTTATTTATTTATTTTATAAATAATATATAACTTTATTTTATAAAGTTTTATATAGCGCAAACTTGACCCAAGAGGGTATCAGAGCACTTTACATTTAGGATCGTTGCGTTATTGGTTACATCAAATACAAAAGCATAGTAATGAACAGTACACATAAAACAATGTTACAGTAATTCATAGGAGGGAGGGGAGGAAGGAGTAATAGCTGAGAGACGAGGAGGAACAATGCGTATGATCTCACTTCTTGCAGCAACTCACCCTCCTTTACATTTTCTCTCACACACACAATTCTACAAATTTAGACAAAACAAAACTGGGCAATCTGTGTCTGCTTCGCTAAGGAAATCAATAGCTTCACCCTTTACGCAATCAGTTTCTGCTACCATCAATCATTATTCGTACAATCACAACAGTTAATGTAATGTCCCTATCTCAATTTCTGTAGTTGACAGTACCTCATCTACACCACAAACTTTAGCAGACAAGAAATCCGTATTCTACACTTTTCTCAATATCTGTTACGTGTCTTCTACACTTACCTCAATATTCCAGGATCTTAGGCTACTCTCAGCCTGAAAACTCTTTAACTTCTTCACAATAAACAATGAACATATGAATTCATCAACTCATAAAACTCTCGTAGTTCAAATTTCTTCTCAATAAACACAACAAATAATCAGAAAGAAAGACTTGTCACCCTATTACTACTCGCTCTGGCAGAACTGCAAGAGCCTTTGAAAATCACACTGTGTTAGTCTTCAAGTTCAGAACATTGGGCTTTGTGGTTTGGGCATTCCTTTAAAATGGGCAAGTATTCAATAGCTCCTCTTTACAAGAAGTAAATTGTCTCTCTTTGATCAGATTCTGCTGAATAGGGAATCAATTTAAATATAAACGGTTTAGCATCTCATGCCACCAGGGTTGATCCCCGCTCTAGTGTTTTTCTCTTACTTCTCTATAACAGGCCTTTGGCATTGTTTATGAGAAGATCAGAACTAAGCATCACAAAAATCACAATACTAAGTTCAGTCAATAACAAGAGAAAGCTTTAAGTTTTACAGGTTTTATTTTCTTAAAAGTTTAATTACTTCTTTATTCAGTTTGTTCAATTATCAATTAACAGAATTGATAATACAAATATGGTTAGAATAATTCATAATCAACAATGCATAAAGCGAGTTACATAAAGGAAAGAATCCCTATTGTAAAAATGGGGTGAAAATGCTGTTAGCAGAAACACAAAGAATTCAAGATTTCGAGACACAATGGATGGTTTATGAGGAGAGGAACATGGCGGCCGCAGCGTGATCGGCTGCGGGCTCGCTTCCTCGGACTCCTCATGGCGGACTAGGAACCAAGGCTCAGATGTCCACCCAGATGCCTGCCTGACAATGTGCATTCTCGTTCCCTGATTTTGCTTCTGTTTTCTGGTTTTGGCTCTGGCGCTGGTGTGCTCGCCGCCTCCGGCGATGTGAGAGGACCCGAGGAGTATTGGCACGCCGACTCCTGCGGAGCTGCAGTCAGCGCTCCAGGCTTCCAGAGCGGGGGCGGAGCAGTCCCCGGGAAGCCGCGCTGGAGGTGGGAGGCGACAGCAGCCGCACGAAGACACGGCGGGCTGCATTCTCTGCTGCTGCGGTGTTCGGGGAGAGGAGCGGCCTGCCCAGAATACAGCTCCTTGAACCTGGTTCAGGTAGGGGGGACCCGGTCTGTGCAAGAAGCTCAGAGGGAGGTCTCCAAGAACGTGTGTGACTTATTGGAACGCCGGCTGTCTGGTGCTTTGCCCTCTGGGTTCAGGAAAATCAAGGAGAGCACCCAATGCCTCTCTGAAAATAGGGGGGGCAACGCAGAGGTAGGGCCTGGTTGTCTCACTGACGGCATGGAGAAGAGCACAAACATCCAAGAGAGCTTATTCCCCCCCCCAAATTGAATAGATACACATTACGGGCGAGGGCAGCGCATTTGGCGGCTAATAGAGATATAGCACACTCTGGTTTTTCCCCACGAGTATCCCCACCAATATCAGCAGCAGCAGCAGCAGCAGCAGAAGTTAGAACTGAAGCTAGAGTCGTATCAAGGCAGCGTAAGCTGGGGCTAGGGGCCCAGGACTACTGTGGCGGTATAACCCCAGCTAAGCAGCAACAAGGCAAGGCGAAATTTCAGGAAAGGAAAAAAAATCTGCAATAAAACCCACATTTACTCCATCCTTGAAATCCTTTTATCATGGCATGTCACTCTCGTCTTCAGCCACATCACCTCAATCAGAGAATAAAACTATGCTTAACTCTGCCCAGGGGGTTACCTCAACTCGTTCGCCGGTCTCTAAATTAAACATGCTATCTTTGGCCTCTGCTCCAACCCCCTCGTCTAAAGAGAAGGTGGTGACGGTGAAGAGCCATGAATATGCACAATCAAATCGAGATCAAATCACCTAGACTTCAAAATCTGCTATGGCAAATACAGAAGAACGGGATGTCCATCCAGAGATTAATCTCACCAATGGATACTCGGTGCTGGAGGAACAAGAAGAGGTAGCACATGAAATCGATCAAGACCGGGGACAAGTGCAGGGGAAGTGTGATGTGGGACAAGATCTCTACCAGGAGGATCCAAGTCCCTCAATGTCAACTTTAAATCCACATTCATTAGCGGATTTACTCATGGCCATGATGGAAGAGATGGCATGTAGATTTACAGTCTCTGAAGCAAATCAGGCAGAAATGGCCAGTAGATTTGCTCTCTCAGAGGCAAATCAGGCTGCAATCCGGTCATCTTGCGAGATCCTTGCTAAAAAGTTACAGGAGATCACGGCAAGGACTGAAGCACTTGAGGAAGAGATGCTAAAATTGAAAGAATTAATAGTGTCCACTACCTCCTGGTTAGACACACTCTCCTCCCAGAATAAAGAATTGAAGGACGATCTGGGATGCCTAGAGAACCACTCAAGGAGAAATACTTTGAAGCTCATAAATGTTCCGGAAGCAGTGGAGAGGGAGGATATAAGGGGGTTTTTGATCGCTTTATTGAAGGGTACAGTTCTTAAAAGCCATCCGAATATTGATCTCAATTATGAAATCCAAAGAGTCCACAGGGATCCTTTTCAAAGAAAATTGGGGAAGCAGAAACCACGTAAGATCTTGGTAAATTTTCTTTCATATTCTGTGAAGGAGCTCACCCTGTCAGCCGCCTTAAAGGAAGGGGTTATCTCCTCTCCACTCTCCGACCAATCCCCCTTTTCTTTTTCCATCAGATGTGACATCTCACACATAATGGATACAAGACAATGGGAGTTGGGGAAAAGATTGGATGAGCTTAACAGTCTTAGGGCAAAAGCCCACCTAGGGTTCCCTGCTACCCTCCGGGTAATGTGAAATAACCACATGCACATGATACGATCCTCGGAAGAAGTTGATACGCTCATTGCCAAAATCCAGCTCGAAAAACAGGATGGGAAGTAAGGGAGGGACATCAAAGTTTTGTCTGGGAGCTTGGTTTTCTTAGGTCTAGGATGCATATTTAGTTCTTAGTAAGGAAAAGTAGTCCGAGGGAGCAATGCCCGAATAGGCGAAGCCTATTGGAAGGGAGGGTTCCTCATGGTGAAGGGGGGGTATGTGGTTTTCAGGGGGCACCGAGGGGAGGGCGAAGGGGAAGGAGGGGGGAGCACAGGGTGGGGAGCACAGACTGGAAAAATAAAAAATTAAAAGGCCTCATCACACTTGTTCAATAAGGAAGCACTTCATTATTCAGCTGAAGTTCTCCACGCCCAAGATAGGTAATATGAAAGATGATCGTAAGATTTACTGTATTTCCTGGAATTTAAATGGTCTGGGGTGCTTGCGCAGGCAAAGGCTGATTTTAAAGTATTTTGAGCTCTCATCAGCATAGATATGTTTGTTGCAGGAGATTTTAATGTCAGGCTCGATCCAGTAAAAGCTAGATCCAACTTAAGACACACAACAGTAACTCCCAAATCGCGTAGGGTCATGTGAAATTTAGCATCTAACATAAATTTAGTGGATCTATGGAGATCTAAGATGGGTGACGCCCAAGGGTTTACTTTTTATAGCGAAAAGTATCAACACTCCTCAAGGATAGACTATGTGTTGGTCAATAAAGAAGCTCCTAATAATTTTAATAGTATTTCAATCCTGCCAACCCATCTATCTGACCATGCTCCCCTCTTATTTGTATACTCAATTGGCAGCAACTGTTCACAACCAAGATGGACGTTGAACAGAGTAATGTTGTCAGACCTAGGAATTGTACAATCCATCAGCAGATCCTCCCAAGAATTTTTTCTATCAATCTAGGATCTACCTCAATCGATCATGTTTGGGACGTCTATAAGGCTAGCTTGAGAGGTTCACTACATGCTTTAATATGTTCTAAAAATCGAGCAAAGACTATAGAACTACATGCTCTGGAGTAAGATATCAGCTTTAGAGGCAGAAAGGAGTTATATAACCACAGATGATATGGGGGAACTAAAGCTGATAGATATGAAATTGGAGGAGGTTAGGCAAGACCTTAGGTCCTTTTTAGACTTGAACTGTAAGGCCCAATGGCAAGCCAGCAACATGGAAATGTTTGAGTATGGGGAAAAAGGCAGGGGCCCTCCTGGCTTGGAAGGCGAGGCTGGATCGGGCAAAGAACGACATCAATGAGTTAATCATTGACAGCAGCAGGAATAAATCAAGTAATCCGGAAGAGATACAAAAATGCCTGTTATCACTCTTTACAGATCTATACAGGGAAGATCTTGAACCTACCCAGGGCCAGATATCCTCTTGGCTAAGGGATAAGTCCCTTCTCATTCTTAGGGAGGCGCTCAATGCTCTTATAACAATAGACGAGATTAGGAAAAAAATAAAGAGAGCAAAAAATTAAAAAAGTTGTTGGTCTTGATGCCCTCCCTAATGAAATATATAAACTGTTACAAGATAATCTTTTACCGGTACTTCATTTGCTATTTAATTCAGTTTATTGCTCTAATGGGGTGATGCCCAGATCCTGGAGGGAGGCCACAATACTCCTAATATTAAAACCAGGGAAGGACCCCTTGTTGGCAGACTCTTCTCATCCAATCTCCCTGCTGAACGCTGATTATAAGATCTTCATGGGCGTTCTAGCAGGGAGATTGGAGAAACTGGCACCCAATTTAATTAATCCCGACCAGAAGGGTTTTATGGTGGGGAGAGTAATTCAAGAACAAACCCAACTGTTGATTGGTAATATAGGCTTAGCAGCGGCAAAGACAGACCCCCTAGCAGTAGTGGCAATTGACGCCGCTAAGGCCTTTTCACTGTCTGTGTTAGAGGTATCTTGGGGGGTCTTGGAGGCCATGGGTATGGGCCCAGTGTTCGTACTGACGGTAAAGAACTGCTATCTTGGTGCACCTGCAAAAATCCGCTTGAATGGTTCCTTGACTCCAAGTTTTTCTATTCAGAGAGGGACAAGGCAGGGGTGCCCCCTGTCCCCCCTCTTGTTTAATATTTACATGAAGCCCCTAGCTCAAACCATCAGACTGGATAATACCATCACTCCATTTAAATCATCAAGATACGAGTGCAAATTGGCATTGCATGCTGATGATGTGATAGTTTATACTAGTGATCCAGAGCATGCCATTCCACAACTGGAACATAGGCTAAGGGAATTCGGTATGATTTCAGGGTGTCTTGTTAATTCGGCTAAGACCGAAGTAATGTGTTGGAACACCTTATACAGAGGCGGTCCTGTTAGTAATGAACTTACATACCTTGGTATCAAAATAGTCAAGGGCCAAAATAAAATCCCCCAGATAAATGTGGGGAAAATAGAAAAGGATATTGATTAGCTTTTTGCTAAATGCAAGAACCTCCCTTTGACCATGTATGGGAGGGTAAATCTGGTGAAAATGTCTGTGCTTCCAAAATTGACATACATTTTTAACGCAATTCCGCTAACTTTCCCCCCAAAAAATATAAGTAGGATTCAGGGGAAAATTGGTAGTTTTATATGGGGCCAGAAAAGTGCTAGGATATCATGGAAAAAACTTAAAAGGAAGTTCCTCAAAGGTGGGTTGGCCCTCCTTGACATCAACTGGTATTTGATGGCCTTCCAATTTAAGGGTGTCAGGATGCTGCTGTCTAGTCCAGAGGAAACTGCCTGGGGCAGAGTGCTTGGGTAAATGGTACTGGTTGAGGGAGGCAGTGGGCATAGAGGATTTTTCTATAAAGTTGGGGCCTCAAGGTTTCTTAAACGGATCCGCCTAAAGGTTTTGAAATCAGCTCTTTCTACCTGGTATAAAATCTGGCGCATATGAGGTATAGGTTACTTTTCTGACTTTGCCTCTATGTGGGACTCCCCTGGGACCCGCTCTGTCTGGGTGATAGTTTGGAGATACCGATTGAAAGTTCAGGGCTGGTGACGTGGTCGGCTCTGGTGGATTCAGACGGGATTCTTCCTTGGGAAGTCTTGCAAGCTAAAATAGGCCCTCTTTTTTCTAGGTTTACATTTCTCCAATTAAGATCATGGTATGAGGCAGAAGCAGGTGACATCTCTGGGAGGTGGGAACTTGAGAAGTTATTGCAAGACCCTCGGCCTAGAAAGAAAGAAATATCTCTTTGGTATGCAAGAATTCAAGAAGCAAAGGAAGTCAAGGTCCCCTCCCCAGCATTAGTGTGGAAACAAACACCACTTGCCCACCACATCGAGGAATTTTTTAAATCATCACTCAAGACAATTGTATAAATATATAAAGCCTGCTGGCCTGAAGAAAAATAATTTTTTTGTGATTAATAGGCTTTATTATACCCCGACCAAGATCGCAAAATTTGCCCCCGACTCGACTCCAAGCTGCCCCAGATGCAGACTCGCCAATGCTAATGATATACATGTTTTTTTTCAATGCCCGGAGTTAAGTATTTTTTGGAAAAATGTGGGACATACGTTAACATCCATTTTGAAATCGATATTGAAGTAGATCTGCACCTGGTGATTTTTGGTAAGAACGACTCCATTAGCAGGGTGCTCCCACAGGAACAAATGGGCTTGCTGTTATACTTAGTGATTCTGGCAAGGAGAGAGATTTGCATTAAATGTAAGGCCACCATTCCTCCGGGGAGGTAAGACTGGCTCAAAGTGTCCTCAACATGGCACGTTTAGAACAAGACAGTAGGGATGATAGTCCACCCAGTATCTGGCTGCCTTTGAGAAGCTGGGCTCGGCGACTGCGCCTGATTAATGACTAATAGATCTATATGGACCCAGCCCACTAGTCCTATGAATACACCAGTCCTCAAACATGTGAGGAAAGCCTGGAGGTCTAGACGGATGCAGTGAGACGCAGGGCGCCCCTCAAAAGCGGAAAAATCGGCTTGTCGAACCTGCTAATGTCTTTGGTGAGATGGGGACATAAAAAAGAAAAGATTTGGAGAGGCAAGAGTTAGATAGCTTAAAATTCACTCAATCAATATTTGCCAAGCTTCCCATAAAGAGGTCAATGAAACTCATTAGAGTCAATCAATCAATCAATCAATTACAGCATTTATATAGCGTGCTACTCGCCCGGAGGGTCTCAAGGCGCTCGGGGAGGGGGGGTCCACTACTGCTTGAACAGCCAGGTCTTGAGCTGCTTCCTGAAGGCGAGGTGGTCGTGGGTCAGGCGGAGGTGGGTCGGGAGGGAGTTCCAAGTCTTGGCGGCCAGGTAGGAGAAGGACCTTCCTCCTGTGGTGGCTCTTCGGATCCGGGGGACGGCGGCAAGGGCGTGGCTGGTCGATCGAAGGTGGCGTGTGGGAGCGTAGAAGTTGAGGCGGCTGTTGAGATATGCTGGTCCTTGGTTGTGCAGGGCTTTGCGTGCGTGGGTCAGGAGACGGAAGGTGATTCTCTTGTTGACCGGGAGCCAGTGCAGGTCTCTCAGGTGTCCGCAGATATGGCTGCGATGGGGGATGTCCAGGATGAGTCGTGCTGATGCGTTCTGGATCAGCTGGAGTCTCTTCTGCAGTTTGGCGGTGGTTCCGGCGTAGAGGGAGTTGCCGTAGTCCAGACGGCTGGTGACGAGGGCCTGGGTTACTGTCTTCCTGGTCTCGGTGGGGATCCACCGGAAGATCTTACGTAGCATGCGTAGGATGTTGAAGCAGGACGAGGAGACAGCGTTGACTTGTCTGGTCATGGAGAGGGAGGGGTCCAGGATGAAGCCTAGGTTGCGTGCGTGGTCTGTTGGTTTGGGTGTGCTGCCCAGGGCGGGGGGCCACCAGGAGTCGTCCCAGGCAGAGGGTGAAGATCCCAGGATGAGGACTTCCGTCTTGTCTGAGTTCAGTTTCAGGCTTCTGCTCATCATCTACTTGGCTACGTCTGTCATCCCTTCGTGTAGGTTGGTTCTGGCGGTGGCGGGGTCGTTGGTGAGGGAGAGGATCAGCTGGGTGTCGTCGGCGTAGGAGATGATGTTGAGGTTGTGTTGGCGTGCGATGTCTCCGAGGGAGCTCATGTAAACGTTGAAGAGGGTTGGCCTGAGCGAGGAGCCTTGAGGAACGCCCCAGATGATTTCGGTGGCTTCTGATCTGAACGGAGGGAGGCGGACTCTCTGTGTCCTTCCGGCGAGGAACGAGGTGATCCATTCCAGTGCCTTCTCCTGGATTCCAACGTTGCTGAGGCGCTGTACTAGGGTACGGTGGCAGACAGTGTTGAAGGCCGCGGAGAGGTCTAGGAGGATGAGGGCCGCTGTTTCTCCGTTGTCGAGCAGGGCTCGGATGTCATCGGTAGCTGCGATCAGGGCGGTCTCTGTGCTGTGGTTGGCCCGGAAGCCAGACTGCAAGAGGTCGAGGGATCCGTTCGTCTCGAGGAAGGCGGCCAGCTGCTTGTTGACGGTCTTCTCGATGACTTTGGTAGGAAACGGGAGCAGTGAGATGGGACGGTAGTTCTTGAGGTCGGTGGGGTCGGCTGATGGCTTCTTTAGTAGAGTGCTGAGTTCGGCGTGCTTCCAGCTCTCCGGGAAGGTGGCGGTGTCGAAGGAGGTGTTGATGATGTCCCACAGGTGGGGTGCGATGACATCGTTAACCTTGTTGAAGATGTGGTGAGGGCAGGGGTCGATCGGAGATCCGGAGTGGATGGAGTTCATCATGCGGATGGTGTCTTTGGTGCTGATCGGGGTCCAGGTACGGATGGTGGTGGTGGGGGGCAGTGGTTCAGTCGTGGCGTGCATCTGTTGAGAGCTGAAGCTGTTGTGTATGTCCACGATCTTGTTGTGGAAGTAGGAGGTGAGGGAGTTGCAGAGGTCCTGCGAAGGGTTGATGTCGTTGTTTCCGGCGTTGGAGAGCTCTTTAACGATGTTGAAGAGTTCCTTGCTGTTGTGTGCGTTGTTGTCCAGTCGTTCCTTGAATGCAGTTTTCTTGGTGGCGCGGATCAGTTGGTGGTGTTTTCGGGTGGCGAGCTTGAGGGCATTCATGTTGTTCAGTGTTGGGCCTCTGCGCCAGGCTTTCTTGAGGGCTTGGCAGTTCTTCTTGGAGCTCTTGAGTTCCTCGGTGAACCATGGGGCTTTCTTGCTGCCGGGTCTGCTAGGCGGGGTCTTCAGAGGGGCGAGGTCGTCTGCGCAGCTGCTGATCCACTTCGCGAGGTTGCTGGCCGCCTGGCTTGGGTCCGTTGCGCTGGTGGGAGGGTTCATGCTCAGGGAGGTTGCGAGCTGGTCGGCTGTGATCTTGTTCCATCTTCTGCGTGCAACCTGTTGCTGGTGGTGGTGGCTTGTGGTCCTTCTGAAGCTGAAGTGGACGCAGCTGTGGTCCGTCCAGTGGAGTCCGGTGGCGTGGCTGAAGGCGATGTCCTTGCTAGATGAGAAGACGGGGTCGAGTGTGTGTCTGGCGTAGTCTTAGCAAAGTGGTTAACTAGTCATGCAGTATCAACTGCAATCAGCAAATCAGGTTGGAAAAGGGATGTCAATTCCGCGTTCCACCATCAGCATTAAGCAATTAGCATCCTGCATAAAGGAAATGAATGAGAAAGAAGCAAAAGTCATGAAAAAGGCATTGAGTGCTGAGTGTTAACGTACTCTAAGGAACAAGCATATAAACAGTCAAAAAGAAATGTTGCAGTACAGCTTGTATCTTTTTCTCCTCTTCCTTTCTTATTATTCCATGCAATGAACTTACAAAGAATCATCACAAAGTATGAAACATTAATAAAACGATGTCTATGTATGAGACCTTTCATTTCTAAGACCAGACCTAATTTCCCATGGGTATGACCACATTCTTAACCTTCTAAAGAAATTAATTGCATTTTAGTCAAACAATAGGCTACATGAAACAGACACATCAGCTGCAACAAATAATTTTCAGCTCTGCATCTCTTCATTACAAAATGGGAAAATTATGTTAAAAGATCAATATTTTGTATTCATGCATTGCATTTAGTGTGTGAAATAAGGATTCACCGTATTTATGGATAAAGTGTTTCTAGCAAATATTTCAAAATGTTAATATTAATCTGGAACATTCTACAATGTGATGTGAAGCTTTTATTAAAGGCTTATCAGGGTAAGGTCAACTTTTAAACATTTTGTGCAAGTTTCAGCACATTTGGTTCAGTTGCATGTAAAATTAAGCTTGCTTAGACATTTTGGGGCATAGTACTATGAATGAATGAATGAAATTATTTATAGAGCGCACGATGGCCAAACGGCTTCCTGGCGCTGAGAGCTCTAGGGAACAGAACAAACAGGGCCGGGGAGGTTAGCGGGGGTAGGCCTGGGCAAACAGGAATGTTTTGAGCGCTTTACGGAAGTACGTAATACGTACTACGTACGGTAATACGTATAACTACGTACTGCATTTTGCAAATTTTAAAGCTGTGTCAGTTCAATATAAATTGCACTGTAACATTGCACATGTGACTTTAAATAGATTATTTAGCAAATTTAATAAAAACTTTCATTCAGTCTGCTAAAGTGGAAACACTGGACCTGTCAAGGTTTTGTTGTCTAGGAGAATTCTGCACCAACAGATGTTGTGGAGAAGAAAGTAGATGCTTCAGTCAAAAGGTGTTGGAAATGGGATTCTTGGTTGGGTGACGTATGCAACCACACACTAGGAGCTATAGGGGGATAAAGAGGACAGGCTGCCCTCCACTCAACACGTTACAAACCAACAATGGGCCTATCCATCCATAGTTACACCCAAATCTGTGTTTCCAAAACTTGAGTGGTCACCTAAACATTTTTAACTCCCTCACCGACTTATTTAAGTCACTGTGTTGTGGTGTATCTTAATTAAAATATTCTACCATCATAGACCCACCCATGTACAAAAAGAAAAGTGTGGAACAGAGAGAAAGCACCTCACTGTAGCAACACCAAGGGGACTGCTGGCTGGTACTCGCCAGCAGGTCCACTTATCATTGGTTACCTTCTCTCCGAAAAAAGAAATATGTGTGTTATTATAAACCTCAACCCCAAGGAATCAACAAAAATAGAAAAACCTAAATGTGAGTGTGCTATCTATGCATGCTATTGCAGTGCATGCCCTGTGGACCCCATGAGAATGTAAACAAATAATCCTCACCATTACAAATTGGTAAAGCTAACTGGCTTAAGGTAACTTTATTCAGTGCTGCAAGCTTTCCAAATTAAAAATGGGTCCCATCAAACCATGATCAATTATTATGAGCCAACATGTTTGTTGCCAAGAGACAATTCGGGGAACTTCGTCCGGGCTACTGGGAGCCCAAGTCAATACTTCATGGGAGGTTCACATCAAAACTATGATGGTATAAAATAGAAGATACAAAAACGCCATCTGTAAAAACACACTTCCCAACAGTGATATACTCATTCTTCACCTATGATACAACAAAACTCCTGTACCGTTTGGTTGCGTCTTTACTGCATACCTGCAAACATCATCAAGGAGACCCACGCGTCAGCAGATCGCGTTCCCCCACGGTGACTGCCAACAGGTCCTATCACCTACAAGGATTAGTGAGACAGTCATGCCTCAATAGCATGTAACATCCAGCATTGCCAACATGCGACAATCTACGTTCTCCTTTCCGCATCACACAATTTTATTACTGGGCAGAATATACTACACAAATGTCTATTGCCATTGTAATGCAATCTGTAGCGCTGCGCCATTATCTGCCTCCCCACGTTATCAACAACCTATCTGCTTCTTCAAATTCCACTTAGCGATCGTTACAGCTGTCTGTTTCATTCCAAGTTATAATGAAACTGACCCAGGAGCCCCTGCGCCAACAATTCTAAGCGATGGCACCCTTTTATGTCCATACATACTTGCTCAAAAAACCCGCTTACTGCTACCGGTCACGTCCGGTGGCCAAATCAATCAGCCCGGGCCCGCCTGGAACGTATGGGAGTAAATACTCCTTCTCGACCCAAGTCACGTAGATGAAGTGATTCTCGCGGGACGCCCCCACAGTGGCGGCCATCTTAGAACGGGTTGGAAAACTCCTTCTAAACTTACGTATGTATTACTATACATGGAAAAGAAACCTTCAACAAGCTTTAAAACGCAATTCCGATACTCGTAGAATCTCCAACCCACACAAAGGGCCATATTCTTGACCTTATCTGGTCCTCTACGCCAACGGCGGTCATTACAAATATTACACCCTGCATTTGGTCAGACCACCATCTAATTTCATACAACATACCGTATCATAACTTCCAGACTAAACTTCCACTAAAAACTAAAAAGGTGCGCCAGTGGAAAAAAGTCAACGCTGATACCCTGACCAAAGCTTTGTCCAAACACAAACAGATATCTATAACTCCATCAGATGCCATCGACTTAGATTCAAACTACGACAGGATAACAACTACCCTCAGGCAATCTATTGAGAAGATAGCCCCTGAAAAAACACAAAAAATAAAGGGTGCAGAAAAAGGAGCCCCTTGGTTTACCCAGAGCCTACGAGACCAAAAAAGAAAGCTCCGCTATCTCGAAAGATGCTGGAGGAAATCTAAAAAAGACACCGATAGGGATTTATACAGAACATCGTTTCAATTGTATAAAAAACTCATTATCTCAGCCAAGAAGGACTACTTTGAAACACGCATGAACAATGCCACAAATATCCAGAAAGAGACCTTCCAAATTCTGAAGGAGCTAAGTAAGAAGGAGGAAAAGGTAGACATACTGATTAACTGTGACACCTTTCAGGGATATTTCCTTGAAAAAGTAGCGTCCATATTGGCAGATATTAAGAAGGACAACCCGGTTATATACACCTTGCCACTGTCCCCTCCACACTTTTCAACCCCTATCGTCACTAGGTTTCCTGAAATAGATGCTACCTCCCTTAGACATCTAGTAGCATCCACCAAGTCAGGTTCCCCTGCTGATCCTTGTCTGCCCGATATTTTCTGATTAGCAATCCTGATCTTAGAAGACCAGATCTTAGACCTTTTGAACACCTCATTAGCCACTGGATCATTACCAGCTACCTTTAAAGAGGCACGCGTCAAACCATTGATAAAAAAACCTGGGGCAGATCCAACTAGCCTAAAGAATTACAGGCCAATCTCCCAGCTGCCATTTTTATCAAAAGTACTAGAACAACATGTACTAAAGTCCCTGTCACCCCTCCTGGAATCCCACCATCTCCTCCAGGAGCGGCAAGCTGGGTTTCGTGCCCACCATAGCACGGAACTAGTAATGCTGTCAGTATTGGATGAGCTCAGATGCATGGCCGACAGTAAAAAGCCAAGCGCCCTGATATTATTAGACCTATCAGCGGCGTTTGATACTGTCGACCATGCACTGCTCCTGGACAGACTAGCTAGGTCCGGGATAAGAGAACAAGCTCTTCAGTGGCTGACAGCCTTCTTATCAGGTAGGACACAGAGGATCCAGTTAGCAGATCAGGTCTCCGAAGTAGGTACCTTAGTTTGTGGAGTCCCGCAAGGGTCCGCGCTTTCTCCACTTTTATTCAATTTATACCTACAACCATTGATAGAATCCCTGGCAAACATGGGCTGTAAAGTTTTTAATTATGCCGATGATACTCAGCTATTGCTGAGTATCGACAATACCATATCGGCTCAGTCCTTAGCCCAAGACATATTACGGTTCACAGTGAACTGGATCTCGTCCAACTTATTGAAAATAAATCCAGACAAAATGGAGGTTCTTGTAGTTTCTACTTCTACCTCCCCCTGGAATGACCTGTTCTGGCCACAAGAACTTGGACCTACCCCAAAACCATGCTCTAATGTAAAGAGCCTCGGGATGAAAATTGACCAGGAACTATCAATGACCAACCAAGTGTCCGCTGTGGTTGGTTCATGCACTAATCTGATCAGGCAGCTACGTAAGCTTGCCCCTTTACTCTCAAGGAGCATGCTCCAAACCATCGTCTCAGCCACGATTGTGTCGAGAATTGATTACGGCAACGCACTATACCTAGGCTTCCCTAAAAACTCCATCAATCGTCTACAAGTCACCTTGAACGACGCAGCCCGTCTGATATTTGCAGTACCTAGGCGGACTCATGCCTCTCCCTTACTTTATAGGTTGCACTGGCTCCCCTTGAAACAAAGAGTTGAATTCAAGAGCTTGTGCATTTGCCATAAAGCAATCCATGGCCAGGCGCCAGCCTACATAAAAGATAGGCTCAGAATCTACGAACCTAAGCGCGCCCTCAGATGCTCCGATGCCCTCCTGCTATCCTGCCCACGTTTCAAACTGGCAACAAAAGGAGGCAGAGCTTTTTCAGTTCAAGCTCCCACCATCTGGAATAAGCTACCGGAGGTGCTCCGTAGAGAGGCCAACCTTCTCCGGTTTAGGAAAACCCTGAAAACTTTACTTTTCAAGGACGCATTCACATCTCCGTAGTTAAGTTAACATCTTTATCTTCACTTCATTCTCTTGTTGCTGTACTTTGTCAGAAGCGCTTTGAGACCTGTCGGTGAGTTGGCGCGATACAAAACTCAGTTACAAATTACACCATAATAAGTGTGATAAATCACACCAAACTATGAATAACAATAAATCATATATATAGTATCGACATTTTTACTTAAAAAGCCTACATAAAATGAGGCACACAAATGTACAGCCAAGGTCAATCAACACGAGCTCCCTAGCAATGATGTTATTGACTCCATGCAGCTCATACAACTGTTGATTAATACTACCATGTGTATAGTATATAGTCCCCCTCCAAGCTGCTTTTAATGTCTATATAGCAGGGGGTACAGTGTAGGACTCAACACATCAATGACCCCCAGACATGTGGGAATCAATAGAATAACCAGCACTTATATGTTATACTTTAAGATCGAGAGAGCCATTACTAATGTACTGGGGTTGAATGTAATGTACAGGCCAGATGTGGGTCACAAAGGGACAAATCGTTCAATCCAAGCTTGTCTGCTTTTTCAGAGAAAATCCACTTAGCCTACTTTCTCACTAGGATGGATTCAATATTATGGGTCTCGCCCATTACCCTTTCAAGAACATTCCACCTCAGATCCCTGGGGTCATGCTGTTTATCTTGAAAGTGCTGGACCAAAAATGTGGTTAATTTCTTCGCCTTCAGGGTACTGAGATGTTCTTGTATCCTAATCTTAACCTTCCTCAACGTTAGACCGATATAGTGCAGCCCACAATTGCATGTCAATATATAGATAACATTGTTGGTGTTGCAATTACTGAAGCTATTCAGAAACCACTCTTTTCCCCCTACCAAAATCACGCTTTTAGTCACTTTTGTTAGCCCACATACTGTACAACCTCCACAGCGGTAATGACCAGAGGGAAGCTTTGAAACCAATGACGTTGTTAATGTACGAGTATGTACCAATTTGTCTTTAAGACTTGGGGCCCTCTTGAAAACAAAGCGCAGGGTGGCATCTTATTGATAGCAGTCTCCAGAATAGACCAGTGTTTCCTCACTGTCTGCCTAACTTTAGTCAACAGAGGATCAAATGTGGTGATGCTTTTCCTCCTATAAATTTGAGGTAAGAAAAGTAGCAATTTTGCTTTTCTAATAACAAGATATGGTGATTAATTAACCAATCTTATAAATAAATGTTGTCTTAGCCTTAATATGAGTTCAAGATCGTTTGCCTTTCAAAGTTTCTACTTTGTTTCCACAATTGCACGTATAATTGTTTTCTTGTTCACCAAAAATAGTGGAGAAGACAGAACAAAAGTGAAAATATACAGGTGATATTTTCCTTTATTTATACAGTAGCCATTAAGAACTAGGTCCTGAAGAAAGCAGTGATAAAATACATCACACTTGCTGAAACATGTTGACCATACTGAATAACAGATATTTTGTTAAATCTGTTTGTTTATTCACATTTTAATATTGGGAGCTTTGAGGGAACAGAATAAAATATATGCATCCACTCAATAGTTACCTAATTTTAACATTACTATTTTTCACATTTACTTTGGCACTGTAATTTGGTTACCCGCACAATAAAATCTTGACAGTCCTATCAACATACTTTGGAAATTTTCTAAAGTTATACTACCATTGCCAAACTGGTAGCAATATCACATTTTCTCCTGGGTAAGGAGAGCCCAGATGATGTAGGGCAGATTCAGGCGGGAACTATTGGGCACTTTTTTCCAAAGAGGAGAATTAGTGCACAGTAAGACACATAGTCACGTCACTTTAATTACCACACAATATGTTTTTTGGTTGTTTTCAAAGTAGATTCTGAATTGGCCTATTTGACTCCCAGATACTATTTCTAGTTGTTTAGTGTTAATAGGGCATGTACCTGGTGTGTCGTTAAACAAGCCCAAGGACCCCATCCTAATGTAATTTGTCTTTTGATCAAATGTGGTAACCACCGGAAGGCATTCAGTTTTAGCTTTCATATTTCTCTCCAGAAGAGCGTCACAGGGGTATTTAATGCTCGTTTAATTTGCTTTTAATTTAACCACCAGTTCCTCTGATTGTTCCATGAATTTTTCCGTCGTAGAGCAGTTGCGCCGATAACGAAAAAACTGACCTACGTGAAGATTGTCCCAAATGGACCTGGGATGAAATTAACGGTAGTGTAACAGGGAATTTCTATCACTTGGCTTCTGATGAACGTTGGTAACTAAGCCTTGACCAACGGCTGTGATGTCCACATCCAGATATACATCAGAAGTATTACTATAGTACCAGGTAAACCACAAGCAATTATCAGCCTGATTGAGCCACGCAAAAAATGTGGTCAAAAGGTCCTCTGATACAGTCCAGATACAGAGGATATCATCTATATATCTCCTCCAACAAGAAATATTCTACTTGAAGGGATTTGAAATATGATGGATGACATTTTCCTCAAACTGGCCTACATAAGTGCGGGCCAGACTTGGAGAAAATGTAGCCCCCATTCCAGATACTTGGAGATACAGCTGGTTCTGGTATTCAAAAAAGTTCTTTGTGAGGGCTAACACAATGCACTTGACGTATGCACCCAGGCCAGGCTGGAACCACCACTCTATTCAGGGTAAGCTAGATATACAATAAGCTAACCTGTGCCCACCCTCTGATAGCTTAGCACAGAGCAGGCAGGCTTATCTACAAAGGCAATGTGTTTGTGCAACACACACACATAGTAACAATGAATACACCACAAATAAAATCCACAAAGGATTAGAAAAATAGATCATGTTTATCCGAGAAAAATAAGGCCAAAACAACAAAAATCCAATCAACAGAAGTCGATATGTGATTTTTTTAAAAAGATTAATTGCTTGGAAGTCACTAGCAGTCCAAGGTTACTTAAGGTCATGAGGGACCAGTGCAGATCTAAAGTTCAGGCCGACCGTGATGGAAGGAAGGCTGGCTACAGGAATCAGACAAGTACCTCTGAAGAAATACTTTGGATGGAGCTCTTGTCGATGTCAAGAGTTCATTGCATTGTCATTGAGGAGTGCAAAGGAGGTCCTGCATCATCGTTAAACTCTGTTCAAATGAAAGCAATGCATCATCATTGAGCCACGCAGAGCATTGTTGTCAAGCCACACAGCCACTGTGTCAACGTTGAAGGGCAATGCAGCAGAATTTCTCACGCAGTCGATGCAATGCATCAGATTTTTATGAAAACCACTGCAGAATCAACTTCTGAAGCCCAGAGCTAGGAGGGGGCACCTCCGGCAAGGGTTGACCCACACAAGGCAAAGACCAGCAGCATCAGCAGTTTTGTAGGAAGTATTTTGTGTTCCTGAGACTTCAGACAACAGAAAGCAAGTCAGCAAGCCCTTGGAGATCACTGGGCGGGAAGGCAGAGTCCTTCCAGAAGCATCAGGGAGCAGCAGGCAGAGGGGTAACAATCAGAAAAGCAGTCCATCCAGAAAAGCATTCCAGTTGAGTCTGTTAACCAGCACAGCAGTTCTTCTGACAGAGGTTTAGTTCAAGATTTAGATGTGTCTGATTTTAAGGGGTCAGAGACCCAGTATTTATGCCTAAAAGTGACTTTGATGTGAGGGTGACTTCAAAAGCACTCATTGAAGTGTGCAAGGATCCCGTCCAGCCCAGTCCTGTCTGCCAGGCTACCTGTGGGGGGTACATCAGTACTTTGTATGCGAACAGGACCCTACCTATTGAAGTGTAGGTATCAGCCCCTCCCATTCCTCCCTGCCGAGGAAGACACATGAGGATGCTGATGAGTTTTCAGAATGCTGTTGAGCCTCACCTTACCATGTTTGTGGCTGTCTGGAGAGAATGCACAAAGTGCAGCTGACACCCAACCAAGACGTATAGTGGAGACAGGCTGACAGGCACAAAGAGTAGTAAGAACAGAGAAATTCTATTTTCTAAACAGTGACTTTTTTTAAAACACTACTGTTAAATCTGAATTCACCAGTTAGAAAGATTTATCATTACCATTCCAAACATATCAAACATGACAAACCTACTCCTCGCTGATCAGGAATTACAGCTTAAAAGTGTAATGAGAAACTTCCAATGCTGGCATATGAGAGGGGTAAGCCTTACAATAGTGGAAACGTAATTGGCTGTGTGTCACTACCAGGACATGCCAAACATAAAGGTACATGTCCTACCTTTTACTTAAATAGCACCCTGCCCTTATGGAGTTATCTTTGTTAAAAGGGGGTTTGAGGCTTGTCAAGCAGTTTTGAAAACAAAGTTGATGTGGAAGTAAACTACACTGGGGACGCCCTTACAGATTTACCTGCCGTCTTTGCTCCCGTTGTGCTGCTTGGGACCCTTGCTGCCTGCCAATCCTTTCCACCACACCATCGGATTTTACTGCGGAGCGCGGACTTCCGGGACTGCAGTCCCCAGGAGGGAGCGCGCTCTCGCGGGACTTGGGGCGAGGCCAAACCAGCTGAAATAACGCTCGGGGAACCCGCGGCGCGGGAAGCCCTTATAGATTTACCCGCCGTCTTTGTGTAAGGGTTCACCAGGTCTATTCTGCAGGAGCGCCAGGAATCCGAAGACAAGTCATCAACCTTCCGCTACGACCTTCTGCCTCTATCAGACACTAGAGAGCAAAGGTAGATAGGTGAAAGAAGGGAAACAAAACAAGGAAAGAAGGGGCTGGAATCTTGGCTTTCTGCACCTCTCTTCAACCAGCTGGATGTACTCAGATACTGTAAAGGAAGAATATGTTATACGCCTTGCAACAAGATTTAGACTGGTATAGTAATGTCTCAATATATGTACATATTCACCTATTATTCTGTGTAACTATGTCTCTCTTGACGTGGGAGGAAAACAAGAGCCACGAAATCTAATGTCTGGAAAAAGGTAATACAAACACATTCAGTAAACAACAACTTGATAAACTACAGGAATAAGGAGGTATGTAATGCTATCTTACCCATATATATTCTCTAATAGGGATTAGGGATCCTATGTCAGGAGAGACAGATAGTCCGCAATAGGGGAATAATATGCCTAGGAACATATACAAGACAGTCTTAGTAATGAGCAATATCAAATAGCAAGGTAATACATAAATGCAGCGCTGCACGCTGTTACTGGGACCCAGGAGAGTGTGGCGCTGTTCACTGACAAGCAGATCCAAGTTCTTGGTGAAGGAAAGCTGATTCCGAACTGATAAAGGGGTCAGGTAAGCTTGTGGGTCCGAATGGATAAGGGGTCAAGTGAGGGTAAGTACTTACAAAGGAGGAATGAATGAATGAATGAATGAATGAATGAATGAATGAATGAATGAATGAATGAATGAATGAATAAATGAATGAATGAATTTATTGTTTGGTTACTCAAAACCATTACAATAAAAACACATTAAAACAGAGTGCAAAATTATAAAAGATTTAAAACAACAAGTTAGTCAGCTGATAAGTCTGTATAGTGAATCCCGGGCACTGGCAAGCTCAAAAGAATGGTGTCTGTGCAAGGGCAGCCCCGCCTACAACTGCAAGGTCTTTAATCATTTATGCCCTGGGTAGCCATCAGCTTGGCCCATGTCTGTTGGATAAACTTTCCAAAGGAGGCCATTTGCTTTACTATAGTCAATGTGTATAGTTGATGGTGGACCGCCTCCTTTGCGGTGCGTGTCCCCATTTGTCATAGAATTGGCCTAAGGTAAAGGTTATGTGCTGCGCGCAGGGCCGGACAGCAAAGTAATAGATGGGCCAGCGACTCTCGTTTGTAATTGCAGAGTCTGCATTCCGGAACTCCCCGACCTGTCAGTTCGAGAGCGTATAGTTCTTTACTAGGCAGAGGGTGTAATCTGTAGGCTAAGATCATGTGAAGGGCAGAGCGGCCCACCGCCTGCTTGAGATGGTGTTTGGGATTATGCACTATGTGCGGCAGGCATAGGGACTCATGGAAACCTTGTTTTGCCAGTGACTCCATATCCATTTCCCGGGAACGGATACAGACTTGTTTTTTGATGGCATTTGTAATTGCTGCATAATTAACTAGCTCAGGGTTCCAATGATCGGTGGCGAGATTGAGGAGTTCCTTCGCCATGATGAAGGTGGTTGACCAAGGGTTCCCGGGTTCCGTAAAAATGTATTTCAGAACTGCCTTCCGTGACTTGTCTTGTGCCGCTATTATGAGATAGTATTATTTACACAGGAAAGCCATCTCTTCCAGTTTTTGTTGGTTGAGCGAGAATTCTAGGCGGACAAGGAATTTCTGGTGCACTTCGGTAGTAAGAATAATTTCTTATAAGCTCTGCAGTTGATTTTTTCCAGTTCCTTATTAAGTTTACCCGGGAACGCTTGTTGGGCATAATTGAGGGCCGGCATTAGTTTTGCCTTGAGTACTCTTTGGATAGCCATTGTCGTTGGGCTATGTAGAGTGGCTTGTAATTTGCAGAGAACATAGGTGATAGTTTTCCCTTTACTTTGGATTTTCTTTAGATGGGCACCAGAACGCCCGACTCGTGATAGCAGACACCCAGGTAAGTGTATTGTTGTGTGCTTTCCAACGTCAGATGGCCAAGCCTCCATTTGGCTAGTTTTTTGTTTGGATAATGGCCAAAAATTACTATCTTTGACTTGGAGGAGTTAGCTACCAACCGGTTCTTATCGTTGTAAGTTGCCAGGGCGGTCAGCTCCTTTTGCAAGCCAATCTTCGTATGATCCTGAAGTACCAGGTCATCAGCATATTGCATAAACTGCATTTTAGCTCCACCAATCCTTGGAGTGGCTAGGGCTGCCCCGGACAAGGCTATCTCCATGTCTGCTGTATATAGATTGAACAACAGAGGTGCTAGAACGCACCCCTGTTTTAACCCTCCTTCCGTGTCAATCTTCTCAGATGCGAAATCGCTTGAGAGTTTAATTCGGACCCACGCTTTTTGATACAACGATTGGATTGCTCTTAATAGGGTCGGATTGATGTTCCATTGGGCCAGCTTTCTCCATAGGATAGCACAGTCTACCCCATTGAACGCTGCAGAGTAGTCGATAAAACAGGCGAATAAAGGGAGACTCTTACACAACCGAGCTTGGTGGGCCAGATAAGAAAGGGGGAGGGAAGTGGAACCCCAACGCTATCGAGGTCCTGCTGCTGGCGGAGCGGAACAGGCCGTGTCCGGCCGGCCGGCGGGAGAAACTCTGGCCGACGGGCAGAACACCTCTCTTGGCCGTCCGGCCGAGCAACCAAGAACCATGAAGGTGAGGTTCCTAGTATCCCAATGGTGGGGTACCTCGAACACCGGTAGGGGCACCAAATGCCAGTAAGCGGGTCTTGCCTTCAGACGCTAAGCACGAAGTTCCGGGTAGAAATAAAGGACGGAATGCCGGTAAGCGCGTCTTGACTTCAGACGCTAATGAGCTCCAAAAGGCTGAATCCTCCAGCGGAGATCAGGGGCACCAATGCCGGTAAGAGCGTCTTGACTCCAGACGCTAAGCACAAAGTTGGTAGAAACAAAGGATGGAGAAACCCGGAAACAGAATTCCGTCATGAGGCTGTCACTAGAACTCGAAGCACAGTCTATGCCGAGAGTCAGGCTTTTGTTGCCTGCCTGACGTTCGCGCACATGCGTAATGGGACGCCGCCATCTTGGGTAGGAATCCGACAGTCGTGACACTTTTCTCCCGTTGTGCTGCTTGGGTCCCTTGCTGCCTGCAAATCATTTCCACCACCCCATCGGATTTCACCGCGGAGCGCGGATTGCCGGGACTGCAGTCCCCAGGAGGCAGCGCGCTCTCGCGGGACTGGGGGCGAGGCCAAACCAGCTGAAATAACGCTCGGGGCTCCGGCAGCGCGGGACGCCCTTACAGATTTACCTGCCGCCTTTGCTCCCATTGTGCAGCTCGGGACCCTTGCTGCCTGCTAATCCTTTCCACCACCCCATCGGATTTCACCGTAGAGTGCGGAATGCCGGGACTGCAGTCCCCAGGAGGCAGCGCACTCTAGGGGGACTTGGGGCGAGGCCACACCAGCTGAATCAACGGTCGGGGCTCCCGGGGCACGGTACGCCCTTACAGATTTTTCTGGCGCCTTTGCTCCCGTTGTGCTGCTCGGGACCCTTGCTGCTTGCTAATCCTGTCCACCACCCCATCGATTTCACCGCGGAGCATGGACTGCTAGGACTGCATTCCCAAGGAGGCAGCGCGCTCTCGCGGGACTTGGGGCAAGGTTAAACCAGCTTAAATAACACTCTGGGCTCCCGCGGCGCGGGACGCCCTTACATATTTACCTGCTGCCTTTGCTCCCGTTGTGCTGCTCGGGACCCTTGCTGCCTGCTAATACTTTCCATTACCCATAAATCAATTGTAATATATTTCAGAGTTCATGTAGTAAGTCTAAACAAAAACAAGTCCAAAATATTGTCCAATAGCCAGTCAGACACCAGAGTCTTGAAGTGCGATGATCCCTATTTTTATTCCAGATTTCAAAGTTCAAAGTTCAAAACATTCTCTGCAGCCAGCCAACACGTGTTTCGTTGGGCATCTATTTCATGCCAAAACAACTTCCTCAGGGCTGTAAGCCAAAATAACAAAAATATGGTATAGTATACCAGCAACAATAAACTCTTACAGTTTATTGGAAAAGTTAATATTTTTTATATTTAATAACTAAGTCACCACCTAAGTGAAGGAAAGACATATTACCCAAATTTAAGTGACAAAATATAAGAAATCATTCTATGTGGCTCCCGGTGTCAAGTGTAACTACCAACAAAACATTCAGATATTTCGCCATACATAAATAACATTAATGTGTTACCTAAATTTCAATAAATTTTCCATCTGTGTTGAATTTCTTCCAGGGGATATTTATCAAGAGTAAATAACTGTATCTGGAATGATATAAGGAGGCTCTTAGCTCTGTCCCCACATGTCGCAACCCGCCTTAATTACAAAACAATAGGTTAAATGAAAATCGTCCTCATTGAAAATAGTTAGAGGGACTATAAGGTCGCCAATTCGTTATCCATTGAAAAAACGTTTGTAACATTAATATGTACTTCGTTTTGTGTTCAAACAAAGTCAATGTTTAAATTAAGTGCATTAGCTAACACGAACCTCATAGTGAGTGCAACCTATCTCAGTATTTAACCATACTGCTTACTTCAATATTCAGAAACACGAGCCGTCTTAAACGCGAACCGTCATCACGTTATTATTATAATACTCTATCTACGTATTCGTAAGCACAAACTATCGTAAATACATTCCATCTCTATTCTCTGAACATAAACACGAGCCATCATTAATGTATTACTTAGGTAAAGCTCTGTTACCTCTCTAGTGCTCCACTTCCACGTTGTCAAGTTAACGACTTCTTGTTCGATATCCTATTTGCAGAGTCTATTATGAAAGACCACAAGGTCAGATTATTGCGTATTTAAGTATCTAAATTGTAACTTCCATTTAAGATTAGGCTTAATATCCCTTACCTATATCTCTAGCAGAGTCACATATATCTCATGCTCATTCCTCCCGAGTTCGGCTTACTGGCGTGTACTTTGGGCGCCATCTTACTTAAGTACTATACATCTAAACTAAGTTCTGAAAAGATAACAGCGGATAGAACCGTTTACGATTAAACCGAAGTTTCCTTAGCACTAGTATTTCGAATAAAAAATAACAAATAAGGAGTAAAGTAAAATAAAGTTTACGGTCTTTTGTTATCTTTGAATAAATCTCAAAGAGAAATACGGCATATTATGTCGCCGCCATCTTAGAGTGGATGGTAAATAAAAAAAGAGATAAAAATTGTACGATAATTACTGTTATACCGAGAATAGATATTACTCGGTCCTGCGCTAAGATGATAATTTGTCACGTGAACCTATCCCTAATGACCAATATCTACTTCTAACTAGGAAACTTTCAAAACAGCCACCGCGTTCTAATACGGCCCTATTGGAACGGGTAATTCAAGTATTAGTACTACGTTATTAACAAGAACAGGTGCGGCCATATTGGAACGGGTGATTCAAGTTATAGTAATACGTCGTTGACAAGAACAAGTACGGCCATATTGGAACGGTTAGTTCTACAAAGAAGAATACATTATTGTCAAAGACAGGCGCATGTTAACATCAACATTTAATAAACAGGCGTATATTGACACCAATAAATCTAATCAAGTGAAGAAAATATATTACACGTTTTTAACATGAACAGGCAAATATTACCAACAGTATTAATTTATATGAACAGGTGTGTATTAACACCAACAAGTCAAGTCACCTAGAAGTTATGATTTAATTTGTGAAAAAGATTTTATAGACTAATGACAAAGTGTGAAGAGTGAGGGTTTAACTCAACTAAACGATTTGGGGGCGACTAGTAGAAGCAGTGCATTGAGCGTCCAGCATTATTCCAATATTATTATCAATATATTCTGAACAACAACAGGAAGGGTCATGGCATTAACATTTGAAGTGTCCCAGTATCATCTCAATAGTCATTCAACAAGTATTCTGCAAACATCTGTTGAAAAAAAGCCAAACCAAATGCAGTTTAGTACAACAGCCCACAACAAAGTCTAGGATATAACTATTCTCCCAGAAAATATTGCAGCTCTGTATCCATATTGAGTCCATCTTCTACAGCGCGAAGGACCATAATCCATCTTGCCTCTCTACGTCTTAGTTTCAGTAATCTGTCTCCTCCTCGTCTATCCTGAACCACATGTTCAATACCATGATAGAAAAATTTGTGATTCTCAGAATCATTCCCGTTTTGGATAGAGTGTGAAGCTATAGGGTATCTAGTGTCTCCATTCTTGAGTGCCCGATAGTTTTCCACCATCCGGTCTTTGAGCCTCCTTACTGTACTCCCAACATAAATTTTCCGCATAAGCAGGCAATAACATAAATCACAAAAGTAGTTTCACAATTAATAAAGGTATCACTATAAAAAGTACCTGTATTGTTATACTCAAACTTTTGAACCTTTCTCATTGCCCACCAACATGAGCTGCAATTACCACAATGGTAAAAACCTTTGGGGCGAACACGTAACCAGTCACTTTGACCCAAATATGAAATAGGTTTTGGGTAACTTGGGCTGACAATATTAGCAATAGACATTCCTTTCCTATAGGTAATGCTTGGTCTTTCCGCTAAAAAGGGTTTCAAATCTTTGTCAGAATAAAGCATATGCCAATATTTCTTCATGATACTGAAGAATTTGTGGCTCCCTCTACCAAAATTCGTAATCATTCTGATCTTCTGGTTTGTATCGGATGTATCATTCTTGACCTTGGGCCTCAATGTAACATCTCGCTTTAATTTCTGTACTCTGTTAATAGCCTTATTAACAAAAATATTCGCATATCCTCTATTTTTAAATCTCATAGTCATGTCTTTGATATTTACATAAAAATCAACATCTTTATAACAATTCCTTCTTGCTCTGATCATTTCCCCATAGGGATGATATTTTGACAAACTTACAGGCAGATATAAAAAGGAGAAAGGCACGTAAACTCAAAAGGGACGAACAGGACTATACAGCAGGAAGGGTTTTTACCTTTGCCCGCAAATTTGACTATTTATTTCCAAAAGGGCAAGGCAATAGGAGAACCACGACACCCCTAAGCTCAGCTGTCAATACTTCATCGAGTAGTTTATCTACAGATGCAGGTAATACAGATGCTTCCATTGTCCCTAGTGGAGATGGCACTAATAATTTTTTAGTAGAAGTACAAAGGATCAGGAAAGGAAATCGAGATACAGGAGGGAGATATGGCAATACTCAAACAGTAAGACAAGGAGAGGGAGCCGTGGCAGACGCAGGAGAGGTGGTCCCAGGAATGAGGGAGAGACTAAGGTCGTGGAGGAAATGAACACAGGAACTAAAGAGATTGAAGTGATTAATCTTTCTTCTATTGAATTGTCTGAGAGTATGACTAATGTACTTAAGAAGGGTCTTGGATATTGTCCTACCAAGAGTATTGATTGGTATGTCACTAAAATTGATTTGTATAAATTTGTTCGTTTGTTGAAGCTGAAATTTTTTTTTTCTCAAAAAGATAATGCCATGGTGAAAACTATTAATAAACCAGTATTGAGTGAGATTACCATTCAAGACCTTTATGATACAAGACTTTTGTTATCTCTCACTGAATCAGAAGAAGACCCAATTACCATGAACGCTCTTCTGAGAGATCTTGAAATTAATCCTGGATTAGCATCCGGAAGTGGATTTAAAGAAAGATCAAAATGGACACCACATTTGTCTACTGGTAATGTTGTAGATGCCTTTTACAAATCTGTTACCTTAGAGATGGACAATTTGATTAAAAGAGAACAACGCTGCAAGAAAACTTTTCCAGACAATTTAAATATGGATGAAAGAGAGGCACTTCATAAATTAACTGATCACCCAGATCTCATAATACGCAGTGCTGACAAGGGTGGCAACATTGTTGTTATGAATCGGAAAGATTATAATGATGAAGTATTATCTCAGTTGGGGGACAGTAAATATTATGAGAAGGTAATTGCTAATCCTCTAGGGATGGTTAAGCACAAATTTAATGTGAAACTCAAGGATTGGTATGATAACTGTCTTTTGGATCATGATGAGTTTCTATATCTCAAAGTACAATCACCTAGGGCTCCATGCATGTACTGTTTACCAAAAGTACACAAGAACAGGCATAAACCACCGGGTAGACCGATAATTTCGGGCATAGGGGGGCCCACAGAAAAGTTATCCCAATTCGTGGACTCATATCTCAGACCCTTTGTACAAAACTTACCTTCTCATTTTGAGGACACCAAACATGTTCTCAATATAATGAATGATGTAGTGTGGGATAATGATATGATTCTTGCTACTTTAGATGTAGTATCATTATACTCCAATATAGATCATGAGAAAGGAATTTTAGCTATTGAGAGTTTCTTAAATAATAGACCTGCAGAATATCTGGCTCATACATCCATGCTATTGGAGATGACAAGGATGGTATTGGAGAACAATTACTTTCTTTTTGAATCTACCTGGTATAAACAAAGGACTGGGACTGCGATGGGGTCCAAATTTGCTCCGTCCTTCGTGAACCTCTGTATGGGGAGACTGGAGGCGGAGTGGATTTGGGGCCCCAGAGGCAGTCAATGGATAGATCACATATATTACTGGGGTAGGTTCATTGATGACTGCTTGTTATTCTGGAGAGGTACCACAGATGAGTTGGAGTCTTTTTTTAACTATCTTAATACTAACGATCAGAATATGTCATTTACTACCCATTATGATAAAGAAAAACTGACTTTTCTTGACATTGAAATCTTTGTTGAGAGGCAAGATGGCTGCTGTGGGGAAGGCTGTGTAGGCAGCTAGCTCCCTTGCTCCTGGCGTTTTGATGTGAAGGGAAGAGGATATTCAGTTACTTCTTCTGCCTAATTACTACAAGAGTCGACTTTGAGACTCTACGCGACCTTCGTCGATTCTTCTAAAAATCAGCGGGGGCACCTTACCTGTACATCTGCAGGCCAGCACGATTCTGGCCGGCCGGAGCCATTACCGCTGTTTGCAGAGGCTGCCCCGGGCTGGGCTGCTCAGAGACAGATACAGAGCCGCGAGTTGTGCGGAGGCTGAGAGGCTGAGAGGCGTTGTCCACTTCCGCCCACTACCTTCGGGACCTGATTCAGTGCCTTTCAGCAGCAGAGAGGCGTCGGCTGCTTCTTTTGGTGGCTGATGCTGATTCCTTTTGGGTTTGACTGATCTTAGACTAAGCCTTGGAGCAAAAGAATTTCAAACCGGCAAAAATTGGTGGAAGACAAGTGTATTACGCTGCATTTGTACATAGTTCTAATAAATTGCTACAAACTATCATTTGCAACAAACTATCCTCGTGACAGGCGGTGTTCACGAATGCTACTAAACTTTTCTGAGCTCCGACGGCGGTCTCCGCTGTGGCGCGCTACACTCTGTCTCTGTTGGATACAGAGGAGCGTTTTTCCTGGCAGAGGGGGCTCACGAAAGAAAAAGAGGACGCCGCTTCCCTCCTCCATTGCAACACGTAGCAGTAAGAAAAACGACATTGGGTCCAAGCCGAAGGACGTGGGACAAGTGAGCGTGGAGGTCGCGATGGCAGAGGCAGCACCACTGATCTCTGGCAAGACTGTTACAAAACCGGGTAAGAGCTCCAATAAGGGGGTTGCTACTAAATCCAATGTATCACAAACATTGCCAGACTTGTTTGAGAAGCACGCCGCTAAAAAGAAAATTATAGATAATGGCATGGACAATTCAAGCATGGACAATCAAAGCACCGATTTAACAATTACACAGCTTTCTTGTCAACCATCTATTAGTAGCGGTATTCAGAATAAAACTAATATTTCTTCAACCTTGATAACGGCTCCGAGACTCTTTGAGGAAGGGCATTATGGGAATTGCAGTCCCCGGTGGAGCCATTTCCAATCGGTCATGCTCACTTCCATCATTATCTCTGGTATCAAACGACCTACCTAGCGATCTGCGATCTGAAACAGAAACTATTACGCAGCAATATAATCAGGAACTTCCTGAAAACTTTTATTCTCTCTCAGATCTCTCATCTGATGAAGCAACAGGCGTAAATAAAGATTGGGCAGACATCAGTTGTGAGAGCTTATCTTCTGCCGGAGAGAGTAGCTTCAGTCCTGATAATGCAAACGCAGCTACCATCATTAAAAAGAGGCTGAAGAAGAAAAGATCCTTTCGCGCAGTGAGTAAAGAGACTATTCTCAGGCCACCAAACGATGTGAATTCTCTATCTCCCAATTTAGCAGCTACTGTTTCTGCTGCCGACGATACTCTCGGTCCTAATCATAACGGCTTACCCGACCCAATTCCGCCATCAGATAATAATGAAGAGATAACACTGAAAACGATATTTGACACTATGATGACTCATAGGGCAGAAAGTAAGGCCGAGAATCAACGTACGCAAATGACATGTGCCAAAGTCAAAAATGCAGTACGCCGTGCAATTAAATTATGCTCAGAGACTGCGGATCGGGTCACTGAAGCAGAGGCCAGGATAGCCGTGCTGGAAGAGGAATGTATGGCTCAAAGACAAGAAGCAGGAGACTTTAAAACACAAAAAAATGATTTATCTGATAAGCTAGCCAGCTTGGAAAACCAGGCCCGCAGAAGTAACTTGCGTTTTTTGGGAATCCCTGAAAACAAAGAAGGAGGTGACCCGGGGCGGTTCATTATTAATCTATTAGGTGATGCTTTCCCAGAAATCACCGATTGGGACTGGGCTCGGGAGATACAACGAGCTCACCGATTCCCTTTCACCGCAAGGAAACCGCGACAAGGCCAAGAAAGTTATCCCAGGGCCATCTTGGTTTCATTTAATAATTTTCTTGCTCGTGAAGCCATCTTTGTTAATGCAAGACCAGATAAGAAAGCGGATGGTCTTGGTGTTCAGTTTTTCGTGCGACCAGACTATTGCCAAGCTACTGTGGCTCAACGTTGGCATCTGAAGCAACTAATTCCTGACTTTCAGAAGAAGGAAGTAGCAGTATTTCTTCAAGGCCCTGCAAAACTTAAAACTATATTCAAAGGCCAAACAAAATTCTTCATTTCTACAATTAAAGCTAAGGAGTATCTAGACTCTCTTTGAACTATCTTGACGATCTCAGACGTGTTGTATGAAAATTTCAGAATTTATGCTTAGGAACCATACTGAGTAATAACTCTTATCCTAATGTAGGACTTCTATGTTTTTTAGTTCCTAAACTTTCTTATACTCCTTTTTATTCTTTGTTTGAATCTGTCTTTGTCTGAATTCTGTCTGAATTCTGAATTCTCCTCTTCTCCTATTTCTTTTTCTTTTTCATTTTCTCTTCTCTTTGGTAAAGATGCTAGGAGCCAGGGACACGGTATCCATATGTTTCAGGAACTGATGGTTCCTGTGCCTCCTATAGTGGGGAGGGTGGGGGGAGGGGTTTCGGGGATCAGGGTGGGGGTGGGTATGGGCAGCGGGTGGTGGTGGGGGTGTAAGGCTGAGGTGTTCAATACAGGGATGGCTACTAAGGCCGAGGTGTTCAATACAGTGATGGTTATAAGGCATACAAAGTATAATTTGGGGGAGCAAATGTTTGTGATGATGGTCAACAATCGTTTTTTTATATTGTTTTTGAAATGTATAAAAGGCTGAAAATATGCACTATTAATATTAATGGTCTCAATGATTTAAAGAAGATTGCTATGTTTCGTACAATGCTTCAAACTTTGAATATTGACTTGCTATGTGTTCAGGAAACTCACATTTCATGGGATAAACGCTCTCTCCTGAATAATCTGGGATTAGAAGTTTTGATTACATCTAAGCAAATGGGTATCAAGAGAGGCGTTGCCATCTGTATGCGAAAGGGAGTAGGGAAGTGCGTAAAAACATCTTCTGACAAATGGGGGAGATGGGGGCTTGCGGAATTAAAAATTGGTAGTTGTAGATTTACTTTATGCTGTCTGTATGGCCCAAATTTGGATGACGCTGAATTATTTAACCTTATTAACACAGAGTTATCCACTTGGACACAACCGATAATAGTGTGTGGGGACCTCAATATTCATATACCAGCCGATTGGGATATTAAACTAGGAAAGAGATATATGGGTCGTAAGATTCAAGCGTATAAAGCTCTAAGAGATCTGGTATTATGTAACGGGTTAACCGATGTTTGGAATAAGTTTTATTACAATGACCCTGGTTATACTTTTTTCTCCACCCCCCACCGAAAATTTGTCCGTTTAGATTATTTTTTTGTATCTTCAGTTTTTCTGGAGCAAATCCGTATTGAAATGTTACCACAGGTCATTTCAGACCATAATCCCATCATCGCTGAGATTCAATTCCCTACTGATTGTCAAAGTTTAAATAGATCTTGGTCATTTCAGAGGAGTTTATTATTGGACGAAGAGTACCTCCAGTTCATGGTCACAATTATTAAAGATTATTTTTCCACAAATAATGATTCTGCCTCTCCACAGGTAGTCTGGGATTCTTTTAAATCCGTTGTACGGGGGGAGACTATTAGCTTTGCTAATTATAGAAGGCAAAAAAATCAAAAAGACTTTAAGGACAGGCTAAATAAGGTTAGGCTGGCAGAGCTCGAATTATCCAACGCCTGTAAAAACAATGTTAGTATAGAGGATGCACAAATCCGACTAACTATTGAACGTTCAGGACTCCGTACACATATTGCTGAAGAAGTAGCCGTAAAATTTAAACAATATAAAACAGAACGTTATGAACTTAGTGAACGTACAGGGAAAATCTTAGCACAGCGTTTACGTCAAAAATCTTCTTTTAATGAAATACAATGCATCAAAGATATTAATGGGGTCCTCCAAGGGAATAAGGCAGGGATATTAGACGCATTTCATGGTTTTTACAAGACGCTGTATAACGATTATAACAATGAAGTCGATAAGACTCTTAATCCTATAAACTATCTCCAAAATTCCAATCAACTGTCACTGCGTACAGATGATATCGATCTCTTTGCTAGGCCAATAAGCTGGGAAGAGATCGAAGAGGCTATTTTGAGTCTAGCTGCCGGCAAAGCCATGGGGTCCGATCAGATCCCCCTCGAATTTTATCGGACGTTTAGACATCTGCTGAAGACAGAATTATTAAAAAATTTTAATGTAGCATTTCAAGATAACCCTCCTGATTCCTGGTCGACTGCTATTATAGTTGTTTTTGTAAAAAAGAACAAGGATCCAAAGGAACTTGGTTCGTATCGCCCCATTTCCCTCATCACGGCAGACAGTAAGATATATTCCAAAATTCTTGCCAATAGGTTAAATGATGTCATGGCCGGTCTGGTCTCTCATATCCAACACGGGTTTATCAAACACAGGGATACCACAGATCACGTTAAACGTGTTATTGCACTGTTGGATTGGGCTCAAGCGAAGGAATCCCCAGTCGGAGTGATCCTACTCGATGCTGAAAAAGCGTTTGATAGAGTAGACTGGGGGTTCCATTGGTCGGTGTTAGAATGGAAGGGTTTTCCATCACAATTTATTAAAGCTGTACAGTCACTTTATTTCAATGCAAAAGGAGTAATAAGACTAGGTACTGATACTTCCAGACCATTTTCTATCACTAGGGGGACCAGACAAGGGTGCCCCTGCTCTCCACTTTTATTTGCACTTTATTTAGAACCTTATCTGAACAGATTAATTGCAGAACCTGGCATTCCTCCAGTCCGACTCCATGAAATAGATCACAAAGTCTTAGCATACGCAGACGACGTGGCCATCGTAACCCCTGACTCTTCCATTGCTTTACCCAAAATAATCGAAGTTGCTAGCGAATTTGGCAAATTTTCTGGCTATAAATTGAATGTTTCAAAAACCCAAATCATACATTCTAAAACAGGTACACCCTCTGATCTTCCAATTAATTCTACTGCTACATACCTCGGGGTAACTTTATCTCCCTAAATAGACGACATCGTTGGATTAAACTTGGACCCTTTACTTTTATCTACCAACAGGACTTTAGAAAGGATAAACAATTTACATTTATCTTTATTCGGACGGACCAATGTCATTAAGATGCTAATCTTCCCAAAATTTCTTTATTTTTTTCGTACTATTCCTTTATTTTTCTCTATGTCTCTTTTTAATAAAATAGATAGGATGTTGTCTAGATTTTTATGGGGGTATCGTCGATCAAGAAGATCTCTTAAGTGGTGTACCCTTTCGCAAGGACGTGCTGGGTTAGGATTTCCGAATTTCAGGATATATTATTGGGCCATTACTCTTAAAACTATCAAAGTTCTATTATTCCACGATCATGCCAACGAAATCTGTAAGGCCCCATCTATTTTTGAAATGCTTATGGGTGATCATGTGCGTCAATCACTACTGATATTTATGGAGCCGAGCTATTATAAAAAAACGAAATTTAAGATTTTTTTCTCTGCTTTTCTGGCTTGGAGACAGATGAATAAAGCTTTACGGATTATTCCTAAATATAATTTCTACACACCTATATGCTGTAACATTCCAACTTCTGGGATTCCTCAAAGCACCCCTATTCCTCGACTTCGTCTGGGACCGATTCACTCAATAGGGCAAATGTACTTAGATGGGACCTTAATGTCCTTTTCCGAACTCCAAAACACATTTGGTCTTTCTAGAAATGATTTCTTTAAGTATCTACAAATTCGTAGTTTTTTGGAAAAAAAAAATCTTCTTTATAGTGATGTAATGGAGTCTAATGATGTCTTGGAGAGTGGTAGGAAGGATGCCCGTATTGGCACACTCTATCAGTTAATGATTAACAGGCTGCACGATGACCTCGATCAACAAGCCCAGAAGTGGGAGAGGAAACTGTCTATAGAAGGGATTGATTTGGCAAGGGCATTTGAGATTAGTAATACAGTATTAATTAACAGCTCTCTTAAAAGCCAACACTATATGGCCTCTTTGTATTTGTATTACACACCTGCTAAACTTGCTAAATGGAAAGCTACGAAAGGTATTAACTGTAGCCGGTGTGGGATTTTAGCAGCTGACTCATGTCATATGTTTTTTAGTTGTCCTAAACTTACTGTATATAAAAATAAGATAGAAATTTTTTTGACTAATTTGCTTGATGTCAATATCAAACTATGCCCTTCTGTCACTATTTTTGGTGTATATTTTCCATCCGAGAGTTTATCTGTTGATCAAGAGCTTTTTCTTTTCATTGGAATGTCTATCTACCGCTTCTGTATAACCTCAAGATGGCTAGACGCTGATCCACCATCATTTGAACAATGGTTAGGAAAGCTGTTAGATACTTATCGAATGGACAATGCAGTTTACAAATTGAAAGGACGAAGAAAAAAGTCATTTGCTAGGAAGTTATGGCTTCCTATCGATAACTGGATTTAATTTAACCATGATTATATCCTTAGGAGACAGTATTTGAGTTATATGTTTTGAATTTTGCCATTAAGTGTCATTGCCTTATTACTGCTGTACCTTGTTCCATCCCTGTATTTGTTCTGCCTCTGCCATTGAAAAATAAAAAAAAAATTAAAAAAAAAAAAGAAATCTTTGTTGAAGATAAAAAACTGTGCAGCCGTATGTTTCGTAAGGAAACCAGCTGTAATGCATTATTACGAGCAGACAGTTGCCACCCCAAAAGCCAAATCAATTCCATCCCCTATGGGGAAATGATTAGAGCAAGAAGGAGTTGTTCTAAAGATGTTGATTTTTATGTAAATATCAAAGACATGACTATGAGATTTAAAAATAGAGGATATGCGAATATTATTGTTAATAAGGCTGTTAACAGAGTACAGAAATTAAAGCGAGATGTTACATTGAGGCCCAAGGTCAAGAATGATACATCCGATACAAAACAGAAGATCAGAATGATTACGAATTTTGGTAGAGGGAGAAACAAACTCTTCAGTATCATGAAGAAATATTGGCATATGCTTTATTCTGACAAAGATTTGAAACCCTTTTTAGCGGAAAGACCAAGCATTACCTATAGGAAAGGAATGTCTATTGCTAATATTGTCAGCCCAAGTTACCCAAAACCTATTTCATATTTGGGTCAAAGTGACTGGTTACGTGTTCGCCCCAAAGGTTTTTACCATTGTGATAATTGCAGCTCATGTTGGTGGGCAATGAGAAAGGTTCAAAAGTTTGAGTATAACAATACAGGTACTTTTTATATTGATACCTTTATTAATTGTGAAACTACTTTTGTGATTTATGTTATTGCCTGCTTATGCGGAAAAATTTATGTTGGGAGTACAGTAAGGAGGCTCAAAGACCGGATGGTGGAACACTATCGGGCACTCAGGAATGGAGACACTAGGTACCCTATAGCTTCACACTCTATCCAAAACAGGAATGATTTTGAGAATCACAAATTTTTCTATCATGGTATTGAACATGTGGTTCTGGATAGACGAGGAGGAGACAGATTACTGAAACTAAGACGTAGAGAGGCAAGATGGATTATGGTCCTTCGCGCTGTAGAAGATGGACTCAATATGGATACAGAGCTGCAATATTTTCTGGGAGAATAGTTATATCCTAGACTTTGTTGTGGGCTGTTGTACTAAACTGCATTTGGTTTGGCTTTTTTTCAACAGATGTTTGCAGAATACTTGTTGAATGACTATTGAGATGATACTGGGACACTTCAAATGTTAATGCCATGACCCTTCCTGTTGTTGTTCAGAATATATTGATAATAATATTGGAATGATGCTGGACGCTCGATGCACTGCTTCTACTAGTCGCCCCCAAATCGTTTAGTTGAGTTAAACCCTCACTCTTCACAATTTGTCATTAGTCTATAAAATCTTTTTCACAAATTAAATCATAATTTCTAGGTGACTTGACTTGTTGGTGTTAATACACACCTGTTCATATAAATTAATACTGGTGGTAATATTCGCCTGTTCATGTTAAAAACGTGTAATATATTTTCTTCACTTGATTAGATTTATTGGTGTCAATATACGCCTGTTTATTAAATGTTGATGTTAACATGCGCCTGTCTTTAACAATAATGTATTCTTCTTTGTAGAACTAACCGTTCCAATATGGCCGTACTTGTTCTTGTCAACGACGTATTACTATAACTTTTATGTATTTACCATCCACTCTAAGATGGCGGCGACATAATATGCTGTATTTCTCTTTGAGATTTATTCAAAGATAACAAAAGACCGTAAACTTTATTTTACTTTACTCCTTATTTGTTATTTTTTATTCGAAATACTAGTGCTAAGGAAACTTTGGTTTAATCGTAAGCGGTTCTATCCGCTGTTATCTTTTCAGAACTTAGTTTAGATGTATAGTACTTAAGTAAGATGGCGCCCAAAGTACATGTCAGTAAGCCGAACTTGGGAGGAATGAGCACGAGATATATGTGACTCTGCTAGAGATATAGGTAAGGGATATTAAGCCTAATCTTAAATGGAAGTTACAATTTAGATACTTAAATACGCAATATTCTGACCTTGTGGTCTTTCATAATAGACTCTGCAAATAGGATATCGAACAAGAAGTCGTTAACTTGACAACGTGGAAGTGGAGCACTAGAGAGGTAACAGAGCTTTACCTAAGTAAAACATTAATGATGGCTCGTGTTTATGTTCAGAGAATAGAGATGGAATGTATTTACGATAGTTTGTGCTTACGAATACGTAGATAGAGTATTATAACAATAACGTGATGACGGTTCGCGTTTAAGACGGCTCGTGTTTCTGAATATTGAAGTGAGCAGTATGGTTAAATACTGAGATAGGTTGCACTCACTATGAGGTTCGTGTTAGCTAATGCACTTAATTTAAACATTGACTTTGTTTGAACACAAAACGAAGTACATATTAATGTTACAAACGTTTTTTCAATGGATAACGAATTGGCGACCTTATAGTCCCTCTAACTATTTTCAATGAGGACGATTTTCATTTAACCTATTGTTTTGTAATTAAGGCGGGTTGCGACATGTGGGGACAGAGCTAAGAGCCTCCTTATATCATTCCAGATACAGGTATTTACTCTTGATAAATATCCCCTGGAAGAAAGTCCACACAGATGGAAAATTTATTGAAATTTAGGTAACACATTAATGTTATTTACGTATGGCGAAATATCTGAATGTTTTGTTGGTAGTTACACTTGACACCGGGAGCCACATAGAATGATTTCTTATATTTTGTCACTTAAATTTGGGTACTATGTCTTTCCTTCACTTAGGTGGTGACTTAGTTATTAAATATAAAAAATATTAACTTTTCCAATAAACTGTAACAGTTTATTGTTGCTGGTATACTATACCATATTGTTGTTATTTTAGCTTGCAGCCCTGAGGAAGTTGTTTTGGCATGAGATAGATGCCCAACGAAACACGTGTTGGCTGGCTGCAGAGAATGTTTTGAACTTTGAACTTTGAAATCTGGAATAAAAATACGGATCATCGCACTGCAAGACTCTGGTGTCTGACTGGCTATTGGACAATATTTTGGACTTGTTTTTGTTTAGACTTACTACATGAACTCTGAAATATATTACAATTGATTTATAAATTGCTCGGCAGGAGCAGTGAAATAACCTTATACCCTGGAATTTGTTCAGGGAAATTTTGGGAAGTTAGGTAACCTTCCTTTTCTTGCCTAGCAGCAATCACTAATGATATGTTGATTTCTTACTTTTAGCCATACTCGTAGCTGTGCGCCCTCTCCCTGTTACCTACCTTGTCTGTTACTTTCCATTACCCCATCAGATTTCACTGCGGAGCGCGGACTGCCGGGACTGCAGTCCCCAGGAGGCAGCGCGCTCTCGCTGGACTTGGGGCGAGGCCAAACCAGCTGAAATAACGCTCGGAGCTCCCGAGGCACGGGACGCGCGCGGGCTCGCCCAGGCAAAGCCGGGGCCAAGGGCGGGCCCATCCTAGCCCATCATCGCCAGGAAGAGGCAGGGCAGGGCCCCCGCTCTAACAACAAGGATACAGGACACAAGATACCCTCTGCTACCATTGCCAAGCAAGACTGTATGTGAACATTGTGGGGGTTTGCCATTATTCCATTATTTTTGGGCAGTGAACTGTGGGGAACAACAAAAAAACTGACTGGGTACTGTTATTTAAGTCCTATTTAGATAAACACTCAATCAATCAATCAATACATTTATAAAGCGCACTACTCACCCCTGAGGGTCTCAAGGCGCTGAGAAGGGGGGGAGGTGCTGCTACTGCTGGAAGAGCCAGGTCTTGAGGTGTTTCCTGAAGGTGATATGGTCCTGGGTCAATCGTAGATGGGTGGGAAGGGAGTTCCACGTCTTGGCAGCCAGGTAGGAGAATGATCTTCCTCCGGCGGTGGCTCTGCGTATCCGTGGTACGCTGGCGAGGGCGAGGCTGGTGGAGCGGAGCTGGCGGGTTGGAGTGTAGAACTTGAGGCGTCTGTTGAGGTATTCGGGGCCCGTGTTGTGGAGCCCTTTGTGTTCATGGGTGAGGAGCCTGAAGGTGATCATTTTGCTGACGGGAAGCCAGTGCAGGTCTCTCAGGTGGGCAGATATGTGGCTGTGGCGAGCGATGGTGAGAAAGAGTCTTGCAGATGCATTCTGTATGCGCTGGAGCCTTTTCAGAAGTTTGGCTGTTGGTCCTGCGTAGAGGGCATTCCTGTAGTCCAGTCTGCTGGTCATGAGGGCCTGGGTGACGGTCTTTCTGGTCTCGGTAGGGATCCACCGGAAGATCTTTTGAAGCATGCGAAGGGTGTTGAAGCATGAGGATGAGATGGCGTTGACTTGCTTGGTCATCGTGAGGGAGGAGTCCAAGATGAATCCCAAGTTGCATGCGTAGTCCGTGGCTGTTGGTGTGGTGCCCAGGGCTGCGAGCCACCAGGAGTCGTCCCAGGTGGATGGGGATGGTCCGAGGATGAGGAACCTCTGTCTTGTCTGAGTTCAGTTTGAGACGGCTGAGTTTCATCCATTCTGCGACTTTTTTCATTCCTTCCTGGAGGTTGGATTTGGCGGTGGCTGGGTCTTTGGTGAGGGAGAGTATCAGCTGGGTGTCGTCTGCGTATGAGATGATGTTGAGGTTGTGATTGCGTGTGATGATGGCGAGGGGGCTCATGTACATGTTGAAGAGGGTTGGGCTGAGCGAAGAGCCCTGGGGTATACCGCAGATGATCTCGGTGGCTGCTGAGTGGAAGGGAGGAAGGTGGACTCTCTGGGTTCTGTCGGAGAGGAACAAGGTATTCCAATCTAGGGCATTACCTTGAATCCCAGTATTGTGGAGGCGAGTGATTTGGGTGCAATGGCAGAGTGTATCAAAGGTGGCTGAGAGGTTTAGGAGGATGAGAGCGATTGTTTCTCCGTTGTCTAGCAGGGTCCTGATGTCGTCGGTGGCTCGAAATCCGGACTGGAAGCCGTTTACCTAAAGGAATGCTGTCAGCTGTTTGTTGACGGTCTTCTCGATGACTTTTGCAGGGAAGGGAAGAAGGGAGATGGGGCTGAAGTTCTTGAGGTCTTTAGGGTCCGCCATGGGTTTCTTCAGTATGGCGTTCATCTCAGCGTGCTTTCAGCTCTCTGGGAAGGTGGCGGATGCAAGGGAGTTGTTTATGACATCCCGGAGGTGGGGTGCGATGATGGAGTCAGCTTTGTTGAAGATGTGGTGAGGGCAAGGGCCGGAGGTAGAGCCGGAGTGGATGGTGTTCATAACGTGGGTGGTGTCTTGTAATGTAATGTAATGTAATTTGACTTATATAGCGCACAAATCACCCGAAGGTCTCAGGGCGCTTGCTTAGGGAACCCGTCCTGGTATTCCCTTGTGAGATACCCCCGGCAGGGTATCCACAAGGTGAAAGCCAGGCATCCCGCCGCGAGGGGCCGTAGTGGAGATTAAGCAAGCTATTGCCCAGAGTCGCAGAGTGTGACCCCGTGAGTTGAGTAGGCACCGGCGCGAGAATTAACGAGTCTGTGGAATTTTGAGCCCGAGACCCTGCCGCGTCGGGAATCGAACCCTGGTCCGCGGCCGCTCTCAGCCTCCGGGTCTGCCGCCTCTAACCACTGAGCCACACTCCTCTTCAGTGCTGATGGGAGTCCAGGCGCTGAGGGTGGTTGTAGGGGGCTCGGTGGCTGGGGGTGGGGTCTGGGTGCCGAAGTTGTCGTGGATGTCGGAGATCTTGCGTTGAAAGAACATTGAGAAGGAGTTGCAGAGGTCTTGCAATGGTGTGATGTTGTTGGTGCTGGTGCTGGGGTTGAAGAGCACTTTTACGATGCTGAAGAGTTCCTTGCTGTTGTGAGTGTTGTTGTCCTGCCGTTCTTTGAACCATGTCTTTTTTGTGTTGCGGTTCAGTTGGTGGTGCTTGTGAGTGGCATTCTTGAGGGCTGTCATGTTTTCTGTCGTCTGTTCGTGGCGCCAGGCTTTCTCGATGGTTCAGCAGAATTTCTTTGATTCTTTGAGGTCGTCGGTGAACCATGTTGTCTTCCTGTTGCCGGGGTTGCCTGGGGGGTTTTTCAGTGGTACAAGGTCGTCTGCGCAGTTGATGATCCACCGTGTGAGGTTGCGGGCTGCGTCGTTGGTGTCGGTAGTGTTGATTGGAGGGTTCTGGCTCCGAGATGTGTTCAGCTGTTCTGCGATGACTTTGCTCCACCATCTACGGGGGATCTGTTGCCGGTGGTGGTGGGATGTGTTCTTCTTAAAGGTGAAGTGGATGCAGCTGTGGTCGGTCCAGTGTAGTCCGGTGGAGTGGCTGAAGGCAACGTGGCTGCTGGCGGAGAAGATGGGGTCGAGCAAGTGGCCGGCGTAGTGGGTGGGGGTGTTCACCAGTTGCTTGAGTACGAGTTTAGCGAGGTTGTCGAGCAGGGCGGTGGTGTTGTTGTCATTGTTGTTCTCCAGGTGGAATTTCAGGTCCCCTAGGAGGATGCAGTCTCATGAGGCGAGGGCATGTGGGCTGATAAAGTCGGTGATGGCTTCACTGAATTGTGTGTGTGTGCCCGGGGGTCTGTAGATGAGGGTTCCTCTGAGGGTGGTCTTGGGGCCGGTATGGATCTGGAAGTGTAGGCGTTCAACGGTGGTGAGGGCATCTTCGGAGTTGGTCGTGACGTTGATGGTGTTCCTGTAAATGATGGTGATTCCTCCTCCGGGTTTGTTGACGCAGTCCTTTCGGGTGATCTTTTAGCCGTCCGGGATGGCTATGGCGATGTCGGGGGCTGAGGAGTTGTTCATCCAGGTTTCTGTGAGGAAGGTGACGTCTGGTGCTGTTGTGTCGAGGAGATCCCAGAGTTCGACGGCATGCTTGTGGACGGAACGGGTGTTGAGCAGGATGCACTTGAGGTGGCTGTTGTTGTTGCCTGGTCCGGGTGGTGGGGTGCAGGTTCGGACGCAGGTGAATTTGCAGGTTTGGCAGGGGAAGGGTCCGTGGGTGTGCTTCGGAGTGGATTTGTAGCAGGCAGATGGTTGGCCGGTGTTGAGTGCGTGGAGGGTGGTGAGGTAGTACTTTCGTCGGGTTTCTTGGTATCGGCGGGGGCCAGGGGTTCTGGCCCTGGGCGCGGTCCAGGCGTGGACGGGCGCAGACGGGCTTGCCTTTGGCGCACCTTCGGCACGCCAGCGGCACGGCCGTTGTGCGGCTGCTGCGTGGCTGCTGCGTGGCCTCCATATGAGGGGCTGTGGGATGGAGGAACAGCTGGGAGGTGGGAGTGGGTGGCCAATGGGATGACAGGGGTGGGGCCACAGGGTACGCAGCGGCGGGAAGCGGGTTACACAGAAGGCAGAGGGGGCAGGGGGGAGGGCACAAAGGGCACAAGGGGAATCGAGAACAACAGTGAAAAAAGTAACAATGTGGCAACAGGAACGAGAAAGGTGGAGGGAGCACGGGAAAAAAAGAAAACAGTCACAGGCAATTCAAGGCCGACCTCAGTGGGGAGAGGCGGTCGGCTCACGGCAGGCAGCGGTGGGGTAGCGTCACAGGAGGACCGGGTGGCGGCTGGGGGGGTGACCTACCCGGAGACAGAGTCAATGGTCGCCTTGGGCAAAAGGAAAGCAATGGAGGGCGCGGGTTGCAGGAAATAAAAAGGACAAAAAGGTTAACAAATCTAGTCATGTGGCCAGTAATTGTGTTCTTGATAGAATAGAAAGTATTGTAAATGAGTGTGAAGAGATTTTATTAGGCAAAAATGTAGTAGCTGATATGGGCGGCGAGCACCAGGAGGTGGGGTTGGGTGTTAATCGCCAAAGGGTTATTTAATCTATGTTTGTTGAGCCCTCTCCATTTATTCCCTGTACCAATCGATTCACAGTAGTCGATGGTTTGGAGGAGGGAATAGTAATTCCAGCTGAGAGGTTCGCCAGTACCACCAGTGCAGTGGCCCCAGTGAGTCCATGCATTTGTAGAGACAACCATGAGGGGTTATTGCAAAAAGTGGAAACTCCGCAAAGAGAGGTAGACTCTATGAGGAAAATCGTAGAGGCCATAAATCTTATGGCGAATTGTCCACCTCCTCCTCCTCATGCTTTGTGGCTGAAATCTACCTCTATTCCATCTGCCCAACTTAGGACTAGGCCACTGATGGGCTCTCCTTCCAAGGGGGGTGAGCGGGGGTCCTCCTGTCTTATGTAATCAAGGAACTCCCACTCCCTCCTTGGCTCCTCCCCTCAGCTCCAAGAAGACTTATGTTGAGTCATTAAAAACCCCTGGGGTTCATGGGGTTGTTCATAACATCATGGGGCCACAGGTTCACCATCTGGGGCTGGTAATGATACACTCAATATCAGGGGATCACAGAGACAATTCCCGATAGGTAGGTTGACAAACACTAGGACTACAGTTTATATGGTGAAAGTCCCAAAATGTTCTTCCAGCCAGGGATATGAAGGAGGTGAATCTCTCCGTAATAAAGCCATACCCTGGCTGCGACATGTCAGGGGTTGCAGATCCATAATTAGGGAAGATATTCTTAGAGCAAGGAGGATTGCATTGAATAACTCTGAGCTAGACTGCATTGAGTTGCAGCTAGCTGATGCTGCCCTTGCAGAGAACTTATTGGCCCTGGAACTTTGTACTTCTTCCCCAGAGTCTTCTGCCATCCAGATTAGGGGCTCCCCCCTTTGGACACAAAGGGTGGTGAGTGGTCATGAAACGGCAGGGAGATTTGGAGGGGGTCAGGCCTGAATAGGGTAGATTGACCAGTACCAGGTCCAACTGAAAATTACAATATTGCTTTATTACCATCTAGCCGTAGTGAGATTAATGTCTCAGTCGCTCCTTGTTCTTTGGGACCTTCAAGTGCCCAGAGTCAGGTGGTTGCTGGAGGGGGGAAATCTAGTGATGGTCCAACTGACATCGTTGTAGCGGCTGAAACTAATATGAATACCCTTAGTCTCCTTTCTTGGAATGTAGCGGGCTAGAGAAGAAATTATTGCTCCCTGAATGGAATAAACTTATCAAACAGTTTGAGATTTGTTTATTCCAGGAAACGTGGAGTCTAGGCAGGGGCTGCCCCTCTGGGGGGCTTAAAATATGGGTCAGCATTAACTTGAACTGGAAAATTACTGTCAATAAGTCCATCTCACAGGACATTTTGCATATAACTGTTAGAGGTGGACCCAACAGCACAGCGTTAGAACTTTTTAACATCTATGCAAGGGGTTGCGTGGGTGCCCAGCTTTCGCTGACTGTAACATCTTTGGAAAGCATGCTGTCTTGCACCCTATCCCACTCTAATATCATTGTAGGTGGGGGCCTTAATTGTACGTTCGAACCGCTTAGTGCTGAGGATCTCTTGGGTATTGTTGAAGAGGATGCTAAATGGGACATTCCTGCTCCTAATTTAGACCCTATTAAGAAGTGGTCTCAGAGGGCGATCCAAATTAGTGCCCTCACTCTGGAATTCAACTTAAGAGCTGTAAATGGGAGAACAGGCTCAGATTTTTCATGGGGCAAATACCTTTAATAGGATAAGTTCCCCCTCCAGAATAGACTACATTCTTACGGATGTTCGACTATGGAGAGATTTGATAGATTTGGAACTCAAACCCTCCATAGATAGTGACCACAATCCCTTATGTCTAAAAATTATTAACATCTGGCGGTCTTTTGGTGCTGAGGCTCGTAGCCCCCCCCCCCCCGTTTTGTCCACCAGAGAGGTAACTTCTACTAACTGTAATAGACGCCTTAAATGGCTTAAAGTTTCCAAGCAGGAATATAAATTGGAAAGCATTAAGGAAGTTCTAGAGGTTAAGAACAAGGAACTTTCGGTGCTTTCTGGGGAAATGGGGGCCCAACCCAAACTTCATCTGATTTATCAAGATTCAATTGATAAATTGATCTCTTTTTATTGTTGAGGGGAAAGTGGGCTTAAGACGTGATCAGGTAAGGTCCTCAAACCCCTAGTATTCCCAGGGCTGTAGGGAAAAGAGGGTTGCCCTATCCCTTGCAGTTAGGAGAAAAGATTCCTTAGCGATCAGAATAGCAAGGAAGGAGTATTGCAGGGCTCAGGTGGAAGCTAAATGTAATTGGGAAGAAGATCATTGGCATGAATTTAAACAGGCCTCTAAGCAGAGGGACTCAAAATATTTTTGGAACTTAATTATCAGTAGAACTAGAAGAGCTAGTGTCCCAATCTCAAACCACATTACATCCCGACAATAGCAGGACTCGCTCTTGCATGACCACAAGCCTTGGGCCACCTTCATCCTTTTAATGATGAACTTAATAGCGAGTGGATCACCCGTTCCAGACTCCTGGAAAGGAGCTGAGGTTGTTCCAATCTTTTAAAAGGGGAACAGGGAGGACCCTGCCAGCTAGAGGTCGATTAGTCTAATTGACGTGATACAGAAGGTGGTTGGCAGGGTCCTCCTTGCTAGGATTGGAGCATGGATGGAGGATGGTAGCATCTTGTCCCATTATCAAGCGGGGTTTAGACAAAAGGTGGGAACAATGGACCAGGTCTTCATGTTCTTCATGGTCTATTGGAAAACAGTAATCCTAGAGAAAGGCAGTCTGTATTTGGCCTTCATAGATCTGAAGACCGCGTTCGACCTGGTGCCCTGGAAAAAACGTTGGTATGTCCTTCAACAACTTGGTATTTCCCCCGAGGTTCTCGATATTTTACAACGCTTGCACAATGACAACTATGCAAAAATCAGGTGGGGATCACAGGGGCAACTGACAGAAAGGATCATGGTGAACAGGGGGGTCCGCCAGGGATGCGTGCGGGCTCCCACCCTGTTTTCTTTATACATCAACAGGGTGGTTGATTTCTTAAGGCAAGAACCAGCAGACACTCCCATTTTAGCTGAGAAAAAGAAACCGACCCTCCTGTTAGCAGACGATACCCTTCTGATCCCTAAATCACCGGGGGGACTCCAGAAACTCCTGAATAGGTTTTGCGACTTCTGCAATTCTCGGGGGTTGATAATTAATACGACAAAAACAAAACTTATGACTATCAACCCATTGAAATGCTTTAGAAATGGCATTACCCTGAATGATTCCCCCTTGGACACTGTTGAGTCTTTTGACTACCTGGGAATCCGTGTCTCTAAGAATATGAGGTGGGGGTCCCATCTAGCCAAGATGCTCTTAAGCCATAAGCAGGTCTCAGGGGCTATCATTAGAGAGCAACATCTATCTAGGAGTAGGCCAGTAGCCCCCGCGCTTGCAGTCTACGAAGGCAAACACTTCCTTCGGCCCTATATGGGTCCGAAACTTTGGGGCTTAGAGAATGTCAGTGAGCTTGCCAAATCTGAAAACAAATTCATGAGAGATCTTATTTCCCTCCCTGTCTCGACACCCTTGAAACCTTTATTTTATGACATGGGAAGGCGTTCCATTGTGGATATTGTACGATTGTGTCCCCTCCTTTTTTGGGCCCGTATAAGAAGGACTGTTGAATTGTCCAACTATGCAGCAGATGAATTGATATTAGCTGATACGGGGAGCAGGATCAAATGGATAACTGACCTGCAACAGCTTTTAATATCCCTGTGCCCTGTCCAGGTTGCGATTACCACAATGAGTCAACTGCACACCTTTTATTCGCCTGCGCATGCCTACAGATCGGCCAGAGCCAAGTGGCTCAAACCGGTCTGCCAATTGATTCGCCCAATGAACAATCGTGCTGCACTCCGCATCTTATGTACAGATACATCTTCATTGACATTGATTTGTGGGGTGGCCATGTTTCTAGGCTGTGCATGGCTGATTAGAAATACGATCTTGGCAAAAAAGGCAGCATGCCCCACCAGTTCTGTCATGCTATGAGGATAGAGGTTGGGTTTAGAGTGCCACAGGCCCAACTCAATCGCTGCTATGTTTTGTTATAGTGCTCTAGCTTATGAAATGGTCTATGTTTTAATTGTTTGTACCTTTTTATGAATGGATTTTAATATGCAAATTTGAAGTGTAAAGTATAGTATGATGCATGTTGTATCTTAAGTTGTTGTACATTCCTTTTAACATCTTAACCTTTTTAACAATTGTATATGCTTTTATGATATTTCATGTATCGAATAAAGCTCATACTACTACTACATACAGGTACTGTAGTGACAAGCCAGAGACAGGTTTAAAATGCTACTTCAGTGGGTGACACATTCAGTGCTTCAGTCCACTGATAGCGGTTGAAGTACAGGCCCTGGGTATATAACATACAACTTTAAAATGGACTTATCCTACAGATATACACCAATGTCATCATGTTTATGGGAGCAGCACATGGACTTTAGAATTGGTTAGTAGTAGTACAGTGTTCAGAGTCCTAAGACCAACAAAACAAATCAGCAAAAAGAAGAGTCAAACTGCAAAAAGTCTGGGGAAAGACTATCCTAGGGATGACAGGTGTGACAAAACGGTGCACTGCATCAGATTTTCCCATAAGGATATTTGCATATTCAACATACACAAACTAGTCATTGGTGAAAGATTATCATTCCTTCTCAAAGGAAATTCAGGAGGATGGAACAGCAGGTCAGATAACTGCCTGATTTATCATATGACTGCAGGTTAGGACATTTCAGCCAGGCACAATTTATGAGTGTTCATGAGTGCTTATGAATTCCATACAATCTTAGCTTAGCCATCCTTTTTTCACAGGTGCAAAACTGTTTGGAACACAGTTGGAAGATTTTAATAAAAAATCAGCCAAACACAGGAAGCTCATGAAAACTGTTGGGGGGAACAGGCAGAAGAAGAAATTGCTGGTTTGGGCGAAAATGTTTTGGATTCACAGAGTCAGGCAATGAAGGACTTTCTCTGTCCTCTCAAGGAAGGGGGAGTGGCCAGGATGTGCCTTTCACAGAAAGATCCTAGTCCCAGTCAGCAATCAATGAGCCTCCCTCGACCCCACAAAATGCCCGGCTAAGTGGAACCAGTGGGTTGTTGGTTAAGATTTTTTATTCATGTGTGGAAAAAGTCAAAGTTAGATTCTTGGGCACTCAGCATTTTGGAACATGGTTACAAAGTAGAATTCTGCACACACCCAGAAGAATGTTCTTCTTGACTCCTCTACAGATATTTCTGCAAAAGAAGTGGGCAATTCTAAACATAGTTCAAGAACTTATAGACAAAGTAGCATTTAGTCTAGTTTTAACTAAAGTCACAGGAATGGGCTGCTTCTCTCTGTTGTTTCTTGTCAGAAAACCTTCCAGACAGTTTTTCCAAGTTTTGGATTTTAAGAACTACTTCAACTGTTTCCTGTCCTAGCATCCTTTCAGAGTGATCACTCTACAATTGATCCTGCCCTTGATAGTCCTAGGAGATGCGTTGACATCACTGGCCTGCTTGATGCCATATTCCCATACTTCAGGAATCATAGAATTTGCTTCATTTTTGTGTAGGTGACTTTCAGTATGAATTCAAACTTCTTGCTTTTGAGCTAACCCTAGTTTGGTGGGTGTTTACTAAGGTGTTGTTCCCTCTTACAGTTGTGGTACATAGACAGAAAATTAAGATGTTTCCCTTTCTTAATCATTTACTAATCATGTCGTCTTCCTTTTCTAAGGCCCTTGGTTGTGCCAAGTAGGTGTGCATATTTCTCAATGAGTTTGTATTTCTGATCAATCTGAAAAGTAACATCTGGAACCAAATCACAATTGACAATATTTTACTTGGGGTGGATATACCAACCAAAGGCAAGGAAAGAGATGCTGATCTTTAGACTCTTCTACCTTTGGAAGAAGCAACAGTCAGAGGATGGTTACAAGTCCAGAAATAGATTGGCGCTTGCCTGACGGTATTTGTATGGGCTTGGCTTCACTTTCAACCAGTAAAACAAATCTTATTGACTTTCGGGATGCCAAGCTCACAGGACTGTGAGAGATGGATTCCTGTTTACAACAATATAAAGAGAGACTTTATTTGGTGATGACACTGAGAGAATCTAGATCAAGGAGTGTCTCTTTCAAATGCAAAATCTGTTGTAATAGCAAACAGTGAGAATCCTGGAGCGAAAGGAATGTGCATGGAGGGTTGGCTCCAAAGGAAGGCCAAAATATGTTTCATTGGAGAGAGCTATAAGCAGTTTTTGGTAATATCTTAAAGTTTGATTCATCATCATAAAATCTTTATTTCGGCAATTTTAGCCATAAAAGAATCGAAACAAGTTTTAAATACAGTATACATGGATGACAGATCAATTCATTTTGCATACATAATAAGTTAATGACATTGCTGGGACAGATAAGTATATAAAATAGGCAATAAATACTGTAGATAAAAACATAAAACTTGTGATATGTCCCTTAGTTCATTTGGAGCTGTTTCTTGCAGTTAGCTACTAGACATAATTTGTGCAGTGGTGATTAAGTGCCTACGCTTATGCCACATAGCTGCCAAAAATGTTGATACGGTAAATACAATGGGTCTCGTTATCTCTGTTTTAAGTACTCTATAACCTTGCGTACAACGTACAAAAGCCAAGTTTTTGCACAGAGGTACGAGCCAATACCTCCTGGACTTACAGTATGCAGGACAGAAGAAGGTCATTTTCTAAGTCACAGTTACAACCAGGGCAGTTTTTTAGAGAGATGGAAGACCATCTACTAGTAAAGGCTCTTATCGGTAGAGTACCATATCTCCATTGTAAATACAGTTTCCTAGCTAAAATAGGGTACATTTCATCCATGAAACACTCAAAATGATACGAATCTTTAACACTTAAAAAGAGTCAGTTAAGATGCCAACTGGAAAATTATAAAAAGCAGCAGTAAGTTTGCTATCATAATACAGTCTCGATAAGTGTTTGTGTTAGACCGCGTTACAGCCAGACTCAGGATCAGACCACATCGCAGGTACTCCCAACCTCCCAAGTTCATTCTTGATGTACTTAAGCCAGGGAATTTTCCCTACATTGGGTAAGCTTAGTAGTTCTTTAAGTTCCAGCCTATAATTTAGCAGCTCGGGTGTAGTCCAGAGCCTGCGCCAGAACCTTAAGGGTTTGAGACCTTATTCCTCATCTATTGGTCTCCGACCCAAGTCAAACCTCAGGGGTAAAAGTGGAGTACTAAGTGGTAAGGCCAGCAATTGTCTTAGGAATTTATTTTCTGTCTTGCTGATGTCAGTCCTACATGAATGGCCCCATAGTTCACCACCATACAAGACCACCCCCCTTGCTTGCATTTTGTAGATCTCCAGGGGTGGGTCAATAGGTTTAATAGTCTATGCATTGGAGAGCTTGAGGATACCCCCTGCAATTTGGGCCAGTTTCAGTTGAGACTTAATTTGCTGGGGGCCCCACATCATGCTCTCATTTATAGTTACCCCCAGATAATCGAAAATCTGAACCCTTTCCAATCTAGTTGTACCTATGCTGGGGTTTGGACGAGTGGGGGCTGGGGGATTGAACTTCATGAATTTGGTTTTGAGAACGTTTATCTCCAATCCCCGTCCATCACAGAATGCCTCAAATCCATCCAATACACCCTGTATCCCCATTGGGGATTTAGACAGCAAGAGGGTGTCATCTGCGAACATAATTGCAGAAACCCTGCTACCTGCCAGCTTTGGGGCATTGGTGTTCAACACACCATCCAAATGGGCAATTACCCCATTGACATAGAGGCAGAACAGGGTGGGTGCCAAAACGCACCCCTGCCTTACCCTCCTGTCAACGGGGAAACTAGATGACAAAGCTCTATTCTTTCCACACCAGACCCGAGCGAAGTTTGCCTCATGAAACCTCATCAGCATATTGAGAAGTTGAGGCGGTATGCCTAGCTCAAGAAGCACAGACCAAAGTTTCCCCCGTGGGACCAAATCAAAGGCAGCGCGTAGGTCCACGAACACCATATAGAGGCTGCCACCCTCTATCCTGACCGTTTTCCAAAATAATAGGGTCAGTCGAAAAATTTGGTCCATGGTAGATGTATTTTTCCTAAACCCTGCCTGATATGGGCTGAGAATGGAATGGTCCTCTATCCAGTCCTGTAGGCGATCAAGAATTAGCTTCGCAAAGATCTTCTGCGGTACATCAATGAGGCTGATGGGCCTGTAGTTGGCTGGGAGCAGAGGCGAACCCTTCCTAAATATAGGGACTATCTCTGTGCCCAGCCAAGTACAGGGTACAGCCATTCCTCTCAGGACTGCATTAAACAGGGTCTGTAGATATGGGGCCCATATCTTTAGTTCATGTTTGAAGAGGTCTCCCGGGAGTTTGTCCAAACCCGAGCCTTTTCCAGCCGCAAGTTTAGCAATTGCATTGCAGACCTCCTCAATCGTAAAGTCAACCACCCCAAACTGCTGGTAACAAGTCAACAGCGTCAATTCTATTCCCCCGGCTGCTATGCCGTCCTTCGCTGAGTACAACGCAGCAGAAGTGGTCTTCTGAAACTTCGGCCGCTATGTTAGGTTGGATAGTCAATACTGGCTCTCCAGAACCTGTATTAACTATAGACCAAAACTTCCGGAGTCTCTAGCTGCGAGGGCAACAGTTAGGTTTGTCAACTTATCATGGTCCGACTCTGCCTTTGCACACTTGATCAGCTGTTTATAGTCAGCTCTCCTGGCTTGAATTTGAACTTTATCGTTGTTGTGCTTCAAGGCCTGTACTAGGTCTGCCTTATCCTTTCTACAGGCTGCATTATACCAGGAACTTGTGTTGGCCCTTTTGTTCTGTTTAATCACCCGGGGGTTAAATACCTCAGCTAAAGTGCTTACTAGATCATTATGGAGTACCTGCAACTTAGTGTGAAAGTCTGGGGGGGAAGAGGTTGTGTGATTAAAGCACAAACCACTTCAAGTAAGGGCACTATCCGAGAGTATAAATTGCAAACTTCTTCTGGGTGTGCTACCAATTTATCCCACCAGACTCTACGTCTATCGTTAGATAGAATGATCCTAGTATCAGGGTCCTCCGATCCCATCGTGTTGACTTTGGTGACTCTGGCTGGGGGGTGAGTTCCAGGATTAGAGCGTTGTGGTCGCTATCGGCTCTAAGAGCAACCCTTAAATCAATGACTCTGGGCCATAACCTTGTTTCCACTAATATGTAATCCAGCCTTTGCTCTTGACCAGGCTTATTGAACGTACACTTCGGTGGCATGTCCGATGGCATGCGACCGTTGCAGGCCCTTATTGAATGGTTGAGAGTTAGTGCTGTGATCTGAATAGCTAGGGGAGACCGTGACCTTGGCGAAGGCGCCTGAGTCGGTGGTATAGACCAGTAATCATCCTCTTCCAAGGATGCCCCATCCCTTATGCCTGCTAGAGGCTCAAAATGGCAATTCAGATCACCCCCTACCAAAAGGTGGATGTCACTGGTGATGGTATTTAGAAAAAGGGACAACTCCTCAATAGTTCTCGATTCACTAGTTATGCTATCTGGTCGAGAATATACATTGACCAGAGCAAGCTTGAAAGTGTTAGGCCATTCTAGAACTACGCATTGAACATCGTCAGAGTGAGTGTTCAATATTTTAGCCCTACAACCCAGGTGAGAGCCCACCCAGATAGTAGGACCCCCGGACGGACGTCCCTTCCCTCCCCAGCGTGCCGGCACATTAAATGATGCAAAACCCCGCATAGTTTTTCCTCTCTGGCCCAAGTCTCTTGGAAGAGGCATACATCATTTTTATCTATAAAGGATACCCACTCCGTGCAAGCCATTTTATTGGGCAGACCTGCTACATTCCAAGACAATATCGTTAGTATGCCTGGATTACCACTTCTATGGGAACTGCCCTCCACACCCCTAAGGCCTCTTTCATTCAATCTTACACCAGTTGGAGGACCTAGTGGATTGACTGACATATTTGTGCCTATATCTGGATTGGTCAAGCCTGTTGTGGGAGAAGGTAGACAGACTGACTTGCGGGACTGGTGACTTTGCAATTTCCAAGTTACTACCCTCCGTCCTATCTCCTTGATTATTTATGGCGCTCCCTCTAGATACAGTCACTAAGTTGCTGGCTCCAGCTACTTGCAAGGGTCCCAGAGAGTCCCCTTGCTTTTGCTGCAGTCAATCGACCATATCCAAGCAGCTATACCGATTGTAAGTCGCAAAATGGGTACCTGTCTGGGGTTGTCCTAGCCTGTCCCTATTTGTCCTACCCGCCCCTCTAGCTTCCACTCTCACCCAATCTGCTTCTGTCCCCAGGGTATAGCACAGGGGTCCAGGTGGATAAAAGTAAGATAGTGGAAGAGACTGTATAGCTGTCCCGGAATCGCAATACAGCCAGTTGCATATGTGAGCTACAGTCTTTGTATCCCTAAAATTAACCAAGATACAGTCGCCGTTGATATTTTTTGGCCTATGACCCACCCAGGACACCCTGCATACCATCATAATCTCACCACTGGTGTAACCTGGGAGCGGTCTGGTTTTGTTCAGCCAATCAGCAACTTTATTTTTAAGAGACATAAAGGATTCCCTAGCCGGATCATTTAACTCAGGAACCCCAGCTAGGACCACTACGTAGGGACTTGAGTCTGGAGGAAGATCGATTCTAATTTTCTTAGTTGGGGTACTACCCAGTTGGGATTCGTGTGGGTCTTGGGCTTAACCTTTTTAGCCATTATTGGTGCATTATCTGTAAGAGCGGTAGGTAGGTCCCGTTTAGGGGTCATCGCCAAAGGAGAGGCCAAGAATGGTGATAGAGTAGGCTTTTGTGGCAATACCCCCCTGAACCTTTTTAGTCTGCCCGCTACCCCGCATAGCTTTGTTAGTTTTTAGACAATCAACAGTAGCTATGGATGCTTTTTCAATTTCTGTTAGCCTTAGCTCTATCTGGGAGAGTCGAGTTTCCAGTGGGTGAAGCAAAGACCTAAGGAGAGCGACCATTTTTTGAGTGGATAATTCCTCCCTTTTAGGTGTTGTGATACTAGTGTTCACCTCTCATGGGATTGGTCTGTGTGAGGTTAATGATGGAGTATTATCTGATGCTTTGGGTGCTGTAGGAGCCCTCATGGCTTTACCCACACCCACGGGATCTGGGTTCGGTTTTGAATTGTGAGAGTGTTTAGCAGGCTTTGACTTCCTCCCACCAAATGTTTGAGGGCCACGCTTCCTCTTGGGTACCGCCCCTTTGCGGTTCCCCCGTAACTGCCGGGTATTAGGCCTTTCTGGACTATCATCTACCAAAACATTAGCCGGAGTTGGTGCTATGTTGGTCTCTGCTATAGGTGATAGCGATGTTTCGCCTAATGGAACTAGAGTACCCAAAACCTGTGTAGTCTCAGTGTTTTACACCACGGCTTCAGGGGCTCCAGTGGCCAGCAATTTCGATCTTTGCTCCGGCGTGCGTGCATTCGCAATGTGACCCAGCTAGGATCTCTTTACAGTAGCAATGTCTTGAGAGAGCCAACGCTCCATCAAAATTATTTCATGTTCCAGCAGTGAGTTAGCTCTGATGATGAAATTGTCCAGGGTCCCCGCTACATAGCCACCAGAAGTCAATGCCTTGCTCCTACTTTCCCGCCCAGACATTTCCCCTACAACTAATACAATAACAAGTGAGGACTTACAAAGACCCTACTCCACCTCGAAGAAGAAAAAGCGAGATGAAAGAGGGGGGACCCGGTCCAGTCTCCTCCGGGCTACAACGGGCTTAAACGGGCCCGCCCTTGGCCCAGTGCGCGTCCAGCGCAGCGGTGGGCGTAGATGGTTAAGTACACGCAGAAGGAGGGGCGGGAAGAGGCACACAGCTGAGGGTTGTGGAGGGCTGCTGGTCCTCGCAGTCCTGTTCCACACGAATTGCCCCCAAACGCCAAAATCCACTGTCCAGTGCTGCGAGCGGCTCCCGCTGAGCGGGGGCGCGAGCAGTATTTCAGCACGCAGGAGGAGGGGCGGGAAGAGGCACACAGCTGAGGGTTGTGGAGGGTTGCTGGTCCTCGCAGTCCCGTCCCAAAGGAATCGCCCTCAAACGCCAAAGTCCACTGTCCACTGCTGCGAGCCGCACCCCTTAAAGTTTGATTCACAAAGGTAAACTTACCTGTTTCTGTAAGTTCATATTTGCTGTAGTAACTTTACTACTTTTAGGTATTCACAAACAACAAGTGCAATTTTACTATTTGTAAAATTACTAGCACTAAAAGTACACTTAACGTTTGTGATTACTAAAACATTAATACACTCACTAAAAAGTGTAAGTTTACAATAGCTGTATTATCTTTATTGCTGCTTTGGTATTCACAAACTACAAGTGTAATTTTACTACTAGTAATTTTGCTAATAGTTTAATTATACTTGTTGTTTGTGAATACCAAAAATAAGTAAAGTAATATCAGACAAGTGTAAACTTACAGAAAACGGTATATTTAATTTTGTGCATCAGGTCCTTAGAGTTAGCAGTTTTTATTCAGAATTAGGCAGTGAGGATTCGAATGGACAACCAAGTTGCTCAAGCTTATGGTAAGTGCTGGGAGGCGGGGTGTTTCTATGTTCTGTTTCTGGAGAGAAAAGGCACTACAAAGTCTAGGTGTTAGGGCAGAATCAGATATCCTGCCCCTAGATGCAGCTCATCTCCTGGGGAATGGGGATGGAGAATGGATGTGTGGATCGTCTGAGCAGGATCGTCCTAGCTTTGATGATACCATGCCTTTGCCCAAATCTCTATAGGGAGATAGTTGAGAGGTATGTTATCCATGGCTCAGTCTTTTTACAATGAAGACGAAAGAGTTACTTCCTTAATTTTGCCTCACAAAGCTTGAGCTCAGTAAAGTGTTGGTTGTAAAATGACCCACACACCTACTTTATGCATTCTCTCCAATTCCTCTCATCTCCAGAGACTTTTGAGAGTCCAGGAAGGAGACACTGATAACATAACTAATTGCTACTTGTTGCCCCAGGAGACCATGGTGTCTTTTTTTCCTGAATTCTCTGTGTCCAGGTCATGGATTGTCCCATTTTAACCCTCTACCCTGAGGTAGTCTCCTTTCAAAGAAGAAGCTCAGCGGAGAGTTAGATTGGGGTTTGGAGCTTAGAAGGGTGACATTAGAAGAGCAAGGATTATCTTCTAAGGTAGCAATAGCCACCAACAATTTAGAAGATCAACTACATTCAGGTCCTCATCTACAAGAAAATGATGCATCGCGGCACACACACCATTTAGCTGCGCTGTGTGACGTCATTTTCAAAGCACAAGGAAGCGTTGTATTAACAACAATCTAACGCATCCCTGTGCTTCCCCCTGTTCTGGCACACAATTGGCGCCATGCACCAGAGCAGGCACCCTTGCATCATTTTGCAAGGGTGCTACTCTGCGGTGATTATTGTTTTTGTGCAGGAAGGGACACCTTCCTGCATAAAAACAATTATTAATGGCATTCTGCAGCACGCATAGAAAGAGGAAAAAATTAGGAGAAATAAAAGTATTTCTCCTCATCACGCAATTCCTTTGACTCCCCTGGGAATGCATATGATTCTGATGCATTCCCAGTTGAAAAATGTTTTGTAAATCTGGGAATGCGTCACGTTTCATGGATGTTGGATGAGAACATCCACAGCAACACAGGAACACCCCTTTCATGCAGAGTAATGCGTGAAAGAGGCCCATATTTAGAAGGCCATGAAAAGTTACGCTGGGTGACTTTACGTTGCCTTGTAAATATGGACAAGCCCATTGTACTGCTGTCACGTCAAAAAAAGTAATGTACAGGCGGCGCAATAGGCTTGTAAATATAGCAATCAAAGTTTATGGCAGGCACTGTAAAAATTAGCGTAAAAAGGATGAGAACCTATTTCTTGTCATTTAGCCATGTCTCTAAACTTAATTAAAGATGATTTTGAATTAGGGCATACATTATTAGCCCTTTGCAGTCAGTGGAAAATTAATATGAAATTTAGAGGTCAAGCTATGCTATCTTCAGAGGTTCTAGCTTCCAGGTTATTGAAGAGTTTTGCAAATTGCTGTCAAGTAATGCAGTTCTCTGGTCCATTTTGGGCTTATTCATTGTTGTTAAAGGATTACAATGATTTCCCTTTGAGACCGTGTACAACGTCATCTTAAAGTGTTTGTCCAAAAAGTTTTTTTTTCTTGTTTTAGTAGCCATAGTGTCAGAGCACAGGCTAGGAAGGGTAGGTGCTCTGTACTCTGTACTCTTTTCATGTATAAGGTTATTCCCAGATAAGTTCTCTGAGACTGGAAGCCACTTTTCTTTACCAGAAATAGCATTTTCTTTTCATATAGAACAAGAAATTGACCTGTCAGTTTTCTTGCCGAATCCCACTTTCCCAGAAGAGAAGTACCATTGTTTAAACTTTCACAGTGCCTTGTTGATGTTTTTGTTTACAATGTACATTTCACGATTGGTGGTTCCCTACCCTTTTATGATTTTGTTTAATGAAATCAAATAAAAGTATTTATTCATTGTTTACAATGTCAAGTTTCACGAACGTCGAATCTCTTTTTGTAACTTCAGCTGCTTCTTGGAAGGGTATAAAAACTTCCACCACATTTAGTAGATTTAAATAAAACACCGGGGGGCATATTACCAAGCAATAGCAATAATTATCTCTATTGCTTGGTTAGCGTGAAAAAATTATCACCGAGATGCGGCGATTTTTATCGCAGATAAACCTTGGTATTACCAAGGTTTATTGCAAATGCGATAAAAATCGGCCGCATTGCATGAATATCGCTGAAAAGTCAGCGATATTCATGCATTAGCAAGCTAATGCTCTTAGCCATGTTATCCACCTCCCATTGGATAACATGGCTAAGAACTGCTCAGGGCAGGTGTTAGCTTTTGGTAAGTTGGTAATAGGAGATAGCAATGTTAGCGACTGTTTCCAGTCCCTAACATCTTGGCACGCCCACTTTGCATGTCATTAGTGATAAATATCACTGACATGCAAAGTGGGGCCCAAGATGGTCGCTAGCTCCTACTAACTGTCGCTAACTGGTGTTAGCGACAGATAGGTAATAGGGAGATAATTTTATCTCCGCTTTCTTGGCTTTTAAAGCCAAAAAAGCGGAGATAAACCCCCTTGATAATATGCCCCCTGTTTCCTTGAAATGTGAGTTGACAGTCACCCTCCTGTGCGATTTGATTTAGGTAAGATAAGCAAGGGGGCTGGCAGCCTCATAGGCACATTTAAAGGGTGTCTCCTTGAGAAACATATCTAATGCAGCTACTTGGATTACTTCCAATTTCTTCTGTAATCATACTAAACTGCAATTGGTTGGAGGGTCTAATTGATGTTTGGATGCAGGTGTGTTTTCGCTCATTGCTAATAAAATAGAGTATGGGTATGACATGAATTGTACACAAAATGACCCTGTTCCTTTCATGCCTTTTGGCAAAGTAATGGAGAGCTGACATTTAAGAATCTATTCCACTCCCATCACATGACTTTTTGCAAGTATGCATATACTTGGAAAACTGGCGGTGACCAACATAGGATCCTCCATTTTATATTGTTTCCTGCTGCAATGAATCATAATAACACCGTAGAGCTGGTCCCTTCTGTGATCGCAGACTGGAAAGTGTACTTCCTGCTACTTAGAAAAGTTCCCTTTACCTCTTGGCAATCACACATGGAAATAATACGGCTGGTATGGAAAACAGATGTATTACTGATTTGCACTTCTAGGGTCACTCAAAAAATTTACATCTGAGAGGGTAAATATTTAAGTGAAAACAAAGAATGAGGTAATTAAAGGAATGTAATGAAATAGCACAAATGCAAGGGATTCAATGTTGCAGAACGCATGAAAACCAGATGCCATCCCTTAATCGTCAGAGGAATATTTTTGGGAGAAAGTAATGTTAGTTCGCCAGATGTTAAAAGTTGAAGCCCAGCATATTGATCAAGCAAAAACACTACTTTACAGCTATTTTGAAAAACAACTACGGTTATTTGAGGCATTTACTTCACATACATTTTACAAAGTTTTCTCTTTTATTTGCTTTGCTGGCAGGACATTCCAAATGCAGAAAAGTGTGTTTTCTCGAGGCACTTGACTGCTAGGGTTTAAAGAGCAAAACATGTCAGCACAATCAACTTTTACATATCATATTTTGGGGCCTAAAGTTGACTCAAACAGTGTGCCAAAATATCTTTATGCTGCAACATTTGCCTGTAGTTTATGAAAAGGGCGTGTAATATGAAAGGGACCAGCGCAAGCACCAAGTGTTTTTTTTTATGTAAAGCTGAATTAAAAATTTGCAAATATTCGTGACAAGAATTTTCAATTCTATTAAGGACAAGGAGGCGAGGATTATGCTTATTCTCATTTCTTTAATGAAATGCCCAGCAGCCATAGAAACAAATAAAAAAAACACAATACCCATAAACACTTGGGTAACAACCATAGAGTCTGCAGTATATAAGGCCTTATAGAGAGTCACAATTCCTCTTTCTTTTGTGAAAACAGATCCAGTAAACCAGAAAATCCAACATGGAAAGTCAATTAAGGCAAACACCATCACCAATCCAGGAAGTCCAAGGAATATCCAAAACGCAAACAACTGAATAATACTGAAGCCACAATCCCCGAAGGAGCAGGCAGGAAAATCCAGGCATCCTTGAAAATTCTTCATTTGGGATCACATCCTGAAAAGAGACACAAAGCCGTAATACACAAGCTATGCAAAAATTGAGCATAGAAAGCAAGGGGGGGTAGAAAAACAAGGTAGATGCAAATAGACCACATTAAGCATAAGCATATATGCAACATGTGTGTAGTAGTAAAAATGCATACAACAATGGATGGGATAATCCTCGCCTCCTTGTCCTTAATAGAATTGAAAATTCTTGTCACAAATGTTTGCAAATTTTGAATTCTATTGCACGACAGGAGGCTCCGATTATGCTTGTTTAAAGCTGATCCACCACCACAGAAGCACCATTAGCAATAGGCTTATAATAAAATGTCTTAAAAACAGAATCAGAAGACCAATCAGCGGCCTTCATAATGTCAAACAAAGTGACCCCCATCGAGAAAGCTTTAGAGGCCATCGCCCCTCGAGCGGAATGAGCCCCAAACACAGCAACATCAATACCTGCTTCCGCCATGAGCCAACGTACCCATCGGGCCAAAGTAGCCGGGGTAACGGGGCGAAAAGGCTTCTGCAAAGCAATCAACAACTGACCCTGCATATCGGAACGTAAAGAAGCAGTACTTACTTCATAATCCTTGAGACACTGAACAACACAAAGGTTGGGATGGGCGGGAAAAGAAGGGTAAGTAATGAATGCAGTATTCGTTTTGGTTCGGCGAGAGAGCCGAAATGTGACGCCCTCAGGCGTAAAACTGCGACCGGCCAAATCCAAAGCACGGACATCAGATTCCCGCTTGCAGGAGACCAGATACAGTAACATAGTGAGCTTGGCCGACAGTTGTTTATGGGGCAATAAAGAATTGGCAGGCCAAGCCTCCAGAAAACGCAATACAACTGACACGTCCCATAAAGAGACGTATTTAGGACGTGGAGGATTAGCCAGACGGATACCCTTGAGCAGCTTAGTAATTAAAGGGTGTTCACCCCCTGGCTTACCATCCACGTGGAGATGGCCAGCGGAAACGGCAGAATGGAAATTGTTCACTGTGCGATAGGCCAAACCAGAAGAAGCAAGGGTGGCCAAAAAATTAACCATCACAGAGACATCTGCTGAAGTGGGATCAACCTTCTGTTGAACACACCAGTCACACCAACATTTCCAAGATCCCCTGTAGCGTTTGTGGGACTGGGAGACCAGGCATCATTAATGTTCTTGGAAGCCTCTGCAGAAAGGACCGGGACCGACCAACGTTCCCCGAAATCTCCCGCGCAAGGAGCAGGAGAGAGCCTGCCAGAATCAGGGGATGCGGATTGTGAAGAGGATCTAACAGGAGATTCCACTTCTGGGGAAGAAGGAGCGGCACTGCACAAGACATCTCCAGGAGAACCGGGAACCACGCTTGAGCCCGCCACAGAGGGGCAATCAGGATCAGCTCCGATTGATAACGCTTTGTGCAAGCCAGTACCCTGGGAATCATCATGAATGGGGGAAAGGCATAACACAGAGTTGACGGCCATAGTTGCAGAAAGGCATCCGTGGTGAGGGCTTCCGGATCCGGTCTCCAACTGATGAACAGCGGTAGTTGGGTGTTGAGGCGAGAGGCAAATAGATCTATCTGGCACTGGCCCCAAGTCCGGAGAATGCGGCGGAACACGCGGGGATGGAGTCTCCAGTCGCTGAAATCCCTCAGATGTCTCGAATTCTAATCCGCAATCTGATTGTTGCGGCCAGGGAGATACTCTGCATTAACTGTGATCCTCTGTTACAGACAAAAGTGCCAAAAATCTTTGGCAATATCCGCCAGTTACCTCGACCGTGTGCCGCCCAGTTTGTTGATATAGCGGACTGCCGATACGTTGTCCATGCAGAGAAGTATACAGCAGTTGGACTGAAGGGGAGAGAGGCAACGGACCGCAAAGGAGCCCGCCAGGAGTTCCAAACAGTTGATGTGGAGAGTGAGTTCTCGAGGAGACCATTGACCCCCTGTCGAGACTGGACCGCACCGAGCTCCCCAACCCCATTGACTGGCATCTGACTCGATCACTATCTCTGGCGGTGAGCCGAACATGGCTTACCCATTCCAGGCATCCATGTGATCCAGCTACCATTGCATCTCCCACCTCGCCTCCTCTGAAGTAGTGTGGCTCACTGGTTAGAGGCGGCAGACCCGAGAGCAGAGGACGGCCCGGGACCAGGGTTCGATTCCCGGCGCGGCAGGTTTCTGGACCAGGGTCAGCGGACTCTATAATTCTCTCGCCTCAGTGCCCACTCTGATCAGCGTTCACACTCGGCAACTCTGGGCATTAGCTTGCCTCATCTTCACTAACGGCCCCACCAGACCGCCGGGGATGCCTGGTCTCACCCTGGAGATACCCATTAAGGGACCATCTCTCAGGGAAGCCAGGAAGGGTTTCGCAGTGGTCGAAGCGCCTTGGGACCCTCCGGGTAAGTAGTGCGCTATATAAATGCCTATACATACATACATATACATACATACATACATCTGAGAGAGGAATCTGGTCCAAATAGCAGAGGCCTTTTTCGGAGATTACGTATCTTCAGCTGTTGCAAAGCTCTGTAATGCAGAGGGGGCGGGAAGATCGCTTGAATGGAGGAAGCCAACAGACCGACAACGCGTGCTAATGACCTCAATGACACAGTCGGTTTGGAAATAACCGAAGTCAATTCCCTCTTGATGTATCGAATTTTTTGATTGAGTAACAGAAGTTGACATATAAGAGAATTGACCTGGAAGCCCAAGAAGTCTTTTGCCTTCGTCGGGCTCAGGACCGACTTCTGAACATTCACCAGAAACCCCAGGGATTGCAAAAGGTCGAATGACCATTCCAGGTGAGTCAATAATTGGAACGGAGACTCCGCCAAGATGAGGATGTCGTCCAGATAAATGATCAGACGAACACCCCGAGAGCGCAACGACTCTAATACTGGCCTCAGCAGTTTCGTGAAGCACCAAGGTGCCGACGAAAGGCCGAACAGGAGTACTTTGTATTCGTACCACGTCCCCAGCCAGTGGAACTGAAGGAAACGCTGATGAGGAGGGAAGACAGGGACGGACAGGTAAGCGTCCTTGAGATCGAGGCGAACCATCCAGTCCTTCTCTCTCAAAGGTCTCGTAATAGATGGATGCCCTCCATCTTGAAATGCCTGTAAACCACCCCTCCATTGAACTCCTTTAGATTGAGGACCAAGCAGGACCCTCCCCCTTTCTTTTCCACCAGGAAAACTGTGCTGATGAACCCCTGAGGATGGCGCACGATCGAAACAATCGCCTCCTTCAAAAGAAGGGAGTCCAGTTCCATGGAAATGAACTCTTGATCCTGAATGGAAAAGCAAAGAGGAGCAGGAGGGTGGGACTGATTTGGGGGTTGATAAAACTCTATCTTGTAACCCTGGACCGTCTCCAGCACCCAAGCATCGCTGGAGATCAAGCGCCAATTGTCTAGGAAAAACCGAATCCTGCCCCCCAGTACCACACTGCATGCAGGAATGAGGCTCACCTGAAGTCCTGGTATCCACCATAGCCTCCACCGGAGCGTCCTTTTTAGTACTGTCCTCGTCCTTTTTTAGAAGGATAGAATTTGGATTTCTGCGAATATCCTGAATCCTGGTGACCTCCTCTGGGGGACTGAGATCCCCTTTGGGTTGATTGACCAGGGCTGAACGAGCATCCCTTTGCCGCCCGGCTCTGGTAAAAACCGGACAAAACGCCCGTTTTAGAGAGGCTTGAGCCTTGTCCAGGCCACTGAAAGTGTTGACAAATTTGGTGAACGTTTGTCGTTCGCTTGAAAGGGCACAATTAGCGTTGCCAAGCTGGCAAATGGCCCTTTGAGCCCATTCTATGAGCTCATCAGGGTCTACCAACGCTGATGACTCCTTGGCCAAGAAACCAAGGTCTAGTATCTTAGTTAGAGGACACATCAAGTCCAGAACCTTGTCCTGGCATGACCGCCAAGATCGATCCAGACCCTTCTTAGGATCCTTAGCATGTTTGCGAAGATAAGTGAGCATCGTGGGATCCACCTCAGGAGTGTCTGCTAGATGATCAGCCAGATCTGGTCTAGGGCATTCAGACTGAAGCCGAGCCCGAACATCCTTGTCGAAGGGCTGGCGTATGTGAGCTTGTACATACTCCGCGACCGCTGGGGACGGGAGCCACAACATTGAGTTAGGGTGAAGAATGTCTGAGGGATCAAAAGTAAGGACAGGGGGATGAGTAGGAGCATCCACGAAATGCTCCTTACATTGCTTCTTTTTAGGAGGGGGATCCGTATGATCAGAAGAGAAGGAGGAATTTTGGTCGTCCGTATCAGCCGGGGAAACAGCAGAGGACGCACCCACAGATGTCGTGGACGCGGCAGAGGACAATGTTTAGCCAACCTTTGAAAATCGGAAGAATGAGGGTTCTTAGGAGAGGTAGAGGACTTGCGCGAAGCAGGCACCCATCCCTGCTGCTGCGCATACTTAGTTAAATGGCGTTTCAGAGGCGTAATGGCCCTCACTAGTGCCTTATTAACGGAGTGCTGCACTCCCTTATCAAGAGCCTCCACCAAGTCCTGCTCTAGAGATTCAGAGGCGTCCTCCTCATCATAATAGTCATCTTCACAATACAATTCACTCATGGTTCACTGAGCGTGATAATATAAGTGCCCACAAGATGACCCAAATCCGCTATGCCAAAGGCAAAATTCAGGGGGAGTGTAAAAACCCCACAGCAAGCCCAATAAGCGCAGAGAACCTGCAAAAAATACTTCAAATGTGGAGGGAGGCTTGCTGTCTACAAAAAAACACTCTAGGCAAAGCCTATATCGAGTTATCCTACCCAAAACCCTTTTCCGAGCAATTAGCGTCAGAAGGGGTTAACTCTGTGGCCGTGGGCGGAGACGCTGTGAAAGGACGTCCTTCGAAAGCTCCGGTGCCTTGAGGAGAATCGAAACCGGAAACAAACAGCGGCATATGCGCGGAAAATACCTAATGCTACCAGAGAAGCAGAGGAGCTTGCGCTTCTACCAGCGCGCGAGTCCCCAAACCCCTGACTCCCACTCCACTTACAGAAAGAGACACGGGCGCCGCGAGCCCGGTCGTCAGGGAGGTAGACCCACGTGCCCACAAGTGCGGCGCAATGAGTGAAATCGGCAAACTAGAACCGGGAACGGCGCACAAACAGCAGCGCTAGAATGCTGATGAAAACGAGCAAAGCATCCAAGCAAAGCACAACAATAACGAGTAACAATCTTAAAGGTATGGACAAAAGCACTTAACTGGCTGCGGAGCAGCAAAGAAAGAGGAAGTGTGACTCTCTATATGGCCTTATATACTGCAGACTCTATGGTTGTTACCCAAGTGTTTATGGGTATTGTGGTTTTTTATTTGTTTCTATGGCTTCTGGGCATTTCATTAAAGAAATGAGAATAAGCATAATCGGAGCCTCCTGTCCTGCAATAAAATTAACTGAAATGAGTTCCTTACACATCAGAGCTGGATGCTGCAAATGCGCATACGCAGCCAGCTACGTCCAAGTCCGCATTCTAGTGGCAATATGCAGACTCCCGCCCACGTGATGGCACTGGCGCTTCCGCCCCCTCCCTAATTGTAATGGCGACACTAACAACTCAATGCTACCGGCGGGACCCTATTGAAGAGTGTAGGTCGCACTGATTTCTTTTACCACGACAAATGTAAGTACAGGCTTATTTTCAAATCGAGCCACTATGCTTTATTTCAAAAATTACTGCCACAGAGCAATTTTCACCATTTGGCCATACCTCCGCGATCGCCCTTTGACATGATGATGTGTCGGGCTTGATTTGTCTCAACCTTTACTACTACGGGGCTATTTTCACCATTTAGGCATACCTCCGCCATTGCCCCATGTCACGATGAGGTATCTCTCACTTTACTGCTATGATGTATTTTTCATTTCTACTACAGCTGCCATGAACACCAACCCCCCTCCCCTCCCTTCTTTTCCCATAGGGTCAGATTAGGGTAAAGCTCTTCAAAGGGATCCATGAGGTTAAGTCCTCAGATTGTCAAAGTGAGGCTGCTTCTATGTTATTTGTTGTCAGTCTTGGTTTTGTCTCAGTCTAAGATACTTGTGTTCTTGCCTGTTCAATATCACGCGCTACCCTGCATACAATTGCATTTTAACAGGTTTTTTTAAAACTGTTTTGAACCCACTGTTGACATAAAAACTCACCCAATGTGCCAAAGCGTGCCATACATAGTCCACCAACATATCTGAGCCTCTGTAATTGATTGGACTTCATTATGAGTAACAAGCCCTGGGGCACATTGTAGCCACACAGGGCTATTTTTAGCAATAACCATCATGCATGATGCCATCAATCCAAGCGTACTGGTGCGCTATTGATCTGTAAGTTAAAATGGTCCCACCACACTCACAGCACACTTTAGGGTGTGTGCTGATACTTTCACCATTGTGGCTGTTCTTTTTAAGCTACACACTCACGTTGGTCCTGACAAAAGCCTCTTTAACAAACCAGAAGGCTGAAACTAGTAGACCTAAACCCAAAAGGGATATAGAGGTACATTCTAACCTCACGTTGATTCTGTTGATGTTTTTTATCCATGTCCTAGGACCCTTCCATTAAAACTTCTATAAGGGCATTCCTAGAGACATTTTTTAACACATAATTGCACTTCACATAGCACTTCACTCTTGTTATGTTATGTTATGTTATGTTATTATGAGTTTTAAATAGCGCTCAGCTACTCCGAGGAGTGTCCCGGCGCTAGAAACCCAAGGCGGTACAGAGCGGGAAAGAGCAGACAGAACTTACTGAACAAAAAGCCACGACTTAAGGTCCTTCCTAAAAGATAAAAGATTGACTCTCATCCTCAGAGACAAAGGCAAGGCATTCCACTTCTGTGGCGCCAAACGTTTGAAAGAGCGGCCGCCGCAGCAGGCACGCCTGATAGCTGGTACAGAGGCCAGGGCCAGGGAATATGACCTGAATGACCTAGATGGCTGATAAAATTCCATCCGTTTTCTGATGTATTTAGCGCCAATACCATGAAGTGCCTTAAAGGCTAGAGTGAGTGCTTTAAAGACAATGCGCTTCCGAATTGGAAGCCAATGGAGGGTCTTTAAAAGGTCTCTTGCACTCGACCTCCGATGAAGACCGAAAATGGCGCGCGCGGCAGAGTTTTCAACAATTTGCAGACGCCTTAGGAGGAATTCCGGAAGGCCAAGATACAGCACGTTGGCGTAGTCCAGGCGAGAACCTATCAACGCCTGCACAGTGATTCTTCGGTGGGCCAAGGATAGTAATGGCAAGAATTTCCTAAGCATTTTTAGGAGACCAAAACATTTGCCCACTAGGCCCAGTATCTGAGTTTTCAGATTGAGACCGTTGTCAACCTGTACTCCAAGATTCTTGGCCACCGGAGAGGCGGCTGAGGGAGGAAACATAGCCGCAGGCCACCAAGATTTCCACCTTGGGTCAGAAGGGCACCCGAAGAAAAGCACCTCAGATTTATCGGAATTGCACTTGAGGCTGTTCTGCTGAAGCCAGTCAAATACAGCCCCAAGACAACTTCTGATACTCTCTCCATTAAAGTCAGAGTTCTTGTCACAGGAGAAGAGGAGCTGGGTATCATCTGCGTACGACACAATCTGGGCACCATGGGACTCTGCCAGTGCCGCTGGAGGGGTCATATAGGTGTTAAAAAGAGTAGGGCTCAAGATTGAACCCTGAGGAACTCCTACCTCCAATGACGGCACTGCAGCAGAGAATGGGGGGGCCCAGACCGTTTGTTGGCGGTCAGCTAGTAAAGACTCAAACCAACTGTACACCGTCCCCCTCAGACCAATCTCCCAGAGTCTTAAAAGGAGACGGCTGTGGGGGGCGGTGTCAAAGGCCGCAGAGAGATCTAGCATCACCAGCATCGCCTTGCTCCCAGATTCCAAGATTTCTTTGCTGGCCTCCATGACTTCCAGCAGTGCTGTTTCCATGCTCATATTAGCCCGGAAACCCGACTGGGTGTGGTGTAAGATGTTATTGGTCTCCAGGAAGTTGGCAAGAGACAGATGGGCGTGTTTCTCTACAACTTTCGCGAATGCTGGCAAAAGAGAAATGGGCCTATGGTTAGCGTGGGCTGTGGGATCCAGATTAGGTTTTTTCAGGAGTGGCAGTATGAGGGCCTGCTTCCAGGTCTGAGGGACCACGCCTGTGCTAAGGGATAGATTGAGCACCGGGTTGACTAAAGGGTTGATCACTTGTGCAGTTTTTGCGAAAAATTTGGCAGGGCAAGGATCAAGGATTAGTTTAGTGAGAAGGTCCAAGGAGGCTGAAAAAGAAAGGGGAGGGAAGTTCGAGAGAGTTTGACCCTCAGCATCTATGGTCAGTGGGGGGAGAGACACTCCGGGAGCTGCGGCCACACTTGAAGGTGGGAAGGAGGCCTGGATGTTTTTAATTTTGCTGGCGAAGAAGTCAGCCAACTGAGTAACCCAAAGCTCAGAATGCGAGCTTTTGGGAGTGCTCCATGAAGGAGAAGTAAATTCCTTCACTATTAAGAATATTTCTTTACAGGAGTTTGTAGCTGCCTCAATTCTTCTTGCAAAATAAGATTTTTTTCTCCAAGGTGATTTTGCGGTGGTATGCCTTGATAGATTCCCTTATGCCTCTTTAGATGTTAAATCGTACTGACGGCGCCATACTCTTTCAGCTTTGTTACACTGCCGCCGCTTCTCCGCCAAAGCTGATGAAAACCAGGGGGCAGAAGCCCGGGGAAAGTTTTTTCTGTCAGCTCGGGAGGGAGCAAGTTCGTCCAGTCGCTTAACAAGCCAAGTCAGCAAGCTTTCCAGGTCGGTTTCTAAAACGCCCGACATCTGGCAGGGAAAGGATAGTATGGCCTGCGCCAGCATGTCAGGAGAGACACGATGGAAGGCTCAGGAATTCTGCCATTGGCCGCCCTGCCCACTCGAAGATACTTTAACGGAGTGAATGATCTGAAAATTCACTAGATAATGATCAGACCACAGGACTGGCACTGGAGTAGATGTATCAATTGGGACAGTTGAAAACTCTTGATCCAGTGTGTGGCCTTTGTTATGCGTGGGGCAAAAAAATACGGAGTGAGTCCCAATGGAGTGGTGGTGTCAATGATCTTAATAGTGTCTGCCGCGTCCTCCATATCCATATGGATATTAAAGTCGCCTAAAAGCAGACAATGCTGTGATTTTAGGCATAAAGCAGAAACAACGGAGTAGAGCTCCTCATGGAAAGAGCCGATGGGGCCGGGGGGCCTATAGATCAATAGCCCCGAACAGGATTGATATGGGGACAGGGACAGAGAAAATCCCAGGGCCTCACACCCCTGAATGTCGTCAGTCTGGATAATAGAGCAGGCAACCCGCTTGTCCACCACCATCGCAACGCCTCTGCCCCTGCCGTTGGCTCTGTCCTTCCTGAAAATGACATAGTTAGGAAGGGGTACCGTGGCTATATCGGGGCCCGAGCAATCGCCCATCCACGTATCCATCAGAAAGAGACAGGTGGGCTTGGTCTCAGACAGCAAATTGTAAAGTTCTAACGCATGTTTACTCAGAGACCTCATGTTTAGGAGTAAACAGGTACTCTTGTTAGGCATGCTCTTGGGAATGGAAATGGAGCCATTGCCTGGTAGCCATCTTTGGGCCGCCTGGGAAATACAATACAACAGTTATCTGACTTATCCCTAAGAGCTCGTCTGGGGTGTATTTTAACATCTTACCCACGGATAAGATAGCCTGGTCCCAGCCCGGCCCGCATCCGTCTGCCTCCGGGACGCTGACGGGCGCAGATGGGCTTTCTTCAGGCGCTCCTTCGGTGCGGGAGAAGCGCGTCCGCTGCTCGCATCCGCTGCGCGGAGACGAGGGTGCCTAGTTTAAGGCATCGCCGGGGAGAGGCAGCAACACTGGTCTGCCGCCCAGCGAGCCTGCCTCCCATGAAAAGTGCGAGGCCTACAGGTCCCAGAGCACCCTTCAGCACCAAATCGGCTGAATGGGTGAAGGACACTGAGAGCAAAGCAGCGCAACGCGAATAACAGAAAACAGAAGGGTGAGTGAAAAATTAAAAATAATAATGATAAAAGGAAGGCCTAGAAATCACCCAGCTTTCCGCCTCAGGCAACTCAAAAGAGCAAGAAGTGCGCAATATGCAAAAGTAGAACACACACAGTTAAAAATCGCTAGTAGTCAGCAAGTAGTATACATCAATTAAAAAATTGTCTAGTAGTAAGCACAATTACACCCACTCGCCCGCACCCGGCTTCCGCCTCAGGTATAGTGGGAGGGATGAAGATCTAACCATGGCAACTCTCAGGTGGAGTTTTAAGGCGTCGCCGGCGAGAGGCAGCAACACTGGTCTGCCACTCAGTGAGCCTGCCTCCCCCCAAGATGGCTGCTGAAAAGTGCGAGGCCTACAGGTCCCAGATCACCCTTCAGCACCAAATCGGCTGATTGGGTGAAGGACACTGAGAGCAAAGCAGCGTGGCACGAATAACAGAAAATAAAAGGGTGAGTGAAAAAATAAAAATAATAATGATAAAAGGAAGGCCTAGAAATCACCCGGCTTTCCGCCTCAGGCAACTCGAAAGAGCAAGAAGAGCGCAATATGCAACAGTAGAACACACACAGTTAAAAATCGCTAGTAGTCAGCAAATTGCATACATCAATTAAAAAATCGGCTAGTAGTCAGCACAATTACACCCACTTGCCCGCACCCGGCTTCCGCCTCAGGTTTAGTGGAAGGGATGAAGATCTGTTGTCACATTAACAACCAGCTTCGCTGTAACTCAGGCGTTGAAGTACAGTTACATTAGGTGGTCCGGCAGGGCCCCGATGATGAAGCATGCCACCTACTAAGTAGGTGGGTGAGGGGTTTCCTAAAAACAACGTGTGTTGTTTGCGCTCCTTTTTACAAAAGTTTGGGTTGAGAACCACTAACCTGAGCCTGCTAAAAAGACTTGTCCACATTGTTTATTGGCACTTCTAGGGTCACTCAAAAAATTTACATCTGAGAGTGTAAAAATAGAAGTGAAAACAATGAATGAGGTAATTAAAAGAATGTAATGAAATAGCACAAATGTAAGGGCTGCAGTGTTGCAGAACGCATGAAAACCATATGCAATTCCTTAATCGTCAGACGAATACTTTTGGGAGAAAGTAATGTTAGTTCGCCAGATGTTAAAAATTGAACCCCAGCATATTAATTGAGCAAAAACACTACTTTAGAGCTATTTTGAAAAACAACTACGGTTATTTGAGGCATTTACTTCACATGCATTTTACAAAGTTTTCTCTTTTATTTGCTTTGCTGGCAGGACTTTACCAATGCAGTAAAGTGGGTTTTCTCGAGGCACTTGACTGCTAGGGTTTAAAGAGCAAAACATGGCAGCACTACACGGTGCAAACAGCAGCGCCAATCAACTTTTACATATCATTTTTTGGGGCCTAAAGTTGACTCAAACAGTGTGCCAAAATATCTTTATGCTGCAACATTTCCCTGTGATTTATGAAAAGGGCGTGTAAAGGGAAAGGGACCAGCTCAAGCACCAAGTGTTTTTTATGTAAAGCTGGATTAACTGAAATAGAGTAACCTGACTTTAAAAGAAATCCTAACGGAGAAGTAAGTCTGGCACAAATTAGAGGCAAACTAAATATTGTGTCATAGAGCTGTAATCACATTTAGACTATTTGGAGATGGCTACCTAAAGCATCCTTTCTACTCCAAGCTAATCTTAATGGTATTTCCTAGCATTGTGCACTACTGTGAGAAACTGAGTTATTGGTTGGGGGTGGTGAAACCCTACTCAAGCAACAACCACAATTCTATTTGGGGTGTACAACAAAAAGTCACTAAATAAACCTGTGCTTAACCTGCTTGGCACAAAAACTGTCAGGCTTAACTTAGAGTCAATGTGCGAAGCATTTATGCAGCACTTCAACAGGAATAAAGTGAAAATGCAACATAAGCAAAATTCCACACCAATTTAGGAAAAAAAGCAGTAAAATATAATAAAATATTTGACACCAATATGACAGAAATCCTTTCAGTATAACTAAAAATATACAGTTTCAAAGGATTAAGGTAAGTATAGCGCACAGAAGCACAAAGTGCCACTGGTCGTGCACTACTACGTGAAAGTCAAAAGTTCAGGTCACAGTGATGGAGTGTAAGGCCAGATACATGGACCAAATTAGTCTAGCTGAAAAAGTTACCTTCTAAAGTCCAGCGTAAAGAGTTATTAGGTGGAATATGCCACAAGGAGCAGGGAGAGCATCGTGGATGATTGTCACTGGAGCGCGAAGAGCAAGCGGGCATATTGAACGGTCATTTTTATAGCATGAAGATTCTGTCAGGCATCATGAATGGTCATTGTGGAGCTTTGTGTTACCTGTCACTTAGGGCTGTCGATGCTGTAGAGCGAAGTGCAGATCTCACGTAGTCTGTCATTGCTGGCAAAGCCTGGGTCCAACAGAGCTTTGCATTGGCAGTCAGCATTGGCGGAACTATCTTGGTGCAAACAGGCCCGTTCTCCTTGCAAACAGCAAAAAACTTCAGGATTTCTCCTTTTGTTTAAGGAGGAACTCAACTGATGTCACACAAAAGATCCAGGACCTGGTAGGCACCTTTTGGGGATCCGTAACTCACTCCAGCAATTTCGTATTACCAAGGACATGTCATGTGATTCTAATACTGTGTACCTTGTCTGAACTGTCCCTGCAACAAAGTATATATACATAGCATAACGTATTCATCCTGTTAGAAATAAAATCTTAGAACATTTAAGGGCCATAAATAAAATTACATGCACTATCCAATAGCATGTAAATATTATTTTTGCTATACATAATGAGAAGGATGATCTTTTAGAATATTTTGCCCTTGATATGATCTCCAAAAACTTAAAAGGAGGAGATAGAACTCTTGAACTGGGAAACATGTAGTTCAAATGCATTATTATTTTCGATACTCCCCTTCCAACAGGATTGAATTTTGATGGAGAGATGTCCGTACATTTAAGATAAATATGAGCTTCCATAAACATGTCTCCAGCCTTGATTGCTAATGGTATAGATGAGCTAACTCTGTTTTTATCTGTTTTTATATGAAGAATGTTTTAATGTCACATAATTTATTTGCACACTGCTGTATTGAAAGCACACCATCTTCAGTATTTAGAGATGTTTGTTTTTGACTCTGTGGCCACTTCATCATCTTTTTGATGGATGTTAATGCAAAATCATAAGCTATGCCATGATTTTCAATTAATATTGTTTGGATTGTTTTTGAAGTAGGAAATTCATATCAACATTATGTGAATACATGTATTAGTGTTATATATAATCAATTCAAGGGAACTCTGAGATAGACCCGATGGTGAGGAAATAGTATTTCCTAAATGCAAGCCCACTCAGGCGTAAAATTCACCACCCTGAGTTACTATGCTTGTCAAGAACAGTATAGTTGGGAATTCCTAATGCCAAATTTTCACTGCTATGCCAACTTGGGAATAAATCAAATTCAGATACATGGCATTTTATGTTTGTGTTATTTTGCTTATGATTGTAGAAATGGCTGCACCTTTTTAGTTGTTTTTACAAATGATTAAGTACACACTTTATGGGGAACAGTCATTGAATAATTAATTTAAAACATCTATGACATCAACTACATTGAAAGGGTATTTATTTATGGGGGTATCTGTCTCATTCATATTAATATTCACAATAATGTGTATTATTAGATCTCTGCATATAAATTTGTAACACAGTAAGAAATGTAAATTGTAAATGAATATAGTGATCAGTTCAATTCAACTTCAGAACCGTAGTAATGTGCTTACCTTTTATTATTATGTATGAATCCATAAGTAATTTGCATTTTTGTGTTTCTGGAACTGGAAAACCTAATTAGGTAATTATTTTGTTCATCAGTGCAAAATGGTCGTACTCATAACTATTGCCAGTCCCTCCTTTCTGATGCATAGTGTCTATTTTGTTTGCCACATGGCATTGGTTTTTATACGCATCAGAAATGGCTCACTGTAGACTCATGAAAAAGTCTTTAGTCAAAATGATTTGTGTTTGAAGTTATAGACAAATAAATAATTATACCTGAAGAATGCAAGTGTTGTTTTTTAATCCGGATGTAAATTGAAGGATTTTGGTAATACTAAGAAGATGTATATAACACTCAGGTACATATATGTGACGTTTGGTATAAAAACTTTAGACTTATTCACCTGTTGATACTTATTTCAATATTTTGTTCTCAGAGTAGTCTCCCATCGATATTCTGATGCTGTTTTTCAAGGTGCACGCCACTTATCTGGTTTTTAATCTTCCTCTCAAAGTGACTTTGCAGCTCAGAGCCACGCCACAACACTGTCCACAGTTCACTTCATGACACAGAGGCATCAACTTACTTGAATAGTTAAAAGCAAAGTCAGGAAAGGGACAACAGCTTGTCTAACGTTTTTCAGTATCAATCTCTACTTTGCACGAAAGAAGACGCAATATTTTCTTTCCAGTGTAGCAACTCTTTCAGAGTTCCCAAACTGCGCTCTGCAGTAATAGTACTAAAGCAGATTAGGCTGTGATGACCACTTTCATTAGTCAAGGGGCTTGAACATTCCAACAATCACAGCCACAAGTTTTTGATTTAATAAGAAACTGCATTTTGTCTTCTTTAATCTGATCTAGGTGGAAAAATAAAGAAACTCATTACCGTAAACTATTCTTTTAACCCCATTACCAGGAAGCCGTCACTATAACTCTCTTAACATTCATATGTATTCATCCATGAACAGCAAGTAGTGCAGGAAAATGTTAATTCACAGGTCGAGCTTCTACTGTAGGCTGGCAGCTTACCTTGCCTGATGTATGAACTGGCCTTGAAGAACTCTCCAAAGGATAGAGACTTTCATCATACCACTTTCTGACTGAATGTCACAGATAATTTCCTTAGCTGTTGAGGTGTTTTTACTCCTCGCTGACCTTTGTGGCATCACCAGTCTTTCGAACAGTGCTTAATTTGTAAACAGAGAAGTACTGGGCCCCAATATTTAGCTAAGAAACCTGTGTCTGGCACTTTACAAAATCAGGGTGCTGCATAGCCAAGGCTGCATAAGATAACCCCTCATTCTTCATTAATTCACCACCAGACACCCGTGCTCCTTTTTCTCACTCTTGAAGGTGGGTGTGGGGTTGACAAAAGGTCCCAATACTAGGAATAACACAGATAATCTTCTTGGCAATGCAAAGACACTATTCACTAACTATTGCGACAGGGAGAAAAATCTTCAAAATACAACACAAACTACATCTCAGCCCTGCTTCGGCTGTCTCTTCAGTTTTTCTCAGATGCCTGCTTACAGATAGGCCTTTTTATACACACTAGCAGAATGCTTTATTACACATATTAAGTAATAGTTGACTTGCAAGTTACAGAGAACAGGGAACTCATAACCCCGAATTACTGAACTAATCCATTACAAATTCTTCATTATACTTCCAACAAAGGTTAACGACTGAGCATTCTTCTGCCTATGAATGCATATTTGTTTCATGGTAGATGCAATTTACGTGAAGTGTATGCTGGCAGCATCATGCACCTAAGACCTTTGTGTGCTCAGAACTTAGTCACTCCCCTGCATCCATTGATTAATCAAGCACCTGTGTGCTTCTCAGGGTGAATTTGATTCTATGAACCTATTGTCGAATCAGGCCACAATCTGTTTGGAAGCACAGGGTGCATGCTGGTGGACCTGTGTGCTCACAACGTAAATGCTTTCAAGTCTATTAAGTACTAGAAGCCCGTCCCGACGTTGTCCAGGAAGGCTTTGCGAGGTGAAAGGTACTCACCAGCATCGCGCACCCCGGACACGGTTACTCCAGTAGCATTCTTGCACCCCTGTGCATTTGGATGTGGACGCTACTCCCTGCGCTCGTGGCCGCTACTACATTTTTGTTATTGATATAGCCTTTCCTTAAACAATAATGTTCCCTGTGTAGCAGCCACATGGATGTCATTGAATGTATTCATGGCCTCCCATTTCTAGGCACCTCACCTGCCTCTGCCATCCTCCTCCTTTTTCTCCCCATGCACCCCCACCAGGGTGTAGGACACTCCATCATTGTGCTTACCCAACACAAAAGCCAAGCTGTCTTAACTTGGCAGGCTGGCAGCACACGCTCGTAACCAGGCTGGCAGCGGCACTGTCGGATGGCCACCAGGCGCTCTATATCGCCGTTGCAGTGCATCATGGGCTCCTCTGCCCCACAGCGTGCTGTACGCAGGCCCCGCAGCACCTTGGTGAGAAGCTGCGAGTCAGCCCCAGCAATCGCGCACGTTGGTGAGAGGCTGCGAGTCAACCCCAGCAATGGTTTCAGGAATGGCGGGTAGGTTAGTATCGCCCACGTTGGTGAGAGCTGCGAGTCAGCCCCAGCAATGGTTTTAGGGAAGGCTGGCAGGTTAGTATATGCGGACCTCACAGGGTGTCGCTTCCGCGCTTCCCCGCGCTCGTGTCCGCTCGTACCCCATGGCATGTTGGAGCTTGCAGGGTGCCGGTTTGCTTGTGTCCGCTCGTACCCCATGGCATGTTGGAGCTTGCAGGGTGCCACTTCGGGGCTCCTGCCCACTTCTCCCCGCGCTCCTGTCCGTGATGTCAGCACGCACGTCGTTAGCGCACACACCCACCTCCGAGATGGCTCTACTTCGAAGGGACTACTTTTCCATATAACGTACTTTGCCCTTCTAACATATATTTTTTTATGATATATAGCCTATGTCCATCTGCTTACCCTGACAATTCCAATGATGTATTGGGTGTTAGGATTGGCGCTGTGGTTCCCGAGTTTACCCGCCTCAAAGGTTCCCAGTTCTCATTTTATAATAGTAGTATAGAAGAGTTGTTCTTCAACTAAAACCCCTTTTAAGTTTCCTATTCCACTTCACCCTTAGGTGAACTTTTTACCTTTTTTATGTCAGTGCAGGATTTTTGCCTAAACAGGTTTTTAACCACAAATAGCTGTGTGGTTTCTGCTTGGGCTTGATGTTGCGCTATATTTTCGAGTTTCATGCTTTCTACAGCAAGTTCATTTTTTTCATTTCCCACAAAATTCCCCCCTCCTGTTGATATTGCAACTACTTCATTTGGATTTTGGTCTGTCCTTGGCGCAAAGTGATACACGTTGCCCTGGGAATTTTCTACTTGTGTTTGTGTCCTAACTGAAATCATCCCTCTTGCCTTGCTGCCTATTCTTCTGCCAAAGGGAAGGGCTTCTGCTAAATGTGCGAAACAACGCCCCGAATCTAAGAAGAGAAAATTCTCTTCTTGAGTCCCCTCACTCACCAAGTGTTGCCCCTAGGTAACATGCTTCATCATTGGGGCCATCCCAGACAGCTACTGTCTGGGGCGTGCTGCAACTTGCGGAACTACATAGGATCACTTTTTGTGAACAAATGTGTAATGCAGTGTATGGGGAAGTGGTGATGGTGATGGTAAAAATACATAGCTAGTGAGTAATTAATTTATTCCTGCTCCTAGTTGGTATAGATACAAAGGTGTTCATAGTAGGGAGGAAGTGTAACTGTTATATGTATACTGTCCCTAGTATTTGGTCGACATGTTTCGAGGTGTCCCCTAAACCTCTTCTTCAGGACCACATGGGGACCAGCCCCATGCGTACCACTCCGTGAGAAAAATAATCCTATACTAAAAAATAGTATTATAAAGGACAGATGCACACCTAATGTGTGAGCACCAAAATTAAATACATACGTTTGAAATCAGACTCGTAGTATCTGTTCAAGGAGATAAAGTGACAAAGATTAGTACATACTGCCTGCCCATCTTTCACATGGGCAGGTCCAAACTGTGTGCAGTGCTTAAGTCAATGCATTCCTCCCAAACTGTATGCAGTGCTTAAATCAATGCGTTCCTCTATAGTTTTTGTTGGTGCCCTTAGTAATAAAAATGTATAATTAGTGCTTGTATCAAATGTGACACCTTGGAACACATCGAAATACTATATTGTGAGAAAGCATGATTGATCGTTAAAACATTGGTAAAAGGAAAGAAACACTTTACAAAACAAAACAAACATATAAACATGCTGTTCACAATATGTAAGAACCTACTTTTGTTTTGGCAACGCTGTGCCTCATGGACTGGCAGGGTGGAGTGGCTTGTAGTATCCCTAGAATAATGTATATAAAGTATTTAAGTCAAGGGAAGGGTCATGAGTAAAAAACAAAATACTGGTTAGTTATTCCCCATAGCGTGGCCCGGAGGAAAACACAAGTGTTTATCAGGGGTCCTGGGTTCCTGTTAGGGAAAAAAGGTCTTACTTGGCTCAGCACTCCTCTGTCAATGACACCTATTCGTACCCGGGTGGACCGCATATTAGAGTCTCCTCAGCCCGATGTAGTTTAAATGCTGGCAGAAAAATCCTTATCATGCTCACGTGTGAGTAAAGACTAGACCGTGGTTGTAACAAAATGGCCGCCTACTTTCTGAACTTTTACCGCACTATTTTGGCAGGATCATTTTCAGAGTTGGAAATTCTTTTTATTTTTAATTTTTTTTTATTAGTGGCATTGTAAAACTGGGTGATGAATAAATAATACATTTTTGTCAGGATTTATTGAGGTGATTACCGCAACTGTAAAAAGACTATGACAAAACAAGACTATGACAAAAAAAAGAGAGACATGAAAGAAAGACTATAGACCAAGGTTAATGGGCATTTCTTTATTGTCAAGGTTCGAGCCCCAGATTGGAAGTAGAGACCAGAAATGGTTCACCGCCAATGTTTAATTATGAGATTATCAATTGAGGTGTAGTTAGTGTGGTGTCAACCTGAGAGGAGAAAACAACTCTAAAGGCTATGTTTAAAAGGGAGGTTGCTTTGGTGTGGTTGTGGATGCGGTCGTTCAGTAATTGCAAGTTCCTTGCATCATGCCAGTGGAGTTACAAAAACAATTAACATCCTGAGGTCTCATGTGGGAGTTTGTTTGTGGGACCTCTTCTTGGGGGTGATTTTAGTACTGTTCGTTCCTCTCATCTGTGATGTAAATAAAACAGTCCCAGAGTGGTATTGGGATTATTATATCTGTATCTCTAAAGTACTCAGGGTGTAATTCATCTTGTGAACTGTCCCCATGGGATATTATCATTCAGACCTGTTGTATCTGTGTGCAATTTGAACACCCGTTTTGTTCTTTTTCCAGCAGCTTCTGTTCTAAATTGTCACAGTGTGAAATATATTCTAACACTACCCATTCCATCCCATTTGGGGTGTGTTTCTTTTCATTAAAGTACACCATCATCTTCGTGCTTGCTCTATTGCACCTGATCTTGCTACGGTGCTCACATATTCTTGTGCTGATCTCTCCAATAGTCATGCCTACATGGTGTAGGTTACAGCTACAGGTGATCATGTATGTCACCCCATAGCTATTGCATGTGGTGAACTTTTTTAGTTCCCAAGTTGTTCCTGTGGTGAAAGTCACCTTCTTCGTGGTAGCAGTTATGTGGCACACACTTCCGTTGCCACATGGGTGATGGCCTGTGTGTAAAGTACTGATTATATGTTGGTTGTTCTTGAAGTACGATTTTGGGTGAGTGTGAACTAGGATGTCCCTGAGGTTCTTGCCTCTTCTATGTGCGAACATTGGTAGTGGGATATTTAGTTTCCCACTGTTGAGGATGCTCCAGTGCTTCCTTACTATCTTTGAGACTTTGTCCGATGCTATGTTAAATGTTGTTATACAAATGGGTCTTTTTTCTTTTTCTCTGTCCTCTTTTACATATGTTTCCAGAAGAGCGTCCCTGTGATTATCGGCTGCTCTTTTCTTCGCTTTATTAATGGTCTTAGCAGGATATTTTCTCTTCTGAAGTTTTTCGGACAGGTCTTTTGCCTGTATATCATAATCCCTTTTTCTGAGCAATTCTCTTGAGCCAGTGAAATTGGCCAAAAGGGAGGTTTTCTTTCAGGTGACTAGGGTGAAAACTTTTATAGAGTAGCAGGCAGTTCTTGGCAGTGGGTTTAAAGTGAGTGGTAGTCTTAAGGGTCTCTTCCGCCACATAGATGTTGAGATCTAAGAACACCAATTCTGATCTGCTCATGGTGTGTGTGAATTTTAGGAATGGGTCCTGTAGATTGAGCCATTGGAGGAACTCGTTTGCTTCAGATTCAACGCCTTTCCATACCATCAGGATATCGTCAATGTACCTCTTCCATTCCAGTATTTTTTCTTGGTATGGGTTGTTGTCTGACAACATCTTGTGTTCTTCCAAGTCGTAAACCCACAATCCTACCACACTTGGAGCAAAGGTACTCCCCATGCTGGTCCCATGTCATTGTCGGAACAGGATGTCTTCAAAACTGAAAAAATTCTCAGTCAAAGCGCATTTGCAGCAATCAAGGACTATATGTTGTGGTGTGTGGTCGGGCCATTCTGCTCCATATAGAGTTTCCTCTAGGATATCTAGAGTTTCTTTGTGTGGTAAGCTTGTGTATAGGCTCTCTACATCTAAGCCAATGAGGACGTTGTGTTCAGGGTCAAAGGTGAGATCCTTGAGTAGGCAAGGACTGCTTTCATAGCCTTTAAATATGTATTGGTTTTTTGTATTGGGGGCGTAGAAAGGCATCTGCAAATTTTGAAAGTGGTTCTACGATGGATCCAATACCAGAGACAATGGGACGTACTGGAGGGTTTTCCAGTGACTTATGAATTTTTGGGATAGTGTAAAAATAGGGCATGACTGGTTGGGTATTGGTCATGAATTCTCCTTCTTTCTTAGTAACCCAATCCTGTGTTAATGTTTCTTCAATCATGCTGATAATCCCAATTCGTAATCGTTCTGTGGGTCATTCTTGATGCGTTCATCATTTCTTTCATCTGACAGGAGCCTCAGGCACTCACTCCGGTATGCCTCTGTGCTTTGTAGGATGATGCCACCTCCTTTATCAGCAGGTTTTATTGTGATGTCCCTGTTGTTGGCCAACAATACATTATTATGGTTGTTTGCTATCGGAGCGCCATAAATTGGTGTTATTTCTAAGGCTTAAGTCTGCAATATCAAATTGTCATTCAATTGCTGAGAGCCTTGCCCTTTATGTAAAAAAAAAGGAACTCTTTGGGTAATTGAACTTCATTTTCCAGTAACCCTGGTGTGTCTTCTATGATAGTATATACTGCTGTAGTGAATGCCTCCAAATCATTGAGTTATGTTTGATTTGGTCTCTGATGGAGTAATCTACCGTTAATTAAATTTTTCTGGAAAGTGAGACCCCAGGGATGGACCAATTCATGGTTCCATCTGGTTCAAAATTAATAGTCATATTTAATTTGGTCATCAAATATCTCCCTAACAGAATAGCTGGGGCAGCTGGAGAGAACAGTAAACAGATATCAATGTTTCTCCGCACTACTTCCATCTCGACTGGTTTGGTAAAAGGAACCCTTATAACTTCCCCAGAGAATCCCTGTGTGTTCATTAATCTATTGGAAATCAAAAGACCTCCCTCCCTAATATACAATTTGGTTGCTCCTGTATCTATGAGGAAAGTATATCTCTTCTCATTGATTGCTACCATCACAGTGGGTTCCTAATCTTGCCTGTACATTACTGAAAAGACTGGACACATAGAAATACTCTGTAGGGGCCCTCAATTTGTGTATCCTCCCTCAGGATTCACCTGGAAAGGTTTTCCTCCCCTTACAACTACACCTTCTTGTCCACTTTGGAGTCGAGTCACCGTGAGGGGTGCTTGGTAGTTCTGCTGAGGTGGTCTCAGCGGTGCTTGGGGCATTGCTGGCGGCTTGACATTTTGCAAGGGTGTCTGGGGCACATATATTACTTGTGGATTTTGTGTGGCTGCACTGTTATTTTACCTGTTTGACTACAAATTTCAATTTGTCTATTTTGCTCATCCCTTCTCTTCATGTGGAAGTCTTTAATACAATTCCCAAACCTCAGACAATAACAAGGCCTGTCCCTTTTTTGGAGCACCCACCCTACCTCCTCCTACTCCTCCTCATCCTCCTCTACTACTTACCTCTGCCCTTATATCTTGCTGCTGCTGTGTGTACTGCCATTGGGTGGCCCCTAAAAATGTTCCCACAGATACTGCAGTCATCTGAGTGGCCACTGCCACTACAGCACTGCCCAACGTTTTTTTATGTGCTTGTTTCTGCTGCACTAACTTGGCAGCTGCTTTCTCCACTACTTCCTGTTTACTCTTTTCTTTTTCTTGCTTTTTCTTGCAAAAATGGATCATGTGTGCTTGCATTTCTGTCTAGAGCTTGGCTTCCTGTGCTACTATGTTATCTAAGCCATCCTGTATGTCAGGAGGTTACCCTTGTATGACTATATTATAAAACAGTACAGCATTACCGCCTGCCACTGTCCCATCCCTGAAACACGTTGTGGTTCGACTTTTCTTTCGTCCTATTGATGTATTGCATGGGTCCTCATTTAGCTGCATAGACTGGGCCACGAAGGATCGGATGTATGGCCTATTGGGGTACATTTTCCTCAGATTGTTCTACACTACAGATCTGACCAAATTAAATGGAGACCCATCATATCTGGTAACCATGAGGGTCACATTTCTAACTCCATCCTTTTTTAAATATTGTGTCTGTTTAATCTCCTATGAGGGAACTAAGCAGGCTCTTTTTATACACTACTGCCAGGAGATACCTGCAGTTTGTTTTTTAAATTCCCTGACCCATTTTCCTGCTTCCTCACAGACAGGCCTTTTTATACACACTAACACAATGCTTTATTACACATAGTAAATAATAGTTAACTAGCAAGTTACAGATTTAGGATGTCAAAACACTCAAAGACGTGTGACCTCATAAGCATTAATTACTGATCTAATCCTTTACACGTTCTTCATTATACTTCCAAAAACAATTAACAAGAAAGCATTCTTCTGCCTATAAGTGCGTGTGTTTCATGGTAGATGCAATTTACGTGAAGTGTGTGCTGACAGCATTGTGCACCTAAAACCTCTGTGTGCTGCAAACTTAGTTACTTCCCTGCACTCATTGTTTAGTCAAGCAACTGCGTGCTCTAGTCTAACGTTATTATATGAACCCACTGTCTAATCAGGCCACAATCTGTTCGGAGGCAGAGGGTGCGTGCTATGGACCTGTGTGCTTTTAAGTCTTTTAAGCATGAGTTGGTCTTTAACTGAAAACCCTTTTAAGTTTCCTATTCCACCACATTCTTAAGTGAACTTTTTACCATGTTCGTGTCAGTGCAGGATTTGGGAATAAACTGTTTTTTTTTTAAACTATGAACAGCTCTGTGGTTTCTTAGTGTGCTTGAAGTTGCCCTATATTTTAATTTTTCATGTTTTCTACAACACGTTCATTTAATCATTTCCTACAACAAGGTTCCTTTTCACAGTTCTTTCCTCCTTCTCTTCCTCCTTCTATCCCCTTTTGCATTTTTCTCTCACTTGCTCTAGTTTGAAATCCTATGAGGCAAAATAATGCTCTTCTAAAGTTAGCGCCAATGGGCCTCACCTGTAACCACTGGCTCCAATTAAGCACTGCTTTTGATAAGAGAAATCTGGAGGCACTCTGTCTAACACTCATTATCTTTGCACCCTTATTTAGTGTGGTAAAATCACACCATGTAAAGGTCAATATTGCTCGATACAGTATTTGCTCTGTGTTCTCTATTCAAAGTACCACACCATAGGATTAGGCATTGCATTATTATACATACACAAGTTCAAGTTCAAGTTTTTATTGTTTGATTAGTAAAAATCATTACAAACCCCCCCTAGAGAAAGGAATAAAAAGCTGCATAGGCGAGTAGCATACACATTTTCCCGCCTTCAAAGCTCCATAACTAAGAACTTTGCGGTATACAACACAATTGGTATCTGTGTCAGGTAATGCCTGTAAACATCTATTTCTAGAAATGTGTGAAAGTCAAAAACTCCTAGTTGTTTCCACATCGAGATTATTACCAGCACTCAGAAAGTGGATCGTACAATTTTCAAAGACTGTTCCAAAAATTGATGAAGGTTTTTCCAAAGTAATAGTTTATTTACTTTTTACCTATTTATCTTCACCAGACACCATCATGGCTTTTAAAAACAGAATCCAAGTGAGCAAAAACTCAGGCTAACAATAAATGGTCCTCTGATCATTTGCAAGTATTGCAATTATGCAAATACACTCAAAAGATGGTTGAGAAAACCTCACACTCTCCATAGTCAGTACAGTATGTGGTACTCACAGTAGAGCACATAGGCAATCCTAACTCAGAGCAAAAAAGATCTGCTATCGGACTTGCATCTCCATAATGGACAGCACCTCAAAACAGGATTTAATGGCTTTTGCCAATTTACATCGCGTATCAAAAAAAGCAACACACTGTTTGACCTCTGAGGAATACTCCAAAAATAAGGGGACAGATTAATTTAGTGTTGTATTGCCCTTGCCTCGTGCAAGGTAACACAAGGGCAATAGAATGGCAAAGTAAGATTTGCCAGGCAACACAACGCCACATTACGTGTTCCTGCATGCTTGATAAATCTAGAGTAATGGAAAGCGGTGCAAGACGCAGCCTTGCACTACTCTGCTACAGGAAGGCATTCCATGGGTGGAGCAGGGGTGTTTCCACTCATAGATGTTGGCGCATTCCCAGGTTTGCCATCAGTGGTAGACCTGCCATTGTGTCAAAATTCTATGCCTTCCCAGGGGAGGCATAATGTGCAGAAATACGTGTATTGCTCCTAGTTTTTTCTTCTTTCTTTCTACAGAAAGAGGAAAAAGTCTCAGTCGATTTTTTGTCAAGGAAAGTGACCCTTCATGCACAAAAAGAATCCTTTCCACAATGCAGGTACTCTTGCACAACCGCATACAGGTGTCTTCACTGATGCAATTGCAAAACAGAACAAGATGGCTAGCCAGGATAGTTTAAAGAGAAATTAGGACCCACACAACCCATGTATGCTGCGTGACCCAAGAATTTTTTGTTTAACAAAACATTTATTTTCATTCATAATCAAGTTTCAATAATTCATTCAAAAATGTCTTCAAAGGAAAATCCTGTCAAAACAGTCAAGTCAAAAACATACAATTGTGTGCACAATATATACAAGTGTACAAACATTTACAATGAATACTCAAAATTTCATGACACCAAAATGAGACTTAATACACAGTAAATGCACCCTTCACTGCACAGCAAGCACAGGGGCTGACACTCTTCACGGCTGCGGTATTTGAAAGGATTGATTCCATCTTTTGCACCGGCCATACGCGGCTGAGTAATACCCGCCATATCCCCCAGACCTGTCTCGGGTGCAGCCGTCCTACATTTCAAACGGCGTGCAGTTGATCAAAGAATGTGAGCCAACCCACCACCTGACTGCGTACCGCCTCGCGGGCGCCCTGTTTATTGACACCTCTGCAACCCATTACAGACATCTTCTCTTGATTCGCAGTGTACCTCCACTCCTGAAGCCCCTGTGCTTGCTGTGCAGTGAAGCTCATACCCAGTCCCTGTCCTGAGGAGAACCTACAATCCCTATGGTTCGAAACGCGTTGACCCCCAGCCTGTGACAAGAAAGAAGGGTGCAGCGAGGGATCAATTAATTCCACTGATGTGGGCCCTTGTTTGCAATCTTATAAAATATTACATCACAGGTTTTGTGAGATAGGCAGGCAGTCTTATTCCACCTCTAGTTCCGCCTGTCCAATGGTATTTTAGCTAAAGGACTGGTTCCTCCCTTTATGTTTCGTGTAATGTTTCATGATCGCAATTGATTTGGAATGTATTTACTGTGTATAAAGTCTCATTTTGGTGTCATGAAATTCTGAGTATTCATTGTAAATGTTTGTATACTTGTATATATTGTGCACACAGTTGTATGTTTTTGACTTGACTGTTTTGACAGGATGTTCCTTTGAAGACATTTTTGAATGAATTATTGAAACTTGATTATAAATGAAAATAAATGTTTTGTTAAACAAAACATTCTTTGGTCACGCAGCATACATGGGCTGTGTGGGTCCTAATTTCTCTTTAAACTATCCTGGCTAGCCATTTTGTTCTGTTTTGCAATTGTTGAGGTCCAGGCTAGTCAGTTGTAGGATCCAAAACGTTTGTTGTGTACAGTTCACTGGTGCAAGGCAGCACATTGTATGCCAGCACAAGGAAAGGAAAGGAATGCGATAATATATTGTTAAATATGGTATACTCCTGCCCTCTCCCTTTCGCTGAGCTCTTCAAGTTGTGTTGCTGCTTTGTGTTGAATGAAAGTTTGATAAATCAGGCCCTAGATGTTTTTCTTTCAGTCAGTAATTCAAGCATTAAGACACAACATCCTACGATCCTCAACACCATATTCATTACTCTGTCATTGAATACACCCCAACCAATAGCGTTCTGTCATTTCACCTCAGTATTATCAGATATTACCAACTCACATGCACACTGTATGTAGGTAATGTGTTTCTGAGCTGGAAAAAACTTTTAAACATGCCAACTGTATTCCTATCCTTAAGCTAGAGATGTGGAGGCCTTGAGGAGGCAAGCAACTTGTCTGCAGAGTGTTGAGCAGTCGTTGTCCATAAACCTAGCTGAGTGGTGAATCGAGTGGGTACTTACAGTCAATGTCACTGACCAAGGACAGTCAGTGCAAAGACCTTCTGCCCTTCATCCCATCTTGAGCGCACAATTTGGCTCTGGATTTCTCTCTTCGTGCTCATCTTCTGTTACTAGAGTACCTGCTTTACTCAGGTATCTAGCACATTCTCGCTAAGCTGTGCTAGTGTGAAGCTAGTCCACCAATATTCATAGAGTGCTATTCCTCTGGAAGACTTCATACTGAGTATCATACATTAGCAATCAATCTCTGCTGGCTTGTTTATGTGTTGGTGCCTATCGTCCTTCTACTCTCACCCACTCTGGCGTCTACAATTATATTCGACTATACAGGGTATATAAGGGGCAAACCTCTTGTTTACTGTTCAGTTGAATGCACCCTGTAACACAGTATTAAACTACAAATTGGATTTTCAGCTAGGATTGCTAATGCATGATCATTCAGTTTATTTGAGATGTCTTAAAAGTACTACAACTGTATATTTACAACTGTTTGATGCAACATGAATAAAACTTAATTTCAGAGAGCAATCAGAAGGAACAGTTTTTAATACAAATTCAATTTCAAATATGATTGAGTTTTTTTACAAAAAAACAGAATGTTTGAGGAACCCAGTTACTCTCCTCAACTTAATTAAGCTCTGCGAAGGAATTGATTGAATTAAAATCAGATGTTCACGAGATTGGGGTTGATGTATATCTATATTACTAAAATATTAAAATAAACTTCAAAAGAATTACAAAGGAATACTGGAAAATTTACACTCAACAAAATAGTTTCATGGCGAAAATTGTTATTGCTTATTTAAGTCAAAAAGAAGTAAAAATAAAAAAATTCAAGAATGTAAACTTCAAAATTATTTCATTAGGAATGTACTAACATTTGTCAAATTGTAATTAACACAATCATTTGAACTCAACATTTTATTTAAATTTAATAGCAATTCATTAAAATGAAAATTGCACTTTCTCTAATTTAAAAGAAAATGTTTACATTATTTCTGCATCAACATGATTTGTTATTTTGAAAAAAACCTGAAAAACACAATATTTTGAAAAAAATTAATTTTAAAACTACACCAAGTTAAAATCCCTTTAGTACCCAGTGTTGGGATTTCTCCGTGTCCGATTGCAAAAGCAGACGGGGCGAAGCAAGTCCGAAATAAAGGGTGCAGGTGAAAAGGGAAGAGCAATTTGTGTTTTAGAGAAAGCGTGCGCGTCTTCCGTCCTTGCCCTCACCTGTCACTTACAGGTCCTCCTGCCTGTCGATGTCAGCGTTTGATGCCGGGCTGCTCCTCATTGGGTTTCTGTACTCCAGGAAATACTTCCACTTCGCGGCTGGCCTCGCTACCCCTCGGGTCATCAACATCCTATAAAAAAGAAGAAAAACAACAACAATTAAAGACCCAGCAGTTTCAACTTGATCTCACATGAGGCTATCTTATATCTTAGGTTATAATTATCTGACGTGCCTCCACAGCGTTTGGAGATTCCGTTTCCTATTGTGCACTGCTGAAAGAAGAAGGTAAGAATAATTATAATGAAACAAATCCTGAAGTTAAGGAATTAATAATTGTGTTTTAGCAGCCCTGCTTATTTGTTGGTATATTTTTCTTGTTTTCCTTATTACACTGGTCCACTCCATCCTTTTGGGAAATATGTTTTTTGTTTTTTTCCATTGGGATTTTTATATTTTGGTGCTATTCTGATAAGTTAATATCTTCCTACAAAGGTTAGTATATTGAATATTTAATCATACATTATTCTCTATATTATTGACACAACCTAATACGCATATTCTTTTATATAGGAAGAAAAGTGCTTCTCTGCCTCTGATACCTATAACTTTAAGGGAAGAGGGGAAATTCACAGGTAGTTATGTCATAGAATACTGTATTGCTGAGGTAAGACTGAGATTGTTGCTGTGTATTAGTTCTATGTAGTTATGCACATGTCTCTTGTCTTACTGCAGGCACTCTCTTTGATCCTGAAGATTCTTATTCAACCCTGAATATGATGGATATGTGTCTTTTGTTCCCCTTTTTTTCCCCTCTTCCCTGATTCACCATTGTAGACTTTGACCTTGTTGGGCCTCTGTTGTGATTGGGGGAAGTTGTGAACTTGCTACTGTCTTTCATTTGGCCCCTGTGGAAAACACCAAATGTGAGAATTGCACTAAACAACTCAAAACAAAGTAATTAAAAATGTTAATATGTTAAAAGTTTAAGTTCAAACACATTAATTTAAACCCCAACAAAACCCATGTACAACTACAAAAATAAATTACAGCAAACTAAAAATTGCATATATTGTAAAATGTAATTAAGAATGTGAAAAAATAAAAATAAAAATGCATGAATTCAAATTCTACCCTCTCACAACCCTTAACCAACAGGAAAAGCATTGCAATTATATTTTTACTTAGAAAATAAAAAATAAACAATAAAACACCACAATGGACAAAACAATTCAAATAAAGAACATTTAGAAAAATAAATATTCCAATAAATTAAAGATTACTGGCATAACAAACACATACAATTATGTTAAAAACCACAATCTTAATGTAAATTATATTTAAAACTTTAATATAAGTGTTACAAAAAGAAACACTATATACTTATCGATATCAAAAACTTCTATACTGGTACTTGGAATAGCATGATTTTGGCCCTGCCATGAAGACAAGCCTGACTGCTCAGTGGCAAGCTACCCAAGGGTGAACACAGATTATTGGACATGTGTATTGAACTCATCCTGTCGAGGATGGTGGATTCTGACTGGCTTCGATGCATCCCAGTCAGCAGGAAACCGCTGGGTCTAACAATTGCCATACTGTTAACAGAGCAAGAAGTGGCACAAAGTCACTTGTGGCATCATTTACGTTGGATAATCAATTGAGTCTGAAAGCCTAAACCTAGACAAAATGAAGGGGCATATTATCAAGAATACCAGAATATGGACTTCTGTTTGAATTCTCAAGGGCATATTATGAAGCCCATTATCGCCGCTTTAGCGGCAATTTGCTGCCGCTAAACCGGCAATGCTAACATGCCCCCAAGATCTTACAAGAGTTGAGAAAGGACATTGAAAATGAAGACAAACTACAACACCAATACAGAGCCTGAATGGCACAACAACCCAGTTTGAAGTGAGTCCCTCTAGAACCAAGGTTCAAGCCTTTATTCCAGAATGATTGGAACCACACTAAAGACGTCCCTTTCTTCCACAGCATTGAGGTACAGGGTGTCAAAGACCACTAGAGAGCCAGCAAAACTGCTGATGCTGGTTTTCCCTTTTCCATAACCTTAACAAACTCTTTAAACAAGAATCTGAAGATCACAAGGCTGATTGTTGATCATCAAGAAATAAAAGTCTACAGATAGGTTTAAAACTGTTCATTTGCTGTTTTACCCAGGATTTATAAAGGATGAGCCTCAAATTTGGCAATTGCTGCTTCCTCTGGGATTTTCAAAAGAAACTGTGTTTTAGAAATGATAGTGATCAAAGTAAGAGGGTTTAGAGTAGTTTCTTCATTAGTGGGATCACCAAGGACTTCTTTAGGCCTGCAGAAAATTAATCTGTTCAAAATAAATTATTAATAAGGTTAAAAAAGACATGCAAATACTGTACTTGATTCCTTGATTATGGCACCCAAACCCTGTTATCTCATCCATGTTGCTGAACCTACCCACACCAATCTAGTGTCTCAAAATGTAATTTGTCTAAAGGTAGCATCTTCTACCTTTATGCCTTTATGCACCTTATTTGGAGTTTGGGGGGCTAACTAACTTGCAAAAAGCAAGCAAGATTCTCAATCCACTCCTGGGACACCTGACATGTAAGTACTTATGAATTGGTGCACTCTAGGAGTTGCAATGAAGTCAATGTATATGTTGATCCCTTGCTATGGTTTAAGTAAGATACTTCAATGGCAAGTTTTCACCTTGATTGTGTTTTAGCAATAGTTCTCACACAGCTAGAATTCTTGCATGTTCAGCAAACCTGCAGTGGATTTGGACCATGTTTTCTGTAATTTCTTCAGTTTAGAATCAAGGGTTTAAATTTCACATTAAACCCTCGTATTTTTCTGTTTCCTACTTTTAAACTCTTCCCATTGATGCAGTTGATTCTTTACTTTAGTTCAATCAAATCAGTGGTGAGCTACGAGTACAAAACAAATGTAAAGTCTCTTAAAGCTGATACAGCACAACAGTGCTTATGTTGAGTCGGTGGTTTTCGGTGCTTGGCACCAGGACTTAAATGTCAACACTGGCGCTTACAGTGCAAACTCGACCCAAAGGTATTGGAGCACTTTTTATGGGAACCAGTTGTTACATTAATTTTTGTAGTCATGAAGAGATTAAGTGATTTACCCAGCATCATATGATGTTGAGCCCACACTGAGGCTCGAATCCAGTTGGATTGGTGTCAGTACAACGCGTTGTGTTACAACGCATTCCGTTACAACGCAGATTTTACAACGCGGGATCCATTACAACGGATGTCATTACAATGCATGGCCTTACATCGCAGATGCTATTACAACGCATGGCATTACATCGTAAGTATAGGTAAGTATACCTTTTTTTAAAAATGTTATTTAGTTTATTGTAATTAATTTTTTTTAAATAATTTAATTAAAAGACATTTAAAAATTGTCATTAATTTAATTTAATAAAATAAGATCTATTTAATAAATGTAATTTTATTAAAAATTGTAATTAATTTAATTTAATAAAAAAAAGTAATTAGTTTAATGTACATATTTTTTATAAAAAAATTAAATTAAAGTAATAATATTAATTTATTTAATTTAATTAATTTAAATAAAAAATGTAATTAATGTAAAATAATTAATTTAATTTATTAAATATATTTTAATTAATTTTAAAATGGTAAATATAATTTAATTATCCCTAAACCCAAACCCTGCCCTAAAACCTAAAAACACCCCTGTACCCCAAAACCCAAACCCTGCCCTAAAACCTAAAAACACCCCTGTACCCCAAAACCCAAACCCTACCCTAAAACCTAAAAACACCCCTGTACCCCAAAACCCAAACCCTACCCTAAAACCTAAAAACACCCCTGTACCCCAAAACCCAAACCCTACCCTAAAACCTAAAAACACCCCTGTACCCCAAAACCCAAACCCTGCCCTAAAACCTAAAAACACCCCTGTACCCCAAAACCCAAACCCTGCCCTAAAACCTAAAAACACCCCTGTACCCCAAAACCCAAAACCCCAAAACCCAAACCCTGCCCTAAAACCTAAAAACACCCCTGTACCCCAAAACCCAAACCCTACCCTAAAACCTAAAAACACCCCTGTACCCCAAAACCCAAACCCTGCCCTAAAACCTAAAAACACCCATGTACCCCAAAACCCAAACCCTGCCCTAAAACCTAAAAACACCCCTGTACCCCAAAACCCAAACCCTGCCCTAAAACCTAAAAACACCCCTGTACCCCAAAACCCAAAACCCTGCCCTAAAACCTAAAAACACCCCTGTACCCCAAAACCCAAACCCTACCCTAAAACCTAAAAACACCCCTGTACCCCAAAACCCAAACCCTGCCCTAAAACCTAAAAACACCCCTGTACCCCAAAACCCAAACCCTGCCCTAAAACCTATAAATACCCAAACACCCCAAAACATATACCTCAGTACCCCAAAACATATACTCCTATACTCATACTTATTTAAAAAATCACTTAAATTAATATATTTAATTTATAATATTTAAAAACAAAAATAAATATTTTTTTTATAATTAATAATAATTAAATCAATTAAATAATATTAAATAAAATAAAAAAAAATTAAATACTTACCAATACTTACGATGTAATAGTATGCGTTGTAATAGCATCTGCGATGTAATGCCATGCATTGTAATGACATCCGATGTAATGGATCCCGCGTTGTAAAATCTGCGTTGTAACGGAATGCGATGTAAAAGTTGCGTTGTAAGTGTTACATACCATCCAGTTTCCCACCTCTAAACTCGGCAGCTCTGGCCGGTATGCCACATCCTCACCCCACCTGTAAGGTTTCATGGTTAGTAGTTAGTTCTGGTATAGGCGGTGTTAGTAGGAGCAACTGGCTGGTGCAAGCTGCCTCTTGACCAGGGCCCCAGCACTTATTTGTTTCACAAATTAACCACTACTACACAAATGTTTTACAACCATCTGCTGGTAATAAGGGTTTTAAGACTCTTCAGACAATTCCCTGTGGTGTATGGCCAAAACTTTATTTCAACTTTATTTCAAACTGCCTGTGTGACAATCCCTTTGAGGGCCTCTATGGCAATAACATTTGTCATGACGATCCTGATGTGCTGTACAGGACTGTCATCTATTATGACAAACACATCCTAGGGTATGACACTTGATGTGAGTCGGTACATGATCTCATTAAGTGATTAATGTTGGTCATATATTTAGTGAAGGTAATAGCTAAACTGTCCAAGGCATTCCCATACTAAGCACTGATATCTCAAAATGTTTAAATGTAATAAGTATACACAAGTCATAAATGTAATAAATTAGAGTTCAAAACCTGACCTGCTGCAGCAGCTATAGGGGAATAGTAGGAAACTGTAAATGTATTTAAATGCAAGGAACCACATTAATTTACCAGAACATCTGAAGTGTTCATCTTCTCCATGTTAACAAAATCCACAGGCAAATGGGTCTTAAAACTGGAGCCTACTAGCAGAACCCCTATTTGTTGTCATTTGGGTAGGCACAAGGAGAAGCCCCAGAGGCAAATTGTATCATCAGCATAGTCAAGAAATGCTTCTGTGAATATGTCAATGTCCACAGAAGTTATGGATGTTGAATGTATATATTATGTGTCAGGAAAGGTTTACTAGTGCACACCTTCATATGTTTTGGTCAGAATTGCCCTGTACAGTCATTGCCCTGTGAAAGGACCTACGTGCTGGAATCAATAGTCACCCTCTTAAATTAGTATGATGGAAAATTATGGAAACCCTGTACCTGAAGCGGTGCAGAATAAAGCAACTTTTTGGTTACTGAATATGCTTCTCTGGAAAAGGGAGTTGAACTTGTAGGTAATATGGTAGTCCTGCACTTGCAGATGATAACAGCATTCTCCGGTGCATGTCTCATAATGAGGATGTTGTATTCATTAAAATAGAACAACCCAAGCTAACTGGTGGGCTTGGCAGCTGAAAGTGGGTGAGTGGTCAAAAGTATAGGACTCCTCAAGACCATCTAGGTCTCCATACTTCCTCTAAAGGACCATTTTTCAATTTGGCTCCAAACATTCCGCTTAGCTTCAGTAAATAATCCTAACTTTCTTAGTCTGCTATTTGACAACATTATAATGTGTGTGTGTGACAGATACATGCACATTTCTCTTACACCTAAACACTCTGAATGCCATTCACCAAATCTCTGAAGGTTATATTGTCATTTTGAGGGTAGGAATGTAGAGATGTATGAGTAGATATGTATGGCTACGTATATCTTGAAAAGTGCGTGCTTGTCAAGGACGAATATTAAGATCACTCCACCATAAAACAGACACAATCCCACATGCACATAAAGTTAGCACAAGTTTGACTGATCAAAGTTTAATACCTGCTTAATTAGTAATGAAAGTTTCACTATTTTTTAAAGTTTTTTAATTGTATTAAATTATTCAGTACATTAGAAATTCTGTACCAATAACATTTTCAAACATTTTAGCCATCTTTCCACATGTGTCGTCACGCAACAGCAATCATTTCTTACAAAGGGACCAGTGATTACAAAGCATTACATTAGAAAGCACCTTCCTGTGAAAGTTTCACTATTTGATGTGAATTGAAATGTTCTTAACAACAAGCAAGTGAAATCAGATGAGAATATTTTGGTTGTGTTGACAGGTGGTGACGTCTGTGTCGCTACTTTTAATTTCTGTTTCACTACACATTGTTGCACAACACATATAATCTTTGTTTGCCCACATTTCAGTGTGAGTTTATATTTAGACTGACCATAATGAGTGATATTTACTTTAAAAGTCAACCATAGTTAGAGAGAATTTATGTTAGGTTTGCCATAGCCACAGTAGGCCTTGATTTGAAAGGTTCATGTTCTCATTCCTGAATTCACGGTCCATCACTGTGCTCATTAACTGTACTCTTATTGTAAGATTGCGTGGGAAGGTCAAAAATTGTATCTTCTAATGAGCTGAACAAGAAATCTTTGCACTTGTATCTGAGACAAGCTGGTGAAGAAGAAACCTCCCTTGTGCAATATCTATGATGGCCACGGACATGGAAAATCTTGCACTATATGACTTACGAAAAGAAGGCCAACACCGAAAGTTACATTAAAGCTTATTTGATTGGTTTCTTCGTGTGGGAACCATTGGAATGTTCTGCTGGACACATTTCATGATTTAAGTGTACATTTTACTGTTAGATACTTAGATTTGCACTTGTCCACCCCTAAATCGATACGTCCATTCACCAATATTGAGATCCATACTTCTCTTATTCCTGATCCTAGAGTATATCTCTCGAGCAAGCTCCTTTCTCCTTTCCTTGATTTCAACCTTCATTAAAGGCTTTATTTTGCTGGTACCTACAGCTTGAAACATATCTTACTTCCCTTCTGAAACCTCCATTTAGTTTTAGAGAGTTTCCCTTTAAGGAAACTGAGGGGCATATTTACAAGGACATAGCACTACCGGAGCGTCACTTTTTCTTTTTCAGACGCTCCTGTGGTGCTGTGCCGTGCTCCATATTTACAAGGTGGAGCTATGCCACTTTGCATGGCTTAATGCTGCCTTGTAAATATGGCCCTCTTTGATGCAGCTTTCTGCGACATAGGTGCGTGTCATGGGTGTTGATGAGGGCCTTCCCAAGCAACATCCATTGCTTTTTGAAACTGCCCTAGATTTACAAGGATCTGTTAATTTCAGGCAGTGCCAAAAATGAATGCCTTTTTAAGGTGGCATTAATGTGGTGCAACGAGGAGAAATTATTTTATTTCTCCCCATTGTTTTGCTCTATGTGTGCTGCAGTCTACAGCACACATAGAAGGAACAAAATGCCTCCAACGGTGCCTGCGCAAGTGCTAGGTGTAAGGGACTAATGTTGGGGAGCGAGGGGGAACAAATAAATGACCATGACACGGACACCACAGTTCTATGCTTGGGCCGGAAGTCACGAGCGACTCCGGCTCTTTTATTTATACCCTTCTGGCCACGCCTGGCCAGAAGGTGATACATCGGGTGCACGTATTTCCGGCTATGACCGGTACGTCTTGGAAACACTAGAACGCTACATTCCTTCCCAAGTTAGTCTTTTGAACAAATTGTGATCAGCATACAAAGTCTGCTAGTTTCTGATTAGGCCTAGGGTTAGGTCTAAGGTTGTAATTTCTTCGTCCTCTCACTGGTGTGGTCTCTAGACAATCTCTTGGTGACGAATTTGGTAGTACGGGAACTGGAGCTGGACAAGCTGTCTCTGGACTGGCCTGTGGGGGTTCATTGTGATCACTGGAGATTCCACGCCATTCAGACGCATCATTCTGGCTTTCCGTTCCGAGCAATGCTGGTGGTATTCGCTTGAACCACAAGATGTTTCTTGTCACTTCTTCTCCATGACGCTGCGCAGTCACAGTTGTTCCCCTGGCTGTTTTGATTGTCCAAGGTTCGACTTCGTAGGGTGTTCTAAACTTGCCTCCTGGCCTTCTCGCTCGAATAAGCACGGAGTCTCCAGGGACAAGTGCTCTGTTTTGTGCTCTTTGCTTTCTGCTTGCATTGTCATTAGTCTTTCTTCGTCGGGCCTGGGTGTCTTCCGGGATGTATGGGTCAGGCGTACGGTTTTCTGCCATTGGGAGCAGGTCGTGTCTTGGTCCTGGGAACATGAGAGACCAGGGGGATTTCTGGGTTGTGCTGTGCGGGGTGCTCCTATATTCTTGGAGAAAGCGTTGAAGTGCGTCTTCAGGATTGGTTCTTTCTACTGTGGATATTCTTAAGACTTTCTTGATAGTCCTCATGAACCACTCTACCTCTCCATTTGCTTGAGGCCATTGCGGTGTTATGCGGTGATGGTGCACCCCTAGTTTTTGCAGGAACTCTTTGAGTTCGCTTCCCTGAAAGGGGGGTCCGTTGTCTGTTTTGAGCTGGCGTGGAATTCCAAACATGGCAAACGTTTTGCTTAAAATCGGTTGTATGTTCGTGAAGCTTGTCGATTAGGCTATCTCCATTATGGGGTATTTCGTGTAGCTGTCCACTAGCAGAACCGTGACTCTCCCATCTGGAAAACTGACCCATGACCATGGTGATGGTGCAGGGTCTTCAGTGATAATTGGCGCAGGTGCTTCTGTCCTACTTGTCAGTTGACATGCTCGGCAATTTTGTACTACCTTATCAACGCTGTCTTCCATGTTGGGAAACCACACTTTCTATATCATTCTGGCTTTCATTCTCCGAGTGCCCTGGTGCCCTTCGTGGGCTAGCGTTGTTGTCTGCTCTTGTAGTGTTACAGGGATTATAACTCTTGAACCTCTTAAAATGTGTCCATTGTAGGCAATGCTGATTTCATTATGTACTTTCCAGAATTGACAGACGCAGGCGGTCATGATCACTCCACCCTTGTGTATCTCGTAGGAAGCCTTCCCACGAGCCTGTGTCTACAGCATTAGTCACTCTCTTCAGGACTACGTCATTGGCATATTGGGCTACGATCATTTCCGCCGACAGGGCTTGAGGACAAGCCCACTATGACACCATGTTTACAAATTCCTCTATCTGATTGTCTAATTCCTCACCCATTGCTATATCCTTGGCTGGGTATCTTGACAGGAAATCCACCGGGTTCTATGCTCCGGGTCGGTATACAAGGTCCATTTGATATTGTTGTATTTGAATGGCCCATCTTTCGATTCTCGGCGGCGGTTGTGGTGCTGTACCTTTGAATAACGGTATGAGTGGTTGGTGGTCTGTCACCATCCTAAACGGATGCCCTGTTATGTAGAGGTGAAAGTGGTTACAGGCTCATTTTACAGCTAGGGCCTCCCTTTCTATTTGAGAATATCTTGCTTCAGTGGCGGTGAGCGCCTTGCTTGCAAATGCCAACGGCGCCCATACGCCTGGTTCGGTTTCTTGTGTAAGGAGGGCTCCTAATCCCACTGGACTAGCATCGACTAATATTTCTGTGTGCCTGGCAGTGTCAAAGTAGGCCATGGTGGTCCCATCCAGCAGTGCTGTTTTAATCTTGGTGAATGCTTCCTCCTCAGTGTCAGTCCATCTCCACGGACTTTCCTTTCTAGTTAGGTTTCTTAGTGGTTCAGCAATGGTGGCCAAGGTCGGTATAAATCTTGTGCAGTATTGAGCCATGCCCAGGAAACTTCTCACCTCTGAAGCTGTGGTTGGCGCTGGGGCGTGTTTGATAGCCTGCGATTTTCTGGGGTCAACTTGAACTCCATTCGAGTTAAAGACATAACCGAAAAATTCTGTCGACTTTTGGAAGAATTTACATTTATCTTTGTGCAGAGTTACCCCGTGCTCGGCCAATCTTCTAAGGGTCGCCCTCAGTCGCTGATGGTGTTCTTCGCTGACTTTGGAGTGTATTAAGATGTCGTCACTGACATTTAGTACTCCTTGCAGACCAGATAGTATTTCTTTTATCATGTTTAGGAATATATCCGCTGCTGATGATATTCCGAAATTAAACCTCTTTTACCTTCTGAGGCCTGGGTGCGTCGAGAAGGTTGTTATATATCTGCTTTCTTCCGCTAGTCTTAGTTGGTGGTATCCAGTGTTCAGATCCAGTTTTGAGAACCATTGGGCTCCGTTCAAATCTGTTAGTATGTCATCGACAGTAGGTGTGATGTGTCCCTCCCGTTTTATTGCCTTGTTAGGCATCCGCATATCTATGCAGATTCTTATCTTCCCTGGTTGTCGGGGTTTCTCTGCTATCACCATAGGCGATACCCATGGTGTTGAGCCATTGACCTTTTCTATGACCCCTTGTCTCTATAGCTCAGCTAGTTCTTGTTCGACTGTAGTTCTTAAGTGGAATGGAATCCTCTGATGCTTCAGAGCTATGGGTTGGATGGCTTTGTCAATATGTAGTTTGACAGGTTGTCGTTTGATTGTGCCTAGCCCTTTGAATAGGGACGGGAAGAGCTGTAGGATATCTTCAGTTTGGAGTACTTTGACTGCGTTGGCGAACGCAATGAGGTTGAAATCTTCTGCAGTGTGGCTCCCGACTAGAAGGTCCGCTTCCTTGTCGATTACATGAAATGTAGTTGTTACTGCACGATCTTCCGTCTCAAATTGTACTAGCATTTTGCCTCGTAGAGGAAGCGGTGTTTGGCTTCCGTACGTTAGTATTCTTACTTTGGATGGCGTTAACTGTTGCCTCGGATTGAGGCTTTTGTAGTGCTGTATGCCCATCACATTTACTCTAGCGCCAGTGTCTATTACTCCAGTGACTGCTGAACCTTCGATCAGTATTTGGCACTTTGGCTGTGGTCTTCGCCTTTTCTTTAAGTCTTTCGTGAAGGATACGTAATGGCACTCTTCATCCTCTTCAGTGGAGGAGTCATCCAGTTGCATATGGCGGTGGTGTCTGGATGTTGTTGATCGTGCTTGCTGTGTGTCTTCTAGATTCAGTTGTCTGACTGCTCCTGTGATGGTTTTCCTCCCGGACTGATTCCTCCAGCGGAATCCTCCTCTGCATACGCTTGCGAAATGGTTTGGCACTCCGCACTTGGAGCAGGTCTTTCCCCGCGCAGGGCAGCCATCTTGGTTGTGCTCATCTCTTCCGCAGTAGCCACACGGTGGCCGTTGTGGCGTTCTCGTCGGCCATCTTCCTCGACCACCCCTGCTTGGGGTGCGAATGGCATCTACTCTTTCTGTCTTTATGCTGGTTCCTCCCTCTGCTTGAAAATTCAGGGCGGCTTCCATCGCCGTGGATCGGACATCCGAAAGTTCGTGTGACCTTGCAAGTATCAGTATTTCGTCTAGTGTGATGCGCGGCTGATGCAGTATCAGTGTTCTCAGAGTTTTGTTTCGGCAGCCTTGAATGAGCTGTGCAGTGACTTCCTTTGTTTGGTCATCCTCGGTACAGGTGCTCGCTAGTTCCCTCAACCGGGCGTGAAACGCATCTATCGTTTCGCCTTCTCTTTATCTTGACTGACGGAATTTGAACCTTTCTGAGTGCGGGTTGAGCTGAGGGTCAAAGTGCGCATTGAGTGCTCGCATTGCGGCATCATAGTGATTGGCGTTTCCAGTGTTCGGGAGGTGGGAGAAAAGTTTGTAGATCTCGGTCCCTCCGAAATGCAGCAGTAGTGACCATTTTACTGCGTTGTCCGTTTCTCGGGTGGCTACAAAGTAGTTGTTTAGTTGTCCAACCCACACTGTCCATCTTGGCGCTGCTGTTGCCGGATCAATCAGTTCGCTGGATAGGGGCAGAGCCTGGATTTGTAAATGGGCCGATGGCAGCGCTGGTTGTACTGCTTTGGGCATTGCTGGCTGCGGCGCTGCTTGCTGTGGCGCTGCTTACTGCTGCTGATTTCCTCCCCCAGCACCTGGCTGGTTTGCCATCGTGGTGTCCTTTTTCTGCGTCTCTTGGTGCTTGGGACGTGATCCCTTGACTGTTTCGAAGTGCAGTTATTGGTTTTGTCAGTGCTTGTTTTTTTTCTTGTCTTTGCTCGTGCTTGTTTTTTGTTTTTTTCCACTCCAGCTTCCTTTCCGGCATGCCGTGGTTAATGCTGCCTCTTGGGGATCCTACACGCTGTTTATCTGGGTGTCTGCGGGGTTAACTTTTTCTGTCTTCCTCGCTGCCTGCACACGCGCTGAACTCTGAGGCTTCAGCCGGGCCTCTGGTACCTCCAGCGCATGCGCGCTCACTCCTTCCCCTCGTCGGGCCTTGCAGCATGTGTGTAGGCCGCTGGTGCCTGTGCCTCTACGCCGCTTGCCGCGCCGGGACCCTCACGCAGCTCGGGAGACACGTTGCTCACCGGTGCGGCTGGCGATGTCGTTGGGCATCCTGCACTGGCCTTCGGTTTCGCGTTGGGTGCCTCGCTTTGCACCGCTCCTTTCTCCTGCAGTCGGCGCTTCAGCCCGCTGTCAGGTACGTCTGCTGGCTCTTTCTTTTGGAGTTGCACTGTCATCTCACTCTTCGTCGCCAGTGTAAGGGACTAATGTTGGGGAGCTAGGGGGAACAAATAAATGACCATGACACTGACACCACAGTTGTATGCTTGGGCCGGAAGTCACGAGCGACTCCGGCTCTTTCATTTATACCCTTCTGGCCACCCTTGGCCAGAAAGTGAGACATCGGGTGCAGGTATTTTCTGCTATCACCGGTGCGTCTTGGAAACACTAGAACGCTACACTAGGCATCTTTATTAGCACTGGTACAGGGAAGAGCACAGGGGTACGCAGTATTGTTGTTAATACGGTGCATCCCTGCTTTTTTGAACTGATGCAGCCCGGCGCAGCTAATTTGTTGCAGCGCCGTGCTGCGATATTTCATTGTAAAAATCTCTTTGGGTCTTTACAGTTTGCCTATTACAATGCTTAAATAACTTTGCTGTTCTGACCTGCTCCGATTATGCCAATTTATGCTGTAACTAAACGAATATTGATCCAGATTAATATGGCTGATTTAGGATTGTAATTTGCTAATCTGTCCATAAAGCATCATGGTTTGCAAATCTACTGGTCTCTGTTGCTCCTGTGGGTTAAAATGGGCTTTCCTGGTATTGATGTACTATAATAATATTGATGTTAGGCCTCACTTTGAGTAAAAGATCAATCGCCTTGGATACAGTTGGGACTTGAGATTTGCACAGGCCTTTGAACAATACAAACACTGTCCTTATCTGCAAATCACACGGCAGCTGTTTTTTATGACAGCCCATAATACTGAAACAACTTTGGCTACCCCGGACTCTTTTTATTCTAGAATCTGTATAATGTTCACTGTAAGGTCTATGGAAACTAAGGATGACTAAGAAGTCAGGACCAGTAAATGATAAGTTGACTAGCTAAATTCCACAATCATGTTACTTTCCAGCACAGGGTCCATGATGACGCATTGAACTGTTTGTGCACTTGAACACACAGTACAACAATAACGTGCATGTCTCTATTGAAGCTTGCGCAGTGTTGAAGGGATCACCGCTGAGAGATTGATAGAATTCACTGACAAACGAAGATCTGTGATGGCATAGTCAAAATTCTACAGCTGAGAAGAGAGGCTCCATTGATGTTGAAAACATTGTTTCCTTGATGCCATTGAAGGGCTCTCATTCGCCATCCAGCATGTAGCACCAACAAAATGCCCGAAGCCATCAGGCTCAACAAGCATAAAACTTGTAAAACTGAGATCACAGTCTAAGCCAGAAATATTAGAATCATAACCCTATGCTTCTTATAAACATACGCCTCTTTGTGGGTGCAAGATGGAGCATAAGGGTATTGATAATAAAGTTCAGGCTGTGGAGAAAAGTAACAGTGCACTAGAAATATTCTATGACCAATGCAGTAGACCCTGTCTTCACTAGTCAGTCTCCAAATATGGAAATGAATCATTTCCTGATCTCCAGAGTGAAGCTGAAGCAATGGCCAACAACTTGATGAATACTCATGGAGCAGTTATCGGTCCAAATGGAAGAACTATGAACTGGTAGTGTTATTAATTCACAGTGAACCTCGGGTACCCCTGTGAGTGAATAGGATTGTTAGATAAAAGTAGGAATCCTGAAGGTTCATGGACACCAGCCAACTCCCATCATTTGGGGCCAGTAACACCTGTGTTAGTGACAGTTTCTTTAAAGCTGACCTACAGGGGCGTGGCCAACCATCATGGTCGCGCAGACGTGAGTCAGCTCGGCTCCCGGACTGAGATTCGCTTTCAAGGAGATTTAGGTGGCCCTCGGAGTGGCTGTGGTCCTCGATGTAGCGCTCAGGACCCCTGAACGTTAGTGCCTGCTCGGGACTCGTTGGGGCATCCAGAAGAGGGCTCCAACCATCCTGATGAGACCGGGCCCAGGGGCGGAGGCGACCTCAAGATGGCGACTTGGTGATGATCCTGCCAGAACCTCCGACTGGAGCAGCGACACAGCACCATCAACCCCAACCAGCATTGGAGCTGGTCCCGCTCCCAGCGATGTCACCGGTGGCCTCCTGCACCAGGGCACGAGTGGCGATCTAGTATCCCCAGCAAGCGGCTGTTCCTGACAAAATGGTGGCCGCCGCGACGGAATGACTGGGAGCGCGACCACCAGGGACTAGGCTGTACTGATTTCCTCTATGAGTGCTCTCAGGGGCGAATGACAGCAGGACCTTGAAGCACACTTGTTGCTGTGGTGTAGAGAGGAGCCGGACGCCATCGATCCACGGTGAGCGCTCCCAACCCTGAATGTGCGGTGTGGGCCCGGTGACCAGTAGGAGAAGCGTCAGAGCCCTAAAGATCTGCGCTGGAGAGTGGAGAACAGGCGGAGCCTGCTGGATGGTGTGGGGGCCCATGTGAGCTCTAGAGTGGCTGGCGCCCGCTCTGCCTGACCCATTGTGCCTGACCCTAAGATGGCGGCTTGGGCGCCTGCAGCGAGCACGGACCGGCAAGGAGAACTGTGAGGACCCTGGAGCAGCATGCAGCCTCCTGAATGCAAGCTTCCTGTAGAGAGCAGGGGGGCATGGAAAGACACAAAGGGAGCCTAACACACCACGAGCCTGCCGCGCACAGTGACACGTCTACTAGCATATCACTGGGCGTCCGAACGGCCTGAGGCTGTCTTAAATCTGTCTTACTACTTTTGGTTCACGGAAGGCATATAATAGTAGTAAAGTTAGGATGTTGTCTTAAGTTTGACTTAAGACAGACTGAAGACACACTTAGGACAGTCTTAAGACAAACTTAAGACAAACTTAGGACAGACTTAAGACAGACTTAAGGCAGACTTAAGACAAACGTAGTACAGACTTAATACAGACTTAAGACAGACTTAACACAAAATCCTAACTTTACTACTACAAAATGCATTCTGTGAATACCAACAGTAGTAGGTTTAGGATTTTGTCCTAAATTACCTCTGTGAATCGGGCCCATAGCTTCTAGAAGTTTTGGGGGGATCAATACTCACAGGTAATAGCGGTCCAAGAAACCCACATCAAGTTGGAGGAGGGCAGACTCAGACATCGACGATTTCCCCTCATATATCAGGCTATAAATCGCAAGACACACTACGGGGTTGCGCTGATCTTCCATACCTCAGCCCATTTTATACAAGAGGCCACACAGAAGGACAGGGAGGGCAGATTTATTATGGTCAAAGGCACACTGATCGGCAGGCCCTGCACCTTGGCTTCCGTCTACGTTCCTAATACTGGCCAAGCAGATTTTCTCTCTCTTCCTTTCTAGATACTTTGCTGAGCTTTGGGTGGGGTACCTAATCATATTGGGGGATTTCAACCTTGTATGGGATCCCGAAATAGACTATTCACAAGGCCATAGAACAAGGGGAGGGGTCTTTCCTGCTACACTTAAAATAACTATACAGCAGTTGGAACTCATAGACGCTTGGCGTCACTTGAATCCGACAGTGAAGGATTTCTCGTTCTTCTCACATGTGCAAAGATCGTACTCGCAGATCGACCATGTCTTCTTCAGCCAATTTCTCATTCACACAGCCATGACTTCCCTGCTATTACCTATAGCCCTCTCTGACTATGCCCCTTTGACTTGTCTATTGGACTGGCCGAACCCACGCCCTAATTTGTTTAGATGGTGCTACCCTGAATTTCTGGCAGAGCCCGCCTGCACCGAGATGATATCCGAAAGGCAATCAAAGACTTTTCTGCACTTAATGATCCTGCAGATACCTCCCCGACCACAAATCGGGATGCTTTTAAGGCACACATCAGGGACCACTGCATCTCTCTAGCCACTTCACTTCGTAGGCTCCAGACTAAGGAATGACTAGAATTGGAACAAGAGCTCTCTGAGCCTGAGAAAACATATTAAGTCACTCCCTCAGCTCCGTCCTTGTGGAAACTCATGGCCATTAGAGGGAAGCTCAGAGCTATATACACTAACAGAGCTGAGAAAGCGCTACTCAGACTCCAGGCCCGGAGCTATGTGAGGAAGGATAAAGTGGGGACTTTGCTGGCTAAACAGAGGCTAGTTCAACAAGACAAAGCTTTTATTAAAAACATCACGGACGACCAGGGTGTGGCCCACATAAGCGAGGAAGAGAAGGCGCAAGCATTCCAAACATTCTATCACACTTTCTATCAGGCAGACGCCCTAAATGAGTCTTCCCAACAGCACTATCTTACTGACTTGGTCCTCCCCCAAGTCCCTGCCACAATCAACGCCCGCTTAGGGGCACCAATCAAGATAGAAGAGGTCCAGGCAGCGATCAACTCCCTAAAATTGCGCAAAGCACCAGGACCTGCTGGGTTCACAGCCCAGTTCTACTGCACATTTGCGGCAGACCTGAGCTCCACTTAACTCTCCTGTTTAATGCTATTGCCTCCCATCAAGCTCTCTCGCCAACCATGGGAAAGACCCTGATCTCTGTAATTAGTGCACGTCACTCGACACTACCGTTTTTCACTTTGGTACTGAATCCCATATATTACCTTTGTCTTACAGGGTCGCGTTGGACTTAAAGTATCCAATTACCTCGCAGAGTGCCTGCCCTTCGGAAAAATAATCGCCATTTAGAAATGTAAGTGCGGTATACAGCCTCTCTAGCCTAAAATGTGCATTTTAACTTAATGACACCCTTGCCGTCCCTAAACAAACGTATTGGTACCTCTTTCCTTTATCAGAAATCGAAATAACATTGGAATTTATGCGCTACGCGGACCTCAGTACCCTGGGACTCTATATTTAATAGGAGTACTTCTACAGAACCCACCATGTAATGGGAACATCTTGCCCACTTCGGTATGTCTTTTCCTTTCTCTAGCACCTATTTTGAGCAGCCCAGTTAATTTAGAAGACTAAGGTCCCCCCCAAAAACGACTCTTACATGGGATCTCATACATTTCTCTTTTAACCTATGCAGAATCTGATATTTAAAAGACATCAAGATGAAGCTTTGAGGGTCACCCAGCACCTCCGACTTGGCAATTGGGTAAGCCCAGCTACTAGGGGCCATGCGTGCATACCATCGTTTTCTCTACATCAGAACCTATTTTAACAGCCTCCCCTGGCCCTTTTTATAGATGCAGTGCCATACGAGTGACCCCACCATTCTACTCCTTCAAAAGAACCTGTTTTCTGATGATAGCTGATCTATCACTTTGTGAGTATGACTAAATGACTATACATGCCCTTGTATGGAGCACTTTTATAAGTAGCCCGTGCAGAATAAGACATCTTATTGCACAACTGGTGCCCCATTATAAGATAGTGTGACCCGTTACTCAGGAACTATAGAACATCTTGCTTTTATACTATTAGATTTCTCTGGCCTCTTGCCTAAGAAGTAGATTTTTTCTTTCTCATTTGAGTAATGAACCATGGGTTTTACCCAACAGTGAATGCACTAATGCTTATAAAGAAAATTGTGTTGTGGATGTGATAGTGACAGACTTGTTCTTTCTTTTTAGGCCAATTACTCTCTTATCTGATCCCCTGTTATCTGCATTAATTCGATGTACAAGGTCCTGATGAAGGTGGCTTGCCCACCGAAACGCGCGTAGACCCGCCACAAGGGCCAACAACTACACCTTGGAGCCCTTGCACCACATTAGCGCAGCCATCTTGCTAATTGGAATCCAGTTCCTTCTCTCATCTGTGTATGTGGTATGAATGTAGTATGATTGTTAGCACGTAAGTGAGTTGCTGTGTATGATTGTCTTTCAGGGGAATTCCCATTAATTTGTTATGGATTTTAAAACTGGTTGTCTTCCTTTATGAATTTTTTCAAACATTTTGTGTATTCCTTATGAATTGTATAAAGAAGATTCGCTGATCAAAAATTTATATGTATTTATACCCACATAAAAATAAAATAGAATAAGTAAATAAAAAATATATATTTTTTGAAGGAACTTCGTTGGTACCTTTTCTCTTTCTGTCACTACTTGTGTTGATTCATTAGAGATGCACTCACAATATTGAATTATACGGCCACTGCAGGAACATCCTTCTAGCTTTGTGTATTTCTTTTCCCCTCGGTTCCTGGGCCACAATCTATTTGTTTGAGGGGGTCCCCTTGTTCATGTTGTCTCTGTAATTCCCAAGCCAGGGAAAGACCCCCAGAGATGCTCCTCTGACAGGCCCATTGCCCTCCTCCACCTGATGCTAAACTATACTCTAAAATACTTGCCATGCGCCTACAGAACATACTCCCTAACCTTATTCATCCTGACCAATCGGGGTTTATTAAGGGCCGACAGACGCATGATTATGCCTGGGTGGTAAATTCCGTTCCGTTCGCGGAATTTGGGTAATTCTGCGTTCTGCGGAGAATGCGAAATTACCCAAAATTCTGTGTTCCGTGACTTCGCAAAATGTTTTGCTTGTTCGCGTTCTCAAATGCCTGTTCACAAGATATTTCCCTGCGAGCACGCAAACAGCAATTGTGAACAGTAAAAAAGCATCGCCAACAAGCAATTCCACGTGTTCGTGGAATTTCTACGTGTTTGCAGAGATTTTTTAACGTTTCGTGGAGATTTGCGTAATGAGATTACGCAAATTCCGCCCACCCCTATACATTATAACCTTCGAAGAATTCTACATTTAATTGATGAGACACAAAAGAAACAAATCCCAGCAGCCTTACTATCGCCCGACGCAGTGAAGGCCTTTGATCGTGTTGATTGGACCTTTTTGATGCTCTCTCTGCACCGATTTGGCTTTTGTGAGACCTTTATCAATATGGTTTGCGCCAATTTTAGTGCACGTCGATCTCGGGTGATGGTGAATGGGGTGGCTTCTGACTTTTTCCAGGTGACCAGTAGGACCAGACAGGGCTGCTCCCTATCCCCACTAATCTTTGCTCTTAGTATAGAACCTCTAGCAACCCGAATCCGTGCTAATCAGGCAATCATCGGAATCACCTTTGGGACGGATGATCACAAAATCTCCTTGTTCGCACACAACATTCTTCTCTCGCCCTCCACTACTCTACACGTGTGGGACGCAGTCACCAAATCTCTCTCTCTGACTTCGTTTTTCTCCCCCTACACCGCTATACACCACACTAAGGAGTTTCCCCCAGCTCTTCAGGAAGGGCCCGTTGACCTATCGAAAGAAGGAGGCTGCCTTACAATTTCTGACTTGTTTCAAGGGGGCAACCTATGCTCCTTTCACGATTGCATGAACCGATTTTATCTCCCCCTCTCCGAAAGATTTTACTACACACAACTAATTCACTGGGTCCAACAACCTCAGATACGGCAAGCGGCCACTAGGTAACTCCTCCCGATAGAAACATTTGTCCAACCCGGCTGGGCAAAGGTTGTATTTCCTTCTTAAACAAGCTCCCGCTCACTCTATCCCCACAGCGCACACAGCGACACAGAACATTTTGGGGCGGCATCCTGGGAACACCCCCATCGGAGAAGCAATTGGAATCCCTCTATAGGGACATAGGGAAATTCAATAGATCAATGCACCTCCGAGAAGCCCATTCCAAGACATTGTATGACTGGTACCTACACCCGCATAAATTACACTCTATTTTCCCGAACACTTCAGACCGCTGATAGCGGGGTTCTGGCCTACTCAGGGATTTAAAAAATATCTGGTGGGATTGTCCAATTATACCGACATTTTGGAAGGGAATCTTCGCCCAAATGAAACTCATTTTGGGATACTCTATAGGGGAGTTTATAGAACATGTGCTCCTGGGCCTCCGTGACCCGCTACTCAAATACCAGATGCATGCTGATCGATCGGTTCTGTGGGTGTGCTTGGGTGCTGCCAAAATGGCAATAGCAGCTTGGAAGAGACCCGAGGCCCCTTCACTCATCCAAAGGCACGCGCGTCTCTGAAGAGCCTTGGCGATGGAGTGCCTAATAGATATAGCTGATGACACACGGAAGGCCTTTCACTATATATGGGGACCCTTGGTTAGCTACCTATCGGAGGGACTACCTCTCTTGGCCAGTAGCCCACGACTCAGAGCCTTACACCTTTTTCTGATATAGACAAGACAAGACAAACCAACCCTCCTCCCCTTGATCCCCGATTTGAGAGGATGTACCGAGCTGGTTGTGAGGCCCTCTTGCCTAGCGTGGTCCATCACCCCCTCCTACATTACTACTTAAGAATCTCCAAACTCTCTGGATGACACTGTTGTTGAGTTTTCTTTTTGGTGCACTTTGTTTTCTTATTCTTGTTGTTTCTTCTAATTCTTGGTTACTTTACAGCAGCAGTCAAAGCAGCAACCCCCTGGAAGCAGTGGGGTTGCTAAGGTACCTATGTCACACAATGTCCCTTATGTCTGTTAATGGGGTATATACAAAGGGTCCACACAAGAGTTCGCTTTGAACTTAAGTGTTATGTTAATGCATCTATTTCGAGTACCGATATAAGTGAGGGGAGGATACAGAGATTGTTTAAAACTGTGATCATCTGCTTTAGCTAACTAATGAGGTTATCTCTACCTACAGAGTTTATTCAATGTATTCTGTGTAATACTCTCTGCAAAATTTCTTTAATAAAAATAATTTGACAAAAAAAGCTGACCTACGAAATTAAAATTGCTCAAGAGACAATGATCAGAGTAAGTCTCAGGTTCCGTCCTCCTACAGATAAAAAAAATAAAGATAGTTAAATCCATTGCAGATTTTCTCTCTTGGCACTATTCACATGGCTCTTTTGTTCAGCATTGCAACAACTTCTGCCTCCCAAATTAAAGTATGTGTCAGAGACCTTGGAAAAGAATGGTAGCCCAGATGGAAGAAAGGAAAGGTAGGGTCTCACTCTTGTGGATTAGCTAAATGACCTAGCAGTTTGTCATGGACATGTCTCAATTGATGAAGAAAGTAGTAGGGCATATAGGCAAGTCAAAGAGGTTTTGAGGCAGAAGTGCCAGTGGAGGATGCGATGACTGAAGACGCTGCTGCTAGTGGTGATGAAATCCCTAAGATCCTCTCCTGCTCCAAACAAAATGGTTCCTTATTGAGGCAGTAGGATCAGCTGGAACTGTTAGGCTTTGCAGTAACTTTTAAACTTCTTGCACTGCTCATGAAACTACTACACCAGGGGGTGTAGGTACAGCAAGCACACTACAGTTCTCCTCTTTTTGAAGGTGTTCATGTCCACAAGGGTTGCTCATGAGAAGCCAGTGAAATCCATCCAAGCATGAGAACAAATCACAATGGCTGTGTCCATAGACTGAGCCACGTAATCTTCTGAATTTAGGCCATGCTCCAAGATCTCTTTGGAACTTTCAACAACCATATCAGAAAAGAGCTTCTTGGTGTGGCCACATGAAGTGCTAATGGGCATGCAGCCATTTGAAGTCCAAAGGGAAAGACTGCTAGATGCAAAGAATTTGTCACCCCATAGTGTTCAATCACTTAGATTCTCAATCTGCAGGAACTGTGGGAAAAACATTCAGATACAGATTTCTAAAGAATGATGAAATGCTAAGACTTTTGGGTCCCAAGATGTAGGCCTGTGTTACTAACATATTATCTAACCTGAGAAAGGTTTCTCATAGGCATCCAGTACCGATTAAAATATCACCTCATTGAAAGGTCATAGGGCTGTTAGGCTGCAGAAGAAGGTTGCCAGATTTCTACCAAAGAGTTACATTTGACTTCAGATGTAGGCAAAGCCAATTGTAGAGCTTCTGCGCCTTTTTGTATCACTGAAGTGAAACAACAGCTCTCCTCTGAAGGTTTGGTTCAACAAAGCAAACAGAGACAGGTAGTCCAGTGTTAAATATTTATTGCAATACTATGGTATTCACATCTAGCCCTTCATCTTCAAAGTCTTTGAATGCATAGTCTACCATATAATGTTCAGTCTTGACCCAGGCAGAGATTTAGTCCTGTTGCCTAATTTCATAACCATTCACATCCAATCAGCCAGCAGTCTTGCAAGCAGCTCCTGGCCACAAGGTAACATGAGCTAAGTATTATAACTAGGTAAATAAAAAATAAAGAAGAACTAAAAATAATTGTCTTTGATGTCAATGCTCTTTTTTAAGCACTTCTTGATTTCTCTCTCTTCCTCTGTTCTTTAGATGTGAATGACTGTGTTCCCCCTTCAATCCCTCCACCTCTTACTTATTTGAAGTTGAGGTACTTTACATTCCAGAGTTTACACTTCTCATGCACCTCTATTTTCTTATGAGGATTTTCATTTGTAGGTAATTGTTTGTCAGCCTATAGAGATTTAAAGAAATAGTACCACCATCAACCCCAATCACCCACAACCACTAAAATATTGAGAAGGAAAATGAGCAAAAGAAAAACAATGAAAGTTAAAGAAATAAATGCCCGCTCTCTCTATTTTTTTCCTCCTGGTCCCTGCAGCATCCTATGCACCTAGTGGGAAGCAGTCCTTTCCTGGACTGTTACAGGAGAGTTTGCTTCACAGCTAAGAGGCTGGGGACCACCACTCTTCTGACTAGCTCTCTGGTTCCTGGTCCTTCAAATTGGTGGGATCAAAGGGCTTAGTTGGCATGTTCCACAAAACTTATTCCTATTTGTAGTATGCTTGGGGTCCCTCCTTAATGTGGAGGGCTCTGCACTTTCGTCCCTCTGCTGTTCTCCAAAAGATTATTTTCTCCTCCTCTTCCTGGATTGGGGTGCATTCCTCTGTTGCCTCCCCTTTTTGGCTCTTTGTTGTTTTCTAAGAGAATAGGATTGTGTCTTTCTTCCTTCTTTATATGTCGTTGTCCTCCAATCATCTTTTTTATACACCTTCCACCCTTCCCCTCCTCTTGCTAGTGACCTCCGTCCTTTACTCCTATTGGGGCTAGTATGTTTTTTCTCTTTAACGTTGTTTACCTTTCTTTTGCAGATATTGTGTGAAACAGACAAAGACAGTCTTGCAATTTCTCTGACACGAGTTTGAACTCTGAAATATTTGTAGGGAGACATTTGACCTAGTTGCTATTGAAATCTGGATTGTTAGAAAAACACAAAGAAGAGCTCAGGACCTGTGCCAATGTGGTGCAGAAACAAAGAAAATGGTACCTTAGATACTCCAAAGTCGTCACATCTTGACCTCAATTTCTGACTCTCAACTTTATTAACATTTAAGTCACTGAATTGTAAAAAAGGGGACAATTGGCCTAGAATGGTATAATGTATCAATCATGCCAATATAGAAATGCACAAACCACTTTCAACAAATGTTCTCATTGTAATAATGAACATGTTCCATTAAAATGATTTAAAAAATGCAATGCTACATTGAATATCATTCATGTAAACAAGGAATATGAGTAGGGTTTTACTTAGCAGTAATACCAGGATAGGGTCATGGGTCGTCTGTATAAGGAATGCAAACAAATAATAAGTTTTCCAATTCTTGACATTTTTTGACGAATGCACTCTTGACCATTAGTGGCGATTTGGTATTGGATCAATGAAAACCTGAAGGCACCGCCCATTAAATGAGTTCATAGTAGGTCTTAAATCCCAAAAAGACATCAGCAAAAGAAAGAAAAATTCTGGAAAAACTATTGTTGATTGTTAAAGATATATTATTTGTAAAGAGAATGGTATATTTTTCTATACGATGAAGGCCACTATAAAGATGTAATTTATCATAGACATTTTTACCATCATTCCATCTCAAGCACTGGTTTGGAGCATTAATTTGTGATGCAACAGGATGCCGAAACTGGCAGGGCACCTTTGCTGCCTCGATCTGAGTATCAGGCCTTGGAATATTGGATAATGCTCTAACTGACTTGGGACAGGTTTACCATTCAGAAATCTTTCAGAGAAACGCTGAAATGTGGTCATATTTAGGTCAAGGCAGGAACGCTACCACTTTGCATGCTCACGTTTAAACTTGCATGTCTTTTCTTGAACGTTAAAAAGTGAAAAACGTTTTGCTTGCGTACTGATAATGTTCCACAAAATAATGTTGCTTACATTTACACATCTTCAGAGGCACATTATCAGAACCTTGAACATTCTGTACGAAAGCTAGTTCACTGTGCAAAATTATGTTGTTTATTGTTGTCCGATCAGTGACAAAATTGTCAGGGTATAATCAATAATTGCAGCCTGACTGAGAATTCAAAAACCACAGTTGATGGACAGAATGCAGAACAATGTCATACATTCACCCCAGTACAGAGATCTGGGCCTAAATTCATTGTTTTTTTGCACTCCACACCACCCCAGTTCAGACATGGCCATATGCAAATCCTGGGAGGGCATGGCTTGGCAGTTCGGGCTGGACTGTTCCCATGAGGCACAGGGTCAGACTGATTTGCATATGGCCATGTCTGAACTGGGGTGGTGTGGAGTGCAAAAAAACGATGGATTTAGGCCCAGATCTCTGTACTGGGGGGAATGTATGACATTGTTCTGCATTCTGTTCATCAACTGTAGTTTTTGCATTTGTCACCCCCCCGAGTGGGATGGGTATGCTCAGACGTGAGTCCCATGCTCTCCACACCACTGGATTCAAGCAAGCCTGGCTGAAGATGGCTGGAATGCCAGAAACCGGTCCTCGGAAGCTTGTTTCCGGTCCAGGGAAGGCATGGCTTGGCAGTTCGGGCTGGACTGTTCCCATGAGGCACTGGGTCAGACTGATTTGCATATGGCCATGTCTGAACTGGGGTGGTGTGGAGTGCAAAAAACGATGGATTTAGGCCCAGATCTCTGTACTGGGGTGAATGTATGACATTGTTCTGCATTCTGTCCATCAACTGTAGTTTTTGACTGAGAATTCAGCATGGCAACATGAGTGATGTTTATTACATAAATAGCATCACTCCTTGGTTTAGTTAGAAGAGCATTTCGCTGGCACTATGAGGTCACACTCTGCTGGTATTCCAGCTCGGCTGATTCTGGTTTACCTCCTGTGACAGATGAAGCCCAGCTCTACACCAAGACGGGCTCTCTGATGACACTTACACACAGGCAATGGGGAAGTTAGATCACCCTACAGGGACTCTGGCAGATTCACCCACCCTAGGCGCATTAGGTTAGGGAGCACTAAGTAGGAGCATAAAATGTAATAGTACTCGTTCGCAATCATATATTCTCTGTTACACCACAATGGGTGAATTATTTATCTTCTTCTCCATTCTACTAATGCTGATCACGTTGCTCTGTTTCCTTCCATTAATCATTGCATTGCATGTATTTCACTCAAGAATCACAATGCTTCAATAAATATTGATCAAAAAAAGTAAAAGGAGGCCCCCTTATCTGTCAAATTTGGGACAGGGGAGTAACATTGAAAGGCAAGAGCGTCCCTCGAATTAACCACAAAGGTGGTAAGAAGTGTACTAGTGGTGCCAGGCTTCTTGTTATTTGGCAATACCAATCACACAGATATAAACAGAACAGCAATTCAATTCACTGGACATAGGCCAACCATTAAGGACATTTATCAAGAAACAAATTACACCCATATAGCACACATATTGTATTCAGTCTAAGCTAGAGAAAAAACAGGAAAATTGTTTTTGGAAAAATATATATCTTTTGTGTATTTATTCTAGAATGCAAAATTATCACAATAGTAACAAATGGTTTAAAAAATATACATGCAGTATATTGTACATTTAAATAAAAACATATAAAATCGCAATGATAAACAAAACCAATTTACACGATGTAGGTTTAAAATAATTCACAAGAACAGGGGTTGACGCGGCGTTTCGGTTAGGGAAAAACAATTGACAACCTTCTTCAGGACCAAGTTCTGTATTTTATTGCTGGCTTCCAGTTCTATCCTAGAGGGCCAGAGGTCGGTTATGAAATCCGAATAATAATTGTACTAAATGTTCTCAATGCTTTTGATGTAGCATGGACAGTACTAATGTCTTATGCTTGTATTGGGGAGGTTCACGCTCTGGTAGTACGAGCCACCGATATTGATTTTCAGTTTGGCCAGGTTATAATAACTGGCGAATTGATAATACCACGAGCTTTTCAATTGGCTTGTGTTGCGGTTTTGACGTTCATTTAATGGCGGGGGTTCTTCTGCCACTGGAAGTTGAGATTCGGCCTCCCTGCTCCTACTCCATTAGCGTCCCACGGATTCTGCAAAAGTTTCAACTTTTGCAGAATCCGACCTCTGGCCCTCTAGGATAGAACTGGAAGCCAGCAATAAAATACAGAACTTGGTCCTGAAGAAGGTTGTCAATTGTTTTTCCCTAACCGAAACGCCGCGTCGACCCCTGTTCTTGTGAATTGTTTTAAACCTACATCGTGTAAATTGGTTTTGTTTATCATTGTGATTTTATATGTTTTTATTTAAATGTACAATATACTGCATGTATATTTTTTAAACCATTTGTTACTATTGTGATAATTTTGCATTCCTGAATAAATACACAAAAGATATATATTTTTCCAAAAACAATTTTCCTGTTTTTTCTCTAGCTTAGACTGAATACAATATGTGTGCTATATGGGTGTAATTTGTTTCTTGATAAATGTCCTTAATGGTTGGCCTATGTCCAGTGAATTGAATTGCTGTTCTGTTTATATCTGTGTGATTGGTATTGCCAAATAACCAGAAGCCTGGCACCACTAGTACACTTCTTACCACCTTTGTGGTTAATTCGAGGGACGCTCTTGCCTTTCAATAAATATTGAAACGCCATACTGTGTATTTCTTGCGTGTCTCTTTGGGAATGCATGAGTAAACAAACTAAAGCGGTTCTATATCTGTTACCATGGTTTACTTAGGGAGTCAGAGTTGTCATTTTCTGAGGTTGCACATTTCACCTATCACCTTACCTAGTTAGGGGTACAGATGGTGCACTGTGAGCTAGCAGGACTAAGGCCAACACATTATGATGGTGTGCTCAGAATCAGTCGTGTACAGTTTTGACATTTGTGTTGTCCAAAAAACGCACACTATTACTGAGAAAGTATGTCATATGGTTGTACATGAGCTGAAATCCTTATTGGGAACTGAACATTTCTACTCTAATCAAGTTTTGCATCCAAGACGCGTTGAGAACCAAATAGCAAAAACTGTGCAATAAATGGATTTAAATGTGCATGTGCAGTAGGAAGTAAACCTCCTCAAATATGTTTCATAGAGTTCTCTATACATTGTCTTACTTAAATGTCATTCTTATCCTTGTAATAGCTTTTAACATTTACTCTTGGTGTTTTAAATGTTTTTTGGAGTAAACAATACTTTTCAAACCTTTTATAACAACTCTCACTCACTCCCCTTTTACTCCAATTTATTAATCACAGTTTAATGGTCTGAAAGCACAACAATAATCAAATTATATTTTGCTGCAAGAAACTTTAAAAAAGTGTCTCATTATAATTTATATATGACTTCCCCACAATAGTACAGAAATAGAATGTTGTTAATTACATATACTTTATATTTGTCTTTGACTTTACCATGATATCACCACATTTATATATCAGGGCACCATAATATTTGTGGAAAATCTGCAATCAATCACAATATGTGCTACTATATTTTGAACAAGTGATTCTACATCTTAAAAAGGTGTAACTGGTCTATCTCATTGCTCGAATCATTTTATAAGAAACCATGACGGGATTGAGGAAAGACACTGGGATTAGTTGACAGATCCAAGCAGGTTAATGAGTGGATCGAGAGAGTTAACGATTGAGATATTGTTAACGCCACAGTGCAGTGCAAACAATGCAATCATTATCTTTCAGAAAACGTAGGGTTACCAGAAGTTTTTATCTCATAAAGGACACTATGTTCTAGTCCGCCACTTTTGTCCAACAACCCAATGGATTCTGGAAGTTGCACTCCGATTTGACCAATTAGGTTGAGGTTTTACGCTACAGCAGCTTTTAAATGAAAAGGTGGACTAGAATAAGTTAAACAAATGAGAAGAAGAATCTGGTAACCCTAATTAAAATGTAATTTGACTTTACTAGTGGAATGGTGTAAGTATTTAAAAAGTAATACATATATATATATATATATATATATATTTAAATCACATCTGCAATATCAACTCCCTGTTTACAAAATAGTATCTCTGCAAGGAACCAAATGTACACATTTACAAGAATAAAACATACAGCTCTGATTGTTTTTTGTTTTTTTAAGAAAATTATATGAAGCTCATTAGTGCAAATAAATGCTGACCTGCAGCACTTAATTGGTGAACTTTGGATATCCTAAGCGATCCATTAAAGTCCAGCAGATATTCTCTATCAGCCTAATTTCCTCCTCTGGCATGCTCCTTTTCCAGCTGTCAATATGCGTTGGTGAAATCTCCCCTTCATAGGGTAGGTAGAATAAGTTTGTCGAGCTTGCAAACAATATTTGGTTTAAAGTGGCTGGAGACACAGGAATGCCAAGAAAGGCATAAATACTTTCAGTTGTTTTTTGTGGAAAATGTACAATGTCTTCAAATTTAACCAGTTGGTAGTTTATTTTTGGCAACTGTCTATTTATTCTCATGGCAGCTGCAGTGTTTGCAAACCACAAATATGCCAGCATGGAGACTGCATTTGATTTAGAATTGGATATCTCCTCTCTTAGTGACTCGTACTCATAGGCAAGACCTGAGTTAGAATTGCATTTCTCTCTGCTATCCTGAGCTTTGAACATCAGATCCAGATGATGTGCAAGTTTATTCACACTATAAAAGTTAGGCCTGCTATTGTGGGTCATGGAGAAGATCCATGCTCGAGGGTCTCTTACAACAAACAAGGCTCTTAAAGATGAGCCAACAACCTCTTGGAAAAAAGGCAGTTTTAAAGTCCAGCTCCCACTGCTTAAGCTGAGCACAGGTCGTGAATGAGGGTAATACACAAGATGTCTCCTTAGCTGTCTTATATATTCTGCATCCTTGTCAGAACTACTTCTAAATCTACTCCTCTTGTCAGTTACAATATCTTTCCTTTGATATCTCTTTTTCTTCTCTTTAGTCACCACAGAATGCTGAGCAAGCACACTCTTGTTTGGTTCATGCAGGTGAATGTTTTGTAAATGGAGCTTGGTGTTTTGGACAAGAGACTGGAGCCAGCCTCGCATCACAAGGAAGTGACCATCTTGAACATCAGAGTTGCTCCATTCACAACCATCAATAAAGGGGTCAATTTTGAATTCACTTTCTGGGATAGGCAAATAGGCTGTAGGAATTCTGATGTAGAGGAAATCAGTGGTGTTGAAAAAGAGCTGCTTTAAAATATCTGCTCCCGAACCAGGTAATGAAGTAATCACAACATCTGGCAAGTCAAGAGAGAGGCTGTCAGTTCGTTGTGCTCGTTTCAGTGTGTCTGTTTCCTTCTCCACTGCATCACTACTCTCTTTTGAACAGGTGGGCTGACTGCAGGAGCTCCATACATCCATCAATTCAATGAACCACAGTGTAATAACAATGATCAGGCCCAAGCGCATCAGTTTCCTGAAAGATTTGTAAAACCTCCATTGAAAAAACAACACAGCCAAACTCACACACATGAGGAGTCCTGTCAATGCATTCACTTTAAATCCAAACTGTAACAAGTACCTATTATTTGAGGGGATTTTGCCTACAACTCCTGTGCCCACACCAAATCTAGTAATTGTTTCCTGGTCTTCCACTGTGGCGTAGCCACCAAAACCCAGATAATTAAATCGTGCACTCAAGTCATTGTACTCAGTTACCAGTGATATTATTTTCTCTGTATTATTGACATTTAAGCTAACTCGTAGTCCATGTTTGCTATCATCCACAAACTTGAGATTGGAAACATTGACATATGGCCCGTAGAATAGGTAGGCAATCCTAGTTACATAGCTTCCCATGGGAAAGGTCACATTGACAAATTGTGTCCAGCGCTTTTTGAATTCAGCAGCCTGTTCCTCCTCTTGTATCCTCGCAACAGGGCTATTTCCATGGTGATCCAACCATAACATCTTGTAATGGGCATCCCATACATCCATCATGGCCCCATTGAATCGATTTAAAAACTTATAAGGTATGTACTTAAAATCAATATCCAGATTGTGAAAGAAGGCACTAACCAAACTAAGGGGAGAGTCTTTATGTTTCTCAATATGGTCCACTACTAGTAGGGTCTGGGGATTTAAAAGTACCAAAGCACGGTAAACACTCTTCAGTCTCATGGTGGATGAGTAGGCAGAGACTGCCTCACCACTTGCAAACAACATTTCTCCATGTTGGCTAGCAGTTATGATATCTCCAGCTGTGTCTCCAGCCTCATCAGCTGTCCATTTCAGCCAATGTGCACATTCACCAAGTTGCCCCTCCCAAGGATTGTTGCACTGACTAGTAGGTGATGGGGCAAATACTAGTACATTATTTAAGTGACTATGTTTTGGTCCATAGAGAGCTTCTGAAACAAAAACTTGACCATTTGGGGCAAACGTAAATGAGTTCTGGTCTGGGTGCTCATGACCAGGATTGAAGCTTCTCCATCCATCAATCCAGGAATACGGTTGAAAATGCACTATATCATAGACAGCCCGGCCACCAAGCTTTCCTGATTTAAATGAAAGAAATGTGTTAGTCTGAGTATTTGGCAATCCAGCTCCATATGTAATGACTCCCCAGTTGGGAAATATATGCAACTTAGAAGTTCCATGGTCCGAAGGAGGTTGAGGTGTTAAGGTTGGATCGTACCATATGAATTCTGTGTGAAGAGTGCTCCACCTCTGTGAACTAGACTGTACCATAGGCCCATCTTTTGGCCTATGCTTTCTGATTTGCTGTGCAAGCCAGTTGCCTGCTCCATTTTTTAACACAAATTTGTCCAAAAATACTAACTGGCTTTCTGGACCATAGAACCAATTATAATTTGAGTCTGCAATGCCTACCGTTCTCTGAAAGCCTGGCAAGAGGGTTCCATAATAAAACCAAAAGTGCATTTTCAGCCAGTAATTTTCCAAGTTATTAATACCAAAATGACGCTGCGCCAAGAAAACGTACTGAGTGATCGATTTTGATGTATAGCTGCCATATGCAACTCCTTCATCTAAAGAGCCATCAACCACATGATTGAGCAAAAACATGGTCTTTTCCATTACATCAACAACGACTTGCTTCCAAATGTGAGCTCGGGACTCCTGATAGAGGCCAGTGACGAGAGCTCCCGTGAGCAGCGCTATCATGTTAGTGGGTTGGTGGTTATGAAGCAGCTGCTTGCCCCAAGAGCGCACTTTCGAATATTCATACATTTCTTCACTCACACTCTGTATCTTCACCAAGTAGCTACGTCGTCTGCTATCATCTAGTAAGCCATACAGGAAATCAAATGCTGTGGCGAAACCAGTGAGGGAGTGGCCAAGGGGAACCTCGTCTCCGGGTGCGTTTGTGACCAGCCAGTCCTTGTAGCCAGCCATCCTGTCCATGTACTCCAGCGCAAAGGCAAAGGCGGCCTGATCTTCTGGGCAAAGGAGGCAATATATTGCCAGGGGTGGTAGGTTGTTGCCATAAATCTCATTCCACTTTGAAGCAAAATCAGCATGCTTAGTTGGAGGCAGGAAGTAGGTTGGGTTGGACAGCATTGTTGATACTGCATTCCTGATTGCCCTAAATAAATGCAAATGGCTGCCGCGGGACTGTTGCTTCATTATGCGAACGTCCTCCACATCGAAATACAAGCTTGGATGAAGACTGAACTCCTGCTGCTGAACTCTGGCAACAACATCTTGCAGTCTCTGCGTTTGGTATTGATCCGAGTCGTCTGTGAAAGTCCGCCAGTCAGAATAATTGCTTACAGATCCTTCAAATTGGGAGAGAACTAGGGTGAAAAATACCATGAAGAAGTAATGTCCTACAAACATCAGAGCCATGATCCATTAGGCGAATGCTTCCCTTCAGGCAAACATTGCTTTTCCAAACAAAGTGCTCCTATTTTCAGAGTATGCACATTCTGAGAAAAAATGTGTTTGCAGGGATCTTCCGAATATCAGTGTCTGAGATAGTGTTTGCATTCATCTGTAAAGACGCTAAAACGGGAATAAACAAAAAAAAGGGGTGAAAATGTGTTTCTTCACATATATTTCAGAAAGCACATATTTATTTTAGACATTGGGTTCCCCGTAGGGAAGCCTTCTAAATGAAATATCCATTTTCATTGCCTTTTTCAAAGTGCAATGCCAAGTAATCGTACTTCACAGTTAACGGTGAAGGAACTCTGTATGCAGCTAAAAAAATAATTTTCGCAGACGTTAGAGTCACGATGAATTCATTTAGTTGATTCAAAATGGAATCCCTCATGTATTACGTCATGCTTTGCATTTCCAAAAGTATAGCCAGACGTGGAATGTATGAGTGATGGTTTATTCGTTTCCTGAGCCGCAGACATGTTCAGACCCCTTCTTTGCTGTCTGCTCCGTCAGAAGCTTGTGAAAACTCTTCAATGCTCCGCTGGTTTGCTCTTGAAACATTGTAACGTGGTAACAATCTGTTATTTTCAGTTCTTGTCCCGGTTTCATAGCCTTTCAAGCAGCCGAAGCAGCTCAATGTCTACCGACTCCGGAAGTCGTACATTCTTTCCAGCTGCACAGCGGTTGGATTCATCAACTGAAAAAGACAAGAAATAAATCTGAGAAACAAGTAATTTGAAACCGCACAGTCCAACAATGGCTATTCAGAATAGATAAAGCAACAGTATTGAAAACAGGCTAAATCAATGCAGCTACATGTTTATAGGATTGGACGGCGACAGAAAAGAGGCCGGGACACCAAAATATAAGTGACACACCACCGCCCCCCCACATTAGTTAAGTAGAAAGCAAAAGAAAATGGCCGATATTAGCAAAATGAGTCCGTTTTGATTTTATAAAGACACGCTGTATATGTGTTCTGCGAGGCATGGATTTGAGTTTGCTGTGGACAATGTTTGTTTCAATATTCGGGAAATTACGATTGACACAGGGTCTTTACTTAAAGTAACACCACCATTCCCCACACAACTGCATTTTCTGCCCCAAGCCGTGCAAAAAAATAGAACGATAAACAGAAAATAGTATTTCAACACCAATATTTTAGTTATTTTCCTTCCCTATGGTATTTCTCCCTATTTCCCCCTTGAGCTACTGTATAACGTATTTAACTTTTTTGAGCCCTTCAGCTATCTCATCATAAAATATTAATATAGCTCCCCTTTCCACTCTGCATGTACAATGCTAGACTATCAGCTCAAAAAAAGAGACATTTAGCCTTGTACTAACAACTATCAATCCTCCATCCAAGTTGCGGTACTTGAAGGAAACAACATCTGTTAGAAGGTTTCCCTCCATGTTTCCCTAACAGGCTAGTCTGTGATTGGTTGCACAGTGTTAAAAACATGCCTCCGAAAACATTTAAAACAATACTTACAAACAGTTGCTTTTACAAGTGCACATGAAAAAACTGTTTGGTGTTTTTACTTAGAATGTAAAGGTAAGGGGTTGCATTATGGAAGAACATACACATTTATGTTTTCTTTTATGTTTATCATGGTACAGATTTTCATCAGACAAAAAAAATTTCAGTCGTTCAAACAGAATGCAGCAGGATATTTGCCATCATTCCATGGCAAAATACTGGTATGATTTTTATGGTTTCAGAAATGGCATCACATGCCTTTGATGTAGAGGACATCACCACGGGAGTTCTAGGCTCAACCAATTGAGATGCCTTACTGAACTGCACAGAAACATGGCATCAGATGAGGACTGTTGGACATATTCAGCCATGCCATTTTCCAACTATTCTTTACTCACAGATCATATGCGGCTACTAGCTTAACATCCACTATGTTAATTTTTTATCTTCTCATTACTCTCAGACCCTACATGGGCGTCAGCTTCTCCCCTCTTCATTCAAGTACAGCTCTCACAGGTGTGCCACTATCATTCTTTACCTGTACCACTAAGGGAAAGGACAAGGGAAGAAAGAAGAGAAAAACCAAGACACATGGATGCAAAGAAAAAAAAAAGAGAGGGAGGGAGGGAGGAAACAATGATTTTCAGAGAGAAACTGTAGACAGGGTGTTCGAAATGGGGTTTCTAGTTGGCAGTGATTTGCACCCTGTCCAAGTAGGAACCCATTCTCTAGTCAGCGTAAGTGTAGTACACACTGATTTTACCTTTGCTCACCCTCGGGTAACTTGGCTCAGAGCAATCAGGCCAAACTAAAAAGGCAATGTCAAAAGTATTTGTGCACACACACACACACATACACAGTAATACAGTGAAAACACGACAAAAGTACTTCACACCAGTTTAGAAAAAAATCCAATATTTATCTGAGTGAAACAAGACAAGGATGAAAAAAATCCAACATACACAAGTCAAGATATGAATCATTCAATATTAAATGCATTTATAGCATTTAGAAAACAATTGCTCCAACCGGGGCTATTTGGTCACTCTTGACTTGGACAAATCTATAAATTCAATCCTATATGGAGCGCAAGCTGGCTACAAGAGTAGCACAGCCCCCTGTACAGGATCATGAATGTGTCACAAAGTCAAAGATGGTGAGATGCGCAGAGGAGGTGAGGCAACGCAAAGGCAGGAGTCACACCAGTTCCTAACTGCTATGCAGGTCATTGGCACAAAGGAGGTGAGGTGTCAGTGTCACAAGGTGATGCATCCGTTCCTTGAGGTGGTGCAGGGTCGTTGAGCTGATAACGCCGTAGATGATGCAGGGCGCAGGGGAGGTGATGCATAGGTTGCACGTGCAAGACCTTGTGTCCTGAAGGCAATGCAGTGTTGATGATGCAGCAAAGTCACAGCGCAGTGCGTCAATTCTACGGCATCAATATCAAACCACCATGCCACAGGCGCAGCGTCAGAGTCAGAGCGGTGCGTCACGGACTTTGGTGAAGCAATGCTCGAGACTCATGCAGCGGCAGTACTTTAGAGGTGCCGCGGCACCAGTGGGGCTTGCATTGTAAGTCGCAGCGTTGCACTGCGCACTTGGCAAGTGGGGAACACAACTTCTTTGCAGGCCGTGGCGATGCATCGATTTTGCAGGGGTGAGCCGGTTCAGGACTGATGCTCGGAGTCGTTACCTCGATTTCTTGATTGCAGCACCAGAATCACCTCCAAGGGTCCAGGACTGGGTTTGTCACCAATTGGCAGGTCAGGACTCACAGCAGAGGAGCCCAGGTGCTCCTAGCAAGATGCAGGTAAAGTCTTTGATGGCCAGGAGACTTCCAACAGGAGGCAGGCTTAACTGAAGCCCTTGGAGAAACTTTATAAAGCAGGAGCAAAGTCCTGTCCTCTCACTCCGAGGCAAAAGTGGCAGTCCCTCCTGGCAGTCCAAGAGTTCTTCTTCCTGGCAGAATGTCTTCAGTCCAGAAGTGTTTCTACTGTTGTGGTGTCAGTGGTCCAGTGCTTATACTAATTTTGGCCTTTGAAGTAGGGAGACTTCAAAGAAAGATCTTTGCAGTGCACAAGACCATGCCCTTCCTGGCCCGGGTCCCAGAAAGACTACAAGGGGGTATGCAGTTCTTTGTGTGGGGTCAGGCACAGCCCTACTCAGGTGCAAATGTCAACCCCTCCTACCACTCTAGATCAGAAAGACGCATCAATCTGGAGATGGGCTATCGGGATATGCAGGGAACACCTCAGCTCCCTTTGTGTGTGACTCTCTAGAATGAAACAACGCCCAACTGTCATCCAACCCAGATGTATATTCTACGGACAGGCAAAGGCGTTGAAAGGTTAAGGTAAGAAAATGCCAACTTTCTAAAAATTGCATTTTCAGACCTGCAATTTCAAAATCAACTTCACTAAAAGATGTGTTTTTAAATTGTGAGTCTAGTGACAACAAACTCAAATTTCCTATCTGCTCCCACTTGGAAGATACCTGTGTAAAATGCTGCAGGCCAGCTCCAATGCTAACCTATGGGAGACACAGGTCTCGCGCTTTTTGGAAATTGGTGTCTACCTTGATTCTGCCATGAGGGGAACGGCTTGCTCTTCTTCTGGGTGCGCCGTGAGGGGAACGGCTTCCATCCTTCGCCCACTTGCCTGGTGACATCGCCGTGAGGGGACCTGCCGGCAGGAGGAACTACACTCCCCACAATCCTTTGCCTGGCGCGGCCCGGTGAAGCCAGTACAGCGACGCCTCTCCCCTGACTAAAGTGCTCCCGCCCCACGGAATGCGGGACGCGCTTTTGGAAATTGGTTCCTACCTCGATTCTGACGTGAGGGGAACTGCTTGCTCTTCTTCTGGGTGCGTCGTGAGAGGAAAGGCTTCCATCCTTCGCCCACTTGCCTGGTGACATTGACATTAGGGGAACGGCCGGCAGGAGGAACTACACTCCCCACAATCCTTTGCCTGACGCGACCTGGTGACGCCAGTACAGTAACGCCTCTCCCCTGACTAAAGCGCTTCCGCCCCACGCAACGCGGGACACGCGCGGGCGGCGCCCGGGCAAAGCCCAGGCCAAGGGCAGGCCCGCGTGTGCCTCTCAGGGCCAGGAAGTCGCAGGGCAGAGCCATCCCCCTTGGTTCTATATTTTCAGGGGCTGTGTCATTGTGGCGTGGGTAAGAACCTTATTGACTTTCGAACTCTCCTGACTCAAATACGAACAGTTCAGCTCCCTCTATTACACGTAAAATGCGTTCTCTATTTTGTAAGTTATCATACTCCCAAATTCCAAGGGAGTGATTTAAACTGTATAATATTATAATATCCTTTTCACGATTGATCATTGGGAAATTTAAGCACAACCCACCAGACACATATTTTTGTATCCCCTATTGGATTTGGTTAAACTTCCCTCAAACAGGAGGCATTTAAAGGAGTATAACAGTAAGCTTTTGTGCACATTCTTAGATTTTAAGTTTCTCTATCCCTCTCCCGACCAAATGGTTTCCGACTCATAATATCTTAAGCATCTTGTATCAGCTACCTAATCACTGTTATTTGGTGGGCATTATTGCAATTAAGAAAAATGGAGAAACGTAAGAGCCCTTAGATGCCTTTTGGACCATAGCTGAGTCGCTTCTTACTCATGAGATTCAGCAAACAGAATGGCGGCTCTCACTTGACTCCATTCAGTTTCCACTGACTGGGGAAGAAGGATCTAATATCCCCCTAACATCCCAAATTATTATTAATTCTAAAGATAGTAACCCTCTGCTGGGTAATAAACTTTCACATTCACTGAATCAAGCGAGGGATATTGAAAATAGTTCACCACTAGGTACAAGACTGCAAACCCGTAAACAAACTAAGTTGTCCTACCGGAATATAGCGAGAAATAGGCAGAAAGGTGCAAAGGGGGTAAAGATTGCAGCAACAAAGGAGCCGTTGTCTCTGGCTCCTGAGTACTTGCTTTAGCGGAAACACAAATAAATGTAACCTCAAAATCTATGGGTACTCAGGTAGCAGTACCTAGCTCCAACTTCAATGAGTTTCCTTTAGGTACTAAGGTAATCCTCGAAGATCTAGTTAGAGGATTGTTAGAATCCAAGATCAGTTCGATGATGCTCCAGATAAGCAGTCTCATTGAAGAAAGATTTGGGCGTTTGGAGGAAAAAATGAGCAGTTGATAGAGGTTGTAGGTTCAATTGGTAATACCTTGGAAAAATAGTACCTCGCCCTGGCACAAAGGGATCCAACCCCCCTCATATAGAGAGACTAAGGATCCCTAATCAGGAGAAAATGTGCGGTAGATCAGGAGTACCACAAACAGATACTTTACCTCCATGTGTAGTTGAGGACACTGAACCCAAGAATTCCAACAAGGAGGAAGACAAGAGCAGTATAGGTCTGGATAGACAAAATACCCTTCAAAAAACCTCTGAGCATCCTAGTCCAGGAAGATTTACCACCCGCTTCCTGCCCGTATGTAAGAACATTAACTGGGGTTCCTGCATTAAAACAGGGGCAGAGCAAATCTTGGATGACTCTCCGAAACAAAGCAGCGGACTGGTTGATCAAATTTATGAACTTTAGTCCCCACCATATTAACGAAATCAAGATTTTCCGAAGAGTGGGATGGGTTGGTGCCTCTGTAAAGACCATCCCTGTTGACTGCATTGTTATAAACTTTCGACGACCCCAAATGGTTTGATCTCTATTAATGAATAAGGAGGAATTCTCCCCTCAAAGCACAAGTACTATGGCTGTCCCTCTGGGTTTCTTTTATAAACCTACTTTTAGGCCAAGAGAAGTAGGGACCGTCTCCATCCTAACGCCAAATATGTTCGAGGGACTATCCCCTCTAAATGCAGTGGACTGACAATCAACTTACCTCTCTAGAAAGACGCATAGCCTGAAGAAAAGATCCAGCAAGATCCATTTAGAAAATTCACCTAGTTTGCCTATAATGGGGGAGGAGCGGGCACGCATTGTATCTATATCTACCTTGAATCCCATGAGGGTCCCAGAGGAGATGGAACTAGTATCTTCCCTAGTCACTTCTGACATCAGGTCCGTGTCAAAGACTTCCGGGCCCAAACATAATGTTTCTTAAAGCCCTGTTATTAGTGCAGATGTAATTTCTCCAGTTCATACAGGAGATTCTGCTATATTTATTCCCTATGAAGAAAGCACCCTGAGAGGGCCACTATTGAATATCCTTTTTTGGAATATTGCTGGCCTATGATCCAAGATCAACTGCGATTAGTGGTTGACCTTTTCGCAGACCTATTGCATTTTTTGCTTTCAAGAAACGTGGGCTGTATCACCTATTTATCTAAATGGTTATAAAACATATCTTTTGCCCGCTATTCCGTCCTTATCAGGGCGAGCAAAAGGAGGTCTGTCGATTTATATTTCCAACCTAATCGCAGCATGGGAAATTATTGCCCTAAAATTGGAGGTTAACTTCCAAATAATTATCCTTGATTTTAACAAATTCAATATTTTTATTATAGTTAACTTTTATAACAACCTACAACCATCCCAGCTGATTGATACCCTTAAAGAGATATGCGATATCCTTTTGGAACTTAAAAACATCTATCAAAATTAAAGCCCTTCTATTATCTGGGGTGGTGATTTTAACCTTTCCATGTGTGCCCACAATGATAATATAACTTGCGGTTTACAAGAAGAGAAAGAGGACAATCTGACTAATTTTTTACACAATCAGAGCGGGGCATGCTTATACGAGACTATAATTATTCTTCAATTGTCTTTGGCAAATGAACTAATGTCACCTATAGTCCCTCTTATTTCAACCTTTAATGGTAGAGGATTCTCTAGTTGTATAGACTTTGGGCCAGATGTATCAAAGGGTTTTGCCCATTCTGTGTCTATGCGGAAATGTGTTGATACATATGCCCTATCTTCTTGTCTTGCACAGCGGCACCTCTCAATTTAAATTTTAAAACACATGACTGTGTTTTGGAGACCAACAGCCAGATTCATCAAGCGAAATGCGCTCGCAAAAGGGCCAGATTCTGAGAATCTGGCCCTTTGCGAGTGCAATTTTTGCATTTGGGATTCATCATCCCAAATGCAAAAATCGCTAATAAAGAATTCGCAAATTTGCGAGGATTAGCATTTAAGGAATCTCTATTAGAGATTCCTTAAATGCTATTCATGAAACATTTAAAAATTGCGAATTTGCAATTTAGGACCGCTATTTACCACGAAGTCAAACCTCGTGGTAAATAGCGAAAACTTAGAAAAATGCATTTAAATGCTTTTTTCTAAGTTGCATGTTACACACACACATGTCCTTTGGACATGTGTGTGTGCAACATCAGTCTACATTTTCATTTCAGGGGTGCTACAGGGTGTCCTTTGGACAGCCCTGGCACCCTTGAAATCGCATCCTTATTTGCGATTAGCAATTTGCTAATCGCAAATAAGGAAGCTGTAGGAATCGCAATTTATTTTGCGATTCCTACATGAATCCCGTTTTCCAAGTCCTTAATAGCGATTGCTTAATAATCGCTATTAAGGACTCGCAAAACGGGACAATGATGAATCTGGCTGCATTTCCCCAATTCCATAACTCTTTCTCTCCCGAAGGGGAGAGATAAGACCTATCAACTGAGATCACATGGCGAGGAAAGCCTGGTCTTGAATAAATTAAATGGTTACTCACTCAAGTGGGAATATGCTGATCCGGTTAAGATTACGGAGAAAGTTGTTAAGAATTCTATGAGAGATATTAATATCTGTTTAGATGAGTGCTCTACCTCCCAGGAGATCGTAGACAATTTTATGGTTGTGACCAAATCTGTCAAGGAAGCCCTATGTGTTAAACCCAAAGGGAATAAGAGAAACAAGGTTGGCTGGTTTAACAGTACTTGTACCAAAGCATACTCAAATCTGAAAACCGCCCTTCATAACCCAGTTAGAAATAAGCAAGAAATAATCCATCTTCGAAAAACCTATCATTGCGCATTTCGATTAAGGAAAACTGAATTGAAACAGGAACTATGGGCCCGATTCACAAAATGAACTTAAGACTCAATCCTAAATTTACTACTATTTTGGTATTCACAGAATGCACTTACTACTTTTGGCATTCACAGAATGCACTTACTACTTTTGGCATTCACAGAATGAACTTACTACTTTTGGTATTCACAGAAGTTAGGATTTTGTCTTAAGACAGACTTAAGACAGACTTAAGACAAACTTAAGACAGACTTAAGACAGACTTAAGACAAAATCCTAACTTCTGTGAATACCAAAAGTAGTAAGTTCATTCTGTGGATACCAAAAGTAGTAAGTGCATTCTGTGAATGCCACAAGTAGTAAGTGAATTCTGTGAATACCAAAATAGTAGTAAGTTTAGGATTGAGTCTTAAGTTCATTCTGTGAATCGGGCCCTATGGGCTGAACTCCATAAGAGTTGCTTAATGAAAGATATCGCTGCCTTCTGGAAAGTAATTAAATCCCCATTTCTCTCAGGAACTAGAGAATCTAGTAAAATAGAAATGGCAAATGATGAAACATCTTGGGTGGAACACTTTTCCCAGATTTTTGGACAAACTGCTAGCGCGTCGACAGCCCAGACCCCAATAGGGACGAATGGTGTGTTCACTAAATCTCCATTTACTCTTCTTGTTTTAGATTTTACTCAGGATGAAGTTGAATTAGCTTTAATGGAAAGCAGTGGGGGAAAGGCGCCAGGCCCTGACGGGGTCCCGGTTGACCTTTACAAATTTAACAAGGACCTATGGACCCTGATCCTGCATACAGTTCTGGAAGCAACGTGTAAAGTTGAACAATTAGGCTCATGGTCACTCTCCATCCTTGTACCGATATTTAAAAAGGGAGATCGACAAAGTCCATCTTGTAATCGCCCCATCTCGTTATTAGACTCTTTCGGAAAGGTTGTTGGGCGTATTATATTAGAACGCCTTCAACATTGGGCGGATGACAAAAAAAATTTTGTCTGACTTCCAATATGGATTCAGGGATGGTATGGTACCACCGAGCAAGTCTTAAACCTAACTTTAATTATGGGCAAATACGTAAATGTGAAAGGTGGGAAACTGCATATGGATTACGTAGATTTAACATCTGTTTTCGACTGCGTAAGCCATTCGAAACTGTGGGGCATCTTAATAGAAATGGGTGTTGACCTTCCTTTAATTAATTTCCTTCGTGAAATGTACTATAACGCAATGGCCAGAGTGAGATTCGGAATAGGAGGAGAGCTGACAGCGCCGTTTAGGGTCAAGTGGGGTGTCAGGCAGGGTTGTGTCCTGGCCCCCTTTCTTTTTACTCTTCATACTAATGGTCTAGAAAAAGCCATGCTGGAGGGGTGCCAGGACCTACCTTTACTTTACAATCGTCCCATACCCGCTCTTCTCTACGCAGATGACGCTGTGATTTTTGCCCGCACTCCCCTGGAACTCCAACGCTCACTTACTAGATATACTGCCTTTATGTCTAATCTCGATTTAAAAATCAATATTAAAAAAACTTTTATAATGAGCTCAGGAGTCTGGCACAAAAAAAGGAGAGACATTTTCATTAATAATTCCAGGGTGGAGAATACAACTACATATCCCTATCTTGGGACTTTAATAGATGAAAAGGGTTCATGGAGAAAAGCTATAGAGGCCAGAAAGCTGCTGTTTTTAAGGTCAACCATGGCACTAGTAAGTTTTATTCAGAGAATAGGAAAAAGATCTCCAGTTGAGACGATCCGCATATACCAGGCAAAATGCATTAGCACTGCTATTTATGGAGCAGGGTGTGGGGCTATGCACAGGTGGAAGTCCTTCAAAAAGCGGAGAACAGTTCCCTGAGGTTTCTCCTTGCTGTTCCGCAAGGCACCTCAACTTTTGGTTGTTATATAGAATTAGGCCTACCTTACATTTCTGATACCATTAAGATGCAGCCAATTCTATTATGGCACCAAATGTTGTCATCCGAAAAATTTGTTTTTACTCAAAGTTTGCTGAAGGACTGCCTTGCACCCAAAAACTCTGCCAAGATTAATTGGATTTGCTATGTTAAGAAGTTCCTGCATGATTTGGGCCGGGAAAAATATTACCATAATTCCCCACTAATAGCAGAAGTGTCAAGCAAAAAACTAAAAACCTTATGCCTGTGCCATCTAGCAGATCTGCATTTGGTCTCTGAAGCCAATAAAACATTGGCTCAAAACTCTTTGCTGATTCAATCGACAGTGGCCATCTGCCTTATTTAACTTGGAATTTGAATGGTTATGACAGGTTCTGTTGACCTGTTTTAGGTTCAACTTTTTTCATCGATTAGTCACTTTTCCAAAAATTAATGACTGGTCGAACCTGCTATCTCCTTGCCCCTGTGATGATATCTCAACCCAATCTCTAATACACTTAACCCTTTTCTGTACATTTTATGCAGAACCAAGAAAGCGCTGGTTAGTTCCAATCTTAAAAAGTTTAGGTTTACGCCAATGTCGGCCTGCCTTCATGGTTCTTCAACTTATGGAACCTGACTGTTTGGCACACAATATTGTAAAATTTCTAAAATTTTGTATTCGCCATAGGAGTAACCTTTATTTGATTAATGCTCTTTCAATTTTGCTTTGTTGTACATACCCTTGTTGTTTTTTAGAACAAATATAGTATTGTAAGCTATTTAATTCTGGAATTAATTATTCTTTTAAAATGTTGTATTAACTGTCATAAATGTAATTAATTCATATGTATGTATTTTTATGGTTTTCACTTAATTGAAGCCGAATAAAGTAATTTTTGAATTTGAATTTTGACACAGGCTGTATTGAAAAGCATATTTAGCAGCTTTTCACTACCAGGACATGTAAAACTTAAAAACACGTGTCCCACTTTTTACATACACAGCACCTGACCCCTAGGACTACCCAGGGCCTACCTTAGAGGTGCCTTACATATAGAAAAAAAGAAGGTTTGGTCCCCACAAGAAGGTGCACTTGCCAGGTTGGCATGGCAGTTAAAAACTGTGCACACAGACTCTGCAGTGGAAGTCCAGGGCCACGTTTGGAGGGCTACTCATGTGGGAGGGAGAATCAGTGCCATTTTGATTTACGTGCCCTGGGCACATGTAGTGCACTGTTCGAGCACCTTTCTAGTAAATCAAATATGCCAATAATGAAGAAAACAAATGCCATTACCTTTTAGGCACAGAGCACATGCAGTTTAGCACTGGTCAGCAATGGGCAAGTGCCCAGAGTTCAAACACCAGCAAAAACTAAGTCCAGCACACAATCAAAAACAAGAGGCCAGAAGCAAAAAGAAAGGGGAAGCTACACCAAAAGATGCCAGGTCTAACAGATGGGAAGAAAGAGTGAGGGGGAGAGAAGGGCAAGATAAAGTAAATAAAAGAGAGTGTGAGACTGAGAAAATAAAAGTTCAGGAAATAGGCAAAAACAGAGTGGGAGAATTGTGGATGGTTCAAAAGAAAGAAGAGGTTAGATAGTGAGAGCTTTAGCTATGGATCGAAGAAATAAAGACCAATCGTAGAGCGAAGGAAGGGATTCAGAAACACATATAAGAAAAGGAACAAGTGAGAACTGGAACAAGGATTCACATGCACAGTGTCAGCATACGACTCATCTTCACCAACAACTCTGCTCTCCTTGGTTACACAATTCAAAGCATAGGCTAATTTCATATATGCACATACTTGGCCCTATTGATAAATAAACTACTTAATGATGTCAAATTTTACAGAAGTCTCCTGCATAGCTAAAACCGCACCCCCCTGCATGAGTCTACTTCCTAGTAATGCAGGGAATGCTGTGGCACAATGGCCCAGGGATCAGAGGGGCCCAATGGAACTCAATTATGGGCGTCTTTAACGGCTAAAATATAGGTCGTAAGTTTATTTGCTTGCTTGAATGAGTGCTCATTTCAGCCTTGCATTACCACTATCCCCTTTCGAAAACATCCTTTACAGTGATCCACGACCTGCTCTACACAAACAAATTTACTTTCTGGACACCCAGGCGTCCCTCCTATTCTAACCAGATGGGATCCTTTCAAACATGCAAGGTGAGCAGCAGTAAGACCTCACCCGCTACTAAGGCGCCTCACTCCTTCCTCTCATCCTGGCACTACAAAATGAACAAGCATTTTCAATGCAATAGGTCTCGCATTTAAGCGAGTTTGAACTATTGGCATTGTAAATGACAATGCTTTTATTTATGCTTTATTTTTCATAAATAAAAGGCATTGTCATTTACAATACCAATAGCTCAAACGCGTAAATGCGAGACCTATTGCATTGCAAATGCTTGTTCTCTTCGGAGTCGGTTGCTTCCATCTTCTGATTTCATGACTTGGCTCCAATTTTAAGGAAACCTCCTCCGGCTCAGACATTAATCAAACTGCCAAGTCTTTGGTTTCGCTGCTCTGAAGGCGCCGCTGATGACGGCATTCAAATAAAATGCTAGTAAGGACAGGGCAGGAAGTGAATTTTAACTCTGTAAGGCCACATGCCCCTTTTCAAAAGGTTTCCATCAACGATAACGGATGTTGACGAGTGTTCTAGAATACAGAAGCATCAAAGGAACTAGTGCACAAACTGAAGATGAAAACCAAAAGCCTTGAGGTACAGAGGTCATCGAATTAAGGGAAACGTTATATTCACCCAAAGTGAGTCGATTAATGGTGTTTATATAATCTTCTCGAAGCAGTGTTCTTATTCCGACTTGCTCCAACACAATTACATTGGCAGAATGCATCACCACAAGTAACAAACACGCTTGTTTTTTCTGCTCCCCCCCCCCTTAAGGTTATTATCACAGGTGCCATCTCTTGGAAACAAAGAATGCCCAGTTTCTTAATTAACAAGCATTGAACGTGCAAGTCCTACCAAGTTTGCGTTTTATCAATGGTAAACACTGTATTCACTGTGCACGAGGACCGAACCAGCGGCTCCAACCATAAACACTCAATCAGGTGTAAGAAAACATATCCGGTTTAGATAGGTCAGTACTCTGACAATCAGGGATTGGTTTGTTGAACTTTTGTCATGTGACTGGCTGGGAGGCTATTGTCAACTGTTCATTGGACAACAATGCTCTTAAACGACACAGTTGTTGTGGATTGTCTGAGAGAGGTCTGCCAATTTATTATTGGTTGAGGGATCCCGGAAGATGACACACAGCCGTACGATTGGATGGCGGCATGCCCGTTAACTTTTGTGCGGGCAGTGTGCTGGTTTGCAGCCCACCCGGCCTGTACTGGCGTCACAGGCGTGTCATTTTCGCCTTCCTTTCCTACTGCAGCTACCAGCCTCTTAAGAGCATCTTTCCGTCGCACCCGCTTTGTGTGCTGCGGCCCCCCACCCCGCAGCTTTTCACTTACAATATTCCCTGCAGGATACCGGCGACCCGACCGGTTCAGGTGAGACTGCTGCAGAGACTAGTATCACCTCCTTAAAGGGCGCGCCAGCCATGGTAGGGGATGCCCGCGCATGCGCAGCATTTTTAACTTTCATTCTGAGAGCCCCGGCCCCGGTTAGAAATGCCGCGCATGCGCAGGCGCTCTACTAGGTCCGACAGCTCCCGTCGTGAAGAACATCGGCGGGCAGCCCCCACACTACCAGGTCCGGCAGTTCCCAGTGTTAATATGCCCTGCTGTACTTGTAGGGAAAGGCTGTCCCCGACGATGATATTGTCGTGCTCAACAAATGCCCCAAAGCGACCAGTCCAGGCAAACAGGCCCCCAATGGTGTACAGACAGTCCCCGGCAGCTCAAAAAGAGAAGGCCCCTCAGGAAGAGCGAGGTAACCCTCCTGCCCGGCCCACAACCCGCTTACTCGCAGCAACCCGGAAACCAGAATGGTTACCTGCGGCAGGGATTGTAGGCACTTGTGCGAGGCTCCGTGGGTCTCCGGGGTGTTAGATCCTTGCAGGCGCTGTCCGGGTGAGGAGCGAAGCAGCCCCTCCCGCCCGGCGTCGACGAGTCTTCCGTTTCCAGGCAACGGCCCCACCGGCACCGATCCCAGCGCGGCTCCTCGTCTGACGTCAGAGGAGCTGCGCTCGGGATTTCTGAGGCTCCCGAAGTTCCCGGGCTGCGGCGGTGTTTACGGGGAGGCAACTTTGAATTTCCCTACAATGCCGCTGTGGGAGTCTATACCACGCTGCCTTCCTCAATATGTGGGCCACAGTCGCACACAGCACTTCCCCCGCACGGCGCTTCACGCTTCCTTCGGGTCGGGGGCAGTGGAGGTACTTCCTACCACACAACGCTCCTTCGCTTCCTGGCAGTACCCAGTGCGCCCAGACCCTGGTGGCGGCGAGTTGGCATAGGCAGCGCCGCTTCCAACAACGGGCAGATGACGGGCACACAGCGCTCCGCTGCAACTGCGCTTTAGTCACAGTCCAGCCCTCCTCAGCGCAGCCCTATCCCAGGCGGCAGCGGTGATTTCAAACAGTGCTCCTTCTGGCACAGAGCTCCACAGTGCCTTCCCATGCATAAGGGGAGAGGAGCCCGGTGAGTGGGGTTGAGGGTGGGGGTGTACGTGCGTGTGTCTGTTTGAGTGTGTCTGTGCGTGCGTGCGTCTGTCTGTCTGTGTGCGCGTGTGTCTGTTTAAGGGGGGTGCGTGTGTGTATGCAGTGTGTGTGCCTGTGTATGGCTGTGCATGTGCGCATGCGTGAGTGTGGCTTTGTTTGCGAATGGGAATATGAGGCATGGCGATGTGCGCGCTCCCGAGGTTAAATCTCGGCCAGAAAAAGTGCGTGGAACTCTGCTGTCCACATTCCCCCAAATGTAACATAAGTTGTCTCGCCCTAGACAGCAAAAGCTTCGCTTTTGCTTTCGTCTAGGCGAGACCTAAAAAGGGATTTTAAAAAGCTCAGAAGAGCTCATGCAGTTTTGTTTTATGTTGTGAATGGCGGTCTGCTAGCTAACTTCAGGTATGTAAGAACTTCGCCAGCACAGTGCAAACCAAAGAAAAGAGAGAAAAATCAGAAGACAGTAGTGGGGCCTAAAAGCGGTAGCTTACTACCTTAGTCGGTAGCGTTTACAACTGTACAGAAGCCTTATTGTGCATGTAAGACATTAGACACAGCCACTGATGCAAAGTTCAAGAAGTAGTAGGATGCCGCCATTTTAAAATAATGCTGTGTCTGTATATTTGCTATTCTAGTTTACATCAATGATGAATAAGACCTCATTTGGCAACATATTTAATGAAAACATCCCACAATTACACCATAATTTTGGAATAGGTCTGTTCATTTTTATAATAAAACATTGGAACTTAATTGTACATATTTTAACATATTAACCTAAGCATCAACAAACAATGTAAATCTGTTTCTTGCAAGCCTTTGTGGAGTTGTATCTAATAAGAAGGAGAAAGAAAGCCACCACTGGACAATAGTGTGAATCTGCACACTAACAAAATGTGATGCACATGTGAAAATTGGATATGGCACAAAGACAGACTATCAAAGTAATTGGAGGAATGGAATTTGACACATCGGGAGATGGCCACAAAGGAGTGTGACTGGATCTGATTACCTCTTATAGTGACACATCATTCATCATTTGCAAGAATGGTTTTCCAAATTTGGAGGTGAATGAGGCAAGATCATCCTTTCTGTGCGTGGGCCAGTGTAATGCAATTAGGTTGTACTACTTGAGTGTGCTTTCCCTTTTATGAATCCTGCTGCAAGCGATATATTAAAGATATGCATAAATAATTTGGATTTCTGGCTGAAATTATTGACATTCACTTTTCTCATAAAAGCTGACATCAAACTTTGTACATAAACTATTATTTTAAACCATTTAAAACCTTTCACTTTGATCTTTTTCTAAAGGTTATGTGTTATAAAAGGGGCTCTCTAACCACTTGAGAACTTCCCTCTACTTCTTTCAATACACTAACGTCTCTAAATACATGCTTCCCCCATTACTAATGCACCAGCTGTAAGCACACTATCTGGCTCTTGCAGGCCGCAAGGCTTATTGCGATCCTCGTACTTCATTACGACATAGAAATTTTTCATCTTAGTGAAGGGCTTTATGTCAGAATATCAAGTTAAAAGGCATGGAGCTGTATCAATTTCAACTTTAGAATATGCTATATCATGAACGTATGAATTGGATGTGATGCTAGTGGATCACTAGTTTCATCCCTTTAGGCACACATTTGTTGTCTATTTGCTGGAAATAGACTTCCACACTAGTTTTTCAATTTAGTTGATTGTGATGTTTTAATTCATTTGTATTTTCATTTCTCTTGCTTTTCAATCATAATTAGTTGGTTTTGTACACATATTTCACTTAAGGCAATGTCTTATGGATAAATCCAATGCATTTCGGGCATTAGTTGATGCCCTTCGTCAGGGAACAGACACTACAAGAATGTATATAAACAAACCATTAGGATACTTTTTCGTTTTTGCCATGTAAATAAAGTGCATAAAAAATACATAAAATGATAGTTGCATGAATCACTATGGTTGTGTGCATGTTATTATTGTGACACCTTCTGTAACCCCTATACCCGTGAGGTTCATAAATAAACACATGACTGGGTATGAAGCATCGTATCACTTACAAGCCTGTTATCGTGATTTTGTGATTTGAAAACGAATCTGTAAAACGAACGGAGAAAGTCAATGTAAGACTTTCTGTAAGTTCATTTTCATGGATTAACGCGCTAGGGTTATGGGAAGTCGATGGTTGACTAACCTTGGTGAGCGATCGAAGCGTTTTCCGATATGCTGGCTTCCTTGCAAACGCCGGCGTAGAGCAAGTCTAGCCGCGTTTTTGAGATTCAAAAGAAGTTATGGTCTTGTGACCGTGAATATGGACAACAGACTATGTTTAGCGGTAAGATGCGTGGCTATGCATATTGCCGCGTATCTATGGCTCGGTCGCACGTCTTTATTGTAGATGTAAAAACATCCTGCTATGATGAAGTTGGAGGTTGTATAATTAGGAAGTAAAAGAAATACGGGTAGTAAGAAATAGTAAATTAAGAAAGTAAGTGGGCGGCAACGCGCACTATAAGGATGCGAACTCGTGAGTCGGGTGTGATCCTGCATCCGCTCATAACGACTGAGCTATGGGTCTACTTAAAGATCGGGGGATCCTAATGTGTATGTACTAGTGGTTTGAACTGGGTTGACTTGAATACATATCAACATTTGGTGAATATAAACAAACAGGGTCATATTATAGTAAGTCTGTGCGAGCAGTCACAGTAATTACAATATAGTCCGTGGACATTGCTAAAGATAGAAAAACTAGTGTGGAAGTCTCTTTCTAGCAAATAGACAACAAATGTGTGCCTAACGGGATGAAGCTAGTGATCCACTAGCATCACATCCAATTCATGTATTTCTGACGTCGTGGGACTCTCGACGCCACCTTTGGAGCACCAACAAACGCAGTCAAACTGTTTGACAAACTCAAGTGAAAATAGCTGTGCATTTGCCCTAAAATCAATTCTTATTGTTACCCTTCCTAGCGTCCACTGGACAAATAGCACACCTTAAAACCATCTCAACCAACCATAATGAGTAACTATGAAGAAATATCTAAAAGCACAGAGGCCAGAGCATTTAAAGCAGACGAAGCAGACCGCATATATTCACTTATCCGGGAAGAACTAGCACAGGAAACTACAAGCAGGTTCAAGGAGCAAAATATAAGGCAACTATTATATCTCACAAAAAGAAAAATCAACAAACAGCTCCATGCGAGCACCCTCATTAAATACCACCGCAACCAACGCTTACCCCGAGGCCTAAGGATTGCCATGAAACCATCCCTCTGCAAACACTCAAAAAAATTCCAAGAACGATGGTTCGAAATACTCAACAAATGTTCGCTGGATCTTATTCTACTAATCATCGAAGAGCTATCCACAATACTTGATGATTTAACCACAGAAATTGAAGAGGTGTCAACCGAGCTATCCAAAATGATGACAGAAGATGAACTAAAAATAAATCTAGAAGATGTTCAAGTACAAATAGAAAAACACTCAAGGGAAATAAATGAACGCAAAATTCGAAAATTCAAGCGGGACACCCTTGACTATAGACTAGGAGAAGTCTATACATGGGCTGAAATATATGCTCAAAAAAAGAAGGAATCACCCGTACAATTCCAATACAGACACGTCATCAACAGACAGCGACACCAACCAAAGACCACGAAAAGCTCAACCTATGAGAAAAACACCAGACACCACTCCAGCGGAACAACCCACCACAAGCGCACCAACTGAAACCAATTCTTTTTTAGACCAGGGCCAAGCACAAAAAGGAGACCCCGGAGAGGACAAAGGAAGGGAAAAGGACAGAGATCCACCCATCACGAGGAGCGTGACAGGAACCAACAAAGAGAAGGAGAAGAAAGCGAAAAAGAATCAAACATAGAACAGCTTGTGATTAAAATAAGCGATTACCATCTCAATTCTTATGAACTGCGACTCTTACAGAAGGGAACATCATTCGTACCCACAACGACCACGGACAACTTGGAATTAGAAGTCAGCTTCTTTAAGCTCATGCGAAAACTCTGTTTACGACACTTCTTCGACAATGTGCTTCCAGAACAACCAAAGAAAGAGCAAGATCAATTATTAGGCCTACGAGTAACAAGCAGTTTCCAAGCACCCGTTAGTCACAAAACACTTGACCTTTTTGAAAATGTGGTTAAGCAGGACTTAACAAAGATGAAACACTTCAAAGTGAAGAAGAAGAATGTAACCCAAAAGAACCTTGACACGTTACGGAAACTAGCAGCCAACGAAAACATTATCTGCACAAAGGCCGACAAAGGCGGAGCACTTGTAATCATGAACAATTCTACGTATGAAATGAAGGTGATGGAGCACATCGCAGATACTAACACATATATGAAGCTGGATAATAACCCGACAGCAGAATTCACAAAACATCTACGTGTCATCATCGAAAGGGCCTACCAACAGGGTACCATCACAGACAGAACAAAAAACGTTCTACTCAAATCCAACCCGAGGAGCCCCACTTTGCGAATGGTACCTAAGATACATAAAAACATTATGGACCCACCGATGAGACCCATAGTCTCTACACGTGGGAGTCTCCACGAGCCTATTGGACAACTTTTAGACGAGTATCTCCAACCCACAGTGCAAGCTATGAAAACATACGTAAAGGACACCACACAATTCTTGCTCAAATTACAAGAAGTGACATTTGAACCCCAAGAAAAATTCATACTCTGCACAGCGGATGTCCGCTCATTATATAACCCTCGCATGTGCCTATTCCGCGGAGACCCAAGCATACATACTTACCGGCCCCCGCATTCTGCTGTTGCCAATGGTGGGAAATAATGTCAGCCAACAATAACTGGTATTAGTAGTGGTCGTTGTTGGACGCAGTTTATTAATAACCAAAGACATATTAATAACACAAACTGGTTTCAAGCAATCTTCCATTTTGCGAACATTAAACATCAATCATAATTGCCATATACAAATTATGACACCATCTTGTGATAACAGGTGTCAGTCTTTTTATGTCCTCCTTAGTTCAAAAATGGGGCTTGTACACAAACCAGTTTGTTGCCAGTCTATTGGTGCTCCAGTGGTTGGTTGCCCACGCCTTCTGCGTGTTGCGGAGGGGAGCTTTCCTGTCGGGAGTTCGGTCCCCAGCTCGCTACCATTTGCGCCCTGCCGTCCGGCCGGGTCTGGGCCGCGAGTGCCGTCTCCTCCTGTTACTCCCCTCCTTTATGCCGCCACGTCACCCTGCCGTGCGGCATTCAAAAGTGAGTGGCCATCCTCTTACACACCGCCCGCCGGTGTGTTTTCTTAGCCAACAAGTGTAGGATTACCGCTAACGCCCCTTCCCTTATCCAGCACTGCGACTTTGCTGTTCCTTAGGTGTGGGTGGGTGGGCTTCAGTCGTTGTTGTTGTCGCGCCGTTCTCCCAGCTCCTCGAAGGCGTTGTGCTTCTGCTGGGAGGCGGTGTCGCTTAAATCCTCCTGAGCCCTCCATGCAGGCCTCAGGTGAGTCCCACTGATTGGGGGGTTCAAACAAAGCCAGGTTGACCCCAATGGTCAAAACTAGCGGGGGTAAACTGGTTCTGGGCACTTTGATGCGCCCAGGAACCAGCGGAAGCGGGGTGCGCACCAGCCACCCGACCGGAAGTGACCTGTTGACCTGAGCGCCCCCAAAGGGCGCCCAATGCGCCCTTTGGGGGCGCTCAGGTCAACAGGTCACTTCCGGTCGGGTGGCTGGTGCGCACCCCGCTTCCGCTGGTTCCTGGGCGCATCAAAGTGCCCAGAACCAGTTTACCCCCGCTAGTGGCACCACGAGGGTTATGGCGCCAGCCTTCAAGCCTCCCCCACCCTTACGGGAGGGTGCGGCGGCCTCTGCAATAACCCTCGCATGTGCCTATTCCGCGGAGACCCAAGCATACATACTTACCGGCCCCCGCATTCTGCTGTTGCCAATGGTGGGAAATAATGTCAGCCAACAATAACTGGTATTAGTAGTGGTCGTTGTTGGCCGCAGTTTATTAATAACCAAAGACATATTAATAACACAAACTGGTTTCAAGCAATCTTCCATTTTGCGAACATTAAACATCAATCATAATTGCCATATACAAATTATGACACCATCTTGTGATAAGAGGTGTCAGTCTTTTTATGCCCTCCTTAGTTCGAAAATGGGGCTTGTACACAAACCAGTTTGTTGCCAGTCTATTGGTGCTCCAGTGGTTGGTTGCCCACGCCTTCTGCGTGTTGTGGAGGGGAGCTTTCCTGTCGGGAGTTAGGTCCCCAGCTCGCTACCATTTGCGCCCTGCCGTCCGGCCGGGTCTGGGCCGCGAGTGCCGTCTCCTCCTGTTACTCCCCTCCTTTATGCCTGTTACTCCCCTCCTTTATGCCGCCACGTCACCCTGCCGTGCGGCATTCAAAAGTGAGTGGCCATCCTCTTACACACCGCCCGCCGGTGTGTTTTCTTATATTTACAACAAGGGGTGGTGAGGGACAGAGTCTCTGAATTAAGCAGAATACTCTCACCCAGTCAAAAGATCAGGGCTAGATCCAACACCGTTTTTTAGCTCACTGCACCATCCCAGTTTCAGAACCTGGCTGTATGCAAATTAGTCTGGTCCTGTCCCAGTGCATGATGGGAACAGGGCAAACCAAACTACAAAGGCCAATTCTTACACTGGGAAGGAAACAAGCTACCAGGGCTACTGGTGTGTTTTCTTAGCCAACCAGTGTAGGATTTCCGCCACGCCGCAGGGAGGCTCACGTCTTACTGCGGCTCCCCCCCCTGCACCTGGTTCGTGGCTCCCACCATCTCCCATACTTGTGTGTATCTTTTCCCTTTTTTTTTTTTTAACAGCAACCTGCGAGTGTCATTGCACCCCACAAGTTATCCCAAAACACCTTCATCCCCTTTTTGGAGAGGTGCACCCCGTCTTGCCCGTAGAGTTCCGGGCGGCCTGGGTGGATGAGGCCGTGCCGGATTGATTCCAGGCCATTGGCGAGGCAAAACTTGTGCATTGCCACATTTAATTTCCTCCTTGCGTTATCGACGGCCTTGTTGGAATCTGCACCTCTCCAATACTTCCTGCTGATCATTTCGGACCAGACTATCGTTGTGGGACCCAGCCACGCTGCCGTCTTGGTGAGATCCTTTTGGATGGCCTGCCCGACTGCTTTTCACCCTAGCCGGGTCAGGTCGTTGCCCCCAAGGTGGATGATCAGGACGTCGGGCAGCCAGGCCGAATCTGCCATGAGGCCGTCCAGCGTCGGCAGTAGCTGCTCCCATCTCATACCCGGCTGCCCTATCCAGCGGATGTACGTCGATTTGGGCCTGCTTGTGCTGTGGCCCCCTTGCCGCCACCAAGACTCCATTCGGGACACGAATGAATGTCCCACCACCCAGACCAGCCGCGGGCGTCCCCCTGCCGAGAGAAAGCATTCTGTTAGGTGGCCTTCTGCGCACCGTGTGTACTTACGAGGGGGCTATCACCCTGCCGTGCGGCATCCCAAAGTGACCACCTCCCCCTCTCCCCCCCTCGGGGCTTTCTCTTCTTTCTTTTTTTTTTTTTTTTTTGCCTTTTTTTTTTTTTATACGAGGTGAGGGCGTATGTACGACTTGTACGCCTTGGAGCGCCATCTGCCCACCGCCTGGATCCTTTCCTCAGGCATGCCATGCTGCGCTGCCGAGGTCGCTGCGCCGATCCTGAATGAGTGCGAGGCAAACAAAGCCGCACGATACCTGGCTTTACCAAGGCCTTGGCGCATTATGGCTGTAAACTGGAACTTACTCAGGTTCCTTCCATCCTTATGTATAAAGAGGGGGCCCTCACCAGCTGGTCGTGCCCCCATGTACCTAAATAGCCAGCATACCACGCAGAGCCCAGCCTCTGGGATGCAATGGAGACGTATCGTCGTCCCCCTCCTTGCCCTGTCCGTTTTGGACTGTCTCAGCGTTAATTCAACTACCTTCGCCATTGGTTTAATGTCTCCTGCCTGCAGGCATTGCTGCGCTGGGCCCGACTTGCTGGGGGCTACTAATTAGCTGATTCGGAATGCTCCGAAGAAAGCCGTGGTGAATGCCGCCCTAAATAGTAGCAGCTCATATTTGTCTGATATTAGGCCTGTGAGGGCTCCCAGGAGCTGCCCCAGCTTGGCGAAATCGATGGGACGCCTGTTGTCCTTCTTTTTGCCTTCAACCCTTCTCCAGCCTTTTAGGGCCGCCTTCAAATAGGCCGAGGTAGTTGGGTCCTCGCCTGTATAAAGCCTGGCGAAATGGGCGATGGCGGACAAATGCGCCTGTGCCCATGATCTCGTCTTCTTCGACTTAAATGCCCATTGTACGAATTTCTCCACTGCTGTGCGAGTTCTCGCCCTGTCTTCTAGCGATTTTAGCCCCCAAACTCTCATTACCGTGTTTGCGTAAGTCCTGTATCTTCTGTTTGCCTCCGCGGTAAGCGATTGCCCTATCAGCCAGGATAAGTCTACTCCCCCAGGTCCCAGAGGGACGGTGGAAAGGGGGTCATCTCCCTGTCTGCCCCGGGCACCAGTTCTCTGAACCGCTTCATTTGGGACCGGGAGAGTGCATCTGCTGCCGAGTTCTCTGACCCTGGCACGTGGCGTGCCTTCAGCTCCAGATTCCCTTCCAGCTGTAATTTAATTAACCGCCGCATTAGCCTCAGCATGTCCGGGCATCTCGCTGCGCCTCTGTTAATGGCCTGCACTACTCCCATGTTATCGGACCACAGCGTGAGTTTCAGATTTTTTATTTCTTCTCTCCAGATGGTCAGTGCTACAATTATCGGGAACAGCTCGAGAAACGTGATGTTCCTAGTGAGCCCCTGCGCATGCCACTCCTCCGGCCACTGGCTGGCGCACCAACTGTTTCCCAGGACCGCGCCGAAACCCAGGCTTCCGGCCGCGTCCGTGTAAAGAGCTATCTGATCAGCCGTTACCCACCCCTCTCTCCACATCCGCACCCCATTGAAATCTTGTAGGAACTCATCCCACACTTGCAGGTCCTGTTTCACGCCTGCGCTCAATCTGATGTGGTGGTGTTTGTGGGTGACGCCGGCCGTTAGCCCTGTTAGGCGCCTCGAAAAGACCCTGGCGGGCGGGATAACCCGAGCCGCGAAGTTAAGTCTACCAATCACTCCTTGGATCTCCCTCAGGGTGGCTTTCTTCCGACCCCGTAGCTTCGATACTTCCTCGCGAAATTCCTTTACTTTGTCTGGAGACAGCCTGGCCGTTCCTGCTATAGAACCCAATTCTATGCTCAGGAACGTGAGCCTCGTGGTCGGGTTTGTCGTTTTTTCTTTTGCAAGGGGGACCCCTAGGGACCTGGCTAGATCCTCGAAGGCTGCCAATGTGCTAGCGCAAACTGAGGACCCTGCCGGGCCTGTGAACAAGAAATCGTCTAGGTAGTGCAGTTTTCCACCCTCCTGGTGCTGGTCATGAAGCGCCCATTCTAAGAAAGTGGCGAACTGCTCGAAATATGCGCATGATATCGCGCAGCCCATGGGCATGGCTTTGTCAATAAACACCTCCTTGCCCCATTGGAAACCCAGTAGGTGGAAACTGGAGGGGTGGACCGGCAATAGGCGGAACGCTGATTCAATATCCGCTTTCGCCATGAGGGCTCCGATGCCTGCCGCCTTTACCAACTCAATTGCGTCGTCGACTGACGCGTAGCCCACTGAGCAAGCTTCGGGGTCGATACCGTCGTTCACGGAGGAACACTCCGGGAACGAAAGGTGGTGTATCAGCCTGAATTGACCTTCTTCTTTCTTGGGAACCACGCCCAGTGGGGAGACGACTATGCCCTCTTGTACTTCCTTTGGGAGGGGGCCCTCAACTCTACCCAGGTTCAATTCTTTCACTATCTTAGCGCTAACCACCTCGGGGTGTTGCCTTGCCGACTTCAAATTGCTCGCCCCCGCCGCGGGGAGCGGGCCCCGGAATGGAATAACAAAGCCTTGCTCGAAGCCTTCTACCAGTATCTTGGCATCCGTTTTGTTCGGATATTTGTTTGCCAGTCTGCGCAGCTGTTGTGTACTAATGGGGGATCTGGCCAGCTGGCACTTACTAATTATCCACCAGTCCCCCTCTTTCCCCTGCGTTGAGGCTAACGCTTCTTGCTCTTTTCTCTCTTTTCCCTTTTCGATTCGTGTTTGGAACCTTTGCATGCAGCGGAAGCGTGCTTGCCTCCACAGATGGCGCATGCGTGTTGAAACTTACAAGCGGAGCCCCATGAGCAGTCCCCTGCCTCGTATCTCCAACAGATCACTTTAGCTGCGGTTGGGGAGTACGATCTCCTGTTCGACCGCCTCTGGTATGTACTACTCTTCCCCTTTTGGTATGAGCTCCGAAAGGGCTGGTCGCTTTTGCCCGCCCAGGACCTAACTTCCTTAGCCGTAAGCATCTTGTGGATGAACCCCGATACATCCTCTTCATTCCACTCCATTTCGGGGTGCCTCTGCATTTTTAATCTAAACCCTTTATCGTACTCTAACCAGGCATCCCCAGGGAACTGCCTTTGTGCTAGGTGGATGTTGGCCTCGTATAGCCACAAGTCAGCAGCGCAATGGGGGAACCTTTCCACTATAATGCATGCCATGATTCTGAACGCATCTAGCCAATTGTCGAAATTGCGCTCCTTTCTGGCCCCGCGCCTTTCTCTCCTGTCCTCCTCCTTCCTGTCCCACGTGGTTAGATCAAGCCCCTCTAGCTGAATTTCTAGCAGCGAAAATATGTCTATGAATTCTTTGCGCCATATCCTCTCTTTTACTGCAAGAGGGATGAGACATGCCAAGCCGGTGGCCTTCGTAGTCAGGGACGCCGGACCAGGGGATGGCCTGATGTAATGATCGTTGACTACCCCGCTCGGAGGAGGGCTTCCCGAAACGTGGCCGTAGCCCCACCCGGGTAGAGGGGAAATCTGTTCACCTTGGGCGGACAAGCTTACCTGCTCCTGCACTCTTGTTTGTCGGGGCCACCCCGGATTGACCATATGCCACGTGAGACCTGTCGCTTCCTCTGCGCGCTGCTCCCTAGGCCCTGCCACTCCTTGCCCTGTGCCACTAAGTAGCCCCGGCGCCAGCGATTTTAAACATTCCTTTACGATGTCGCTAATATGCTCACCCTTTTTCTTTTTGCTGGTCGTCTCGCCCTGGTGGCTGTCCTCCGGTCTCGACGGAAGAGGTTTCTGCCGAACTTTCCTCGGAGGATTCCTCTTGGATGTTCTCTTCATCGGCGTGTTTTTTAGCTTCTTAGGTGCGGAAGGCCCTGCTTCCTCGTCTGCCTGTTCCGCCGGTCTGTTTTCTTTCCCTTTACCCAAGTGAGGGTGGAGCCAGTCGTCACCGTGGATGGCCGCTAATTCACGGATCTTCATCAGTACCTCTGCCCTCTCGTCTGGCTGGCCCTCCGACATTTCTTGATCGTCTGCGCACTTCCGTGTGGCTTCTTGGTTTATCTGCGTCAGGCCGTCGGCTGGGGCACAGCTAACTGCGTGTGCTTACCCCGGGCTCTGAGCTTGTTGCCGCTTTACCTGGTATTCGCTTCGGAGGAGCTGGCAAGGCGTGCCGTACTCCACGAGGCGTCTTCGGAAACGATGACCTGTATCTTCCAACCGTGGCCTCTCCTTCTTCAGCTTCGTCCTTCGCCGCGTCGCCTCTTTCCTTCAGTCGTTGTTGTTGTCGCGCCGTTCTCCCAGCTCCTCGAAGGCGTTGTGCTTCTGCTGGGAGGCGGCGTCGCTTAAATCCTCCTGAGCCCTCCATGCAGGCCTCAGGTGAGTCCCCCTGATTGGGGGGTTCAAACAAAGCCAGGTTGACCATTGGGCGCCCTTTGGGGGCGCTCAGGTCAACAGGTCACTTCCGGTCGGGTGGCTGGTGCGCACCCCGCTTCCGCTGGTCCCTGGGCGCATCAAAGCGCCCAGAACCAGTTTACCCCCGCTAGTGGCACCACAAGGGTTATGGCGCCGGCCTTCAAGCCTCCCCCACCCTTACGGGAGGGTGCGGCGGCCTCTGCAATACCAGCATACCTCATATGCTGGGCATAGAAGCTATGGAGGAGGCACTAATGAACCCAGAACTGGATTCTTGCTTTCAGACTTTTTTGATGGAACTCATGCTCTTCACACTCTATCAGAGCAACTTTAAATACCAGGACAAATGGTACCAACAACTAACCGGAATGGCTATGGGTAATTCGGCGGCGCCGGTATATGCCAACATCTTTATGCAATGGTACGAGAACAAACATATTTTCGCCAAAAGAGAATTGACAGACAATCTGAAATTGATCATCAGATATATCGATGACATATTTATCATTTGGACAGACTCCAAAGAGGAGTTACAAAAGGTGCTCATAAAATTCAACCAAATAGACGAACGTATACAGCTAACTTGGGAAATATCTGAAACTTCAGTTAACTTTCTGGACGTCAAAGTTTCTGTAACCTCAGAAGGATTCTCCACAGATCTGTATGTAAAAGCCACAGATAGAAACAACATGTTACACTACACAAGCTTTCACTAACCCAATCTCAAAAGGAACTTACCATTCTCACAGATGGCACGTGTAAAAAGAATCACCTCTGAGTCGAATATGGTGGACCAAAGAATCAAGGAATAGCAAAACAATTCTTCAACAGAGTGTACCCTCAGTCCATGATTTAAGAATCCAATGAAAGGATTGGAAAAATAACACGGACAAAACTCTTATCACCAAGAGTCAAGACAGAACAAACCCGTACTGTGGTGGTTTCCAAATTCTCAACATCCAGCAGGAAATATAAAAAACATAATCCTGAAACATTGGGCACTTTTAAATATAGAACCAGATTTCATACAGATCTTCAACCTCCCACCCATATTCGCATTCACGAGAGCACGAAATCTGGGGGAAATCCTCCAAAACAAACCTGTGCCAATAATTGAATACTCAGGAACCAAAACATGTTTAAATTGTGGCAATTGCAACAGCGTAATCAAGGGGAACAAGATCAATCACCCCATGAAGGGACATGAAATCAAACTTAAAGTCAACGCCACATGTGACTCGAGCAACTTGATATACGCAATAAAATGCCCATGTGGGAAATTATACGTGGGCAAAACAGAACGACGTATGAAAGTGAGATTAACTGAACACAAAGCAAATATTCGCTTAAAAAATATGAAGTCATCGCTATCAGCTCACTTCGTGGAAGAACAACACAACATCTCCCAACTTAAATTTACCATCCTAGAAACTGTGCACAAACTAGAAGGAAGAGACAATACAAAACATCTATTGAGAAGAGAAAACCTCTGGATACAAAGACTTTCCACCCAGAAGCCTTTTGGCTTAAACAATAGGATTGAACTGTCATGCTATCTTTAGCAATGCTCCACGGCATATATTGTAATTACTGTGACTGCTCGCACAGACTTACTATAATATGACACTGTTTGTTTATATTCACCAAATGTTGATATGTATTCAAGTCAACCCAGTTCAAACCTCTAGTACATACACATTAGGATCCCCCCGATCTTTAAGTAGACCCATAGCTCAGTCGTTATGAGTGGATGCAGGATCACACCCGACTCACGAGTTCGCATCCTTATAGTGCGCGTTGCCGCCCACTTACTTTCTTAATTTACTATTTCTTACTACCCATATTTCTTTTACTTCCTAATTATACAACCTCCAACTTCGTCATAGCAGGATGTTTTTACATCTACAATAAAGACGTGCGACCGAGCCATAGATACGCGGCAATATGCATAGCCACGCATCTTACCGCTAAACATAGTCTGTTGTCCATATTCACGGTCACGAGACCATAACTTCTTTTGAATCTCAAAAACGCGGCTAGACTCGCTCTACGCCGCAGTTTGCAAGGAAGCCAGCATATCGGAAAACGCTTCGATCGCTCACCAAGGTTAGTCAACCATTGACTTCCCATAACCCTAGCGCGTTAATCCATGAAAATTAACTTACAGACAGTCTTTCATTGACTTTCTCCGTTCGTTTTACAGATTCGTTTTCAAATCACAAAATCACGATAACAGGCTTGAAAGTGATACGACGCTTCAAACCCAGTCATGTGTTTATTTATGAACCTCACGGGTATAGGGGTTACAGAAGGTGTCACAATAATAACATGCACACAACCATAGTGATTCATGCAACTATCGTTTCATGTATTTTTTATGCACTTTATTTACATGGCAAAAACGAAAAAGTATCCTAATGGTTTGTTTATATACATTCTTGTAGTGTCTGTTCCCTGACGAAGGGCATCAAGTAATGCCCGAAATGCATTGGATTTATCCATAAGACATTGCCTGAAGTGAAATATGTGTACAAAACCAACTAATTGTGATTGAAAAGCAAGAGAAATGAAAATACAAATGAATTAAAACATCACAATGAACTAAATTGAAAAACTAGTGTGCAAGTCTCTTTCTAGCAAATAGACAACAAATGTGTGCCTAAAGGGATGAAGCTAGTGATCCACTAGCATCACATCCAATTCATGTATTTCTGACGCCGTGGGACTCTCAACGCCACCTTTGGAGCACCAACAAAGCAGTCAAACTGTTTGACAAACTCAAGTGAAAATAGCTGTGCATTTGCCCTAAAATCAATTCATATCATGAACGTAAGCATGTATAGGTAAGTGCTGATTTACTACCCTACTCAATACTTCTTATCTGTTCACAAACCTGCACTAAACAGTCAAAAAATGTTGTCACGTATAAAAAATAATCAGAAATTTCCTGAAAACGCGAAGTACAGTTATGTTACCTAAGATGTCCTCAACAAGCCCATGAATTATGTCATTTAATGTGTCATGAGTGATGCCATATATAAATTCATAAGCAGTGCATGAAAAGGGTTGTGGGTTAGGTTACTTTGCATAACCATACCTGGCATAATCCAGTGGTTTTTGAATTTTGTTTTGAAACAATCACTGAACTTTATCTCTTGGTCAGGGGATTAATGAGGTTAACCTACAATGCTTTTAAAGGTCTCACAACAATAACCTATCTAATATATATATATATATATATATATATATATATATATATATATATATATATATATATATATATATATATAAATATATATATATATATATATATTCACTGAAAAAAACATAGCTAATATAGACCATATATAGTTAGGAATTTGCATTTACAAAACCTTGAAAATTCACTGAAAAAAACATAGGTTATAGACCATATATAGTTAGGGATTAGCATTTACAAAACCTTATTTTACTCGCACAAAACCATTGAAATTCCCATATATAGTTAGTTGCACTAACTATATATCGCGCACCCGCAATCCACTGCTGATGATGTCACATATTACATCATTCATGACATGGTCAGTGACATAGAGAAAAAATCCTAACTATATATACCTACTGGCGACCGCCAGTAGGTAATATATATATATATATATATATTACCTACTGGCGGTCGCCAGTAGGTAGTTATAGGTAGGATTTTTTTCAATGTTAAATCTCAAAATTCTATTTGGAATAACTTTTGCGCCGGTTGACGAATCTGCCTGAAAATTTCCTGAAAATGGCCTCGCGGCGTTCCGGTCCTTCCCTGAAAGTTTGGGGGGGATACGTCAAGCGGGGGGCGAGATAAAAGGGGGGTCCCAAAACGCGTTTTCCCCATGTTAATTTCCATAGGGCGGTCGATTTCACTTTTAGCCCGAACGGCTGAATGGATTTCCACCAAACTTGGCAAAATTGTAGGGACTGGTAGCCCGATGTGCCTTTGCTATGTCTTAAGATATGTGCTTCAGTGGATTTTGAGAAATTAACGTTCAAAAAAATATATATATCTGTAGCCGCTCACCGGTGCGCGCACCGGTACGCGCACCGGGCGCGACACGCGACTTGCGCGCAGAAAGCTGATTGGCTCTCAGTTGTCTGTAAACATTCTAAACAGTCCGGAGCGGCCGCCATCTTGTCTATCGGTAAAATCTAGTCATAAGAGGTGGCAAAAACAAAGGGTGGAATTGACCATAAGGGGGCAGGGTAGACCCCCCCTGACCCCCTAGGTTTGATATGGGGGCCATTAAAGGGCCCCGCGGGGCCTCAAAAAAAAAATTTTTTGGGGCGTTTTTCGCGGGGGAAGCGCCCGGTGCGCGCACCGGGAAGCGCTCCAAGGAGGGTACTATGGAAAAATAATCACTTTAAAAAATTGTATGTTTATTAATTGTTTTTTTTTATTTTATGTAAGTACCTACATGTAGGTACCAATGCAGAGACTTTCATTTAATGTACACCATCTCCTCTGTAGATATCTTGCATGTTGTTATTGTATGTTTTTGTGGTATATGGAATTCATAACATAGTCTTTCTGGAAAGGAGAAACAGATCTTTTAAGCACTCCCTGAGAATTTCTAGGGGATCATGAGTAGTCTATCCTGCTCACTTATGAAAATGAGGTGTAAAATATTCATATGAGATAATATAGTGGGAGAAAGGTAGTAACTATGAGTAAACTTACTATGTAACAGAAAAATAGTTGAACAGTATACTATAAGTCTCACTTTATATTTTAAACATTTTTTGTAATACTTTATGAATTACATATAAAAAAGAATATTGTCTGAAACAATTTGAAATTATTAAAGATAAATTTATTCCTCTGATTCTTTTTCATAATTTAATAAAATTTCTAACATAATATTGTCCGGAATTTCCTCATAATTGTATGTACATGATTCCATTTCTTCCAAACATTCTATAAACTGTTCATCCAAAGAGTCATCCATGAAATCAACTTCTTTTTTTTGATCTTCTGGTTTTTCCACCTTTACTTTGATAGAAGTATCATTTGCCTGATTTTCTCCTTCCATTTTCTTTCTGAAAATTGCATACAAATTAACTATATTAGTAGAGTTAGGGTACTGTATACCAGAGAAGCCTAACTCAATCCATAACTATTACAGAGAAGTCTATCTCTATCTCTAACTATTAAAGAGGGATAGCATATCACTAACAGAATATTTTTTCAGAAATTAACTTAAAGTGTACAATATACTTCCATAATTAGAACTTACCTTAGAGAAATCAGTTGAAGTTGTCAGTGAAATTTGTTTTCAAATGTACTTCTGGAAGCAGTAGTCAAAATGGCTGTGTTTCCCTCTCTTCTTTTATATATATTCTTGTACTTAACCAATCAAACGTCAGGAAATAATCGTAGAAAATGAAAGATACTTTTTAATTGGTTGTAAATTCTAACATTACAAGTGTGTTTTTGTCATGTAATTTACCTCAGGATATTTAGACAGGCCTGTAGCCTAAATGTCTCAATGGAATTTCACCAAATTTGGGCAAATGGTAGGGACTGCTATGTAGTAGGGCCTATTCTATATTTGATGAAAGTGTCTCCAGTGGTTTTTTTGTAAATTGCTTTCCCACCTTTTTTTATCGAGCGCTTACCGGTGCGCGCTCCTTTACGCGCACCGGCAGCGTTACGGGAGTCCTCCATTTTGTGTTTCGGTACAATCGAGACACAAGATGGAGGGTAAACAATGTTCGGTATGGGTAGAAGGGGGCACTGTAGAGACTTCTTGACCCTCTAGGTTTTCTGAGGGGGGCTTAGGAGGCTCATAAACGTAAAAAAAAAAAAAAAAAAAATTAATTTTCCACGGGGGGAGCGCACGGTGCGCGCACCGTTAAGCGTACCCGAAAGCGTACTTTGGTGAAAAATAGTGAAAAAAGTTAGAAAAAAATAAACGCTTTGAATGATCAGAGGTAGGGTAGCTCTGAGAAGAGCTTTTGGGTTCTGTGGTTGATTTAGGTACCTACAAGTAGGTTCCAATACACATTCTTAAATTCAGGAGGAATATTCTATTCCCCTCATCTGAGAAGTGCACTCCATCTCCTCTGTAGATGTCTTGCATGTTGTAACGCAAGTTATTATTGTATATTGAACCCATTCCATAGTCTCTCATGTAAGCAGAAACAGATTTATTTACATGTTTCCGTGCTTTCTCAAATTGTGGACCAAATTGGTTGGACCAGTTCCATTTCTGTCTTTGGCATATATTGGAATATACCAAGGCAGTGTGGGGAAAAAGTATCATCAATTGATGAAAGGTGTCCTTTAAAAGCATTTCCAGACCTACCCCAGTTAATGTGCCTAGATCGTTTCCACCACAGTGCACAATTATAAGGTCAGGTTCTGGCAGATGCAAAAAGGTTTTCACCAATGGTATCAATTGGTGACATTTTAATCCTCTGTGGCCAATCCACTTGATTTCCACATTTGATAAATCAAGGTTATGAAAATTTCTGCTAGCTGCATACCTTTGAGCCCAGTGGATGTAGCTATGTCCAATAATCCAAACAGAGTACATGATGTGAGAAGGTTCTGGTCCAGTCAGATGAAGTGTGGGAATGAAATGGCAGTTGGAACAGTAGGAGTTTACAAAAAAATAATTGTGGAGTTTCTCTGCTCTTGAATCACAAGCAATGATTGGTGGATTCAGATAGTTGAAAACTGAAAGTTAGGGTGCATGGTTATGTTGTGTGAAAGAAGCAATTTGAATGGTTTAAAAAAAGTCACCAAAAGCAAAAATACCCTGTATAGGCTGCTGTATTGAGAGGTCAAACATCCTTGCTGAGTTAATTTGCAACATTGTAAGATAAACTTTTGAACCTTACAGTTCAGTTAGGAGGGAGTTGCTATGGTAACAGATAGAAAGGTTTGAGAGGGGGATGGGTGTTGGTTTGAAAATAGTGAGGGAAGAGTTTTCATTGGTTGAATTAAGGCATATGTGTACAAAGATAGAGATTTTCTATGCCAGTCTTGGTTTCAGTGTATTGAGAGCACACCTTTTCCTCTGCTAAAGAAAAATTGGTGTGTGTGTCTGACACTGTTTTCAATCTCCAAAAGCATTTGTAAAGGTAAGTAATGATTCATTTAATTTAGATAGAGATTTATTTGCTCTATGGAGAATATTTGGAAGCAGATAGTTATGTTTTAGAAGTGAAATTGTATGTTAGTATATAAGTCCTGCGCAGTGTTTCTTACATGTTATTTAAAAATCGATTTTGGGTGCAAATGAATGGTATTTTTATTTGGCCTTTTTTATGATTTGCATGTGCAGTTGATGCATCACTTTAAACATGGGTAATAAGTGATGGAGTGGTGGCGCAAGGCTTTCATAAATAAGGCTCTGACTTTGTTTTATGATATTGAGTGGTTGTACATAGGTTCTGCGCAGTGTTTCTTACATGTTATTCAAAAATCGATTTTTGGGTGCAATTGATTGGTATTTGCATTTGGCCCTTATTTATGAATGCCATGTGCAGCTGATGCATCACTTTAAACATGGGTAATAAGTGATGCACTGGTGGCGCAAGGCCTTTATAAATCAGACCCTGACTTTGTTTGATGAAATTGAGTGGTTGTACTTAGGTTCTGCGCAGTGTTTCTTACATGTTATTCAAAAATCGATTTTTGGGTGCAATTGATTGGTATATGTATTTGGCCCTTATTTATGATTGCCATGTGCAGCTGATGCATGACTTTAAACATGGGTAATAAGTGACGCACTGGTGGCGCAAGGCTTTCATAAATAAGGCCCTGACTTTGTTTGATGATATTGAGTGGTTGTACTTAGGTTCTGCGCAGTGTTTCTTACATGTTATTCAAAAATCGATTTTTGGGTGCAATTGATTGGTATTTTCATTTGGCCCTTTTTTATGATTGCCTTGTGCAGCTGATGCATGACTTTAAACATGGGTAATAAGTGACACACTGGTGGCGCAAGGCTTTCATAAATAAGGCCCTGACTTTGTTTGATGATATTGAGTGGTTGTACATAGGTTCTGCGCAGTGTTTCTTACATGTTATTCAAAAATCGATTTTTGGGTGCAATTGATTGGTATTTGCATTTGTCCCTTATTTATGAATGCCATGTGCAGCTGATGCATCACTTTAAACATGGGTAATAAGTGATGCACTGGTGGCGCAAGGCCTTTATAAATGAGGCCCTGACTTTGTTTGATGATATTGAGTGGTTGTACATAGGTTCTGCGCAGTGTTTCTTACATGTTATTCAAAAATCGATTTTTGGGTGTAATTGATTGGTATTTGCATTTGGCCCTTAGTTATGAATGCCATGTGCAGCTGATGCATCACTTTAAACATGGGTAATAAGTGATGCACTGGTGGCGCAAGGCCTTTATAAATGAGACCCTGACTTTGTTTGATGATATTGAGTGGTTGTACTTAGGTTCTGCGCAGTGTTTCTTACATGTTATTCAAAAATCGATTTTTGGATGCAATTGATTGGTATATGTATTTGGCCCTTATTTATGATTGCCATGTGTAGCTGATGCATGACTTTAAACATGGGTAATAAGTGACGCACTGGTGGCGCAAGGCTTTCATAAATAAGGCCCTGACTTTGTTTGATGATATTGATTGGTTGTACATAGGTTCTGCGCAGTGTTTCTTACATGTTATTCAAAAATCGATTTTTGGGTGTAATTGATTGGTATTTGCATTTGGCCCTTAGTTATGAATGCCATGTGCAGTTGATGCATCACTTTAAACATGGGTAATAAGTGATGCACTGGTGGCGCAAGGCCTTTATAAATGAGACCCTGACTTTGTTTGATGATATTGAGTGGTTGTACATAGGTTCTGCGCAGTGTTTCTTACATGTTATTGAAAAATCGATTTTTGGGTGCAATTGATTGGTATATGTATTTGGCCCTTATTTATGATTGCCATGTGCAGCTGATGCATGACTTTAAACATGGGTAATAAGTGACGCACTGGTGGCGCAAGGCTTTCATAAATAAGGCCCTGACTTTGTTTGATGATATTGAGTGGTTGTACTTAGGTTCTGCGCAGTGTTTCTTACATGTTATTCAAAAATCGATTTTTGGGTGCAATTGATTGGTATATGTATTTGGCCCTTATTTATGATTGCCATGTGCAGCTGATGCATGACTTTAAACATGGGTAATAAGTGATGCACTGGTGGCGCAAGGCCTTTATAAATCAGACCCTGACTTTGTTTGATGATATTGAGTGGTTGTACTTAGGTTCTGCGCAGTGTTTCTTACATGTTATTCAAAAATCGATTTTTGGGTGCAATTGATTGGTATATGTATTTGGCCCTTATTTATGATTGCCATGTGCAGCTGATGCATGACTTTAAACATGGGTAATAAGTGACGCACTGGTGGCGCAAGGCTTTCATAAATAAGGCCCTGACTTTGTTTGATGATATTGAGTGGTTGTTACATGTTATTCAAAAATCGATTTTTGGGTGCAATTGATTGGTATTTGCATTTGGCCCTTATTTATGAATGCCATGTGCAGCTGATGCATCACTTTAAACATGGGTAATAAGTGATGCACTGGTGGCGCAAGGCCTTTATAAATGAGACCCTGATTTTGTTTGATGATATTGAGTGGTTGTACTTAGGTTCTGCGCAGTGTTTTTTACATGTTATTCAAAAATCGATTTTTGGATGCAATTGATTGGTATATGTATTTGGCCCTTATTTATGATTGCCATGTGCAGCTGATGCATGACTTTAAACATGGGTAATAAGTAACGCACTGGTGGCGCAAGGCTTTCATAAATAAGGCCCTGACTTTGTTTGATGATATCGAGTGGTTGTACATAGGTTCTGCGCAGTGTTTCTTACATGTTATTCAAAAATCGATTTTTGGGTGTAATTGATTGGTATTTGCATTTGGCCCTTAGTTATGAATGCCATGTGCAGCTGATGCATCACTTTAAACATGGGTAATAAGTGATGCACTGGTGGCGCAAGGCCTTTATAAATGAGACCCTGACTTTGTTTGATGATATTGAGTGGTTGTACATAGGATCTGCGCAGTGTTTCTTACATGTTATTGAAAAATCGATTTTTGGGTGCAATTGATTGGTATATGTATTTGGCCCTTATTTATGATTGCCATGTGCAGCTGATGCATGACTTTAAACATGGGTAATAAGTGACGCACTGGTGGCGCAAGGCTTTCATAAATAAGGCCCTGACTTTGTTTGATGATATTGAGTGGTTGTACTTAGGTTCTGCGCAGTGTTTCTTACATGTTATTCAAAAATCGATTTTTGGGTGCAATTGATTGGTATTTGCATTTGGCCCTTATTTATGAATGCCATGTGCAGCTGATGCATCACTTTAAACATGGGTAATAAGTGATGCACTGGTGGGGCAAGGCCTTTATAAATCAGGCCTTGACTTTGTTTGATGATATTGAGTGGTTGCACATAGGTTCTGCGCAGTGTTTCTTACATGTTATTCAAAAATCGATTTTTGGGTGCAATTGATTGGTATTTGCATTTGGCCCTTATTTATGAATGCCATGTGCAGCTGATGCATCACTTTAAACATGGGTAATAAGTGATGCACTGGTGGCGCAAGGCCTTTATAAATGAGGCCCTGACTTTGTTTGATGATATTGAGTGGTTGTATTTAGGTTCTGCGCAGTGTTTCTTACATGTTATTCAAAAATTGATTTTTGGGTGCAATTGATTGGTATTTGCATTTGGCCCTTATTTATGATTGCCATGTGCAGCTGATGCATGACTTTAAACATGGGTAATAAGTGACGCACTGGTGGCGCAAGGCCTTTATAAATAAAGCCATGAGTTGCTATTGTATAAACTTAAATATGTTGCAATTTATTGTATATATTGTTTGCTTTTTAACATTACTTTGTTGTTTGCTAATAGTGGTCTTTCATGTGTTTTTTTAACAGAACAACAGATTCAAATCAACTTCTGAAAAGGAAGCAAAAATGCCTTCAAAGCAAAGAAATATCAAAAATAACATACGGAAAAGGAGAACATCAACAACAGAGTTTATGGAATCCTCTTCAACAAGTACTTCAAAAAACACCAGAAAAGCTTCTGGTAAGCCAATTAAGTCTTTTCTTCGCAACATATGTCGTAGAAAAAAAAATGATATTGCTAATGTGAATATACAGAAAAAGTCAACAAATCTAAAAAGGAAAGAGAAGCCCACAAAAAATGTTTCCATTGGAGCAGGAGAGAAGAGAATGGATAGCAATAGAAGGGTAAATGTTTTTAGGGACATTCGTAGGCGAATGTTTCGCAATAGGGTAGTTTTAAATTTGCTAAAAAATGATAAGAAAAGTAAACTAAAAGCTGCTTTTTACAAGAAAAAGAAAAGTGTAGAAAAGATTGTTGATCAGGCTTTTGAAGTTAAGAAAAAATTATTTATTTTAATAATCAATAGAATTAGGATACTTAATAAGGCAATTGATGTTTTCAAATCGAACAGTAGATGGAAAAGAATTATTAATCGGAGTAATTTTTGTGAAGTATTTTCTGGTGAATGGATGCATAGTTCAAGTTCTGAGCCTTTTTTCAATGAGGAGAGTTACTTTCAGGAAAATGATTTGGTGCATGCAGTTGACACCAGTGGTCGTGCATATGAGGTGAAAGATAGTTGTGTGATGGAAAAAGAGAAACTTGTATCTAGAGATGCAGAAGAGGTGTTAGCTGATGAAGTTTTAGGGAGACGTACTAAGGGTCCAGTGTACACATGGAAATGCAGTAGTATTTGTAGTGTGCGACAGGAATCAATCGATTTGCTTCGAAATTTCTTACGTACATATAGTAAAAAAACTCTCAAACAAAAAATGAAGATCCTGCAAGAGTTAGATCCTTGCAGAGTGAGAGAAAGCACAGGTTTGCAAGGGCATTCACTAGCTTGTCTTTCTAGAAAAGTTTGTCGGAGTGTTTTTCATCATTTTAGGATGTTAGCAGTGCATCATAATAACGTAAGGAAATTAGTGAGGAAGTTGTATTATGCAAAAAGTCCTGCACTTAAGCTTAAACAGTTAAATAGTGCTCTTTTGCATGGATCTGAAGTGGATGTGAAGACTATTTGTGAAGAAATTGAGTTTTGTTATTTTGGGAACAAAGAGGACAGTGTAGAAATAGATATAGTAATGGATGGTAATGCAGAAGATAATGGACAAATTTCAAGTCTTGAAAAGTTTGATGAGGAAATTATCAAGTTTAAGGTGAAATCAAGTGAGAGGCCTAATTTAACTTGTGTGTGTTGTCGACGGACTCATTATAAAATTCAGACCAGGTTAGTTGATTTATATGCAAAAAGTGAATTGGAAAATAATAGTCAATGGGAGGATTTTGTAAGTTATTTGTTGGTGGAGAATTCTTTTGATTTGAGTTTGGATCAGCGTATTTGTAATTATTGTTTGAAAAAATTAAATGAAAATAGAATGCCTGCTAGAGCAGTTTATAATAATCTTCAGTTGATAGATATTCCTTCTGAATTGATGGATCTAAATACTTATGAATCTATTTTGATTCAATGTGTCCATCCTTTTCAGGCTATTGTACGCATGGAGCCTAAGACAGGGAAATTGCCTCCATCAGATTTACTGAGAGGATTAAAGGGAAGAGTTGTTTATTTGCCTCTAGATGTAAAGAAAAATATTAATACAATTGGTGTAGAAAGAGTAGAAGAAGATCCTTTAGTTATTCTAGTTAATGGGGTTCCAACAAAGAGTAAGAAAATTTGGCAAGATTTAGTGGATGTTAAAAAAGTCAAGAAGGCAACGTTGTATTTGGTCAAAAACAATGAGTACTACAAAGATGTAAGTGTTGGAGCAGAGGAAACAGCTATAGAAGAAGATAGTGATTCTTCAGTTGGTCAAATTGAAAAAGTTGATGTGTCTAGAACTGAAGAAATATATGAACATTATACTGTTCATCCTTTGCATTCCAAAGAAGTAATGGGAAATGCAATTGACTTGTTTCAAATGAAAGCAGCAAAAGGAAGTCCCATTAGTGTATGGGAAGAAAGTTTGGAAGCTCGTTGTTTTCCACAATTATTTCCAACAGGTTGTGGTGGACGATATGATGATCGACCAGTTCAAATTCCTGCAGCTGAATACCGGACTCTAAGATTATATGCAGAAGATCCAAGGTTTCGTCAATGCATTCCATATTTATTTCATCTACTATTTGAAAGTGATTTGTCTGGGCTTTCTTATGCAGTTAATCATATATTAAAAAGTGGACCTCATTTGCAGAATGTTTGTGCAAGGGACTTTATGGAGAAAGTTAATCTGCAAGACAGTATTTTGGAATCTCAGCTAATCAATCTCATGGCATGTCAACGTGGAACCAACGAGTATTGGTTTCGTCGTCATGGAGAATTGAAATGTATGCTAAGAAACTTAGGAACTCCTACATGGTTCCTCACTCTTAGCTGTGCTGAGTATGCATGGGACGATTTACTTCAATTTCTACGAGAGGCAAATAAAAACATACCAAATATAGAATTGAAAACACCAGGAGAACTGTGTTCTTTAGATCCAGTGAATGTTTGCAGATATTTTAATCATAGATTTGAAGCTATGATGTCTTTTATTACCAACAAAAAAAATCCTCCCCTTGGAGAGGTTTTGGATTTCTTTTGGAGGAAGGAATATCAAGCGAGAGGTGCTCCTCATATACATATGTTGTTGTGGATTAAAGATGCACCCAAATTTGGATCAGATTCAGATGAAACAGTGATGAGTTTCATTGAAGAGTATTCAACATGTGCTGTTCCAAAATCTACTGAAGAAAACAATTTAAGGCAACAAGTTTTACGTTTTCAATCTCATCGTTGTGGAAAGTACTGTCGTCGAAAATTTAAAAACAAGGAAAAGTACTACACGAAATGTCGTTTTGCATTTCCTCGACCAGTGATTTCTAAGGGAAGAGTAAATAATTTGATGTCATCTCTACGACATACTGTGACGAGGAAATCTCCCAAAAATACATATAATTTGAAAAGAAATGAAGAATCTAAGTACATCAACGATTACAACCCAGTGATTTTGTCCATGTGGAATGCTAACATGGATATTCAGTTCGTTGCTGACAACTCTATTGCTGTGGCTCGATATGTGACATCTTACATCACCAAAAAAGAAAAGACAGAACTGAAGGAAATGTGGGAGGACATTTCACATGAAAAGAGTCTAAGCAAGAAATTATACAGTTTCAGTCTGAAGATGTTGTCGCATCGAGAAATTGGAGCATATGAATGTTCTGATCGGTTATCATCAGCAAGTCTCTATGCCAAATCAAGAACAATCATTTGGGTGAGTCTTGGTCTTGCTGTAACACGAAACCGAGTTTTGAAATCTGTACAAGAAATTGAATATTTGGCGGAAAAAGAACCAAACAGTACAGATATTTTGAAGACTAATATGTTGGATACATACTATCCAAATAGAAGTACTCACCTTGAGAACACATGTTTGTATGAAGTTCTTCAAAACTACAGTTATAAGAGGAACATCACAGAAGATATCAATAATGGAAAATATGCACTCATTGGCTATGAAGGATGTCTAGTGAAGCAGAAAAAAGGCCATTTGATTAATCATCGAAAATTGAGTTGTGGAGTTCCAGACAAAAGAGAATTTTACTATTTAGCTCTTTTGCAACTCTTTAAGCCATGGCGTACAGAAGAGGAACTACTTGGAGATTTTGTCTGTTATGAAGACTCTTTTAATGCAACTAAGGATACCATAGAATGTCCTATTTTTCTAAATTATCTGCAAATGTTGAATGAAGAAATGGAGCAAGAAACTACAATTGCTGAAGAGATAGCTAGAAACAGTTCTCAAGATAGTCAGAGTTCTACTTCATTGAGCCAGGATCCACTAGGAGGACCAATTATCCAAAATGAAGCTGCCACTGCCATGGATGAGGTGGAAAGAGCTATGGAACAAGCTCAAGAGGATGGAGTTAACTTAGAAGATTTGGTAAAGCAACTAAACATTGAGCAGAAAAAGATATATGATGAAGTCACAGAGCAGATTGAACATGGATTCAGACATGAGAAAAAAGAGTGCTCATGTATATTATTTGACCCTGTCCGATTGTACGTAAGTGGAGAAGCGGGGACAGGAAAAGGTTTTCTAATTAAAGCCGTTGCAAGTTATCTGCAGAAAAGGACTGATTCACCACTGTCTTGTGTTGTAACTGCTCCAACTGGTCTGGCAGCACATAACATTAAAGGGATTACTCTACATCGTTTATTGATGCTGCCAGTTGAACATGATAATAAATTGCATTACAACAAGCTATCTGGAGATGCGTGTTCTGAAGTTTCAAGAGTCTTGAAGAAAATGAAACTTCTTATCATAGAAGAAGTAAGCATGGTCTCAAATCTAATGCTTGCTTTTGTGCATTTGAGAATGCAAGAAATTCTTAAAACAGACTATGATGTGTTATTTGGAGGAAAACACATTATTGTTTTTGGAGATCTATTGCAGTTGACTCCAGTAAAAGGACAACCAGTGTTTAAAATGCTCACGCATGAAGATACCAGGAAGTCCCTTGGAAGCATTGGAAATGTTAATATATGGCTAAATTTTAAATATGCTGAACTGCTTCAAAATATGCGACAGGCCAAGGATGAAGATTATAAAAATATTCTACAAGATGTAAGAATTGGAAAAATGACTGAGAAAGGGAAAAAAGCTTTGCATAGTCGATTAATTTCAAATTTGTATCCAAATGAAAACATTCTTCCAGAGAATATTTTTAAAAAAATGACTGAGAAGAAATCTGGGATATGTTTGATGCCAACTCTGCAAGAATGTTCCATCTTCAACCAAAAAATGTTAGACTTAGAAAATGAAGAGATTGTGAAACTGGAAGCAATAGATAAAATAGAGCATATGGGTGCAACAATTGTTTTGTCAGAAAATTTGAAAACTAAATTGCATTCATTGGAGAAAAGTATTTCAAAAACAGCTGGTTTTGAAAAGACTCTGAATGTGTGTTTAAATTGTCGTATCATTTTGAGAAGGAATTTAAATGTTGAAAGCGGTCTGGTAAATGGAGCAATGGGTTATGTTGTTGATTTTGTGAATTACAGAAATAGAGATGGAATTGAATTTATAAAAATAAAATTTGATGGCATTGAACAAGTACAACAAATAAGTCGTTGTTCTGCTAGATTTTTACTTGTAAAAGACTTATATGTTCGCCGAAAACAGTTTCCTGTTTGTTTGGCGTATGCGGTGACAATTCATAAATCTCAAGGTTTAAGTGTAGATAGTGCTTTGGTGAACATTGGAAGATCTGTGTTTAAAGAGGGTATGGCATATGTGGCATTATCTCGAGTCAGAACTTTATCAGGATTGTACTTGATTGCGTGTGATGAGACAAAGATTTGTGCAGATCTAGATTGTGTTAAAGAATACAATAGGTTAAGAAGAGAGTATGCTCCACATTTGCCTCAATATCCTCTGTTTGAAAAACGTGTGGTAGGCCGAAAAAGAAGAAATGAGGATAATTGTAGTGAGGTAGTTGCAAAAAGACAAAAAGTAGAGAAAACTGTAATTGAAAACAGGAAGAAAAAGAATTGTGGAGAAAATGTTGTTGGATTTCAGTTTGAAAATAGTTCTGGTGTCAACTGCTATGCTAATGTAGTGGTTAATGTTGTTTTTTTTCTTAAAAGTTTACAAGAACAGATTGTTGAAAATCGGGATCAAAGATTGTGTGGTTTATTGAATTCTGTGTTTCAGAAATGTAGCAGTGGTACACCACAAATAGAAAGTGTAACAGAAATTCGAAATGTTTTAGATTTGTGTTCTGGTCAAGATAAATTTTCACAGAACATTCAGCAGGATTGTCAGGAATTTTTAATGTATATGTTTGGTGTTTTGGAAGATGAAGGTGTAGATGTAGATAATCTTTTCAGTCTTTCTTATCAATGGCAGCATGACTGCCACAATTGTAGTTTATCAAGTACTACTAGAATAGACACTGAAAGATTTATATATTTGACTTTACCAGACTGTAAATCAGTGTCTTTTAAAAATCTAGTTAAAGCAGCAGATCATAATATGGTGTGTACCCAATGTAACTTTACAATGCTGTCCACATTATTTATACAAAGGTATGGGCAGTATATCATTTTAGTTTTCCAACGATGTAGACCTGATGGAACTAAATTGACAACTTCTATCAAAAATGTTGTGGCTTCTCAGTTATCAATTTCTGGAAGGACCTTTACAACTGAAGCTATTATTTATCATGATGGATCTTCGACCACCTCAGGACATTATACATGCTACTTAAAATCTGAAAATGGATGGAGTTACTGCAATGATTCTCATTTAACTTATAAACAACGTTTGCCTTATGACTCTACAAATTCTTATCTAGTGTTTTTAAAACCAAAGTTTTAGTAAAGGGAATTGGCCTTTGAAGACGGGAATAGTTAATAAAAGTTAGTTAGTTAGTTAGTTAATATAATTTTTTAAATTATTTATCTCATGTAGATACTTTAAGTGCATCTCAAAGTAAAAAATACCGATATATCAGACACAAATTGGCCGTGAGGATTGTGTATGGTATGATGTTTTTAGATCTTTTTTCATAGGAAGTCGATGAAATGGAACTTATAAGGAACAGCAGACTTTTTTTCCACCAAAAGGACCTTCACTATCTTCTATTTGGCCTCATGGAAAAGTAAGTGAATCAAAGATTAGTGTACATATATGAGATGTATGTTTGAATGGGTTTTTTTAAACACAATCTTTTAGATTGTGTTTTTTTTTCCCGCTGTTATATGATGAAGACTTTGAACTCACTAATTTAAGTGGAATTCAATATATTCTGAGAACAGCAAAAATAAATAATGTAACATATTGTAGAAGTTATTGTGTAGTTTGCATTGTGTAATTTATATTGTGTTCACATTGTTATACACTCATTTTCTTTTTCACCCTTATTTACCTCTCTTTACTAATTTACACTCTTTTTTCATCGCTGTTTCTTTACTGCACTTCATTCACAACTTCTTAATCTAATAGGAACTATCTGCATTTCCTCTGTTCCTTCCACCACTTTTTATCTTTTTCATATTCTCTTAGTACCACTGCTTTAGTTTCCTAACCCTCTTTCTCTTTCTCCATTTTTTTTTCTTTCACACTCATTGTACTGTAGTTCAGTTAGTTCTTCCTTTTGTCTTTCTTTTACTCTCTCTCTTCTTTCTCTCTATTACTCCCCATGTGTTTCCCTTATTCACTTACATGTACCCTCTTTCACCCCTCTTTACTTATATTCACTGATATTTACTTTCCCTCAATCACTGCTATTCTTTTCCTCTGATTCCGTCACTACCTGTCATTCTCATACTTAACTGTCCTTCTTTTTACTTTCAACATCCATTTACATTCTCCCTTAACCTCTGCTTTAGTCTTCTTCCTAATTCTTCTTTATTTTGCTCCCTTATTCATTTTTCTTTTCTCAGTTACTTCCTTTTACACTTTTTATCTGTCTTACTATCTATTACACAGTCCCTCCTTCATTATTTTTTTTCTTTTTTTTTTGTTAGTGCGCTGACGGTACGCGCACCGGTGCGCGCACCGGAAGCGCACCAGAGTGAAATATAAAAAAAAAATATTTTAAATTAAAAATATTATCTCAATATACATTATAGTGTTCATTTTTACAAAAACATACTTTAGCAATTCACTAAAAAACACATAGGTATGAGTCTGTATAAAAAGTTAGGAATTAGCATTAAAAAAACCTATGAAATTCACTGAAAAAACCATAGGTTTCACACCAGTTATAGTTAGGAATTAGCATTTAAAAAACCTATGAAATTCACTGAAAAAACCATAGGTTTCACACCGGTTATAGTTAGGAATTAGCATTTAAAAAACCTATTAAATTCACTGAAAAAACCATAGGTTTCACACCAGTTATAGTTAGCTGGAAATTTTACTGATATAAAACCATTGAAATTCCCACGTTATAGTTAGTCGGACTCACTATAACTTGCGCGTGCAATGCACTGCTGATGACATCACATATTACATCACTCATGGTTTTTTCAGTGAATATAAATATATATATATATGGTAATCTGATCAAATCACAATGCCAAGTTTCATATTCCCTTTTAAAAATCAGTTTTTACTATTTTACTATATTTATAAAAATTGAATTTTACGAATATTTATCAATATAATGGAGCATCTACAAATGTGTACTAAAATGTCATGATATTTGCATTGTAGAATTACGAAAACTACATGTAAGTCTGTTTTCGAGTTTTATTACTCATTTGGCACGGTGTCATTTTAAAAATAGAAAAAAATTTGAGCATTTCATGTGATCAAGGGCTCTGTGTAGCCCGAAACACGTTGTGGCAGCAACTAGCACCAAATAAAAAAGAATTGAAGCACATATTTAAGTAGAGTCCGTTCTGTTTTCCTTATCGAAGCTTCAAAAGGAAAAAGGTTTATTTTGAAACCTTATCCAGGACGGCTTTCTTGGAGAAACGGACCCCCTCCCAAGTTGAGCAAAACGGCAAAAAGCCAGATCTGGTGAAAACCGGAATGAAATGGAAGTCTCAGGAGAACGCCGTAAAGCCCCCAGGCAGCGGGACAACACTTACCGAGTGTGGTCGAACCAGCGGGATCAGTGTCGGAGGACGCGGAAATCACAGCAATCGCAGAGGAGGTAAGAGGCACCCATAAGAGCCTAGTGGGAGGTGTGCAAGTGCGGAGAAACTGCAGAGAATAGCAGTGACCGCACGCCGACATACAGTGCAGTATATTGGCCGCCGACGTGCTCCGAGGGCGGGAGGAGGCAGCGGAGGAAATGTTTGCTGAAGTTACGAGCGTCCCTGTAGTGGGACAATCAAACAGAGAAAGCAGCAAAATAAATGACACCAGCCTCAAAGAACTATATAGAAAGCTAGAAAAACTGTTGAGATCAGAGCAAGTAAAATGGTGGGAACATCGATCGTTGTCCAAATACCTGGAAGAGGGCAGAGTCCCTAGGGGGCTACGAACCATGTTGGCCCCCAGCTACGACACTCCCAACCCCAACATGCTAAAAGAGTGGGGAGAATGCAACTTAGACTCGTCAAAAAAAATAATGGAGATCCTCATAAAATATGCAGACACTGATAGGAAAGAGCTACAAGTACAGATTGATGATATTAATTTGCAAATAAATACACTTGAAAATGGAAGTGTGCAACAGAAAATGAGAGAGGAAATGGTATTGCGGCTGAGGAAGGAGGAAGAGGTAGTCAAAAAAAGAAAAATCTACAAATTCCAGTGTGATAAAGTAGACTGCGAACAGGGTCAAATTTTCACAATTTCGCACAAATATGACAAGTGTAAAAGCAGCGAAAACAAATACAACTCACCAAAGAGAGGGGAGGCCAACAGGGGTACCCATGAGTGGAATGCAATCAATGTCGTCAATATCAGACTTCAGCTCCACCGCAGATACAGAATCGGAAGCAGAAACAAACCCCTAGTACATCAAGACAAACACGGAGCAACAAAAAAGGTCATACACTAGCAGAAGAATTTAATTTTTTACGAGATCAAAGATGCCAAACATTTTGTCGGAGGAAACCAAACAACTTTCCAAACAGAGGAGAAATGTAAGGCTTAGGCAAAGAAGGAAACGAAGGAGGGAGTGCGCAAAGCAAGAAAAAAATTAATAGGAGAGGATGGCGCCAAAAATAATCACCACTGGTTCTAATGAAAATTCCATCATTAATTTGGGTAACATAGATTTGAATCAAGCAGAGAAACAGTTTCTAAAATTGGGGTTATCATATTGTATGGAAAGTAATTTTGAATACCCACAGACACGGGTGGATATATATCAGTTTGTCCGTAAAATAAAGCTTCAGAAATTTCATCAACTGAGGAAGAATAAAATAACTACAGCAACCCCTATAGAAATACCTAATAGAAGCGATGCAGAGTTGATTGCTGCGGATGTCAATCTATTGTGTGACTTACATATGATGGAAAAAGAGATTTTAATTGGTGATGAAACCACTCAGGAAATGATGGACAATATGGAGATTAACATCAGTACTGCACCAATCACAAATTTTAAACCAAAATTGAAATTTGTGCCAGTAATGACAAGGGATTCTATTGATACTTTTAACGAAATAATTGCAACAGAAGTCCGAAAGCTGCATTCAAATACGCAAAAACAGAATAGAAATATAATGCTCAAGTGCAGAAATATCATCAATTAAAGAAAACATTAATTGAAAATTACTCTATCATCATTCATAACTCCGACAAAGGGGGAAATGTAGTCATTTGGCCCAGGCAGCAATATATGGAGGAGGCCCTGAAAAACCCGGGGGACCGCAATTGCTACAGATTGAGCTCTAAATTTGTTTTGAATACGAAAAAAATGAATTATTTGGCAAATTACTGGCATGGAAAAACAAAGGATTGAATAATCATGAAGAACTCAAATTCCTTAAAAATGAATACCCCCGAACGCCAGTAAAATATTTCATCCCAAAAATCCATAAGGACAAATCAAAACCTCCGGGCAGACCAATAATTTCTGCGAAGGACAGTTTATTGGAAAATGTATCAATATATGTAGACTCGATTTTACAAGAACACGTGAAGAGTTTACTGTCATATGTACAGGACACCACAGACTTTTTAAGACAGTTGCATGACTTCCAATGGGAAGATGACTATGTCTTTATATCAATGGATGTATCCAATTTATACACCTCCATTCATCATAGGGATGGTCTCAAAGCAATTGATTACTTCTTGAGCAAAAGACCCATTGAATTTCACACACACAATAGGTTTTTGATTGATCATACCAACTTCTGTCTAAATAACAACTTCTTCATATTCCAACAGCCGATATACCACCAGGAGAGAGGCATAGCGATGGGCGCAAGTTTTTCGTCCAGCTTCGCCTGTCTCCCTATGAGGTGGTGGCAGGAGAAGGTTGTTAAAATACAACATACTAAATATTGGACAGAAAATGTGATTTTGTGGGTTCGCTTTATTGATGACCTGTTTTTAATATGGCGGGGAGACACAACAAGTGCTGAGAATTTTATCTGTAAACTCAAAAATAATGATTTGAATTTGCAAATAACATTTGATTTAAGTGTAAAAAGTATATGTTTTCTGGATGTAAAAGTATATGTGCATGAGAAGATGTTGCATACAAGATTACATCGTAAACCCACGGCAGGGAACACAATTTTACATTCAAGTAGCTTCCATCCGCAACATACAATACAAAGTATACCGTATGGTGAAATGTTGCGCATTCGTAGGCTGTGCAGTAATGACGAAGATTTAAAAGTTGCACAACAAGAATGTAAAACGAGATTTCTTGCAAGAGGTTATGGGCATAAAATCACAGATCAAGCCATCACACGCACCACAAATATGTCCAGAAAGGATTTACTATTTAAACCTTCACGTAGCAAAACTAAACAGTCAGTAAAAAAAGATAACTTGTCTATTAGTCCTAGGCTTATCCTGATATACAACAAACAAAGGAATAGCTTAGTGAAAATCATTAAAAAGAACTGGCACTTGGTAAGGAGTGACTCAACAATAGGGGATAGAATGCCAGCTTCCCCTTACCGAAAAGCATGCAGTACTAGTGACCACTTAGATAGCAGTAGCCCGGAAGTTTCTGTGAATACCAACTGGCTTACAAAACGTAAAGGCTTTGTGCGGTGTACAACCTGCAAAGCATGTAAATATGGAGAGAATAAGACCTCATTCCATATACCGTTTAATGATAAGCCTAGGGATATCAACAAACTGCTAACCTGCAAATCTGAATTCGCAGTTTATGTACTCGAATGTGCGTGCGGACTAAGATATGTGGGTAGTTCATAAGAGGGTACTGCAACATTTACGTGCGATTACCAATAATGATAGTTCCTATCCGGTAGCCCGACATTTCAATGAAATACACAATAAAAATTTGAATCAGTTGAAATACTTTGTAATTTATAATGTTCCCCCGTTGCGACGAGGAGGAAATAGAGATGCAGTAGTCCCACTACCAGTCCCATGATGCAGCAAAAACGGGTGTCCAATGCCAAGGGGATCGCGGAGGGTACAATGTTCCAGTAGGTAGTTATACTTAGGATTGTTTTCCATAGGAAATCCTCAACATTCTATTTGGAATAACTTTGGCCCTGGTTGAAGAATCTTAGCGAATTTCTCAAAGAAGATGGCTCGGTCAGCTGCGCTCCTTCCCTGAAAGTTTGGGGGGGATTGGTCAAGTGGGAGCTGAGATATAAGGGGGGTCCCAAAACGTGTTTTCTGCATGTTATTTTCCATAGGACCTTTAGACTCGGCTACAGGTCGAACGGCTGAATGGATTTATAAGAAATTTGGCAAAACTGTAGAGTCCGGTTCGCAGATTACGTTTTTTTTGGAATGGTGTAAATCCGTTCAGTAGTTGTTGAGAAAATTAAAGTTAAAGTCAATTATATATCTATAGGCGCGCACGCGTGCGCGCACTCAAGCGGCTGCGCGTGAGCGGAATTTTTTTTTGCTGCGTGACGTCTGTTAACGTTCGATTCGAAGGAAATCAGGAAGTTTTGTTCGCCATTTTGTCACTGCGAGTAAATATATTGTTCATTTCAAAGCGTTGAAACGTGGAAAGGGGAGAAGGTAGAGATTGTTTTGCTGCGTAGCTTTTCTCAGTAAGGCCCTTAAACGCAAAAACATATAATTTTTCCCCGAAAAAAAATACGGGGTGCACGCACCCGGTCGCGCACACCTATTTACAAGAGTGTGAAAATGGAGATAAATCAGAAGTTTGAGTGCTTAGATATAAGGTGGCTCTGAAAAGAGCCATTGTGTTAATTGAGTGTTTTCTGCATTTATAAGTAAGTACCGATGCAGAGCCTGATGTTGCAGAGGAAGATTCTGTTTCCCTCATTCGTGAAATGAACACCGTCTCTCCTATAGACGTCTTGCATGTGGTATCGCAAGTTGTTGTGGTAAATAGAACCCATGCTATAATCTCTGAGGAACGCAGAAAAAGATTTATTTACATGCCTCCTTGCTTTCTCAAATTGTGCACAATGTTGATTGGACCAATTCCATTTCTGTCTTTGGCATATATTGGAATATACCAAGGCAGATCGAGGAAAAAGTGTCATCAATTGTCGAAAGGTGTCTTTTAGAAGCATTTCCAGACCTCCCCTAGTGATTGTCCCTAGATCGTTCCCACCACAGTGCACAATTATAAGGTCTGGTTCTGGGAGATGCATAAAAGTTTTCACCAATGGAATCAATTGGTGACATTTCAATCCTCTTTTGGCAATCCATGTTATGTGTACATTTGGTAAGCCGAGGTTGCAAATTCGTCTGCTTACTGCATATTTTTCACTCCAGTGAATATAACTGTGTCCTATAAGCCAGACCTTCATTTTCAAGGGATTTGTAGTCGTCCTCTGATCGGTTCTGGAAGTGGAATGGTAGTTAGAAGTTGAAATTCTAAATAAAGAAAAAGGAAGAGGCTGGGTGTGGTTAAAAAAATAAAAATGATTGGTTGATTGTAATAAGTGGAGATTGAACAGTACGTTGCATGTTAATGTTTATGTTAAACGAGAAGTACTATTGGGTGTGAAAAAACAAGACATGTAACAGAGCTGTGGATTGGCAGGTGTTTCTGGAGGGAAAATAGTCTTCTTAATTTGTTGTAGAACGTTGAGACATGAACTTTTGACCTGTGCCTTCAGCAAGGTGCAGAATGAGGTGTAACCATGAAAACAGCCGGAGATGGCAGTTGGTGATGGGTTCACTCTTTGGTGCCTCTGTGTCTGACTCTGTTCTGTGGTGGCAGGCGGACAACTGTTTGTTATTGTAGAGATGAAAGGGTGATAAGGAGAGAAATACGACATAGCGTTTGGCCTGTAGAAGCGTGGGAGCAGTGATTAAGTCTAAGTGAAGCGGAACTGTGGCGGTGCTTGGTAACAATAAAACCATTTTTTTAACAGTGGTATAACTGTCTGTACGGTGCGCGACCTACTAAGAAAAAGTTCACGGGCCGTAATTGGCTTGCAGGTTCTAGTATCAGTAAGTGAGGTCGAGAAAAGAAAACATTCAGGACTTTATTTATGAAGGCCTTGCGCCACCGGTGCGTCACTGTTTCCCATTTTAAAAAATGAGGCACCGGCGGCGGAAGGTCTTCATAAATAAGGTCCTCAGTGACTACAGTTAAGGTTATGTGGAACCCATGAATAGTTTTTCAATATGAAATCATTTCAGTTGAGATTATGGATTAAAAGAGAAACCGTGAATATTTGAAATGTTTATTTAGAAATGTACTGTTTTAAAGGCAAATCATTATGTAATATGAGTACAGAAATTGCAAAAAACACAGTAATTGGTATTGTCAGTAGTACATGGAATACAAACGCTATAGTTGAAGAAAAATGAATACAGTCGGAAAAAAACATTGTACACTCTTAGAAGGAAGTATATTATATTTTAATAAATGGAAGAAGGTCTCTGGCCTTTCAGTTTAGGAACGATATATGAAAATGCAAGAGGTTAGACATCATTACTTTATCAATCAGCTGTCTACATGCAAAGCACTATCAAGTTTGTGTTATGTTACTGTGTACGGGGAAAAAAAGGCGCCAAAAGCGACAAAATGGCGAGAGGTGCATGTATGTCATCTGTTGGATGCTGCGCAAATCACTATTGAGGAGAACTACTGTATTGAGATATCTTTTGAAGGTTGCAGTATTGCATTTGAAATACAGCACAAGTAACAATGGAAATATTGTTGAAAGAACATATTTTTCTGTAAAGTATTTTAAATTAATAATTTTATAGAAAATTAAAGGAGCAGAGGCGTGTGAGGTGGAAATAAGCAGTTGAGATGCGAAATGGCGTTTACAGTTATAAAAAACTTGTTTATAATTTACACATTAATTAGGGTACATGTAGCATATATTAGCGAGTTTTGCATCGAGTACGTTTGAAATAACCTTAGATAAGATATGCAATAGAATTGTTGAGATTAGACTGTAAAAAAATAAAGTTGAAAATCGAGTAGCTGAAGAAACAAATGTAGTCCACATAAAAGACCAAAATTTAAACAACACAAAATCATAATGTCCACTGTTAGTAAAGCCAATAGGTCTGTTCTTCAAAAGAAAATATGGAAAAGAACGTGAATAATATAGGGAAGCAAAAGGAAATGAGGACGTCAATGGCTTGTATAAGAGTTATTGAAGCATTGTTTAGGCAAAATAGGTAACTTCTGCTTGTAACAGGAAATCACTTTTATGATTTGAAAGTATGTCAGCTATCCAATGGAAAAGAGTAAAGCAGTACTCATGATCTGTTAAAATCGGAGCCTCTTTTATTATCAGAGGGCAGCTCGGTGGGTTTTCGATGTAGTTCTCTGTTAGGAAAGAGTTAACCGTCCATTGTGTAGGCAAAGTATGCAGCAAGTGCTTCTAACAGGAAATCATTGTTATCATCTGAAAACATGTCAGCCATCCAATTGAGAAGATGAAAGGAGCATTCATGATCTGTCATTATTGGAGCGTCTTTTACCATCATAGGGCAGCTCGGTGGGTTTTTCGATGTAGCTCTCTGTTAGGAAATCTTGCGCCGCTGCGAATATATTCCAATGACCCAGAACTCCTTGTATCGCTGCAAAGGCCATAAACCCTCCGTTGTAACAAAGCTGTTCATGATCAAGTAACGGATTCATGAGGTGATTGTAATTCGGTTCAGGAGGTACCAAATTGCAGAGACATAAATCCAGGGCCCACGTGAAATCACAGCTCAGGCAATGAAATACAGGCTGCACACAGGTGAAATACGAATATCGAAATGTTAATCGATATGAAGTATTCAAAGTTGAGAGTGGTAAGGTGCCGTAGTACAGAAGCATTCTCTGTCGAAATAGTTCTAAGTAGTCCGGCTCGTTTGCGAAGGCAGGAGGGACATCCATTTTGAATTTCCCAAGATGGTAAAGGAAACGGCGCAGCACTGCCGGTTGTATAGCAACTCCACAGAATTAGGTCGCCGGCTATGCAGTGGAGAGGAGCAGAATGACTTGATACATTTTCTAGGAGTCTAGTCACTTATATATTGCTTAGTAGTTATCAAAAAAGTAGCTTTTCTTGAAGTGGAGGATACGTTAAAAAATAAGGGAGGTATTTGACCAAGTTGTAAAGCAAGGTCAATTTTTTTTTACATCAATGCTGTTTTCTGTGAATGTTAGCTAAGTGAAAGATATGTGTGTGAGCAGATGCAACGTTCAGTTTTAAATGTGACAATGGAGCTCTTGTTCATGTCTTCCGATTCAAGGTCGGTATTCGCTGCCAAATGCAAAGATCAAGAAGCGCATGCGTGGGGTAGATAGTCTGCATTCTTAAAGGAAAGGAAATGAAGAGTTATTTTTCCCGCGTTAGCATTGTCGTTTAAAAAGTTACAGTGATTTTCATTATATGTTAAGAAAGTGTCACTGATGAAGACTGAAAAAAAATCCTTATAAATAACAGGGACTGGTGTATTTTAGAAAAGGTGTGTAACATTACATGAATTGTAAAAAAAAAAAAAAAATGTAATTGAAAGTGTATGGTTTGAAAATGAAAAGTAGAGGTTTATAGTTCACGTTTTGAAAGCGGTTCTAGAGGGTCAGATGCATGATAGATTTATAAAAAATAGAACATGTTTTTCAATAGTATTATGGAAAAAATATGTGCCTTTATGTACTATTTAGATTATCTGCCTGTTGCCTATTCTTTGAGTTTTAGTAATCCTGTGTCTTATAAGTTTTCCAGGGGCGGTTTGAGGTTCATGGTGGGTTTGGGCAGGGAGGGTAGGTTGGGGGTTTGTAATAGGGGGTCCGGGTGGGGTGGAGTGTGGAGTTTAGTAAAGAGAGAGGGGTTAGGGGGTTTGGTAATGAAGCAGAGTCAGAGGACGCCAAATTTCTTTTATGGGGTGCCATGGAAATATGTATTTATTCTCAGAGGTTTATTATATTAAGGATATATATTAACATGGTGGCTCTTGTCGTTTTGAGGTTCTGTGCATGTGTATAATGCTGGCCCTGTAGTTTTTGTTTATGGACCTTATTACGACACACAGGGGAGCCACGTTGCACAGTGTGAGATCAGAGACTTAGGAAATAAAACTTTATAATTGTAAGGGCTCTAAGCGATACAAATCGCCCGTTCTCGGTGTAAAAAATATCACCGCTATTGGTGGTATTTTCTACGGTGTTAGTGCTCAAAGGAGAATAGTAACATATATGTGAAATAAAATTATGTAACAGGCTCAGCATTTCAGATTATCGCGTGAAAACAAAAGTTGTTCTCACATAGCAATAAGCAATAAGTCTCTTATAATTAAGGGACGGAGTGTATATAGTGCTATTTACTACTCTGCTATGTGAACGATGTTGAATATTTCATAAGAGGAGGCTTTAAAAGTTTTTCGATAAACTGGTTTTCCAGGGAAGTGGGTGGAGTGTTCCGTGTAAATTGCAGAATAGAAACTAGTAAGAACCAATTGGAAGTGTTGTTTTAAAGTCACATGACTGCACATGCGTGTCTCGACGCCTGTACGCGATAGGTGGGTGCGCGCACCCGGTCGCGCACTAAATGTAAGCGGTGAAAAAACATCCTATAATATGCTCTTGGAGCACGTTTTGGCAGAAAGAGTTAGTTCTGAAAATAACTTTTTTTTTTTTGGAAACAAGTGTTATGATGCTTTTGATTTCTTAAAGTTGCTACGACATTTTTCAGTATGTCATACTATCCAAATAAAGTGAAGAAATGTAACTTTTCTTGGAGCATTTATGACTCTCAATTTTGTGTTTAATTAGAGTAAAGCTTTGCTCTCCGTATACAAGAAGTTTTCCAAAGTTCGTGCATTCCATGTGCACGTTCGCCAGATATGGTTTCAAGTCCATTTCAGCACTCGATGGAGATACAGGTCGTCCACTGGAAGATGTGCTGATTACTTCTGATGGTAATAGCGTGGCCTCCGTTTTTCTTGTCAAAGGTGGTCGCTCATTTCCTTCAGATTCGGAAGATGAATGCGGAACGGTAGCCATTGCAGCGAAGTCTTCGGGAAGATGTTCGACGTTGTTCTCTCTTGAGAGTAGAAAAGAAAGTGATGGAAGTGGGTGGAGTGCTGCGTGTAAATTCCAGAATAGAAACTACCAAGAACCAATTAGAAGAGTTGTTTTGAAGTCACATGACTTCACATGCAAGTGTCAGGTCCTGTACGCGATAGGAGGGTGCGCGCACCCGGTCTCGCACTAAAATAAAGCGGCGAAAAAACATCTCATAATATGCTCTTGGAGCACGTTTTGGTAGAAAGAGGTAGTTCTGAAAAGAACTTTTTTTTTTTTTTTTTTTTTGGAAACAAGTGTTATGATGCTTTTGATTTCTTAAAGTTGCTACAACATTTTTCAGTATGTCATACTATCCAAATAAAGTGAAGAAATTTAACTTTTCTTGGAGCATTTATGACTCTCAATTTTGTGTTTAATTAGAGTAAAGCTTTGCTCTCCGTATACAAGAAGTTTTCCACAGTTCGTGCATTTCATGTGCACGTTCGCCAGATATGGTTTCAAGTCCATTTCAGCACTCGATGGAGATACAGGTCATCCACCGGAAGATGTGCTGATTACTTCTGATGGTAATAGCGTGGCCTCCGTTTTTCTTGTCAAAGGTGGTCGCTCATTTCCTTCAGATTCGGAAGATGAATGCGGAACGGTAGCCATTGCAGCGAAGTCTTCGGGAAGATGTTCGACGTTGTTCTCTCTTGAGAGTAGAAAAGAAAGTGATGGAAGTGGGTGGAGTGCTGCGTGTAAATTCCAGAATAGAAACTACCAAGAACCAATTAGAAGTGTTGTTTTGAAGTCACATGACTTCACATGCAAGTGTCAGGTCCTGTACGCGATAGGAGGGTGTGCGCACCCGGTCTCGCACTAAAATAAAGCGGCGAAAAAACATCTCATAATATGCTCTTGGAGCACGTTTTGGTAGAAAGAGGTAGTTCTGAAAAGAACTTTTTTTGTTTTTTTTGGAAACAAGTGTTATGATGCTTTCGATTTTTTAAAGTTGCTACTACATTTTTCAGTATGTAATACTATGAAAATGAAGTAAAGAAATTTATCTTTTCTTGGGGCATTTATGACTTTCAATTTTGAGTTGAATAAGAACGAGGCTCTGCTCTCCGTACAAAAGAATTTCTCCAAACTTGTTGCATTTCATGTGCACCTTCGCAAGATATGGTCTCAAGTCCATCTCAGCACTCGATGGAGATACAGGTCGTCCACCAGAAGATGTGCTGGCCACTGATGGTAATAGCGTGGCCAGGGCTCTTGTCGATGCTTTTGCATAATGCTCAGGGTGCCTTTGTTTAACATGCCGCTGCATGGTGTGTATAGAAAAGGAATATTTTTTATTTGGATTTCCCCTTGAGAGCTCCGAATTGCATATCGTGCAGGTTACTTTTGGCGCATTCACTTTCTTTTGATCTTTAGGATAAGTAAAAAATTGCCAAATGAAAGATTCCTTTTTTCTTCTTAACGGTGGTCGCTCATTTCCTTCAGATTCAGAAAATGAATGCGAAAGGGCAGACATTTCAGCAAAGTTTTCCGGAAGATGGTCGATGTTGTTGTCTCTTGAGAGTAGAAAAGATTGTGAGGAAAGTGGGTGGAGTGCTTCGTGTAAATTCCAGAACAGAAACTACTAAGAACCAATTGGAAGTCTTGTTTTCAAGTCACATGACTTTACGTGCGCTTCTCAGGACGTGTAGGCGGTGACACTATCTAGTTACGAACGTGATTACATACTTAGGAACTAGCATTCAAAAAAACTATGAAATTCACTGAAAAAAACATAGGTTTATGTGATGTCATCAGCAGTGCATTACACGCGCAAGTTATAGTGAGTCCAACTAACTATAACGTGGAATTTCATTGGTTTTATGTCAGTAAAATTTCCAGCTAACTATAACTGGTGTCAAACCTATGGTTTTTTCAGTGAATTTCATAGGTTTTTCAAATGCTATTTCCTAACTATAACGTGTGTAAAACCTATGGTTTTTTCAGTGAATATATATATATATATATATATATATATATATATATATATATATATATATATATTCACTGAAAAAACCATAGGTTTTAGGGACGTTATAGTTAGAAATTAGCATTTAAAAAACCTTAGAAATTCACTGAAAAAACCATAGGTTTCAGGGACGTTTTAGTTAGTTGGACATTTACCTCCTACAAAACCAGAGACATTTGCCCGTTATAGTTAGTAGAGCTAACTATAACTTGCGCCCCCCACAATGTACTTTTAGGCCAGCAGAGGGAGTAAAGTTTTATTCAAACAGGATTGTTAGATTTCAAATTAGTGAGGCCCTTACCTGCTGAAGTCCAAAGTGTGAATTGAGCCTGTCTGTCTCCTAGGAGATTCTGAACAGGAGAAGCAGCTGCCCAGCCCCCACCCCGAGGCCAGCAGACCATTGGCTATTCAGCTACCAGGCAAGTCTGAGCCCTCCTCTCACACCTGCCCAGGCCCCTTAAGGCCTTGCTGGGAGCACCTCAAATCATTCTCCTCCATCTTGTGAGTTGCAGCCTACCTGTGCCCCAGATTGCATTGAGTGGAGTCCAGGAAGTGGTAAGGAGACAGACTAGTGCTCTTTCTTCCCAAGACAAAAAAGTTGTTTAAAAAACTATTTTCACTTTCTGTGTTTACTGTCTATGTCTGTGGTTGTTACAGTTAAAAATTGTAGTTTTAGCTTGCATGTAATTGCATATTTTATCACCTGTGTTGTGTTTTAAATTTGTGTTTTTCCCTGCCCGTGATTGCCTCCATTTAGTGTGTTGAATTGTGGGATTTGCAGTCCAACCTCTGTAGTTTGTCCCTCTCATTCCTTGGTGACAATTCTGTTTCCCTCCAAATTTCTCCTTTGCTCTGTGCTAAGACCTGTATGTTAAAACAGTGCACTCCCAGCCACCATTTTGTGTTCACAAGCCAGTGAAGCCTCCCCCCCCCCAGCAACAGGGATTTTTTCTACATCAGAGGGTGCTTCTGTGAGCAATTTAAACTCTGTTTTCTAGGGCTTGTGCACTTCACTTTTTGGCCAGCAGGGGGAGTAACGTTTTATTCAAAAAGTATTGTTAGATTTCAAGTTAGTAAGGCCCTTACCTGCTGAAGTCCAAAGTGTGGATTTAGCATGTCTGTCTACTAGGAAATTCTGAACAGGAGAAGCAGCTTCCAACTCCCTGGCCAGCAAACCTTGTCTGAGGTCCCTGGGGCCTTATATGGTCTACTAGTGGTTGGTATATGTCTACACAGATTGGTGGTTGTATCTGGTGTGTCTATTGGATTAGGGTTAATGTCTTCATTGGTTGGGTATTTGAGGGTTATGATTGGTTTCTGGGTCTGTGATTCAATCATTGTAGGTTTGGGACTAGGGCTAGGGTTAGGATTTCTATTGGAAGTAAGGACTAGGGCTTCCTATGTTATTGGTTGTTGGGAGTAGGGTGGGACTAGGGCTAGAGTTAGACCTTTAATTGGAAATAACGATTAGGGCTTCTGGTGTGATTGGTTGTTGGACTAGGTGTGGGACTTAGAGTAGGATTAGGCTTTCTATTGGAAGTAGGGACCAGGGCTACCTGTGCCATTGGTTGCATGGACTTGTTTTGGAACTACTGGTAGGGCTTTATTGGACGTAGAGATCAGGGTTTTAAAACTGATTGGGTGCTTGGACTAGGGCTAAGATTGGCTGTAAGGTCCTGGTTTCCAAGTGGTTCCTAGATTTTAGAGCTAGTGTCAATATATCTTCTAGCCCAACCTTCTGACTCATCTGAAACTTCTTCTACTACTCCTTCCAATGCACTACCCTATCTCTCATCCTATACATCTTTCAATATATCCTCTACATCCACTCTTTCATTCATCCCAAAACCCATACCACTACTATGATTGCCAAAATAACCCTCTCTAGACTCTCTCCTACTCTACCCCTCAGTGTATCATCTGACACTTCTTTTACTATACCGATCCCCTAAAACAAACCTTTCTAAACTCTTTCCTCCGAGTCCTCCCCTCCTACCTATTTGAAAGACACCAGATATTTACTGAACCATCTGATCAATATACAATATAATGAAGACGAAATGCTTCTAGTTGGACTAGACATAAATGTAAATGTGCAGGAATTTATATAGCGCAAATCACCAACCGGTTTCTAAGCGCTTGCTTAGGGAACCCGTCCTGGTATTCCCCTGTGAAATAACCCCGGCAGGGTATCCGCAAGGTGAAAGCCAGGCATCCCGCCGCGAGGGGTCGTCGTGGATATTAAGCAAGCTATTGCCCAGAGTCGCAGAGTGTGAACCCGTGAATCAAGTAGGCACCGGAGCGAGAATTGTCGAGTCCATGGACATTTTTAGGACTCAAGACCCAGCAGAGCCGGGAATTGAACCCTGGTCCTGGGCTGACCTCTGCTTCCAGGTCTGCCTCCTCTAACCAGTGAGCCACACTTCTACACTTCACACGTAGAAAGTCTATATACGAGTCTCCCACAACAAAAGACCTTGGAGACTCTAGAAACTATTCTTTTTTCTGGCAGGTGGCAGCACAGAACACCAAACCACTTTGTACTAAAATGTTGTAAATTGGCCTTAATGGAAAACTATTTTGAGTATGATGGCCAGCTATTTGTACAAAAACATGGTACATCCATGGGGAGCAACTTCATGCCTTCAGTAGCAGGGCTCTATGTAAGTGACTTCGAATCCAAATATGTCTTGTATAACAGCAATCCTTTCGTTGTCCAAATTTTTTGGGGGAAAAGATTTATAGATGACATCATTGTCATCTGGCAGAATAACAACAATTTGCAAGAATTCATCAATTGGCTAAATGAGAGAGATGAATGTTTGAAATTGACATTTACTGCAGACAAAAATGAATTGGACTTCTTAGACATATCCCTGTATGTAGAACAAAATAAGATCCAAACAAGAACATACTACAAACCTACAACTAAGAATAGCTTATAATCATGTTATAGCTTCCATCCCAAACCACTAAGAGAAAACTTGCCATATGATCAATTCTTGAGATTAAAACGCATCTGCAGCAAGCTAGAAGATTATAAAATCCAGGCTAAATAACTAACAACCAAACTGGCAAACAGAGACTACCCAAGGAAGATTGTAGAGAAATGCCAGAAGAGAGCAAGACACCAACCACGGGAATGCCTTCTAGATGCTGCCCCTAAAGAAAATGAAGAAAATGCAATCACGTGGGTGACAACATATAGTGCAGCAAGTAACAAAGTTAAGAAGATAATCAATAAGAACTGGAAGATTATCACATCGGGTAATTTGAAATGGCAAAAACCAAGGTTTGCTAATCGCAGAACCAAGAATTAGAAAGACTTATTGGTTCACACTCGACCACAAAAAGATCTGAAGTCGGGAGCATCACAAGATCTTGGAACATGGTTCCAATAACTGGACATTATCTGTGTGGTGCATGTACAGTATGCAAACTAACATCAGCATCAAAAACTCTATCATTATCTGAAAACCTACTCTGGACTCAACGTCAGCATACTAACTGCAACTCATCCCATATAATCTATATGATTACTTGTCCATGTGGACTTCAATATATTGGGATGACGTGTCGCAAAGCAAAAGTGAGAATTGGCGAGCATAAGAGCAACATAAATACAAAAAAAAAACAACAAAAATGAGCAAACATTTTTTGGAGTCTAATCACAAAGCAGATGAATTAAATTGGACAATAATAGAGATATTAACCAATAAGGACAACAATGCAGAGAGAATCCTATTTGAAAGAGAAAAAAGATGGGTGGATTGCCTAAAAACAAATAGCCAAGGACTGAACGATGACATACCATGGTATCAACTCTCATGATTCATCCTGATCTATTGAATTAGGGATGAATTACTCATTCTCTTAATTGTCCCGATTCAGGCTTTTGCATAACTGAAATGAAAATAAATACACACTGTTGTTACTGTGGTCTCCTAAAGTGCCCCCAAGATGAAGCAACCATCTGCAAATATATGTATACCAATGCCTGTGCAGACATACCATCTCCTCATAATAATATTAGCACTTACTCTGGTAATTGTAATATAAAAGGCCGAATAGCTATCCAATGTTATACACCATTACTAAATAATTTATTCTTCACACAGTTCTATACATTACAATTAGGAAATGAAAGCGAAAAATTAACTTTATTGACACAAAGTTCGTAACATTATACAGGAGTCTTTCTCCCGTGCTGAGTCCATTGTAGGTATTGATAATAGCAAAAGGACCGAGGAAAGGCACCCGTCACTTCCGGGGGTAGCGGCAGCACAAGCAAAAGACTTCCATAGAGCTGGTGAGAACTGCCATGCCCCCATAACCACAAGGAGAAAACCAAGTAAGACCGTTCCTTTAACAATGTATTTCCTTTTAATATAGGCGACTGAGAAGACTATCTCTTAACCCCCAAAGGAAGTATTATCTAAGGACTTAAGAGGTACGGCTAGAATAACAAACGCTTATTAGCCACAGACGTTAATAATAGTTATGAGTTATTTTTGGCAATACAAATGTTATAAGAGGGGCAACTCTTTAGGAATCATGATAATAATGATCACGTAACGCATTACTCACTTTTTAACGTAGGGGACATTTTACACACTATGAGTCCACCATACAATTAGTATCAAGTCCACAAATAAAGCACGCTAAGTGCAATCTTTATCTTAAGAAATTGGAACTTAAGATAAACCATTTTCACATCAAATGGTGAAAGATAGGACGAACTTGACATCCTCAGTAACATGTTCACAGTATTTTTTCCTATCACTAAATTAGTGTTTGCAGTTTTTTCCTATCACTAAATCAGTGTTGAAGTATTTAGACATGCATATAGGGTTATATATGAAAAATAGATATTTATATATAGTTTTTTCTTCGGTTGTAGGTACTACTGACCTCACTAAACAGAAGGTGAAGAATATAACCACTGTTGTACTACACAAATTGTGCGAGTATTTTAACTTTCATCTCGGTCCTGAAGAAAGCCCCCCAGACCCAGCTGGGCACAGTGGGGCTGAAACATGTCGACCAACTATGACCAAATTTGATGTATAGTAGATCTAGTAACACGATCCACATCTATATGAAATTATTTTTAATAATTCTTGAATCACACATCCTTATTAAAAATTTATTTTGGTGATCATAGAATTTATTAGACTCACAAACATACTTTTTTTGAGAGCACCATTTCTGGACACTGCTACATAGCCAGTGGTTACCTCCGGGTGGAGGTTGCAAACAACTATATAAAGACCCTATGATGATGCACCCACACTATGTATAATGGCGGAGAACCAAGATATACCACCACGCTGCTTACATGCATGTATGAGGGTTTTTTAAGAAGGTCTCCAAAGAGCCCTAGTGCTGTAGTATCAAGTGTTCCACTCTCCATTTAATATTTTGATTACTTTGCCTGGAAGCTGAGTGGATCCACAAATTCTACCTCCCTCCGATTTATGAATTATATATATTTATGCCAAGCTGTATTGAAGAAATGTTGTATAAGTGTCTGAATGGATGATTTAGTAGGTGTGGGACTGATTGTATAAGTGACTAATTAAGTGTATCTTACTGAATGCATGGGTTAGTGAGTATACTGTGTAAATGTATGTATCCATCTGTCAGTTGGTGTAGAAGTGGCTGCATGGGTTGGTGAGTAGCTACATGACTGTCTATATGGGTTATTGATTGGTTGTCTGAGTATCTGTATGGGTGCCTGAGTGTATTTGTGAGTGGGTGGGTGGTAGATGACTGTGCATAGATATGTGAGTGGGGGATTCACTGGCTATATGGGTTCAGGAGTGCAACTGTGAAGGGCTGCATTGGTTGGTGAGTGTGTGTATGGGTGTGTTGGTGAGTGAATGGATGTCCCAGTGGTATATGTGTGAGTAACTACAGATGTGAAAGGCAGTATATGTGAGATTAAGGGGGAAAATATAAATTACTATAAGTGAGAGTGAGTGATTGTGAGAGTGGGTGTATGGATAAGTGTCTGCTTGTATGAGTGATTGTATAAGAGAGTAAGTATGTGTTAGTATTTGTATATTTAAGTGAGCTGGATTGTGTATAACAATGTAGGTGATTAAATGGGTGTGATTCATTCTTTGTATGACTGAGGAGGTGTGTGAGTAAGTCTATGGATGAGTGGCAGTGTGTGAGTGTATGTATAGGTGTATGAGTGCATATGATAGTGCTGTATTGATGAGTGACTGCACGTATGAGTTACTGTATGGGTGAATGAGTGGATGTGTAAACCTAAGAATCAGTGAGTGGGTATGTAGTAACTGGTATTGGTATGTCTATGGTTTTGAAAATCGCAGTCTGTATTTTAAAATGGGTGTATCAAAGGTTATATTAGGGTGTGAGGAGGTGCATCACATTATCACATGGATGATGTCATCAGTGATGTAACTTGATATGTCATCAGTGATGTCGTTGACCATGTCATGAGTGATGCAATATGTGACGTCATCAGCAGTGCATTGCGGGGGCGCAAGTTATAGTTAGCGCTACTAACTATAATGGCCGCATTTCTCTGGCTTTGAATTTTTTTGTGTGATATTTTGTAACTTTAATATCCTAAAAATAGTTTTTGTCATATTTTGTGTTTGTTATTAAAAGTATATAATGTCTTCTTTTTTATTAAATACTAAAATATATATATTTTTTAGAAAAGTTAAGTCGCACACCCATCGTGTACCTATCTCAGTGGGTGCACAGACTCAAACCGCCATATTGGTGAAGTCGTTAAGGATGTGTGTTTCAGCCAGCTCACTCCACATACGCTTACAGGGAAGGAACGATACCGCTACATGTCCCAGGTCTTCCCTGTAGTGTTCTGTTGATCACAGGACTAGCTGTCAGCAAGCCACATCCACTCCCTCACGGCTGGTTTACACCCACACCACACCCATGCAGCACAGGCGTCACAGGACATGTCACCCTGCCAATAAAAAGGGCCGGGTGCACGTGCTGGACACCATTTCCATTCTCTCCCATGACTTGAAGTACACAGAGTTGATGGGAGCCGGGGCACTTTGCCCGACACTGACCTCCCGCCACGTGGCAATGACTTGAGTTCCACTGAGTTAGTGCCACCAGAGCTGAGCGGGTGTGCAGCCTGCGATGATGCATAGCCTTCGATACACCATCCTGGCAATCAAGATCAGATTTGAATTGTGAGCTCGGCTGGACCGCGTGTACGCCACTCAGAGATGACTCCTGGGCACGGTGCAGCAGAATGCGCTGGGGGCCTGACCACCCCCCCTACTACCACTGAGGCAGGCCAGAACAGGACAGCGGACCTTCCCAAAACGGCATGGCCCCTCAGCCACAAAATAGCTGAATGTTGGGAGAGGTGGGAACCAAGTATGTGTGAAGTAGGCAAGTCACCCATCAATAACAATGCACACAATGCCAAGTGTAGCGGTGATGTGCTGGACAGACCTCACTATGCAGAGCACAGACCTCTCTATGTATACATATACTGCTGGTGCTTGCAGTGTTGTGGACAGTGGACGCAACCATGTTACCTCAGGCAGTGGCGAAGATCTCGGTAATGTAGCTGTGTCGTCCCCCCATGTAAGCGAAGCGGGCTGGTCCAATGTACGCCACTCCAGCGTAGGAGTGCAAATAAATAGGCTGGGTCTCTGGGTGTGGTTCACTTCTGGGAAGGCCAACGCGTCTGCCAGAGCGTTGGCCCTCACTCTGCCATGAGGCCGCCGCCGTAACCGCCAGCCTCCTCGACACAGGACCCCTGCGAACCCAGCGGCATAGCACCGCAGAGATATATCTGTACAGACTACTGCCTTCGATGTACACCGCGGACACCAGGGCTCACAAATCAGATCGAATCGCGATTGCAGATGATGCAGTCCAGTAGGCAACAGACATTTCTACCAGTGCAGCCCTCCTGGAGCAGTGCTATAGGTGTCACTAATTCAATGCACCACAAGACATTGCCACGTAGCCTTATTAAGGCAGAATTCATTAGGCAAAAATTATTGCTACCAGTGTGGCCCACCCGGACTACGCATTATCGCAGGCTGTGCACACGCTGAATGCTTCAGGGACCACTAACTGTACAGCTCAACTCAACGCCACTTGGCTGTGGGCCCTTGTTGACCGCTGCCTTCGGCCTACACTGCGGACAGCAGGGCTCACAATTCAGATCGAGTCGCGATTGCAGATGATGCAGTCCAGTAGGCAACAGCCATTGCTCTCAGGGCGGCCCGCCCAGAACACGCATCATCACAGGCTGGGCACACGCTCAGTGCTTCAGGTGGCACTAACTCAGTGCACTAAGTGCACCACGTACCCTTATTAAGGCAGAATTCATTAGGCAAAAGACATTGCTACCAGTACAGCCTGCCCTGACCATGCATCATGGCAAGCTGCGCACACGCTGAATACTTCTGGTGCTGCTAACTGGGCAGCTCAACTCAATGCCACGTGGCTGTGGGTCCTTGCTGACCACTGCCTCCGACCTACACTGTGGACAGCAGGGCTCACAATTCAGATCGGGTCATGATTGCAGATGACGCAGTGAAATAGGTAACAGACATTGCTACCAGTACAGTCCGCCTGGACCATGCATCATCGCAGGCTGCCCACACACTGAGTACTTCAGGTGCCACTAACTCTGTGTAGCTCAAGTCAATGCCATATGGCTGTAGACCATTGCTGACCATAGCATCTCGCCTACACTGCGGTCAACAGGGCACACAATTCAAGATTAGTACCGATGCAAATTGGGTAAGAAACTATAATCGGATAAGAAGACCAAATGCTCCCAATCTGTGCAGCTCAAGTCAACGCTATGTGACTGTGGGCATTTGCTGACCGCTGCCTCTGGCCTACACTGCGGCCAGCAGGGCTCACAATTCAAATTCAGTCTAGATTCATTAATTTCAGAGTCCAGTAGGCTACTAACTATAATGTCCCTGAACCCTACATATTTCGATAATGTATTCCATAGATATTTCATCTTTTGTTCTATACCCCCACACCTCGTTCAGCAGAGCTCACAATTCAAATTCAGTTTTGATTTATTAATTGCTGAGTGAACTGTACTCTATGTCCTTGTATTTTGTCAAAAGGAAGTGACAAAAAGCATTCCTCGATGTTTGTGCTGACTACTGCCTTCGATCTACACTGTGGACAGCAGGGCTCACAATTTAGATCGAGTTACAATTGCAGATGACGCAGTCCAGTAGGCAAGACACATTGCTCCCAGTGCGGCCAGCCCACACCAGGCATCATCACAGGCTGCGCACACGCTGAATGCTTCTGATGCCCCAATCTCAGTGCATCACAAGTCATGGACTCCTTACGATAGAATCTTTTGTGTGTTCGTTCACATCTGGTGCCCCTACCTTAGTGCAGCACAAGTCATGAACCCTTTATGATTGAATCTCTGGGTGTGATTAGATGATTACTGTTGTACGTGTTGCCAGCACCAACCATTCCCTGAGGGCTGGCTTACACTCACCCCACACGCATCCAGCACAGATGTCACTGGACATGTGACCCTAGTAATAAAAAGGGGCCGAGCACACGTGCCTGTACCCAGTTCCACTATCTATCTAACTGTGTCTGTGTGTTCATTTTGTATGCATGATGGTGCCCTTGGGCCCTACCACATTACATTGTGCTGTGGACAGCACATGCAACCATGTTACCTCTGGTAGTGGGGAAGGTTATGTAACTTTGCCTGGGGCATTATATAAGTACATGGGTAGAGACTGGATCATTACAGTACTGCAAGGAGAGTGTTCAGTGAATTTATAAGTGCTTGGGGATTGACAGAGTGATTGGCTAAGTACATATGTTGGCAGAGCCTAGCCCCTGAGCACAAGCGTGGCTCTAATTGGCTGCCCTCCATGTGCCAAAAACTTACATTTGGGCTTTGCATGTCCCTGTATTGCTACAGCTGCAACACTCCACTGAATGTGAACTAAAAATGATTATCCACACAGATGTGTCATGTCCACGATCTTTCACGTGTGGAAGTATGGATGAATGTACGGTCAGTGATTCCCCCTACCTTCCATGTTGGCCATGTTATGGGACTTGGGTCACAGGGTGACACATTGGCGCTTGCCGCCCGGGTGTTGGCAGCACTACAACAGGGACACACCGCATCAGTTGATTCCTCAAACAGCCCAGGACAAATCCACGCCCAGAGCTCTGGAGTCATTGTTCACAACCTCATGCAGGACTGGCATACGTCAGGCCAGCCCACTCCGCTTACACTTACAGGTAGGGACAACAACGCTACATAACCCAGCTTTTGATTGTAGTGATCTGCTGGTCACAGGTCTAGTTGTCATTATGCCACAGCCACTCCCTCGCGGCTGGTTTACACCCACACCCACCCATCAAGCACAGGCATCACAGGATATGTGAATCTACCAATAAAAAGAGCCGGGCGCACGTGCTCAACACCATTTCTGATCTCTCTTGGGGTGTATCCGTGTGGTGTGAATGTGGGCATGGGGGCCCGGGGGCTGGTGACATCACATTCAGCTGGCCCGGTGGTGACATGATGGCGTCTGTACCACATTACCCAATCATAGAGGGTCCATGACTTTTGGGGCACAGACTTGGTTGCACCGGATGCACTGCAGCCGGCACAGGCACACCGCCACGGCACAGTGACTTTCGGAGCACTAAGGTAGGGGCACCATAAGTGCTGAGCGGGTGTGTCACCTGCGATGATGCCCTGTCCCGGTAGTCCGGACAGCTCAGATTTTGTGTGCCCTACTGGACCACAGTGTAGGCCTGAGGAATCAGATAGGAGGGGCATACCACCACATGGTGTGGCCTCGCTGGTCACAAAGTTAGTGGCACCGCAAGGGCTGAGCGGGCGTGCAGCCTGCGATGATGTCGGGTGCACTGGTATGTCCTCTGCCATGGTGAAATCAAGACCCAGCACCAAATGAGAGACCTGGTGGCCTGCGAAGCAGGGCTGCATGATGTGGAGAGTGCCCTGTCAGTGGGTCCCGAGCTTGAGGCTTGCAGCGGCACATGGTGGGCCCTCTTTAATACACGCTGGTGGCGGAAGGTGAGCAGTGAGGCTTGGGTGCGCAGGGGCGGGCAGACACCTCTGGGCGGTGGGAGTGAATGGGGTGCAGCAGCCTGGGTGCGCAGGGTCGGGCAGACACCTCTGGGTGGTTGGAGTAGATGGGGTGCAGCAGCCTGGGTGTGCAGGGGCGGGACATTGATGAAGGCTTGTTAGTAGAATGTACTCTGCCATTACTTATTTTATACTATGTTTCAGATGAGTGACCTTGAGGGCTGCAGTATGTCATGGCAAGTGGTTGGAGACACACTGGTGGCAGAAAAGTGAGCAGTGAGGCCTGGCTGTGCAGGGGCGGACAGTCACCTCTGGGCGGTGGGAGTGGATGGTGTGCAGCAGCCTGGGTGCGCTGGGGCAGGCAGACACCTCTGGGTGGTGGGAGTGAATGGTGTGCCGCCGCCTCTGTGTGCAGGGGCGGACAGTCACCTCTGGGTAGTAAGAGTGGATGGGGTGCAGCAGCCTGGGTGTGCAGGGGTGGGCAGACACCTCTGGACAGTAGGAGTGGATGTGGTGCAGCAGCCTGGGTTCGCAGGGGCAGGCAGACAACTCTTGGTGGCAGGAGGGGATGGGGAGCAGCAGCCTGGGTGTGCAGTGGCGGCACAGCGATGAAGGCGTGTGCAGTTGTATGTACTCTGCCATTACTGATTCTATACTATGTTTCAGATGAGTAAGTTTGAGGGCTTCAGTATGTCCCAGCACATGGTTGGAGACACACCAGTGGCGGAAAGGTGAGCTTTGAGGGTTTTGTCAGCAGTATTGGAACTCACTCTACCTCTCCATCTCTTCCTTTCTCTGTCTCATAATCTTTATTTCTCTCTTCCTCTCTTTCTCTCTTTCTGTCTCTCTTCCTCTCTCTCCCACTCTTTCCCTCTTCCTCTCTCTCTCACTCTTTCTCTCTCTTTCTTCCTCTCTCTCTCACTCTTCCTCTCTTTCTCTCTCTCTCCTTTGATGGTCGCATGATGCACAATTTTATCTTGCTCTTTGTTTTGCAGGCTGTGATTCATAGATTTTCGAGGGATGACAAGCAAGGCTTTACCTACTTTTATTTTGTTGTTTTGTGTAAATAAAATGTTTTATATATAAATCCATAAATGACTATGATTCTCATTTGTCTAACCTCACATGCATCTTCATTGTTATAATTGTGTGACATCAGCCGATTTGTTACGTTCCAGAGTTCCGAAGGCTGCTGTCACATTTGTTTGTCGGCCGGGGGTCAGGGGGGGATGGCGGACAAGGGGGTGGTAGCAGGGGGTGTCGGGGCACTCTTGGGTGTCCGAGCTGCATGATCGTTGACTCCATGGCATCTGTTGTTGTTCAGGTGTGGCTGTGGGCTGGGCTCCCTTTCATGCTGCAGGTTGTAGTCCGACTTTACACCAGGTCAGAGAGGGTGTAATCTTCCTGGAGCTATCGCACCTTATCGCCTGTTTAGTTTTCTCTTCACCGATCTTGCTGGTCATTGAGAATGTTGCAAAGCGGTGTTTTTGCTGCTTTTTGGATGGGAACGCCTACTCTGCATCTCATTCGAGATATTTGCGGGGGTAATCTGTGACAATGTTTTTTAAGGCTGCTATCGCTGCTAAACTGGTGATATGGGCTGTTTGTACCAGCTCGTGAATGGTGTGTTAAATTTATCACCATTTTGGCTGCAATAAAGTGCTGTTAATTCGGCAATGTGTCCTTGAGAATATGCCCCTCAGTGATTTAAACACCTGAAAAGTACTCGAGTGCTGCGCTGACAGCCGCGCACCCTTTATATTCACACTAAGGGGCCGCACTGAGATCTGCGCACCCTTCGTATTCACACTAGTGCGCCGCGCTGAAAGTGGCATTAGGATCGCAACTTCAAACTTTTTTGATAAAGTTCACTTTCATTAATTTACATTCGCCTCGGGGACCCCATTCCTCAAAGCAAGCCCACATCTACATATTTTTTTTTAAAGGGGAGGAGGACCGCGTGGCCCCCTCCCAGACTACTTCTGGCCCCGGTTCTGTTGGGAACCGTGGGGAGAGCACAATGCCAACACTGACCCACCAGCTCCCTGCCTCCTGCGGGAGCCGGCATTGCTTTGGGGCAACGGGAGCTGCTAACATGCAGCTTCCATTGCCCAAAAGCATTTCTCCTTTCCTTTATCAAAGCGAGATGAGGTTTTCCTCCTCTTGCTTCAACGAAGCAAACCAGGGCTTGCTATCACAGGGTGGAAGCCCTGCTCCCACCCTGTCATAGCAAACAGCAATCAATGTCCCAGGAGTGGACACTCCGGGACATTTAAGAAGCTGGCCCTGTGGGGGTAGCGGTACCCAGGCCATTAAGCGCTCCAGGATGGGGGCCACGCAGTACCCTCCCTCTATTTTCAAAGCCCCGAGGAGGTGGTGGTCCCCGGGACTGCGGGAGGGCCGTGTGCCCTCCCGCACCTAATTTACATAGCCCAGAGGAGTTGGCAGTATAATGATAAGATTGCCCCGGGACCAGGCCCACCTGGGGGCTCATTTAAATGAAGTGGGGGAGCCCCTGCTTAATTTATTTTTACATTTTTTCATCTGGATTCACGCACCCAGTGCGCATTCAAGCGTTTAAAAAAAAATAATAATTGGGGGTCTGTGTGGGACCCCTGCCCTGAGCAGGCCTAGAGGGTCAGGGTGTTTCTACCTTGCACCTTTTTCTTCACTTTTAACTTTGTTTTACTGTTTTCTTGTGACTCGGTTCTACCGAGTCACAAGATGGCTGCCAACACTTCTTGGTTTGGAGTGTTGGAAGCATATCATCAGTTAAGCTCATGGTCAGTAGGGTTAGCGAACCCACCACGTCCCTAGATATCGAAACTTTTATTTTTTGAATTTCTCAGCAACTACTGAACAGATTTACACCATTTTAAAAAGTTGCTTTCTGAACCAAGCACTATCTTTTTGCTAAATGTGGTGTAATACCTTTCAGCAGTTCAGGCTGTAGCTGTGTCTAAAGTATGCTATGGAAAATAACATGGGGAAAACATGTTTTGGAACCTCTCTTTTTTTCTCATCCCACGCTTGGTGAATCACCCTGAAACATTCAACACAGGAGCTGACCTGAGCTGAACACAAGTGTTAATAATTTTGTCAAGATTCGTCAACCGGCGCTAAAGATATTGGAAAAACAAAAAACGCTTTTCCTACACCAACTAGGTCCTAACTATAACTACCTACTATATATCAAGTCCGGGCTAGCCGGACGAAACGCGTCATGTCTGTTTGGATGGGAAAATAAAAGCACTTTAAAAAGTCGTAACTTGCCGTGTGGTCCGTGCCCTGGTTGGAATCCATCTTTACGGTGAATACTGGGAATGTTTGGGATATATATATATATATATATATATATATATATATATATATATATATATATATATATATATATATATATATATATATATATATATATATATACATACCCAGAAAGTCGCCCCTTCCAACTGCTTGGGCCCCGTGGGAGGTGGCTCACACGCCGACGGAGCACGCCGGTAATCAATCCAAACAAATATTCCAATTCAATGCACTCTCAGTAACAAAGGATACCAGGTTTGCATAGTCCAAGGGTGTTTATTCACTTACAACATGTTTCGGCTTGCTCAGAAGCCTTGTTCACGTAAATGAATGTGCTCGAAAAACATAAGTACTTAACGTCACAAAAGTGTGGCAGACATTGTGTAGTGTGCAATAAAGTGGTGCTGTTGGAGCAGAGCTCATGCATGCACTAAAATCACAATTTGGTCACAATGAAGACACAGGAGTAAAGTATAAGAAGTTAAATCATGCAAATATTGGAGTCTTCATGTAAATGTAAATGTCATGGTACTTATAGAGCGCACTGTCACCAGACGGTCACCTTGCAGTGTCGCCTATTCGGCTTCCTGGAGCTGATACTCATACCGCTGTGGAACCCCTCCTGGCTTTCCCTGTGAATGGTCAACTCCTGGGCACCCCAGGGTGAAGCCAGGCATCCGTAGTGCTGTTGGGGCCGGTGTGGAGGCTAAGCAAGCTATTGCCCACAGTTGCAGCGTGGGGCCCATGATTAGAATAGGCACTGAGGCGAGAATTAACAGGTCCGAGGAAATTGAGCCCAAGACCCCGCCGAGGCGGGAATCGAACTCTGGTCCCTGGCCAGAACTCTGCATCAGGGTCTGCCGCTCTAACCATTCCACACTCCTTCACATTCTTCAAATTACCTCAAATGAAAATAAGCTTTCGTGTGACCTTGGGATTAGTCAGTGTGTTCCCACCGGTGATAAGGGGCAGGAACATCCGTATATCTCCCAGTGATGTATGCTGGATGAAGGCAGACATGTATGAGTATAGACATGCTAATGTGAGATATGAGGATACTCCTGTAGGCATTGAGGTCTAAAAGGGTGCCACGCATCGCTAATGACTATCAGGCAAAACCTGCTGAGGAAGAGAGAGGTTCTACAAGCAACACACAGTTTCTGCATAACACAGATTTCATCACAGACTGGAGCGCCGCCTCGGGCTTCAAACCTAAATCTACATTTCTTCCCACACTTCCCCACGATTCGATTGACATATTTCACGACAGTGTCAGCAAAGCTTTCGGCATATACAGGCATAAGAAGAAAAGCTACAGGTCTATTAAAAACAATCTTTCCTCAGTCCAGAGACAGGCACTCAAATCCATGAAGGAGGACAACAGTATTGAAATCTGTCCAGCGGACAAGGGTGGCAATGTTGTTGTCATGGACAGGGACAAGTATGTTGCTGAAGCACACAGACAACTCAATGACCATAAGTTTTACATGCCCATCACTACAGACATTTACAACAACAGAATAACTGATATCTGGGAGAAATTAACCACATAGACGGACAAGGGGATCCTAGAGTGGAAATAATTCCGTTATTTAAAAAATGACCATCCCGTCCTCCCAGTCCTCTACCTGTTGCCCAAACTCCACAAAGATCAGGTCAATCCCCCAAGATGACCTATAGTGTTCTCCAGGGGGAGTGTGTCCGAAAATATATCTCCAAATATGTGGACCAATACCTCTGTGAATGGGTCAGTAGTCTGCCGAGCTACATCAAGGACACCAAGGATTTCCTGACCAAAATCCAGGAAATACAGTGGGATGAGGATTGTCTCCTCGTCACACTGAATGTCCAGTCATTGTACACCAACATTGACCATCACCAGGGTTTAGAAGCTTGCTACCATTTTCTTAAATCCCGGCCCTTACGTTTCAGGGAACACAGTAGGATGCTGTTGAGCATGATGGAATATTGTCTTGCCAACAATATTTTTTTGTTTGACGGTGTCCTGTATAGACAGTTGGTTGGTACTGGGATGGGTTTGTGTTTTGATCCCAGATTTGCAAACCTCTTCATGGGGCGCGGGGAGCAGGAGATCTTTACCAGCCCTGCCTATGCAGGGCACCTCAAACACTCAAACACGTCACCACATGGTTGCGGTACATCGACGACTTGTTTGTCATTTGAAATGGGAGCGAACAAGAAGCGATCCAGTTCATTGCTTAACTGAATAGCAACACAAACAACATCTTGCTGACCAGCCACATTATCAAAACCTCTGCAGAAAACTTAGATGTCAGGCTTGACATCAAGGACAATCGATTGCACACCACTTTATTCAGGAAGACCACTGCAGGCAACAGCATCCTCCATGCCCTCAGCAGTCACCCGGAGACCCTTAAATGGAGCTTTCCCTATGGAGAACTGCTGAGGGCCAAGAGAAACTGTAAAACTGAATTGGCATACCAACAAGTGTGTAGCGAAATGCTAGCACGCTTTAGGATCAGAGGTTATCCCAATTGGGTGCTCCGCAAAGCAAAAGACAGAGCTGATGATGTTCCCAGATCTTTAACTCTGTCTGATGAGACTCCCAAAGCCGAAGGCGACACTGATTGCAAGACCTGTCTGATCATGCCCTATCATGCAGAATCCCCAAAAATCTATAGGATACTGTCCAAAAATTGGGACATCCTCAAGTGTGACAACATCATTTGGGAGTCTATTTCGAACAAACATAGTGTGACATACAGGAAAGGTAGGAACATCAGGGACATGTTGGTACGAAGCGATGTCACCACTTATTCCACGGGGCACGAGCATGGCCTCAAGGGATTCTTTCCTTGCGCCATTGCAAGGCGTGCAAAAATAGCATTTGCACCAACACGGTCACTTATAACGGTATAAAGAAAGAGATCAATCAATTTCGCCTTATCATCGGTGGGAACACACTGACTAATCCCAAGGTCACACGAAGGCTTATTTTCATTTGAGGTCATTTGAAGACTGCAAAGTTTGCATGATTTAACTTCTTATACTTTTCTCCTGAGACTTAATTGTGGCCAAATTGTGATTTTAGTGCATGCATGAGATCTGCTCCAACAGCACCACTTTATTGCACACTACAAAATGTCTGCCACACATTTTTTCGGTTAAGCATTTATTTTCAGTCCTTTTTCTATGTCCATTACTTGCTCAATGCTTTATCAGTTATGTTTTCAAGCATATTCATTTACGTGAACAACGCTTCTGAGCAAGCCGAAACATGCTGTAAGTGAATAAACACCCTGGGACTATACAAACCTGACATATCCGTAGTTGCTGAGAGCACATTAAATTGCAATATTTGTTTGGAGATATATATACATGTATGAACAAAATCCAGACTATGCCACACGCCAGCAGGATACCTTGCGTCGCTTGCTGCAAACTGGACACAGACCCGTAAGTTTGTGCTTTAGGATGCTTTTATTTCCCTTATGCCAAGACGCGTTTCGCAGCCAGTAGCCACTTGCTCACTCGATATATATATATATATATATATATATATATATTACCTACTGGCGGTCGCCAGTAGGTATATATAGTTAGGATTTTTTCCCTATGGGATTTCTGAAAATTCTATGCCTAATAACTTTTGCGTTCGTGGACGGAATTGGCTGAAATTTTCAGGAAAATGGCACATTTTGTTTCTGAGCAGACCTTGAAAATTTGGGGGGGTTTTGTGGAGGGGGGGCCGAGAAAAAAGGGGGGTCCCAAAACGCCTTTTTCCCATGTTAATTTCCATAGGGCGGTTGGACTCACTTTTAGCCCGAACGGCTGAATGGATTTTCACGAAACTTGGCAAAATTGTAGGGACTGTTAGCCCGATGTGCCTTTGCTAGGTCTCAATATATGTGCTTCAGTGGATTTTGAGAAATTAACGTTTAAATCAAGATATATATCTGTAACAGCGCTCCGGGCAGCTATCCGGTTAGCGAACCTTTCGCGTAACGGAACTTTGCGATGAGAAGCTGATTGGCCCTCCGGTGTCTGTCAACATTCTAAACAGTCCGGAGCGGCCGCCATCTTGTCTCTCGGTAGGATCGAGAGACAAGAGGAGGCCAAAACAAAGGGGGAAATTACCATAAGGGGGCATAGTAGATCCTCGTTGACCCCCTAGGTTTTATGTGGAGGTTTTAAAAGGGCCTAGGAGGGTCCAAAAAAAAAAATTTTTTTTTGCGTGGTAAGCGCCAAGTTCGCGAACCGGATAGCTTTCTGGGCAGCGAACTTTATGGATAAAAGAATGAAAGACTTTTCTAATACTGTATGTTAATTGTTTGTTGTTTTTCTTGTTTTTTTTTGTTTTCTTTATTTATTTATTTTTTTTATTATGATTGTGTTTCATACTTTATTAAATTTTCTAACATTTCATTGTCAGAAATGTCATAATTTATTATAGGGTGTAATTGTTTTTCATTTTGAAGCAAGTTGTCTACTGCTTCAACACATTGTAGAAGTTCGTGGTCTCTACTGTCATCCATAAAGTCATCAAGTTTGTCTTGGCTGCTCTCCTTCAGTTCAATCGAAAATGAAACTTGCTGCTCGCCTTCCATTTTGCCTGAAATTTGGATTAAAAAAATATATATTAGTAGAGATAGGGCACTGTTGGGATTAATTTTAGATAGGCAGTTTTTATCAGTGAATTTATCTTTTGGCAGTGTATAGTATGAGAGTGGAAATAGGACTAAAAAAAAGTGTATGTGATTTAACCAAGACACTACTACTACAGAGGGATAGTGTATATGTAGCAGAAAAAGTCTACTATATTAAGTCATAGTGCACAATATATTAAATTATAACTTACCTTCACAAAGAAGTTGAAGTTTTTTGAAGCTTTTGAAATAGGAGGTACAACAAGAAGTAGTAGTCAAAATGGCTGTGTTTCCTTCTCTCCCTTTATATATATACAGGTATATAACCAATCAAATGTCAGGTAATAAAAGTAGAAAATGAAAGTAACATTTTCATTGGTTGTCAATTCCAACAATTCAGATGTGTTTTGTGAAGTAATTTACCTCACGGTACTTGGAGAGGTCTACAGGCTAAATGGCTAAATGGAATTTCAATGAAATTTGTGAGAATGGAAGGGATTGTTATGTAGTATGAGCTAATCTATATTTGGTGAGAGTGTTTCTAGTCGTTATTCTGTAAATTACTTTCCCGCCTTTTTTTAGGACCGCTTTCCGGGAAGCTGCCCGGTTAGCGAACCTTAAGCGTCACGGGAGTCCACCATTTTGTGTTTCGTTCGCATTAAGATACAAGATGGAGGGCAAATAATGTTTAGAATGGGTAGAAGGGGTCATGGTAGACTTATCTTGACCCCCTAGGTTTTCTGAGCGTGGCTGAGGAGGCTTATATGTGCGGAAAAAAATTTTTTTTTAAAAAAATTCCGCGAGGTTAGCTTTCGGTTAGCGAACCGGGTAGCGCTCCGGGGAGCGAATTTTGTGGAAAATTAGTGAAAAAAGTTAGAGAAAAATAATAATTGTGAGTGATCAGATGTAGGGTAGCTCTGAGAAGAGCTTTTGGGTTTATGGTACATTTAGGTACTTATAAGTAGGTACCAATGCAGAGTCTTAAATTCAGAATGAAAATTCTGTTGCCCTCATCTGAGAAGTGAACTCCATCTCCTCTGTAGATATCTTGCATGTAGTAACGCAAGTTATTGTTGTACAGAGAGCCCATTCCATGGTCTCTCATGTAAGCTGAAACAGATTTGTTTACATGCTTCCTCGCTTTCTCAATTTGTGGACAAAATTGGTTGGACCACCTCCATTTCTGTCTTTGGCATATATTGGAATATACCAAGGCAGTTTGAGGAAAAAGTGCCATTAATTGCTCCAAGGTGTCCTTTAAAAGCATTTCCAGACCTACCCCTGTCAAAGTGCCCAAATCATTACCTCCACAGTGCACTATTAACAGGTCAGGTTTTGGCAAATGCATAAAGGTTTTCACCAATGGTATCAATTGGTGACATTTTAATCCTCTTTGGCCCAACCACTTAATTTCCACATCTTGTAAATTGAGGTTGTGTAAATTTCTGCTCTCAGCATACCTTTGAGCCCAGTGGATGTAACTATGTCCAACAATCCAGACGTTAAACATGGTGGAAGAAGGTTGTTCTGCAGTCAGATGAAGTGTGGTAATGAAAGGGCAGTTGAAACAGTAGGAGTTTCTAAAGAAAAAAAACTGTGGATTTACAATGCTAATGATTCATTAGCAGTGATTGGTGCATTTCCATTTCTGAAAACAGAAAGTTAGGGTGCATGGATGTGTTCTTTGAAAGATGTAATTTGAATGGTCAAGGAAGAAACATTTAATGAAAGATTGCACTGGATACGCAGGTGCACTGAGAGTTCAGAGTTCAATTGAAACATTGTTGTGTGAATTTGCAAACATGAGAGGTCTTCCAGGAGGTGGTTGCTATGGAAACAAGGCAGACAGGGCAGAGGGGGGAAGGGTTTTGATTTGAAAAAAGTGAGGGAAGAGGTATGATTGGCTAATATGAGAGATATGTGAAAAGAATATCTGTATTTCTGTGCTTTCAATAGCTGCAGCCTTTGGAGTGCATCCTTTTTCTTCTGCTGAAGACAATTTGGTGTATTTCTGAGACTGTTTTCAAAACTCAAAAAATATTTGCTAAGGTGAGAAAAGATTTATTTAATTTAGATAGAGAATAGTATGATTTAAGGAGAAAATGATGAAGAAAGCTGTGTTTTTAAAATGTGGTTTTGTCTCTAGTGATATACTAATAGAATTAGTTTCAAAGAGAAATTATAATTGCATATTTGGTGTAACATTCTGGCATGCAGTTACACAAGATATTGTAATACATGGAGGCCATTTCATGGTCTGTTATGTAAGCTGAAACAGATATGTTGCTTTTAAAAACGATTTAAGAAATCAATTACATTTCTAGATATGTACTGCTAGAGCTTCATAGGTTGTTTTGGGCCATATTTATAAGGTATTTGAGTGTCTAAGATGTTGTGTTCGCCTTTTAAAATGTAAAGTGTTCCTCATGGGACAAGTGTCTTGTAAATACGCTCCCACTTGTGCTTGGCAAATTTAGATTTTGATTATGGGAGTTACCTAGCCATGTTAATAGTGTCCCAAAAATGGTGCTAGGGCATTCCAGAAAACACTTTCATGTGTCTCAAGGACATTTTTAGTCATTTCTTCATGAATGCAGGTATACAATTGATTTATATGCTGTGTTTAAAAACGAATTTTGAAATGAATTAAATTTCAGGATATGTACTGTTAGAGCTTCATAGGTTGTTTGGGGTCATATTTAGAAGGCATTTTAGTGTCTTTGAAGTTATTTTTCCCTTTTTAAATGGAAAGCGTTCCTCATGGGGCCCTGAGCAGTTCTTAGCCATGTTATTTAATAGGAAGTGGATAACATGGCTAAGAGCATTTGCTGGGAAATGCATGAATATCGCTGATTTTTCTGCTATATTCATGCATTGTGGCCGTTTTTTTTCACATTGCTTCATAGGTTGTTTGGGTTCATATTTAGAAGGCATTTTAGTGTCTTTGATGTTATTTTTCCCTTTTTAAATGGAAAGCGTTCCTCATGGGGCCCTGAGCAGTTCTTAGCCATGTTATTTAATAGGAAGTGGATCACATGGCTAAGAGCATTTGCTGGAAAATGCATGAATATCGCTGATTTTTCTGCTATATTCATGCATTGTGGCCGTTTTTTTCACATTGCTTCATAGGTTGTTTGGGTTCATATTTAGAAGGTATTTTAGTGTCTTTGATGTTATTTTTCCCTTTTTAAATGGAAAGCGTTCCTCATGGGGCCCTGAGCAGTTCTTAGCCATGTTATTTAATTGGAAGTGGATAACATGGCTAAGAGCATTTGCTGGAAAATGCATGAATATCGCTGATTTTTCTGCTATATTCATGCATTGCGGCAGTTTTTTTTCACATTGCTTCATAGGTTGTTTGGGTTCATATTTAGAAGGCATTTTAGTGTCTTTGATGTTATTTTTCCCTTTTTAAATGGAAAGCGTTCCTCATGGTGCCCTGAGCAGTTCTTAGCCATGTTATTTAATAGGAAGTGGATAACATGGCTAAGAGCATTTGTTGGAAAATGCATGAATATCGCTGATTTTTCTGCGTTATTCATGCATTGCAGGCCTTTTTTTATCACATTTGCAAGCATTTCTTAGCCATGTTATCCAATGGGAGGTGGATAACATGGCTAAGAGCATTTGCTTCAAAGGTTGTTTGGGGTTATATACCATTTTTGGGAAATTATTAACATGCCTATCTAACTCCCATAATCAAAATCTAAATTTGCCAACCGCAGGTGGGAGCGTATTTACAATAAATTTGCACCATGAAGAATGTAAAATAGCATACTAGATACTCAAATAACTTATAAATATGATCCAAAACATCTTATGAAGCACTAGTAGTGCATATTTCCAGAAATGTATTGGTTTTCATTTAATGATTTACTTCATTGGTAGGCCTTCACATGTTTTTTTACCTTGGTTTTTTTTCAGTGAAAATCTTATCTGCAACCATGTGTTGGCCTCACCTCAAATAAACAAAACAGGTGATGGACTGAATGTGGATCAATGACACACATTCACCCCAGTCCAAAGATCTGGGCCTAAACAAACCTTTAGATAGGCTACATCTTATCGTCATCCTGAATTAATGATTTAAAATATTAGGGAGTGATTTATGAGTGTTGTATGCCTGTTTTGTACCATTGAGTGTCATTTTTGTGATGCAGTGCTGGTGGAAAATATTTGCTATGTTAAATAATTAGTACAGCATTAAGTTTTAGATGACTGTTATTTATTTACTGTTTGGTAATAGTGGTTAATAACATTTTATATTATATTTTTTCACAGATTCAACTGCAGATTCTTTCATAGTTTGGAAAATGCCTTCCAGAAGTCGAATACGAAAGGCTAGAAAACGTCAAAGACAGCAGGATGATGTTTTATTGCAGCAGTCCTCTTCCCCAAATACTTGTCAAAACACCAAGAAAGGTCCGGGTAAGAGCACGAAATCATTCTTAAGAAATATTTGTAGTAAAAAAAATTTTGCTCAAAAAAATGTGTCTCTTAACAAAAAGAGAAGTAATTTAAATGGAAAGGAGAGACCCATCACAAATGTTACTGGTAGAGGAAGAGATAACTCTGTGCATGATAGTAGAAGGAAACAACAGTTTAGGGACATTCGACAACGAATGTTCCGTAATAGGATATTAGTTAATTTATTGAAAAATATTAAAAAGAAAGGCCAACAGAAAGCGGCATTTTATAGGAAGAAGAAAAATGTAGAGAAAATTATTGATCATGCTTTTGAAATCAAGCGAAAGTTGTTTATTTTGGTAATCAATAGAATTAGGAAACTAAGCAAGGTAATTTCTGATTTCAAAACAAAAAGTAGATGGAAGAGAGTAGTAAATCGTACTAACTTTTGTGAAGTTTTTTCTGGAGAATGGATGCATAGTTCAAGTTCTGAGGCATTTTTTAATGAGGAGACTTATTTTCAGGATAATGATTTGGTGCATGCAGTTGACATCAGTGGTCGAGCTTATGAAGTGAAGGATGGTTGTCCAGTTGAAAAAGAACTACTTGTGACAACAGAGACAGAAGAGGCGCTAAGTGATGAGGTTTTAGGAAGACGTCCTAAGGGTCCTGTGTACATTTGGAAGTGTAGTTCTATTTGCAGTGTGCGACAGGTTTCCATCAATTTGCTATGTGATTTTATACGGACATTTAATAAGAAAAGTTTGAAGCAGAAAATGAAGTTGTTGCAAGATTTAGATCCTTGCAGAGTGAGACAAATGACAGGTTTGCGTGGTCATTCACTGGCTTGTCTTTCCAGGAGAGTATGCCAGAGTGTTTTTCATCATTTCAGGATGCTAGCAGTGCATCATAATAAAGTGAGAAAATTAGTGAGAATGTTGTATTATGCTAAGAGTCCAGCAATTATGCTTAAACAGTTATGTGCTGCTCTTTTGCATGGTTCTGAAATAGATGTGAAGAATCTTTGTGAAGAAATTGAGTTTTGTTACTTTGGTAGTAAAGATGAGAATGTTCAAATTGACCCTGAAGTAGAGGGTAATGTGGAAGATAATGTACAGGTTTCCAGTACAGATAATTTTCAGAAGGAAATTGCCACGTTTCAGATGAAATCAAGTGAGAGGCCTAATTTCACTTGTGTATGTTGTCGACGCACTTATTATAAGAATCAGACTAAGGTAGTGGATTTATATGCAAAAAGTGAAAGGGAAAATAATAGTGAATGGAAGGATTTAGCCACATACTTGATGGTAGAAAATTATTTTGATTTGGGATCGGATCAACGTGTGTGTACTTATTGTTGTAATAAATTAAACCAAAACCAGATGCCTGCTAGGGCAGTTCATAATAATCTGGAATTGGTTGAGATTCCTTCTGAATTGAAGGATTTAAATACTTATGAATCTATTTTGATTCAAAGTATCCATCCCTTTCAGGCTATTGTAAGAATGGAGCCAAAGACAGGGAAATTGCCTCCAGCAGATTTACAGAGAGGATTAAAGGGAAGAGTTGTTTATTTGCCTCTAGATTTGAACAAAAACATTAACACAATTGGAATAGAAAAAGTGGAAGAGGAACCTCTGGTTATCTTGGTTAATGGGGTTCCGACAAAGAATAAGAAAATATGGCAAGATTTAGTGGATGTTAGGAAAGTCAAAAAGGCAACAGTGTATTTGAAGAAAAATAATAAGTACTATAAGAATGTATATGTTGCAGAAGAGGAAGTAAGTGATGAAGAGGATAGCGATTTGTGTGCTGGCCAAATTGAGAAAGTAGAGGCCTCTAAAAGTGAAGAAATATATGAACATTATAGTGTTCATCCTTTGCATTCCAAGGAAGTGATGGGGAATGCTATTGAGTTGTTTCAAATGAAACAAGCCAAAGGGAGTCCCATTAGTGTTTGGGAGGAAAGTTTGGAAGCTCGGTGTTTCCCACAGCTATTTCCCACAGGTCAAGGAGGAAGATATGATGAGCGACCTCGTGAAATTCCTGCGTCTGAATACCGGACTTTACGATTGTATGCAGAAGATCCTAGGTTTCGGCAATGCATTCCCTATTTGTTTCATCTCCTGTTTGAAAGCGATCTGTCTGGACTGTCATATGCAGTGAACCACATCTTAAAAAGTGGTATACAGATGCGAAACATCTCGGCAAGTGACTTTATGCATAAAGTCAATGTCCAAGACAGTATTTTGGATTCTCACTTAATTAATCTCATGGCGTGTCAGCGTGGTACTAATGAGTACTGGTACCGTCGTCATGGTGACTTAAAATGTATGCTGAGGAACTTAGGAACTCCGACATGGTTCCTCACTCTGAGCTGTGCCGAGTATGGCTGGGATGACTTACTTGAATTTCTACGAGAGGCAAATGGAAATATTGAAAACATTGAATTCAAGACACCTGGAGAACTGTGTTCTTTGGATCCTGTGAATGTATGCAGGTACTTCAATCATAGATTTGAAGCTATGATGTCTTTCATCACAAATAAAAAGAATCCACCTCTTGGAGAGGTGTTGGATTTCTTCTGGAGAAAGGAGTACCAAGCAAGAGGTGCCCCTCATATACATATGTTGCTGTGGATCAAGGATGCACCTAAATTTGGAACAGATCCGGATGACTTAGTGATGAATTTCATCGAACAGTATTCTACGTGTGCTGTTCCAAACGCAACGGAGAAGAAAAGTCTAAGAGAACAAGTTCTACGTTTCCAAAGCCATCGTTGTGGAAAGTACTGTCGTCGTAAATTCAGAAACAAGGACAAGTTCTACACCAAATGTCGTTTCAACTTTCCACGACCGGTGATTTCTAAAGGAAGAGTGAACAGTTTGATGTCTTCGCTGCGACATAATGTGACGAGGAAATCACCCAAGAATACATACAATTTGAAAAGGAACGAAGAGTCCAAGTACATCAATGACTACAACCCAGTGATTTTGTCCATGTGGAATGCCAACATGGATATACAGTTTGTGGCTGACAACTGTATGGCTGTGGCTCGGTATGTGACATCTTACATCACCAAAAAAGAAAAGACCGAACTGAAGGATATGTGGGAGGACATTTCCCATGAAAAGAGCCTCAGCAAGAAGTTGTACAGTTTCAGTCTGAAGATGTTGTCGCATCGAGAAATCGGAGCTTACGAATGTTCTGATCGATTGTCTTCAGCAAGTCTCTATGCCAAATCCAGGAGTCTCGTTTGGGCGAGTCTTGGTCTTGCTGCAACGCGAAATCGAGTTCTAAAACCTGTTCGGGAAATTGAGTATTTGGCAGAAAAGGAACCAAACAGTACCGACATTTTGAAGACCAACATGTTGGATACATATTATCCAAATCGAAGCAGTCACCTTGAGAATATTTGTCTATATGAGGTTCTCCAAAATTATATATTCAAGAGGAACATCAAAGAAGATATTGAGAAAGGAGTGTATGCTGTAATTGGAAGTGAGGGATGCCTGGTCAAGCAAAGAAAATGCCAATTAGTAAACCATCGAAAATTAAGTGGCGAATCTCCAGAAAAAAAGGAGTTTTTCTATTTAGCACTTTTGCAACTTTTCAAGCCTTGGCGTGCAGAAGAGGAACTGCTTGGAGATTTCCTCTGTTACGAAGACTCTTTCAATGCAGCCAAGGAGTCCATAGAATGTCCTGCTTTTTCTAAATATCAAGAAATGCTAACTTTGGAAATTGAGCAGGAAGCAACGATTGCAGCCGAGATTGCCAGAGACAGTTCTCAGGACAGTCAGAGTTCTGTTTCATTGAGTCAAGATCCACTTGGAGGACCTATTATCGAAAATGAAGCTGCCACTGCTATGAATGAAGTAGAAAGAGCCATGGCACATGCTCAGGAGGATTCAGTTAACTTACAAGACTTGGAAAAACAACTCAACGTTGAGCAGAGGAAAATATATGATGAAGTTACCAAGGAAATTGAGCACGGATTAAGTCATGAGAAGAAAGAGTGCTCGTGTACGTCGTTGAAGCCTGTCCGACTGTACGTGAGTGGAGAAGCGGGAACTGGAAAAAGTTTCCTCATTAAAGCAATCTCTTGTTATTTGCAGGAAAGGACTGAGTCATCGCTGTCTTGTGTTGTCACCGCTCCTACTGGACTGGCAGCACATAATATTAAAGGTATTACTTTGCATCGTCTATTGATGCTGCCGGTGGAGCATGACAACAAATTACAATACAACAAGTTATCTGGAGATGCTTGCTGTGAAGTTTCAAGAGTTTTGAGGAAAATGAAACTACTTATCATTGACGAAGTAAGCATGGTTTCCAATGTCATGCTTGCCTTTGTGCATTTGAGAATGCAAGAAGTACTTAAAACTGAATATGATGTCTTATTTGGTGGGAAACACATTATTGTTTTCGGAGATCTTCTACAGCTGACACCAGTAAAAGGTCAACCTGTGTTCAAAATACTCACGCATGAAGATACCAGGAAGTGCCTAGGGAGCATTGGCAACGTCAATATATGGTTAAACTTCAATTATGCAGAACTGCATCAAAATATGCGTCAGGCAAAGGATGAAGATTACAAGAATATTCTACAAGATATTAGAATTGGAAAAGTGACCGAGCATGGGAAAGAAGCTTTAAATGCACGGTTACTGTCAAATTTGTATCCCAAACAAGATATTGTGCCTGAGAATATTTTTCAGAAAATTACTGAGAAGAAATCCGGGATATGTCTCATGCCAACTCTTGCAGAATGTGCCATCTTCAACAACAAAATGTTGAATTTAGAAAAGCAAGAGATTGTGAAACTTGAAGCTATCGACAAATTAGAGCATATGGGATCAACAATTATTTTGTCAGACAATTTGAAATCAAAATTGGATTCATTAGAGAAGACTATATCTAAAACAGCGGGTTTTGAAAAGACTTTGAATGTGTGTTTAAATTGCCGAATTATTTTGAGAAGGAATTTACATGTAGAAAGAGGTCTGGTAAATGGATCAATGGGTAATGTTGTTGATTTTGAGAAATACAGAAATAGAGATGGAATAGAATTTTTAAAAATTAAATTTGATGGCATTGAGGAAGTACAGCAAATTGGTCGTTGTTCTGCTAGGTTTTTGCTTGTTAAAGATTTATATGTTCGCCGTAAACAGTTTCCTGTTTGCTTGGCATATGCGGTGACAATCCATAAATCGCAAGGTTTAAGTGTAGACTGTGCATTGGTGAATATTGGCAGTTCTGTGTTCAAGGAGGGTATGGCATATGTGGCATTGTCACGAGTTAGAACTTTATCGGGATTGTACTTGATTGACTGTGATGTCACAAACATTTGTGCGGATCTAGATTGTGTTAAGGAATACAATAGGTTAAGAAGAGAGTATGCGCCACATTTGCCTCAATATCCTTTGTTTGAGAAACGTGTGGTAGGCCGCAAACGTAGAAATAGCAGTAATAGTAGGGAGGTTGTTGCAAAAAGACTAAAAGTCAATGAACCGAAAATTGTTAGCAGAAAGAAAGTGGATTCTGTTGAAGATGTTGTCGGTTTTCAATTTGAAAACAGTTCTGGTGTCAACTGCTATGCAAATGTAGTGGTTAATGTTCTCTTTTCACTAGAGAGTTTAAAAGAACAGATTCTGTTGAATTCTGAACAAATTTTATGCTGTTTGTTGAATTCTGTTTTCGAGAAATGTAGCAGTGATCGAACAAAAGTAGAAAGTGTGTCTGAAGTTCGTTATCTGTTAGATGAATGTTCAGGTCAAACAGACTTCTCTGAAAATAATCAGCAAGATTGTCAGGAGTTTTTAATGTATATGCTTGATATATTGCAAGTTGAGGGTGTAGATGTAGATCACCTGTTTGGGCTTTCTTATCAATGGCAGCATGACTGCGAGAACTGTATGGTATCAAGTACTACTAGTGTAGACTCAGAAAGATTTATATATTTAACTTTGCCAGACAGTAAATCAGTCTCCTTTAATAAGCTAGTAAATGCAGCGGATCACAACATGGAGTGTAGCCAATGTAAATGTGATATGATGTCAACATTATTTATACGTAGATATGGCCAGTATGTCATTTTAATGATGCAACGATGTAGGCCTGATGGAACAAAATTGTCAACTTTAATAAAAAATTTTGTGGCTTCTCAGCTGTCAATATCAGGGAGGACTTTTGTTACTGTAGCAATTATCTATCACGATGGTCCATCAACAACATCAGGACATTATACAGCTTACTTAAAGTCTGGAAACGGCTGGTCATTCTGTAATGATTCTGTTGTAACGTTCAAAAAAAAATTGCCGTTTGACCTTAAAAATTCTTACCTGGTGTTTTTAAAACCAAAATTTTAAGTAGAGGGAATGTAAGTCTGCAATGCTGTCTCGATTAAAAATTCAACTATATAAACCTAATGCAAGTAAGTCTGCTTCATAGTAAGCAGTATCAGTGTCATAGGAAAAGGAGAACATGACTGACAAAGAAGAGTAAGATATTAGTAGTCCAGGATTGTGAAAATAATCTCAAATATTTTATTTTTGAAAGTTGCGAAAATAGAAAATGTCGGGATTTGATTGGAAGAATTACAAGATTTGCGAATCGCGGCAACATGATTTGGCCTAGTGGAAACATGTGATATAATGAGAGAAGTTTTTTTTCTATGTAACATATTTCACGTATCGATGGAGGTTTTCTTTCAGAAAGTGGCGGGCTGAAAATATTTAAAGCACAACAGAGTGGATGCTGTTTATAGGAGATCCTTCGACGTCATTGAAAGTAAGTTAATTTTAAGAAGTTTTGAAATCAGATTTCTTAGGTTGTATGGGTTTTTTAAACACAGTCATTTTGATTGTGTTTTTTTTTCCCCGCTGTTACATGATGAATACCTTCAAGTCACTGATTTAAGTGAAATTTGATACATTCTGAGAACAGCAAAAATAAACCATTTAACATGTATAATTAATGTTATGCTTTTTGTCCTTATGATATACATTTAGAAATGTGTGGTACATATGGGTAAGGTGAGTTCTGTAAATATCAATTTTAATGCTTAGAGTGCTGTACTTCTGGGTAGTGTTTTTTTTTTATAAAAAAAAGAGGCCTCACCTCAAAGAAAGCTCTTGAAAGCACACATCTTATTTGCATCCTAAAACAATCATTTACAATGTTAGACACAATTTTATTATGACTTTACATCTTTTTTGCGCTGCTATTGCATCACTATTGTGAGACATTAGCAGTGCAAGAAAAACATCATGTTTCAAAATAGGCCTCAGTTCAGCAATATCAAGATACAGTTTCTTTCGAATATATATCTTTAGGATTGTGTAGGGAACGTAGAGAAGCAGAGACTTCTGTAAATGTCAAAGTTGTTGAAAAACTGTTTGTTTTTGAACCTTTTCCCTTGTCTTTTCTAATTTTTAAATACATGTTTTAATATTTTTTGAAATGTTTGTTCTTTGTTTTACAGATTGAAAGTATGAAAAAATATTTAAAAAAGGTAACAAGAATTATAAGGTAAATGTTTTCCACTCTTTTTACCCGCAATGCACTGCTGATGATGTCATTGACAGTATCTCTCATTTACTCTCTCTAGCTGTCTTTCTTTTTACATTATTCTCTGTTTACTTCCCTTATACTAACTCTTCTTTTTTTTTAAAAAAATATTTTTTTTAGTTCGCTTAAAGTTCGCGAACCGGTCAGCGAACTTGAAGCGAACCAAAAGAAATAGAGCTTGCCAGAGTGATAAACATTCTAGCAATTTTGTTTGAAAGGGGAGGTAGTTCTGAAAAGAACTGTTTTTTTTTGTTTTTGTTGTTTTATGTTTTTTTTGTAATTTTTTGAACATTTTTTGATTTTTTTGTATTTTTAGAACTGTTTTATGTTTTTTTTGTGTTTTTTAAGGAGGGGAGACAACAAAAAACAGGCTTTCAAAACGGCTCAACTGGAGCAAAAAAAAAGAAAATTACTTTTTGGGTGCATTAGGGCACTTATGATTTTCATATGCAATGTTCATGAGGTTGACACTCATGTTGCCATATGACAGCATAGCACCACAGTAAATACAAGACACCTTCATGTGCTGGAAGTTACGTTGGATGTTTGGCACAGTCTCTTGTGCCTCTCTTCCCGTCAAAGACAATGTGGATGTAGATCTTGCCACAGGAGTTGCCGTCGGATTGTCTTCAAGATCCCTCAACTCAGCCCGGCTGTAGTTCAAGGGATGCCACCTGCTCATGTGACGGTGCATTGTATAGTTCCCCATACTGTACTTCTTTTCTGTGCCTCTCGACAATCTGTGGTCACAGATGAGGCAGGTGGCATATTTTGCATTCACTTTCTTGGTTCCAGGAGGGATGGTGAAAAACTGCCAGATGAAACTGGTTTTTCGTTTAGAAACCCGGGGCAACTCATCAACAAATTGTTGTCCCTCTCTCTCCTCTTCTTCTTCTTCCTCATCTTCCTCCTCTCTGTTAGTCATAATTTGACTGGGTGGTCCTCTCTTCTTATGGGGAGGTGGAGGTGGTGGTGGGGGTGCACCAGCTGCAGCAACAATGGAAGCCATTGTGGATCTTCAGATAAATGGTCTTTCTCTCACCAAGATGAAAGTCAGAGTGAGGAAATAAGGAGGGGTTTACTTGATTTGGGGAAAACAAAAGTTCTGAGCCAATGAAAAGTGTTATTTTTAGGTCACATGACCTAGTCATACATCATTTGGAAACCAAAAGTGAAATGAACCAATGAGAAGTTTGATAAACAAGTCACATGACCTGTTCCGCTTACGTTACGCGGCGCGCGCCGCGTCCCAGATCGCTTCCGGTTCGCGGTCCGGAGCACTTCCGGGAGCGCTAACGCGGCGCGTCATTAGACGCATTACGCGATAACGTGATACGTCGCGCTTCCGCGGCGCGTCACTGTTCCGCTAACGTAACGTTGACCGGTTCGCGGACTAGATCGCGGCATCAAGATGAGCTAACGGAAAGCTTCCCGGTTCGCGAACTAGAAGCGAAGAAAAAAAATATTAAAAAAAAAATTATCAATAAACATCTAAATATATTTTGGGATTTAAAGAATAATACATTTTACAGCTACAGATGTTAGCTTTTAAAAAACCAATGAAATTCACTGAAAAAACCATAGGTTATAGACCATATATAGTTAGAAATTTGCATTTAAAAAACCATTGAAATTCAATGAAAAAACCATAGGTTATAGACCATATATAGTTAGGAATTCGCATTTACAAAACCTTATTTTACTCGCATAAAACCATTGAAATTCCATATATAGTTAGTTGCGCTAACTATATATCGCGCACCCGCAATCCACTGCTGATGATGTCACATATTACATCATTCATGACATGGTCAGTGACATCACTGATGACATCACTGATGACATCTCAAATGACATCACTGATGACAACATCCAGTGACTGTATGTTTCTGTGAAGTTAAAATATGTCTTACATATTGAAGAATGAGTGGATGTATAAGTGTCTGGATGAAGGATTTAGTAGGTGCATGACTGACTGTATGAGTGAGTGATTAAATGTGTCTCACTGAGTGCATGGGTTAGTGACTAAACTGTCTTAATTTGTGCATCATTATGTCTGTTGTTCTGTAAACTGTTGCATGTGTTGATAAGTAGCTATATGAGTAACTATATGGGTTATTGATTGGTTACCTTAGTATTTGTATGGGAGACTGAGTGTGTGTGTGGGTGGCTGGGAGGTGTATGACTCTGTGCATAGATGTGTGAGCAGTTGATTCACTAGAGGTATGGTTTCAAAAGTGCATGTGGTAACAGCTGTATGGGCGGTTGACTGTGTGCATGAGTGTATTGGTGAGTGAATGGATATCTCAGTGCTACATGTCAAAGTAAGTACATATGTAAAACACAGTACATGTGAGAGTTGACATATATAAATAACTGTGCATAAGAGCCAGTGAATGTGTGAGTGGCTGTATGGATCATTGTGAACTTGTATCAGGGATTGTATAAGAGAGTAAATATGTGTTAGTATATGTTTGAATAAGTAAAGTTTGTATAACTGTATAGTTGAGGAAATGGAGGTGTGATTGATTCTTTGCATGACTGACTAGGTGTGTGAGTAACTCCATGGATGAGTGACAGTCTGTGAGTGTCTGTTTACACTGATTGTATCTAAGGTTATATTAGAGTCTGAAGAGGTTCATCGTATTATCACATGAATGATATCATCAGTGATGTGATCAGTAATGTCAAATGAGATGTCATCAGTGATGTCATCAGTGATGTCATTTGAGATGTCATCAGTGATGTCATCAGTGATGTCACTGACCATGTCATGAATGATGTAATATGTGACATCATCAGCAGTGGATTGCGGGTGCGCGATATATAGTTAGCGCAACTAACTATATATGGAATTTCAATGGTTTTATGCGAGTAAAATAAGGTTTTGTAAATGCGAATTCCTAACTATATATGGTCTATAACCTATGGTTTTTTCATTGAATATATATATATATATATATATATATATATATATATATATATATATATATTTGGTACCAAGAACACTTCCTCACAATAAAGGACGGCACCGACTCCGTGAGTTGCTTAAGATTGAAGTTTATTTCCCAAAACTGCTGAAAAGACGCGTTTCGGCGGAAGCCTCCGCCTTGCTCACTTCACCTACTTGAATGTAAAATACAAACATATATACCTGGCGACAAACACAGTTGCCTCACTGTGATTGGTGTCTAGTAACAATGGTAACACAAAAGTTTGGTCATGTGATCACGCAAAAAATATATATATACACATATATATATATATATATATAATGTCATTTGAGGTGTCATCAGTAATGTCATGAGTGATGTCACTGACCATGTTATGAATGATGTAATATGTGAGGTCATAAGCAGTACACTGCAGGGGTGTAAGTTATAGTGAGCTCAGGTAACTATAACTGCTGAATTTCTATGTTTTGCACAAGTGAAATTTTAGCCTACCTAAAACATCCTTGTAACCTTCGTTTTTTTCAGTGAATTTCTAAGGTGTTTTTAAATTCTACTTCCTAGCTATAATGTCCATGTAATTTGTGTTTTGTTCAGTGAATTTCTATGTTTTTTTAAAATTCTGTTTCCTAACTATATTGTCCCTGTAACCTTTGATTTTTAAGTGAATTTTTAAGGTTTTGTAATTTTATTTCTAAAATGTAACCTTTGAGAGTGAGTGTATGAGTGGGTGCATGACTGTCTCAGTGGGTGGGTAAGTGATTCTCTGAGTGGGTCTGTAAGTGGCTGCGTAAGTGTCTCAGTGAGTCTTTGAGTGGGTGCATGAGTCAATGACTGGGTCTGTGAGTGGGTGCATGAGTTTCTCAGTGGGTCTGTGAGTGCATGAGTCTCTGAGTGGGTCTGTGAGTGGGTGCATGAGTGTATACGTTGGTCTGTGAGTAGGTGCAGGAGCCTCTGATTGGGTTTTTGAGTGGGTGTATGGGTGTCTCATAGTGTCTGTGAGTGGGTGTGTGGGTCTCAGAAAGGGTGTGTGAGTGTCTGAGTGCTCTTTTTTTGCCTTTTCTGCTTGTTTTTCTGCCCTCAGTTTTGTTTTTTCTGCTAGTTTTTCTCCCCTCTGTTTTTCTTTCCTGTGCTCTGTTTTGCCTTTCCTGCTAATTTTTCTACCCACGGTTTTGCCTTTTCTGCCCATTTTTCTGCCCCGGGGCATTACTGATATTAGGGAGGGTCCACACAGACCCCCCCACCCTCTTCATGGGGCTTTCATATGCCCCTGGGACCACTACCCCTCCACGGCTAAGCTAAAACTTATAAGGGGCCACGCGGACACCCTGGGCCCCGGGACCCACCACTTCCCCAGGAATTTTTTAAAGCCATGCATGGCTTCAAACTCACCGGAGACCCCAGGAGGGCCCAGCCCCTCGGGCCCAGGCTTAACTAAATTAGGGCAGAGGCGTGGGAACAAAAAAAGCCCCAAAATGGTGGCCAGGACCACATGTTTTAATCAATGGTATTTCACCCCAGGATCCACATTGTTTATTTAGCGGGACCGGGGCATGCATTCCCCCTCCCCTAGTCATAATAGGTCCTAGAGAGCCCACCCCGGGGAGCCGAAATATGCTTAAAAGGGAAGGGGATCAAGTGCCACCCCTCCCTGAGCTCTGAAAAGGCCCTGAGAACCCCACCACCAGGGCCCCTAAAAAGGGAAGGGGCAGCATGGTCCATCTCCTTGATCACTTAATGGCCTCAGGAATATAATGAGACTCAGTGAGGGGGACACATAGTCCCCACCCCCTTTTATAAAAAGTATGTCCCTGGGGTATGGGGTCCCCAGGGCCTAATGAGGTGATACAGATAAAACCCCTTTAGGTGTAGCAGGCATGTGTTATGTGCAACATTGACCCTATATCATACACTTCATGAGTAGACTAGTTCACATTAACAACCAATCACAGAGATATGGGAAACCCTCACATGTGTGTTCAATATGTATACAACTGTCCAGAGGAAGCCATGGTCCTCAAAATACTCAGCCTGTTCCTGAATTAATGCCCTACTACAAACTACTTTTATCTGTATCAAACCCCTGATAGACACATTGAGAAATGAAGTTGATATGAGTAGAAAAGTGAGTTCTGTAAACAGTGTTCTCTCTATTGAGAGAGTTTGCTCTGTGCAAGATTGTTTGCAGACAGTGAAAGTCTCATGAGGAACACACTATAGAGTATTAAAAAGTATCTACTAAGAAAAGTGTACACTTATCTATGCAACACTTTGCAGAAATACACTATTCACTTACAATAGCCAAATCCTCAAGGTGCTAATGAGCATACTACCTGCAGCCTTAACACTATGGTGAAAACTTTACAGATAGCCCATCCTATGAAGCAAAAGAAGCTCATGTGCTTAGGTTAATACCTGGTGCACATAGTCTTCTATGTTATGTAGAAATTGCCATGCTGAAACGATTCTGTCAAATAACTCAGGGCTGCTTACAATACTTAATATGCAGTAAATAGAATCTCTGCCCTGTTGCTAACTTTTTCTGCAGAGTCAAAAGACTTGTGTGGAATATAGTGAACACAAGTTGTCAACTAAAGATATATAACGTGTTCCATACCTCTACACAGCTGTGATGAATTGGGAGCACATGCATTTTGTAAATAATTACGCCCATCAGATGGACACAGGCTGTACTAAATTAGGCAGAGAAGTACTATGGTAGTAATAAATTAAATCAAATAAGCTTTATTTGACAGTTAAGTCATAAAAGCACATCACACATTATTTCATCAATACAACATCACACCAAGAATATAAAACTCCAATTGTCCGAACATATATAAATAATTTAAGAAGTTATTAAATTACATTACTAACTGTTGAATACATCATGTTAAGATAATGTTGGGATACCCCATAACATTCAACTATGGTCGCTCTATAGTGATTCAAAATCCCAGTTTTCATCATACTTTCTAATCAAATGGTACTGAAATCAGTTAACAGTTAACAGCTATCAGTTTTCAACATGCCAAATGCGGAGCCTTTGCTCGTATAAACCAAGCCCAAGCCAAAAACTTAGCCATAGAAATGGCATCGGTAAGGCTGGGTCCGTGCATAAGACTCTTGGAGCTTCATCATTCCTTCTGAAGCCCAGTAATTTACAGATGTAAAATGGTAAATTGATATTTGTATAGCGCACTACTCACCCACAAGGGTCTCAAGGCGCTTGTATGAATACCGCCGTGGAACCCCTCCTGGCTTTCCCTGTGAGGCGTCCACTCCTGGGAACCCCCAAGGTGGAGGCCAGGCATCCTTAGTGTTGTGGGGGCTGTTGTGGAGATTAAGCAAGCTATTGCCCAGAGTTGCAGAGTGGGACTCCATGATTGGAATAGGCACTGAGGCGAGAATTATCAGGTCCGTGGAATTTTGAGCCCAAGACACGAGGTGTGGGTATAATGGGCAGAAGAACAATAGGTGACCTAACGATTCCTGTTTATCTGGACACCATGGGCATACATTATTAGTAGCTCCTGCTCACTTACTGGTAAAAAGCCTTATGGGTAAGGCTCCTACCCTTAGCTGAAAATAACATTTTCGATCATGGGGTTTCTCGATTGCATCCCAATATTTTTCTAGGACGGGCCTTGGTTTAAGTTCCAAGAAACAACCAGTAAGGTGCTTCGAGAATCCTTTAGAACATACTGATGCCGTGACCAATTCCCAATACCTATCCTTCAAAGTCTTTTTTGAGGGAAAATCGGCGTTAGAGGGGTCATTCCACAGTTCACACATGCCCATCTTCAATAGAAGCAGTCTAATCTCCTTCAACCAGGTTATCTTATGAAAGGAGTCTGCATCCATTATATCTTTAAGACCTTTAGCATAATGCAATAGCTCATCTGTACTCCAAAGTCTTCGCCAGTACAATAAATGGCGAAGTTTCGCAAGGTCTTCTACTGCTTTCCTACCTAAATCTAACAGGAGTGGCCGCATAGGTGTACTTTGCGGGACTCCGGTGACCCTGCGTAAAAAAAATTCTCGGCTACAGATAGTTGATTTACGTTTACAAACCCCCATAGCTAGGCTCCATAAAGGGAGGAGCTTAATACCTTCATGCCATATATCTCCAGCACCGGGCTGTTTGCTTTAGTATAAGAAGATTTAAATTTGGCTGTAAGAACCCCTTCCTGTTGCTTGTGTTTTAAAACAGCCAAATCAAGTTGGCTTTTCCAACCCATGTTCTTCTGTAGGGTTACACCCAAATAGGTGAAGGCATTGACCTGTTTCAAGGGAGCTTTATTCATATAAACTTTACCCCGGAATGATCTATGTTCGTTGAAGGACATGAACTTGGTCTTCGCCATATTAATTTCTAAACCCCGAATAAGGCAAAAATCTTCAAACCGATGTAGGGCCCTTTGCAGGCCACTGGGTGTCTTGGAGATAATTAAAGTGTTGTCCACAAACATGAGGATAGGAATATGATCACCCGCCAACACTGGGGCATCAGTACGGACCAGGGAGAGGTAATCAGCCACCCCACTGACGAAGCAGAGAACAGAGTAGGTGCTAAAACACAACCCTGTCGTACTCCCCTGTCAACGGGGAAAGACTCAGTAACCTCACCCCTAGACCCCCACCGGACCCAGGCGTGATTATCCTCATGTAGGGGGACGATCAATGACAACAGCTCTGGGGCCATCCCCATCTCCCTCAGGATACACCACAGCTTACTACACGGTAGCAAATCGAAGGCTGTCTTCACATCAACAAATACGGCATACAATGCCCCTTTCCCCAGAACTACTATCTTCCAGAAAATAGTAATAAAACCAAAGACCTGGTCTATTGTGCTTGTAAGGGGTCGAAAGCCAGGCTGCAGTGGAGTCTAAATTTGATTTTCCTCCATCCAGGAAAGGACTTTATATAAAATCAACCTCCCCATGATCTTTTGCATGGAGTCCATAAGGCTAATTGGCCTATAATTACCTGCAACTGATTTGTCACCCTTCTTGAAAACTGGGATAATCTCCGCTCCCTTCCATGAAGGCGGGATTAAAGCACCACAAGCAATTGCATTTGCTACATGCCCAATATATAGGCGCCAAGATGTTTTAATATTTAAAAAACATCCACAAGGAAACAATCAGTACCCGGAGCTCTTCCAGGTGTGACTGTATCTAGTGCCCTATCCACCTCTTCTAGAGTAAATACCCCACTATTGTAAAATGTATGTACGAACGGTTCAAGGTTCGATTCCTCTGCTTGAGAAGCATACTGAGGTTTAAAATGCTCCACCCAAAGGTGCTGGGCTACATTGTTCTGCGGGGGGCGTCCACCCCTATTCCATTTATAGTTATCCCAAAATAATTTTGGATTTCTAGCCTCGCATGCTTCCTTTATCTCCAGCCATCTGCCCTGGTCCCATAACTTTTTAGCTTCCTTAACGGCTTTCCTATAATGATCCCGCACCTGTCTTACTCTGTCTGGATCGCCGTTTCCTAGGGCTGAACCTAACTCTGCGCTAGCATGCCGACATTTCTTGTTATACCACCCTAGGGTTTTCTTGTTTTTATTAACTTTCCTGGTGTTAGCTGGTTTGCAAATATATGACTTCAATCGGTCAAAGAGGATAATATGTGCCTCTATAATTTGAGACTGGGATTTCAAACTGTCCTCGCTAGTTATAAGCATATCTAGTAACACACCACTATGTAAACTATAAAACACACTAACTCACTCATTGGATGATGTCCCTAATAATGTTGTCAGTGATGTCATCAATGATGTCACTTGAATTGTCATTGTAACTCGCACAGGGATGTGGAATTCCTATAGCCCGACGTCCTGGACATATTGTTTGAGGTCAAGGGCAACAAGTTTTCATGTGTATTGTGTCCTTAGGGAAAGTAGGCCCAAGCCCCTGCAGCACAAACTTGTTTGTCTGCCAGTTTGTTGTACCACATTATGGATCAGGGAAGGGCACTGTCTGCAGTTAAGGTAGTATTTTTTTCCATATGTTAATGCTGTTCAATGGTTCATTAATTAAAAGCCTTTATTATTAGGGTGAGTGGTCTAAGTAAATGTTGTAAGGTCTAACTGCACTACTGACAGTGGTTACAGTACAAAAATGGGTATTTACATTTTCAAAGTTTAGCAATATGAGGCTATGTTTAATGCTCCCAGAATGCTCTCTGATTTGATGCAAATATTTGCAGAAGCTTAAAAGCAAGATTGATGATTATTTGCTTTCGAAATAAAATTTCATTAAATAAAGAGAAAGTAGGAAAAAAACATTTTGCTAAACTACTGTAGCATGTTAGGTATCATTTCTTTGCAGCATGTTTTAGTAACAGGTGATGATGCATGCTAATATTTCCCAAAAATATTCATAAAGGAAATCAGTGTAACCAGTTGCAATATTATTATGGAAAACAAAAATAAGCAAGCATTGGAAAAGTTAGTAGGTCCGAAATTGGTGGTCAGCTTTTTAGATTTGTCAAAGTATGACTTATTTGGGCATGATTTTTGTAAAACCTTGTTGGTGTGGGAGCTGCCGAGCCCTCACCATTATACCAAACATTGGCTAAACCAAAAATTGGTTATGGTCTCAAAAAGCACACATTGCCACAGTGGTTACTGGCACTGAACAAAACTACTTTGTGTGCTGATATACTCCTTGTTAAAGATCAGAAGACTGTCACTCACAGTGAGGCCAGCCGATACAGCGAGGGAGACAGAATTTTAATAAACACAAAAGGTCACGGTCAAGGCCAGACCAAATTAGGGGCCCAATTATTAAAGAAAGTCTCAAAAGGGCACCCATGTTATGTGTCCCTGCATTGATTGCAGCTTTATGGCTTTCGATAACTCCCAAGAACTTACAGAAGTAGGACAAGAAATAGTACTCCTAGAAAATGTTTGTGAGCTGCATTATAGCATGAGCAAATCTGACAGTAAGACTAACTTAAGACAGACTTAAGATAGACTTAGGACAGACTTAAGACAGACTTAAGACAGACTTAGGACAGACTTAAGACACAATCCTAACTTTACTACTACTAAATGCCTTCTGTGAATACCAAAAGTAGTAAGTTTAGGATTTTGTCTTAAGATAGTTCTGTGAATCGGGCCCTATGTTTTATTATGGGAACACAGCTCTGCATGTTCTATTACATCATTGATGTCATCAGTGCAACATATGAAATTACAACAGAGACAGCAACCCTGTGCATAGCGGAAGCACAAGATGTAGTTATTTGAGATATTTTTAACTGAGATACTAAGGATTTTAGTACAGCTCCCAGTGGCAAGTTCATGCTTAAGCCATCAAACTGCCAAACAAATCCATGTCCGGCTGTGTTACTGTTGCTGGTTCTACATTAGTGTGTGGGCTCACATCACCTCATCATCACCACTAGAGATGAAACAGCTTTTTGCACCACTCTGATCGGTAGAGTAGAACATTACATTCTGATCCAACTCAGTCTACAGTTACTTGTATCTCAGCTAGCGATCAAGTCATCCATACCTTGAGGCGGAAATTTCACGACTCTCTAGTTTAACTTAATATTGCATTTCTCTGGCATGCCCTAATGTGATTTTCAAGCCCTGGTCAGAATCACTCTTTTTCTACATCTGCCTGTAAAAAAGGTATTATCCTTATTTTAGCTGTCTTCATTACAACAAATAATTGAAATAAGTCACCAATTATTTTGCAGATATAATAGTGCATACTCAATAGATTTTACTTTTCCACGCAGGGAACAATAATTTAGAGATCTTCAACAAATCAATCAGAGATAACAAAACCTACCATGTAAATGAGACAGCATCAAGTACTGTATATTTTGTGTTTAATTGCTTCATCTGCATAAGCAGCTACTTGATATAATCTATGCACATTCATTTTCAACAAACACTTGAGAGCAGCTCCTCTGCTCTTGACACTGGTTGCTGCTAACATAGGTCTAAATAGTGCTTTCTCGGCCTTTCCTGAATATTAGCAAATCAACCTATATTGCTTATGATGCTCTTTCCATGCATTTATATGGAAGAAAATGAGAAGTACCCTTTCTGTCATCAGTGATGTCATTTGAGATGTCATCAGTGATGTCACTGACCATGTCATGAATGATCTAATATGTGACATCATCAGCAGTGCATTGCGGGTGCGCGAAATATAGTTAGTCCAACTAACTATATAGGAGCAATTTCAATGGTTTTGTATGAGTGAAATGTCCAGCAAACTATAACACCCCTTTCACTTTTTTTGAGTGAATTTCAAAGTTTTTTTTAAAGCTAATTCCTAACTATATAAGGCCTGAAACCTTTGTTTTTTTCAGTGAATATATATATATATATATATATATATATATATATATATATATATATATATATATATATATATATATATATATATATATATACTACTATAATAAAGGAAGAACTTTGAGGCTTTGAGGCGGGTAAACTCGGGAACCACAGCGCCAATCCACACACCCGATACACCGTTGTAATCATCAGGGTGTGCAGATGGTTATAGGCTATATAAATGTAAAAAAAACCGTTATTTAAAAAATGTAAATTAAAAAAAAAGTAGTCCCTCCAAAGTAGCGCCGGCCGGGACGTGCGTGCTCACGTCAGGAGCGCGGGGAGGAGCGGCGTCCAGGAGCGTGACGAGGAGCGGCGGACATGGCGCGGGGGAGGAGCGGTGACGTGAGGTGCAGCGGACAGGCCGGAGGAGCGGAGACCAGCGGCGGTGAGGTGACAAGCAGAGGACAGGCGGGAGGAGCGGTGACCAGCGGCGGTGAGGAGCGAGGAGGGGCAGACCGGTAAACTGAGGAGCGCGGGGGAGGAGCAGCCGCTGAGGTAAGGGGACCCACGGACAATGTCGGGGCAGGCGGAGGTCGGGGCAGGCGGGGGACGGGCCGGGCGGGGCCCGGGCTTCTGGACAATGTCGGGGAGGGGTCGGGGAAGCCTGATTGCTCCCGGACAAGTTCGGGACGGGCTGCTAGTATATATATATATATATATATATATATTACCTACTGGCGGTCACCAGTAGGTAGTTATAGTTAGGATTGGCTACCATGGGAAATTCCGAAGAGTCTATTGGGAATAACTTTGGCGCCGATTGAGGGATCTGCCTGTAATTTTCCTTAAAATGGTCTCGCTGCACTCCGCTCCTTCCCTGAAAGTTTCGGGGGGATTCGTGAAGTGGGGGCTGAGAAAAAAGGGGGGTCCCAAAACGTGTTTTCTCCATGTTAATTTCCATAGGACGGTCTGGCAAGTCTACAGCCCGAACCGCTGAATGGAATTACGTTAAACTTGGCAAAATTGTAGGGACTGGTACTCAGATGTGCCTTTGCTATGTTTGGTGAAAATTGCTCAAGTGGTTTTTTTGAAAATTAACTTAAAAAACACATATATATCTATAGGCGCGCTGCGGGCGCTCACCGGTGCGCGTACCGGGGAGCGCACCCGGCGCGCTACGGGAGTGCGCGAGCGGAAAGCTGATTGGCTGACAGGTGTCTGTCAATATTCTAAACAGTACGGAGAGTCCGCCATCTTGTGTCTTGGGAGAATGGAGACACAAGAGGTGAAAAAAGAAAAGGGGATATAATTAAAAAGGGGGCAGAGTAGACATCCCCTGGCCCCCTAGATTTTCTGAGGGGGGCCTAGAAGGACCTTGAAGGGCTAAAAAACTTTTTTTTTTTTTTAATTTCGCGGGGTAAGTGCTGGCGGCGCTCCCCGGTACGCTCTCCGGTACGCGCACCCTGAGTGCACCACGGGGAAAAACAGTGTAAAAAAATAGAGTACAAAAATAATGTTGAGTGTTTAGAGGAAAGTGATGCATTGCTGGAGTGTGTCACAAAAGTGACTCAACTCCAGCAATGCATCCTTTCACATGGGGCCAGTCCCACGTGAAAGAGCCTGCGTCAGTCTTACGGCTGCTGATAAGAAGGCGCAAGATTTGGACGCAACAGCGTCATAAAAGTGACGCAGTGACATCTTTGAGATTTCACTGCGTCACCTCTACAACCCTTTCTTGCATCAATACACCCCCTTTTGCATACATTGCAGCTGACGTAGGTATAATGTGGCGCAGGGGTTTACAAAGTGACGCATCTATCTAGATGCGTCACTTTGTAAATATGACTCAACGAGGTGCATTTGATACAGCACAGGTGTGCCACATAAAGTGACGCACTGGTGGCGTGAAAGTGATGCATGGCCTCATAAATGAGGCCTTCAGTGTTCTACTCATGCGTCATATTTAATTTATGATGCATTATGTCGCAAGTACTTACAGATACGTCAGTATTTCTGACGTATCTGTAAGCGCAAAAGTGATGCATTGCTGGAGTGTGTCACAAAAGTGACACAACTCCAGCAATACATCCTTTCACATGGGGCCAGGCCCATGTGAAAGGGCCTGCATCAGTCTTACGCCTGCTGTGATAAAGGCGCAAGATTTTGACACAACGGCGTCCAAAAAGTGATGCAGTGAAATCTCATAGATTTCACTGCGTCACCTCTACGACCCTTTCTTGAGACAATACACCCCTTTTGCATAAATTACACCTCACGTAGGTATAATGTGGCGCAGGGGTTTACAAAGTGACGCATCTACCTAGATGTGTCACTTTGTAAATATGACTCAACAAGGTGCACTTTTTACAGCACTAGTGCGTCACAAAATGTGACGTACCGGTGGCATAAAAGTGACGCATGGCCTCATAAATGAGGCCTTCAGTCTTCTACTCATGCGTCATATTAAATATATGACGCATTATGTTGCAAGTACTTACAGATACGTCAGTATTTCTGACGTATCTGTAAGTGCAAAAGTGATGCATTGCTGGAGTGTGTCACAAAAGTGACGCAACTCCTGCAATGCATCCTTTCACATGGGGCCAGGCCCATGTGAAAGGGCCTGCATCAGTCTTACGCCTGTTGTGATACAGGCGCAAGATTTTGACACAATGGCGTCCTAAAAGTGACGCAGTGAAATCTCATAAATTTCACTGCGTCACCTCTACGACCCTTTCTTGCATCAATACACCCCTTTTGCATACATGACACCTGACGTAGGCATAATGTGGCGCAGGGGTTTACAAAGTGACGCATCTACCTAGATGCGTCACTTTGTAAATATGACTCAAGAAGGTGCATTTTTCTACAGCACTGGTGCGTCACGAAAAGTGACGTACCGGTGGCGTAAAAGTGACGCATGGCCTCATAAATGAGGCCTTCAGTCTTCTACTCATGCGTCATATTAAATATATGACGCATTATGTTGCAAGTACTTACAGATACGTCAGTATTTCTGACGTATCTGTAAGCGCAAAAGTGATGCATTGCTGGAGTGTGACACAAAAGTGACACAACTCCAGCAATGCATCCTTTCACATGGGGCCAGGCCCATGTGAAAGGGCAAGCATCAGTCTTACGCCTGCTGTGATACAGGCGCAAGATTTTGACACAACGGCGTCCTAAAAGTGACGCAGTGAAATCTTATAGATTTCACTGCCTCACCTCTATGACCCTTTCTTGCGTCAATACACCCCTTTTGCATACATTACACCTGACGTAGCTATAATGTGGCGCAGGGGTTTACAAAGTGCGCATCTACCTAGATGCGTCACTTTGTAAATATGACTCAACAAGGTGCATTTTTTACAGCACTGGTGCGTCACAAAAAGAGACGTACCAGTGACGTAAAAGCGACGCATGGCCTCATAAATGAGGCCATAATAGTGTATAAAACAAGGACCACCTGAAAGAACAAATTACTGTACTCCTAGGTCAGGGATAAATCATATGTGTAAACAACAGCCTAGGCAGACAAACTACTTGTCAATGATGGATATAATATGTGCAAAGGATCAAATTAGAGAACAACATTAAAAAACACAAAATTTATTGACAAATACATCAAGAATTCATAAAAATTCACAATAGTTTCAATAAAATAGACATTGAATTAAAATTATTCAGAAAGCTGTGACAAAGATATAAGTAAAAAGAAAAGCAATCACAATATATACAACATAGTTGAAAAACACCATTCCAAATACATTAAGAAATGTTCGTGGCTAGAAAATTGTAAAAGGGTAATGACTTTCGACGCGCGTTTCGGCGACCAGCGCCTTCTGAAGGAAAAGCCACACAGTAACCTAAACAATAATGAACATATAATCAAAATCAATTATAAATATCACGTGCCACAGTTAAACAATAGTATCAAGTACTACATTCTGACTAACCAATGTCATTCTCCAATCGGTTAACATTTATTAAAAAACCTAATAAAGGTTAGCATTCTAAATTTGGTCCAAGGCCTAATTATAGACCAGTACATTATAATGGCAAAAATATAAACGTCATAGACTTCTGTGCTCATTTCTCCAGGACTGATAAATCACCATAAATATGGACATCTAACATTCAGGAAGGCGAGACATTTGTACATAATGGATACAATGTCTCTGCCACCAACATGTGGAACTGTAAAATGGCAAACGTCGTATATTTTATCCAGTGTCCTTGTTCCCTAGGATATGTTGGCGAAACGTCAAGGCCTATTCAAACACGCCTGATGGAACATCGCTCTGCAATAAAAATAAAAAAATTGCTAGCACCATTGGTGAAGCATTTTCTCGAATGTAATCACAATTCAGAAGACTTCAAGTGGTGTATTTTAGAGAAAATTAATATCTGTGACACTAAGGGTGATGAACAGATCAGAAAAAAACGTGAAGTTTTTGGGATATTTTCTCTGGATACGTTCAGAAATGGTTTAAACAGCGAAATCCCCTGGGAAAATGCTATCGTCTGATTTGTCAATACATTTTGTGTTTTTTTATTTTTTCTCTAATTTGGTCCTTTGCACATATTATATCTATCATTGACAAGTAGTTTGTCTGCCTAGGCTGTTGTTTACACATATATCTCATAAATGAAGCCTTCAGTCTTCTACTCATGCGTCATATTTAATTTATGACGCATTATGTCGCAAGTACTTACAGATACGTCAGTATTTCAGACGTATCTGTAAGCGCAAAAGTGATGCATTGCTAGAGTGTCTCACAAAAATGATGCAACTCCAATAATGCATCTTTTCTTATCCTTCCACACCCCCGTTCCTTTTCTACATTTTTTTTTAATATCCACATTCCCCATGTTCACTCTCCTTCTCCTCACTCTCCTTCCCCACACTCACCTTCTTTCAGTCCCCCTACTTCACTTCCTTTCTCCTCTCATTCCTTTTTGTGCTTTCTTACTAGTTTTTCTCTCCTTTATCAATGCACTCCACTTCACTTACTCTTTTGCATTTTTTTAAGAACATAGCTCTTTGATGAGAATTGGAGGTAGTTCTGAAAAGAACTTTTTTTTCTTCTTTTTTCTTTTTTTAGAACAAAAACAAAAACAGGGAATGGAAACTGCTCAACAGGAGCAAAAAAAAAAAATTTAGGGCTGGGAACGGCAGCGATGGTTCTCCAATGCTCAAACCATGAGCAGAACACTTTGTTCCCCATAGCAAAGTAGTTGATCACAGTCTCTGCATTTAAGGACGCCTTTGTTAAAAGCAGGCTGAATATTCGGAACAAGCTCTTGCGATCGCCCCCTCACCGATGTTGTTGGTCCTCCGGTTGATGTAGAGGCCCCATCACTGGGAACCTCTCATGCCAGAGCCCTGACACTTTCCCGGGCAAAATTCTGGGGGTGCCTCCTCTCCACATGGCAAATATTTGTGGAGTTCCCAAAAGAATATTTCTTAGTGGGGTCACCCCATGACAGGACAGTGTGACAAATCCTGCACTCCACTTTTGGAGTATGTACTTTCTTCTGGTCATCAGGAATTGAAAAAACTTCCAAATAAAATGTTCTTTTACTTTCGGCTGAGGAACCTCTTCATCAAGGAATTCATTGGCGTCATCTTCACTGCTGGATGGTCTAGCAGCCATGATAATCCAAGATATTATTCCAACAAACAACCGACAGCAAAAAGGAAGTTCTTGCAGTCACAAAAGTGAAAGAAGAAGTAAAGGAAATGGGTGGGGATTTCATTCTTTGTAAAAAAACTGTTAGCAACCAATGAAAAGAGTTATTTTAAGGTCACATGACTTGATGCGCTTACGCTGCGTGCACCGAAGCGCTTCCGGGGGCGCTTACGCGGCGCGAACATAGGCGCTTCCGGGGGCGCATACACGGCGCAAACGTAGGCGCTTCCGGGGGCGCTTACGCTGCGCGCCTAAGTGATGTTTCGATAGTTTAACGGAAATGCAAAATCATTTTCATTTCGTAAATCAAAAATACTGCTTTTATAAGTATGGTACTAAATGTCTTGCGTTATTATTTACTTTTCATACATATTTTTTTACACGAACGCAGAAATAGCGCTCTGGGTGCGCTCTCCAGAGAGCTTACTGGTGCGCGCACCAAGAGCGCCCCAGGAAAAAATTATTAAAAAAAAAAATTGCATTTAAAAAATATTATTATAAAAAAAAATATTAATCATTAATACTTACACAAAACAGCAAATAAAAAAAAATAAAAAATCATAGGTTACAAACTCGATATAGAAAGGAATTAGCTTTTAAAAAACCTTTGAAATTCAGTGAAAATACGAGAGGTTTCACAATCGTTATAGTTAGAAATTAGCATTTAAAAAACCTTTGAAATTTACTAAAAAACCATAGGTTTAACACCAGTTACAGTTAGCTGGACATTTTACTCATACAAAACCATTGAAATTCCCACGTTATAGTTAGTTGGACTATTTTACTGAAAATCCGCGAAATCCGCGAGCGGAACGGATTTTCCACTCATGCTTATCAGTGATGTCCTCAGTGATGTCACAGACCATGTCATGAATGATGTAATATGGGACATCATCAGCAGTGGATTGCGGGTGCGCAAGTTATAGTGAGTTCACCTAACTATAACGTGGGAATTTCAATGGTTTTGTATGAGTAAAATGTCCAGCTAACTATAACTGGTGTTAAACCTATGTTTTTTTCAGTGAATTTCAAAGGTTTTTTAAATGCTAATTCCTACCTATAACGATTGTGAAACCTCTGTTTTTTTCACTGAATATATATATATATATATATATATATATATATATATATATATATATATATATATATATATATATATATATATATATATATTAACACCTTGAATGCTAAGGGAAGTCCCGCCCTGTGCTGCATTTATTCAATCACCATTGTTCATGACAAGGTCAGCTCATCATAGGCACAGCTCCAGTGTACTGCATGACGAGCTGACACGGTCATGAGCATGGAAGCGCCTGTTTACGATGAGTAGACAACAGGATTGGTGAAAATATATATATATATATATATATATTTATATATATATATATATATATATTCACTGAAAAAACCATAGGTTATAGACCATATATAGTTAGGAATTCGCATTTACAAAACCTTATTTTACTCACACAAAACCATTGAAATTCCATATATAGTTAGTTGCACTAACTATATATTGCGCACCCACAATCCACTGCTGATGATGTCACATATTACATCATTCATGACATGGTCAGTGACATCACTGATGACATCACTGATGACATCTCAAATGACATCACTGATGACATCACTGGTGACAACATCCAGTGACTGTATGTTTCTGTAAAGTTAAAATATGTCTTACATATTGAAGAATGAGTGGATGTATAAGTGTCTGGATGAAGGATTTAGTAGGTGCATGACTGACTGTATGAGTGAGTGATTAAATGTGTCTCACTGAGTGCATGGGTTAGTGACTAAACTGTCTTAATTTGTGCATCATTATGTCTGTTGTTCTGTAAACTGTTGCATGTGTTGATAAGTAGCTATATGAGTAACTATATGGGTTATTGATTGGTTGCCCAAGTATTTGTATGGGAGACTGAGTGTGTGTGTGGGTGGCTGGGAGGTGTATGACTCTGTGCATAGATGTGTGAGCAGTTGATTCACTAGATGTATGGTTTCAAAAGTGCATGTGGAAACAGCTGTATGGGCGGTTGACTGTGTGCATGAGTGTATTGGTGAGTGAATGGATATCTTAGTGCTACATGTCAAAGTAAGTACATATGTAAAACACAGTACATGTGAGAGTTGACATATATAAATAACTGTGCATAAGAGCCAGTGAATGTGTGAGTGGCTGTATGGATCATTGTGAACGTGTATCAGGGATTGTATAAGAGAGTAAATATGTGTTAGTATATGTTTGAATAAGTAAAGTTTGTATAACTGTATAGTTGAGGAAATGGAGGTGTGATTGATTCTTTGCATGACTGACTAGGTGTGTGAGTAACTCCATGGATGAGTGACAGTCTGTTTACACTGATTGTATCTAAGGTTATATTAGAGTCTGAAGAGGTTCATCGTATTATCACATGAATGATATCATCAGTGATGTGATCAGTAATGTCAAATGAGATGTCATCAGTGGTGTCATCAGTGATGTCATTTGAGATGTCATCAGTGATGTCATTTGAGATGTCATCAGTGATGTCATCAGTGATGTCACTGACCATGTCATGAATGATGTAATATGTGACATCATCAGCAGTGGATTGCGGGTGCGCGATATATAGTTAGTGCAACTAACTATATATGGAATTTCAATGGTTTTGTGTGAGTAAAATAAGGTTTTGTAAATGCGAATTCCTAACTATATATGGTCTATAACCTATGGTTTTTTCAGTGAATTTTCAAGGTTTTGTAAATGCTAATTCCTAACTATATATGGTCTATAACCTATGGTTTTTTCAGTGAATTTTCAAGGTTTTGTAAATGCTAATTCCTAACTATATATGGTCTATAGCCTATGGTTTTTTCAGTGAATATATATATATACATACATATATAAACATATATCATCTGTAGATCTATATAAATACAAACATAAATGCATGCATACATATACTTATATGCATACAGATGCATGTTATTTAAATGAAAGTTGAAAAAACACTAATAAAAGCAAAGCTAAAAAGCCACCTCATTACAAACAGAATGGCTTTAACTTAAACGAGGGCGAGATCTATTGCATTTTCATTGCTTGTTTACTTTGGTTCCATCAAGAAGGCATTCAGATGTGTCACACATTTGCCATAAATTCTGAATGTTAGCACTCTAGTTGCACATTAGATCACTGTAGTAAAGCTACTGCTCACCAGGGACGTCTGCTGCTGGTATTCAAAGTGCATGTTTCAGTCTGCATGTCAGAATTTTTTTAATGAAATAGAAGAGGATTTGAGAAGTCACTCAAAATGATCCCTAATTTTTCTTTCTGCAGCACTAATAATACCTTCTATTGCATAATATACCCCCTCATTTTGTTCCTTTTTAAATTAAATGTTTTAAGAGTTACCACTTTATTTCCATCACGATGGCTCCAGGTGTGCTATACCTTTGTAATAAGTAGGACTGTTAGCGCTCTAGTTGTTCTTTAGAACACTCTGGGACATTCTGTCATTGGGCTATACTTGGGCTACATCTGGGTGATATTTGGGCTACATTTGGGCTCTTTTGTCTCTGGTGGCCATTTTGGGAGACTGCATGTCAGAATGTTTTAATGAAATAGAAAAGGATTTGAGAAGTCACTCAAAATGTGCCCTAATTTTTCTTTCTGCAGCACTAATCATAATTCATATGGCAAAATATACCCCCTCATTGTGTTACTTTTTAAATTAAATGTTTTAAGAGTTACCACTTTATTCCAATCAAGATGGCTTCAGGTGTGCCATACCTTTGTAATAAGTAGGACTGTTAGCGCTCTAGTTGTTCTTAAGAACACTCTGGGACATTCTGTCATTGGGCTATACTTGGGCTACATCTGGGTGATATTTGGGCTACATTTGGGCTCTTTTGTCTCTGGTGGCCATTTTGGGAGACTGCATGTCAGACTTTTTTAATGAAATAGAAGAGGATTTGAAAAGTCACTCAAAATGTGCCCTAATTTTTCTTTCTGCAGCACTAATAATACCTTCTATTGCATAATATACCCCCTCATTTTGTTCCTTTTTAAATTAAATGTTTTAAGAGTTACCACTTTATTCCCATCACGATGGCTTCAGGTGTGCTATACCTTTGTAATAAGTAGGACTGTTAGCGCTCTAGTTGTTCTTTAGAACACTCTGGGACATTCTGTCATTGGGCTATACTTGGGCTACATCTGGGTGATATTTGGGCTACATTTGGGCTCTTTTGTCTCTGGTGGCCATTTTGGGAGACTGCATGTCAGAATGTTTTAATGAAATAGAAAAGGATTTGAGAAGTCACTCAAAATGTGCCCTCATTTTTCATTCTGCAGCACCAATCATACTTTCTATGGCAAAATATACCCCCTCATGTTGTTTCTTTTTAAATTAAATGTTTTAAGAGTTACCACTTTATTCCAATCAAGATGGCTTCAGGTGTGCCATACCTTTGTAATAAGTAGGACTGTTAGCGCTCTAGTTGTTCTTTAGAACACTCTAGGAGGCTGCAGTAGAACACAAAGGAATCAACTGACAGTCTCTGTCCTTGTTGGATGTACATGTTTTACTGAGAATGTCAGACTTCATTTTCACATGACTGAGAAAGATAATGTGAATTTACAGAAAATATGCTTTCAGTTTAGCTTATAGATCCCCTTCCAAACCACTGTGGGAAAATCATGAGATATTAGTTTTCTTTCAAACAATATTCATGATATCACAGCAGAAGGTTTTTTCACATGGTAAAATCACCTTAGAACCCACCACAATTCCTAAAACGAGTATGGTACCATCAACAAATGATTTATAATGTAACTAAAGTCCTAAAACCCTCTATTAACTACAATGCTTTTTAATGAGGTGCTATCATGTATATTGGTCCCAAGATGGCTGCCAACACTTCTTGGATGAAGTGCTGACAGCCAATCAGATCAGATGTGTGGTTAGGCTCCGCCCAGATATATATCTTTTTTTGAACCTAAATTACTCAAAATCCACTGGAGCACATATATTGAGACCTAGCAAAGGCACATCGGGCTAACAATCCCTACAATTTTGCCAAGTTTCGTGCAAATCCATTCAGCCGTTCGAGCTAAAAGTGAGGCCAACCGCCCTATGGAAATTAGAAATTAACATGGGAAAAATGCGTTTTGGGACCCCCCTTTTTTCTCGGCCCCCCCTTGATGAAACCCCCCCCCAAATTGTCAGGGGCTGCTCAGAAACAAAATGTTCAATTTTCCTGAAAATTTCAGCCAATTCCGTCCACAAACGCCAAAGTTATTAGACATAGAATTTTCAAAAATCCCATAGAGAAAAAATCCTAACTATATATACCTACTGGCGACCGCCAGTAGGTAATATATATATATATATATATATATATATATATATATATATATATATATATATATATATCATACCATAAAGATAAAGCGAATTACCTTTGTTGGTAGCTTTTAATGCACACACTATAAATGCATTTGCTGCCCACTGAGAGGAGTAAGTGGGGCTGGAAAGTAAGTAGAATGGTTGTAGGCTGGAAAACAGGGCCTTCTTCCACTACGTATTCATTGCATAGGTCAAGAGTTCAGTGGCAGCTGATTACGCGACCCAAGTTTTACAAAAGGGAACTAATGGCCTTAGCTCAGATATGGAAGCAATGTGCTGCCCTGTCATTGCTACAACCTGATTAAAAGTTCCTAGTACAATCGTGCTGGTAGGCTCGGATTCTTTTTATCCCTCTTTCGCAAGAAAGGGGAATTTCTTTGGTGCGGGTGCTTTTTCCTGGGCAGCAGTGATCTTTCTTAACTTTGAAGTCTGAAGGAACTCTTTCTACCTTGTCTTATCCTATATCAATAAATTGCAAGTGTCAATCACTCAAGCTTGACATGCTTAAGTTCTCTACGGTTCTTTAACGTATGCAGTCAAATTAAAAGATAAAGTTAGCCAAACAGTTCTGACTGGATTTGAGGCGATGATACTGCAGCACATATGGATCCAATAAGATTATTTCTGTGTCAGGATTATTATTGTAGAAAATGTATTTACAACAGTAACAAACACTGGCCAAGTAAGCTCGTTTGGGCATGAATGCTTAGAAAATTTCAGATGCAATATGTGAATTTCAAAATCATTCACCCTATTAGAGATGCATCAATGTGGCTTTTTTAAAGTAAACCGTGAACAATTAAAATCATATGGAGCAAAAAGAGAAAACATGCTGGCATCTATGTAATAAATATTTTACCGACTGTGTTGATAAACAGTATAGTATGTAGCAGTGCAGCAAACAATAAATTATGGTATTATTGTGCTGTGTGTAGGCATAGTTGGAGTGGAGTGGTGTGGCTCACTGTGGAGTGGTGTGGCTAACTGGTTAGAGGCGGCAGACCCATAAGCAGAGAACGGCCCTGGACCAGGGTTCAATTCACTACGCGGCAGGGTCGTGGACCCGGTTCAAACAGACTCGATAATTCTCGCCTCGGTGCCTACTCTAACCAGGGAACACACTCTGCAACTCTGGGCATTAAGCTTGCCTCATCTCTACAACAGCCCCCTGGAGATGCCTGGTCTCACCATGGAGATACCCAGAAAGGAACCATCTCACAGGGAAAACCTGGACGGATTTCCCAGCGGTCTTCGGCGCCAGGATACTCCTTGCGCTTTACAAGTACACTTACATTTACACATAGTTATTTTACAACATATTTAATGCATTCAGACTCAATGCATTGATCCATGAAAAATGCGTTTTCATCATCACATTTTTGAGGAAAGAGATAAGTCTGTATTAATGTATTTTGTTGTTTAAAATAACCATTAAAACTAACTGCAAGCCGAAAACAAAAAGCAAAAGATTAAACTATTTGGTCATGACTGCTTCCAACAACAGCAGCTTGCACAATATTTTCCTTTGCAAACATGTCCAATAGTGCCGAAGCATTCAAATTCTCTTGCTCTCTGTGCACAGACAAAATGAAGTCATTCATCCTAATTGAGAGTGTGATTACCAAATGCCTGTTCTGTTGACTGATCCAAGAAAAGATGGACGCTCCCAGCCAAGCCAATAGTTAAAGAGGGTTGATCTATTCCCAGAATGTATGTATGTTTTCCTGTGAGTTGGCTTAACAATTCATTGACAATTTTACACGCCAATAGCCAAAGAAGGCTAACCCAAAGACCCTTTCGGAATTTAATATTACCATTAATGTGATGTAATTTTGTTTTCAAATACGGTAGCTAAGCTGTGTCTAGTCCTGACCTAAAGTTATTAAAAGTAAAGTAAATATACTCGTTCCTTTAACACGTCAGCAGCCTTGTCCTTTGTGTGGGTGTCCAAACGATAGTTGTAACAGTGAGAAAGTGAATACAAAGTGACACAGTGGCTGTGTAAAATACCCACACACACCAGTCATCCAAAAACGCATGAGTCTAGCGCCTCACTTTCTTGATAAATCTCTACTTCTGCGTACAAAATAAACCTTGGGTCAGCTAGATGTTTCTATAATTGTAATGCAGTCCTCAAACAATGCTACCCATATTTTGATATCTCATTCCCATAATATGCAAACTATACTTGGCCCAGTGTTACGCCAAGGTCATCGCTAGGTAGTGTGGAAAATGTGCGAAACCATGAAGAAATTGATATGTCATTAACTTCAGCCCCCTTGACTGGCTTGTGCACATTGCTAGTGCGTGACCCGGTGAAAGACCAGTTCCCCAATTCATTAGTGAAATATTTTAGATGCATGGACTGGAACCAGATTGTACTTGATTTAACCAAATTAAAATCTGCTTTACCTGTGAGCTAAAAATTAATCAAAACAAGGATTGCATCGTCACGCCAAAGAAAATCTGTTTTTTCCACAGGCAGGTCCACCGGGAGCAATTCATAGAATTGGGGACTCATACATCTCCTATTAGAAAATACAAAATTATTTTGCTATTGCTTCACAGTGTGGCTATGTCAACTGGGCCAAATGCACCAGAAAAGATGCCGTCAGTGTTATGAGAAGTGGTAAAAAAACATATTTTGCTTCCTTTATTTGCTTTTATGGTCAGCCTCCCTTTGCAAACATTAGAATACACACCCTGGCTCTCTAATCTAAAGTATGTTCCCAATGCTTTCAGGAATTCATCGGAGTTACAATTTAAAAAATCGTTTTGAAAAGTAATAAAGCTTCCTCAAGTATGTTCAGTTACCATCCCATTTGAAGGACTGGTTGTCATCTACATAAACTTAGAAATTCCTCTTCAGTTCATTTACAGCATCATCATGTTTAGTTCACTAACCCTCTTCTGTGGGTCTGCCTCTGTCACATCAGAATTCCTTTTGAAAAACAAACTGTAAAAATCTCACCAAGCAGCGTGTAAGTCAAAACGATTTACAAAGTGTTGGAAGACGCGTTAGGAACATTCTAAATAACATACAGCTGTGAAGCCAAGCGTCAAAGCAGTATTTAAGGAAATGTGCAGTCTATTAAGGGGGGACTCCTGTGCTTGAGCGGAGGAGTGTCACCCCACTTAAATTCCCCCAAAAGCCCCTGAGATGAAAAATAAAATGATCATTTATTACCATTTTATTTTTCAACCCCCGTCCTGAGCCCAGCATCAGGACAGGGGCAGGGGCCCTGCAGAGTGACAACGGCATGGAGGTGGGTGGGCTGTCTAATGCATTGGTTAAAGGTTGCATTTCTTTTTGGCCAGCTGTCTTGAGATGGACAACCACACATAAGCACTTTAAACATCTCTAATCCAGCTGATTTAAGACTGTGAATCGCTGAGGGAGGCCGCTCCAACCAATCCTAGCACCACTCTCATGCTGGGTAGAGCATCGCTAGGATTGGTGAAGAGAGTTGCAGCATTCAATTCCTGTGGGCCTCGGCGTAAGAAGAGCTCCAGAGCGAAGGACTCATGTTTGGTAAGTCTTTTCATTTTAACTTAGTTTTGCACGTCTCCCCACTTTGTAGATGCCAGCTGCCATTGAGTCTAATGGGCCAAAGGGTGTTTACACAGTTTTGTGGATCCCGAAAAGTATTTTTGTTTCAATGGCAATTTTTAGAGGGACAGAATGCCATCTCTTATTAGAGACATGGCAGGATCTTAGTAGGTCTGGTCCTACTTTTCATCTTTGCGACTGGACCTACCATCATGGCAGTGCTTAATTTGTAAAATATTTAGTGCAGGTGCTCCAATTTGTTTAGCATGCCACACCCTGTTTCACCAGCTCCACCTAATCCATCCATTGGCTCCACCTAATTCTCAATATGCTCCGCACACACCCACAACTGGCACTGCTGAATGCCCGATTTAATACCTGATCTGAATTTCAGATAGCCAGATAGCGTTTCCCAAGTAAGGTTTTGATATGAGACCTAATTCACAGAGAAAAGAGAAAGTTTTGAAACACAATGAAATCTAAAAGTGCATTTGAGGGACAATTTTGACATACATTTTCTAAAAATAGTAATGCACTGAAAGGGAATATATGAAATATTCTGGTGCTCTATGTGCCGATTTGAGGAAAAGAGAATACTGGGTAACGTCCTGGTCCCCGTATCATAGGAGTCAGCCTAAACTTGTGAATTTCCCCTGGTCTTGACTACTAGATGACCACTGGTGGCGCATTGTACTTTAAGGTGCAATGCCTCCCTTAAATTTTTTAAACTGCACATCTCCTGTTGCACTAATTAGATTTTTGGCCTTTTAGTGTCAAATAATTTATTACATTTCACTCTTTTTCTAAATTGGTGTGGAATGTTTTTGTGTTGTGTTTTCAAATATACCTATTTGTGTGTTCCTTAAATACTTTACACATTGCCTCTAATTTAAGCCTGACTGCTTTTGTGGCAACCTATCAGAGGGTTAGGCACATATTAAATTAGTAACTTTTAAGGTTAACCCTGACTTGGATTGTGACCGTTGCTTCTGAAGGGCTCATGGCCTCCTCCCTCAATCAACAGCCCAATTTCTCTCTACAGCCATATAACTTTCATCTTGTGCATACACTGCACCATGATTTGGCTGTGACTGAGGTAAGTCTCATCAGGGAAAGTGAAACACCGTTTTTACAAAGCAGAGAAAAACTACAGAGCGAGGAGAAGGGACAGGCCAGAAAGAAGGTACTGCTAAGAAGAAAGGGGCAAAGGAGAGGGAGGAGATAAAAGAAGGTAAAGCAGGCAGGGGGAGCGAGAGAGCAGGTGTAGATGAAGAGAGAGAGGGCAAAAGTAGGAAAAGGGATTAGAGCAAAATGTTTGCAGGCAAGAGGTTTGGAAGAAAGAGGAAGAGCAATAACCTCTGAGGAAAGAATGTCCAGGCAGGAAGGGTATGGAGAGAGTGAGGTCCAGCTCTGCTGGGGAGAGACGGAGTAGAGTGGGGAAGGCTGAGAGAGCAGACATTGCTGGGGAGGGATTGGAAATCAGTCAGGGCCTGACTCTCACACTGGGGCATGCATCACACCTTCTCTGCCCTTCCCCTTCTCATCCTGAGATATCAAAAGACAAAAGAGGGAGTCGCCAAACTTTTGAATATTAAACAGGTTTTTCTTTGTTTCATTGTCTTTTCTGTGTCGAAATGTGTAATTGGTCCCACCTGAAATTTACATCATCATAACTTTTGTTTGTGCCCCCAGCCGGGTCAGACAATAGTTTCCATTAGACTATAGCAGCATCTCTCTGATCAGCTAACTGCCCTTCCTCGTCCACATATTTGCTGCTGCCCTATATCTTCCTCGGTTTCTGCTGTCTCTTGCTCGGTATGAGGAGTACACAGAAGCGTTTGCTCAAGTGATTTTTTTGTCTTTATTGACGGACAGATTAGCAGAAGAATGCATCACTCCAAGTGCCTTTTCAGCAATCATCAGTTGCCAGGGCACATGCAGATCAAATCGCTGCAGGACAGCTGGTGAAAGGGCATTTCACAAAGGGACGCCCACTCACACCTTGTAGCTTGGGCTGAAGCGGGCTTTTGTGTGCCTGAATATGTTACACATGTCATCCAAGCACAAGATGTGTAGGAACCTAGGTATCAAATAACACTAAGATATTATTGTACCGCTTATCAGCACACAGTGTTAAAGTCGTGCTTTTTGTACACCTCGTTTTACTTGCTGTTTTCTGACATGTAAGGACTTCTTAGCAAAGCATCCCATACACAACAAAGTGATTTGAATATAAACTATAGCAACACAAAATCAAATAATTTGTGTTCTCATTAAAAAAGGCCTCTTTGCACAAAGCGAGCACATTATTATCAGAAAGGGATTAAAGAAATGCAAGAAAATAAAATGGAAGGGGCAGGCAACATTGTTTGGAACTTTTTTTCAATGATAACTTTGCGACAGGCAGTGAAAAACTGGAATCTTTCAACCATACAATAATTATCTTCATATCACACTGACCTTAAGTTCAACACATGCCGTTTCTTGATCTTGACCTTTCAGAACTCCAGAGGCCCAGAAGGGAACAACATGTTTGTGTCATTTCAACTCTTATCTCTGCACACAGTGGTTTCACAGTGACACACATAATTTTCTCATCGTAGTCCTGCACTTTCCCAGCCTGCCTCCCCAACGCCAGCTCAGCCATCACCCGTCCTCAACCACAATTATCCAATGGAATGTGGAAATGAGGACGTGCCTTGGTGAAAGGCAGGCGTATACGGGTGACTTCACTAACGTGATGTAGTCATCATGCCTGGACCCGTCAGCTCAGGCAGACACACCAGACAGACATTGGAACCGAAGGAAAACAGGTACATTTAATTTTAAGATTTAATTGGCACAACTCCCAGGGAGGGAGAATGAAATAGACCCGGCCCTGCAAAATAAGGACCGGTGAGCACAGGAAAGCTCTGGCACAAATTAAGCACTGCATCATGGGTCAATGACTGAAAACATTATTTTAGTGTTAAGATTCACAGGCCCACATGGAATCCAGCAGGTTTATCTTGCATCATCCAATGATCATAAAATACAGCTAGTGCTCCATCCTGTCGTAATGACTCTTTTTTTCTCTTGTAGCCTTCATTCCATGTAATGCCTGGGCTTTCTTTTTCCTTTAACTGCTCAGGGATGTGTTAAGGTTCCTGGTTGGGACTATGGGAGCAGTGACGATAGTAATTAAGTTTATTTTGTCCTTAAACAGATCTTAGATTGAATTTTCTTTGAGTGGGTTCATTGACCACTTATCTTTCGGGATACAACTAAGGCTATGTTTGGAGAGTCCTGCATTGGGTTTATGACTCGCATTCAGAGTTACCGGCTGAAGTGAATAACCACACCATTTTGGAAGAAGGGACTGGTGGTGTTAATTGGTCACCACTATGGTACACTATCAGGCGGCGTCATCATTGGGTTTCTGTGACCACTTAACACCACCAATGGTAAAATATTGGTTGAGGGTTGAGGGTAGAAAACCGATACCCCTAAACTCCACGCAACCAGAGAGATCATTCCTGATTCATTAAGACAGATTATATCATTGGAAGCAGAGTGATCTTCACACGGGCTTTTACCGCCCCCTCCCCCCCATTTCATGGTGATTCTTCAGTATTATAATATCACAACACAAGTAAAAGTCCATTAAAAGATTTTCTTAACTCACACATTCACACTGCCAAGAGAGTATGGACAGTAATCAAGCCAGGAAGGTGAGGCTCAACTGCAGACTCAGAGACAGTCTAAACCCACTCTTTACACTCCAGCACAGCAGTGTGCATGCTTTTCCTTAGCACGTATGAATCCACAAATCAATGGGTATCGAATGTTCTGTTGTTTCCTTCCAATTATAAACAAGTGCTGTCAAAACCAATCATTCACACTTTGAAGCATTGCAAATCCAATTTACACGGCAAGTTACATGGCTTATAAAAATTAGCACTTCACAATGCAGGTTGTAGTACCTTAATCAATTATTGGAGAGGTCTTGTAGCAGGCTTCAAAGGACTAATTAGTCATTACTAGAAGTCCCTGTACAACACTGCAGTAAATAAAGCCATTATTAGAGAGCCCTTATGAGCCTACAACACCATATGCCATAATTAAAGGTCACTTGCAGTAGGCTGATGTTTCTCAAGCCACTACCGGAAGTCCTCCGTAGCATGTTTCAGTCCATTAGACCATTGCTAAATGTCCCATATGCCTCAATCACAGGCCCCACAATCTCCGGACACCAAAGAATTATGAACAGACCAGCTACCCTTCAAGGTCTCCTTTTGCTGAAAGTCGGAAGGAACAAAGCAAAAATCTAGATTATGCTTTCCTTTTCAGCAGGCTAATCACAGAGAGGACCTGTAGTCAACACACACATGTATAGATTCTCGTTCACAAGTCTGATGATTTTTGTTTCTGTATTGCCTAAATGAATATTGCTGTTATCGTTGTGGAGGTGACAGTGATTATCAAGCCCTGGAGAGCTGCTCCCCTATCGTTTGGAAGAAGTTACACTAACATCAGCAAGGAGTACTAAACACATGTTTAACCCATGACTACGTGCATTTTATAAGGATCCGTTTGTCCCTGCTTCCTTGAATGTGCCAGTGGTCCTGAGATAACTCACTTCTGAAAGCCCTGGTCTTTGCTAACACTCTCCTCCTTTGCAACGTAAAAGCTGGTGTTGTGCTCCTCTACAGTGGAAACATGTGCGAAGCACATAGAGGAAGGAAATCCTGGTAGTGCAAAGGCTGATGGGCTGGACACATGCCTCTTTATTCATAAAGAAAAGAGGAAGGAGAGACGTTAAGAGCAGCGCAGATACCTGCTAGCATAAGAAAAAGTGGAGACGGAGCAGAGGCAGAAGGAAGGAACGTATAGGGGGAAGAGAGAGCTAGGGGCAGGCAACAAAGAGCAGAGGAGAGCATCATGGCAGTGCTCAAGTCAGAAAAGGGGAGGGACTAGAAGAGTGGTTAATTTGTAAACAAAATGTGCTGGTGCTCTTGTCAGGCAGCAGCTTTCATCAGCTCATTTCTCCTGTTAGCACTGCCTAAAACAGAACCACCTAATAACCATGAAAATGGTGAGAGGGTGCAGCATAATGGGCAGAGCAGCTAACATCGGTGCTGGGGACCCAGGCTCGAGTCTCAGCGTTGGCTCAACATCCTGTGATTCTGGGCAAATCACTTCATCTCTCTGTGCCTACCATAAATGAATGTGTCCTTAACTGGTGCTCATGAAAAGTGCTTGTATTGATAATTAAGTGCTGGTGCAGAGCACAAAAAACCACCGGCTCAGTTTAAGCACTGGACTAGAAGGAGAAGGAATGAGGGCAAAGGGACAAAAAGAGGGGTTGGAGCAGCACAGAGTGTGGTAGAGCTGAACAGAAGTCAGCTTGCTACAGATACTTGGGAGATTGGAAAGCAGCAGTGCGAGAAGTAGGAATATGGAGGGGGGAGCAGGAGCAACTAGGAACTATCACCCGGGAAGGAAGGAGTGGTGTTGTACAGCGCAGAGCTGCACAGCCACAAATGGTAGATGAAAGGGAGAGGTATGCAACTGAATTAAGTACTAAATGGCAAATGCTAGAGAAACCTGCAAAAGTTAATATACTTCCCTGATGTCAGCAGTGCAAGGATGCACTCATCCAGTCAAATTTACTGGTGAAACCAAAAGAGTCCAGCGACAGGACAAGACCCAGAATAGTGAGGACAACCACGAAAACAGGAGCAGAGAACTGAAAAGGGTAAGGAGCCATCCTACAGGGACTAAAGCCAACACTTCGTGTATTTAAAGTATTTCAAATCAAAGTTTACTTTGTTTGGTTTATCACAACCTTAAAAGTGTACATGTAGTAAAATAAACATCAATATAAAACATGGTAAAAATATGTTCCTTAAAATTTACGAATAAAAAGAAGAGCGCCCAGGTTTTAATCTGTCTCGCCTTTCAAGAGTAAAGTCTCTACGAGAGTCATGAATTTTACTCCGCAGCATATAAGGATGTTCGATTTAAAGTATTGGTTATAACATGCCTACTGCAGAAAGCCAATTTGCAGTATGCTATTATGTGGCGCTGGAAAACGCATCACATTATTTCTCAATGAGGCCCTGGGCTCTCAATATTAAACCTTTGTATTTATTAGACTTTTATGACTGTTCAGTTATTTTACAGGCTATTTCCTCATCTAAATCAACCCAGAGCACTTTCATCTCTTTTACTTGAATGCTTAGTAGGGATTTGTTTAAACTCATTTACAACCATCCATCAATAATTCCTGCTTGAAAACCCTAGCCAGAAATTCCATTTTATTATCAAATCTAAACTCGTCTATGGAATATTTCTAAAGACTCGAATTGCAAGGAAGATGGAAAAGGTCAATAAAACCATTTCCATTGCAGGACCAGGCTACCAGGCTGACTTGTCAGCTGCCATCAGCATCCTATTTCGACTCAGCTGAATCAGGGCTACTGGTGCCCTTGTTCAGAACTCGATAATAACTTTAGAATGGTGTCTGGTTTAAGTGAATATTCCCTGGCACTTTGTGATCTTAATGTCTGTCAGTAAGAATATGCAACACTCATTCTTGATCATCTACCAAACACTCTTCCAACATTAGCCACAGGTTTGCTTAATGAGTGTGAAGAAGTATCATTCTGAATAGTCCTATTTCATATTTAAAACTCCCTGCATACTTCACTTAAGGTCAACTCTCATGAATCTTTTAGAAAAACCGTGAATATATGACCTTCGATGCATTTCTTGGCTTTCTGGTGTATGACTTTTTTTCCTATCATTCTATATGTACCTTCCAAGTGCTGAACTGTTTTAACTTTTCACCAGCCACACACACCACCAGTCGTCAGTGCCCGCTTTCACCAGGCACACACACCACCAGCCGTCAGTGCACGCTTCCACCAGGCACACACACCACCTACCATCAGTGCACACTTCCAACAGGCACACACAACACCGACCATCAGTGCACGCTTCCACCACGCATGGACACCATCAGCCGTCAGTGCGTGCTTCCATCAGGCATGCACACCACCAGCCGTCAGTGCACGCTTCCACCAGGCACGCACACCACCAGCAGTCAGGGCACGCTTTCAGCAGGCACACAAACAACCAGCCGTCAGTGCACGCTTCCACCAGGCACACACACCACTAGCCGTGATTGCACGCTTCCACCAGGCACACACACCAACAGCTGTCAGTGTACGCTTCCACCGGGCACACACACCACCAGCCGTCAGTGCATGCTTCCACCAGGCACACACCACCAGCTATCAGTGCAAACTTCCACAAGACACACACACCACCAGCCGTCAGTGCACGCTTCACCCAGGCACACACACCACCAGCCGTCAGTGCATGCTTCCACCAGGCACACACACCACCAGCCATCAGTGCACGCTTCCACCAGGTGCACAAACAACACCAGCCATCAGTGCACACTTCCACCGGGCACACACACCACCAGCCATCAGTGCATGCTTCACCCAGGCACACACACCACCAGCCGTCAGTGCATGCTTCCACCAGGCACACACACCACCAGCCATCAGTGCACGCTTCCACCAGGTGCACAAACACCACCAGCCATCAGTGCACACTTCCACCGGGCACACACACCACCAGCCATCAATGCACGCTTTCACCAGGCACACACACTACCAGCCGTCACACACTACCAGCCCTCAGTGCGCACTTCCAGCAGGCACACACCACCAGCCGTCAGTGCACGCTTCCACCAGGCACACACACCACCAGCCAGCAGCGCACGCTTCCACCCGGCACATACACCACCAACCATCAGTGCACGCTTCCACCAGACACACACACCACAAGCCATCAGTGCACAATTCCAACAGGAACACACACCACCAGCCATCAGTGCACGCTTTCAACAGGCACACACACCAGCAGCCGTCAGTGCACGCTTCCAACAGGCACACACACCACCAGCCATCAATGCTCCTGCTTCCACCAAGCACACACACCATCAGTCGTCAGTGCATGCTTTCACCAGGCACACACACCACCAGCCATCAGTGCACGGTTTTACCAGGCACACACACCACTATCCGTCAGTGCACGCTTCCACCAGGCACACAGACCACCAGCCATCAGTGTATGCTTCCACCGGGCACACACACCACCAGCCGTCAGTGCACACTTCCACCAGGCACACACCACGAGCCATCAGTGCACACTTCCACCAGGCACACACACCACCAGGTGTCAGTGCACGCTTCTACCAGGCACACACACCACCAGCCGTCAGTGCACGTCTTCACCAGGCATACACACCACCAGCCATCAGTGCACGCTTTCACGAGGCACACACACCACCAGCCATCAGTGCACATTTCCACCAGGCACACACACCACCAGCCGTCAGTGCACCCTTCCACCAGGCACACACACCACCACCCATCAATTCACGCTTTCACCAGGCACACACACTATCAGGCGTCACACACTACCAGCCGTCAGTGCACACTTCCACCAGGCACACACCAACAGCTGTCAGTGCACACTTCCACCAGGCACACACACTACCAGCTGTCACACACTTCCAGTGCACGCTTTCACCAGGCACACACAACACCAGCCGTCAGTGCACGCTTCCACCAGGCACACACCACCAGCCGTCAGTGCACGCTTCCACCAGGCACACACTCCACCAGCTGTCAGTGCACGCTTCCACCAGGCACACACTACACCAGCCAGCAGTGCACGCTCCCACCAGGCACACACTCCACCAGCCAGCAGTGCACGCTTCCACCAAGCACACACACCACCAACCATCATTGCACGCTTCCACCAGGCACACACACCACCAGCCATCAGTGCATGCTTCCACCAGACACACACACCACTTCCAACAGGCACACACACCACCAGCCATCAGTGCACGCTTCCAACAGGCACACACACCACCAGCCATCAGTGCATGCTTCCAACAGGCACACACACCACCAGCTGTCAATGCTCCTGCTTCCACCAAGCACACACGCCCTCAGTCGTCAGTGCATGCTTTCACCAGGCACACACACCAACTGCCATCAGTGCACGCTTCCACCAGGCACACACACCACTATTCGTCAGTGCACGCTTCCACCAGGCACACACACCACCAGCCGTCAGTGCACGCTTCCACCAGGCACACACCACCAGCCATCAGTGCATGCTTCCACCAGGAAAATACACCACCAGCCGTCAGTGCACGCTTCCACCAGGCACACACACCACCAGCCATCAGTGCACGCTTCCACCAGGCACACACACCACCAGCCGTCAGTGCACGCTTCCACCAGGCACAAACACCACCAGCCAGCAGTGCACACTTCCACCTGGCGCACACACCACCAGCCATCAGTGAACGCTTCCACCAGGCACACACACCACCAGCCATCATTGCACGCTTTCACCAGGCACACACACTACCAGCCATCACACACTACCAGCCGTCGGTGCACACTTCCACCAGGCACACACCACCAGCCGTCAGTGCACACTTTCACCAGGTACACACACTACCAGCCGTCACACGCTTTCAGCCGTCGGTGCACGCTTCCACCAGGCACACACAACACCAGCCATCAGTGCACGCTTCCACCAGGCCCACACCACCAGTCTTCAGTGCACGCTTCCACCAGGCACACACTCCACCAGCCAGCAGTGCACGCTTCCAACAGGCACACACACAACCAGCTGCCAGTGCATGCTTCCAACAGGCACACACACCACCAGCCATCAATGTTCCTGCTTCCACCAAGCACACACATCATCAGTCGTCAGTGCACGCTTTCAACAGGCACACACACCACCAGCTGTCAGTGCACGCTTCCACCAGGCACACACACCACTAACAGTCAGTGCACGCTTCCACCAGGCACACACACCACCAGCTATCAGTGTACGCTTCCACCAGGCACACACACCACCAGCCGTCAGTGCAGGCTTCCACCAGGCACACACACCACCAGCCGTCAGTGCACGCTTCCACCAGGCACACACACCACCAACCGTCAGTGCATGCTTCCACCAGGCACACACACCACCAGCCATTCAGTGCACACTTCCATCAGGCACACACACCACCAGCCGTCAATGCACTCTTCCACCAAGCACACACACCACCAGCCGATGGTGCATGCTTTCACCGGACACACACACCACCAGCCATCAGTGCACGCTTTCACCAGGCACACACACCACCAGCCATCACTGCACGCTTCCACCAGACACACACACCACCAGCCATCAGTGCACGCTTCCACCAGGCACACACACCACCAGCCGTCAGTACACGCTTCCACCGGGAACACACACCACCAGCCATCAGTGCACGCTTTCACCAGGCACACACACCACCAGCCGTCAGTGCACGCTTCCACCAGGCACACACCACCAGCCATCAGTGCATGCTTCCACCAGGCACACACACCACCAGCCATCAGTGCAGGCTTCCACCAAGCACACACACCACCAGCCATTGGTGCATGCTTTCACCAGGCACCCACCACCAGCCGTCAGTGCACGCTTTCACCAGGCACATACACACCACCTGCCGTCTGTGCATGCTTTCACCGGGCACACACTCCCCAGCCATCAGTGCACGCTTTCACCAGGCACACACACCACCAGCTGTCAGTGCACCCTTCCACCAGGCACACACCACCATCCGTCAGTGCATGCTCCCACCAGGCACACACACCACCAGCTGTCAGTGCACGCTTCCACCAGGCACACACACCACCAGCCATCAGTGCATGCTTCCACCAGGCACACACACCACCAGCCATCAGTGCACGCTTTCACCGGGCACACACATCACCAGTCGTCAGTGCACACTTTCACCAGGCACACACACCACCAGCCGTCACTGCACACTTTCACCAGGCACACACACCACCAGCCATCAGTGCAGCAGGCAGGCTCTTCTCAGAGTTTCTTGGTAAATATGTGTTTGATGCCTGGGAGGGAGTGGGTCGAGTTTCCTTAAACCATGCTGAGTATGCAGGTGCAGTGCATGAACACCTGTGTGAGTGAGTCATGCTATCTGGGGCTCACTCACCCCACACTTGTAAATTGTGCCTGCACCAGGCTTTTTCTCATTTGGAAAGTTCAGCGCATGCGCACAGCTAGGCAGCCCCCACAACCCCGGGAATGAATGCTTCCTACAACCAGAATGGGAACAACATTCATAGCAATGAAAACAAGTTCATTTGATGCAAAGAACTGTTAACAAAATCCAGGTACAGCTATTGTAGATCTGGCTACAGCTATTGTGGATAATTTTCCATTTCTGGGTCACTCCAAAGCTTGTCAGGGCACTTTTTCAAATGCCGTTGCCTTTATTGACTAAATACCAGCATATTGTTCTAGGTTTACAGAGGAACAGGTCTTGTTTACCAAACCAGTTTTTGAATGCGTGTGTTTATAATCGATATAAAAACAAATGTAAACAGATTTCAGATAGATTTAAGCATTGAACAATAAATGTTCAATGCTCTGATCTACCCGCATACAGTTGAACATAAGACGGAACTTATACATGCTCACAGTGGCATGCAATTCACACGATGTTACAATGTTTAGGTTTGTGAGTGTGGCTTAATATTGTGCTACTTATGGCTTATTCCACGAATTCAGTCTGGTCAGAAGTAAACCAGGTGTACTCATAACTTAATCTATGTATGGGATTCAGGAGTATGTGAAAAGTACTACAAAAATATAAGTTATAAAAACGAGAATAGAGCCATCAGTCTTAGAAAACTGTGGATTTTTTTCTCCGTACATTCAGGAGTGTAGAGAATTGATTATTTAAGGCTACATCACAGGTTCATATGCGTTCCACTAATAGACATTTGATGTGAATCTTTGTTTTTACTTCAGAGAGCTTGTCACGGCAACCCTAAAGTTCCATGAGCAAACATCACAGTCTCCTTAGGTCTGAAAGGGGGAAAAACATTCTGTAAAAAAGTAAAACATGTTTGTTGACGTAAGTTTTTGAACATAGACTTTTTTGCAGATATTCACATAGGGTTGTATGACACAACCAAGCATTCTTCTTCCTCACGTTCGACCCGCGTTGTTAAGGAACAATGAATGCATTCCGTTTACAACGCAAGTGGTTATAATGACTTGCCTTGGGGGGTTGCTGGACTTTGGAATAGTATATATTACTATTCAAACCCAGTCACTATAACAGTAGGGAAAGCGTTGGACTTTAAAGTCCAATGCCTGTGACCTAACACATGTCGTTGAAACGACGTGAGCTGTAAATGTAATGCGTGGTTCAGACGCATTTGTTATTCTGCCCATCTTGCAAAGGCAAAGTGTTTTTAAGCGGTCATTGTATTTGCCGTTTCCCTTCATATAGATGCTAGGGGCCCGATGTAGGTAAAATTGATTTACCGATTTTAAATTACCGAATTTTACCGATTCGGTAATTTAGAATCGGTAAATCAATGGGTCCGATATGTAGGTATTCCAGATGTGCTGGAATACCGAATCGGATGAATTCGGTATTTACCGATTCGGTAAATACCGAATCGGTAATGCCCATTCATTCCTATGGGCTTTGAAGCCCATAGGAATGAATGGACATTACCGATTCGGTATTTACCGAATCGGTAAATACCGAATTTCTCAAGGGTGCAGGGGGTGTCACTTTGACACCCTCTGGCACCCCCAAAACAGGCACGGGTGCCATGTGGCAGGCATACCTGCCCTAAGGGCAGGTCTGCCTGTCACATGGCATAGGTGTGCATGCACACATGTGCATGCACACCGGAATCGTTATTTTACCATCAAATAGGATTTGATGGTAAAATACCGATTCGTTAAGGCTCCTGGGACTCTGAAGAGTCCCACCTACATATGGGTGGCTCCGAATCGGTAAAACTACCGAATCGGTATTTTACCGATTCGGTAACTTTACCGAATCGGTAAAGTTACCGATTCTGTATTTTACAGAATCGGTAACTTTACCGAATCGGTAAAGTTACCGATTCGGTAAAATAGTGCACCTACATGTCAAATCATGTATACCGATCGGTAACGGCCGAAAATACCGATTTTCGGCCGTTACCGACCGACCTACATCGGGCCCTAAGTGTGCAGTTATTCGGCACTTTAACATTTTATTACACCATCAATAAAATGAAAGTGAATATAGACTTAGATACTGTTCTAAAACTTTATACAAGTTGCCTGTCAAAATGTCCTTCTACTACTCTAGGTTTCACTTGTTCCCTCTCTTTTTCATTGTCCTCCAAACCCCACATTTTGGTCCTTAAAGGGTCTATCCAGTATACCGAAGAAATTTAGTTTCCCCTTGAGAACCCTGTGTCACCGATAATAACCAGCAGTGGAGTATTCAAAAGATGATTTTTGTGTGGTGTTTGATACCTATTAGGACATTATTCACTATATAGCCTTCTTACCTATAAACAGGGCCACTGAAATTATAAGGCAGGGGAGGGCCAAACTATGTGGTAGAGTTGACTGAATTATGCTGCAAGGAAAGGGAAATTATGCAATGTAATACAGCACGTTGTGTGATATATTAGTAGCTCACCAGAGGAGCGGAACGATCATTAGTGCAGCAGGTATCTTGGCACCGGTGTCCTAGGACTGCCAAGAGTACACTGCGCCCCGACTGTCTGTCTTTTACTACCCAAACCAAGCAGAAGGTGGAGAGGATGGGCGTTCTCTTTGCTCCATGTAGGGCCCGTGTCAGTCTTGCAATGAAGTATCTCTGATTCCATTAGTTGCTGTTTGATTTAAACACAGCATACATAATAGTCACACAGAAAAGCTGTCGTGCCATTTAAAGTCCACTGTCGTGATATTTTTGAAGACTTCATTGCAATAGAACAGAGAGGATGAACACTTGGCAATTCTATTATGAAATGGCACGTTAATGTACTTTACTTTAAGCAAGTAAAAAAGCCAAAAAGTTCGCGTTTTTGGCATACGTCCTTGATTTATTTATACGAAGTGGGTAAAACTACCCTAGATACAAAATCCATTAACATTTGATGCCGGAACAGGGATAGTTCAGTGACATAAAAGCTCATTGAGCTAAACGCTCTTCGTTGACATCGGATGCGATACGCGCTTCACAAGATCGATTCCCAGAAAGGCTGCCTCAGACTCCCATCCTTCTGAGATCGGTAAACTAAGAACCACTAGGTTGGGTAACAGCAACGCATCTTATTCACAGTGCCTAGGGAAACTAGATGCAATACATGAATTATTCTGTTACTAATTCTGTTTTAAAATGTAATACAAGAACAGGCAGCGTGTCATCCATATAGATACGCGCGTCAGCAGCTCACATCGAGGTAGTACGCCTATGCTAATGCTACAACAGAGTTCAATACAAACTTGCATTAGGAAAGGGTAGGTGTCAACGCACGTCATGCTGAGGTTCCGTGACAATCGTAAGTGGTGTTTTCGACTCGCACGAATATGGTCGAGTCTAGTATCTATGAACCGCAAATGACGAGTTTAGTAAGTGTGCGCAGTTTCGCTGTGCTAACTTAAACCGTTCGTTTGTTATGTGGGCTTCTCATCTGTACCCACGGGTTCCATCTTAGATACGGCATCCATTTTGTCTCTTGCCCTCAAGTAGTCAGCGAACGGACGCTGTCCGCTTCGCGACCCTGGGACTCCCAAGATATTTGCGGAAGCCACATGTCCTTTGAAAGTGTCTTTATGATGAGGGGGTTGCTACTGTAAGGCAGATGGCGCCGCTCGAGGCTCATCTTGCCGCACGGACTTATTGTCTCAGCCGTGCATCTCATTAGGCACGTCCCTTTGATGCCTGTATCTCGTGCTTCCCGACACCTCCCCTTTTACACCCTTTCCGATCTCCCCACTGTCTCCGTCTTCCTCTGCACCTGTCTTCGTTCCTGTTTCAATCTACTTTACTGCTGATTGGAATTTGCTAATGGTGGGAAGATGGGTTTTTACAGTTGGGAACCGCCAAATGTTTTCGCACTTATGTTCCGGACCTTGTATGTTTCAAAGCGACCAAAGCGACCCCTCTGGGAGCTAGATGTGGGAACTGAGTTGTAAACCTTTGTGTTCAATGTTAGCCTATGGGTAAAAACTGTATAAAAGGAGCGATCCACAAAACCAATTTGAAGCAGTCTCCCCAAGTTGCACGTGGTGTACTTGCCGTGACTTCTGTGTTCCCTGCAGTAAATAAACCTTGACTCTTTGACGCCGAAGGAAGTGTCCCGTGTCTCTGTGACTTGTACGCCGGAGCAGGTTACCCACGAAGGTTTCAGGTGTTGTGCCCTGGCACCGCTGGGTCCAAAAGAACCCAGTCCTTCAGTTGGCGCCCAACGTGGGGCTGCATCAGTGGTACCGGTCCAAGCCCGACGATCGTGAGGAACTTCGTGTGAAATCTCCGAGGGAAGGTGCACCCCGCTTCATCGATCCTGTTGTCGAAATAAGTGGCCCGAAGACTTTTCCCGCGAAGATTCCCGCCTCCTAACGGCTGCGACGGACTGCTGCCCTGACTGTAGACCTGTTTTGGCGCCTGGCGTAGACCTTGGTATAGCGAGACGATTGACGGGCCTTCCTGAGGACGCCATTGATCTTTGAGTTAAGTATTTGTGGGTCGCTCCCAGAATCCTTGGTTGTAAACACTTTAGCGAGTGTTTTTGTTGTAGACACTTTAGCGAGTGTCTTTGTTGTAAACACTAGTGTTTGTTGTTGTTGTACACGCTGTGTGAGTGTTTTTGTCAGTGACACTTTGCTAAGCGTACTTTGTTGTTGTACTTGTTTGACGACTGCAGCCGCCAAAGACCGAGGGTTTTGTTCTTGCTGGGACTTGGTAAATCCCGTAACCCTTGAAGTTTGTGAAACTCGGCTAGCGTGCAAGATGCCTGGTCGCAGTACTTTGTTCAGTTGCTTTAGACCTTGTGGTGCGGATTCCCTGCTGGAGGACTCGTGTCCGATACCTCCAGTAGGAACTCCTACTTATGACCTATACAGCAAACATGGGCTAGGCCCGATTGCTTTTAACGATTACTGGATAAAATATACAAAGAAAGACGGCGATCTTCGTTGGCCACCTCATGGTAGCTTCGAAGCGTCGATCTTAGATAATTTGGAAATAAAGTTGTTCGAACGCAAATCTAGGCCGGCCATGTTTGATGCCTTTCGGTTGTGGCGCAAAGAAGCCCGACAGAAAGAGATCAGACAGAATAAACGTAGTGAGCGAGATAATGTTGCTACTATTGTGAAGAAAGCTGAGCAGTTTCAGCGTGATAAGGAGGATAAGGATAAGGAAGTGTTTGAGAGGCTGCAGCGTATGACCATAGATAAATGCTATCCTGCTTTGCCTACGGAGTCAGATAAGAAGGAAGAGGCAGTTGAGGATCCTTTAATGTCCTATCTTATGAAGTCGCCACCTCCGTACGTACAGGGTACCGCAGCTCCTGTGGTCCCTGCCGTACCTGTTCTTCCACCTGTTGTTCCTCCACCAGTTCCTCAACCTGCACCCGCTCTTCCGACTGTTCCTGCTCCTGTGCCTGTTTCTATTCCTACTGCTCCTCCGCTTCCACATACTCCTACTCACGCTACTGCTCCTGTGTTGTTAACCCCTGTGGTTGCTAATGTTTCTACTCCTTCTCTTGTTAGTCCTGTGTCTTATTCTTGTCCCTCTACTCGTAATCGTAATTCTCCCATTGCGGCTACCTTCTTTCAGTCGCTCGGACCTGTTTTTGGGTCCGCTGGTTCTGATGGCCCACCGCAGAGGCGTAGTCAGCTTCCTGCTAATAGAGAACGCGCTGCGCTGTACAATATGGCGATGGGTTGGATGGACAATCCACAGAGAAATCCACCCCGAGTTGTTCTTGAAACATTTAGTCAATTCAACATACCGACTCAGAGATATGTGTTTGACGAAATGTGTAAACTTTTACATGATCAGATAGCGGCCGTTGCGCCTGACGAGGTGCTGACCGCCCTGTCTAATCTTCGGCTTCAGTTCGCTACTGGACTGATAGTCGACACTAATGTCCGACGTGCTATCGAGCAGTTGCTGTCTTTTCGTCTAGCTCCTATTCCTCACGCACTGTTTGTAGAGGATCTTGAACGCCAACAATCTGAGTCTGGCCAATATCCTATGCGTGAAGTTCCGCCGGTTTGGGTACCCGCTGATAATACCGATGTTAATAACCCAATAGCGGCACATTTCCAGAGAGTGTGGATACACCTCCCATGGAAACGATCGGAAGTGCTTCAGGTGAAACAAACTTTGCCCGATCCTCGCAAAAATCCTGCTGGGTATTATAAGGAATTATCGCAGCTCGTAGATGCTACGGTGATGAATCTTGCCGATATCGACATGTTGTTTGGCAATGTCGTACCGCAACCGGTATGGGCCAAGATTCGTCACCAAGATCACACAAATGAGTTAGGTGGTGATTGGGCTGCTATTACAGCGGCAGACGCTGGACAAGCGGCTGCTACTAAACCCGATCAGTTGATTGAACTTCTTCCCCAGCGGATCATTACGTTAATGAAAACGCTCATGCCAGCTATGAGGGTAAATTGGGACAAGTTGTCAGCCTGTAAGCAAAAGAAAGATGAGAGTGTTTCAGACTTCTTTACGAGGTTTGAGGAAACATTCGTTGATCATAGTGGACAGGATATGGGTACTGAGGGTGGACAACGGCTGTTTGTGGATAAATTTGTATCGAACCTATTGCCCGACCTGTGCAATAAATTGAAGAATTCAGAAAGTGCGTGGGCCGTTTCTACCTCAGCTCAGATTCTGGCTACGATCCGTTGGATTCTCTGGCGCCCCCGTTAGCAATCCAGTTTCATGCCCTTTGCCCCTTAAAATTGGGCCTCGTGAGCTTGAAGCTCCGTTGATTCTAACCACTGGTTGTGGTGAAAATCTTTTGGGTCTGGATTTGCTTAAACGTTTGTATGCAACTTTGTATTGTTCTCCTGCGGGTGTAAAGCTTACGTTCGGAGAGAAGGTAGTCTCTCCCATGTATTTGTCCCTCGATAAGCTTCCACCGGAATTGGATTCTCTTCCTGCGTCTTTGTGGGCGACGGGTCCAAATGATGTGGGCCTACTTGATATCTCCCCTTATGTTGTTCAGTTGAAATCTAATGTGCGATTGCCACGTATTCCCCAATATCGTATCTCCCTGGATGGTGAACGAGCTTTGTTAGCGATCATCTATGATTTGATCGAGAAAGATGTTATTGAGGAGACACGGGGAAACGTGTGCAACAGCCCTGTACTGCCCATTCTTAAACGTACTGATCCTACCAAACCGCCTGTTTATCGTTTTGTTATCGATTTACGGGAGGTAAATAAAATTGTGGTTCCTCAATTCCCTGTTGTGCCTGACATCACGGCGCTACTGACTCTGATTCCAGCTACTGCTTCGTGGTTTTCGGTGATTGATTTGAAAAATGCGTTTTTCAGCATCCCGATTGCCAAAGAGAGCAGGGACCTTTTCGGTTTCTCTCTTGGTGGACGTAGCTTCCGGTTCAAACGAGCTCCTCAAGGCTACTGTGAAAGTCCATCGATTTACAGTCAAGCTTTGAAGGGTCAACTAGATGCGTTTAGGTTGCCAGTTGGTGCGGCTTTAATCCAATACGTCGACGACTTATTGGTGGCTGCTGATACTCAGGACATTTGCAAGATTGCTACGGTATCGTTGCTGCAACATCTCTGTGAGTTAAATCACAAGGTGTCACCTTCTAAACTCCAATATTGTTGTCAAGAAGTAACCTATCTAGGTCACTTATTGTCAAAGGAGGGGAGGAGATTGACCCCAGAGAGAATTGCAGCGATTGCGCGAATGGCTGTGCCACAAACCCAGAGAGATGTGCGTGCCTTTCTAGGTATCACGTCGTACTGCAGGCAGTGGATTCCTAATTTTTCGTTGCTAGCGAAACCATTGGTGGCTCTTACGTGCAAGGATGTTTCAACTCCTTTACCATGGACGGAAGAATGTCAGAAAAGTTTTTCTGAATTACGTGATTCATTGTGTTCGGCTCCTGTGTTAGGTACCCCTGATTACAGCAAGCCGTTCACGTTATATGTTCACGAGAGGGAAGGTTGTGCTTTGAGTGTTCTAACGCAACCTTTTGGTGGTAAGCAACGTCCATGTGCATATTTTTCCTCGACCTTAGACCCAGTAGCTAGAGCATTGCCGAGTTGTTTGAGAGCAACTGCGGCAGCTGCGGTCTCCATCCGACAATCAGCAGGATTGGTCATGGATAATATGCTTACGGTGATGGTTCCGCATGCAGTCGATACTCTTTTGAATCGAACGAAAACTCAGCACTTGACGAGTGCGAGGTTATCTGGGTACGAATTGACGCTCTTGGCAAGTCACATTCAGATAAAACGTTGTAATGTCCTAAATCCGGCAACTTTGTTACCGATTAGTGCAGAGTCAGATGAAGTAGCAGAATATGACTGCTACTTGCGTACAGAGGAGGAAACAAAAGGCCGAGTGGACCTTAAAAACACTCCATTGGAAGACCCTGACGGCACCCTGTATGTGGATGGGTCATGTTTTAAATTACCGAATGGTGATGTGACTACTGCTTATGCTGTTGTGACGTTGAATACTGTTGTTGAGACTGCGAGATTGAATCAGAATTCTGCCCAAGCCGCAGAGCTGATTGCTCTTACTAGAGCATGTGTATTAGCAAAAGGTAAACGTGTGAATGTGTACACCGATAGCCAGTATGCTTTCGGTGTAGCGCATAACTTTGGACGGTTGTGGCGAGAGCGTGGTTTCTTCACGTCGCATGGCACGAAAATACAGCATGGCCAGCTCGTGAACGATCTTTTGGATGCATTGACTTTGCCTGCTCAAGTTGCAATTGTTAAGTGTAGTGCGCATCGTAAGGTGACGGATGATGTTGGTCGTGGTAACGCGTTTGCAGATGAGATTGCTAAGGAGACTGCCCGGAACCTTAGCACTCGAATGTATGTGACGAGTTCGGTTAGGTGGCCTACAGAATCAAGTATGTGTGAGAATACTATAGAGAGCGTGAAAGCAATTCAGAATGAGGCCACCGACACTGAAAAGATGAAATGGAAAGAAAGTACGGGAAGGTTGGATGCGAATGGTTGCTGGATTGACTTGTCGGATCAGAAAAGATGGATGTTGCCTGATGCGTATGTACTGGCCGTTGTGACAATGGCACATGGGTTAGCACATATTAGCGCGAAAGGTATTTGCAAGTTGTTGGCTGATGTGTGGAAGAATGATGGTATTACGAAGTGTGCTGAACGTCTGGTGAAGAATTGTATGGTGTGTATAATGTACAATCCTGGCAAAGGAACCCCAACTCCCCCTGGCAGTTTTGCTCCTCCTTTGTATCCCTTTGAGGTGATCCAATTGGACTTCATCCATATGGAGCGATGCAATAACCTGAGATACGTTTTGGTTGTGGTTTGCGCATTCTCCCGATGGATCGAGGCCTATCCCCTCAAAGATAATACTGCTTTGTCTACTGCGAAAATCCTACTGAAGGAATACTTTCCTCGGTATGGAATGCCTAGAGTCGTGTGGTCAGATAACGGAAGTGAGTTTGTTGGAAGTGTGATGAAGAGTGTGTGTAAGGGCCTTGGAATTAATCAAAAATTCCACAGCGCCAATCATCCCCAGTCAGCTGGATTGGTTGAAGGTTACAATGGTACCCTTAAACTAAAACTAGCGAAGATTCAGGCTACGACTGGACTTTCGTGGCCTGACGCTTTGCCTCTAGCATTACTGTCAACTAGGGCGACTGTACACTCCCGAATAGGGCTTAGTCCCTATGAAATAGTGTTCGGCCGTCCTGCGAATGTGTGGGGGGTTCCTAGGCCAGGTATATTCGTTGATCTTGAGTATCCGATGTTGATTGACTACTTACATGACTTGACTGCTAAACTGAGATTAATTCATCAACAGGTTTACGACGCCTTGCCGACGCAGACGGAGGGTCCAGGCCACCAGCTCCAGCCCGGTGATTGGGTTGTCACCCGTAACTTCTCACGCAAGAAGAATCTGGACCCCCGTTTTGTTGGACCTTACCAGGTGCTCCTGGCCACGAGGACTGCCGTTCGTCTTGAGGGGCGGAAGAATTGGGTACACGCTACCCATTGTAAACGAGTCCCTATTCCTTTGCCGGCAGACCCGTGGGTGAGGAAAGGCATTGCGTCAACAGAAGCAGAAACATTGCCGGTGTTTGTACCTTTTAGCGACGCACAGCTTGTTGGTGAACACTCAGCGCAGCAGAAAGCCACTGTTGAACAATTGTCAGCAAAAGACTCAAGATCAAATCAACCAATTGATCAACAGGACGCTGTCTCTTCAACGGATCCTTTGTTCGACGAGCAGACACGTCCCGGGAAACATCGATATTCTTTGCGTTCTCATACTAAGGACAAATAAATTTTTTCTTGTTTTGCTGAAACTGATAACTGCAATATCCTCGTTTCCCCTGATCAACTTTGAACAATTCGTATCATTGACACTTGTTTTGTACATGTATTAAGATTTTTTTCTTGTATCTTTTTCCTTCCACAGCTGAACTACTTGTGCTAAATAAAATACATATTGTGTATTGAGGGCCGTAGGGCCGCGCGCGTACTTCCTTCTGGACAGTAGGTCTTGACGCTAGGTTAAAGGCCGTCGGTTCCTAGGAACTCCTGGGAATTGACTATTGCTGCACAGAACGAAGTGCGTCAAGAAACGTTGCGGACGGTCGTAGGGAAATGGCATTTTCGAAGCTGAACGATTTGGAAGGAGCTCAGGCGTATAGAGTCAAACTGCAGAAACTTAGTCGTACTAAATGTTTTGTATTCCAATTGTTTGTACTGTTTTTAACTGCTTCTGCATTCTTGGCGGGTGGGGTGTATTATGCTATGTCTTACTTTTTACTTGCTACCCCTACTCCTACTTCTTACCCTAACCTTACTTCTACTGCTACTACTGCTTCTCCCCATTCCTTTCATATTTTGCCGGAACACGAACAGGCTAGACGTGTAGAATTCCGCAACAATTCCTTTATCCAGCTCCTCCATCAGCATCAGTTAGTGGTTAACACTACTAATTGTTGGGTGTGTGGGTTGATGCCACATACTACGGGTAAGGGAATCCCATATCTGGTGTTACCGTATAGTTCCCAAGGGTCAGCTCGAGCATACCAAACAATGCTTCGAAGCGCACTAGGTTTCCACCCCTCTCCAGAACGTTCCCCCAAACCTGGTCCTACCTCGTATCAGTGGGTGCTATCGATGGCAATACAGGATTTGGAAGATGAGATCCATGATGCTTTTCTCATCCCTAAAGAAGAGGTACAAGCCTATAGGGTCCTGAGTAGAGGGGAATATAGTATGTTCACTAATGAAAAGCAGCTTCAAAGCTCGCCTCCAATATGGGTCGTACCCCACACTGGTAATTTTTGTCTTATGGGTCGTGGTTCGCAAGCCTCACTTGGAGTAAGTGCTTGCACTGAAAGTTACCTTCTGCCAATGTCCCCGACCCCTGTGTTTCTGGCTGCCAAGGGTACGTACTTCATCTGTCATGATCGTGCATATACATGGTTGCCCTCAGACTTCATGGGCTCATGTTTTGTTGCAAATTTGTTGCCTCCGACGTTCACTGTAGATGCCGATTACCATAAGACTAGAGTTGTACGAGGCGTAATTAGCGAAGAGGATACTGCCGGTCAAGAGGCAGGAGACTTTTTCAAGGGTTTCCTCCCGTTTTGGGGACCTATGGTTAATAGTAGGAACCTGAGACATTTGACTCGAGTGGTAGAATCGACAGCTAACATTACTGCCAGTGCCCTTGGTAATATCACCTCAGAACTTCAGGCGGAGAGACTTATGACGTTGCAAAACCGTATGGTTTTAGATGTCGTCTTGGCAGATCGCGGTGGGGTATGTAAAGTGATCCATTCGAGCTGTTGCATTTTCATACCTGATAATGCTCCTACTGTCTATCAAGCCATCTCGAAGTTGCATAAGATCTCCGAATCCATACACGTGGATGTAGGGGATTGGACGTTACTCGGTTGGTTTTGGGGCCTGGTATCGACTTGGGGTTGGAAGATTCTGATGATCATCGGGGTTGTGGTAGTGTTCCTGTTCACGTGTTGCCTTTGTGTGCAGTGTGGTCCTGCCTTATGTGGCCTCTGTGCTACAATGTGTATGAGACAACCACCTGTTACCAAGGGGACTCGTTCGGACAGAGCTATGCTACAACGACATCTTGATGGTCTGATGAATATCGAATATGATTCCGACTAGTGCTTGCCTACATGAGGGCAAAAGGAGCGTCTGAGGTTCCGTGACAATCGTAAGTGGTGTTTTCGACTCGCACGAATATGGTCGAGTCTAGTATCTATGAACCGCAAATGACGAGTTTAGTAAGTGTGCGCAGTTTCGCTGTGCTAACTTAAACCGTTCGTTTGTTATGTGGGCTTCTCATCTGTACCCACGGGTTCCATCTTAGATACGGCATCCATTTTGTCTCTTGCCCTCAAGTAGTCAGCGAACGGACGCTGTCCGCTTCGCGACCCTGGGTCTCCCAAGATATTTGCGGAAGCCACATGTCCTTTGAAAGTGTCTTTATGATGAGGGGGTTGCTACTGTAAGGCAGATGGCGCCGCTCGAGGCTCATCTTGCCGCACGGACTTATTGTCTCAGCCGTGCATCTCATTAGGCACGTCCCTTTGATGCCTGTATCTCGTGCTTCCCGACACCTCCCCTTTTACACCCTTTCCGATCTCCCCACTGTCTCCGTCTTCCTCTGCACCTGTCTTCGTTCCTGTTTCAATCTACTTTACTGCTGATTGGAATTTGCTAATGGTGGGAAGATGGGTTTTTACAGTTGGGAACCGCCAAATGTTTTCGCACTTATGTTCCGGACCTTGTATGTTTCAAAGCGACCAAAGCGACCCCTCTGGGAGCTAGATGTGGGAACTGAGTTGTAAACCTTTGTGTTCAATGTTAGCCTATGGGTAAAAACTGTATAAAAGGAGCGATCCACAAAACCAATTTGAAGCAGTCTCCCCAAGTTGCACGTGGTGTACTTGCCGTGACTTCTGTGTTCCCTGCAGTAAATAAACCTTGACTCTTTGACGCCGAAGGAAGTGTCCCGTGTCTCTGTGACTTGTACGCCGGAGCAGGTTACCCACGAAGGTTTCAGGTGTTGTGCCCTGGCACCGCTGGGTCCAAAAGAACCCAGTCCTTCAATGCTCTAAAGGCTGAGAGAAATGTAGGCATTGTTTCCTTCAGTAGTAGTGTGGCAGTTGCCGCTCAATTCATCCCAGTCCTCAAGCCTGTGAAAATTCGCGTTCAGGCCTCCTAAATTATTCTAGCCCTCCCTCCCGCCCCCACCCCCGCCCCAGCCCCACCCTCCGCCGCCCCACCCACCACACATACAATTACACTTCACATTTCAATTGGATATTCCATGAAAGGTGAGGCAGAGACCACACGACAGAACTCCGATATATAAACGGCTAGGCCCCTCTCCCTCCATGAGTTCTCATTGGTGAACACGTTTATCAATGACGGAGTTACGTACCCCAATTCTCCCACGTCCAACTTTTTCTGCGTGCAGTGCTTACTCGATGATCTTCCCCCACACTCTGGAGGCAGGGCCAGTGTGCTACTCCTAACCAGCCTCTTTTGTTAACCAACTCTCTTCCAACCACAGAATCCTACTGTGTCATGTCACACCCGGAACTGCCATATTTCTATGAAAAGAGTAGACCCAATCAGAGCTCAAGGTCCTGCTACCCAATGAAGCGGAGAGGGAGGGACATAAGGGTGTCCTTACCCAATCCAGATACCAAAAATAAATCTAGATAAGATACAAGGCTAAACCAGAAAAATAGCTCAGTGGGCATCTGCATCTGTTGCAGAAATCTGGGTGTAACCTGCAGCTTAAAGATTGCAATCCCTATGGTTTCAACTAGCCTTTCTACCTCTGACTTGATAAGGGTTGAACTCAGAGAGATTCAGTTATATTAACTCCATCAGTCTGCTTCAGTGGAGCAAGTAAATAAGGTTAGGAAGGAAAGTGTCCCTGAGATGTTGCCTGTGAAAGTAGCCCTGCGGATAGAGAGCGACTTTCTGGGTCATCAAACTCTGTGGCTGGAGCACCACAACAAGTCATCGGAGAAAGACTTTAAAAAGTATAAGGAAGAAAGAACTGAAGAGAGAAAGAGGGATTGAGTAACAAAGAAGTTACTTTGGTTTATGCACGCAGTGCTCCTGGCGTACTCCTGGATTTCAGGAGTGAGTTAAGTAAACTACAATAAGTCAAATCTACTCACAGCCAATTCTTTGTGAATCCATTGCAATGAATCCAGGAAGGCTGTCTCCATTAAGATAAACAATATAGGAGAGTTTTGATGTGAAGGTGGTCCTAATAACTGTAGGTTGGAAAATGGAGGTGGGAGATAAGGAACTAAGGGTGTCTGTCTATAGGGGTACAGCGTACCCAATTCAAGGGCTGTTAGGTAATAGGAGGAAGAGAAGTAAAATCATGACGAGAATCACCTGCAGCCACAAAGAGGTCCGCCCAGAATCCATGGCCCACATCTTCCGACCTCGCTTCCCACCATGATGGTACATAGACCAAGGAAGTAAGGATGGCTTGTCATTAAGTGATGGTGCTGAAACCAGCGCACACATTTCCTTCGGTCAGTCCCTCATGGATTCACAATAGCTTGATTTTGAACCAAGCGGGACATCAGTAAAATCAGGATGGACCTGGCCCGCACAAAGCAGGAGTGTGCTGTCCCGCTGCGCTGGTGGACACAGCCAAATGTGGAAAAGTAGCTTTTTCCTGGTATAATGAGGTGGACAAGCTGCATGCACTGGTTATGAGGCGCTTATGGGGGTTGAACATTTATTCATGATGGCGATCATCATAAGGTGCATATGGGGACAGACTAAGTTGTCCTCCTCAAGAGTGGTCAGGCAGGAATTTTAATGCTGTTATAAGTAGGGGATTTTCTTCCTAAATACATGACTCATCATCTTCATGTCATGCTAACGTTTTATTTCTGGCGTAAGCAGGCAAGGGCTATTGATAAGAGATATGTGCTTCTGATTGTGTCATATGACGTTCCGCATTGAAAGACTTCACATCTTCCACTGTGACTTGATAAAGGTGTTTGGGTAAAAACTGCCCTCCAGAAGAGTGAGGAAATGTCCATCTTTTTACCCACAAGCTAACTTTTCTTTAAAATGTGCAGTGACAATGAGACACGCTTCCCTCCAGCCTATCTCCACAAAAGCGTGGCCCAAGCTTTCATGTTTTAATCAACACATGTTCTCAACAGGTGTGTTTTACTTTTACGGTTTTGGAACTACTGAGGTGAAAGCGCCAGCAAACCCCGTTTCGAGCAACGGAACAAATCACTTAGGCTTTAGTTGAGCCACCATAGACCACCTAGCGCTGTCACTAATCTAACTCATCCCTCTCACACTCTCCCTTTCTCTCTATTTAACATCACTATACAGCACCATACGCCTGTTTCTCTTTCTGTCCGCAAAAGTGCCAATATGCTCCTTGGAGTGAACGTTGCGCTACAAAACCCCCCTTTATATTCATTCAAAAACATTATTTTCGAGAGCAAAATCGTGCTCCTTGTTCATGGAATAAAGATTGGTGGAATTGTGTCCTTGTAAATTAATCTGCCAACCTGGAAATGTCCCAATTGTGACAATTTGTGTGACAGCAGGTTTGTTCCAAACAGTTTCACAGCTTCTGAAGTATATCCGGCAATTCTTTAAGAATTGCAGAAATGCCCGAAAATTTCTTAGAGGCTAGGTGTACGGCTAGGGGGCCAAATGTTCAACGTTTCTTTCTTGAGTTTTGCTAAAGAAACCCTAGCGCAGTTGGTATTTTCACAGAGAAAGATTACTTTTATAGGCGTCACTAGGGTTGAGAGGTGCACTTTCTTCGCTCAATCAGTTTTAGAAAAAACATTCAGACTGATTGTCCTATTCTATGCAGATTAGAGAGACATTGGGTGACTTTTCTTCTAATCACGTCGACCCCAACAAGACAATGGAGTTTGTTTACATGCTGCCTCTATAATCCTATTAGAAACAACAGATACAAACACAATACAGGGATGAAACGGATATATTATTAACAGAGTCCTATGCGAGCACAAGACAGTGGAGTCTGTGTGCATGCTTGCTTTATAGTCCTATTGAAAACAACAGGTACAAAACACATACAGGCATATAATGGATATGTCATTAACAGGGTCCTGTGAGATCGTCTGTTAAGTACAATCCTTGCTTTGCAACAACATCAATATTTTGCTACTAACGTCGCCACAGTCCTGGCCCACTAACAGGGTCGGACTAACCCATGGGGCAATCATGCAGTGCCAGATGGGGTGGTCTGACAGGTCAGTGTGTGTGGGTCGGTTGTTTTACTGTTTGTAGGCCTGTTCTGTGTTGTAGTTTGGCGATTTTTTTTACTGTAGATTTGCCTATTACCACAAACGTTGCCTCTAGCAATCACAAATGCTGGCAGTCCACCATACGTTGTAAAATACCTATAGAGCGTGACATCACAGGTTCAAACCTATGTGGGCCAATCTTTAGCTATCTGATTCTCTAACGTGGGCCACATTTACTTAATGTCCGGCCCTATTTACTGTTCCAGTCCGACCCTGGCCCGCTACACGTGAAGAGCACAGCTTGCTCCCAAGTTACCTCACGGAGTAACGTGTATTACTCTTAGACAGACCAGCCTATGCCCGCATTTTTTGTACTGCTCACGTTAAGAAGTACTGAAGTACATCTCTTAACCATGGAGTTACTCTCTCAAGTGCGATCTTGATCATCCCCAGCTCTCTGCGTATTAGAAATATGGTGTCATCATTTCCACGTTCTTGTTTATAGCCGCTGGTCATGTTACGTGTGAAGGTAGCGGCATATAGTAAAATATCTAGGCTGCAGCCGCTAGAGGGCGCCCTGAAGCAAGAACCTTGTCCATTGCCTTAAAAACTAGAATTATAAATGCTTAATGCAGACAAGTTCTCTGTTGAATATACACATGTGGAATCAATCAACTCGTCATTGCTCTAATCCTCCACATGGTTTAATAGCTATTTATACGTGTTACTATATGCAACTCTAGATCATTACATACGGTAAATGATAGCTAAAGATGTTCCTTACCTCATTAGAGCGCACTTTGGTGTGGCGCCGGTCAACCCAAGCAGTATGTGCTTCTTGGCGCTAGCATAAGAACCAAAGAGCGGAGTCCACATTTCCACGTCTTGGGGGCAGCGTTGTCCCTCCCAAGTTCGCACTCCTGGTGTCATGCTGCGGTCATCTTTAAGAGAACATGAAGTGACAGGCAGAGCAGCAACTAAATATTCGACTTTTTTTCCGAAGGCTCGGCTGGGTCCCTGGACCACGGTTTCTTTCCCTCAAGCCATCACGCCCTGCTTACAGCCGTGCCACATAGTAGAGAACTGGAGGGGCCGTTCCTAATGAGGATGGGACCTCGCAGGGATCCGTACACCCCAGAGGTAGCAGCACTCTGAAAGAACTGTGGCAGAACGGAATGTCCCTCGAAGAGCCGCAGGCACGTTAGTCTGTTATCTCCCAGCCTCGGGAGGCTGCTTCGGCTGCCCTGCTGCCTTCCACTGAGGTGCTAGTGGCTGCTTTCACAACTGCTCCTGCATGCTGTCAGGCAGCTCCTCCTCTCAGCTCGCAGTCCAGCCGATCAGAGCCCAGCCAGAGGATGAGGAGGGAGGAAAGCAGCGCGAGGCGGCTGGAGTGCGGCGCCGACAATGGGAGGGGTGGAGCGCGAGGAGCGCTCTGCGCGTGCTGCCTTCAGGCTCGCGGGCTCTAGTGCTGTTAGCAACGGCCGGGGCAGGCTGCCCGCGGGGTGCTGCGCTGCAGGGGCTCGCCTCGCGCGCGGTCACTGCGCCGGGAAAGCAACGGCTCACCTTCACTGCGAGTTTCTTTGTGACTTGTCAAATTGCTGGCAGTGATTTAGTGCGCACGAAAGTCTGCTTTTTTACAGGAGAACTGTTGTCCCGTGATTCAGCGATGGCCAAAAATAAAACGTAACACTAGAGTAATGAAAAAAAAAACCGACTGATTGCATTCTCAAGTATAGTGCTGGAAATGCACAGCAGTCTTTGGAGATTGACCAAATGATATGGGGGATGAGTGCAAGAGGTGTGAGTGGAGTCAGGGCCAGGCTTACGGAGCAGTGAATAATAGGGGTCTCACACATCTTGAACACAATAAGTTCAACTTTAGTGATTATTTTCTTACTTTGTAAACATGACAGGTCAGTAGGTTCTTGGGTAAACATAGACAGGGGTATTGTTCGTCAGGGCTATGGCAGAGTCAATTAAATCACAGGCCAGACCAGTAAGAAGCGTCAATGAGTGGGTCGATGGTTCCCCCCCCCCAAGGCAGCAACATGCCAGCCCACTAAGGTAGATGCCGAGCAAGTGTATTCATAGGTATATGGGACTGTGCTGAGACTTCCTCGTTCCAGATCTGGGGGAGGGTGGGGGTGCTGGGACACAGCTAGACATATATCCGTTGAGTAGGGCTGGGCAGAGACCGTTGCATAGCAGGACGGTGGTACAGGCATTGAGCCAATTGCATGCCAGCTTTATACGGTGAGAGGCATTCGTAAACCAAGTGGGGAGAGCTGGGCATGAGAAAGTTGCTAACCAGTCCTGTGGACCAGCTAGTGGGGAAGGGGCAGTTCCAGCTGCATGCAGGGCACAAGTCCTAAAAAAAGAATTGGGGAGACTAACCTTCTTAGGCAGTATGCAAGTGACATCATGGTGTAACATCACGGCACGTGACATTAGGGGAATTGAATCCACAGGAAGGGGCATCACAAGAATTGATATCAGATCTTAAGCCCTCACATATATTTTTAACAGGTCTATCATAAGTACATTTGAGCGCATTTAGGGGGATATTCTCAAGAACGTGTGATAATTATCGCAAAATTAGCTTAATGCAACTTTGTTTATCGCAGTCTATCGCAGTAAAATAATACTGTGTTACCATTGTATTCTCAACCCGGCGGCACCATGCGATAGTCTCACGATAACGCATCAAATGATCACGATAAAATCAACGCAAGACCAAAAAAAAGCAGAACGCGAAAAAAGGTGCAATGCCCCAAATCGCGATACAAAAATCAGCGATAACCAGCGACAGGCCTGCAATTCCCACGCGTTATGTGGGAAAATGTACTATGAAAGCAACAAAAAAACACACCCAAAGCAAAGAAACTGCGTATTTAATTATTTTATTTTATTTAGAAAGTTTTTTATTGCGCAAACAAGATCCCAATGGATAACAGAGTGCTTTACAATATGATGGTAGGAAGGACAAAAGAAATATTTGTAACAATATCCATAAGAGTAAGGGAGAGAAAGAAAAAAAAACATTGCAAAATACAACTAGGAGGGTAATACAATAAAACAAGTGGAGGCGGGTAACAAGGATGAAAACACAGTGTTCAAGGGGGAGCTGTATCAAAAGTAAGAACAAAGTCAGCAGGTGCAATGTCAACGGGCCTGTGTGACTAACCCTATTAGGGTATGAATTTGTTTACTAGGAATCTTTTGGCTTCCACTTTGAACGCCTTCAATGAAGAGATTCTGCGAACTTCCGGTGGGAGAGAGTTCCAAATTTTAGAGGCAGCTCCGGAGAAAGCTCGGTGGCAACTTCTCTTTTTCTTAAGGATATGCGGTTTCAGGAGGAGGGAAGACGCACTTCTTGAAGCTCTTACGCTACAGGATAATTTAAGTTTTTTTACAAGGTACGTAGGAGTACTTAGGTGAAGGGCTTTGTGTGTGAAAACAGCAATCTTTAATTGAATTCGTGCTTCGAAGGGCAGCCAATTGAGGGATTTTAGGACTGGGGGTATATGATCTTTTTTACTTGGTATCCGTAACCAGTCTAGCAGCTGAGTTAAGTGCAGCCCTTAGTGGAGCCAGAGCGTATTTGGGAAGGACACAGAGGGTAGCACTGCTGTAGTCTAACCTCGGCAAGGCAAGTGCTTGAACCACTTGCTTGAAATCTTTTGGAGGAAGGAAAGGTTTGATATTTCTTAGAGATCTCAACAAGAGGTGGTCTCCTTTGCATACATTGCTGATGCTACCTTTCATGTTCAGGTGCTTGTCCATAGTGATACCGAGAGACTTGGCAGCTTCTACGATAAGAGGCGAACAGTTGAAAGCAGTGAGGTGGCTCAACCAGAGGTCTAGATTGGGGATGAGATTCAGGGGGGAGATGAGCAGGAATTCCGTTTTACAGCTGTTGAGCAGTAGATGATTCTCCGTTAATCAGTTTTGAGTAAACATTAGGGTAGTGTTGAGTGAGATGATGTTTTCCGAGGATGAGATTTTCAGATATAATTGCGTGTTGTCTGCATACATGTGGAGCAGAATGTTCATGGAATTTAGAGAATGAGCAAGAGGTTCCAAGAAAAGATTGAAGAGGATAGGAGATAGAGCAGATCCTTGGGGGACCCCCATGAGTAAGGGAGAGGGCTTGGAGAGAGAGTTGTTTGTCTTGACCCTGAGTTCTGTGCTGAAGGAAGGATGAGAACCATAGTAACACCTGATCAGAAAAAAACATTCGATTTGGCAAGATGGATAGCAGGTTGCCATGGTTAACCATGTCAAATGCGGAGGAAAGATCGAGGAGGATCAGGAAGCAGGATTCATTCTGGTTGAGCATAATAAAGATATCATCAAAAACGTGAGTGAGAGCCGATTCGATGCGGTGCCACTTCCTAAAGCCTCATTGGGGCTGGTCTAGGCATTGGTAGTTCTCTATGTGGGCACAGAGTTTAGATTGCACACATTTTTCTAGTAGTTTCGCTAAGGTGGGGATGTTGCAAATGGGGCGGAAGTTATTGAGATCAGATTTGTCAGCGTTAGTTTTATTTAGTATGGGTGTTACCTGAGCTGCTTTTAGGCATTCTGGGATCATGCCTTGTGCTAGAGAAGCATTAACAATCCTGATCCATGTGGGGATCAGAGCATTTCTTTGAAGAAAGAAGGGGTAGCGGGTCGCTGAAATGGTTGGCAGGATTGATATTCTGAAGAATCTTGAAGATATCATATTGCTAAAGGTGGTAAAGGTGCACCATGATGCATTGTTTTTGGGATTCGTGGAGGTCGATTTACACCTTGCAGCGGAGTCAATGGGTGAGGCAGTAATGGGAGAAGGTAGTAGAGCCATCTTAGAGGCGAGGTCAATAGAGATGGTTCGAGATTTCTCTGTGAAGAAGGCGGCAAGATCATCGCAAGAAGGTGGGTTGCCACCAGGATCAGATTGGTTAGACCCAATGACTGATTGTTGTTTGACCAATTCAAAGGGTTTCTTTGGGTGGTTCACCTCTTGATCCAGTTGGTGTCAGAAGTAAGTTGCCTTAGCACTCTTGATTTGTTTGTTGTATTGGCTCCTGGCATCTTTAAGGAGTTGTAGTTGGTCCGAGGAGGGATTGACTCGTCATGACCATTCAAATACCCTATGGTTGTGGCGTTCTGAGTTTAGGTTTTCATTATACTAAGGTTTGGATATTTTTATTGAGGCATTTTTTAGTTGGAGTGGAGCAATATTCTCCATGATGTTAGAGATGGTTGATTTGTAGGCGTCGGTGAGTGATTGTACCTCAAATATATCAGCTTGGAAGGAGACGGTAGACTTACAGTGGGCAGCTAGTTCGTCAGATTTCATTGCTCTTATGTCCCTTTTCCAGATCTTAGATTTTAGAGGTTGAACCTTTCTCATCAATACCTCCCTGTTGATATAGAAGAGGATGCAGTGGTGGTCGGACCAGTCACAAGGGGTGATGGAATCTATGGAGATAGACTGCTCTTTAGAAATAATGAGGTCTAATGTTTCTCCTTTGTTATGAGTTGGTTGGATACAGTGCTGAGTAAGATCTTGATCAGTTAAGAAAGATTTAATGCAAGATACAGCGGGGTTGTTGGGATTAGACCAATTAAGGTTGAAATCACCAAGGAAGATTTGTGATACCGCTGAGTCGACATTACTAGAGATGATTTCCATTAGTTGCTCAGTGAAAGGGAGATTGTCACCCGGGGCTGGTAAAAGGTGTGAAGTTTGCAGACCGGTAGGTTCCCACTTGATACAGTGAGACAGAGGTGTTCACAGGAGGTAGGCATCAAGGAGTCTGATTGAGAAACTGAAAGTGTGTTTCTGTGAATACATGCTAGTCCCCCACCAAGTTTCAGATCTCTGTCAATCCTAATTATGTCATGAGTGGAGGATACTAGAAGGTCTAAGATAGGAGTGGAAGCTGGATTTAGCCAAGTTTCAGTAAGGATGATAATGTCTAAATTGTTGTGTTGGATGAGGTTGAAGATATCGGTGGCATGTTTACTGGCTGACCTGCAGTTAAGTAGTACACATTTAAGACGGGCAGGATTGGGGGTGGGAGACGACTAGGTGATGTTCACACAGGTGAGGTTGTTAGTGTTACTGCAATGAATACTGTGACGGGGTTCCCTGCACGTGTTAGATGGGATGGAAGGAATTTGTCTTGGAGGGTCTAGGTTAGGTTCTGGCAAGGTCGTGCTGGAGTTGTGAGAGACATGTGGATCAGCGGTCGGAAGGTGGGACTCAAATCCACTGTGACAGGCGTTAGCGTTAGGTAGCGGTATATGTTTGAAAAAGGTCATGTTAGTGTTGTACGAGTCACGTGCGTCAGTGGTCAAAGGTTGGGACTCATCTCCCATGTGACAGGCATTGGCATTGAGTAGTGGGATAGATTTGGGGGTGGAGGGACCTAAAGGCTGGACCATGTGATCCGTAGTCCTAGAGGCCTCTCTAGGCCCGCTCGCAGAAGAGAGGAGAGAAATGATCATAGGGACGAGATCAATTGATAGGGCTTTCAGCTCATGTAGTTCAGAGGAGAGAAGGTGTAGCTGTAGAGAGATATCATCAAGACGTGAAGTTAGATCAGAGTGTTGGGCGAAGGGAGGCGGGAGTGGGGGAAAAACGATCAGCGACAGGGAACCTTGACGTAGGCCTGAAGCGGCTAGTGGTGGTGATTGAAGCCCAGATACAAGTCTAGTGTGAGGCAGTGTTATAGGGTAGGGGAGGGGGACATCATCTGAAGTAAGAGAGGACTGTACGATTACACAGAGCAATTCCACTCTAGAGTCATCCTATGTCGATTTGACCGTAGGAAAAGAGATTGAGGCAATGGGGACTCTAGGGAGCAACTCTAATCTATGGTCAACAAATGACAAGCTAACCGAAAGTGAGGAAGAAGTGGCCATTGGGGCTTGTGAGGGGGATTGATGTCCCAACTCAAGACTAGTATGAGGCAGAGTTATAGGGTTGGTGAAAGGGACTGTGTCTGTTACATGGGAGGACTGTATTACTTGGGGAAGTATCTCCACTCGGAAGTCGTCTTGTGTTGAGGTGACAGTCAGTGAGGAGATAGAGGCAATAGATTTGTCATCCAGTTGACGAGGCAAAATAATGAGATGATGGGATCCGACTGGGGACATGGTGGCTAAGTGATTATCTAGCTTAGATGAGGGATATAAGGCGGGTGGGGTGCTCATGACAGATAAAGAGGGTGTTCTAGTGAATTGAGGTAATCCGACTGGGGACATGGAGGCTATGGACTCAGTAGAAGGAGGAGAGGTGTTAAGTGAGACTGGGGTACTCAATGATGTTAAAGGAAGAGTAATATTCAGGCCCGGTGGGGACGTGGAGGTTGACATTGGGTCAGGGAAGTCACTGTAAACCACTTTCCTGAGAGTTGGGTAAATATTCGCTATCTTTGCTAGGTTGATGTTAGATCCTTGGATTAGGATGATACCATTATTGTAGAGGGTGATAGTTGTGGTGGCTTTGAGAAAGGAGGAGGGAGACGTTGTTAATTCGAGGCCATGTGCAGTTTTCTTGGATCCAGTAATTTGAAGCATGGCGTAGAGCACAGACCACCAGCAGGCCCGCACCATGGATGCACCCGGACAGTTATGTGTAGCACACTGCACACCCACAATGATTGTGGAACATGTCCCTGATACCATTGGCACACGGCAGCACACATAGAAACACCAAGTAGCCCCTCTTTCACTATGTGCACAAAGGGGCCCTCTCCCTATCACCAATCTCACAACCTACCCATGCACATGTGCTGAATCCAGCAAAGCTGCGGCTCTATGAGCCACACTGACACTGCAAGTGACACTGCATGACCAATAGCATGGCTGCAGTCAAAACTCATGACATGGTGCACAACACAACACTGAGGTTGCCCAGTGTGGATCACATCCTCAAAGTAGCAGGTCACACTCCGACACATCCACATGCACATACAACCCCTAACGTCAACAACACATCTGCTGATAAACCATGCACAAGAGTACAAAAACCGCCCAAGAGCACAAATGACCCAAGTCGCCAACATCTTAGCACCGTAAATGCACACAAGTCAAAGGAACAACGCCTCAAAGGAATAAGGGGCTGCCAAATCAGAGCTGCAGGGGTGACTCTCCCACAATGCAGCATACACACATAGCAATTACAGCACATCAACATTGACGACAATGTGGTACAAAGTGCAACACTTTCACTACAGAACAGAGGACACAACTGGTGCCACTTGTGTGTAGAAACTGGCCAATCACATCTGCCATAGCAAGAATCTGTGAGATAATAATGTACGAATACAACCTCACATTAGTCATGTAGTAGAAATGTCCACTGACCCATCAAATTGCCAGCTCCTCCAAAACAGTCACAACATACATTGTCATGCAGTCTACATGTAAACATGTACAATGTGTCAATGTACATGGAACGCACTGTTAACCTGCATCTCCCCTTTACATTGCAGAGGGACAATCAATACCTCATGCAGAGCAGACCAGACATCTCTTCAGTGATGATGATGAGGACCCCATGCCATCTGCCTTGACACCCTCCAATGGCTCGTGGAAAGCCTCTGTAACCCACCACCAGGAGCGGGGCAGCCCAGTGGCATCAATATGACCCTACCCCCTGCACAGCCCACACAGCAGGAAGCTCCCACCACCACGGCTGGGTCCCAATACCTTACTGAAAAACACATGGCATTCCAACGCCGTGTGTTAGACTGCCAGAGTGGGCTGGCTGTACAGGTGCAGGTGTGTTTTGACCTCATGGCAGCTAAACTTGATGCCATACGTGGGTGTCTGTGTCCCATCAGCAACCACTTACAGTCCCTAATGGACACCCAAGTCCATACCATGCTCTACAACACTCCTTGGCTGACATCGCTGGAGCCATTACTTGAATACAAGAACTGTCTAATCAGACAGGCTACAGCAATGTCAGCTGGGATTTGGGACACATGCGTAGGACAATGGAGAACATAGAGCTCATGCAGGCTGGAAGGATGTCTACCACGGAAGTATGCCAGTGAGATATATCTGGGATCTTCCATGCCCTGCAGAACCTCATCTTGCCATTGCTGCCACAGAGCCTGTCCCAGATGACTGCTGCAGGAACTTCAACACACACACCCGCCCCCTGATGTGCCAGTGGCATACAGTGAGGCAGCCATACCTCCTCCTCCCCTGATGTGCCAGTGGCACCCAGTGAGGCAGACATAATACCACCACACACACCTGACACACCTGACACACCTGACACAGAAGAAATATCAGAATTCTAAGATGTGGATGGTAATGACTCTGTGTGCAAAAGGAGGTTGTAGCATTCATCCCCGCCATATGACCTGTTCCTGCTTGGTTCAACCCTCTGCATCATGCCCTGGAACAACACCTTCCACTGTCCCCCGAAACACTCTGCGACATTCACCTGGACCCCGACACGGACTGACATATCTGCTCTGGTTACTAATGACACAGCAATCAGGCTGTGGACTGAACTCTTCCTCTTTCAAATAACTTATCATTCACCAAAGACTCTGGTTGGCCCTCCACTGGGCAACCATGTAATGTGGGGTTTGCATGGCCGTGTACTACTCCAGCTCCGACACACCACAGAATGTGAATAAAACATTCCAAGTCAAACAGATGTGCAATGTCCATGTTAAATCAAGTATAAAAGTATGGGTGAATGTATGGACATTGATTGCACAAAAAGGTACACCCTGGGAAATGACATCAATGCACATGTTTTAGCCTGATGCACATGTTTTAGCCTGCCCCACATGGTCAATTACATGACTGTGAAGGTGTGAACTAGCTGTGGCCTCATTGCTCATGAACAACAATCTTGCAACCCCCCCAATGTTGCCACAGGTCCATGCATTGAATAGAGCTGTGTGTAAAAATGTCAAATTCGGTGGCAGGCCCAAGTAGTGTCCCCTGTCACATGTGGCAATAGAACATTTCTTCGCATACCTACTCACACTCAACTTTGTGGACACAACCTGTTTTGATGGATCACATTGATCCACATGGCAAGAAGTTGGACACCATACTCACATTACTAAGGACACGTAAGAGCACATGTCTACCAGCAACTATCCCCACAATGTCTGGCTCACAGAGGTGGAGCTGTCAATTGGGACTCACCCCTAAGTGAAATGTATCAGTCAGTCGCTCCCTCTGTACGGACAATGCTCATTGAGGCACACAATTTGTCTTTCTTATCAAAAACTCATCACAGTTGAACAGTAGTGGAGTTTCCAATACTTTATTAGCATGTGCGTGTCAGTACGGACAAGACAAGGGCCACAACATGCAGACCAATGCTTCAGACACTAACAGGCAGCATTGGAACATGTAGAGGTGCAAGAAATGGGGAGGCAAAAATAGAACACCAATCATTAAGGATGGCAACGGTCACAGCTCACCTCGCCTTGCTGGATGAGTCATGTGATATTTTTTGTATGCTCATTGCCCCGTGTCAGGGGAAAAGACTCACAGCCCATGGGATCTGCATAGTGCTGTAAGACCGGACGGCGCTGACTGTCTGCTCTGCTGACAGTGAGCAGGTGAAAGGTTCCATCAAGGTCACATGTAGTACTACATTACCATGTGTGTAGTCTTCCTCTAGCAGTATGACAGATTTAGGAACGCTGCTAAATGACGCTGTGCAGCTCTGCCATTGGGACTGCCTCACCTTGCATAGGTGTGTGTCAACACGCGTAGGTGCACGCACATGCATTCTAAGTCAAGGCAAATGCGGACATGTCCAGTGTTGCGGGATATGTGACCACTCCTCCGAGATGCAACAAGATTTTGGGACCTGTGCTCTGAGTTATATTCAGTTGTGGTTGCAGGAACGTAGTTACTCGTCCATGAATGCGAGCGCAGCTTCATGGGCAATCAGTTCCAAGAGGATGTTGTTGTCGTCTTCAATTAACACGAGATAGAGCCAATCCTTTAACTGGTCTGGACAGATGTGCTCTGTTCACTCCGTTTCACCAATCAGAAAAACAGAACAATAGGGGAGCGACACGATGTGGTCACTGCACACGAGGACTTGTGAAATCTCCCATGCGCAACTGCCAGCACATACGCCAAATATCAAGACATCTCATGCACGGGTATCACGGTTACACTCCCGGTCCTGTGCCAACAGGGGGAGCGCACACAAGTCATAATCTAGTTAAGCTACCGTTGTGTTGGATAGGCAGACATTCTTGGGCCACTCGAATGCACATGATCGACAGTGGAACCAGGGCTGGAAGCAGGCAACATACGCAAGAAGGAAGCTCAGACGGTAACTGATGCATAACACTGCCCGTGGCAGTGCTCCCAACTAATGCAGCATACGTGCGCAGTACAGTTCCACGTGACAGGGGTTGAGCATGTTTCCAGGTTGTACTGCCATTTTGTTGCTGTCTCTCATGGAACTGGCACTCTTCTGACCTGCGGCAGTTATGTGGATGATATGCCACAAGTCAGAGCAATGAGTCATATGTGTGTGCAACGCTTGGAAGTATAGGTTGTTGTGTACGTAAGTGTCAACAGCATCCCATGCAGGAGTACCTCAAGCAAGGACTTCTGTGTGTGGGGTGTGGATAAGTTGGTCTTTCATTAGCACTGTGCGTGGTGTGAGAGTCGACATTGTCTGCAATGGTACTTCTCTCAGGCGGTTCCAGGCCAAGGTTAGAGGTGCAGATGTCCGTCCGCCTTATGTATTGAGAGAAAGGAGCTTTTATCCCTAATGTTAGTCTGACTACTGCTTGCAATCTGGAAATGTGATGTGGCTTTCGCGATGCAATGCAGGCTAGGCCTTAGGCTCATGGTGCACCAATGGCGATACACACACAACCGTTGGTATGTATGAGCCAGAAGTCCGAGCTGCCTTGCGCTCCTTGTACAGTCTCTCTCTCCCTCTCTCTCTCTCTCTCTCTCCCTCTCTTTCTTCCTCTCTCTCTCCCCCTCTCTCGCTCCCCCTCTCTCTCCCTCTCTGTATCCCTCTCTATCTCCCTCTCTCTCCCTCTCTCTCTCTACCTCTCTCTCTCCCTCTCTCTTTATCTCTCTTTCCCCCTTTCTCTCTCTCTCTCTCTCTCTCTCTCTCTCTCTCTCTCTCTCTCTCTCTCTCCCTCTACCTCTGTTTCTCTCTCTCTCTCTCTGTCATTTGATGAGCGCATGACACACCTTCTTATCTTGAATTTTGTTTTCCAAGCTGTGACTTACCGATTGTCCAGTGAATACCCACTATGACAATTCCAAATAATGGGTTTGAGTTAAATTTGAGTGAAAAACTTTGTTTGTAATTTCAATGATGAATGAATGATTCTCCATTTTCTGACCACAAATTAATGTCAATTGTTGTAATTATGCAACATCAGGCATATTGTTTTGTTCAGGATTTTGTGGAGTTGATGTGCAGTATCTTTGTCTGGGGGGGATGCCCTTTGTAGGGCGCGGGGGACGCTGTGGGTGGTGGCAGTGGGTGTTGTGGCCCTCTTGGGTGTCCAAACTGCATCATCAGTGGCTCCATGGCATCTGTTGTTCTTCAGGTGTGGCTCTGGGCTGGGCTCCCTTTCATACTGCAGGTAGTCGTCCAACTTAACACCAGGTAGGAGCAGGTGTTAAATCCCTGCTACTAACGCACCTTATCGCATGTTTTGTGATCTTATCGCCAATCTGTTTGGTCACTGAGAATGTTGCAAAGTGGTGTTGTTGTGGCTTTTTGCACGGAAACGCCTACTCTGCATCTCAGTAGCGTAAGTTGCCAGTGTCTTCTGTGTCGATGTTTTTTGCGGCTGCTATTGCAGGGAAACTGATGATATGGGCTGTTAGCACCAGCTTGTGAATAGGGCGGTAAATTTATCACCACGTTGGCTGAGATAAAGTGCCGCTGATAAGTGATAAGTCCTTCAGAATATGCCCCTTAGAGTATACATGCAAACCCTTCTGATTTAGGCAGAAGATTAAAACTTTTTTAAGCTTTACATAAAACAATGATGAATTTTGTTAGCAAAAATTTTCCTTTACCCATGTACTGAACATACGAACTCTACCCCAGCCTTCTCAATAGGCATAATATTCCATATGCAGCACAATTCCATGTAGAAGTGATTGCCTTAGTTGCCTGATCTCTCCAGAAGTGAGACCACTTCCCTATGTGAAGTATTGTTACTCAGCCATACCTACCTGCACTCATTTTACAAGATTGGGCTCATTTCTTAATAGCAGATCATGGCCCAAAAGCGAGAGCTAAAGACAGAAAGGAGAGAAAAGAGAAAAATAAGAAAACAAGGATGAATGCAGAAAAGGGGATGAAAAAAAGAACCTGCAAGAATAGGCAATGTTAGAGTAGGGAAAGATATAGCTTACAACAACATTGGGGAGAGAATGTAGCCTTACGGCTAGAAATGCCGACTTTGGAGCTGGGGAACCGGGTTTGAGCATCGGCTCAGCATCCTGTGATTCAGGGCGAAACACTTAATCTCCCTGCGCCTACCATCTAATGAATGTGTCCTTGTGTAACGTAACTGGTGCTCATGTAAACCACTCCAATACTTTTGGGTTGAGTTCACACTATATAAATCTGCAAATTTAATTTAATTTAATTTAATTAATGCCATTTATAGAGCGCGTACAATTACCCTTAGGCGTCTCGGCGCTGAAATTGCATTGAGGTTTCACCCTGGAACAGAAATGCGGAGATGGAAATCACTGATTGAACAGCCAAGTCTTCAGGTTTTTTCTGAACTGAAGAAGAGTGGGACTAGTTCTTATGTGGATAGGCAGAGTGTTCCAGAGTCTAGGGGCCGCAATTGAAAAGCGGCGATCGCCCCAGGAAGCTGTTCGACTGCGTTGTATCACCAGTTGATTAAGAGAGGTAGATCTGAGCGTTCTCGGGGGGTTGTAGGGGATCAGTTGCTCTCTAAGGAATCTGGGTCCTAGTTCCTGGAGCGATTTAAAGACAATACACAGCGCTTTAAATTTGACCCGGTTGTGAATGGACAACCAGTGGTATTGTTTAAGCGTGTCCGAGATGGGAGCAAATCTGGGTTTTTTTTAAAGCACTCGGGCGGCGGCATTCTGCACTGTCTGAAGTTTTTTAATGACTCTGTTCTGGGCATTGAGCAGCAGGCCGTTACAGTAGTCCAATGAAGACAACACTAGTGAAGAAACCAGTGTTTTTGCTGCTGATTCTGGCAAGTAAGGAGTGATTTTTCTTACCATTCGCAACTTAAAGTGAGCATTGGCAGCCACCTTATTCGCATGGGCCATAAAGTTGAGCTGGTTGTCAAAAGTGACACCCAAGTTTCTAACTTTGGCCGTGGGGCAGGGAGGAGTGCCCATGGCCGCTGGCCACCAAGTTGCCGACCAGGCTGGGGAGAGATTGCCGAGGATAACCACCTCCGTTTTATCGGAATTGAGTTTCAGGCAATTTCTTGCCATCCACTCACCTATGGCAGTCATCCCATCTTGAAATCTCTCCGCCATTTCCTGTCCGTCTCCCTTTATGGCCAGGACCAACTGGGTGTCGTCTGCGTATGAGGTCAGGCCCATCCCGTATGCTTTGATGACACTGGCAAGGTCCAACACATATATATTAAATAGTGTCGGACTCAGGGATGAGCCTTGTGGGACCCCACACGGTAACGACAGGCCGGCCGATTGGAAGGGGCCCATTGTAACGCCTGAGTTCTGTTGGTCAGGAACGAGGCCAGAAGGTCTCTGGCAGTGGACTGAATGCCCATCCTCTCGACACGGTTGACCAAAATCTTGTGGTCGACCGTGTCGAAAGCAGCCGACAAGTCAAGGAGGACTAATACAGCAGTACTTCCTTGGTCACAAATGATTCTTATGTCGTCAGCTGCTTTGATGAGGGCGGTTTCCGTGCCGTGGTATTTACGGAAGCCGAACTGGGTGTCATCCAGCAGGTGGTTGCTCTCTATATAGGCTGATAACTGCTGGTTCATAGCCTTTTCTATGACCTTTGCTAGAAAAGGGAGACTAGCAATGGGACGGTAGTTCTTCAGTTCACTTTTATCTAGCCCAGGTTTTTTTAGCAGAGGTTTAATAAGTGTGTTTTTCAGGGAGTCAGGGTAGGTACCGGATGCTAGAATAATGTTACAGAGTGTGGTTATGATGGGGACGACTGTATCTGGTACTGTAGCTAGTACAGAAGAGGGGCAAGGATCCAAGGCTGATCCAGCTTTAATCGTGTTAAAGATGCTTGTGACTTGGTCAATGGTGAGGGCATTGAAAGAGGTCATAGTAGTACTAGTTGGATTAGTCAAAGAAGTGATCAGAGAGGTGGAAGCACTACTATGAGCCTGATCCAGGTTAAATGCTTGATAGATATCAATGACTTTAGTGAAGAAAAAGTCTGACAAGGCATCACATAATGTTTGTGATGGGGGTGGGTTGAGGTCTGGAGCATTTCCCGCAAGGGTTTTTGCAACATTATAAAGCTGTTTGCTGGAGTTTTTGGCAGCTTCTATATGGCGAGTGTAGTAATCCTTTTTTGCAGTTATGATCATTAATTTATAAGTAGCAAGGGCTTTCTTATAAATGTCCCTGCTTTCAGTGTCATAAGTTCTTCGCCATTGTCGTTCCTTGTTCCTGGTGAGTTGTTTTTGGTCTTTTAATTCTTTCGTGTACCACTGAGCTTTGGGCGTGTTTCTGTTTTTAGAAATTGATTTGGTGGGTGCCAACTGAGTAGAAGCTTCACCCAGCCATTTTTGGAATTGATTGGTAGCAGTCGCTGGATCAGTGGATAGTTCCGGGGTTGAAGTATTAAGAAGCAACATTAAATCGTTGGGGTCAATGTCCTTCCACACTCTAAAAGTGCATTCTGTTGCAGGGTTCACTGTTTTCCTCTGTGGGCCTTTAATGGTAAGTTCGCTAAAAATGACAGAATGATCTGTCCAGGTCATAGGGAGAACAGAAGTGATGGACAGTCCTTCCACATTTGTGAAGATTCCATCCAGCGTGTGGCCTGCCTGGTGGGTAGGGGTAGTAACCAGCTGTTTAAGGCCCATCAAGTCAAGATCAGATATGAAGGTTGTGGTGTCCCTGTCACTGTGAAGCTCTAAGTGAAAATTAAAATCACCTAGTATTGTGGTGGATACTTCTGTTGCCATAGATTCGAAAATATTGGTAAGATTTGCGAGAAACGCAGATCTAGTGCCAGGGGGTCTAACAACAAATTGCCATTCAGCAATAGGAACCTAAGGAAAATTTTTGGGCTCTGCATTTATGTTTTTACAGATTACACACTGCCCCCCAAAATGTCACCTCCATATTTAGCTGCAGACTTCTATCATGTTCTTATTGCTGTTATTACTACATCTAAACCACCCTCACATTCACCAGCGCAACCTCACAGCTCACCCTTGAATCAGTACCACCAGAATGCCCAAACAAATAATGGACCATACATTTCAAAGTAAGTGGTAAGGTGGAGAGGTGTGGTGCATCAGCCAAAGCAGCTGACTTTGGAGCACATGGTTCACGGTTTGATCCCCGGTTCCGGCGGCAGCTCAGCTCAGCACCATGTGACTTTGGGCAATAGCTCACTTAATTTCCACGAAGGGCCCCAGCGCCATAAGACCTGTAAGGGTGTGTAGTTTGCTCTTTACAAAAAAGGATTTACATTTAGGTATCAGCTCCACAGCAATTAAGTGCAAGCTGCACAGTATCCAAGGATGAGAAGGAAATGGTGACAAAGGTAACTCACAAGAAAAAGGCATATGCAATTCCAGTCCAAGATAGCACTTTCAAGAAAATATGGGCTTTCCAAAAGAAATATGACTTGTTTGCCAAGAAAACTACTAGATGTAGGAACAGTGAGAGACACCGTAAATTATCACCTGTAATCAGAATCAATATTAGACTATGTTCGCTAATAAGACCTCTGCACATTCTAGGCGGTGCACAGTCTAAATATCGAATCCTAAATATCGACCTACAGAAATATAGAGTTGGAAATGTGGAAGGTAAAAAATACCGAGGTCAAAAATATCGTTGGACAGAATATCGACCCTAAGGTAAATAATATCAAATTTTTTTATATCGATGTAAGTAATATCGAAGTTAGTAATATCGATATCAAATATATCGATGTTACTAATCTCGATGTTACTAATATCAATATGTATATTATTGTTATGTATTTTATTATGCATTTATTGTGTATGTGTTATATGTTTTTTGTTAAGTATTCTACTTGTTTTAAATTATATGTATACTATTGTTATATGTTAATAATGTTTTTTTAAGTCAATTTTGTCTTTTAGGACTGGAGCAGGCTGTGGGTTTATAGGGGAATTGGGTAGGAAGTAATTTAATTGTAATTGTGTCATGATTTATTTTCATTTATTGGTATTGATAATTATTTAATTTTTAATTAATTATTAATTGGCAATTATTTTTTTAAATTGGTAATTAAGTTTTTTTATTGGTAATATATTTTTTTAATTGGTAATTAATTTTTATTATTTGATTAATTGGTAATTATATTAAGTGTATTCATTTATTAATGATGTGTGTTGTGAGGTTATAGGGTAATAGGGGGGGAAGTAATTTAATTGTAATTAAGTGAAAAGGAAAATTAGTGTTGAGTATTTATCATTACATTATTGTTAATCAATTATTTTATTTTTTTAATGAATTGTTAATTAATTATTAATTGGTAATTACATTTTCTTTTTTTAAATTTAATTGTGTTAATTAATACATTATTGTCCATTAATTATTAATTGCTAAAATATTTTTAATAATTATCGTTTTTTTGTAATTATATATATATATATATATTTTTTATTTGTTAAGATCTTTTTAATAATTATTATTTATTTATATTTATTTTAATTGTTGATTATTTATTCATTGGTAATTATTTTTTTTAAATGATTTCTTGGTATTGTTAAATATTTTGTTGTAAATTAATATTTAAATTGTTATTTTCTACAGAAAAAAAATATTTTAAATATTAGTAAGTTCTTTTGACCCCTATGCTATACAACACTTTCCCTACTGATGCATCCTCTGGAGTTGGAATAGACATTTTTCCCCTATGTTATCCAACACTTTTCCTACTGTTGCACCCTCTGGAGTTGGAATAGTAATTTTTACCCCTACACTATCCAACACTTTCCCTACTGTTGCACCCTCTGCAGTTGGAATAGTAATTGTAACCCCTACGCTATCCAACACTTTCCCTACTGATGCACCCTCAGGAATTGGAATAGTAATTTTAACCCTTACGCTATCCAACACTTTCACTACTGTTGCACCCTCTTGAGTTTGAATAGTAACTTTAACCCCTACGCTATACAATATTTATTGTTTTAGTCAATTTAGTGTGTAAATTATTTAAAATTATTTTTTAAACTTTGTTATATATAGTTTTGATATTTTTATTTATAGCATTGTTGTATGCGTATGTATGTATTTATACATTTTAAAATGTTTTTAAACAATTGATAAGTTATTAGAGTAATTAGTTGTAACTAGTATATATTATATTATATATATATATGTTTATTTATTTTTTATATTATATGTAATATTTATATTGTTAAATATATTTTTAAGTATGTTTATGTTATTCATATGTATTATTTATGTAACTTTATATTATTTTTGAACATAAAAAAGCCCGATATTTTTTACAATATTTTTTCCGATATTTTTTCCCCGATATTTTTGCACTTACCTTAATGTAGATAGGACTTCGATATTTCTGATGTCGATATTCTGCCTCCGATATTTTTGGCGTTGATATTTCCAACGTCGATATTCTGTCAGTGATACATTCTAGGCATGTTACGTTGCCAATATAGTGTAGAGGGCCTACTTGTTTACAGAAACACTGACCTGTGGGCTCACCTATTTACTATAACGTCATCCTGAAGGAGCCAGCCTCATGTAACCACACATGATCTACAACACGGAGAACTCCTGAGGCGGAAAGCCGGGAGCAACGATCTTTTTAAAACTTGTCCTTTTTACAGTGTATTTTGTGTCTTTTAATACCTGTGTGCACTTTAAACCCTTGGCATTACCGCGACAGCGCTCAGCAGCAGACAGCTGTTGTTGTTGCCCTAGTCCCGCGTCTTGCCGCCACTTCCTGGTTGAGGGACCCGCCAGACACGCCCACCGCGGCTGGCCACGCCCCCCCCTCCCAGGCTCATATAAAAGCGCGCTGTTTACGAGCGTCGCCATCTACAACACGGAGAACTCCTGAGGCGGAAAGCCGGGAGCAACAATCTTTTTAAAACTTGTCCTTTTTACAGTGTATTTTGTGTCTTTTAATACCTGTGTGCACTTTAAACCCTTGGCATTACCGCGACAGCGCTCAGCAGCAGACAGCTGTTGTTGTTGCCCTAGTCCCGCGTCTTGCCGCCACTTCCTGGTTGAGGGACCCGCCAGACACGCCCACCGCGGCTGGCCACGCACCCCCCTTCCACGCAGCCATCTCTCTATATATTATGTGTCTCGGCAGGAAGCGCAGCGGACGAGCGCAGCGGGCGCGACGAATGCGCGACGAAGGCGCGCATAAGGCAAGCTCGTCTGCACTCGTCCGCGCCTCGGCAGCGCCCGGAGCGCCACCCGAGGCCCCGATCCCCCTGTCCACCATTAGCCCTCCGCACTTGACGCGTGAGGCTCTACTCCACCTTAGAGACTTCGCCCATGAAGGTCATCTGTCCTTCCAGGACACCGCCTATCCTCTGCACGATTTTGCTCGCAAAGGTTTACTGTTAGGTGGCCTGCTGAATGTCAGGTCCCTGCCCAAACACGCTCACGAAATCGCCCAGCTCATAGATAATCACCATCTTGACGCTCTATTCCTGACGGAAACTTGGACCCACTCTGATTGCAATATAGAACTGGATTGGGCTTGTCCACAAGACTTTAAAATCCTGCATCTCCCAAGACCTAAGGGTCGGGGTGGCGGAGTCGGTATAATCTATAGAGCTTCTTGGTCAGTAAAAACCCTTGCTATGGACCCAGTGGCTGGGACCGAAATACTTGGCCTTTCAATCGACTGCCACCTTGGAACAACTTTAACGGCTGTGATTTGTTACCGCCCGCCGGGAGCTTTCAATTCCACTCAGCAGCAGTCGCTCCTCACCACTCTTACCAATATGGCTACCTCTCACAACAATTTGATCGTCTTGGGCGATTTTAACCTTTGGCCTAACGGCAGCCAAGACTCCGCCCGTAACAATCTTCTACTTTCCTGTGAAGGAATGGGACTTTCCCAGCTGGTGAATAAACCCACACACTCAGCAGGGCACCGGCTCGATTTAATTTTCTCCTCCCCCCAGCTACTACTTCTGAGTGATATTCTGCTGATGTGCTGGACCGACCATGCGCTTATTAAATTTCACATAGCAGGCAGCAGGTCTTGCAAACCGGCACTCCGCCCCGGCCTTGACCCCCCGTACAGAGACTGGAAGGCTCTGGATAAACTAAGACTGACTGGCCCAGTATTTGAGGTGGAAGACAGTTTTTCCATCACTCAATCAGTAGAGGTTAATTATCTGTCCCTCTGCACAAGGATTTCCAATATCCCGGAACGCCTCGTCCCTCAGAAAAAGGGCAAACCAAAGAGACGAGTACCTGCCCCATGGTTCGACGACTCATTAAGAGCTCTCAAACTAGCCTGCAGACAAGCAGAGAGAAGATGGAGGCAAGGCTATTCTGACACTAACAAAACTCTTTGGAAAGAAAACCTCCGGGAGTACAAAACTGCCATCGCCCAAAATAAGGCCAATTATTACTGTTCCATCATTACCAATGCCACCAATAGCTCAAAAAGTATTTTTCAGATACTTAAAAACTTAACCAATCCAGACTGTGTCATCTCTACACAGCCTCCTACCCAAGCCCTCTGTGATAATCTTGCAGCGTTTTTCATTAACAAAATAAACACCATTATTCAAAACCTGAAAACACCTCCCTCCTTGGGAGCCCCCAACATGCAGGCACCAAACACCAGCTCTCAAAACTTGTCGTCTCTAGGCTCTGGCCTTATGGCTAGATTACGGGAATTTCCCCCAATCCCGGCCTCCGAGTTTGAAAGACTGGCGCTTGGTATCACCTCGGGTTCTCCACTCGACCCCCTGCCTCAAAAAATTTGGAAAATTTTTGGAATTGAACTTTTTGGCACCATGCGCCTAATATGTAACCAGTCCTTGCACAGTGGTTATGTCCCAACCCCGTGGAAACAGGCGCTTGTCACTCCTCTCCTGAAAAAACCCTCCCTGAGCCCAGATTGTCTTTCAAACTACCGACCCATCTCCCTACTGCCATTTCCAGCGAAAGTCGCCGAACGATGGGTCAGTTCGTGCCTTTCCGGCCACCTAGAACAGAACAACCTTCTAGACGATCATCAGTTCGGGTTCCGTCCTGCCCACGGTACCGAAACAGCGGTCTTAACAGCCATGGAGGATCTTCGCATGCGTGCAGACAGGGGCCATCCAGTGGCTTTGATACTGCTGGACCTGTCTGCCGCATTCGACACGGTCAACCATGGTACGCTGCTGCAGAGACTCGGTGAAGTGGGAGTGGAGGGCACCGCACTGCTCTGGTTTCACTCTTACCTTCGGGACAGAAGACAGGCTGTCTCCCTCCCCCCATTCCAATCCACCTTTGCACCAGTGCCCCAGGGAGTTCCTCAGGGCTCCTCCATCAGCCCCATTCTTTTTAACGTGTACCTCATCCCGCTAATCAAGTTAATCAAATCCTTTGGGATCAAAACAATAAATTACGCTGATGACACGCAGCTCATTCTCTCTTGGGAAGGTGAAGATTCCATTCCTTTTTCCACCTTCCACGACTGCTTAAGAGAGACGGCTGGATGGCTACACAGAAACTCCCTCCAATTTAATTCCTCTAAAACAGAGGTCCTGTTTTGTTCAGGCACCAACATACCCCGCCAGTTTCCGAGTGAATGCTGGCCCCCAGAGACTAGAGACAAACCTCTGCCAGTTGCCTCGGTTCGCAACCTGGGAGCCATGCTCGATAACAAACTAAGTATGGAAACCCAGGTAACAAAAACAGTGGGGATCTGCACAGCCCTGCTACGCTCCCTGCGAAAAATCATGCCACTTCTCCCTGCACAAGCCCGGGCGTCGATAGTCAGGTGTACGATACTTAGTCGCCTCGACTATGGTAAGACCCTGCTCCTGGAGTCTCCAGTCACGCTGATGGATCGATTACAACGAATTCAATCTGCCGCCGCCAAGCTGGCTCTTGGCTGGACGAGGAGGGCTTCGGCCACAGCAGCTCTGGCCGAGCTACATTGGCTGCCCTTAAAACAACGTGTGGCATTCAAGTCCCTCTGCATTGTCTTTAAGGCCCTGCACGGACTCGGACCCAAACCTCTGCAAGCCCTGTTTCTGTGGTGCACTCCCACCAGAGACCTACGCTCATCCTCGGCCTGTCTGGTAAAGGTACCCAGATTTAATAAAGCCAGAACCGGGGGCAGATCCTTCAGGGTTGCAGCGGCCAAGTTATGGAACAGCTTGCCCACTGATATACGCCAGATCTCACAACTTCTTCCATTTAGGAAGCGCATCAAGACCTGGCTTTTCCCCCAATAAATGCCCGTCTGACAGCTTTCCCGGTTATCCGTCAGCAGAGTATTCTCCAGCACCAGGAAGCCTTCAAGGTATCAGTCGCGCTTTACAAATACTCAAAATAAATAATAATAAATTTCACAGGTAGCATAACTCTGAACTACATCAGTCTCCCAGACCTACGAGCATCATAACAAAAATGCTAACCTGTGTTATTGTGTTTTACTACAGTACATTGCACACTTTGCAACATTATTGCAGTAGATAGGTGCGAGATGGGCAAAAAACGAAACCCCCCATACCTCGGTAGGGTAACTGCTTGGCTCAATTTAACACAGTCACATTTCCATAGTTACAAAAAGTCCTTTTGGGGAAAACAGCTCTTCAACATTTAGGGCATCATTAGGATGGCGGGCAAACTTTGTCCGCCCGCCATCCTCATGGTACAAGGGACCGCCCACCAAAAGAGGCCGGGGGTCCTGTGGGGGCAATTAGGATGCGCCTGCCACAGTTGCAGGCGCATCCCGTATTTTTAATATTGCGGCGGGCGGTGCTTTAAGCACCGCCTGCCACAATGCTAAAAAGACATGCTGTGCATATCAAAGCACAAAGTGACTGGCACCGCGCGGTGCCTGCCACTTTGTTCTTTGAAAGGCAGGGGGTACCATAGGTACCCCCAATGTGCACCCCCGACCCTTCCCAGAGTCCATGGAGGCCCGCAACGGGCCCCCAAAGCAGACTCTGCATGCCTTTCCGTGGCGACAATGCCGCCACGGAAAAGCATTGAAAAATGCACAATCTAATATGGCTAGCAGTGTCTTTCAGACACCGCCACCATATAGAGCCCTTTTCCACCTGGTCGACATGTCGACTGGGCGGCAAAGCGGCAGACGGTTTTTCCGTCCACCGCGGACCCCCCAGCCATTATAAAATGGCTGGGGTCATTTCTGCACGGATGTCGGGCGGATCGCCTCCGAAAGGCCTGCGGTGGCTACCGCCGGCCTGGCGGGGGATATCCGCCCCCAATCCTAATGGGGCCCTTAGTTATTAAACTCGGTAAATAAAGCACACAATTTCAAATGTTTGAAAATCATTTTTAGCGGTGGTATGACAGATGTAGATACTTCTGCACAAAACTGAAATATTTGGGTCAGGGAGAAGCAAGCAGGATTATGCAAGGCAGTCCTTATTTGAAGTGAAAAGTGAACATTTGCAGCATCTGCCTGCCACCCAAGCTTCAACCTAATTTGCCAAGAATTAAAGACAGAACCTTAACTTTTGATGTAAAACAGGAGAAATAAAGATATGTCCATCTAATGGCTGAAATGTAAAATGTGAAAGCAGAACACCTGGGATCAATACCGGCTGACCAGCTTCACCAAATTCTGTGATCCTAGGCAAATCTCACTTGTGTTTGAATTAATAGCTGTAATATTGTACCATTTATAAAAATAATCTAGGATGAGGGGTAGGAGGAACCAAATAGGTTCACGGCCGGGAAGAGATGTTTGATGAAAGTTTGACTAAAAGGTCCACCTTCCTCCTTACCCCCATGGAGCTCTAAATAAGACACTACTAATGAAACGCTAACATAACAACCAAATGGGTCAGTATTTATGGCATGTATGAGTATAGCGAATAGAAGTTTCACAACTGAATGCAAACAAATAGGATACTAATGGGATCCTTGTGAGGTCCTGATGTAAGCAACTAAAAAAAAGTAATCATCATAGAAAACCACACAGAGATAGGATATTAAAATGTAACTCTTTAATTATAGAGCATTCCTATTATGAAAGTGAGGAATCAAAAGGGAATCGACATTGGCCATACACTATGAATACAAATGAGGACCAAAGACTGCATTCTTTTGTCTAAAGCAAAGGTCAGTCAATAAATGTAATTTTGGGCAGTATACATTTCAAATAATAGCTATGTAGGATAAAATGATCCAATCTGAGCCTATCTTGTTTAGGACGTCTTATTACGAGAGCTACACCAAAAAACGCCTTCTTCCGCTCCACAAATCAAGATAAGGAATACTCCCCGAGTGATGTATTTATGCTAATTCTGGGGTAAGAGCACTCTTTTTGTCAATATGTTGGCCTACCAGACATACAGGGCTATAAAGGAAGTTCCTAAAATATATGCTCCCCCCCTTTTTTTCAGGGTTTGTTTGTTTGTTTACTCATGTCAAAGAGAAGTTTATATCCACATATAAAGGAATCCAGATACTTCTGGTTATCACCAAACCTAAGGTGAGATTAAACTGTGAATATCTCTCGATCATAGCTCAGAACTAAAAGTATGCAAGATGTCCTAATCTAGATGGACCTATCACTATGTGCTTTTGGTCCCCAGTCTCCCTCAAAGGACATAATAACACATCCTGTGACTGTGTCACACTGCATTTGGATTTTATTTAGCAGACCTTGTATGAATTTTCTTTTCTTGATAAATAAATAATGTCCCACACTCAATTGTCCTTGGTGCAATGTGGTGTCTCATAGCAAGAGTAGAAAGTAACTGTTATACTAAGCACTATAGATTAAGTCATGTGTCCTTCTACTAAAGGTTAAGTCACAGGTACATTACACTCTGTTTGTAATTTCAGGTACCCTGCACACACACGCTGAGGAGAGAATCAAACTCTTTCTGATCTGGTCCTGAGGAAGGTGGTCGCAACCCACCGAAGCGCGCGTAGACCCGGCGTGGAAAATACACCAACAACATCTGTGTTACCTCAACCTTAGAAATAGTTTTTTTTGGGATTGGAATAAATGTGAAGATGTATGAATGAGTAAGTGTGTTTGTTGGTTGGTGTGTGACAGGCAGGGTTCTATTGTTTTGTATTGTAAAAATAATTGGATTTTAAATACATTGTAAAGATCATGGTATTTTTCACTGCATTTTAAAATTGATTGAATTAGAATCAATATCTATGAATTTGATGTATAGACAAGAAATTATCTAAAAAGGAAAAAAATATTTTTGATATACTACAGAAAAAGAAAAAATAAATAAAATATGTAAAATGAAAGTACTTATTTTGTTGTACCCATGTTAATAAGAAGGTTAACTGATTAATCTGATGAGCTTTGCCACATAAGAAAGTACGAATTGACCATGGGGGAATTTCAGTATGTTTTCCTTGATGTTGTCCTCTCTTTTACCTGGTCATTAACTTAAACATAGAGGGGGTCCCATAATTCATGCGATTAAATTCTGGGCAATCCCAGAGACGCGATGCCCTCTGGTTAAAAAATGGTCCCCTCTGGCGATCCTGATGATCTGTCTTGTCTTAAGCACTCGTTAAGAGCTTGCAATGGTAGAACTGCGTCCGATACTTCCAATAGTTATACTTTTTATAGAAAAGACCATGGTTCTCTACTAGATTACATCATAATTGATTCAAAATCCTGGGACTGGCTGATTGATTTTAAAATTGTTCCACGGTTGGACAGCGACCACTACGCACTTGTACTGGAACTCAAACCACTTAATCTTGGGAAAGCCCCCCCCCCCCCCAGTTGAACCTAGCGACTTAAAATTGGTTCTCTCCAGTTGCAGGAGAAGAGTGAGATGGACTCACTTCTGCCACTCCCAAGACAAATTGAGCACCCTGTATGAAGAGTTAATCCCGGTTCTCTTGGCGGCATCAAATACAATAGCCGTAAATGGGGATGGTCCTGATATGGAGAAGGTGAAAAAAAATCACACCAAATTAGGAGAAGTCACACTGACCTTCTTTTATCCAAAAAAGAAAAAAGAAATCATCCAGGCAGGAAGCCCCATTCATGGTTTAATGACCTGTGCCACATGGCTAAAAGAACGCTAGTAGCATCAATCAAGGACAAGGATCGCCTGAAAATTAAAACAGCTCAAAGAAGGCATACAAGGTGGCCATTTATGGAGCAAAAAAGGAGTGGGAATTGGAGAGGTGGGATGCACTGAGAACTGCTCTTGGGGACAGGGATATGAGGACCTTCCGGGGTACTGTCAATTCTGATAGTTCTGGACCCAAGACATCGGTAGATCCGAACTTGGATGTAGAGGTCTGGTGGGAACATTTTGAATTCCTCTATTCCAAGGAAGCCACGCTGCCTGGTGCACCACCAGATGGATGTCATTCGGGGACTGACTCTTCCCTTCACCCTGATTCCACTGACTATCCCTATGACAGTAGCTCCAGTTTTAGGATAAGCCTAAATGAAATTAAGGGAGCCCTAGCGAAAATAGCCCCAGGCAAAGCTCGAGGCCTGGATAAGATCCCTAGGGACCTTTTTCGCAGCAAGCCAGCTGTCTGGGTCCCATACTTCTGGGTCTTATTTAATGCTATATTGCAGGGTATGAGGATCCCATCCAGCTGGCTCGATGCGGAAATAATCCCAATTTTTAAAAAAGGCTCACCACTCTGTTGTAAATCAACAGCGATTAGGTTAAGCATTAGCAGAAGACATGCTGTATTTGACCATTATCGTAGCAAATAAACCGACTTCATTTTGTATTTGTAACGGCGTTTTTGTATGCCATACATCGCCATGTGCTCATCATGTGCTTTGTCCTACCTCCTTGTTAACTGCGCCTGAAGTCTGCCCGGCAACAGGCTATATTTAGCATCCCCCACTTCCAGCATGCCCAGTAGGGTCTGCAGCTGTTACTAATTAGTTCCAGATAGGAATGTGTTTACTAGTTTCCGAAGACTATTAACTCCGCCCACTTATCAATTGTGCTTTCCAAAATGTCCTGGTATGGTCATTAAACTGCTCTTGTATTCTGTACCGCCTTCTTTTTCGCCCCTCATTGTGTATAAAAGGGGCCATGTGCTTTAGTTCGGTGTGCTACTCTATACAATACTGAAGGGTGTTGTGTGGACTGTAGTACCACCTTTAAAGGTTTAATAAACTTTGCTTTTGTATTTTCCAGTTTAATTGCCAACTTCTTCCAATGGTCTGAGGACTCTGTGCAGAGAAGGGCGAACCCCTTTCACTAGTAAGCCTAGCTGAGGCTTACTTCTGACAAATTTTTATGACCATACAAGGACATTTTGGAAAGCACAATCGATAAGTGGGCAGAGATAAATGTCTTCGGAAACTAGTAAACACATTCCTAGCTGGAACTAATTAGTAACATCCGCAGACCCTACTGGGCATGTCTGAGCATGCTGGAAGTGGGGGATGCTAAATATAGCCTGTTGCCGGGCAGACTTCAGGCGCAGTTAACAAGGAGGTAGGACAAAGCCCATGATGAGCACATGGCAATGTATGGCATACAAAATGGCCTCTACGAATACAAAATGGAGTCGGTTCATTTGATATGATAATGGTCAAATACAGCATTTCTTCTGCTAATGCTTAACCCAATCGCCGTTGATTTACAACAGACGACCCTTTCAGCATTAGCTAAAGACATTCGACTTCCTGGGATAAGCTAGATACTCATCCCTTATATCAATAACCATCATATCAGCTATCTCCTTGTTCAAGTTATTCTGCATTTTGACTTCTGCAATATTTCCTTTGGTCGGTATGCAAGCATGAATACACATAGAACATATCATCAGACTACACTGGATACACATACAACAAGTGAAGACTATTGCAATTATTATACATAGAGCAGTCAGTACTTTGCAGCCCCAGGCAGAAATTAGAGTTGCCAACCACCTACAGGCCAATCAGCCTGATTGATATTTCCCAAAAAATCTTTGCACGCATCCTGCTGCTCAGGGTACAAAACTGGATGGAAGAATAGAAGATCCTGTCCCCTTTACAGGCCGGATTCAGGGTAAACTATATACCCTGGATCAAGTTTCAGATTACAGCTGTTGTACTGGAAAACCGTGTGTCTGAAGGGGGGCAGTCTCTTCCTAGTATTCGTGGACCTGAGGTCTGCTTTTGATCTCGTCCCAAGGGAAAAACTGTGGACAGTCCTCCATGAGTTAGGGGTCCGAGAACATTTAACCCATCTCATCAAACGGCTTCATAAGGACAATTTCGCGCAAATCAGGTTCGGCAGAGATGGTGAGCTAACTGCTCCCATCCCGATTAAGCGCGGTGTCCGCCAGGGATGTGTCCTTGCCCCCACTCATTTCAGTTTATATATCAATGGCCTAGTAGATTCTCTCCTGGTTGAAAAGGACTTAGATGCACCCAAGTTAGCCTCCCAACTGATCCTGGCAATGATGTTTGCCGACAATATACTACTAGTATCTAAATCACCCATGGGGCTACAGAGGATTCTCAATAAATTTGAAGTGTTCTGCAGAGAAATAGGGTTAGAAATTAACCTGCAGAAAACCAACTTTATGGCGTTTAATAGTTCCAAGAGCACACAGCGCAATCCCCTACTTTATGGCAAGCTCCTTGAAAGAGTTTCCTCTTTTATTTACCTGGGGATTACCATTACAGATAAAATGGATTGGGGGGCACACAATAAAAAATCATCCCTAAAACTGGCCCAATCATCAGGTGGGATTATGAAGGTCTTCTGTAAGTCCACCCTGAAACCAATTAGCCCAGCTATAGAAATGTATATGGTGCAAGCCTGGGGAGGGCTACTATATGGGGCTGAACTATGGGGCCACTCTGGTCCCGAGAATTTACCACAGGTAGAGAGCAACTTCTTACGGTATTTGTTGAATCTCCCATAGAGCACCCCATTAACTCCTTTTCCGATAAGACTTGGAGCTTATGGCAATATCAGAAGTACTGAATCTTAAACCTTTAATGTGTGGGCGCCGCTTGTGGGTAACCCTGGAACTTTCATCTTATTGAGAAGAACATTTAGAGGTAATGAATCTCCGGGGGGCTGCCAATTTGCCGTGGCTAGCTTATATCAAACACACGTTTATTACCATGGGGCTAAGGGAATTCTGGGTTGACCCTGAGCTTGCCTGCTCCTCATTATCTAGGAAACAACTGAAGATTCATTTGGAGGAGCATAAAATGGCCCAGTTTCATAGCTGCCCACGAATAGGCAAGTTAACCTCACGATTCCTAGAGATAAAATATAGGTTCTTATTTGAGCCGGCCCTAGATGTCATTAAACCAGCTGCTGCAAGAAAACTTTACCTTCAGTATAGGTATGGCATGTTGCCACTTCGCTGTTTCACTCACAAATGGAAGGGTTCCCAATCCTCAAATTGCCCGGCTTGTGAATACCCTGATGAGACAGCCCTCCACATGTTCTTCAGCTGCCCTAGCTACTACAAAGGAAACGTTGTCTGGCGCAGACTTGTAGGAACCTTGGAACTAGCAACTGTATGGACGCGTTCAGAATTCTCAAGCATGACACAAGCATCCCTATTGTTTTCTCAGTCGCAGGCTTTTTATTTTCCATGTGATGCACTCGTAGGCTTTTTCTTAAAACTCATCAACAGATGATAGAAGCCCCCGCAATAGAAACTTGACTACTCCATTCTTTGATAAGTTGGATAGTTTACCTTCCCATGGTTACTTATTTGTTGTTTTAAATTCCTAGTTTTGTTTCTTTGTTTTGAGGGACAAAATTCAATGTGAGGACCGTGCCGACACTTGTAGTATAAGTTTTTGGACTTTTAGAATAGACTTATTTATTTTTTTATTACTTGCACTATGCACTTTCCATAGATGAAATCTTGTCTATAGTTTAGTACAACCCTCTGAGATATGATTAGTTGTCCTCCGTTTCAGGGCATAGAACAATGAAATAGGCTTGTGAATTTTTTTTATCGTATGGTAATAATGTATATACTGATATCAATTTAATTCTCATTTTTATAACAATGTGTAAATGCATTATGAGGGTATTATTCTATTCTATTTTCTTTCTTTTCTTCTTCATTCTTAAAATTCACTTGTATGCATTTTGATTGTACTTTTGAGGCCATATTGACCAAAATAAAGTTTATTGATGATGATGATGATGATATTTTTAAGGCTATACGTTTGGAGAGAGTCCTGACTGATATATCCAGGAATAATGCAATTGTAGATCCTCGAAACATAATAGTGTTCCTTTCCGTGATATCTTCAAAATCTCCTCCTTTACTCTGTAAAACTGTGAGTGAGTTTAAGACTGCTTTGCAAATATTAGAAATTGGGCATACTGTCTTTGTTTGTGCTATGAAGCTCGTTTATAGAGGTGCACCAAGCGCAAATATGGGCTGTGTGGCCTACTACAAAAAATGCACCGCCACCATAGCAGCCACGCACTGGAGCTGCCATGGCAATTCATTAAGTAAAATACTGAGCAGCTTCTCTAAAGCTACTCCGTGTTTCTCTTTGCAGACGGCAACCTGTTAGCACTTTGAAGAGGGGAGAATACCTTGCGATAAGGCAATATAACGTTGTCGAGCCCTGCATCCTGCAATGAGATGTCCATGAAGCGTCGATGTGCTGACACCGAAAGAAAAGCTTCAGTTCTGAAAGGTGCAAAGATGGGGATACGTGAATTTTGATGTTGTAGCTCCCATTGTTTCTCGCCTGAACTATGGGAATGTTCTCTATTTAGGAGCCCCTAGTCCTACTATCTCGAAACTCCAGATGGTACAAAATTATGCAGCGCAGATGCTTCTTCCAAACCGTCAATCTGCGAAGCCAGCCCTGAAATATCTTTACTGACTCCCTATTAAGGAGGGAGTTACATTTTATGCTATGTGTTTCATTCACAAGACGCTAGCAGGAAAGGGACCATCCATCATTTGTTCCATTATTCTGCCTTACCTCACGAATAGACGCCTGGGTTCGGACGATCTCCATCTTGCCGTAGTCCCTAGAATCAACAGGGCTAGAAGTGGTGGGCGTCTGTTTTTTTACAATGCTGCCAGGATTTGCAATACCCTTCCTCTTCAACTACGCAGTGACTCAAATCAGCTGGAATTTTGTAAACTTCTAAAAACTTGGCTTTTCTCTTGATATGGTTGTGGTGTCTATTGTTTTACCGCTGTTAGCGCTGGGATGCCCCCAGGTAGCTATGCGCTTAATAAATGCTTATTTCATTTAATTCAATACCCACTTCCAAGTGCCCATGACTGGATTGGCACCACTTGGCAGGGTAGGACTCAGAGATGGCAGAGTCCAGGTACTGGTAAGTGAGATGGAGTGAAATCTTTGATTTTCCTGGGATTTCCAACAGGAGAAAAGTAGGCAAGTCCATTGACTAACTCTGGGTTCAGATGATGCAGGTCCATTCCTTCTCACCCAGACACGGAGGGCAACAGGCAGCTTGCAGGTAAGAACAGCAGAAAGGTAGTTCTTCCAGAGTAGTAGTACAGCAGAGTTGCAGTCATTTAGCAGCACAGCAGTCCTTCTTCCTGGCAGAATCTTCACAGATCCAGAAGTGTACTGACTTGATAGGGTCAGAATTCCAGTCCTTATACCCAGTGGTGCCTTTGAAATGGGGGTGACTTCAGAGAACGGCCTTTGAAGAGGACAGAGGTCTTCCCTCCCAGATCTGGCGCTACACTTACTACAGTCTTTTATATTTGGAGAGGATCCCTCCCTTTCAGTTTTGAGTGCCAGCTCCTCCCTCCCATCCTGCCCAGGTAGACCCATCAGGATGTGAATGGCCCATCAGTCACAGTTTAGCTCTCTTTGTATGTGGCTGTCTACAGGGAATGCAAAAAGGTTGGCTGGCACCCACTCCAGATATGTACTGGAGTCAGGCTGCAGGCACACAGGGCTAAGAGCAGAGAAATGTCATCTTTCTAAAAGAGGTATTTCTAAAATAGTAGTGATAAATCTAACTTTTCCATCAAAGAGGATTGTTATTACCAGTTGTGGCAGGTGCAGGTAAGCGTGATGGGGCGGTAGGGCGAGCAGGGCTCGGCAAGGGGCGGGGGTTGACAGACCACATAATAGGTATTATTTATTTCTTTAATTTTACCTATTCTGTTGTCTGACGAGGCCCTGTCCCACTGTGGTTACCTGCGCCGGCCGCTGCTGACTATTACCATTCTAATGATAAGAGACATGACAGGGATGCTGCTTCTCAATCAGGCATTACAACGTATAAGTGTAATAAGTAATTCCCAATGTTAAACTATGAGATAGGTAGGCCTCGCAGTAGTGAAAAATTAATTGGGGAGCTTTTCACTCTCGGGACATGTAACTCTTAAAAGTATATGTCAAAACTTTTAAGTACACAGCACCCTGCCTTATGGTCTACCTAGGGCTTACCTTAGGGGTGACGTATATATATTAAAAGCAAGTTTATGTCTTGGCACTGGGTTTTAAATTCCAAGTCAAAATGGCAGTAAAACTGCATGTACAGGCTCTGCAGTGGCAGGTCTGAGGCAGGTTTAAAGGACGACTGGTGTGGGTGGCACAATCAGTGCTACGTGCCCACTGGTAGCATTTAATTTACAGACCCTTAGCACATGTTGTTAAATTTACTAGGAACATATAAATAAAGTAAATATTACAACTGTGGATAAGGTCATATTAACATATTTTAGGGGAGGAGAAGCACATGCACTTTAGCACTGGTTAGCGATGACAAAGTGCTCCGAGTCTTATGGTATACCAAAAATAATCAGCAAAAAGTGAGGCAAGAAGGCTAAACATGTGGGAAAGACCACCAGTATGAAGCTGGCTCTGTTATAAAGTTGCCACTAGGTGTCAATAACATGCACAGAGTACAGGGAATCCCCAAAAGTGTACAGGGCTCAATGTAAACCCCAAAGTGCTCTATTAGTGGTAGTGTTGGTGAGCAGCCTTAGACCTAACACAGAGGAGTGTAAGACAATTATTACACAACAGTGATAAATAATGGACACATAACTCAAGAAGGAGATGCAGACCAATTTCAGAAAAATATACTTTGTAGTTTATTTAGGACCAAGGACTTCGCATTCAGGTGAGTATATTTTTCATTCAAGAATACTTTTTAGGTTTCAGAAGTTTGTCAGTGCAAATTAAGGAGCAGGTCAATATTAACCTGTGGAGGAGAACACTTTTTTGGTGTAACAGGTACGTATACCACTTAAAGCTCTAGTCTAGTCTTCAGGTGTCTCAGTCCAACACTGCAAGCAATATCGGTAGTGGAGGATTGGGGGAACCCCAAGAGGTGTGGGATTTAGTATCTTCGCTGAGAAGGTCGATACCGGTGATGCTCTTGACCTCCAGGAAGAGTAATGTAGTGGGTTGGCTTTCATCAGACCATCGTGGTTACCAGCAGCAGGCTGCTTTAGTTCAGTTGGTGGAGTTCTGCCATCATTGTACTGCCAAAAAGAGGTCTAGTTTCTAGGTCTGGGGGAACCACCTAAAAACAAAATGTAGGAGATGTTTTAGGGGAGTAGCAGGTAGGGCCCATGGGCACCGTACCTCAGGCGGCTACACCCTCTATTTTGCCACCCTCCTGTGAGAGGGGGGCAGGAACCTAGCCCTGATTGGAGGGGTCCCCCATCGTCAATTTAGTAGGGTTTAAAAGCTGTGATTCACCTCACCTCCCCCACCTTAGGGTTGGGGTTAGCAGAGGTTCGCACTCCTCCTCCTCTTCCTGAGTTTTCCCACTGGTTTTACTACCCAAAGTGGAGGTGTAGATCGGGGGCTGCCATCTGCTGCTAGCAGCAGAGGCTGGGGGTCACATTACAAAGGCAGCAGGCCATTCTAAGCTCTCCTACTTGAGTACTTGCTCATACTGGGGGAGGAGGTGTGACACCACGGCCTAGGATATGCATTGCCAACGGTCACAGATAGCAGGTTTTCTCAACCCAGGGGTCCAGAAACATGTCTGGTGGTGGCTAACTGCCAACAGACGGTTATAGGCCACACCAGGGTTGGCAATTCTTCAGGGGGCACCTCTGAGGGTAACTCTGGGTACATGATACAATAAATCTCACACTGGCATCAGTGTGAATTTATTGAGAGGAGTTATTTGGTACCAAACACTCCTGTGTTCAGTGAAGCCGTCATGATGCTATGGATCTTGAGTTGTCAAGTTCCCAGCCCATGTACCCTCTATGGCTTCCCTGGCACTTACACTATAAGGGAATGGGCCCCTTTACTCATGCAGATATGCTGTCACTTTAGACGTAGTGCACCCTGCCCTAGGGCTTGTAAGGACTGCTAGAGGGGTGACTTACCTTTATCTTAGGCAGTGCTGGTGGGTATGGCACCCAGGCATGGTTCCATGTTGACCGTGTCATTTTCTCCTTCACCGGGGCATGCACACTGCATTGTCCCAGTGAGGGGGGCGCCAGGGGATCCTCTTTAGCTCCTAGGCCCTAAGTACCCAGGGGGCCATTTACTAGGGACTCACAGGAGGCTGAAGTACCAATTGGGAGGTTTGTTTTTATGGAAAAAGCACTGGCACAGGGGGCCTGATGGGCAGGTACCTTGTGCGTCACATTTAAAACCACATCAAAGCAGGCAAAATGTGGATGGCTTACCATGCAAAAAGAGGCACTTTCTCACATCACCAAAAGGCTGTCAGGTTTAACACCGAAACAATCCAGCATAGGATCTACTACACCAATAATGAATACCAAAAGTATGTTAAAACAATTGTGTATGCAGGAAAACGCGAAGCTCATGATATTATTCCATAGAACTAGAATGTTTCTGCTTCAGACTAGCTCATTGTCATGTAGTGGAGTTCTGAAAAGCCAATAGAGTAAGCTGCAGGTTCTTGTGGGAACTCGGAGTGAAACAAATGCACAAGAGCATTTGCAACTCAGTAGACTGCTTGCATATAATGTTTTTCCACCTTCTTATGTTTGCTGTGATAGTGAAAAAGGATGTAGCAGATGATCAGCGATCCTCTTACCACTGACCTCAAATTGCCTAACACCGAAGCTTAATATACTTGTGCTTAATATACTAATTTCCAAGTTAAGATACTTCAGAGCTCTTTCACTTCCCATTTCTTAGAGCACACTCTGAGAGCTTTATGGTGCCTAGACTGGTCCAGACTAATTGTTCTGTAACTATCCTTTCCCTAGTTTAATGCCAAAGAAAAGGGTTCTACGTGCGAGGGAGTAATTGCGCTCAACTGAGTACCTGTCTATGTGGTGCGTAATTTGACTAATGCTGAGGTGCTACGGGGGGAGGGGCGACCCTAACAACCCCTCAGAAGCTGTTGTACACAACAACAACCGTATGTCGAGAAACACAATCCCTGTGCACACACAAATAAATATACATATAATATGTACAATTTCAGATGATCCACAATCAATAATAATAATAAGAAAAGTTGAAGCCTTATTGTCTTGATGCTTTAATACTCGAAACTAGACAGCGCCAGCCGACACATGTTTCGTCTGAGTAAACATACACTCGGACTCTTCAGGGCAGGAGATAAGAAAAAATATACACACAACTGACTATTATAGCCAGTATGTCAGTACATACACCATCCCTCCGGATGCAAAACCATACATCACATAGCTATGCTGTGAATTGGTATAGTGTTTGTGTTGCGAACGAAAACTTCCTCGAAAAGCTTGAGGACGTGACATGAGCATGCAAATATAAACGAGCATGCGATTGAACTCTGGTCTGTTATTCACATGCATACTACAGTTAATCTCTATAGTATCGGATTGTGCACATTTCGCATCATAGTATCTTAGGCCACATAAATCCACAAGTATTTACTTTCCAAGACATTTGTTACATATTCCTAATATAAATAAAGAGAATCAAAAACCAAAATACTACACTTTAAATAATAAATAAAGGTTTTAAAATTATTCTAAATCTTCATTATCAACTGAGCATTATTAAAAGTTGATTATGACTTTTGCTCCATTCTAAAATGGTGGCAAAGACCAGTCAACAAGACACGGAGTTGGAGACCACCTGTGTAAGTCAAGGGTTGAACTTATTTAAAGAAAATATAATTTGGCACAGGCACTAATCTGTTATTATTACATGTTTGTCAGTTTTAAATAAACCCAGCCTAGTAGAAATAATTCATGACTAACCATGGAATCTTAATCCGAGTCATGAGGGTCTTAGTGAATAGTTTGACTTCACTTTTCAAAAGGGCTAATGGCCAGTATCACTCACTTAATTCTGTGTCTCTGTTTGTCTCCAATATTAGGGTTAAAATAGTTTCTCTCAAATTTGGTGTTACTGAGTCCGACTCTGAGAAGGAGTTAAACACCTTTGTTAGTGGCGGAGTTACTACATCAATAAATGATTTATAAAGTGAGGTTGGTAATCCGTTGGGGACTGATGCTTTTTTTGGGGGGAAGCAATATAAATAATGACCTGTCTCACCTCTGGCTTGGAAATGGGTTAATCCAGCTCCCCTATTGTATGCTGTGGAATAGTAGGAAAATGGTAGGAAAGTGAATATGTTACATGTCCATGTCCTGTGATATGGGGTCACATGGTTCAGCTCTGTCAAACTCAGTGTAGAATTTAAGAAGCACCTCCATGACACCTGAGTAGTTATTTGAAGTATTCTGCCATTATTCTTGACCATCCATACATATGCCTTTTTTTCCACGTCGTATACTGTAAGCTAGGTGTCTTATCAGCCTTGTCATCTTTTTCATATAATGTTTGTCGTGTGACTAACAGCTTGTATGCATTATTTTTGGCCAATAAGACATCCAATTTGCCTATAAAAATCCCTATATGTCTTTCTTGGAATCGGTGACTTGTGTTTCTGTTTTATTCTAGAAACTTCAGCCTCAAGGTCTAGCCATCTTGCCTTTGCAAGTGTCATAAACGTTGTCATGGTATAATCCCACTTTACAGGCAGATTAGTACATGATTTAGCAAGGAAATGTATGTCTCCCATAACTGCTATCTCTGCAGCGGCAAAGGCGACATCATACAGTGGTTCAGAGGACCTATCAGGTGGAGGTTTGAACGCTACATTTAAATCCTCAAAGACAATCATATCTTCCCTTAAGAAGCTTGCTATTAAGGGGGAAAATTGTGGAACAAAGGGGCATATTTACAAGGAGCTATCGCAGAATAAACGGCACTTTATAGCAGCCAAAGTCATGATACATTTAACCCCACCATTCACAAGCAGGTGCTAACAGCCCACAGCACCTGTTTTCGGGCGATAGCAGCCCAAAAAACATTACCACAGAGGACCCCCGCTAATGAGATGCAGAGTAGGCGTTCCAATGCAAAAACCCGTGAAAACACCACACCTCAATATTCACAATGACCAGCCAGATCGGCAATAAGAACACAAAACACGCAATAAGGCACATTAGCAACAGGAAATTTACACCTGGTCTGACCTGGTGTAAAGTCGGGCGGCAGCCTGCACCACAATAGGGATCCCAGCCCAGAGCCATGCCTGAAGACAAACAGAAGCCATGGAGCTACTGATTATGCAGCTCAGACACCCAAGAGGGCCCCAACACTCACCCGGCACACATGCCAGTACCACCACAGAGGCAGTGCAGACTAGACAGCACCCCCCGGGGAATGCACCTGCCTCACAGGCACAACTTTTGACAATGTCACTGTCCAGTACAGGCTGAAAGGGACAACCATCCTACGCATCTTGGCTGTTATCGCCCAACAGGCCAACGGCACCAACACAGCGGACAACCAACAGCCCAACCCACACCAAGCTGCTGGCCCTGCTGCACCTGTTGGCCTCTGGCACACCCCAACCTACACCTGCCAGAGTCGGACGAGTCTCACAGACAGCCACATCCACGTCCCCCACACCTGTCATGGACATCACCATCTCCCTGGCACCCCAGGCCCTGTACGGCCAACACAATGCACATGAACCTCTGGAGACCAAGCAAGGACCATATGCCATAGCCAGATGCACACACGTGTTGGGGGCAATCCACTCCACACATATCCCATCTTGGACCCCTGGTGACACAGCACACAATCAGTGCAACAGGAAGCACACGTCACACATCTATTTACAGACAACATCAAAACACCGTGGGACCTTCACCAAGGTCGCCTCCAAATACCCAGCCAGTGTGCATGATCCCTTCACAATCAGACAGTCCATCAGCAACCAGCCTTCCCAGGATGGCACCCAGGGAAAATCACAGCACCTTGGCAAGTTCCCAATGAACACCCCACTCACCTCAACTCCACAACCATGCAATCCACAAATCAGGCAATGCACACATCACAAGCTCACAACCAACAGGCACAACAATATGCCCTCTCACCAGACACGATTGAACAACTTACAATGGTAGGCTGGGCAAGCCGGGAACAGGTACAATCAACGTCAAGGCAACTCAGCCACACAATAGTCGAATGTGGGGAGAGGACACAAGCAGGCATGTGTGAAGGATGCAATAGCACCATGATTGGGAAAGTACACAATGTCAAGAGTGGTGGCGAAGTGCTGGACAGACAGCAGTATGCAGACACATCCATATCCATGGCAACATACACCTCTGGTGTATGGAATGTAGTGGACAGTGGACGCAACCATGTCACCCCAGACAGTGGGGGTCCTTGCAGAAATGTTGCCTGTTACAACCCCCCGTAAGCGTGAGCAGAGTGGGATGGGCTGGCGTACGCCAGGCCAGTGTAGGCGTGTGAATATAAAGCATGTAGCCTTGGGCGTTGTCCTCTTCTGGAAAGCACAACATCTCTGCCAGTGCGGCGCCTCCCACCCCGCCACAAGGCCAATGCTGTCCTCGTTAGCAGAGTAGCCTGAGATTTTGTGTGCCTGCCGTACCCCGGCCCGCTGAAGCACAAACCTGTCAGGGCTGACCCTGTGCAGCTAGGCCACACTGATCAGCAGCAGACACCGGCGTGTGTCAAGGAGGGCCCAGCACATGCCAGTGTAACCTCCAAGCCTGAGGCCTGCGACCCGGACAGCCTTTCAGACCACCGATGTCCCCCTGACGTTGGCCCACATTACTCCTTTATTGTTTACATATTCTACCTGCGTCCGCTGAGGCCCAGTGGGTCCCATATGTGAAACCTTGTCCTGGCTAATGAATACAGCGACCCCAAATCCGGGGCACAGGCCACAGCACCAGACCCCACCATCAGTGAGGCATAGATCCATATGGGCTACTTGAGACACGTGCTGCCACAAACACTGTTCACCGCCAGCTGGCGACACATGCTGCCACAAACCCTGTTCAAAGCCAGCCGGCGACTTGTGGATGAGGGACCAGGACTACCAATGCGGACTAGTAGGTTTCACATCCAGCAGCTAGTCATGAATCACAAATGGCAGAGTCCACACCAGCGGTCTCATGGAGAGGAGTAAGAGGAAGATGCAGCTCAGTCTGGTCGGAAGCCGGCTCACAGTCACGGAGGTGACCGAACACGTGGTGCCACTGAACCTGAACTACGCAGGCCGGTGTGAGGTTACGTGGTTTTCGACTTCGCTTCGTATCTAGCCGCCATTTTGTGTTTAACCAACATTTTGTGTTGCCTGACTCAGGCAGCACGGCAGACGTGGTGAACGCAATGTTTTTGCCTTTTCAGCAGCTACGTGTCTCTCCCGTTAAAGAGTAACTACTGCCCATGTTTACGAAACCGATGTCAGGGTTTCCCGAGTTTGTAAATCCATGTCTAGACTGATTTATCCATGTCTTACTCCACTGTTTGGGTCCCACCATTCTTCTTGACTTTATCTTGTTTAACTGACCTTCGCTATTCTCTTCGTGTGTTCTCCTGTTACATAAACTGTCTTTTGAAGCATTCAAACATGTTCTACCATCTTCAAATTGAATTACGGGCACTAGTGTTGATTAACTTGAGGGGAGGAGAGCACACAGGGTCTGAAAGGAGGGTGTGTTTTAGACATTCGATAGCTTGTTTTCAAACTATTCCTATTTGTCAGTTTTGTATGTTTTGGGAGTTGGCATTGTAAACCTGCGTAGTATAACAGATTGTGCCCCACGGAATGAAGTAGCAGTCTCCTGAGAACCTACCATTGGTGTACTTACAGGACAACTGTGCTTAGCTGCAGCTAATAAATCTGCTTTTCTATGCCTAACAGAGTGTCACGTGTCTCTGTCTGCCAATTCGTGAACCCGGAGATCTTAGGTGTGCCCTGCGCCGCCTGGCCTATATGGTCAGGTTCTCCAATTGGCGCCCAACAAAGGGCGACTTCAGTGGCAGTAGTTTTGCCCGAGGGCCGTGAGGAGCTTCGCAAGAAAATTCCAGAGGATTTCGCGACCCACGTGAGCGGCTCCTGTATGTCGAAGTTTACCGAAGGTCTTTTGAAGCGCGGCTACTCCTTCCCGACGGCTGCTGATGACTGCTGTCCTGACTGTCGCCCTGCTTTGGCCCCTGGTGATGATTAGTATCGCGAGACGTTAGATGGACATCTGTTGGCTTGAGAGAATATTTAGTTAAGTATTCGTGGGTAGCGCCCACCTTTTAGTTTTTGTTTTTTGTTATTCGATTAGTGCACTAACCGAAGTCAAGGGGTAAGTACGTTTGTGCTGTGACTATATTGTCTAAAATCCCTTGACGTTTGTAAGTAGTCCAGTTCGTTATGAAACGCCTGGATTTAGTAAGTTTAAGAAATTTTGTTGTTTTGGTTGTACTAGGGATCCCAGCCGGATCACTGAAATGATATTGAGGGACAGAATATCGACCATCAAAAATATCGTTGACAAAAGATCGACAGTCAGAATGTCGAGTTTCTATCTACAAACAAGTAAGTACAAAAATATCGAGTTTACTAAAATATAGTTTATAAAAATATCGACTTTACTAAAAACAATGTTAAATTAAAATAATATTAAAAATGAATTACTAAAATATACTTAAAAATACTTAAATTAACTTATAATAATTAAATAATTAATGAAAGTTATAAAAAAAAATTTCATTCATATTTGTTAAAACATATATATATAATAACAAAATATAATTAAATAATATCCAAAAAATTATTAACGTACAATAGCAGAAGTGTAAAAATTACTATTCCCACTCCAAATAGTGCAATCATAGGGAAAGCGTTGTATAGCGTAAGGGTAAAAATTACCATTCCCACTCCAAAGAGTGCAACAGTAGGGAAAGCGTTGGATAGCGTAGGGGTAAAAATTACTATTCCAACTCCAGTGGGTGCAACAGTAGGGAAAGCGTTGGATAGAGTAAGGGTAAAAATTACTATTCCCACTCCAAATAGTGCAATCATAGGGACTGCGTTGGATAGCATAGGGGTTAAAATTACTATTCCCACTCCAGTGGGTGCAACAGTAGGGAAAGCGTTGAATAGCGTAGGGGTAAAAATTACTATTCCCACTCCAGTGGGTGCAACAGTAGGGAAAGCGTTGGATAGTGTAAGGGTAAAAATTACTATTCCCACTCCAAAGAGTGCAACAGTAGGGAAAGCGTTGGATAGCATAGGGGTAAAAATTACTATTCCCACTCCAGTGGGTGCAAGAGTAGGGAAAGCGTTGGATAGCGTAGAGGTAAAATTTACTATTCACACTCCAGTGGGTGCAACAGTAGGGAAAGCGTTGGATAGCGTAGAGGTTAAATTTACTATTCCCACTCCAGTGGGTGCAACAGTAGGGAAAGTGTTGGATAGCGTAGAGGTTACATTTACCATTCCCACTCCAAAGAGTGCAACAGTAGGTAAAGCGTTGGATAGCGTATGGGTCAAAATTACTATTCCCACTCCAAAGAGTGCAACAGTAGGGAAAGCTTTGGAAAGCGTAAGGGTTAAAATTACTATTCCCACTCCAGAGAATACAGCATTATTGAAAGTAAATACTTCATATATTATTTAAAAAAATATAAATTAATATCCATAAAAAAATATTTTAAACTAATTACCAATTTAATATAATATAAAAATTAATTAATTAAAATTACTAATTAACAATAATTATTACAATTAGCTACCTATTAATACAAATTAATAACTAATTAACAATTAATTCGTTAATAATAACAAATTATTTTACCATTATTTCGAATTAAATACAATTAAATAAATTTAATCATTTAATTAATTATAAATAAATTACTTCCCACCCTATTCCCCTATAAACCCACAACCCGCTACAGAAAATAAGTTAATAAAATTAACATAATTACCAATTAATCAATTAATGAAAATTAATTACAATTACATTTTAATTAATTAACAAATATAAATTAATTAACAATTAATTAAAAATTGATACAAATAAATAAATGTACATATTTTATTAATTAAAATTAAATTACTTCCCACCCTATTCCCCTATAAACCCACAACCCGCTACAGAATTAAATTACGCAATAAATATAAAAACAAAATTCATTACTTAAAATTAATTATAACATAAATACACACTTTTCACACATAATATAACATTAAAAAACACAATAAAAAATTACATATTATTAAAAAATCGATATTTTTAACTATCTATATTATATACTTCGATATTTTAACTGTCTATATTTTTAACAGTCGATATCACATCATTTACCTTAAAAACGATATTTTTGTTATCTATATTCTGTCCTGTCGATATTTTGTCCAAACGATATTTGAAACTCGATATTATGTCCAATCGATATTTTGGACTCGATATTATGTCTGTGCACCCTTTGAGCCTGCTATACTAGATAACTTGGATAGTCTACAGTATAATGTACGTGATATTTTAGACACCTTTCTGCAATGGAACGCGCCTACGCAGAGGTATGTTTTTAATACTATGTGCAACACTCTTATTAAAGGGTGGGAAGATATGGATTTGGATTCACCTCCTCAGGATTTATTCGAAATACGGCATCAATTTGATAAGGGACTTATTGTAGGTCCTGATGTAGAGTCTGCTGTTCAGAAGCTTGTTACTTTCCGATCTTACTTTTTCTCTCAAAATTTTTTTGAGCCTGATCCTGCGGTGGGGAACATCCTTTACCACACGGATTTTACTCCGCAGTACCCTTTCAACGCGTCTTTTACAACGCAAGTCGTAACCACGACTTGCGCTGGAGGGCGCTACAGGACAAGGAATAATTTAATTTACAATCCAACACCTTCCCTACTGTACGTAGGCTGGTGTTGGAATAATAAATTTAAAAATTCCTAAGTCCGCACCCCTACAACGCAAGTCGTGGTAACGACTTGCGTTGTAAAAAACGCGTTGTAACAGTACGCGTGGTAAAACCATGCGTAGTACCGTCGTACATCCTCCTGCGGTTCGTCGTAAAATGGCACAATATCCTATGCAAGAAGTTCATCCATTATGGAGAGAGGCAGACCCAAACGCTAATCCAGCTGTCCCCGCTCATTTTCAGCGCATATGGGTACATGATCTTTGGAAAAGATCAGAAGCACTTAAGCAGTCCTTACCGGACCCTCGTAAGAATCCTGCTGGGTATTATAAAGAATTTTCTCAGACTGTTAATGCATGTTTGTATCAATGTATTATGAATTTGGCAGATATTGATTTACTTATGGGAAATGTAGTCCCACAAGCTTTATGGGCTAAAATTCGTAAGCAAGACCATGATCAAGCTTTAGGTGGTAATTGGGCTGCTATTACAGCCACAGATGCAGGACAAATAGGTGGTGCCAAACCTGATGATCTGATTACGGAGTTGCCCGGTAGAATAATAGATCTTATGAAAACGATGATGCCTGTTGTACGCGTTAACTGGAATAAGTTAGCAGCGTGCAAACAAAAGATTGATGAAAGCGTCTCCGATTTCTTTACTCGTTTCGAAGAGACTTTCATCGACCATAGTGGTCAAGATATGAGTACTGAAGGTGGACAGCGATTTTTTGTAGATAAATTTGTTTTTAATTTACTTCCAGAATGATCGCATAAATTGAAAAAATCTGAAAGTGCATGGGCTGTTTCTTCAACTGCCCAAATATTAGCTACTGCTCAATGTTATGAGAATAGGGATAAGGAAGATAAGGAAAAAGCGGAGAAGAATACAAAAGAATTAAAAACAAAGGTTCTTCTGCAACAGGCGTATTCTCCTCATTCTACTCAACCGCAATTTCAACAGCCCCCACAGTTTCAGAAACTGTTGCAAAAACCTGAATCTTCAGCTCCACGATTTCCATTGGATCCTAATCAATACGCCTATTGTAAAGAGGAAGGTCATTTTAAAAATAGTTGTTTGATTTTGTTGCAGCGTTATGGTGGATCATTAATGCCACAGGGTCGTGGAGATTTTTGGGCAGTGTCTAGAGGTAGAGGGCGTGGTGCGTCGTCTCAGGAACGACGTCCCTCTCCCCCTCAGGACTCTTACAAATTATTTTGACCAGCGGAATTCTCAATCTGCTCAATATTACAATGACGATTATTGCACAGATAGTGAGAATGCTGATTTCCTCACTTGCTAGGACAGCCATAGACAGAGTAAGGGAGTTGTATCAGTTCCAGTGGATCAGGATGGACCTTATGTTAATGTTGTAGCATTGGGTGTTACAGAACCATTTCTTTTGGATGCTGGTGCAATGAGAAGTTCTATTATGCATTCCAAACTCCCTGGGGCACCTTTGTCTGGCTTAACAAATGTTTTTGTAGGATTCTCTGGCGCCCCAGTTAGAAACCCTGTTTCTTGTCCTTTGCCTATTTCCATTGGTCCGTACGATTTAGAAGCTCCACTTCTTTTGACGATGGGTTGCAGAGAGAATTTATTGGGTTTGGACTTATTGAAACGTTCACATGCTACATTGTATTGCTCACCTTTTGGTGTACTTCTTACTTTAGGTGATAAGTTGACTTCTCCGATGTACGTATCTAAAGACCAACTGCCACTCGAACTGCGTTCGCTTCCTGCTACGCTTTGGGCTACGGGTCCGAATGACGTTGGTTTGCTTCAAATTCCATCATATGTGATTACTGTGAAGCCTGATGTTAAGTTACCACGTATTCCACAATATAAAATCTCTAACGATGGTGAGAGAGCTTTGTTGGCTATTGTTCATGACTTGGTTCAAAAGGGTGTGGTCAAGGAGACCAGAGGAAATGTTTGTATTAGTCCTGCTCTGCCTGTTCTTAGGTGTACTGATCCTTCTCAGCCACCTGTGTATCGTTTTGTGATAGATCTCCGAGAGGTCAACAAAATTGTTGTCCCTCAGTTTCCTGTTGTTCCAGATATTACTGCTTTGCTTACTATGATTCCTGCTTCGGCAGCTTGGTTTTCGGTTATTGATCTCAAAAATGCTTTTTTTAGCATTCCCATTGCTGTGGAGAGTAGGGATCTCTTTGGTTTCTCTCTCGGAGGCCGAAGTTTTCGATTTAAGCGTGCACCTCAAGGCTATTGTGAGAGTCCCTCCATCTATAGTCAAGCTTTGAAGTCTCAGCTTGACACCTTTTCTTTGCCATCAGGTGCTACTCTTATCCAATATGTGGATGATTTGTTAGTGGCTGCCGATTCGGAAGATGTCTGTAAGAATACGACTGTGTCACTTTTGCGACATTTTCTGATCTACACCACAAAGTATCACTTTCTAAGTTGCAATATTGCCGCCAAGAGGTTACCTATCTAGGTCATCTCTTTTTGAAGGCGGGAAGGCGATTGACCCCAGAACGTATCCAAGCAATTGCGCAAATGTCTGTACCATTACACAAAGAGAGGTGCGTGCTTTCTTAGGCATTACCTCTTATTGTAGACAGTGGATTCCGAACTTTTCCTTACTAGCTAAACCCTTGTTGGCACTCACTCTGAAAGATACGCCCCAATCTCTTCCTTGGACTGATGAATGTCAAAAGAGTTTTTCTGATTTACGTACTGCTTTGTGTTCGGCTCCTGTGTTGGGTACTCCAGATTACAGTAAACCTTTTGCAATCTATGTTCATGAAAGAGAAGGTTGTGCATTATCAGTCTTGACACAACAATTTGGAGGTATACAAAGGCCATGTGCCTATTTCTAGACTACATTAGATTCAGTTGCTAAAGCATTACCCAGTTGTCTTAGCGCAACAGCGGCAGCAGCGATTTCCATTCGTCAATCTGCCGGATTGGTGTTGGATCATACTCTTAATGTTATGGTGCCACACACAGTAGATACTCTCTTGAAGAGGACAAAAACCCAGCACTTAACGAGTGCCAGTTTGTCTGGATATGATTTGTCGCTTTTAGCTAGTCACATACATATCAGGAGATGTAATGTTCTGAATCCAGCAACATTGTTGCCTATTGTGGATGAGAAAAATGTACAAGATCAGCATGATTGTTTTCTTCGTACGGAAGAAGAAACTAAAGGTCGAATTGATTCGAAAGATACACCACTTATGGATCCGGATGGGATCCTGTGTTTAGATGGGTCTTGTTTCAAGCTTCCTAATGGTGAGACGACAGCAGTTTATGCTGTTACAACTCTACATACGATAGTAGAAACTGCACGCATTTCACAGAATTCAGCGCAAGCTGCAGAGTTGATTGCGTTGACAAGAGAATGTGTGTTGGCGAAAGGAAAGAGAGTGACTGTTCATACAGATAGTCAATACGCGTTTGGCGTTGCCCATAGCTTCGGCCGTTTGTGGAGAGAAAGAGGATTCTTTACCTCCCACGGCACTAAAATACAGCATGTTCAGTTGGTGACTTACCTTCTTGAATCACTTGCTTTGCCTACTCAAATAGCGATTGTGAAGTGTAGTGCGCATACAAAGATCACTGATGACGTGGGTCGAGGAAATGCATTTGCGGGTGAAATAGCGAGGGAAACGGCACAAAATGTTGAAAGTCGCATGTATGTTGCAGGACCGGCAAGTTGGGTCCCAGAAGCTGGTATGAGTGAAGACACAGTAGAAAGCGTGAAAATGATTCAGAAGGAGGCAACTGAGAAAGAATTGAGTAAGTGGAAAGAGAGTACGGGAATGTTGGATACGATGGGATATTGGACGGAATTGTCAGAGCATCAGCGATGGTTGTTACCAGATGCGTATGTATTACCTGTGGTTACTTTGGCTCATGGACCAGCCCATATTAATGCAAGGGGTATATGTAAACTTCTAGCTCCAGTATGGCAGAATGAAAGTATTCCTAAATGTGCAGAAAATGTAGTGAAGTATTGTATTGTTTGCTTTATTCATAATCCAGGAAAGGGAACTCCAACTCCAGCAGGTCACTTTGCTCCCCCTATGTATCCTTTTGAGGTACTGCAAATAGATTATATCCATATGGAACGTTTTAACAATCTTAAGTATGTCCTGGTGGTGGTTTGCGCCTTTTCCAGATGGATAGAGGCTTACCCCCAAAAGGATAATACTGCTTTGTCTACTGCCAAAGTCCTTCTGAAGGAATTCTTCCTGAGGTTTGGTTTGCCCCGCATTGTCTGGAGTGACAATGGGAGTGAATTTGTAGGTCAGATTATGCAGAAAGTGTGTGTGGGTCTTGGTATTAGACAGATATTTCATGCGTCAAACCACCCTCAGTCAGCGGGTTTGGTAGAGTGTTACATTGGCACTCTCAAACTTAAGTTAGCAAACATCCAGACCAGCACAGGCCTTTCCTGGCTGGATGGCTTGCCTTTGGCACTTCTCTCAACAAGAACGACTGTCCATTCTAGTTTGGGGCTTAGCCCATACAAAATTGTTTTTGGACGCCCAGCCAATGTCTGGGGAGTCCCTTGTTCCAAAAAGTATTCAGACATTCCGTATCCATTGTTGGTTGATTATTTGCACGACCTCACCACTAAATTGCGTGTTATTCGTCAACAGGTCCAAAATGCTTTGCCGGAGGCCTCCACAGATCCAGGACACTCCATCCAACCTGGAGACTGGGTTTGTCTGAAGAATTTCCAGAGGAAAAAGAATCTGGAACCTCGTTGGGGGCCGCCGAGACAAGTTCTACTAACGATCCGTACAGCATTGAAAGTCATCGGAAAGAAAAACTGGATCCACGGCGTGCACTGCAAAAGGGTACCATTGCCTTTACCTTATGACCAGTGGGTCCGAGAAGGTGTTGGTGATAGTGAATGTGAGAAGGTACCCAGATTTGTACCGTTTAGCAGTGCACGCCTGGATTGAACTAGTTCTGAGAAAGAGGACAACGACGTTTTGCAGGAACCTCCACACCTACGACTAAACACATCGGATCCAGAGACTTTGTTTAAGGACCAAACGATACCTGGCAAGACACGGTACAACCTGAGAAAAAGGTTGCCTAAAGACAATTAAATTCTGTGTTTTATAATTTTGCCTTTGTTAAAAAGAGAAACATTCCTTTTCCATTATCCATCAAGTTGCAGGGACACGGTAGGAGTCTTAGGCTGTGACCTGAATAGTGACTAGGTCACCAGGACTTGCAGTGTCATAGGACAGCTAACAATCACAGCTAAGTGATTAAGGAAGATTATCGTGAGCAACGCCTTTAGAGTAATGGATAGCGCAGGAAAAGAGTATGATATTAAGATAATGAAAAGAAATTATTATAAGAAATTATTATTCAGTCATTGTGGCGTAGCATTATGTATTTCAGTATGTTTATGTAGTTTATTAGCATGTGTAGGATGAATCTTACACAGTATGCAGCTGACACCTGCCTCTACTTCTACTTCTTTGATTTCCTCTACTACTATTTCTCCGCACAAATTTTACTCACTCCCAGACCATGAGCAGATGAGAAGAATGGAATATTTCAACAATTCATTTATCCAATTGTTACATCAGCATCAATTGGTAGTAAACACTACTGATTGTTGGGTTTGTGGGCTCATACCACAGAACACAGAGAGAGGGATGCCGTATTTAGTCCTTCCATTTACGTATGAAGGTTCTGCTTGGGCTTATCTGGCTATGTTTTCTAATATATACCAGACGCTCACGGGCAGCTATGCGCTCTAGAAATCTTTTAACATTTAACATTTAACCTACTCCGATATCCTCCTGGTGGGTCCTATAATGGTGGCGTGGATCTCAGTCACAGTTCTTTGATAAAGGGAATAGTGACCATGGCAAAAATTGCTGATATTGTTAAAATTCCCAAGGATGAGAAGAGAGCATATGATGGATTGAACATGACTCTGTATATCACTAGTCTTACTGACAAGGTTAAACAGAGGAGATGTGCACCAATTTGGGTTTTACCCCAAAGAGGTAATTTGTGTTTACAAATAAATGGCCAGAATACCACAGTTAAGCAAGAAAGGAGTAACTGTTCCCACACACACGTTTATACACCCTTGATTTCTTCACTGTTAGTGCCATCTCAAGGTACATAATGTATATGTCACGACAGAGCTTATACATGGCTTCCCACATATTTCTGGAGAACATGTTATATAGCCTTTCTTCTTCCCCTGACATATGCTGCTCCTGCAGATCACCATAGAAAAAGATTTGGTAGAGGGGTTATTGATGCGGAAGACACAGCCAGACAAGAGGGAGGAGATTTTCTGAAAGGGTTTCTTCCTTTTTGGGGTCCAATGGTTAATAGTAGAAACATCAGACGCCTAGTTTGTGTGGTCGATGCTACCATAAACGTACCTTCTGGAGCATTAAGTAATTTGACAGCTGAACTTCAGGCGGATCACCTCATGACTTTGCAGAACCGGATGGTTCTAGACATTGTCCTTGCAGATAGAGGAGGAGTCTTTAACCCCTTGCATGCTTGTGACGGAACCGTTTGGTCATAAGCCTCGGGTGAGCTATGCATGTGACGGAACGGTTCCGTCACGGCCTGCTCGCCGCGCCTGCGCAGCGCGAATACCGCACCTGCGCTGACGATTTAATGGGCGGGCGGGTTCGTGATGGAACCGTTCCGTCACAAGCACAGCTCACCCGCGAGCCGTGATGGAGCGGTTCCGTCACAAGCACGGAACCGCCACGCGGCCGCCCCACCCCCTTAGTGCTGCGGCAGAATAGCCGCCGCAGCGAAGGTGTTAAATTGATTGGGTCCAGTTGCTGCGTTTACGTTCCTGATAATGCCCCTACAGTATACTAAGCCATTTCTAAGCTACATGTCTTCTCCGAGTCCATTCATCAGGACACTGGCGATTGGTCTGTGATGAGATGGTTTTGGGGACTACTGTCCACCTGGGGATGGAAAGTGTTAACTTTCCTTGGAGCGATTCTAGCAATCATCTTTTCTTGTTGTCTTCGTTTACAGTGTGGTCCAGCTATTTGCGGACTTTGTGCCACTGTGTGTGTCTCTAAGCCAGTAACACAGGAAACAGAGAATATTAGAATGATGTTGCAGCAACAACTCAATGACCTCATCGATATCAACTCAGACTAACATGAGTCTTTTTGTGCTTTGCCTGAGTATGGTAAAAGGAGGGGCTGAGGTTACGTGGTTTTCGACTTCGCTTCGTATCTAGCTGCCATTTTGTGTTTCACCGCCATTTTGTGTTGCCTCACTCAGGCAGCACGGCGGACGTGGTGAACGCGATGTTTTTGCCTTTCCAGCTGCTACGTGTCTCTTCCATTAAAGAGTAACTCCTGCCCATGTTTACAAAACCGATGTCAGGGTTTCCCGAGTTTGGAAATCCATGTCTAGACTGATTAATCCATGTCTTACTCCACTGTTTGGGTCCCACCATTCTTCTTGACTTTATCTTGTTTAACTGACCTTCCCTATTCTCTTCGTGTGTTCTCCTGTTACATAAACTGTCTTTTGAAGCATTCAAACATGTTCTACCATCTGCAAATTGAATTACGGGCACTAGTGTTGATTAACTTGAGGGGAGGAGAGCACACAGGGTCTGATAGGAGGGTGTGTTTTAGACATTCGATAGCTTGTTTTCAAACTATTCCTATTTGTCAGTTTTGTATGTTTTGGGAGTTGGCGTTGTAAACCTGTGTAGTATAATAGATTGTGCACCACGGAATGAAGTGGCAGTCTCCTGAGAACCTACCATTGGTGTACTTACGGGACAACTGTGCTTAGCTGCAGCTAATAAATCTGCTTTTCTTCGCCTAACAGAGTGTAACGTGTCTCTGTCTGCCAATTGGTGAACCCGGAGATCTTAGGCGTGCCCTGCACCGCCTGGCCCATAAGGTCAGGTTCTCCAGGTGGGGCCACCAAACTAGGCCAGCGGCACTCAGTGAACGGCCAGTGCTGACCGCTCCCTCCAGCCTACACTGCTCAAGGCCTAGTCTTGCTCGAATACGTCACAGATTTGGAACTGAACATCGAATATGCAAAGGCAGATAACACTTCATAGGACGCAAGGAGAGTCGTAAGTGTATGACGCCTTGCATCTTGGCGCAAAGGAAAGGGTCATGGTTACGGAGGTGTTCGTAAACAACCAACAACTGCCCTGGTGTTACTAGCACTGTGCATCGGACGACACGTGGCTGTGGACCACTGCTGGCTGCTGCCTCCGGCCTACACTGCGGTCCAGTAGGTCAAAGAGTCTTGATTTGACAATGACGGAGTCCATACCACTGTACCAGCATCATCACAGACTGCATCCCCTCAGCCTGGGTGCCACTAAGTCTGTTCCCCGACATTCATGGATACTCTCTGGACGAACTTTGGTAGCATCTGAGCCTATGGACTAGGGGACAGTTTTAATCCTCTTGTAGCTGAGACCGAATTGGTGGTGGCAACGAGGCTGTTGCATTCCACTTCTCCATCTGCTGCTTACTGATAAAATCAAACCTTTTGGCGTCTTACCCTGGAGGACACCTTCCACTGTCCCCCACAACCCTCCGCAACATACACCTCAGACATTGATGGTGACCGACTCAGGTCGCATGGCCCATCTGACTGCACTGCAAGTCACCGTCCTGTGGGTGGATGCCTGTGCCGGCCGCTTTGAATCCAGGGCCACTAACTCTGTGCTGGTCAGGTCCAGAACACCTTCTCCGGGGAGATTGTATGGCCCCTGAAGCGTAGACCTTGGGTCATCAACACCATTTCTCTGTGGTCTTCCGCTGTACTCAGCCTCCAGGGGCCAAATGCGTCCAACCACAGCTCACACACCAAAGCGAGTGGCATCATGGTAGGAGGCACATGCCACCACCGCAAGGACCACATCCAAGCACCATCTGCCAGAGTCAAAACAGTGGTCTTACAGACTTAGGGAGTTGCTCAGATCTGTTGTGGATACCATCATCGGACTTATACCCAGCTCAGCATTCCAGGTGCCAGTGACTCAGTGCACTGCAGGACATTGTCCTTGGCTAATTGTGTTTTGTGCTGTGGAGCAATTGCGCAGCCATGTCACCTCAAACAGTGTGGGGGCCCTGAGACATTGATGGGAAAGATGATGCAGGTCTAACACACCCCACTGCATCTGCATCCGAAATACATCGAAGGGACACAATCCAAGACTTTTTCTTCACATGAGCAAGCTCATCTCAAGGGTCCAAAGCCCAGTGCACTGCAACTCATGGACACCTCTGTTTGCATGTTGGCTGTCTTCTGAACTTTCTCTGGCTCACTCCATGTTGCTCAGCAGTTGACTCTGTAATGCATGTGTTTTCTGTTTCCATTGCACTGTTGTCCAATGCTCAAGTGTTTGCCAGCACCAGACATTCCGTGCAGAATGGCTTACACTCACCCCTCAAACATCCAGCACAGGCGTCACTGTTTATATGGCCCTGCAAATAATGGGGCTGGGCGCATGTGCGCTGTAACCAGTTCAACATGATATCTGCGTGTGTCCCTGTGGTCCTGTAGTATGCATGTGGGCCCTGGGCCCTACGACATTACATTGTGCTGAGTACATTTGGAGGCAGACATGTCACCGCAGGCAGTGGGTTGTAGCTTGGACATGTAGCTTTGTCGTCACCCACTCAATTCATAAGGGGAGTGACCAGTGCCATCGTACGTACGGCCAGCATGGGCGTGGGACTGCTACTTGCGCGCCCCTGAGCGTGGTTCAGTGCTGTGCGGAGCCAGTTGTGTCCTCTGTTCTGCAGTGTCTGCTATGCGCCTTGTTCCCCATTGTCATCAATGTGGGTATGCTTTTTGTGCTATGTGTGTGTGCTGCAGTGTGTCAAGGGGATATGGGACATGATCCTGGGTGTCTGTGGGTGTGCAGTGTGCTACGCCTCGTTGTGCATGTATGACATTGTGCCCATCTCCCCCCGTCCACCCAGTCCCTATTGGTGGCACTCCCTGTTGATGTTGTGTCAGGTCCACTTGCGCTGTGTCCTCACTCCCTACTCCTTACACTGTCTCTACACTGATGACTGTGGCCTGGGTTTCCGCCAACTCCTCCGGGGGCGCTGGACTGCCACATCCTGTCGCTGTTGCTGCCTTCCTGTTGGCAGCGGGTTGGTGCCTGGTTTAGGTAGTCATGTAATGCTGTCGCCTATTGGGCTCCTGGATTTGCCTCCTCTGCACTCCGACTGCAATCCAGGTGGTCTGCTAGTGGGTCAGTTGCTGATAGTGTTCTGTCACCTTCATGGTGCTGGTCATGTTTTCTTGCGGTCTGCACTCCGTCTTTCTCTCCCTCTTCTCCTTGGCCTTCCCTCTGTTGTTCCTTGCTGGTAGTCTGTGGGGGTTGTGAATTTTGAGTTGGCCTCTGCGCTGGGTCAGGGTGCATCCATGTTGCTTCGTGCTTTGGCTTTTTTCTGGTGTTTTTTTTCTGTGGTCTTTATAGTGCATGGTCCTGCCAGACATGTGGAATTTGCAGGCCTGTGGCTGCTTTTCACTACTTTTTGCACCACTATTGGCCTCATTCCATTTTTTTTTGCGTTCCCGTATCGCATTTTAGTGCTGTCGCGTTCATTATAACGCGGACATTTGCCGTGATATCTGGTGTCTGTCGCATGCTACCGTCTTGTTGTGAATTTCACGTTGACACTGGGTTATTTTCCTGCAATGGGCTGCGATGTTGAAATTTGTGTTACACTACTCTTGCCGTAGTTATCACACCTTCTTGTGAATATACCCCAAAGTGACTTGATCATTATTATGACACTATATTGGAATAGTTTAGGACTTGCTTTGTATTACACCTTTCACTCCAATCGTTCTACTATCTTTGTCGTTTTGAATAGAGTAAGGCTTAAAGGGACCAACATTTCTAATATGCGTTGCCTCTTCTTTGGTTCTAGTGTGTGTTGTTGAGTTTTATCATATGGACAGCAGGTTTAAAGAAATTACTTTCACGTTAGAAGGCAACAGGTGAGTCTGTCGTAGCAACGAGGACTCTGCTCCCCTGGTTTATAATCATTGAAGAATGCTTTGTTCTTAACAAGGGAATTTGAACGTTGAGCGCTTAGCTTCTGGACAATTATTATAAGTGGTTCATTCTAACTCATCGCTCCCCTAATTGTAGCTCTGTCTGTTGAGGCGTTAGGCAAGTATTTCCTGTCCTACTCCTGTTCCTTTCTACAAGTTATATCTAAATTATGGTCTCTAATCTGCTACTTACGGCCTGACTGCCGGCCTTGCACCACCTGTTCATTTATCCTACCTGCTTGCTTTGTCTCGGAAAACAGCTAAGGGTAAAAACTGAACAAAATATCAAGAGAAGTTAATAACCTACAAAAAGACCTTCTAAGAGAAGAAGACGTCGGGTTGTTTCTCAGATTACAGGCATGCGACCTGTACAACCAAAGGCTGAGTCGTCAGAACGATCATCCCTGTATTTTGAGGGGCGAGCTCCTAAACTAGCCATTGAGTGGAACTTTCCCTAACTACCTAGCTTTGTTTCCATGAGTACAAATTGTTTTCTGCTATACAAACAGTTCTTGTCCGGTAATGTTCTAATCTGTATACAGAATGTCTATTTCCAATTCATGATGTGTGGGATTAGCTGTTTAGATTCATGTTCGGATTCACTTTCCTGCAAGTCATCCTTTTGAGGTTTCACCTGAACGGTGCTTGGACTGAGATTGTAAAATCTATTGTATTTAATATTTCTTATAAGGGGCTTACATCTCGCCTTCACTTCTGCCTTCACTACTTATTTGTCCATGTGCCTGTGACTTCTGCTTTCCTTTGTTTCTATTGGTTGTAATCATGTTTTTCCTTTTTTGTGTGTGTTTCTCTTATCCCTATTATTTTGCCTGATTTCTCACTCTCGTTTGCTTCTCATCCGCTTGGATGGCTGGAACTCCATTTATTAGTTTAAGGCTGGGATCTAACTCTTTTTAAGTAATGTTCGCGTACTTTCACCGATGCATTTGAATATTTATTTTCGTGGCAGCACGCAGGGCAACATTTATTCGTTTTGTATATGAAGAATTCTTTTCGTAGCAGCACGCACGGCTACATTTCTTTATTTTGCATTTGAAGACCTTGGTACCCGCTGGGCACTTCCAAGCCCCTAAACTATTTTTCCCTAGTAATGTCTAGTATTTTGCAATGAGAGGCGCCCTGCATTCTCGTGATATACTGGGAGCTGTCAGCTCCAGGTTCGCCTTCAGGATACTGGGTAAGTGCATCAAGAAACACCAGCTAGGAATATGTATGAATCAAAGCACAAAGTGCCATTTTAGCAATCTTACTAATATTCATGTGTATAACTAGTTTTTCAAGTTGTATAAAAAGAAAGGTGATTATTTTTTAAAGAATTACAATAAATTCCTAGAGGAAAATGGCCATGTCCATTTCTGGAGATTTTAGTTACATAAATACATTTAGATACATATCTTTGTTTCATATAACTTCGAATAATGCAATTTAAACCTGTGACTTTGGAAAGAGTGGGATAGGAGCTCAAGTGTTGATGCGTAACAAAATGTTGCTGATGCATGCACATTGTGCACTTTTCACTAGTCTTGCCCTTACAAATAAGATTGTGATGGTGCGTTCGCAAAGTGCAACACTGCACTGCAAGGTAACTAATACATATATTAGATATGCGCCCCCTCCTTAGTGCTCATTTGTTGCGCTGCTCAATCCGGTGTTGTTAGAATGGTTTCCCTGGTACCGCAAGTGCATCTACCTTGAGGGGAGGCAACTAAATTCACCGACTAGCAATTAAGGTTCGTTTCCAGACAATGACTGCTAACAGTTGAATTGTATTTTAGCCCAAGAAAACATGGTGCAAGAGCACTGTGAAATGCAAGATAATGTGTGCACTTTTAGCCTCTGGTGAAAAGCAAGAGAATCCAAATGATGTAAAAACTTCTGCTTCATGGTCTCCAAGTAGAATTTGGTAAAAAGGAAGGAACTCGCTTAGTGTGCAGAATAAACAAGATCTTGTAGCGTTCTAGTTTATGCACGTCACGCAGACGTGATGTGCGGCGGCCATGTTGGCGGCAATGCGCGCGCAACCCAGTGCGCGCCGAGAATCGTACTGAAAGCAGCGCCGGCCGGCGCTCCTCGGACCTATTGTATTTGTTAATGAATAAAGCAAAGTTGTACCTGAATTACCAGCTGTCCGTGGTTATTGAGATAACTTTACAGTGGCGACGAGGTCGGGATACACTTTCCAGAAGACCACAAAAGGAAAAAAAAAAAAACGGACCCTCCACGTGGGCAGCCACAAGGAAAAGAAAGAACTAGACACAGTCATCTGGCCCATCCAGACCCGGGCAAGGTCTACCCTGCACTGCCCTGCCGACGAGACGAACCACCAGGACGCGGCAGGACACACCTGAGGTACGGCGAATCCGAGGAGCGTGGCAGTGCCACAACTACCCACAGAAGCGGCGAATAGGCCAGAGTGGTGGCGCAAAACACCCCACAGCTGCTAGGCCACACGCGCACCATTCCGGAAACCACGCCAGGGAAGAATAGCGCTGGCTACCAAATAGGAGGAGGTGGGGACTAGCACCAAGGGTCCCCAGGGAGAAACGAGCACAGGGTTCAAGGACAGCACCCCAGGTAGCCCCACCGGCAAAGACGCCAACACAACAGTTACCAGGGAGGTGAAAATGAGCACACCGGCGGGGTATGCAATAGCACCTGTGCAATTCCTGCCGAAACCCGGAGAACCACTGATGAAGTGGGAGGACTGGAAAGAATATATTGATAATTTCATAGGGGTCCTGGAGGACGAAAATGAAGAGAAATTAACCCCCCAAAGAAAGAAACGCATTCTGTTGCTGAACCTGGGACCGGAGGGACTCAGAATTTACAAGAGTCTGGTGCCCAAAAACAGAGAGGACACTGATGACGACGTGTATGCCCATGCAGTGGAAGACCTAGAACGTTATCGACCCACTATCTGCATGTCAGTGGACAGATTTAACTTCCAGCAGAGAAAACAACGGGCTGGAGAAACTATAGAAGAATATGTAGGGGCCTTGAGGAAGCTGGCTGCCACGTGCAAATATGCACTGTGGGAAGACGAATTCCTCAAGGATCAGATAGTGATGCACACCACGAGCACGAACGTGCAAGACAAGTTATGGGCAAGCGGTGACACTACGCTCAAGGACGTCTTGGTCATTGTAAAAAGGGCGGAACTCGCACGGAGATGTGCTGACGCAACCAAGAAAGAGGCAGCGACCCCAACAATGGTGAACAGGGTACAAGAGGAAGATCACTGCAGAGACCAGAGGGGCAAGAATCTGAATCCCAAAGGAGCCAACAGATGGCAGGGAAACTCAGGGTCGCAAGGGAAGCAAACAAGTAACGACAGCAAGAAAATGTGCTACAGGTGCGGAAGCTGGTCCCATGAGGCACACAACAGAAGATGTCCGGCGTTCCGGGCCAAGTGCCTGCACTGCGGCATCACGGGTCATTACGAGAAAGTGTGCCGGAAGAAGCTATCCAAAGGTGTAGTGAAGTGTGTCGACCAAGGCGAGGAAGATCTAGAGGAGATCGCGGAGGAAGATGTAGTCACCGTCTTATGCATCTACGACCAGGTGCTGTGCGTGGAAGGGAAGAGGTCGACCAAACCCGTACTGGAAATGTCTATGGGTAGTATCACCATCAGCGTTGTGGCGGACACAGGATCCCCATACACCATCGTTCAACGTGCTGTGTGGGAGGAAGAGTTCAGTCCGAAGTTGGGCCCAAAATTGGAAAAGCTAGACATCAGACCGATCACATACAATGGCGATCGCATTCCGATGGTGGGGTTCCGACGCATGATGTTCGAGTTCAGAGGCCGGTCAGCATGGTGCAAGCTGTACATTGCAGAGAAGGGACCCTCGGTCTTGGGGTGGCTAGACCAAGGCGACCTGGGAATCAAATTGGACCCAGGAGAGAAGGAACAAATATTGTTCACGGACCCGGAGGAGTGGCCCGATTTGAACAAATGGAAGGAGAACTACCCAAGGGTGTTTGGAGGCACAGTGGGTAAGATGGAAAAATTCCAACACAAGATTGTGCTCAAGGAAGGAGCCACCCCGGTAGCCCACAAGGTGAGGAACGTGCCCATAGCGGTAAGAGACGCTGTTCAGACGGAACTCCAAGAATTGGAAAAGAAGGGCATAATTGAACCGATCACCTGCACAGAATGGCTGGCGCCCCTAGTGGTAGTCATAAAACCTAACGGGAAGGTCAGGCTCTGTGTGGATTTGAGAGAATGAACAAGAACATTGTCGTGGAGAAATTCCCCCTCCCTAGAATCGAGGAGATGTTGGCAAAGACCAGGGGAGTCAGGGGGTACTCCACTATTGACTTGACCTCAGCCTACCATCAGATAGCACTACACCCGGACAGCAAAAGCCTAACATCCTTCATCAACCCGTTCGGGTGCTACCGGTTCTGCCGCATGCCGTTCGGACTGGCCTCGGCGGACGCAGTCTTTCAGAAAATGATGCACCAGCTGTTCAAAGACATCAAAGGAATCCAGTATTTCCAGGACGACATTCTGGTGATGGGTCGTTACAGACTGGACCACGATCAGAAACTGGGAAGGGTGCTACAGACGCTGGAGAACAAAGGCCTCACAGCAGAGTGCTCCAAGTGCCGATTGGGCCTGGAATCGGTGACGTATCTAGGACATGAAATCGGAGTGCAGGGCATCACACCTAAGGCTGAAAACGTAAAAGCAATAGCAGAAGCTCCACCCCCCAAGAACAAAGAAGAGGTCAGGTCATTCTTGGGGATGGCGGAGTACTACAGCAAGTTTGTGGTACACTTTGCATCGAAGACCCACCACATGAGGTTGCTGACCAGAGAGAGCACAGCGTTCCTATGGACACCGGAAGCGCAAGCCGAGTTCGAGACTATCAAGAAGGACGTCACCGGAGCGGTCCCACTCAAGGGATATGACCCACTAGGCGCCACAGTACTCACGACAGACGCTAGTGACAAGTGCCTGGGGGCCGTGCTCATGCAAGACCGAGGAAGAGGTGAGATGGAGACAATCAGCTTTGCATCCAGGGCGTTGACGGACACCGAGAGCAAATACAGCGTGATTGAGAAGGAGATGCTGGCGGTGGTATGGGCCATGACGAGATTTCGACAATTCCTGTGGGGCACCCGATTTTTACTAAAGACAGATCACAAGCCACTGGTAAAGGTACTAACGTCCAGTGGACATGCCAGCGCCACTCCCCGGATATCCAAAATGACTCTAAAATTACTCGAGTTCAGGTATGATGTGGAGTACATCCCCGGGAATAGGAACCAAGTAGCTGACTACTTGAGCAGGGCGGCCGCCATGGAACCAGGGGAGGAAGACCCTGTAGGCAGAGGGGAGCTGGTAGCTCTTGTAGAAGACCAGGAGAGGCTAATCAGTCTGCAAGAATGGGAAGAGGCATATAAGGAGGACACAAATATGAAGGAAGTAAAGATGCACACTGTACAAGGATGGCCAGACAAAAGAAACGTGAGTGAGAGCATGAAGCTGTACTACGAGGTGAGGGAAGAGTTGTCGCTAGGAGATAAAGGGGTATTCATCTACAGAGGAGACAAGGTGATCCCCCCAAGGAACCTCACCACCAAGCTCTTGGACCTGCTGCACGAGGGCCACTTAGGAATAGGGAAACTCAAGACAAGAGCTAAACAAAACTACTGGTGGCCACGCATGGACATAAGGGCGGAAAGGCATGTCAGGGAGTGTCCACAATGTCAAGGAGTGGACAAGACCCTAAAACCTTTGAGGCCAGCGTTAGGGAAGTTTGACCCCCCCTCAAATCCGTGGGAAGAACTATCGATAGACATTTTGGGACCCGTCCTAGATGACCAAGGCACACAGAAGTACGTGTGTGTACTCATGGATCGATACTCTAAGTGGCCGGAGTTGAAAGTGGACGAGTCCATGGACACAGAGAATATCTTAAAGTTTCTGTCACAGACCTTCACTAGGGAAGGAATCCCCAAGTCCATTCTGAGCGACAATGGCCCCCAGTTCACGTCGGAACGGTGGAGCAAGTTTATGCAAAGAAATGGTGTCACCATCAAACACACGGCGATTTACCATCCAGCCGGAAATGGCCTAGTGGAGCGATTCAATAGGGTAGTGATGGGAGCCATACAAGCCGCCATATCCAGCAACAAAGACTGGGAGAAAGCGCTAGAGAACATGGTGTGGGCTTACAGAATAACCCCCGCCAGCACGGGGTACAGCCCGTTTCAAATATTGAGAGGGCGAGAACCCTTCACGCATGACAACAGGATCTGGAAGGAAAAGGTCATCACCAGCGAGTGGTCCCCTGCAGTGGTACGGGCCAACCTGGAAAGAGCACAAGCAATCTACACCAACCACTACAACAAACGTAGAAACGTGAAAGGGACAGGTCTGGAAAAGGGAGAGTGGGTGAGAGTAAAGCTAGCCACTCTTCAGAAGAAAGGAGACAGCAAATATAGCAAGCCTATGCAAGTCAAGGAAGTGTATGATCGAGCGGCCCTTCTGAGTGACGGAAACGTGTAGTCTCAGGACCGCATGGCCCGGTGCAACAAGGTATTGAGATGGGAACAACCTGGAATGGACTGGGAAGAAGTGGACGAATTGAATACGGAAAGGGGACAAGGCGGAAGTGAGCAATGCGACGGAGCAAGTGCAGAGAAGGTGCGAGAAGGTGAAGAAGCGAGCGAGAGTCAAGGAGCTGAGACGGACTGGCCAGGGAGGAGCATGAATGATGATGGAGGGGTGAGTGAAGAAATGGAAGGAACTGGAATGCAGTACCAAGGGATTACGGGGAGCCCTGTCAGGGTTACCAGGAGCGGAAGGCAGGTGGTAAGGCCCTCCAGATTTCGAGACTTTGAATTGGACAATGATTGTAAGTGACTGCTTAAAGTTCAGTAAAAGGGGGAGATATGTAGCGTTCTAGTTTATGCACGTCACGCAGACGTGACGTGCGGCGGCCATGTTGACGGCAATGCGCGCGCAACCCAGTGCGCGCCGAGAATCGTACTGAAAGCAGCGCCGGCCGGCGCTCCTCGGACCTATTGTATTTGTTAATGAATAAAGCAAAGTTGTACCTGAATTACCAGCTGTCCGTGGTTATTGAGATAACTTTACAGATCTCTTAATGAATTAGGCAAGCACTCCCATTAAAGCAAACCACTCCCACAGAGGAGCGCACCCAGTTATCTGTATTTATTTGTTCTCAAGTGAAAGTTTTTCTCTATATCTCTTCTTTGTTTCTCCTTGCTTTCTCCTTTGCTCTGTCTTATACTCATCTCACTGGATACCCTCCTTTTCTCTTCCTTTTTACCCCTCACTTCTTTGTCCAACTTTCTCCCCATCTCAACATTTAAATATAATTGTATTAAAATGATGATTAAAAAAAGAACATCAGGCAGCCCCTTGAGGTGAGTTTAATTTATTTCGGTAAAATGCAGGATTACGGCTAGGTCTCCAAAATCTTGCTAGGCTCGCTGGCACCAATGGTCACCATGCTCCGCAAAGCATTGAACCCCCAAAGCGTACCCACCAATGGAAGCACCGCGAGCAGTAGCGTAACAATAGTTGAGGGGTCCCCCCTGCAAGGTACACGGAGGGCCCGCTCCGTATTTAGGAGCCCATTATGATTGCCGACGGACTTGAGTCTGTCCGCGATCACTGAGCAGGAGGGAACCTCCGCATGGCATGCGGAGTTCCTTTCTGTGCAATTAGGATGTGACCGCCACCCTGGCGGTCAAATCCTCTATTTTTAACATTGCGGTGGGTACGGCTTCAAGCTGCACCCGCCGCAATGTTAAAAATGCAAACATGAAATTTGTATGCAGAAAGAAGCAGGCACCGTGTGGTGCCTGACGATTTCTGCATACAAATGCAGGGGGGTACCATAGGTACCCCCCATGGGCATCCCCCTTCACCCAGGGGGCCTGCAACAGGCCCCCGCAGTGAAGATCCACACGCTTTTCCACGGCCAAAAACCCGCCGCGAAAAAGCATGATTTTAAACCCATCCTAATATGTCTGGCGGTGTCTGAGAGACACCGCCACCATATTAGGGATTTTCCGCCGCGGTTGTAAGCCAACCGCGGCGGGAAAGCTGCGGACTGAAACCAGGACCCACAAGCCATCCTAATGTGGTGGTGGGTCTTTGGTGGGCCCGCTGCGGTTTTTCCGCATCCTCCGGGCCGGCGGTGCCTTCCGCCGGCCCGGAGGATGCGGAAAAATCGCAATCCTAATGAGCCCCTTAATGCGGAGCTCTCAGGCCTGAGTACTGTGCTGAGGAGGCCTCCTGTATCTCGAGACAGCCCCCCCCGCAACTTGGGGGCTTCGGTGGCCTGTGTTACACCCCTGACCACGAGCCGGCTGTCCACGAGCTCCCTGCCTTCACTGAAGATAATTCGAGGCACAACACACCTTCCCCTTTTACCATACAACAAAAAGGGATAACAATAACAACCCCCCTATAAAATATTAAAATACTACATACCTGAAAAACAAAAAGAACAGAGCATTCTAAAACAATACATCATTATAAAGAATAAAGCATATTCAATAACATAATCCTTGAAACTATGAGGAACTTTGCACACCTCTCTTAAACATAGTAGATGATGGACTAGGCCGACTGATCACTTTACTTTCCACGGGTTCCCTGCACACAGTGTCCAACCCCATTACTTTGACAACTCTGGACCAATTCCACCACTGGCCATCTTGCAATTTCACAGCACTCCTGTCCTTACTAACTTCTTCCACACAGCCTCCTGGACCATATCATAATTTCCCATTGATCCTCCTTAGCTCTGCTAATTTTACTCACACATATTCACCCTTCACCAAAACCACACTCTTCGCCCATTTTGTGATATCATAGCGTTCCTTACTCTTAACCTGACTATTCTCGATTCTGCTCCTCACCAACTCAATGTCATGAGCCCCAAGATCCGTGGATTTTACTTTGGGCAAGTTGTTCAACCAGGAAGGCCTCAACAAATCCTAAGAGCTTCTACCTCTCAATGCAGTAAAAGGTGAAATACCAGTCACACTATGTAATAGGATTCACAAAAGCCACAGAGAAAGGTTAACTGCATCGCTGCGGCGGCTTTTCCCGCTGTGTGTGGCAATTTTGAAAAAGCTGCGTTACATAATGAGCTCAGCTCGTCTTCAGCACACGACCGCCGTAGCTGATGACGAGCTGAGCTCGTCATCAGCAGCGAAGAGGTTAAAAGCTGTAGTGTAATGACAACGATCAGGTAAAAAGCAGTACAGTGCGGGTGCAGAAACATAAAATCACATGTTAAAATAATGAAGTCTATGAACAAATGCTATCAGAGTCTTGTCAAAATTTCAACAGTGAGCAGCAAACAGTGCGACTGAGATTAAGCCAAGCAGCATGAAAATATTTTGCCATTACAATCACAATAAGTTCCGTGGTATCACAGGGGGCTGAAGTACCAATTGGGAGCTTTGTTCTTAGGGAAAAAGCACTGGCACAGGGGGCCTGGTTGGCAGGTACTCTGCGCACTACATTCAACACCACATCAAAAGCAGGCAAAAAGTGGGTGGCTTACCATGGAAAAAGAGACACTTTCTCAAACCACCCAAAGGCTGTCAGGTCTAGCACCGAAACAATCCAGCACAGGGGCTACTTCACCAAAAATGAATACCAAAAGTATATTAAAACAATTGTGTATGCAACGCAAAGCTCGTGATATATTTCTGTAGAACTAGAATGTTTCTGCTTCAGACTAGCTCATTGTCATGCAGTGGAGTTCTGAAAGCTAATAGAGTAAGCTGCAGGTTTCTTGTGGGAACTCGGAGTGAAACAAATGCACAAGAGCATTTGCAACTCAGAAGACTGCTTGCAGATAATGTTTTGCCGCCTTCTTATGTTTACTGTGAAAATGAAGTAGGATGTAGCAGACGATTGGACGATTCTCTTACCGCTGATCTAAAATAACCTAACATTGAAGAAGGTGAATGCACATGTGCTTAATATACTAGTTTCCTAGTGAGGTTACTTCAGAGCTCTTTCACTTCCTTTTTCTTAGAGCACACTCTGAGAGCTTTCTGCTGTCTAGACTGGTCCGGACTAATTGTTCTGTGACTATCCTTTCCCTGGATCTTGCCTTTTGCACTGTGAGCTACTGCTGATGATGTTTGTCCTTTTAGACTATAGTCACTGCTGTGACCTACTTCTAATTTGGGAGAGGAGACTCAGGCGAGTTTGTAGAAATGCACTTTATAAGGAGTTATTTGCAATCTTAAATCTATCCTAAATGTTCTTTAAAATTCACACTATTTTCTGAAAAGGAATCTTTATGGGTTATGGTAGGTTAGAATATATTAGAGTAGAATAGCGACTTAGTGTCTATTGGCCTTGTTCTCTGTTCCATAATATGTTTGTTGTGTGACTAACAAGCTTATATGCGTTATTTTTAGACAATAAGGCATCCAACTTGCCTATGAAATTGTGTAATTCCCCATATGTCTTTCTTGAAATATTTGACCTGTGTTCCTGTTTTATTCTAGAGGCTTCAGCCTCAAGGTCTAGCCTTCTTGCCTTTGCAAGTGTCATAAAAGTTGTCATGTGGTCTATCACCTCCCTTCTCACTACTTCTATCACTGTATCCCATAGTGTGGTCCAAGAAATACCCTCCATTAATTTTTCCTTAAGTAATTTTCTAAGACTTCTCTAGTATCTGCTCATGCCATCGGATCGTCAAAGGTTTACTCATTCGTTCTTTAGCTATGAGAGCAAATGGGGTCTGCTGGATAATTTCATTCGACAAGTTCACCAGTACATGATCAGAAAACATCTAATTGCCTATTGACATTGGTGTGACTATGACTAGTACCGTGCATGAATTTTATGGGAATAGTATTTGTAGAAAATTGAATAGAAGGTATAATCCCACTCCACAGGGGCTGAATAGTATGTAATTTAGCAAGAAAATATATGTCTCCCATATCTATTTTCACTGCTGGGGCAAAGTTGTCATGATACTATGATGCAGAGGACCGACCAAGTGCAGGGTTGAATGCTACATTTAAACCCCCAAAGACAAATCTTCACTTAAGAGGCTTGCTATTGAGGGGGAAATGTGTAGGAAAAAGTGTCTTGATCATTATTGCAGCACTATATTGAGATAGTTTGGGACTTGCTGAGTAATACACCTTTCACTCCTATAATTTTACTGTTTTTGTCCTTATAAATACATAAAGCCTTAAAGAGAACCAAATTCCTAATACTGATTGCCCTCTCTTTGGTTCTAGTGTGTGCTGTCAAGTTTTGTTATTGGAGCAACAGGTTTGAAGACATTCTTTTCCTGTTAGAAGGCAACAGATGAGTCTCCCGTAGCAACATGGCCTCTGCACCCCTATTGTATAATTACTAAAGAATACTTTGTTCTTAACCAGGGAACTTAAACGCTAATCTTCTAGAAAGTTATTATATGTGGGCCATTCTAATTCATCTCTCCTGCAAATGTAGCTCTTCTGTTTTGGCGTTAGGCGAGTATGGACTCTGCAGGGCATATTATCTAGCCTGGGCGATAAAATTATCGCCGCTTTATCGGCAGGAAACTGCCGATAAAGTGGCGTTAATGGGCTTGCTAATATGCGCTATGGAATTCACAATCGAAGCTCATGTTAAATGTGAAGGACATCTAACATGAGCTTCGATTGGAATTCCATAGAGCATATTATTAAGCCCATTATCGCCACTTTATCAGCAGTTTCCTGCCGATAAAGCGGCGATAATTTTATCGCCCAGGCTTGATAATATGCCCCTGCATTTCCTGTCCTCATTCTGTAGCTTTCTACTAGTTATATCGAAATGATGGTCTCTAATCTGCCACTTACTACCTGAATGTCGGACTTTCACCTCCTGCTCAATTTTCCACCTGCTTGCTTTGTCTCGGAAAATAGCCAAGGTTGAAATTGAACAAAATATCAAGAGAAGATAATAACCCCAAAAACACCTTCCAAGAGAGGAAGATATTGGTTTGCTTCACAGATTGCAAGCATACGACCTGTACAGCCAAAGGCTGAGTCGGCAGTATGATCATCCCTGTATTTTGAGGGGCGAGCTCCATAACTAGCCATTGCGTGGAACTTTTGCCAGGCAACTACCTAACTTCGTTTTCCTTTCTATTTGTACAAATTGTTTTCTGCTATACAAACAGTTCTTGCCCGGTAATGTTCTAATCTGTATACAGAATGTCTATTTCCAATTCATGATGTGTGGAATTAGCTGTTTAGATTCATGTTCGGATTCACTTTCCTGCAAGTCATCCTTTTGTGGTTTCACCTGAACGGTGCTTGGACTGAGATTGTAAAATGTATTGTATTTAATATTTCTTATAAGGGGCTTACATCTCGCCTTCACTTCTGCCTTCACTACTTATTTGTCCATGTGCTTGTGACTTCTGCTTTCCTTTGTTTCTATTGGTTGTAATCATGTATTTCCTTTTTTGTGTGTGTTTCTCTTATCCCTATTATTTTGCCTGATTTCTCACTCTCGTTTGCTTCTCATCCGCTTGGATGGCTGGAACTCCATTTATTAGTTTAAGGCTGGGATCTAACTCTTTTTAAGTAATGTTCGCGTACTTTCACCGATGCATTTGAATATTTATTTTCGTAGCAGCACGCACGGCTACATTTCTTTATTTTGCATTTGAAGACCTTGGTACCCGCTGGGCACTTCCAAGCCCCTAAACTATTTTTCCCTAGTAATGTCTAGTATTTTGCAATGAGAGGCGCCCTGCATTCTCGTGATATACTGGGAGCTGTCAGCTCCAGGTTCGCCTTCAGGATACTGGGTAAGTGCATCAAGAAACACCAGCTAGGAATATGTATGAATCAAAGCACAAAGTGCCATTTTAGCAATCTTACTAATATTCATGTGTATAACTAGTTTTTCAAGTTGTATAAAAAGAAAGGTGATTATTTTTTAAAGAATTACAATAAATTCCTAGAGGAAAATGGCCATGTCCATTTCTGGAGATTTTAGTTACATAAATACATTTAGATACATATCTTTGTTTCATATAACTTCGAATAATGCAATTTAAACCTGTGACTTTGGAAAGAGTGGGATAGGAGCTCAAGTGTTGATGCATAACAAAATGTTGCTGATGCATGCACATTGTGCACTTTTCACTAGTCTTGCCCTTACAAATAAGATTGTGATGGTGCGTTCGCAAAGTGCAACACTGCACTGCAAGGTAACTAAGACATATATTAGATATGCGCCCCCTCCTTAGTGCTCATTTGTTGCGCTGCTCAATCCGGTGTTGTTAGAATGGTTTCCCTGGTACCGCAAGTGCATCTACCTTGAGGGGAGGCAACTAAATTCACAGACTAGCAATTAAGGTTCGTTTCCAGACAATGACTGCTAACAGTTGAATTGTATTTTAGCCCAAGAAAACATGGTGCAAGAGCACTGTGAAATGCAAGATAATGTGTGCACTTGTAGCCTCTGATGAAAAGCAAGAGAATCCGAATGATGTAAAAACTTCTGCTTCATGGTCTCCAAGTAGAATTTGGTAAAAAGGAAGGAACTCGCTTAGTGTGCAGAATAAACAAGATCTTGTAGCGTTCTAGTTTATGCACGTCACGCAGACGTGACGTGCGGCGGCCATGTTGGCGGCAATGCGCGCGCAACCCAGTGCGCGCCGAGAATCGTACTGAAAGCAGCGCCGGCCGGCGCTCCTCGGACCTATTGTATTTGTTAATGAATAAAGCAAAGTTGTACCTGAATTACCAGCTGTCCGTGGTTATTGAGATAACTTTACAGTGGCGACGAGGTCGGGATACACTTTCCAGAAGACCACAAAAGGAAAAAAAAAAAAAAAACGGACCCTCCACGTGGGCAGCCACAAGGAAAAGAAAGAACTAGACACAGTCATCTGGCCCATCCAGACCCGGGCAAGGCCTACCCTGCACTGCCCTGCCGATGAGACGAACCACCAGGACGCGGCAGGACACACCTGAGGTACGGCGAATCCGAGGAGCGTGGCAGTGCCACAACTACCCACAGAAGCGGCGAATAGGCCAGAGTGGTGGCGCAAAACACCCCACAGCTGCTAGGCCACACGCGCACCATTCCGGAAACCACGCCAGGGAAGAATAGCGCTGGCTACCAAAGAGGAGGAGGTGGGGACTAGCACCAAGGGTCCCCAGGGAGAAACGAGCACAGGGTTCAAGGACAGCACCCCAGGTAGCCCCACCGGCAAAGACGCCAACACAACAGTTACCAGGGAGGTGAAAATGAGCACACCGGCGGGGTATGCAATAGCACCTGTGCAATTCCTGCCGAAACCCGGAGAACTACTGATGAAGTGGGAGGACTGGAAAGAATATATTGATAATTTCATAGGGGTCCTGGAGGACGAAAATGAAGAGAAATTCACCCCCCAAAGAAAGAAATGCATTCTGTTGCTGAACCTGGGACCGGAGTGAAGGACTGGGTTCTTTAAGACCCAGCGGTGCCAGGGCACAACACCTGAAACCTTCGTGGGTAACCTGCTCCGGCGTACGAATGACAGAGACACGGGACACTTCCTTCGGCGTCAAAGATTCAAGGTTTATTTACTGCAGGGAACACAGAAGTCACGACAAGTACAACACGTGCAACTTGGGGAGACTGCTTCAAATTGGTTCTGTGGATCGCTCCTTTTATACAGAATTTACCCATAGGACAACATGGTACACAAAAGTTTACAACCCGGTTCCCATAATTATCCCCCAGAGGGGTCGCTTTGGTCACTTTGATACACATAAGGTCCGGAACATAAGTGCGGAAACATTTGGCGGTTCCCAACTGTAAAAACCCATCTTCCCAACATTAGTGCATTCCAATCGGTAGTAAAACAGATCGAAATAGGAACAAAGACAGGTGCAGAGGAAGACGGAGACAGTGGGGAGATCGGAAAGGGTGTAAAAGGGGAGGTATCGGGAAACACGAGATACAGGCATCAAAGGGACGTGCCTAATGAGATGCACGGCTGAGACAATAAACCGGCACGGCAAGATGAGCCTCGAGCGGGGCCATCTGCCTTACAGTATCATCCCCCTCATCATAAAGTCACTTACAAAGGACATGTGTCTTCCGCAAATATCTTGGGAGTCCCAGGGTCGCGAAGCGGACAGCGTCCGATCGCTGGCTACTTGAGGGCAAGAGACAAAATGGATGCCGTATCTAAGATGGAACCTGTGGGTACAGACGAAAAACCCACATAACAAACGAACGGTTTAAGTTAGCACAGCGAAACTGCGCACACTTACTAAACTCGTCATTTGCGGTTCATAGATACCAGACTAGACCATATTCGTGCGAGTCGAAAACATCACTTACAATTGTCACGGAACCTCAGACGCTCCTTTTGCCCTCATGTAGGCAAGCACTAGTCGGAATCATACTCGATATTCATCAGACCATCTAGATGTTGTTGTAGCATAGCTCTGTCCAACCGAGTCCCCTTGGTAACAGGTGGCTGTCTCATACACGCTGTAGCACAGAGGCCACATAAGGCAGGACCGCACTGCACACAAAGGCAACACGTGAACAGGAACGCCACAACGACTCCGATGATCATCAGAATCTTCCAACCCCAAGTCGACATCAGGCCCCAAAACCACCCAAGTAGCGTCCAATCCCCTACATCCACGTGTATGGATTCGGAGATCTTATGCAACTTCGAGATGGCTTGATAGACAGTCGGAGCATTATCAGGAATGAAAATACAGCAGCTCGAATGGATCACCTTACATACCCCACCTCGATCTGCTAAGATCACGTCTAAAACCATACGGTTTTGTAACGTCATAAGTCTATCCGCCTGAAGTTCAGTGGTGATATTACCAAGGGCACTGGCAGTAATATTAGCTGTCGATTCTACCACTCGAGTCAACTGTCTCAGGTTCCTACTATTTACCATAGGTCCCCAAAACGGGAGGAAACCCTTGAAAAAGTCTCCTGCCTCTTGACCGGCAGTATCCTCTTCGCTAATTACGCCTCTCACAACTCTAGTCTTGTGATAATCTGCATCTACAGTGAACGTTGGAGGCAACAAGTTTGCGATGAAGCATGAGCCCATGAAGTCAGAGGGCAACCATGCATATGCACGATCATGACAGATAAAGTATGTACCCTTGGCGGCCAGGAACACAGGGGACGAGACCATCGGCAGAATGTAATTTTCAGTGCAAGCACTCTCTCCAAGTCGGGCTTTCGATCTTCGGCCACGACCTATAAGACAAAAATTACCAATGTGGGGTACGACCCATATCGGAGGCGAGCTTTTAAGCTGTTTTTCACTAGTGAACACACTATATTCGCCTCTACTTAGGACCCTATAGGCTTGTACCTCTTCTTCGGGAATAAGCGAGGGATCATAGATATCGCTATCTAAATCCTCTATTGCTATAGACAAAGGTTTTTGATACGAGGTAGGACCAGAGTAGGGGGAACGTGGTTCTCGAATGGGGTGGAAACCCAGTGCGCTTCGAAACATTGTCTGAAATGCTCGAGCAGACCCTTGGGAACTATACGGTAACACCAGATATGGAATTCCCTTATCCGTAGTATGTGGCATCAACCCACACACCCAACAATTAGTAGTGTTAACCACTAACTGATGCTGATGGAGGAGCTGAATAAAGGAATTATTGCGGAATTCTGCACGTCTAGCCTGCTCGTGTTCAGGTAAGATATGAAAAGAATGAGGAGAAGCAGTGGAGGTAAGTTTAGGGTCAGGGGTAGGAGTAGGTGTAGCAGATGGTAAGAAGTAAGACATCGTGTAATACACCCCACCCGCCAATAATGCAGAAACAGTCAAAAACAATACGAATATTTGGAACAAAAAACATTTGGTACGACTGAGTTGCTGCAGCTTGAATCTATGAGCCTGAGCTTCTTCCAAGTTCATCAGCTTCGAGAATGCCATTCCCTATGACCGTCCGCAACGTTTCTTGACGCACTTCGTTCTGTGTAGCAGCAGTCAGTCCCTAGGAGTTCCCAGGAACCGACGGTCTTTAACCTAGTGTCAAGACCTACTAACCAGAAGGAAGTACGCGCGCGGCCCTACGGCCTTTATTTCACAAGTGTATATATGCGAAAACAATGTTTCTCAGCTGTGGAAGCAAAAAGTATAAGGAACGAAGCTCAATGAATATATACAAAATAATTACAATGATACGAGTGTTCAAACTGATCGTGGAAAACGGGATAATGCAATTGTCAAGGGACAGAACAGGATCTTTTATTAGTCTTTAGTGCTGGATCGCAAAAAGTATCGGGTTTTCCCAGGACGTGTCTGTTCGTCAAACAAAGGATCCGTTGAAGGGACAACGTCCTGTTGATCAGCTGAAAGTTCTGGTCTTGAGTCTTTTGCTGACAAATGTTCAACAGTGTCTTTCTGCTGCACTGAGGATTCTCCGACTGGTTGCGCGTCGCTAAAAGGTACAAACGCCGGCAATCCTTCGGTTTCAGTTGATGCAATGCCTCTCCTCACCCACGAGTCTGCTGGCAACGGGATAGGGACTTTCTTGGTATGGGTGGCATGCACCCTATTTTTCCGACCCTCTAGACGAACTACAGTTCTCGTGGCAAGGAGGACCTGGTAGGGTCCAGTGAACCTGGGATCCAAATTGTTCTTGCGCGAGAAGTTGCGCGTCACCACCCAATCTCCGGGCTGGAGCTGGTGGCCTGGACCCTCCGTCTGCGTCGGCAATGCTTCGTGAACCTGTTGGTGAATTAACCTCAGTTTAGCAGTCAAGTCATGAAGATAATCGATCAACATTGGATACTCAAGATCACAGAAAATACCTGGCCTAGGAACCCCCCAAACATTCGCAGGACGACCGAACACTATTTCGTAGGGACTAAGCCCTACTCGGGAGTGTACAGTCGCCCTAGTTGACAGTAATGCTAAGGGTAAAGCGTCAGGCCACAAGAGACCAGTCGTAGCCTGAATCTTCGCTAGCTTTAGTTTAAGGGTACCGTTATACCCTTCAACCAAACCAGCTGACTGGGGATGGTTGGCGCTATGGAATTTCTGATTAATTCCAAGGCCCTTGCATACACTCTTCATCACACTCCACACAAACTCACTTCCGTTATCTGACCACACGACTCTAGGCATTCCGTACCGAGGAAAGTATTCCTTCAGTAGGATTTTCGCAGTAGACAAAGCAGTATTGTCTTTGAGAGGATAGGCCTCGATCCATCGGGAGAATGCGCAAACCACAACTAAAACGTATTTCAGGTTATTGCATCGCTCCATATGGATGAAGTCCAATTGAATCACCTCAAAGGGACATGAAGGGGGAGCAAAACTGCCAGGAGGAGTTGGGGTTCCCTTGCCAGGATTGTACATCATACACACCATACAGTTCTTAACCAAGCGTTCAGCACATTTCGTAATACCATCATTCTTCCACACAGGAGACAGCAACTTGCAAATACCTTTCGCGCTAATATGTGCTAACCCATGCGCCATTGTCACAACAGCCAGCACATACGCATCAGGCAACATCCATCTTTTCTGATCCGATAAATCAATCCAACAACCACTTACATCCAACTTTCCCGTACTTTCTTTCCACTTCGTCTTTTCAGTCTCGGTGGCCTCATTCTGAATTGCCTTTACACTCTCGATAGTGTCCTCACACATACTCGATTCTGTAGGCCACGTAACCGAACTCGTCACATACATTCGAGTGCTAAGGTTCCGGGCAGTCTCCTTAGCAGTCTCATCCGCAAACGCATTACCACGACCAACATCATCCGTCACCTTACGATGCGCACTACATTTGACAATCGCCACTTGCTTAGGCAACGTAAGTGCATCCAAAAGATCATTCACAAGCTGACCATGCTGAATCTTCGTACCATGCGATGTTAGAAAACCTCTCTCTCTCCACAACCGTCCAAAACTATGTGCGACGCCAAAAGCATATTGGCTATCGGTAAACACATTCACACGTTTCCCTTTTGCTAACACACACGCTCTAGTGAGAGCGATCAGCTCTGCAGCTTGGGCAGAATTCTGATTTAACCTCGCAGTCTCAACAACAGTATTCAACGTTACAACAGCATAAGCAGTAGTCACATCGCCATTTGGCAACTTGAAACATGAACCATCCACATACAGTGTTCCATCTGGGTCTTCCAATGGGGTGTTTTTAAGGTCCACTCGACCTTTTGTTTCCTCCTCTGTCCTCAAATAACAATCATGTTCTGTTATTTCATCTGACTCTGAGCTAATTGGTAACAAAGTTGCCGGGTTCAGAACATTACAACGTTTTATTTGAATGTGGCTTGCCAACAGCGTCAACTCGTACCCAGACAACCTCGCACTCGTCAAGTGCTGAGTTTTCGTACGATTCAAAAGAGTGTCAACTGCATGCGGAACCATCACCGTAAGAATATTATCCATGACCAATCCTGCTGATTGTCGGATAGAGACCGCAGCTGCCGCTGTTGCTCTCAAGCAACTCGGCAATGCCCTAGCTACTGGGTCCAAGGTCGAGGAAAAATATGCACATGGACGTTGCTTACCACCAAAAGGTTGCGTTAAGACACTCAACGCACAACCTTCTCTCTCGTGAACATATAATGTAAACGGCTTGCTATAGTCAGGAGTACCTAACACAGGAGCCGAACACAATGAATCACGTAGTTCAGAAAAACTTTTCTGACATTCTTCCGTCCATGGTAAAGGAGTCGAAACATCCTTGCACGTAAGAGCCACCAATGGTTTCGCTAGCAATGAAAAATTTGGAATCCATTGCCTGCAGTACGACGTGATGCCTAGAAAGGCACGCACATCTCTTTGGGTTGTTGGCACAGCCATTCGCGCAATTGCTGCAATTCTCTCTGGGGTCAACCGCCTTCCCTCCTTTGACAATAAGTGACCTAGATAGGTTACTTCTTGGCAACAATATTGGAGTTTAGAAGGTGACACCTTGTGATTTAATTCACAGAGATGTTGCAGCAACGACACCGTAGCAATTTTGCAAATGTCCTGAGTATCTGCAGCTACCAATAGGTCATCGACGTATTGGATTAAGGCTGCACCAGCCGGCAACCTAAACGCATCCAGTTGACCCTTCAAGGCTTGACTGTAAATCGATGGACTTTCACAGTAGCCCTGAGGAGCGCGTTTAAACCGGAAGCTGCGTCCACCAAGAGAGAAACCAAAGAGGTCTCTGCTCTCTTCCGCAATCGGGATGCTGAAGAACGCATTCTTCAAATCAATCACCGAAAACCACGATGCAGAAGCTGGAATCAGAGTCAGTAGTGCCGTGATGTCAGGCACAACGGGGAACTGCGGAATCACAATTTTATTCACTTCCCGTAAATCGATAACAAAACGATAAACAGGTGGTTTCGAAGGATCAGTACGTTTTAGAATGGGTAGTACAGGGCTGTTGCACACGTTTCCCCGTGTTTCCTCAATAACATCTTTCTCGATCAAATCATAGATGATCGCTAACAATGCTCGTTCACCATCAAGGGAGATACGATATTGGGGAATACGTGGCAATCGCACATTGGATTTCAACTGAACAACATAAGGGGAGATGTCAAGCAGGCCCACATCATTGGGACCTGTTGCCCACAAAGACGCAGGAAGAGAACTCAATTCCGGTGGAAGCTTATCGAGAGACAAGTACATGGGAGAGACAACCCTCTCTCCCAACGTAAGCTTTACACCCGCAGGAGAACAATACAAAGTCGCATACAAACGTTTAAGCAGATCCAGGCCCAAAAGATTTTCACCACAACCCGTGGTTAAAATCAACGGAGCTTCTAGCTCACGAGGCCCAATTGTAAGGGGCAAAGGGCGCGAAACTGGATTGCTAACGGGGGCGCCAGAGAATCCAACAGAAACATTTGTTAAGCCAGACAAAGGTGCGCCAGGGAGTTTTGAATGCTTAATGGAACTTTTCGCTGCACCAGTGTCCAACAGAAAAGGCTCAACGACGCCCGATGTAGCAACTGCGACATAAGGCCCTCTCTGATCAACCGGAACTGATACCACTCCCTCTCCTTGTCTTCGGCTGTCCTAGTAATTACTGTCGTCAGTTCCCTGATCGACGTAATAATCGTCTACATTGTACTGCGCAGATCGTCCTTGCGATGATCCACGTTGATCAAAACAATTATCGGAATTTGATGAGTTATCTGAACGATCATTCTGAGCTCCACGACCTCTACCACGTGGTGCCTGCTGTGAACCACCACGACCTCCTCTAGATGAGTTACCACTATTACGTTCGTTTAGAACAGGACAATTGAATTTAATGTGACCCTCTGCCTACAATAGGCACATTGATTGTACCCTAACGAGGATCTTTGGGAAGAAAAGTCATTACGAGATTGTGATCGGTTCGATTGCGGCTGCGATCTATTTTGTTGCGAAGTATTCTGATTCGAACGTGGAGGATACGCTTGCTGAAGCAGCACTTTAGTTTTAAGCTCTTTCGTCTTTTTATCGGCACGGTCGTTCTCTTCTTTCTCCCTATTCTCATAATATTGTGCCGTAGCCAATATCTGAGCTGAAGTAGGAACGGCCCACGCACTTTCTGAATTCTTTAATTTATTGCTCAAATCGGGCAATAAGTTCGAAACAAATTTATCCACGAACAACCTTTGACCACCCTCAGTGCTCATATCCTGACCACTATGATCAATGAATGCCTCCTCGAACCTCGTAAAGAAGTCGGAGACACTCTCGTCCTTCTTCTGCTTGCAAGCTGACAACTTGTCCCAATTTACCCTCATAGCTGGCATAAGAGTTTTCATTAACGTTATTATTCTTTGAGGGAGAGCAGTAATCAACTGGGCGGGTTTAGCACCACCAGTTTGCAACCCATCCGCCGCTATAATGGCCGCCCAATCACCACCTAATTCATTTACATGATTTTCCTGACGAATCTTAGCCCATACCGGTTGCGGTACAACATTACCAAACAACATATCGATATCAGCAAGATTCATTATCGTAGCGTCTACGAGCTGCGATAATTCCTTATAGTACCCCGCAGGATTTTTACGAGGGTCAGGCAAAGATTGCTTCACCTGCAACACCTCTGAGCGTTTCCATGGGAGATGTATCCAAACTCTCTGGAAATGCGCCAATGTCGGGGGTTGAGCATTAGGATCAGCTGGCATCCATACTGGTGGAACTTCGCGCATAGGAAATTGACCAGACTCATCTGGCTGTCTTTCAATATCCTCAACAAACAAGGCTTGAGGTATAGGAGAGGGACGAAAAGATAACAACCGTTCAACAGCACGTCGAACATTGGTATCCACTATCAGTCCAGCCGAAAACTGAAGCTGTAGATCAGACAAAGCGGTCAGCACCTCGTCAGGTGCGTCGGCCGATATCTGATCACGAAGGACCTTACACATTTCCTCGAACACAAATCTTTGGGTTGGTATATTGAATTGACAAAACGTGTCGAGTACAATACGTGGTGGATTTCTAAGGGGGTGCGTCATCCAACCCATCGCCATATTATATAGCGAAGCACGTTCCCTATTACCAGGAAGCTGACTACATCTCTGAGGACCTTCTGAACCAGCGGACCCAAGAACAGGTCCGAGCGAATGAAAAAAACTAGCCGCAAGAGGGGAATTACGACTACGAGTAGAGGGAGAAGTATAGGACACAGGACTAACAAGTGAAGGAGTAGAGACAGAAACAACAGCAGGGGTTAACAGAGCAGGAGCAGTAGCGTGAGCAGGAGTATGTGGAAGCGGAGGAGCAGTAGGGATAGCAACAGCCAAAGGAGCAGGAACAGTTGGAAGAACGGGTGCAGGTTGAGGAACAGGCAAAGGAAGAATAGGTGCAGGAACAGGTACAGGGGGAATCACAGGGGCTGTGGTACCCTGTACGTACGGAGGTGGCGATTTCATAAGATAGGACATTAAAGGATCCTCAACTGACTCATCCTTCTTTTCCGACTCCGTAGGCAAAGCAGGATAGCACTTATTTATAGTCCTACGCTGTAATCTATCAAACACTTCCTTTTCCTTAACCTCCTTATCATGCTGGAACTGCTCTGCTTTCTTTACAATAGTAGCAACATTATCTCTCTGATTTCGTTTAGTCTGTCTGATTTCTTTCTGTCGGGCTTCTTTACGCCACAACCGAAAGGCATCAAACATGGCCGGCCTTGACTTTTTCTCGAACAATTTAGCCTCTAGGTCATCTAGAATCGGGGTCTCAAAGCTACCATGAGGTGGCCAACTAAGGACACCGTCCTTCTTTGTATAGCGAATCCAATAATCATTAAAGGTTATCGGGCCTAGCCCATGTTTACTGTACAGTTCATAAGTCGGAGTTCCAACCGGAGGTCTCGGACACGAGTCCTCCAGTCGGGAATCCATACCACAAGGTCTGAAACAACTGAACAAAGTACTACGACCAGGCATCTTGCACACTAGCCGAGTTTCACAAACTTCAAGGGTTACGGGATTTACCAAGTCCCAGCAAAGAGCTAATACCCTCGGTTTTTGGCGTCTGCAGTCGTCAAATAACACAACAAAGTACGCTAGCAAAGTGTCACCGACAAAAACACTCACACAGCGTCAACAACAAAAACACTCGCTAAAGTGTCAACAACTAAGAACTCTGGGAGCGACCCACAAATACTTAACTCAAAGATCGATGGCGTCACTAGGAAGGCCCGTCAATCGTCTCGCTATACCAAGGTCTACGCCAGGCGCCAAAACAGGTCTACAGTCAGGGCAGCAGTCCGTCGCAGCCGTCAGGAGGCGGGAATCTTCGCGGGAAAAGTCTTCGGGCCACTTGTTTCGACAACAGGATCGATGAAGCGGAGTGCACCTTCCCTCGGAGATTTCACACGAAGTTCCTCACGATCGTCGGGCTTGGACCGGTACCACTGATGCAGCCCCACGTTGGGCGCCAACTGAAGGACTGGGTTCTTTAAGACCCAGCGGTGCCAGGGCACAACACCTGAAACCTTCGTGGGTAACCTGCTCCGGCGTACGAATGACAGAGACACGGGACACTTCCTTCGGCGTCAAAGATTCAAGGTTTATTTACTGCAGGGAACACAGAAGTCACGACAAGTACAACACGTGCAACTTGGGGAGACTGCTTCAAATTGGTTCTGTGGATCGCTCCTTTTATACAGAATTTACCCATAGGACAACATGGTACACAAAAGTTTACAACCCGGTTCCCATAATTATCCCCCAGAGGGGTCGCTTTGGTCACTTTGATACACATAAGGTCCGGAACATAAGTGCGGAAACATTTGGCGGTTCCCAACTGTAAAAACCCATCTTCCCAACATTAGTGCATTCCAATCGGTAGTAAAACAGATCGAAATAGGAACAAAGACAGGTGCAGAGGAAGACGGAGACAGTGGGGAGATCGGAAAGGGTGTAAAAGGGGAGGTATCGGGAAACACGAGATACAGGCATCAAAGGGACGTGCCTAATGAGATGCACGGCTGAGACAATAAACCGGCACGGCAAGATGAGCCTCGAGCGGGGCCATCTGCCTTACAGTATCATCCCCCTCATCATAAAGTCACTTACAAAGGACATGTGTCTTCCGCAAATATCTTGGGAGTCCCAGGGTCGCGAAGCGGACAGCGTCCGTTCGCTGGCTACTTGAGGGCAAGAGACAAAATGGATGCCGTATCTAAGATGGAACCCGTGGGTACAGACGAAAAACCCACATAACAAACGAACGGTTTAAGTTAGCACAGCGAAACTGCGCACACTTACTAAACTCGTCATTTGCGGTTCATAGATACCAGACTCGACCATATTTGTGCGAGTCGAAAACATCACTTACAATTGTCACGGAACCTCAGGAGGGACTCAGAATTTACAAGAGTCTGGTGCCCAAAAACAGAGAGGACACTGATGACGACGTGTATGCCCATGCAGTGGAAGACCTAGATGAACGTTATCGCCCCACTATCTGCATGTCAGTGGACAGATTTAACTTCCAGCAGAGAAAACAACGGGCTGGAGAAACTATAGAAGAATATGTAGGGGCCTTGAGGAAGCTGGCTGCCACGTGCAAATATGCACTGTGGGAAGACGAATTCATCAAGGATCAGATAGTGATGCACACCACGAGCACGAACGTGCAAGACAAGTTATGGGCAAGCGGTGACACTACGCTCAAGGACGTCTTGGTCATTGTAAAAAGGGCGGAACTCGCACGGAGATGTGCTGACGCAACCAAGAAAGAGGCAGCGACCCCAACAATGGTGAACAGGGTACAAGAGGAAGATCACCGCAGAGACCAGAGGGGCAAGAATCTGAATCCCAAAGGAGCCAACAGATGGCAGGGAAACTCAGGGTCGCAAGGGAAGCAAACAAGTAACGACAGCAAGAAAATGTGCTACAGGTGCGGAAGCTGGTCCCATGAGGCACACGACAGAAGATGTCCGGTGTTCCGGGCCAAGTGCCTGCACTGCGGCATCACGGGTCATTACGAGAAAGTGTGCCGGAAGAAGCTATCCAAAGGTGTAGTGAAGTGTGTCGACCAAGGCAAGGAAGATCTAGAGGAGATCGCGGAGGAAGATGTAGTCACCGTCTTATGCATCTATGACCAGGTGCTGTGCGTGGAAGGGAAGAGGTCGACCAAACCCGTACTGGAAATGTCTATGGGTGGTATCACCATCAGCGTTGTGGCGGACACAGGATCCCCATACACCATCGTTCAACGTGCTGTGTGGGAGGAAGAGTTCAGTCCGAAGTTGGGCCCAAAATTGGAAAAGCTAGACATCAGACCGATCACATACAATGGCGATCGCATTCCGATGGTGGGGTTCCGACGCTTGATGTTCGAGTTCAGAGGCCGGTCAGCATGGTGCAAGCTGTACATTGCGGAGAAGGGACCCTCGGTCTTGGGGTGGCTAGACCAAGGCGACCTGGGAATCAAATTGGACCCAGAAGAGAAGGAACAAATATTGCTCACGGACCCGGAGGAGTGGCCCGATTTGAACAAATGGAAGGAGAACTACCCAAGGGTGTTTGGAGGCACAGTGGGTAAGATGGAAAAATTCCAACACAAGATCGTGCTCAAGGAAGGAGCCACCCCGGTAGCCCACAAGGTGAGGAACGTGCCCATAGCGGTAAGAGACGCTGTTCAGACGGAACTCCAAGAATAGGAAAGGAAGGGCATAATTGAACCGATCACCTGCGCAGAATGGCTGGCGCCCCTAGTGGTAGTCATAAAACCTAACGGGAAGGTCAGGCTCTGTGTGGATTTGAGAGAACTGAACAAGAACATTGTCGTGGAGAAATTCCCCCTCCCTAGAATCGAGGAGATGTTGGCAAAGACCAGGGGAGTCAGGTGGTACTCCACTATTGACTTGACCTCAGCCTACCATCAGATAGCACTACACCCGGACAGCAAAAGCCTAACATCCTTCATCACCCCGTTCAGGTGCTACCAGTTCTGCCGCATGCCGTTCGGACTGGCCTCGGCGGCCGCAGTCTTTCAGAAAATGATGCACCAGCTGTTCAAAGACATCAAAGGAATCCAGTATTTCCAGGACGACATTCTGGTGATGGGTCGTTACAGACTGGACCACGATCAGAAACTGGGAAGGGTGCTACAGACGCTGGAGAACAAAGGCCTCACAGCAGAGTGGTCCAAGTGCCGATTGGGCCTGGAATCGGTGACGTATCTAGGACATGAAATCAGAGTGCAGGGCATCACACCTAAGGCTGAAAACGTAAAAGCAATAGCAGAAGCTCCACCCCCCAAGAACAAAGAAGAGGTCAGGTCATTCTTGGGGATGGCAGAGTACTACAGCAAGTTTGTGGTACACTTTGCATCGAAGACCCACCACATGAGGTTGCTGACCAGAGAGAGCACAGCGTTCCTATGGACACCGGAAGCGCAAGCCGAGTTCGAGACTATCAAGAAGGACGTCACCGGAGCGGTCCCACTCAAGGGATATGACCCACTAGGCGCCACAGTACTCACGACAGACGCTAGTGACAAGGGCCTGGGGGCCGTGCTCATGCAAGACCGAGGAAGAGGTGAGATGGAGACAATCAGCTTTGCATCCAGGGCGTTGACGGACACCGAGAGCAAATACAGCGTGATTGAGAAGGAGATGCTGGCGGTGGTATGGGCCATGACGAGATTTCGACAATTCCTGTGGGGCACCCGATTTTTACTAAAGACAGATCACAAGCCACTGGTAAAGGTACTAACGTCCAGTGGACATGCCAGCGCCACTCCCCGGATATCCAAAATGACTCTAAAATTACTCGAGTTCAGGTATGATGTGGAGTACATCCCCGGGAATAGGAACCAAGTAGCTGACTACTTGAGCAGGGCGGCCGCCATGGAACCAGGGGAGGAAGACCCTGTAGGCAGAGGGGAGCTGGTAGCTCTTGTAGAAGACCAGGAGAGGCTAATCAGTCTGCAAGAATGGGAAGAGGCATATAAGGAGGACACAAATATGAAGGAAGTAAAGATGCACACTGTACAAGGATGGCCAGACAAAAGAAACGTGAGTGAGAGCATGAAGCCGTACTACGAGGTGAGGGAAGAGTTGTCGCTAGGAGATAAAGGGGTATTCATCTACAGAGGAGACAAGGTGATCCCCCCAAGGAACCTCACCACCAAGCTCTTGGACCTGCTGCACGAGGGCCACTTAGGAATAGGGAAACTCAAGACAAGAGCTAAACAAAACTACTGGTGGCCACGCATGGACATAAGGGCGGAAAGGCATGTCAGGGAGTGTCCACAATGTCAAGGAGCGGACAAGACCCTAAAACCTTTGAGGCCAGCGTTATGGAAGTTTGACCCCCCCTCAAATCCGTCGGAAGAACTATCGATAAACATTTTGGGACCCGTCCTAGATGACCAAGGCACACAGAAGTACGTGTGTGTACTCATGGATCGATACTCTAAGTGGCCGGAGTTGAAAGTGGACGAGTCCATGGACACAGAGAATATCTTAAAGTTTCTGTCACAGACCTTCACTAGGGAAGGAATCCCCAAGTCCATTCTGAGCGACAATGGCCCCCAGTTCACGTCAGAACGGTGGAACAAGTTTATGCAAAGAAATGGTGTCACCATCAAACACACAGCGATTTACCATCCAGCCGGAAATGGCCTAGTGGAGCGATTCAATAGGGTAGTGATGGGAGCCATACAAGCCGCCATATCCAGCAACAAAGACTGGGAGAAAGCGCTAGAGAACATGGTGTGGGCTTACAGAATAACCCCCGCCAGCACGGGGTACAGCCCGTTTCAAATATTGAGAGGGCGAGAACCCTTCACGCATGACAACAGGATCTGGAAGGAAAAGGTCATCACCAGCGAGTGGTCCCCTGCAGTGGTACGGGCCAACCTGGAAAGAGCACAAGCAATCTACACCAACCACTACAACAAACGTAGAAACGTGAAAGGGACAGGTCTGGAAAAGGGAGAGTGGGTGAGAGTAAAGCTAGCCACTCTACAGAAGAAAGGAGACAGCAAATATAGCAAGCCTATGCAAGTCAAGGAAGTGTATGATCGAGCGGCCCTACTGAGCGACGGAAACGTGTAGTCTCAGGACCGCATGGCCCGGTGCAACAAGGTATTGAGATGGGAACAACCTGGAATGGACTGGGAAGAAGTGGACGAATTGAATACGGAAAGGGGACAAGGCAGAAGTGAGCAATGCGACGGAGCAAGTGCAGAGAAGGTGCGAGAAGGTGAAGAAGCGAGCGAGAGTCAAGGAGCTGAGACGGACTGGCCAGGGAGGAGCATGAATGATGATGGAGGGGTGAGTGAAGAAATGGAAGGAACTGGAATGCAGTACCAAGGGATTACGGGGAGCCCTGTCAGGGTTACCAGGAGCGGAAGGCAGGTGGTAAGGCCCTCCAGATTTCGAGACTTTGAATTGGACAATGATTGTAAGTGACTGCTTAAAGTTCAGTAAAAAGGGGGAGATATGTAGCGTTCTAGTTTATGCACGTCACGCAGACATGACGTGCGGTGGCCATGTTGACGGCAATGCGCGCGCAACCCAGTGCGCGCCGAGAATCGTACTGAAAGCAGCGCCGGCCGGCGCTCCTCGGACCTATTGTATTTGTTAATGAATAAAGCAAAGTTGTACCTGAATTACCAGCTGTCCGTGGTTATTGAGATAACTTTACAGATCTCTTAATGAATTAGGCAAGCACTCCCATTAAAGCAAACCACTCCCACAGAGGAGCGCACCCAGTTATCTGTATTTATTTGTTCTCAAGTGAAAGTTTTTCTCTATATCTCTTCTTTGTTTCTCCTTGCTTTCTCCTTTGCTCTGTCTTATACTCATCTCACTGGATACCCTCCTTTTCTCTTCCTTTTTACCCCTCACTTCTTTGTCCAACTTTCTCCCCATCTCAACATTTAAATATAATTGTATTAAAATGGTGATTAAAAAAAGAACATCAGGCAGCCCCTTGAGGTGAGTTTAATTTATTTCAGTAAAATGCAGGATTACGGCTAGGTCTCCAAAATCTTGCTAGGCTGGCTGGCACCAATGGTCACCATGCTCCGCAAAGCATTGAACCCCCAAAGCGTACCCATCAATGGAAGCACCGCGAGCAGTAGCGTAACAATAGTTGAGGGGTCCCCCCTGCAAGGTACACGGAGGGCCCGCTCCGTATTTAGGAGCCCATTATGATTGCCGACGGACTTGAGTCTGTCCGCGATCACTGAGCAGGAGGGAACCTCCGCATGGCATGCGGAGTTCCTTCCTGTGCAATTGGGATGTGACCGCCACCCTGGCGGTCACATCCTCTATTTTTAACATTGCGGTGGGTGCGGCTTCAAGCTGCACCCGCCGCAATGTTAAAAATGCAAACATGAAATTTGTATGCAGAAAGAAGCAGGCACCGTGTGGTGCCTGACGATTTCTGCATACAAATGCAGGGGGGTACCATAGGTACCCCCATGGGCATCCCCCTTCACCCAGGGGGCCTGCAACAGGCCCCCGCAGTGAAGATCCACATGCTTTTCCACGGCCAAAAACCCGCCGCGAAAAAGCATGATTTTAAACCCATCCTAATATGTCTGGCGGTGTCTGAGAGACACCGCCACCATATTAGGGATTTTCCGCCGCGGTTGTAAGCCAACCGCGGCGGGAAAGCTGCGGACTGAAACCAGGACCCACAAGCCATCCTAATGTGGTGGTGGATCTTTGGTGGGCCCGCTGCGGTGCCTTCCGCCGGCCCGGAGGATGCGGAAAAATCGCAATCCTAATGAGCCCCTTAATGCGGAGCTCTCAGGCCTCAGTACTGTGCTGAGGAGGCCTCCTGTATCTCGAGACAGCCCCCCCCCGCAACTTGGGGGCTTCGGTGGCCTGTGTTACACCCCTGACCACGAGCCGGCTGTCCACGAGCTCCCTGCCTTCACTGAAGATAATTCGAGGCACAACACACCTTCCCCTTTTACCATACAACAAAAAGGGATAACAATAACAACCCCCCTATAAAATATTAAAATACTACATACCTGAAAAACAAAAAGAACAGAGCATTCTAAAACAATACATCATTATAAAGAATAAAGCATATTCAATTACATAATCCTTGAAACTATGAGGAACTTTGCACACCTCTCTTAAACATAGTAGATGATGGACTAGGCCGACTGATCACTTTACTTTCCACGGGTTCCCTGCACACAGTGTCCAACCCCATTACTTTGACAACTCTGGACCAATTCCACCACTGGCCATCTTGCAATTTCACAGCACTCCTGTCCTTACTAACTTCTTCCACACAGCCTCCTGGACCATATCATAATTTCCCATTGATCCTCCTTAGCTCTGCTAATTTTACTCACACATATTCACCCTTCACCAAAACCACACTCTTCGCCCATTTTGTGATATCATAGCGTTCCTTACTCTTAACCTGACTATTCTCGATTCTGCTCCTCGCCAACTCAATGCCATGAGCCCCAAGATCCGTGGATTTTACTTTGGGCAAGTTGTTCAACCAGGAAGGCCTCAACAAATCCTAAGAGCTTCTACCTCTCAATGCAGTACAAGGTGAAATACCAGTCACACTATGTAATAGGATTCACAAAAGCCACAGAGAAAGGTTAACTGCATCGCTGCGGCGGCTTTTCCCGCTGTGTGCGGCAATTTTGAAAAAGCTGCGTTACATAATGAGCTCAGCTCGTCTTCAGCACACGACCGCCGTAGCTGATGACGAGCTGAGCTCGTCATCAGCAGCGAAGAGGTTAAAAGCAGTAGTGTAATGACAACGATCAGGTAAAAAGCAGTACAGTGCGGGTGCAGAAACATAAAATCACATGTTAAAATAATGAAGTCTATGAACAAATGCTATCAGAGTCTTGTCAAAATTTCAACAGTGAGCAGCAAACAGTGCGACTGAGATTAAGCCAAGCAGCATGAAAATATTTTGCCATTACAATCACAATAAGTTCAGTGGTATCACAGGGGGCTGAAGTACCAATTGGGAGCTTTGTTCTTAGGGAAAAAGCACTGGCACAGGGGGCCTGGTTGGCAGGTACTCTGCGCACTACATTCAACACCACATCAAAAGCAGGCAAAAAGTGGGTGGCTTACCATGGAAAAAGAGACACTTTCTCAAACCACCCAAAGGCTGTCAGGTCTAGCACCGAAACAATCCAGCACAGGGGCTACCTCACCAAAAATGAATACCAAAAGTATATTAAAACAATTGTGTATGCAACGCAAAGCACGTGATATATTTCTGTAGAACTAGAATGTTTCTGCTTCAGACCAGCTCATTGTCATGCAGTGGAGTTCTGAAAGCTAATAGAGTAAGCTGCAGGTTTCTTGTGGGAACTCGGAGTGAAACAAATGCACAAGAGCATTTGCAACTCAGAAGACTGCTTGCAGATAATGATTTGCCGCCTTCTTATGTTTACTGTGAAAATGAAGTAGGATGTAGCAGACGATTGGACGATTCTCTTACCGCTGATCTAAAATAACCTAACATTGAAGAAGGTGAATGCACATGTGCTTAATATACTAGTTTCCTAGTGAGGTTACTTCAGAGCTCTTTCACTTCCTTTTTCTTAGAGCACACTCTGAGAGCTTTATGCTGTCTAGAATGGTCCGGACTAATTGTTCTGTGACTATCCTTTCCCTGGATCTTGCCTTTTGCACTGTGAGCTACTGCTGCTGATGTTTGTCCTTTTAGACTATAGTCACTGCTGTGACCTACTTCTAATTTGGGAGAGGAGACTCAGGCGAGTTTGTAGAAATGCACTTTATAAGGAGTTATTTGCAATCTTAAATCTATCCTAAATATTCTTTAAAATTCACACTATTTTCTGAAAAGGAATCTTTATGGGTTATGGTAGGTTAGAATATATTAGAGTAGAATAGCGACTTAGTGTCTATTGGCCTTGTTCTCTGTTCCATAATATGTTTGTTGTGTGACTAACAAGCTTATATGCGTTATTTTTAGACAATAAGGCATCCAACTTGCCTATGAAATTGTGTAATTCCCCATATGTCTTTCTTGAAATATTTGACCTGTGTTCCTGTTTTATTCTAGAGGCTTCAGCCTCAAGGTCTAGCCTTCTTGCCTTTGCAAGTGTCATAAAAGTTGTCATGTGGTCTATCACCTCCCTTCTCACTACTTCTATCACTGTATCCCATAGTGTGGTCCAAGAAATACCCTCCATTAATTTTTCCTTAAGTAATTTTCTAAGACTTCTCTAGTATCTGCTCATGCCATCGGATCGTCAAAGGTTTACTCATTCGTTCTTTAGCTATGAGAGCAAATGGGGTCTGCTGGATAATTTCATTCGACAAGTTCACCGGTACATGATCAGAAAACATCTGATTGCCTATTGACATTGGTGTGACTATGACTAGTACCGTGCATGAATTTTATGGGAATAGTATTTGTAGAAAATTAAATATAAGGTATAATCCCACTCCACAGGCTGAATAGTATGTAATTTAGCAAGAAAATATGGGCCAGATGTATCAAAGGTTTTTACCCATTCTGTGTCTATAGGAAAATGTGTTCATACATAAGGCCCTATATGTCTCCCATATCTATTTTCACTGCTGGGGCAAAGTTGTCGTGATACTATGATGCAGAGGACCGACCAAGTGCAGGGTTGAATGCTACATTTAAACCCCCAAAGACAAATCTTCACTTAAGAGGCTTACTATTGAGGGGGAAATGTGTAGGAAAAAGTGTCTTGATCATTATTGCAGCACTATATTGAGATAGTTTGGGACTTGCTGAGTAATACACCTTTCACTCCTATAATTTTACTGTTTTTGTCCTTATAAATACATAAAGCCTTAAAGGGAACCAAATTCCTAATACTGATTGCCCTCTCTTTGGTTCTAGTGTGTGCTGTCAAGTTTTGTTATTGGAGCAACAGGTTTGAAGACATTCTTTTCCTGTTAGAAGGCAACAGATGAGTCTCCCGTAGCAACATGGCCTCTGCACCCCTAGTGTATAATTACTAAAGAATACTTTGTTCTTAACCAGGGAACTTAAACGTTAAACGCTAATCTTCTAGAAAGTTATTATATGTGGGCCATTCTAATTCATCACTCCTGCAATTGTAGCTCTTCTGTTTTGGCGTTAGGCGAGTATGGACTCTGCAGGGCATATTATCTAGCCTGGGCGATAAAATTATCGCCGCTTTATCGGCAGGAAACTGCCGATAAAGTGGCGTTAATGGGCTTGCTAATATGCGCTATGGAATTCACAATCGAAGCTCATGTTAAATGTGAAGGACATCTAACATGAGCTTCGATTGGAATTCCATAGAGCATATTATCAAGCCCATTATCGCCACTTTATCGGCAGTTTCCTGCCGATAAAGCGGCGATAAGTTTATCGCCCAGGCTTGATAATATGCCCCTGCATTTCCTGTCCTCATTCTGTAGCTTTCTACTAGTTATATCGAAATGATGGTCTCTAATCTGCCACTTACTACCTGAATGTCGGACTTTCACCTCCTGCTCAATTTTCCACCTGCTTGCTTTGTCTCGGAAAATAGCCAAGGTTGAAATTGAACAAAATATCAAGAGAAGATAATAACCCCAAAAACACCTTCCAAGAGAGGAAGATTTTGGTTTGCTTCACAGATTGCAAGCATACGACCTGTACAGCCAAAGGCTGAGTCGGCAGTATGATCATCCCTGTATTTTGAGGGGCGAGCTCCATAACTAGCCATTGCGTGGAACTTTTGCCAGGCAACTACCTAACTTCGTTTTCCTTTCTATTTGTACAAATTGTTTTCTGCTATACAAACAGTTCTTGCCCGGTAATGTTCTAATCTGTATACAGAATGTCTATTTCCAATTCATGATGTGTGGAATTAGCTGTTTAGATTCATGTTCGGATTCACTTTCCTGCAAGTCATCCTTTTGAGGCTTCACCTGAACAGTGCTTGGACTGAGATTGTAAAATGTATTGTATTTAATATTTCTTATAAGGGGCTTACATCTCGCCTTCACTTCTGCCTTCACTACTTATTTGTCCATGTGCTTGTGACTTCTGCTTTCCTTTGTTTCTATTGGTTGTAATCATGTATTTCCTTTTTTGTGTGTGTTTCTCTTATCCCTATCCTGTTGCCTATTTCTTACTCTCATTCGCTTCTCATCCGCTTTGATGGCTGGAACTCCATTTATTTGTTTAAGGCTGGTATCTAACTCTTTTTAAGTAATGTTCGCGCACATTTACCAATGCATTTGAATATGTATTTTCGTGGCAGCACGCAGGGCTACATTTATTCGTTTTATATATGGAGAATTCTTTTCGTCGCAGCAAACATGGCTACATTTCTTTGCTTTGCCTTTTAAGATTTCGTTTCGTCACAGCACGCACTGCGAATTTCTTTAATTTTCATTTGAAGACCTTGGTGCCCTCTGGCCACTTCCAAGCCCCTTAACTATTTTTCCCTCGTAATGTCTAGTCTTTTTCCATGAGAGGCGCCCTGCGTTCTCGTGATATACTGGGAGCTGTCAGCTCCAGGTGCGCCTTCAGGATACTGGGTAAGTGCATCAAGAAACACCAGTTAGGAATAAGTATGAATCAAAGCACAAAGTGCCATTTTAGTAATTTTACTAGTGTTCATGTGTGTCACTAGTTTTTCAAGATGAATAAAATAAAAGTTGATTGCTTTTTTAAAACTACAATAAATTCATATAGGAAAAGGCCATGTCAATTTCTGGAGAATTTAGTTACATAAACACATTTAGATACATATCTTTGTTTCATATAATTTCAAATAATGCAATTTAAACGTGTGTCTTTGGAAAGATTGGGATAGGAGCTCAAGTGTTGATGTATAATAAAATGTTGCTGATGCATGCACATTGTGCACTTTTCACAAGTCTTGTCCTTATAAATAAGATTGTGATGCTGCGTTCGCAAAGTGCAACACTGCACTGCGAGGTAACTAATGCATATATTAGATATGCGCCCCCTCTTTAGTGCTCATTTGTTGCGTGCTCAATCCGGTGTTGTTAGAATAGTTTCCCTGGTGCCGCAAGTGCATCTACCTTGAAGGGAGGCAACTAAATTCACAGACTAGCAATTAAGGTTCATTTCCAGACAATGACTGCTGACAGTTGAATTGTCTTTTAGCCCAAGAAAACATGGTGCAAGAGCACTGTGAAATGCAAGAGAATGTGTGCACTTTCACCCTCTGGTGAAAAGCAAGTGAATATTCAGGCCGAATCATGTGAAGCTTCTGCTCCATGTTTCCCAAGTAGAATATGGTATATGTGTGGAGTAAACAACATCACTTAATAAATTAGGCAAGCACTGCCATTGAAGCAATCAACTTCCACAGACGCGCACACCTGGTGTTTATTTTTTCTCAAGTGAACTGTTTTCTCTCTATCTCTTCTTGTTTCTCCCTGCTTTCTCCTTCCCTCTATCTTCTACTCATCTCACTGGATACCCTCCTTTTCTCTTCCTTTCTACCCCTCACTTCCTTGCCCACCTTTCTCCCCATCTCAAAATTTAAATATAATTGTATTACAATGTCGATTGAAGAAAAAACATCAGGCAGCCTCTTGAGGCCAGTGACATTTATTTCGGTAAAGTGCAGCATTACGGGCAGCTTTCCAACATCTCGCTCGGCTCGCAGGTACCAATTGTCGCCATGCTCCACAAATTATTGAACCCCCCAATGCGTGCCCACCAATGGAAACACCACTACCATTACAATCGCGATAACTTCTGTGGTTTTAAAGCGTAAAGTACATAGTGCAAGCGCGTATTGACTGAATCCCAGAAGCTTGCACGCAGGTTTTATCATTGATGTCGTGACCTGGTAGACGGGGCACTAGGACCCTGCGGGTCTCACGGTGAGGGGACAAGCCACCAGACACCACATCCGGTCAGGGGGCGGTGGGCAGAAGGAAAGTGACCAGGACCAAGATAGGACGTGCAGGGGTCGCCTGCTGTAACACGAAGAATAAAGGATTGTTTACTAACCTGAGTGCGGTGTCTTCTATGGGTCGCGTACCAGCTGCAGAATATCACAACTGGCGACAAAGGGTCTGACGAGTCAACGCGTGACCATCGCTCGACATCGAGGAAGAAGCACCAGGAGCCCACCCTGGACTCGTAATTGGGAAGAAACAGGAGGTATTCGCCTAAGAAGCAAAGAGCAACGACGCGGGAGCCCACCCCGATCGCCACTAAAGAAACGTTCGTCTGACCCGGTAAGCGCTGAACTAAAGCACGCAAAGCAAAACAAGAGGCGGCTGGGCCAATCAGATAAGAGAACAAGCGGGATGGCCATCTTAGGGTCAGGCTACATCATAAATAGAGCTAAAAAGACCGGAAAACAAGGAAAAAGGGACATAACAAAGCGGAAAAGCCCCCAATAAAAAATAAAAAAAAAGAAAAGGCAGAAATAGAAAGAGATAATTACAAAAGAAGCCTAAAAGAGGAAAATAAAGAACAAGGAAAAGGAAGAGGAATAAAATAAAGGAGAAAAGAGACACAGCACAGTGAAAGTGAAAGTGAAAATAAAGAACAAACAACGTCAAACAAAACACAGACAAGAGCAAAATAAACAATAAAGCAAGTACCAAGAACAGACAAGAGGAAGGGAACATGGCTGAGCCGAGACCAAGTGCACAATACCGCAGGCCACTACCATTTAACGTATCAGAGCCACAAGTGGGAATAAGATGGGAAAGGTGGATCACCAAGTTCGAGAGGTACATGGAAGCCACCGATGTGGTCGAGGCAAAACAACTAGGACTATTTCTAAATCTCGTAGGAGAGGAGGTGGATGACCTGTTGGTAACTATGCCAGCGAGTGAAACAGGAACGTACAAAAAACTTATCAAGTGCTTGACGAACAAATTTGATCCCCAAAGAAATATTGATTTTTGAGAGATATAGTTTCAATATAGCATTTCAACAGCCTGATGAATCACTGGATGACTTTGCAACACGACTGAGGAAGTTAGTCACTCACTGTGAGTTTGATAAGTATGACAATGAGCAGGCAATCCGCTTAAGAATCATAGAGGGATGCCGAGACACTGACTTTGTAATTTGTAATTTGTAATTTGTAACTGGGTTTTATATCGCGCCAGCTCACCGACAGGTCTCACAGCGCTACTAACCAAGTACAGCAACAAGAAACAGGATGAGTATATAAGAGAGTCTGAGGCTAGTAACCGTCTACTAGGAAGCAAATGCGTCTTTGAAGAGTAGAGTCTTCAAGGACTTCCTGAAGTGGAGAAGGCTGGACTCTCTGCGAAGTGCCTCCGGTAGCTTATTCCAGATGATCGGGCCTGAACTGAAAAGGATCTGCCTCCTTTTGTTGCCAGCTTAAAGCGTGGGCAGGATAGCAAAAAAGAGCCGGACGATCGCAGGGCGCGCTTAGGTTCGTATATTTCAAGCCTCTCTTTTATATAGGCTGGCGCCTGTCCGTGGATTGCTTTGTGGCAGATGCACATACTCTTGAATTCGACTCTTTGTACTATAGGCAACCAATGTAGCCTATAGAGCAAAGGGGAGGCATGAGTCCGCCTTGGCACTCCAAATATCAAGCGCGCTGCGTCATTCAGAATGACCTGAAGACGGTTGGATAAGTTTTTTGGGAGGCCAAGGTATAACGCATTGCCGTAGTCGATTCTAGACACTATTGTGGCTGAGACAATGGTTCGAAGCATATTCCTTGAGAGTATGGGGACGAGCTTACGCAGTTGCCTGATTAGATTGGTACAAGAACCAACTACAGCGGACACTTGGTTAGCCATCGAGAGTTCCTGATCAATTTTCATACCGAGGCTCTTAACGCTAGGGCACGGTCTTGGAGTAGCTCCAAGTTCTTGTGGCCAAAACAAATCATTCCAGGGGGAGGTCGAGGTTGAAACTACGAGAACCTCCGTTTTATCTGGATTGATTTTCAATAAATTGGACGACATCCAGTTTACTGTAAAACGTAATATGTCTTGGGCCATGGACTGAGCCGATGGTGTGTTGTCGATACTCAGCAGCAGCTGAGTATCATCGGCATAGTTAAAAACTTTACAGTTCATGTTTGCCAGGGACTTTATCAATGGCTGTAAGTAAAGATTAAATAGGAGTGGAGAGAGCGCAGAGCCCTGCGGGACTCCACAGGCTAAGGCACCCGCATCGGAGACCTGATCTGCTACCTGGATTCTCTGCGTCCTCCCGGATAAAAAGGCTGTTAACCATTTGAGGGCTTGCTCTCCTATCCCGAACCCAGCCAATCTGCCCAGGAGCAGTGCATGGCTGACAGTATCAAACACCGCTGAAAGATCTAGTAATATCAGGGCGCTTGGCTTTTTACTGTCAGCCATGCATCTAAGCTCGTCTAGTACAGACAGCATTACTAGTTCTGTGCTATGGTGGGCACGAAAGCCAGCTTGCCGCTCCTGGAGAAGATGGTGAGATTCCAGGAGGGATGACAGGGATTTTAGCACATGCTGTTCTAGAACTTTTTACAGAAATGGCAACTGGGAGATAGGCCTGTAGTTCTTCAGGCTGGATGGATCTGCCCCAGGCTTTTTTATCAGGGGTCTGACGCGTGCTTCTTTAAAGGAGGTTGGTAATGATCCAGGAGCTAGTGAGGTGTTTAAGAGGTCTAAGATCTGATCCTCTAGGATCGGAACTGCTAGTCGGAGGATATCGGGTGGGCACGGGTCGGCAGGGGAGCCTGACTTGGTGGATGCTACAAGTTGTCTCAGGGTGGTAGGGTCAATTTCGGGGAATCTGGTAAAGATGGGAGTTGAGGGATTTAAAGGAGGCAGTTGTTCGGTGTGTGAGACTGGATTGTTCTTCTTAATATCAGACAAGATGGTCGCTACTTTTTCAAGGAAGTATCCTTGAAAGGTATCACAGTCGATCGATATGTCTATCTTTTCCTCCTTTTTACTTAGCTCTTTCAGGATTTGGAAGGTTTCTCTCTGGATGTTTGTAGCGTTGTTTATTATTACTTTCGCACAAGAATACTAAAAGAGCCAACAACGCTAGAAAAGATCTTGGAACTGGCAAGAGCGGCAGCAAGAGCAATGACACATGCAAAATAAATGGAACGGCGGGTTGAACAAGCTCACCGAATAACAGACAATGGTCGAACAGGACACTGGAAGAGAACAAACAACGAAGAAACAACAAGGATCACAGTGCTACAGATGCGGTCTGGAGTTTCCGCACAGAGGTGCATGTCCAGCATTCGGTCAAACATGCCGAAAATGCAACAGGAGCAATCATTTTGCCAGCATGTGCCAAGGAATTCAGTTCAAAAATGAAAGAGGTCGACCAGGAAGACCGCAAATGACGACAAACTGGCATGTAAGGCATATGGAAACGACAACCAGGAGCTCTTCGCTAGAGTCAGGAGGGGATGAAGAAGAAGAAGAAAAGGTAGAGCGGCTATACCTCATGTCCACAGCTGAAGAAAAGAGCGAAGAAAGCATACGCCTGGTACACAAGAAGACAATACAGAAGACAGAGTCCGTGACCATAGATGTAGGGCCTCACCAAGCGGAATTCGTACTGGATAGTGGCGCCACGTGCAACATAATGTGCGCCACAGAATATGAGAAAATGAAAAGGAAACCACCACTACAACCCTCCAGGGTAGAAGTGTTCACCTGGGGTGCGAGAAGACCAGTGACAAACCTGGGAAAATTTACAGACACTTTGAAGTATAAGAACCGAACAATCACTGATGAGATTCATGTGCTAAGAGGGGACATCCCAGCACCATGCCTACTAAGTAACGTCACAGCTCAAGTAATGGGTGTGCTTGAGATGACCTATCACATGTCAGACAAAGGAAACATCCTAAAGGAATATCCGAAATTAATAAAAGGACTAGGAAAGCTGAAAGGGCGACAAATCACACTACACATTAACGAAGCAGTCAGACCAGTTGCTCAGCATCGTAGACGTGTACCGGTACACCTACAACCGCAAGTGGAAAAAGAAATCAAGTCACTGTTGGATCAAGACATCATTGAGCCGGCGGAAGGACCAACACCCTGGGTGTCCCCAATAGTAGCAGTGCCGAAGAAAGACACTTCACAGATCAGAATATGTGTTGACATGAGAATCCCGAACATAGCCATCGAAAGAGAACGACATCCTGGGCCTCATCTGGATGATATGATCAGCTGCCTGACGGGAACGAGACGATTCTCCAAGTTGGACCTGTGTAAGGGATATCATCAGCTAGAACTAGATCCACAGTCGAGATATATAACGACATTCTCGACACACCTAGGATTGTTCCGCTACAAGCGCCTGAGTTTCGGGATCTCATCAGCCGCTGAAATCTTCCAAGAGACCATCAGGCAAATAATTAGACCAATCAAGAACAGTCTTAACTATAGTGACGACATTCTGGTATTCGGCAAGTCAGATGAGGAACAGGACAGAGCACTGAGAGAAGTATGCTCACAACTTGAGGAAGTCAGACTAACACTAAACGAAAAAAAATGCGTACTAGGATGAGAAGAGTTGGTGTTGTTCGGGCATATCTTCTCAAAAAAAGGGATGAGGCCTGATCGCAGCAAGGTGGACACCCTGGAAAAGGTGAAACAGCCCAGTGATGTAGCAGAAGTACGATAATTTCTCGGCCTTGCCAGCTATTGTGCACGGTACATCAAAGACTTTGCGACAGTGAGTGCACCACTGCGAGAGCTGACGAAGCAGGGACAAACATTTGTATGGACAACAGAATGCAGCAAAGCTTTCGAAGAGATAAGGGCGTCAGTGACAGCTGTAGATCACCTGGTGTACTTTGACCCAAATCTATGCACAGAACTCACCGTAGGTGCCAGCCCAGTAGGATTGGGCGCTATATTGGCACAACACAAACAAGGCAAGGAATCACCACGATGCATCGTGGCTTATGGGAGCAAAAGCCTGTCAGACATTGAGAGAGCATACTCTCAACCGGAGAAAGAGAGTCTGGCGGTTGTGTGGGCATGTGAGCACTACCACATGTTTATCTACGGGAAGCCCTCCACGATAGTAACAGACCACCAGGCATTAATAACAATCTATGGCAATCCAAGCACCAAAATACCACCGCGGATAGAACGGTGGGGAATCCGGTTGATGGATTACAACTTTAAAATGATTCACAAACCCGGAAAAAACCACAATCCAGCCGACTACATGTCACGACGTCCATTGCCCCACAAAGAGGACACCACGACCATGGCGGAAGAGTATCTCAACTTCATCCTAAAGCAAAACACACCGACGTCGATCACAATATCAGAGCTAGAGCAAGAAATAAAGCGAGATCCCACCATGCAAGCAATCGGAAACGTGGTGAGACAGCAAAGATGGAGACACATAAACAATAACAGTTCCACGGAAGAAGGAGTCATCAAAGAAGAACTACTAGCATTCAAAAAAATAAATGAAGAACTGTCAGAAACAGGGAATGGCATCCTGATGCGCCGGGATGCCCCCGGGTAAGCTGAGCGCATTACAAATTTCATATAATAATAATAATAATGATGAGAGGAGCACGGATAGTAATCCCTTACAGACTAAGAAAGCGAACAATAGAACTGGCCCATGAGTCCCACCGAGGCATCGTAGCAACAACAAAAAATGCTGCGGGAAAAGGTGTGGTTCCCAGGACTTCATGGCATGGTGGAAGAAGCAATAACACGCTGTCATGTCTGTCAAGTGACGGGACCACCATCAAAGCCAGCACCACTACAAATGTCGGAACTGCCAAAAGCAGTGTGGACAGAGTTAGCGGCGGATTTTTATGGACCCTTGGAGACTGGAAACTACCTGCTGGTTGTCATTGACGAATTCTCAAGGTTCCCGATAGTGAGGCAGATATCGTCAACATCAGCAAATGCCACTTTACCCGTGCTAGATGACATATTCGCTGCCTGGGGCTCACCACAAACACTCAAAATGGACAATGGCCCGCCATTCTAAGGAGAAGAATTTTGCCGCTTCATGGACTATCTTGGAATAAAACATCGGAAAATAACGCTTTTGTGGCCACAGGCTAATGAGATGGCAGAGCGTTTTATGGGGACTATCAAGAAAGTCATCCAAAGGGCAAAATTGACACAGATATCGACCGGACAGGCACTGTGTCAGGTGTTGAGGGACTACAGGAATACCCCTCACAGCTCCACAGGTCGATGCCCGGCTGAGCTAGTACTAGGACGGTCGAGCAGGACGAGACTACCACAAATGGAGGCAAAGATGAGTGCAGACTGCAGTGACATTGCAAGGAAAGACCGGGAGGCAAAAGAGAAGATGAAAGCTTATGCTGATCACCGGAGACAACATTTGTAAAGAACACAGGTCCTAAACTTTTTTGGATACAGTTATAGTTAATACACATAGGCTTAAATAAGGACTATGTCTCTTTGTGTCCTATGTCCAGCCGGACAAAGGAGAATTTAATACCAAGAATTATCAGGAATATACAAATACATAGAAAAACAAATAACAAGGCACACGCCTGTACAACACATGTTATACAATTGACAAGTGCAGTACTGTTAAAACAGACTGTTTTAACAGTACTGCACTTGTTAATTGTATAACATGTGTTGTAGTAACTGTTGGTTTGAGCTTACGCAAGATTACATTGTACTGTAAGCCACCCTTTGCTCCACTTTGTTTGCCTGTTAATTTCTTCCTCTTGTATTGTCCTTCTTGCTGACTTGGTACAGGCTTGCGCCTTGTTATTTGTTTTTCTACGTATTTGTATATTCCTGATAATTCTTGGTATTAAATACTCCTTTGTCCGGCTGGACATAGGACACAAAGAGACATAGTCCTTATTTAAGCCTATGTGTATCAACTATAACTGTATCAAAAAAAGTTTAGGACCTGTGTTCTTTACAAATTTAGTAATTACCCGAGGTCCTCAACTACCTAGACGGGTCCCCTTTTTCTTTATACTGATCACCGGAGACATGCGTCTGAACCGAAACTAAAAGAAGGTGACACGGTAGTGGTGCGACAGAAACAACAACGAAAGTCAGACAGCCCATTCTCTAGTGAACCACTAACGATAACAACAGTAAAAGGGCCAATGGTAACAGCAACCACGGGACAGCACCGCATAATAAGAAACAGCTCACACTTCAAGGAGCTGAAGACTGAAGTAGAGGAACCGTCAACACCACCTGCAACAGCCCCGAAGGAGGAGGACAGAGGACAAGGAAATGATGAAGGAGCAAGACCGAAAAGAACATGCAAGAAACCGCAGAGACTAATTGAAGAGATGTAGAGTGACCAGATCTCTCTCTCTCTCTCTTTCTCTCTCTCTCTCTCTCTCTCTCACACTCTCTCTCTCTCTCCATCATACCTTTCTTTCTCCATTTCTCTCCCTCTAGTGACTACTATCCGCACTAAGTAGCAGTGACTGCAGAAATGTATCATGAACATTTGTTTGCAACAAAGGGGGAGATGTCGTGACCTGGTAGTCGGGGCACTAGGACCCAGCGGGTCTCACGGTGAGGGGACAAGCCACCGGACACCACATCCGGTGAGGGGGCGATGGGCAGAAGGAAAGTGACCAGGACCAAGATAGGACGTGCAGGGGGTCGCCTGCTGTAACACGAAGAATAAAGGATTCTTTACTAACCTGAGTGCGGTGTCTTCTATGGGTCGCGTACCAGCTGCAGAATATCACATTTTTTATCTCGTGAAACACGCATGTGTGGAATAAAATAACAAAATGATGAAGAGTTTCATCAAGTGAGTTGCAGAAGGAGCTCCTGTTGGAGGTACAGTATTTGACACCCTATTTAGCACAGAAGCTGTTCACAGGCAATACTCTATACCGTCATTTTAAAAAGAGTTGGGGCAGGACAAATCATGGAATGACTCATACACAGGAGAGATCTTGATGTCTAAAAACATGTTTGCCTTTGCACACTGCATTTCAGGCAGCCACAAGTGTTCCTAAGATGTTCCTTAACTATGGTCCGGGACACTGTATCTGCTACATCAGGAGTGTCCCAGAGGGATGGCAGGTGTTCGAAAGTGGATTATTAGTAGTGATAAGTAGGGACCTCCCACTAGTAATAAGGCCACAAACATATAAAAAATTTCAGTCACGGTCTCAATAAATGATGCCTTGCTCAACCCTTGGTAGCTGACAACGTACAGGCAGGCTTAACTTAATAGACAGGTGTGAAAAGCATTTAGAAACACCAATACATAAAAATGTAGGACACAGGGTGTGGCTGAGCAAGATTGCCGGACGGATGTAGCTCGTCTCGACATCCGGTCCACGTTACAGCTTCGACCAAGTTGCTGAGTCTAGAGCCCGCCAGCCAGGCCCCAAAACGCATCAACACATTTGTAAAAACGAGGGGCATGTTTTGAGAGCCCATTCTTGTTGCAGACCTCCCAAGAACAAACAGAATACAGGGGAGGCTGTCTGGCCACGGAACACCTAAAATGGCGGCACCTACCTACTGTGAAGCGGCAACTTCTATCGTGCCGTGAGGCGAATCCTGGGCCAATCGGGGACACAGCCATCACAGCGTGGACTTTCCTGTGGAGCCTTCCTGACACGTTGCTCTCGGGACACCTGTGGGTCGGCGTGACTGAGGCGAGGATACTACCAAGGCATGCCGATTCTGAGCAGAATCACAGCTACCAAGTAACGGAGGTGGGTGCACAGGCCCTGAGTACCCACATTTAGACTGCCATTCGCGAGTGCCCCTCAATAGCGAGGTCTACCCTGGATGCAAGTACCTGAACGAGACCTCTGGCGGGGAGTCGGATGCCCCGCTCTGGCTGACCTTAACATGGAGGCACGATGGGGAACTCGGGCTTGCTGAGTGCGACGGTATACCTCTGCCATACTCTGCCTGCCACTTGTACAACCTCTATAGAAGAGGGAGGGGTCCAATGCTACTGTAGCTAACAGATAGCAACCACGGGAGGAACCCCTGAGCTGCTTACCTCGAAGCAACGCTCCCTCAGCTGATGGATCGTGCGAGTGCCCTGAGAGACCCGGGGGCACCAGCGGCGGATTTTGAGGAACGTAATCCAGAGAAGTCAATGGCGTGGAACCAGTGGGCTCCAACCCCCAAGATAACGTCTTGAGAACGCCGCTAGACAGCTCGGGCTGGACTGTTCCCATGAGGCACAGGGTCAAGTCTGATTTGCATATGGCCATGTCTGAACTGGGGTGTTGTGGAGTGCAAAAAAATGATGGATTTAGGCCCAGATCTCTGTACTGGGGGGAATGTATGACATTGTTCTGCATTCTGTCCATCAACTGTTATTTTTGCATTTGTCACCCCGAGTGGGATGGGTATGCTCAGACGTGAGTCCCATGCTCTCCACACCACTGGAGTCAAGCTATCCTGGCTGAAGACGGCTGATAGCCAGAAACCGGTCCTAGGATGCTTGATTCCGGTCTAGGAAAGACATGGCTTGGCAGTTCCGGCTGGACTGTTCCCATGAGGCATAGGGTCAAGGCTGATTTGCATATGGCCATGTCTGAACTGGGGTGGTGGGGAGTGCAAAAAAACTATGGATTTAGGCCCAGATCTCTACTGGGGAGAATGTATGACATTGTTCTGCATTCTGTCCATCAACTGTTATTTTTGCATTTGTTACCCCAAGTGGGATGGGTATGCTCAGACGTGAGTCCCATGCTCCCCACACCACTGGAGTCAAGCTATCCTGGCTGAAGACGGCTGATAGCCAGAAACCGGTCCTAGGATGCTTGATTCCGGTCTAGGAAAGACATGGCTTGGCAGTTCGGGCTGGACTGTTCCCATCAGGCACAGGGTCAAGGCTGATTTGCATATGGCCATGTCTCAACTGGGGTGGTGTGGAGTGCAAAAAAACGATGGATTTAGGCCCATATCTCTGTACTGGGGTGAATGTATGACATTGTTCTGCATTCTGTCCATCAACTGTTATTTTTGCATTTGTCACCCCGAGTGGGATGGGTATGCTCAGACGTGAGTCCCATGCTCTCCACACCACTGGAGTCAAGCTATCCTGGCTGAAGACGGCTGATAGCCAGAAACCGGTCCTAGGATGCTTGATACCGTTCTAGGAAAGACATGGCTTGGCAGTTCGGGCTGGACTGTTCCCATCAGGCACAGGGTCAAGGCTGATTAGCATATGGCCATGTCTCAACTGGGGTGGTGTGGAGTGCAAAAAAACGATGGATTTAGGCCCATATCTCTGTACTGGGGTGAATGTATGACATTGTTCTGCATTCTGTCCACGAACTGATATTTTTGCATTTGTCACCCCGAGTGGGATGGGTATGCTCAGACGTGATTCCCATGCTCTCCACACTAGTGGAGTCAAGCTATCCTGGCTGAAGACGGCTGATAGCCAGAAACCGGTCCTAGGATGCTTGATTCCGGTCTAGGAAAGACATGGCTTGGCAGTTCGGGCTGGACTGTTCCCATGAGGCACGGGGTATAGGCTGATTTGCATATGGCCATGTCTGAACTGGGGTGGTGTGGAGTGCAAAAAAACAATGGATTTAGGCCCAGATCTCTGTACTGGGGTCAATGTATCACATTGTTCTGCATTCTGTCCATCAACTGTTATTTTTGCATTTGTCACCCCGAGTGGGATGGGTATGCTCACATGTGAGTCCCATGCTCTTCACACCACTGGAGTCAAGCTATCCTGGCTGAAGATGGCTGATAGCCAGAAACCGTTCCTAGGATGCTTGATTCCGGTCTAGGAAAGACATGGCTTGGCAGTTCGGGCTGGACTGTTCCCATGAGGCACAGGGTCAAGGCTGATTTGCATATGGCCATAACTGAACTGGGGTGGTGTGGAATGCAATAAAACGATGTATTTAGGTCCAGATCTCTGTACTGGGGTGAATGTATGACATTGTTCTGCATTCTGTCCATCAACTTTTATTTTTGCATTTGTCACCCCGAGTGGGATGGGTATGCTCAGATGTGAGTCCCATGCTCCCCACAACACTGTTGTCAAGCTATCCTGGCTGAAGACGGCTGATAGCCAAAAACCAGTCCTAGGATGCTTGATTCCGGTCTAGGAAAGACATGGCTTGGCAGTTCGGCCTGGACTGTTCCCATGAGGCACAGGGTCAAGGCTGCTTTGCATATGACCATGTCTGAACTGGGGTGGTGTGGAGTGCAAAAAAAACATGGAATAAGGCCCAGATCTCTCTACTGGGGTGAATGTATGACATTGTTCTGCATTCTGTCCATCAACTGTTATTTTTGCATTCGTCACCCCAACTGGGATGGGTCTGCTCAGACGTGAGTCCCATACTCTTCACACCACTGGAGTCAAGCTATTCTGGCTGAAGACGGCTGATAGCCAGAAACCGGTCTTAGGATGCTTGAATCCGGTCTAGGAAAGACATTGCTTGGCCCAGATCTCTGTACTGGGGGGAATGTATGACATTATTCTGCATTCTGTCCATCAACTGTTATTTTTGTATATGTAGAATGCAACAGTACTTCAGTAGTTTTGTTCTCAACCCATTTGCAGACTGAATAGACAAAAAGCATTTGGGCAATTCAAGAATGTCATGTGTTGTTTGAGTTGATGATTGTAGTGAGATCAATATAGTTGTTGTTTTAGGTTGCATGTCTTCCTGAGACCGACTTGTGGATATTGTAGGATCCCATTGTGGATAGATGTGTTGTTACTGAGTAATTACCAATGCTTACGTGGGATTTTTCAGAATCAGTGATGCCCATTGCTGAAGTTAGTAATCAAAGCTATTGGTTCTTCTGTGACATGCGTATGCTGTTTTTTTTGTATCCTAAATAAATATGAATAATTCTATTTTGAAACTTCTGTGACTGTTTCTTTGAGAATTGGCTGTGTATAATTTCTGCTAGCAAGTCGGTCGTTGGAGCATTTATTGTGATTTTTACTGTTTTTTCATGTCTTTACTACAATTTCTTTTCACTTGAAGAATTTAGCCCCCTGAAATATTATGTATGATGATCCTGAGATGACAGCCGTTGGTGTGTAAAATGGAGTTGGAGGTGCTCTCCTTTCAGTGAATTTTACTGTAAATTTGATTATCCTCAATATAGATTCTGAGATCTTGGTAGTTCACGTGTTGTTTATATATGGTTGAGGTGATCACCATGCCCCATCTATTGCTACTGATGCAGCTGATATATTATTGTATATCATGAGGATTTTGTCTAAATAGATTACCCAGAAAAGGGAATATTTTTAAGGCCCTTGAAAATGCTCATCCCCTACAAGTATTTTTCAATCTCATCCATGAAAATACATGTGTACGATGGTGTGATTTTGGCTCCCATTGCAGTTCCTGGTGTTTGCAAGTAGTGGTCATTGTGAAGTAGTAGTAATAACGAAGAGACATGGTTAATCAAGTGTAGGTAGAATAGGATTGGACAGGGTGCAAACAGATGATAGAAATGAGTTTGAAACAGATGATTTTTTTTTTGAGTTTTATATAGCGCAAACCATACCCGAGACATCGCGTATCAGAGCGCTTTACATGAGCAACAGTTTCTTACAGGACACATTCATCTTTGTCAGGCACATGATTGGATAGTTAAAATCAAAACTCAATGACAAAAAAAATAATTGAATATGACCAGGCTAGTTTTGAATTCTTTGTTGGTTAAATCAATAGAAAGCAAAGACCAAGTGTTGGTTAAATTCATTTGAAACATTTATTTCATAAGTGACAATTGTACAATGGAATAGAGATCTTTTATTTATATTTTTTCTTTCATGATTTCTTCCTAAAATACATTTCACCTATGTGTATGTGGTGGGCGAATGTAAAATATATGCATTTTTAAATAGTGTGGAATATGTAGGTTTAATATATTTTTGCACAGAGGTTTTTGAGATGGTTTCACTCTGCAAGTCAAATATAATATAAACAGTTCTCATAAATAGTACCCTCTGTTTTCCTTGTTCTATTATTTGGCATTCACTTTGTGCCGAGCCAAACAGGGCATCTTGTTTTGATCCATGTAGAATTTAATGAACTGTCAGTAGTACTCTTGTCATGAACCATAGAGTGAACCTACATACAGGTTATTTATTCTGTTTGTGTGTTTAGTAAATGACTACAAAAGAGAATAACAATTTTTGCTAAATGCCACTTATGTGTGCCTAAATATCGTAACTATTCACAAAAGGCTTAATGGAAATTTGCCTATGTACAGGCAACAAAATAGTTCTGGATTATGCGAGCCCACATCTATAGGAGTACAGCTCTGAGCCAATGAACCATAAACCAAAAAGGATTTCTTTATTTTACACAATAATTATCCAAACAAGGATCCATATGGTTCCCACATTGGCCAACATGTGTCTATGCCTGATCAATTCCTAAAACCTATAAACATTTTCTGGATCACACTCCATATCTATAAGGTATACAATCTATTCCACAGGATTACAGAGAAACTTTACACACATCTTCTTAATGTGCCTATTCTTATATTTGTTTAATTATAAAAGTTCAACATGTTCATATGGACAGCACAAAATGGATGCTGCTGACCAGAGAAACATTTCTGCCCTCCAGCTGCTGAGCCAAGCTTGAGCAGAGAAATGCAGCACAATAGGCATCCTGTCACAGGGAGGTGTGACCACCTCACAGACAGGACTTTGTGTATTGGGGCTGGGTGGGTGCACTTCCAAAGTGCCTGAAAGTCTGCTCCTGGGGCACATTTGGTGTCCTGGTGCATAGTCCAGCTCAAAACCAGTTCTGGGGGCCGCTGCCGCCTGTTCTGGTGTGAAATTGGACAAAGGACATGGGAGTAACCTCCCCTCTGTCCTGACCATCCCCAAGAAGGGTCCCCTGAATCTGTCCAACCCTCTCCTGTGGGCTTACCTGGCTGTAGGACATTAGATTTGACTTGGACAAGATTCTGAAACAAGAAACCACTGCCTGTCGACCGTCTGGACACTCTGGACTTTGCTGGACTTCGACCGCGACTGACTTTGCCTCACTCTCTATCCAAAGCATTGTCTGTGCCCTTGCACCACACAGGTTCTGTGCAGGACCTGCGGACCATTACGGACAACTGAAAAATCTCCCTTGGGGTAAAGGGGTCCCTCCCTTGCATTCGCAGGCACCAAAATGCAACTGACCAGCCTGCTGATCCTGAGCTCCTGTGGACTCTGAAGGCTCCAGCAACACAGGAGGTAGGTTGCGAAGTTCCTTGAGGTTGAGCTGTCCTCTCACTGAGTTTGAGGCCTGTATCCCTCGTGGGGACTACATAGCCCCAATCCCTGTGCACTGCATACTTTTGCAGGTGCATATGATTGTTGGCAATTCCTGAGCTTGTGCATTGGACTCCATGTAGTCCTGACCCAGAACAGTGTTTCCATCAATGAACTCTGGCCTACTTACACTGAGTGCTAGGTGGGCTGGTACTTTGTGATCTTGCTTGAGGTCCCCTTACGACTCCTGGTCATTCCACCTGTGGGTACTCTTGAGGTTCATCTTGATCCCTTTTGGCCTTTCCTGGTTTCTCCAGACATGCCCTAACTCCACATTGCTTGGTGAGTTCGCTGGATCTTGCTGGTTCACACAGTAACCTGCTTGACCTTCCTGCATGGGTTGCTGCTGCCAAGGCTTGTTGGAAGTCCCATCAGCACTCAGCTTACTTCATGGGACAGCTTGCATCTGGCTCCTGGTTGTTCTCAACATTTCCTGGACCTTGTGGCTGCAGAGTCAAGCATCCCTTCTTCGCACCTGAAGCACCTGACATCCGTTGACATTCTTCTACTGAGCCCCTGGTCACCCTGAAGTGACCCAGTCTGTCACCTCTGCTTTCAGGTTTCTTCCATCCCTTGGATTCCTATGGACACTTTCTTCCTTCCCGGCAGCAGCTCTTCTTTGAAGCTCTCCATTAAAACATCTGTGGTTTCTGGCACCACTCCAGACCTATACACCTGGCTCTTCTGGGATAGGTAACTAGGGTACTCCAGTATCCATGGGTGGGGTGGCTCTCCAACCTCCTAAGTTCCAAAGGGTTTCTGTGAAGTCCACCGAGAAGGGTCCTTAAACTTTAAAATTGTAACTGCTACTTCTCCATAGAATTGTACGGAGCCCCCGGTCGTGTTAGCACACTGTACCTGTCCTCCGTAGGGTCCCTTTCTACTCACCTTGGGTGGTTCCTGGGGGTCCCAATGATTCTATGTGTACTAGACATTGTCTCGACTCCAGTCGTGGTTCTTATACCACTATTTTAGTATAGGGTTTGGTATACCCCTGGAGCACACTGTGTATTGTGCTACTTAGCACTGTTTCTTTGTTAAAGTATTGTGTGCTTTGTGTTGTACCCTCGTGTAGAGGGTAATAGCGAGTGTTCTATAAATAAATACACATTTGTATAACTACTGTGTATTTCTCCTTTCATTTGAGTAATACTAAAGGTGATGTTCTTGTAAAACAAGCTGTTTTACATTCCTTTAAGATTAAGCCTGAAGGATGTTCTCAACAGCTACCACTAGGATATCTTTCTAAAGGTTATCTTTGACCTCATACATCATAAGGGTTGTTTGGACTGGTGCAAGATGCGCACTTAATTAGTGGACAGCATATACCAGGCCAACGTCTCATAGTTGCAGCACTTTATACCCATGTTCAAGAGTCCAGGACTGGTTTGACACCACTTTGCAGGCCAAGACTCTCGGATGGCACAGTCTTGGTGCTGTAGAAGGTGAGTAGGAACTATTTTATGTCCCGAGACTTCAATCAGGAGGCAAGACAGCAAGCCCTTGGACTCACTTGGGTTCTGGGCTGGAGAGATGCAGGTCCAGTTCTTCTCACTCCCAGGCAAGAAGGCAGCAGTTCAACAAAGAAGAGCAAGAGTTCAGTAGCATTCCAGCAGAGTGGCAGTCCATTCAGCAGCACAGACCTTATTTTTTTTGTTTTTTTAACTAATGATTTTCAAGCACTGCAGCAAGGATATCTGTAACAATTGCCATGCACATATAACTGTCTACTAATAAATTCTCGATCCCTCCCTCAAAACAAATCACATCTACGAATTTCTCACAGATGCAAAACCAGCCATACTATTCGTAACTGAATCATGGTTGGGAGATGATATGGCTCCAGTCCTACATGAAGCTGTTCCTCTAGACTTTTAAACGATCACCCTAAAACATATAGGCAAAAAAGGAGATGGTCTAGCTGTTGTGTTCAGGCAAACATTACATATCACTAAAGTCGATGACATCTCCCTAAAAATATGTGAGACTCTTCTAACAAGATGCAATCCTACACTTTCTTCCTCCTTTAACTTCCTGCTCATTTACAGACCTCCAACCTAGCAAGGCGACATTCCCAGACACACTTCTAGACACGGTTTCAAACCTGATAACAGTACACTCCAACCTATGCATTCTGGGTGACCTCAACATTTGGTTTGACAGACCCAATATGACCCATCCAAAAACAATAATCACTGGCCTAGACGCACTGAATCTGCATCAGATTGTCCACAAACCCACACACATTGCTAGACTTATCCTAGATGTCATTGTCGCTAATACTGAACTAGTTACCTTTCAAACTTTAACTCCAGTCACATGGTCAGACCACCACTTGCTTGCTTTCCATCATAAAAGAACACTAAGCAACTCACCTAAAACTACCTTACAACCATCCACCTATCGGCCGTGGAATAAACTCAATTTGGAACACTTAAAAACACAACAAATCTGGAAACAATAAATTCTGTTCAAAATCTATATGAGTGGCTACAGGAAGCTTTTGACATCCTGATACAACTCGAAATCATACAACAGAACAAAAGAAAAAATCACCTTGGAGAAAATTGGAAATAAAAGACATAAAACAACAAATTAGAAAGATTCAACGTACCTGGTTCAAAACAAACGTTAAACAAGACAAACTTCTCCTACAGAAAATTTACAAATTATACAAGTCAGCTATAAAAAAAGCAAAGAAAAGGTAACTATTCAGAGCGAATTCAAAATGCTAAATGTGCAAATAAAGAATTCTATAACATACTCAGTGAATTTCGCAAACCAAATCGCCTAGAAGGAACTCATCCTGTTACTCAAGATTTCACAGACAAACGGGCAAATCATTACATGGACAAAGCAGACACATTTGACTCGTACTTAAAACAGAAACAAAGCCCCAGCACGAACCCTTGTACAAAACAACAATCCAGGAATACCCTAACACAGCCTCTCGGTTCCTTCCAACACATCTCACACTATGAATTTATGGACCTGGTCAAAGCAAGCAGGCCTGCCGGCAGCCCTTCTGACCCCTGTCCACCACAAACTTTCAAGACAATTCTTTTACCAACCTCTGCTGCCACTCAAGTAAGAAGAATCATCAACGATTCCTTAACTACCTGAATATTTCAAGAAAAACTCAAAAAGTCACACATATGCCCTTTACTGAAGAAAACAAACTTGGACCCCCTGTACTGATAACTACAGACCCATTACAAATGAACCTTTCCTGGGAAAACTGATAGAAAGAGCAGCATGCACCCAGATGTCACAATTCATTGAAGAGAATGACATACTTTCACACTTCCAAACAGGATTCCGTCCTGGAAGAGGCACTGAATCTGCCCTCCTTGTCATCTGGGATGACCTGAAGAATACTATAGACATCAATGGGGTTGCTGAGCTACTCCTTTTCGGCCTCTCCCCTGCCTTTGACACGGTTGACCATGACACTCTGAAACAAAGACTCTATGAAGCCGGCATAGAGGGAACTGCTCTAGACTGAATTGCGTCCTACCTTCGTCATCCATACCCCACCTTTCTACTCCACAAAAGCAGGGGTCCTTCATGGATCTATCATGTCGCCCATGTTTTTCGACACCTACATGAAGTCATTACGAAAATCTGATCAATCAATTTCACCTCACGTGCTATAACTATGCAGATGACAGGCAAATATTCCTTCGACTGGAATGCCCCAAAGACATCGGGAAATCTCAAATTTTCAGTTGTCTCAGAGCCGTGGATCAGTGGATGACTTGGAGCCATCTCAAATTGAATGCTTCCAAAATGGAAATACTCATATGTGGCTATTGGAAACATTATGACCCGCTTGCCACCTGGCCTAATGAACTGGGATCACCACCTAAAGTATCGATGGAAGTAAGAAACCTTGGAATAACCAAGTTATCGATGAATGTTCAAGTGGACAAACTAGCAAGATCAAACTTTGTCACTATAAAAACGCTGCAACAAATTTTCCCTCATTTGGGTTTTCCACACAAAGTCCAAGCTGCCATCTACCTTGTTCTGTCCAAACTCAATTACGCCAATAGCCTCTACCAAAGGTCACCTTTAATGACCATGAAAAGACTACAACAGATTCAGAACTCGGCTGCCAGACTACTCCTGCGTATCAAACCGCAAGACCACATCTAACCTGCCTTAAAAGCCCTGCATTGCTTACCGTTTGCCAGTAGATCCATGTTCAAGCTACTTTTTATCACCCACATAGCAAGACATGGAATGGGATCGCTCTTCATCAGGAATAAAATCATTGAACACATTCAACAAAGGAACCTCTGCTCTAAAGGGGCTTCTCGCCTCAAAATACCAGGATACAAGAAAAAAAACATGGGTGGCATATCCTTCTCTATACAAGCAGCCAAATTATGGAACTCTTTACCCCCTAACATAAGATCCACCGACAACCCCCTAATCTTCACAAAACTCCTCAAGAATTGTCTCTTCCCCACATAAGCACCATACGCAATAGAATTGTACAGCATATCTCTCTGTATCTAAGCATTTATTTTCACTATAAATATATACCTATCTTTGTATATTGTTTTGTATATTTCTATTCAACATCAACAAGAGAGGTAGGGTGTAGACACTCCTGTACCCCAATAGTATATACTGTAAACAACGAAGGAGTGCCTAAGGTGCAAAACAAAAAGTGATAATTGTGATAGGTACATAAAATCACACTTCACTGTGTACTGCACGCGTGATCAATGCTCACACGCGTGCAGTCAGTACAGTGGGGCAGTCTCAAAGTCCCTAAGGGGGCCCGGACGACTGTCTTCTACTAGGAGAAAGTCAGGGCGTTTGCTGGTCACCCTCTGGTGGGTGGAGGGAGAAGACCTTAGTTCTTAGAAGGACCCTCACTCACCACTAGTTGGTGACATGCTTCATCATCGGGTCCCCGCTGGGGTGACCGAATACCTCCCCAGCGTGCTACGACGCCTGGTTACAGCGGAGCAGGATGTGATGGGTGCAACAGTGCCCAAATTAGGAAGTGACTAAACGTGATAGTGCAAAAGTGTATTTAGCAATTAAAAAATGCAAGGGTTGTGCCTTTAGAATTTTTTTTATTAATGGCCAACCTGCATTGGTTAAAAACAAAGTGAGCGGACTCCCCAGGTTCTTAATTAAGGAACCGGAGTCCTAAGTCAGAAGTAAAATTTGGTCGACATGTTTCAGTTGTTTAAATTGAATGTAGCTCAGCTTTCTTCAGGACCTAAAACAGAAGTCCTCCGGTGGTGTGCACGCCCTAAGGTGCACCCTCCCGTGAGGCTCTAAGAGTGAAATTTTTTTGATATAACGTCAAAGGACGGAAAACATTCCATCAACACCACACTACTCGCTCTGGTAGGGGTGTATTAAAAAGGGAACCTGTGAAAAAGAAGGGACAAGAACAAGACCACAAACACATAAACATGAAGGAGAAGGGTTAATTCCTTCTAAGCAAGGTTGTTTATCAACATTGGTTTCACATAAGTTCAACTCTGGGCATCATGCACAATTCGTGTGACACCCTTAATGGGGTGCTACCTTATGTTCCTTAATTAGGTGCACCTAAATTAGCTGTCAGAACCAGCCCGATGAATGAGTCCGGGTCCTGAATTATGGAGTAGTGAAATAACAAACCACAGTGATAAGAGGGTATAAGCAAGTGTTTTCCTCTATGGTCGAATTCACACACACACATAAGGGGCCAAGAACCCCCTTCCCAGCGTGAGTAGAGGATGCTTAAAAAACGGGGGGCGGGGTGGTGGTTGTAAGCAAGCACATCCGCAAGAATTTGCTCATCCACACCCACACAAATGGAGAGAAGAGCCCTCTCCGAGTAGATGAAAAAGGACAATTTGTGAGTGGAAATATGTATTTGAGAAATAACTCACTTCCTGAGGGAACAGATTGTGCTCCTTCGGAAATGACAGCGTGGGTTGATTTCACGCGGCGCTATACTGCCAAAAGCGAGAAACAAGAATCAGAGGGGTGTCTGTTCATGAGGAAATAATATCGCGTAGTAAAGGTTCGCCTCAGATCAGGCACTCACCATCATGCTTGCGATCAAGTATCACTTACATCCACGCCAGCGGCTCCCCACCGTGTACCTACACGGACTGCAGCTGTCTCCCGGGAAAGAAAGAAAAGCGCACCCGGTTGGTTTAAATGACTAAGAAGGCTGATTGGACGCATCCGCCCTCGTGGGTGCATGACCCTGGGGGAAATATCGCGTCTTAAAGGCATAGGCACCAGTTTGTAAGGAGGAGGGTTTTGATTGGTTACAGGCTACCACGTGGGGGCGGGCTGAACCGGCATTGCAGAGCTGATAGTTTCAAGGTAGGGGTTCGAGTCCCTATGGTGTCACACCCCGAATTGTAAATAAACTTGGTTGATAATAGTAAATGTAAGGCAGAACGATCGTCTGATCTCAGGAATGATACTGCTGATCAGACTTTTTAAGGTGTCCACAGTGACACACCCACGGTTGTGGGTGTGGTTCCTTCGCCTCAAAAATCCTTTATATTGCTCGTTTTTTTGATTTGTTAATTCATAACTAAGCAGAGTGGGCAATGGAAGATATTATGTGCACAGGTCACGCATTAAGGTAGAGAAAACAGGAAGGTAATGATCGCCTGTAGAGAGTATGGTGATTCCCACTTTGGATGGAGGATTTTATATGCCCAGGTCCCGCATTAAGATGAAGAAATGCGAGTAGTGGAATGGGTGGTTCCTTGTTCAACACAGTCTGGACTCAGTCCCTGAACTGAGGGTGGACAGGATCCACCTTGAATCAAAAAACAAATTCAGTTTATTATTGAACTTAAGTTATTGGCCATCAGCGTAATACCGTACCCCAAGGTATGTCATCATTGAGGCCTTTCGTGTTGGTGCTCAGACGGTACACCCAACGTTGTTCTTTCTCGAATAGTAGGGACTCTGAACTGCCCTCCAGGTGTTCCAGTATAGTCCATTCGAGGTCATTGGGTGTGTGGTTAGTCTGTAGAAAATGTGCAGTGAGTTTCGTTGTTGTTTTTTTGCAACAAATGTTGCTCCGATGTTCACATATTCTTGTTTTGACACGTCTGGATGTTATCCCAATGTATTGTAACTTGCATCTGCAGGTGATCAGATAAACTACATTCGCTGTGTTACAATTGGTGTGGCTGCGTTGCACCCAGCGTGTGCCATCCGTCAAGTCCAGGAATTTCGTGTGTGAAGTCAGATGGCAAATGCTGCAGTTACCGCAGGGATGGTGGCCTGTTATTGGTGGTAGCCCCCAAGCGTTAAGAACGCTCAGTGGTTGGTTATTGTTATTACTGTTTCTTGGTCGTGTGTGGACCAAAGAGTCTTTTAAACTGGTGGACCTTTTATAGGAAAAAAGTGGTTTTTGCCAGTGTGCCTTATTGCTAGTGATGATTCTCCAGTTTTTCGATATACATCTGCTCACTGCGTTTGATAAAGGATTGAAAGTGGTGACGCATGTGAGGGGAATCTCATTCACCTCTGAAGTGGGGTTGTCTTCCAATAGAGCCTCCCTTTGCTGATTCCGTGCTCTCTTTTGGCTGGTGTTCAGGATCCTTGATGGGTATCCTCTTTTCTCCAATTTTTCAGTTAACACACTTGCCTGTTGTTTGTATGCGGACAGGGTACTACAGTTACGCCGTATTCTTAGGTATTGCCCATACAGGAGGTTTTCCCGTAGGGCCCTGGGGTGGTAACTGGTAAAGTGCAACAGGTTGTTTTTTGCTGTCGGCTTGGTGAGCGTTTTTGTCTCCAGTCGGTTGCCCTCCCTCTTGATGGTAACGTCTAGAAACGTGAGCTCGTCACGGGAGTGTTCATGAGTGAACCTCAGGTGATCGTCACACGTGTTGATCCAGGTATAGAACTCGAGTAGAGTGGATTCATTCCCATGCCAGATCATGAACACATCATCTATATAACGACGCCATACGGTGATGTTGCTACCGTATGGGTTCGCGGGGTTCAGGATGTGCTTGGACTCGAAGTCGTATACGTAAAGGCCAGCTACCGATGGGGCAAAGGTGCTGCCCATTGATGTTCCCATAGCTTGAAGGTAAAGTTGGCCTTCGTATTCAAAGAAATTCCGTTTAAGGGCAAGAGTGGCACAATCGACTACGAAATCCCGGGAGGTGTTGAAATCCCACACTGCTTGGTCCAACGATTCCTTGACCACTTTAATGGTCTCATCCTCCGGAATGCAGGTATACAGGCTCTCGATGTCCATCGAGACAAGGAAACACGGAGCATTTGGTAGAGAAATCGTGTTGAGCAGAGACAGAAAACTCTTGGTGTCCTTAAGGTACGTGGTTGTAGATTGTACAATCGGTTTCAAAAAGAAATTACAGTACTGTGAAAGAGGTTCCAGGAGGGATCCTAAACCCGAAACTATCGGTCGTCCCGGGGGGGGGTTGTACATTTTTATGTGTTTTTGGTAACACATAAAAGTAAGGGACCCGTCCTTCAGACATCGTCAGAAAGTCAGCCTCTTTCTTTGAGATCCAGCCATCCCTTTCTGCTGTTGACACTAGATCAAAGATTTCATTTCTTAGTTCGTTCGTCAGGTCCACCTCTAGAGGAATGTAGTTGTTGTCATTGCTTAAGAGTCTCCGACACTCTGTGTCGTAGTCACTTTTATTAAGGATCACAATCCCGCCCCCCTTGTCCGCATTTTTTATGACAATATCCTTGTTCTTCTTAAGGGATTGGATGGCCTTAAATTCATCAGCGGACAGGTTCTTAAAGGGGGTCGGTTCCTGCATTTGTTCTATTTCCTTGAACACAGCTTGTTCAAAGGCTAGGATCTCTGGTGCGACTGTGTGTGTTGGTGGTACAAATGTTGATTTCAATTTAAAATCAGTGTCACTCTCAATGCCAACCACTAATTCTCTCTCTGATGATTCAAAAAAGTTCTTCAAGGGTAGCTTCCTAAAGAACTGACTTAACTCGCAATTGAGTTTGAAGCGATCCAGTTTGGGAGTTGGAATGAAACCTAGTCCTTTTTCTAAAACTAGTGTTTCAGGCTGAGAGAGATTGTGAGATGATAAATTCACCACTAGGGTTTCGCATTGCTGGGACCGGGTCTCTGGTCTGTTGATGTTGGGTCGTTGGGATCTTCCATCTCTATTTGAGTGTCCCAGTGTACGTGGTTGGGACCCTTCTGTTTCCCTCGGTTGCCCCGCCTGCCTCTGTCCTGAAAAGGATGCGGGTAACTTTGGGGGTTGAAATTTGAAATTTGAATAGGGCATAAAGTGAGGATTCCAGCCCATCATAGGGGGGAAAGGTGCCTGGAAAAGGCCGGGATGGTAGGGGCCCATTGCTTGTTGGGGAAAAGGCGCTCTCCAGTTGGGTGGATGGTATCCACCTGTGGGTTGTTGCTGCTGCCCACGTCCGCGGCCTCGACCTCTCCCTCTCCCTCTTGGTCTTTTCCCCATGCTCTCAGTGCTTGAGTTACTAGTGTTTGAGTCCACCGAGCTGTCAGAATTGTAGCTTGTAGATGAAGACGGATTAAATTAGGGGTTGAGTAGGGATAGACTTTGGCATAGGACCACTTCTTTAGGTCTTTTTGTAGCTTTTGTGATTTGGATTGGGCCAGATTTTCTTTGAACTCATTTTGTTCTTTATTGAGTTCGTCTAACCTCTTCTTATACACAGTAATTGTGGCTTTAAAGTGGGCTTCAGTGGTTTGAATCTCCACTAGCAGGGCATCAGAGAGGCGTAACGTGGTTTTGATGATGAGGATGCCCCAATCCCGCGTGCAGTGCCACGCTATTTGTGCCCATTCTTTACGAAAAACTGCATCTTCAAGAAAAATCCTTTGGGCATTTGTAACCAATAAACCTTTGGGGGCTGCGTTATTATTTAAATATTCTTTTATCATTGTCCCATTGCTTTGTATAAACATGTAGAATAATTATGTTGGTAAAAAAAAGAAATAATGTTTGGTCTACACGTACTTGCTTCCATTGTGCATCTATGTACCTCCATGTACTTGGATCAGTGTGTCTGTCACTTTTCTCCTGAAACGCATATTCAATGCACTACCCTATTTCTCATCCTGTACCTCAATCAATATCTTTAATTTACATATACTTACCTCCTTTATGCATCTATATACTTTCAATGTACTTATGGATCTATATATTTATCACTTTCTTTTAATTTAGCACTACCAACGCACTACCCTATTTCTCAGCCTATACATATCCCAATATATCTTCTAGCCCAACTTTCTGACTCATCTCAAACTTCTTTCTACTACTCTCTTCAATGCACTACACTATCCCTCACCCTATACATCTATCAATATATCCTCTAAATCCACTCTCATTCATCCCAAACCCCATACCACTATTATGATCCCAAAAAAACAGTTCTAGACTCTCCCATACTCTACCCCTCCTTGCATCATCTGACACCTCTATTACTATATTGATCCCCAAAAATAAACCTTTCTAAACTCTTCCCTTTCTAAACTCTTCCCTCTGACTCATCCCCTCCAAAAACCCTTTTTACTCATCCAAAACGCTCCTCCTACTGCTACGACCTAAAAAAAGAAGTACAAAAAAACAAAAATCCTTCACTCTTTCTATCCCTCTACTATTCTTTTCAATCAAAATAATAGACTAAAATGTTCACTTCTAAACTCCATCTTCCACTCTACTAATTCACCACTAATCCTTTATGGGTTACAGTGTAGCGTGCTACTCGCCGATACAGCATTTCAACATCCCATCAGGGTTACAAGCGCTATATAAATGCAAACCTTTTTCCCTTTTCTACTCCTCCCCAACTCTTCTCAATCCAAATAACTGACTAACATATCCACCACTCAAGTTAATTTCATGTTTCACCATACTAATTCAACACTATTCCTTATGGGTTCCAGAGTATCGTGCTGCTCACAAAAAAGCGCTTCAAAACCCCATCAGGGGTGGCAAGCGCTATATAAATACAAACCTCTTTCCCTCTTCCATTCCCCCCACCTACCCTTCTCTATCCAAATAACTGAATGACATAACCACCACTCAAATTACTTCATATTTCACTATACTAATTTTCAACACTTATCCTTTATGGCTTCCAGAATAGTGTGCTACTCACCAGAAAAGTGCTTCAACACCCATCAGGGGGTAACAGGTGCTATATGAATGCAAACCTTTCTTCCACTTTTATCCCTCCGCTATCCTTCTCACTCCAAATAACTGACTAATATCCACCACTCTAATTACTTGCATATTTCACCATACTAATTCACCACTAATCCTTTATGGGGTTCCAGAGTAGCGTGCTTCAACACCCCATAAGGTGTAACAAGCGCTATATAAATACAAACCTTTTTTCTTCTTCTATCCTTCTGTTATCCTTCTGAATCTAAATGACTGACTCACCTACCTACCACTTAAAATATATTTACATGGTTCACTATACTAATTCAACACTTATCCTCTATGGGTCCCGGAGTAGTGTGCTACTTGCTGAAAAAGAGCTTCGACGACTCATCAGGGATAGTAAGCGCTATACAAATGCAATTACAATACAATACAATGAAGCTTCTGTTGCTTGTTAAGGCTCTGTGTGGAAACAGATGTTGCACTTCTTGTAAGTGTGATGTGTGTGATGTAACGAGAAACACATTTACATACACAGTGGTTTCACAAAGGAGATTTCAGTCGTAAAGGTATGTTTACAGCTGAAAATACAGCCAGAAATTGAAACTATATTCATGTTGTGTAAATGGTGTAATGGATCTACAACTGTTGCTTCTCCACCACAATTGCAGAGAAATACACAATAGTAAACTCTATGAAAGTTGTGGGAGGTGGACGTTACAAGGAGTGGTTTGTCTTATGAGTTTGTGAATGTGCAAAATTAAGTGTATTTGTAGGCATTAGCATATTCAATCATCCCCTTGCCACCTGGAAATGGTGGGAAATATGCTCCATCCAAGGGATAAAGTCACTCCTTATCCGTGATTTGTAGGGTAATGGATTACTCTAGATATGGTGGGGCGAATAGCCCGATGCCTTGGTTTTTCTGTTACATAGAGGGCTCAGTTGTCTCTGTGCTTAAATCTATGCTATGTTTGCATCCTATCGATACAAAAGGGGATGATGGACGGAGCGTTTGAGCAAATCAAACACTCACCCCCAGTCAACTGATCTGGGTTTAATCCATCATTATTCTTTAGCTCACTCCACCACCCCAGTTCAGACATGGCCATATGCTAATCAATCTGACCCTGTGCCTCATGGGAACAGTCCAGCCTGGACTGCCAAGCCATGTCTTCCCTGGACCGGAAACTAGCATCTTGGGACCGGTTTCAAGTTAATAACCCTCATCAACCAGGCTATCTTGAATCCAGTGGCAAAGAGAGCAAGGGATCCACGTCTGGGCATACCCTGCCAACCTAGGGCAAACAAAGCAAAACAAAAGGGCATGATGGACGGAGTGTTGAACAATGCAAGCACTCACCCCCAGTCAACTGATCTGGGTTTAATCCATCATCATTCTTTACCTCACGTTGCCACCCCAGTTCAGACATGGTCATATGCAAATCAGTCTGACCCTGTGCTGCATGGGAACAGTTCAGCCCAAACTGCCAAGCCATGTCTTCCCTGGACCGGAAACAAGCTTTCCAAAGGGGATGATGGATGGAGCATTTGAGCAAATCAAACACTCACCCCCAGTCTGTCAGGGCTTGCTCCGCAGGATCCTGATGTCGTAAATAAAGGTCCACCTCCTGACGTCACCAACACCCTGAAATGTATTTACAGGGTGTTCGGGCAATCAGGCGAGGGAAAGGAAAGGGAAGGGACAGCGGGGATAAGAACCTGAAATGACAAAGAACAAAAAACAATGTCAACAAGGTCCACAATTACAACTACACTCAGTACTTCTTGCTAGCCCTGCATATCTGTAAAGAATTGAGAAAAACTCGTTGTCTGCCTTCACACTGAAACAATATACATAGGTCCAATTCCTGGAAAGCAAAACATGGCATGAAACATCTGAAAGGATGCCCTCTGTCCTATTAACATGAAGTGGTTGAAAACAACGTACCAAAATTCTAAATAACGTACTTTGCTCCTGAACATTCCCAAGCAAACTATAGAAGAGCATAGTTCTGGCAAGTTGAGAGGCGAAGAGAAACCCCTAATTCACTCCACCATATGTTTCTTCATTGGATCAAAATATGTAAAGACACACAAACGGTAACATGAATCTGCGACCACCTCATTGTTCCGGTCAACCAAATTTCATTGAACTCAGTAAGCATGAGCGAATCACCGGTAGTGTGTGGTTGCGTCCACCACTCCCGCTCCGGATATAGGATTCCACATCCTAGTAACACAATACAACAACTGGTAGCGTGTAGTTGCGACCACTACTTCCACTCCGGGTAATTCTGACCCTCAAAGCAAACACATCACCCAACACCGGTAACTTTTTCCGGTGAAGGGAAATTACCTTGACTGTACACTAAATCACGGCAAAAATACCAAGAATCTTTAACCCATGCTCACCCTTTTAAACACACAGGTCGTACATGAGCACTGGATACGGTAACACGAGGTTGCGTCCACCTCCGTGTTCCGCTCCTTCGTAATAATTCCCCAAGAGAAAACCAATAGCGCCAGCTGAAACGGACTCCAACTTAGTAGAGCCAACAAAAGCACCATTCTTACCAGCACCGCTCTTCCAAGAATACGATCGTTTCAGCAACACAAACAAACCTCCAACCCAAGGCAGCCTCCGGCACAATCCAATCAAACTATACTGAAGTCCAGAATTACGCGCACTTGGTGCTGCGCGACAGTGCATGAAATACGTCCTAGCAAAGGATCATGGGAATTGTAGTCCACACTACCCCCGTGACTTGCAAATGTAGGGAAATGTAGTCTTTGTTATTTTACGAGGCAGATGCTACTATACAGAACCTGCCTGACACAGTCAACTGATCTGGGAGTAATCCATAATCATTCTTTAGCTCACTCCACCACCCCAGTTCAGACATGTCCATATGCAAATCAGTCTGACCCTATACCTCATGGGAACAGTCCAGCCCGAACTACCAGCCCGAACTGACATCAGGCCATATCCTGACCAGAAACAAGCATCCTGGGACAGGTATCGGGCTCATAACCCTCATGAGCCAGGCTATATTGAATCCAGTGGCAAAGTGAGCAAGGGACCCACGCCTGGGCATACCCTGCCAACTTAGGGCAAATGTTGGACCTGGCCCTTTTTGGCAGGTTCACCCCGAAACTTTTTGCTTTTTCCTAGCCTGTTTCTGTGACCTGGTGTTGGTGATTTTAGGCCTCTGCGCACTTTTTCACTGTGGAACAGTGTACAGTGCGTGAGCTCTCTGAGTGTGTGGTGAGAGTGACCTGCCCTCCCATAGGAATGAATGGGGAATTTGTATGCCCTTGGCAGTTCCTGATGTGTGGGGAGTGCAGGGTCGAGTTTGGTATGTGCGAACTCGTGAGATTGAATGCTGTGCAATGATATATGCGGCATGATTGTGTTTAGTGTGGAAGTGCCACTTCTAGAAGATAAGGGAAAAAGGGCAAAGGCTGGGTCCTGTCCCTGACCGGCTGGACCACTCTTATTGAACAAACAAAACAAGTGCCGGACAGTATCAATTGGGAGAGACAAGTACACACCTAGTATAATGAATTGCTAGGCTGACAAACCATTTGTGTTTAGTCACTTGTATTTTTATGAAAAAAGATTTATGAAAAAATGCATTAGCATCAAAGAATTCACACCGCATTTACAGGGGTTCACAAGTACATTGAAAAAACCATAAATAATACATTAAATCAAAACCTACACATATAACAATTGTGATGACAATAAGTAAAGACAACTGTGTAATGCCTCAAGAAATTCTCTTTGTTGAGGCACCAATCCTGGATGCAAAATAAACAAGTGGACAGCTGAGATGACAAACTAGCCTACTTGTTTTTACCACCGCTAGATACACATAAATTGGTTTGTCAAATGGTGCAAAAATAGGAAATCACAAAACTATGCAGCAATGTAGAATTGTGTGTGAATTTTGTTCCTATTGTGCCCTGATGATTCAGTATCTGGGTGGAGCAGGACGCCGACGCGTTTCGAACCCGTTCAGTTATTAAAGGGATCTCCTCAGGACAAGGATTGGGGAGGTCGTTGTCGCTGAAATTTAAATTAAAAAAATGGTATCAATGGAAAGCTGACTGCTACCTCACTTAAACTCAACCACTATGAAAGAATATGCAAATACCTTATGCTGGAAAATGTCAGGATGCTACCTGTGAAAAAGACGGTATATGCCCTAGTTAGTCTCTGTTATTTGGAATACACTCTGAGCCACCATATACATAAAAAGAACTTGGCTTGTAGGCACGTACCTTGGTGTTAAATGTACATGCACCTGTCCGGAATACCCAAGTGCCCGGAATCAATGAATGCGCCTGAGGGAAGTTAAACAAAGTATCACCATCCCAGCTAAACTGCCTGTGTAGGCGTCTTAGCGTGTGACTGTCCCTTGCCCTTAAAAAGAACTTCTTCATATTCGAGGATGAAATGTTTCTACAGATAAAAGGATCGGCAATGGGGTGTCCCTTCGCCCCAGAAATGGCTATACTCTATATGGCCCAATATGAGGAAAGATTTGTTTGTAATAACAACCCATATGGAGCCCACATTGGGCAGTGGCTCAGGTACATAGATAATGTGTGGTGCATCTGGAACGGCACATCAGAATCCCTCGAAGAGTTGCACCAGTGGCTGAATAATCGCAGTCCAGACATAAAGTTCAGTCTGGCATATGACTGCAGATCGATGCCCTTCCTTGACGTGGAGATCAAATCTACACCAGAAGGCCTGAAGTCCACACTATTCCAGAAGAAAACGGATAGGAATAACGCGCTCCATTACGCAAGTTTCCACCCGAAGAGCTTGAAGAACAACCTTCCGTACGGCCAGTATTTACGGGTGAGAAGGAACTGTTCGAGAATGGAAGACTTTACCACTCACGGAGAAAATCTGACCAATAAACTGAAGGCACGAGGCTATCCGACAAAACTGTTGAAACAATCCATGAAGAGGGCAAGATGGACACCTCGCGAACACCTCCTACAAAAACGAGAGAAGTCTAATGTCGAGAGAATGGTCTGTGTCTCCACCTTTGGGCCCCACACTAACCCGGTACAGAAAATAATTCGAAATAACTGGCATCTCATTGAGGAAATCCTACCAGACATTGGCAAACCTCTTTTTGCACTCAAAAAAAACAGAAGTATCGGACAACAAATCTCGTCCACAAGGGGTATCACGAAAAAAGAAACACAAGGAACCCTCTTCAACATGGGCCCTGTAATGGGCCACCGTAAATGTGGGACATGTTCAGTGTGCAACTTAACAACAGAAGGGACCCTGTTCACGGACGGCCAAAAACACTGGCGTCATAACAACTTCACAAACTGTAAGACCAAGTATGCAGTATATGCCATCACCTGCCCGTGTGGTAAGGTCTACATTGGCAAAACAACCCAGGAAGTGCGCCAACGTATTATCCAGCATCGATCGAGGATAAATAACAAAGTCCTGACAGCACCCTTGGTATCCCACTTTCTACGAAAAGAACATTCATCTAATGACTTGAAATGGACGATCCTGGCGAATATCAAGAACACTCCAGGAGCAGGCGGGGATCCAGATGTACGCCTTGCTCAAAAAGAGGCTTACCTTATTCTGAGGTTCAACACTGCCATGGTCGGACTGAATGACCTCAATGAACTGAGTAATCTGTAGATAGCGTGCCCGCAGCGATTGCTTGTCTGTGCTGCTTGCTACTCATGTGTCTGTGTAATCATGCAGTTAATATGCTCACGCAGTTGAACAACTGCGCAGTACATACGCCATTTGCCGACTTCTTATCAGGGTCCCTAGGTGTGTCCCCTGTGTCTCTGAGCTACTTTCCCCTGAACCACTGAGCAAATTTGCGCTTCTCTTTTTAATCCTAACTCCCTTGCTTGCCTTTGAACCCTCTCGGTCTCTTCATCATTGATATTATTCACCTCGATGAGTGTGTTCCATCGCCGTGTGTAGCAGACACGGGAGGAATAATAATAGTAAGTACAGAGTGGACTACATGTCCCAGCAGGCCGTTTTACACGCATCACGCGTTCCATCAGGCCGTTTCATACGCATCACGCGTTAAATACCTAGGGACACGCCCCCACTGCACCCGCGTTGTCAGTTTCTTACCGCCGGTTGCCTGACTCACCGCTATTGATCCATCGTCCAAAACGTAAGTCCGCTCAAAAAACTCCTTAAACAAATTGCAGACAGAGCGCGACCCCAGCTCTTTTTTAATCACTGTATTCCCTTTGGGTTTTAGTTTCCGAACCACCGCGGCGGCTGCCGCTCGTGCCCGAGTTTGGAATTCAACTCCTACATACAAAGGTAGGACCGAGTAGGCACACTTTGTGATGGACAGTCACACGCTAAGACGCCTACACAGGCAGTTTAGCTGGGATGGTGATACTTTGTTTTACTTCCCTCAGGCGCATTCATTGATTCCGGGCACTTGGGTATTCCGGACAGGTGCATGTACATTTAACACCAAGGTACGTGCCTACAAGCCAAGTTCTTTTTATGTATATGGTGGCTCAGAGTGTATTCCAAATAACAGAGACTAACTAGGGCATATACCGTCTTTTTCACAGGTAGCATCCTGACATTTTCCAGCATAAGGTATTTGCATATTCTTTCATAGTGGTTGAGTTTAAGTGAGGTAGCAGTCAGCTTTCCATTGATACCATTTTTTTAATTTAAATTTCAGCGACAACGACCTCCCCAATCCTTGTCCTGAGGAGAACCCTTTAATAACTGAACGGGTTCGAAACGCGTCGGCGTCCTGCTCCACCCAGATACTGAATCATCAGGGCACAATAGGAACAAAATTCACACACAATTCTACATTGCTGCATAGTTTTGTGATTTCCTATTTTTGCACCATTTGACAAACCAATTTATGTGTATCTAGCGGTGGTAAAAACAAGTAGGCTAGTTTGTCATCTCAGCTGTCCACTTGTTTATTTTGCATCCAGGATTGGTGCCTCAACAAAGAGAATTTCTTGAGGCATTACACAGTTGTCTTTACTTATTGTCATCACAATTGTTATATGTGTATGTTTTGATTTAATGTATTATTTATGGTTTTTTCAATGTACTTGTGAACCCCTGTAAATGCGGTGTGAATTCTTTGATGCTAATGCATTTTTTCATAAATCTTTTTTCATAAAAATACAAGTGACTAAACACAAATGGTTTGTCAGCCTAGCAATTCATTATACTAGGTGTGTACTTGTCTCTCCCAATTGATACTTCTAGAAGATGGCATATTTGTGTAATTTGTGTCTGGCGTGTGATTGGCTGAAGCTGGCTGGTGAGCCTGGCTCCAAGAGTCTGGGTGGGTCTGCCCCGGTGGTGAATGGAGTGATTAGCATGCTAATGTGAGGGGAGGGGTGCACCTGGGCCTGAATAGGGCTGGGCTTTCCCCACACAATGCTGGCTCCGCCCCCTGTGGTGCGTCTGAGATCCCCAGCCTGGCCAGTGAAAGGAGTTCCCTATAACCAGTTGTAGCTGGTTCTCAATTTGCCTGCACCCTGCTAGACAAAGGATTTTATGGTATAAAAAGGGGCTGTGTCCCCTTACAAAATGTTCTTGTTTCTGACTTGAATCCTACCAGGGGTGTGCTGCTGTTTGGGCCCAGGGAAAGGCTTGCCTCTCTGGGCCCTGCCCAGCCCCTGGATACCTGACGGACCTGGATGCCTGGAGGATCTCTGATTGCCTGGGGTCCTCTTTTGCTTCACTTTGCCCCCAGGACCTTTGACTTTGAATCCTGTGGGCTTGCCTATGCCTCTAGCGCCTTAAGAGCGCTTTATTTTGGCCCCCTAGCTCTGGAGAGTGCTTTATTTTGCACCTAGCGCTGGGAGCTCTTTATTTTGTCTCTAGCGCTTGGGAGCACTTTATTTTTAGCCCATAAGTGCCTTGTAGCTCTTTTATTCCTCGCAAGCGGCTGCCCACGCAGCATATATTTTCCCCGCAGGGACTGCCTCGTTGAACTGGGAGCCTACCCCAGATTGCCGCCGTAAAGCTGCCCCCACGGGCCGCCGCGCTGCATGCGGCGACCCGGAAGTCTTTGCAGGAGGCGGCTGGAAGTCCCACCCACTGACCGGAAGTGGCACCACGATAGAAAAGGTCGGGAGCCTCGAGCCAGGGAGAGAAGTAAAGTTTTCCCGCGGTCCGGGGCTCCGATAGCTGTGGAGAGCACCGGGGCCGCCATTGGAAGGAGAAGCCATTGCCCGCCTTTCCAGTCTCCCAAATGCTGAGGGAGACCAGAGATAACCTAAGGGCCCGTGATTGGGGCCGCTAGCGCAGCAGAGAGGAGCCGAGGTGTAGCGGGGCTCCCGTGTCCTGGAGGGAGCCCCGGCAGAGTACCGCCGCCGCCCGAGTGGAGGAGTCCCCCATCAGCCCCGGTGAGTGAGGGCTGGGCGGGAGACAGAGCTGGCGCTGATCTGCGGGGCAGCCCCGCTCAAGAGAGGGCTGCCCCACCTCTTGTCCTGAAGTGTGGCGAAGAGCTGATGAGTGCGGGCACCGTGTGGGGACAGTGGTGGTGCCGGAGAGAGGCACAATGACGAGGGTCGAGGTAGGGCGGCCCCAGTTGGCAGTGGGCCGCCCCAATGTTTCGAAGGAGCCTGAGTGCTCCAATGCCCATATTTGTTGCTGAGCCCAGAGGGGCCATTTTCCCCCCGGTGGTGTGGCACAGTGGTGCCATGTTTTTAGAGAGTCCCTGAGAGGGACAGAGGTGGCACAGTGGTGCCAGGCCCCAGTGAGTCCCAGTGTCAGAGGGCTCCCAAAGTGCGCAATATATATTTCAGAGCCAGTTGGATCCAACAGTTGGCGCAGTTCTGTTCTAGGATTAGTGAGGGCCCTGTCGCAGTTTTAGTGATTCCCAGCTGCCCAGCAATTAGTGGGCAGCTGCACCGTTTAGGTGCCAAGGGGAAGAGAGTCCCTGTGTGGGACAGAGATGGCACCGTGGTGCCAGGCCTGCTACAGCTGCGCAGCACTTAGTGCCAGCTGCAACGTTTAGGCCCTGTTGGTGTTCACAGCTGCCCAGCAATTAGTGGGCAGCTGCAACGTTTAGGTTTGCGCAGTTGGCGCACCCCTGACTGGTGCTGCATTGGCAGCGCGCCCTGACATTCTGGACACAGAGCTTTTTGAGTCCCCTTGTTGGATGGCCAGTTGGCCAGGGGGCTGGTATGTGGGTTGGGCGTAAGGCCCTAATGTGATTTTTGCGCAATGTGATTTTGCTATGTTTATGATAGTATTTGCCTAAGGTGATGTTTGCGCAATGTGACTATGAGGTTATTTTACCTATGTAGGTTTATGCTAGTGAGATGTTTTCACTCTGTGAGTCACGCCCCTAAATGTGAGTTATTCTTAGGAGGCAGAGTCTAATGTGTTTAGACTAGTGAGGAGATTGCCTACTGTATTTTTACCGGTTAGGCCCAAATGTGAGTTATGCGTAATGTGCTATGCCATTATGCCTGTTACACCTCTGAATGTGTTTTATGCATTATGTGTCTTACCTACATCTCTGAATGTTTTTATGCATCATGTTTTTTCCTGTGCTGCACCTCTGAATGTGTTTTGATGCGTCATGTGCCTTGTTCTTACACCGCTGAATGTATGTTTATACATCATGTCTTTCCTACACCTCTGAATGCTCTATGCATCATGTGTGAAACTTCTGATTGTTATATGTTCAAAAGTGCTATTTCTAACAGTGTTTCTAGTTCTAAAAGTGTTGATTCTGACAGTGGCCCATGTGGCCCTTTCCTGAAATAATCTCTTGTGAATATTGCCCGTGCCAGTTGGCACAATGTATTTTGTGTGATTACTATCTGATGTGTTTTGACAATACAAATGTTATTTTTATATAACCTTGTGTGGAGTTCCTTTTGTGGTGTGTCCAGGATGTTGTTGCTGTTGTGTGCGTGCGCAAATGCTTTACACATTGCTTCCGGGATAAGCCTGTCTGCTCGTGCCAAGCTACCAAGGGGGTGAGCAGGGGTTATCTTGGTGTGTGACTCCCTTGCCCTTACTAGAATGGTGGTTTCTGCCTGGCTTTGGCATTGCCTTAGCCAACCAGAAATAGCCACTTCTAACATTGTTGAACAGCGGTGAGGATTAGGACTTGTGTTTGCGCAGTGCCACAGCGACAACGGGCTACATTACAAAACTCTGCATTCTAGATAGTCACATGTTTGGGATTATTGTTTTTGATTTTGTTTTTCCTCAAGAGTGTCATTTTCAAATGTTGTTCCTGTGCTTTGATGTTTAGTGACAGAAGAGAGAAAATGACAGGGAGGGACGCTAGTAGAGGGGGAGGTTCCCATAGATAAGGAATCCCCTGTTGGGTCCAGTGCCCAATCCCTGTTCCTGTCCCTGTGTGGGTAGATGGAAGAGAGGGAGTGTGGAGGAGAAATGGCTTGCTCGGGAGGGTGGTTATCCCCTGAGTGTAGTGTGTGTGTCTGGATCCCCCAGTATGGTAGGATCCAGTGGTGGCAGCTAATATGTGTCCTGTGCGTGAAGTCCCATTCTCAGTTCCCAGAGTATGGTGCCTGGTGCTCAGTAAGAGGGGTATAGGTTGAGAGTCAGGGGCAGTGAGGAACTGTCTCACCAGTCTGGAGGGGGAGTGTGTGAATGAGTGGTGTGTTGAACTAGAGGAGTTGGTGTGAGTCTTTTTTTGTGATAAAAGGAGCTTGCACAGGAAGTGTACCTCTGGTGGTGTGCAGGAGGTCCTGCAGAGGCACTGGGCAAGAAGGTGGACATCTGGCGGCGTGCTAGATGTCTTGTCTAAAAGTAGTGGCTTGTGTATCTGATGATCCAGTGTAGGGGAAGAGGTTCATGTGTAGCCCAGCTAGGTCCCACTAGGATGGTAGGGGTGTAGGGGATCACGCCCTGTCTCAGTGGAGGTGGAGTGAGTGTGGGACGGTGTGTCCCACGTTGGCCCGAAACCCTATCTCAGGGCCTGGAGGGTTCCCTAAGGGAGCACCAGGTCAGGGGCCTAGGCTGTACTTACAGGTCATTTGAGGAGGATCTTTCTGTGTCTAGAGGACGGTGAGTGTCTGTAACCAGAACTCCGGCGGTCCTGGTGTTGAGCAGTACCACTCCTAGTGGAGGGTGCAGAAGTCCTGGTTCGCTGGGCATTTGACCGTTTAGAGTGCTTGACCATTTGTGGGGCCTCTGGAGGTCGTTCCCCGATGAGGGGGGAGGCCAGGTTCAGGTTCAGCCTGATCTGGAGGGAAGGGCATCTGTAATCAGTGTCCTGACCGGTTTTGGCTTCCAGGGGTACCGCTCCAAGGTGGGAGGGTGCAGAACTCTGGAAGGGTTGCAGAGGGATGGTGTCCTTGCCTCTGACCCCGGTGCAGCCTGAGGGTTTACACCCTAGGTTGGGAGATTAGGAAACTTCCAGGTCAAGAAGGAATCTCTGCCAAAGTAGATCAGCTGAAGAGACTGAGGGATTTACAAAAGGGGGTGGTGATGAACAGAGTGTCTGAATTGAGCAGACCACTCTTACCCAGTCCAAAGATCAGGGCTTGATCCATCACCGTTATTTATCTCACTGCCCCATCCCAGCTCAGAACCTGGCTATATGCAAATCAGTCTGTCCCTGGCCCAGTGCATCATGGGAACAGGGCAGACTAAACTACCAAGCCAATTCTTTACCAGAAAGGAGACAAGCTACCGGGGACCGGTTTCTGGCATTTCAGCCTCTTCGGCCCGGCTTGCTTGAATCCTGATGGAGCAGTGAGAAAGGGACTCATGTCTGAGTATACCCTGCCACACCTATAGTGGCCAAAATCGATTTACAAAAGGGGGTGGTGAAGACGGCTGTAATGCCAGAAACCGGTCCCCGGGAGCTTGTTTCCTTCCCAGTGTAAGAATTGGCTTCTGTAGTTTGGTTTGTCCTGTTCCCATCATGCACTGGGACAGGAACAGACTAATTTGCATACAGCCAGGTTCTGAAACTGGGATGGTGCAGTGAGCTAAAAAACGGTGTTGGATCTAGCCCTGATCTTTTGACTGGGTGAGAGCTTTCTGCTTAATTCAGAGACTCTGTCCCTCACCACCCCTTTTTGTAAATATTTTTGTCCACCCTAAGCGTGGAAGGGTATTCTCAGATGTGAGACCCTTGCTCATTGCACCATCAGGATTCAAGCAAACCGGGCCGAAGACGGCTGTAATGCCAGAAACCGGTCCCCGGGAGCTTGTTTCCTTCCCAGTGTAAGAATTGGCTTCTGTAGTTTGGTTTGTCCTGTTCCCATCATGCACTGGGACAGGAACAGACTAATTTGCATACAGCCAGGTTCTGAAACTGGGATGGTGCAGTGAGCTAAAAAACGGTGTTGGATCTAGCCCTGATTTTTTGACTGGGTGAGAGCTTTCTGCTTAATTCAGAGACTCTGTCCCTCACCACCCCTTTTTGTAAATATTTTTGTCCACCCTAAGCGTGGAAGGGTATTCTCAGATGTGAGACCCTTGCTCATTGCACCATCAGGATTCAAGCAAACCAGGCCGAAGACGGCTGTAATGCCAGAAACCGGTCCCCGGGAGTTTGTTTCCTTCCCAGTGTAAGAATTGGCTTCTGTAGTTTGGTTTGTCCTGTTCCCATCATGCACTGGGACAGGAACAGACTAATTTGCATACAGCCAGGTTCTGAAACTGGGATGGTGCAGTGAGCTAAAAAACGGTGTTGGATCTAGCCCTGATCTTTTGACTGGGTGAGAGCTTTCTGCTTAATTCAGAGACTCTGTCCCTCACCACCCCTTTTTGTAAATATTTTTGTCCACCCTAAGCGTGGAAGGGTATTCTCAGATGTGAGACCCTTGCTCATTGCACCATCAGGATTCAAGCAAACCGGGCCGAAGACGGCTGTAATGCCAGAAACCGGTCCCCGGGAGCTTGTTTCCTTCCCAGTGTAAGAATTGGCTTCTGTAGTTTGGTTTGTCCTGTTCCCATCATGCACTGGGACAGGAACAGACTAATTTGCATACAGCCAGGTTCTGAAACTGGGATGGTGCAGTGAGCTAAAAAAAGGTGTTGGATCTAGCCCTGATCTTTTGACTGGGTGAGAGCTTTCTGCTTAATTCAGAGACTCTGTCCCTCACCACCCCTTTTTGTAAATATTTTTGTCCACCCTAAGCGTGGAAGGGTATTCTCAGATGTGAGACCCTTGCTCATTGCACCATCAGGATTCAAGCAAACCGGGCCGAAGACGGCTGTAATGCCAGAAACCGGTCCCCGGGAGCTTGTTTCCTTCCCAGTGTAAGAATTGGCTTCTGTAGTTTGGTTTGTCCTGTTCCCATCATGCACTGGGACAGGAACAGACTAATTTGCATACAGCCAGGTTCTGAAACTGGGATGGTGCAGTGAGCTAAAAAACGGTGTTGGATCTAGCCCTGATCTTTTGACTGGGTGAGAGCTTTCTGCTTAATTCAGAGACTCTGTCCCTCACCACCCCTTTTTGTAAATATTTTTGTCCACCCTAAGCGTGGAAGGGTATTCTCAGATGTGAGACCCTTGCTCATTGCACCATCAGGATTCAAGCAAACCGGGCCGAAGACGGCTGTAATGCCAGAAACCGGTCCCCGGGAGCTTGTTTCCTTCCCAGTGTAAGAATTGGCTTCTGTAGTTTGGTTTGTCCTGTTCCCATCATGCACTGGGACAGGAACAGACTAATTTGCATACAGCCAGGTTCTGAAACTGGGATGGTGCAGTGAGCTAAAAAACGGTGTTGGATCTAGCCCTGATCTTTTGACTGGGTGAGAGCTTTCTGCTTAATTCAGAGACTCTGTCCCTCACCACCCCTTTTTGTAAATATTTTTGTCCACCCTAAGCGTGGAAGGGTATTCTCAGATGTGAGACCCTTGCTCATTGCACCATCAGGATTCAAGCAAACCGGGCCGAAGACGGCTGTAATGCCAGAAACCGGTCCCCGGGAGCTTGTTTCCTTCCCAGTGTAAGAATTGGCTTCTGTAGTTTGGTTTGTCCTGTTCCCATCATGCACTGGGACAGGAACAGACTAATTTGCATACAGCCAGGTTCTGAAACTGGGATGGTGCAGTGAGCTAAAAAACGGTGTTGGATCTAGCCCTGATCTTTTGACTGGGTGAGAGCTTTCTGCTTAATTCAGAGACTCTGTCCCTCACCACCCCTTTTTGTAAATATTTTTGTCTACCCTAAGCGTGGAAGGGTATTCTCAGATGTGAGACCCTTGCTCATTGCACCATCAGGATTCAAGCAAACCGGGCCGAAGACGGCTGTAATGCCAGAAACCGGTCCCCGGGAGCTTGTTTCCTTCCCAGTGTAAGAATTGGCTTCTGTAGTTTGGTTTGTCCTGTTCCCATCATGCACTGGGACAGGAACAGACTAATTTGCATACAGCCAGGTTCTGAAACTGGGATGGTGCAGTGAGCTAAAAAACGGTGTTGGATCTAGCCCTGATCTTTTGACTGGGTGAGAGCTTTCTGCTTAATTCAGAGACTCTGTCCCTCACCACCCCTTTTTGTAAATATTTTTGTCCACCCTAAGCGTGGAAGGGTATTCTCAGATGTGAGACCCTTGCTCATTGCACCATCAGGATTCAAGCAAACCGGGCCGAAGACGGCTGTAATGCCAGAAACCGGTCCCCGGGAGCTTGTTTCCTTCCCAGTGTAAGAATTGGCTTCTGTAGTTTGGTTTGTCCTGTTCCCATCATGCACTGGGACAGGAACAGACTAATTTGCATACAGCCAGGTTCTGAAACTGGGATGGTGCAGTGAGCTAAAAAACGGTGTTGGATCTAGCCCTGATCTTTTGACTGGGTGAGAGCTTTCTGCTTAATTCAGAGACTCTGTCCCTCACCACCCCTTTTTGTAAATATTTTTGTCCACCCTAAGCGTGGAAGGGTATTCTCAGATGTGAGACCCTTGCTCATTGCACCATCAGGATTCAAGCAAACCGGGCCGAAGACGGCTGTAATGCCAGAAACCGGTCCCCGGGAGCTTGTTTCCTTCCCAGTGTAAGAATTGGCTTCTGTAGTTTGGTTTGTCCTGTTCCCATCATGCACTGGGACAGGAACAGACTAATTTGCATACAGCCAGGTTCTGAAACTGGGATGGTGCAGTGAGCTAAAAAACGGTGTTGGATCTAGCCCTGATCTTTTGACTGGGTGAGAGCTTTCTGCTTAATTCAGAGACTCTGTCCCTCACCACCCCTTTTTGTAAATATTTTTGTCCACCCTAAGCGTGGAAGGGTATTCTCAGATGTGAGACCCTTGCTCATTGCACCATCAGGATTCAAGCAAACCGGGCCGAAGACGGCTGTAATGCCAGAAACCGGTCCCCGGGAGCTTGTTTCCTTCCCAGTGTAAGAATTGGCTTCTGTAGTTTGGTTTGTCCTGTTCCCATCATGCACTGGGACAGGAACAGACTAATTTGCATACAGCCAGGTTCTGAAACTGGGATGGTGCAGTGAGCTAAAAAACGGTGTTGGATCTAGCCCTGATCTTTTGACTGGGTGAGAGCTTTCTGCTTAATTCAGAGACTCTGTCCCTCACCACCCCTTTTTGTAAATAGAAGAGACTGAGGGGGCTGCCCTTGCTGTGTGATCTGGGGCTCACCTTCAGTTTGTTGTTTCTACTAAGGTAGAGGAAAGGGGACTTTGCTGTGTGCTGTGTCCCCCCACCTGCTTGAAGAGGGACTGTGCTGTGTGCTTTGTACCTCTGAAGTGAACTAGTTTCCAGATCCCAGGTGGTAGACCAGTGATGGAGGGGGGTCCTGATCTGGTTGGAGAGTTGTGTTCTGGTGGGTGCTTCCCTGGGAGGGTGCGGAACCCCAGTAGTAGAGGTAGGGTGGGGCCTTCTTGCCTGTGACCTCTGGTCAGCCTGAGAGTATGGTCCTTAGGTTGAAGGATCAGTGGTAGTTGTAGCTACACTGAGAGGGAGAGTGTAGAATGGCTATTGTGTGCCAGAGTTTACTGCCCCCCACTCTGTGGATTGGACAGGACCTGTGACATTTGAATGGCCTAGGGCCTGGTCCTGGCTGTGGATGACTAGGGAGTACCAGTGGGGTATCCTAGTTGGGTCAGAGAGTTCTGGTTTGGAGGTAACCATGTGGGTTCAGATTGGCGTAGAACCGGAAGGTGTCCCTGCCGTGCTGGCCTGTGTCCGTGTTTTGTCGCCCAAAGCAGGGAATCCCATCAGTGGAGTGATTGTCCTACCCTGCGTTTTGGCTGGAAGGGGGTTGTGTTGGACCTGGCCCTTTTTGGCAGGTTCACCCCGAAACTTTTTGCTTTTTCCTAGCCTGTTTCTGTGACCTGGTGTTGGTGATTTTAGGCCTCTGCGCACTTTTTCACTGTGGTACAGTGTAAAGTGCGTGAGCTCTCTGAGTGTGTGTGGTGAGAGTGACCTGCCGTCCCATAGGAATGAATGGGGAATATGTATGCCCATGGCAGTTCCTGATGTGTGGGGAGTGCAGGGTCAAGTTTGGTATGTGCGAACTCATGAGATTGAATGTTGTGCAATGATATATGCGGCATGATTGTGTCTAGTGTGGAAGTGCCACTTCTAGAAGTTGGCAGTTTTGTGAAATTTGTGTCTGGCGTGTGATTGGCTGAAGCTGGCTGGTGAGCCTGGCTCCAAGAGTCTGGGTGGGTCTGCCCCGGCGGTGAATGGAGTGATTAGCATGCTGATGTGAGGGGAGGGGTGCACCTGGGCCTGAATAGGGCTGGGCTTTCCCCACAAAATGCTGGCTCCACCCCCTGTGGTGCGTCTGATGTCCCCAGCCTGGCCAGTGAAAGGAGTTCCCTATAACCAGTTGTAGCTGGTTGTCACATTGCCTGCACCCTGCTAGACAAAGGATTTTATGGTATTAAAAGGGGCTGTGTCCCCTTACAAAATGTTCTTGTTTCTGACTTGAAACCTGCCAGGGGCGTGCTGCTGCTTGGGCCGAGGGGAAGGCTTGCTTCCCTGGGCCCTGCCCAGCCCCTGGATACCTGATGGACCTGGATGCCTGGAGGATCTCTGTTTGCCTGGGGTCCTCCTTTGCTTCACGGTGCCCCCAGGACCTTTGATTTTGAATCTTGTGGGCTTGCCTATGCCTCTAGCGCCTTGGGAGCGCTTTATTTTGGCCCCCTAGCGCTGGAGAGCGCCTTATTTTGCACCTAGCGCTGGGAGCGCTTTATTTTGTCTCTAGCACTTGGGAGCGCTTTATTTTTGGCCCCTAAGCACCTTGTAGCGCTTTTATTCCTCGCAAGCGGCTGCCCACCCCGCATATATTTTCCCCGCAGGGACTGCCTCGTTGAACTGGGAGCCTACCCCAGATTGCCGCTGTAAAGCTGCCCCCACGGGCCGCCGCGCTGCCTGCGGTGACCCGGAAGTCTTTGCAGGAGGGCAGGAGGTGGCTGGAAGTCCCGCCCGCTGACCGGAAGTGGCGCCACGATAGAGGAGGTCGGGAGCCCACCCCGCCTCCTCGAGCCAGGAAGAGAAGTAAAGTTCTCCCGCGGCCCGGGGCTCCGATAGCTGTGGAGAGCCCCGGGCCGCCAGTGGAAGGAGAAGCCATTGCCCGCCTTTCCGGTCTCCCGAATGCCGAGGGAGACCGGAGATAACCTAAGGGCCCGTGATTGGGGCCGCTAGCGCAGCAGAGAGAAGCCGGGGTGTAGCGGGCCTCCCCTGTCCTGGAGGGAGCCCTGGCAGAGTACCGCCGCCGCCCGAGTGGAGGAGTCCTCCATCAGCCCCGGTGAGTGAGTGCTGGGCGGGAGACAGAGCTGGCGCTGATCTGCGGGGCAGCCCCGCTCGAGAGAGGGCTGCCCCACCACTTGTCCTGAAGTGGGGCGATGAGCCGGTGAGTGCGGGCCCCTTGTGGGGACAGTGTTGGTGCCGGAGAGAGGCACAATGACGAGGGTGGATGTAGGGCGGCCTCAGAGGGCAGTGGGCCGCCCCAACGTTTCGACAGAGACCAAGAGCTCCAATGCCCACATTTGTTGCTGAGCCCAGAGGGGCCATATTCCCCCCGGTGGTGTAGCACAGTGGTGCCATGTTTGTAGAAAGTCCCTGAGACGGACAGAGGTGGCACAGTGGTGCCAGGCCCCAGTGAGTCCCAGTGTCAGAGGGCTCACAAAGTGCGCAATATATATTTCAGAGCCAGTTGGCTCCAACAGTTGGCACAGTTCTGTTCTAGGGTCAGTGAGGGCCCTGTCACAGTTTTAGTGATTCCCAGATGCCCAGCAATTAGTGGGCAGCTGCACAGTTTAGGCGCCAAGGGGGAGAGAGTCCCTGTTTGGGACAGAGATGGCACCGTGGTGCCAGGCCTGCTACAGCTGCGCAGCACTTAGTGCCAGCTGCAACGTTTAGGCCCTGTTGGTGTTCCCAGCTGCCCAGCAATTAGTGGGCAGCTGCAACGTTTAGGTTTGCGCAGTTGGCGCACCCCTGACTGGTGCTGCATTGGCAGCGCGCCCTGACATTCTGAACACAGGGCTTTTTGAGTCCCCTTGTTGGATGGCCAGTTGGCCAGGGGGCTGGTATGTGGGTTGGGCGTAAGGCCCTAATGTGATTTTTGCGCAATGTGATTTTGCTATGTTTATGATAGTAATTGCCTAAGGTGATGTTTGCGCAATGTGACTATGAGGTTATTTTACCTATGTAGGTTTATGCTAGTGAGATGTTTTCACTCGGTGAGTCACGCCCCTAAATGTGAGTTATTCTTAGGAGGCAGAGTCTAATCTGTTAGACTAGTGAGGAGGTTACCTACTGTATTTTTACCGGTTAGGCCCAAATGTGAGTTATGCGTAATGTGCTATGCCATTATGCCTGTGACTCCTCTGAATAATCTTATGCATCATGTGTTTTTCTGTGCTGCACCTCTGAATGTATTTTGATGCGTCATGTGCCTTGTTCTTACACCGCTGAATGTATGTTTATACATCATAATGTAAATGTACATGTATTTATATAGCGCAAATCACTGACCGAGGTCGGAATCTAAGCGCTTGCTTAGGGAACCCGTCCTGGTACTCCCCTGTGAGATAACCCCGGCAGGGTATCCACAAAGTGAAAGCCAGGCATCCCGCTGCGAGGGGCCGTTGTGGAGATTAAGCAAGCTATTGCCCAGAGTCGCAGAGTGTGAACCCGTGAGTCGAGAAGGCACCAGAGCGAGAATTATCGAGTCTGTGGAATTTTTTAGCCAAAGACCCGCCGAGGCGGGGAATTGAACCCTGGTCCAGGGCCGATCTCAGCTTCCTGGTCTGCTGCCTTAACCCCTGAGCCACACTTCTCCACACCCCTGAGCCACACTTCTCCATCATGTGTCTTTCCTACACGTCTGAATGTTCTATGCATCATGTGTGAAACTTCTGATTGTTATATGTTCAAAAGTGCTTTTTCTAACAGTATTTCTAGTTCTAAAAGTGTTGATTCTGACAGTCGCCCATGTGGCCCTGTCCTCTAAATAATCCCTAGTGAATATTGCCCGTGCCAGTTGGCAGAATGTATATTGTGTGATTACTATCTGATGTGTTTTGACAATACAAAAGTTATTTTTATATAACCTTGTATGGAGTTCCTTTTGTGGTGTGCCTAGGATGTTGTTGCAGTTGTGTGCGTGGCCAAATGCTTTACACATTGCCTCCGGGATAAGCCTGTCTGCTCGTGCCAAGCTACCAAGGGGGTGAGCAAGGGTTATCTTGGCGTGTGACTTCCTTGCCCTGATTAGAATGGTGGTTTCTGCCTGGCTTTGGCGTTGCCTTAGCCAACCAGAAATAGCCAGTTCTAACAGCGAACAAAGCGGTACCAAAGGGGATGATGGACGGAGCATTTGAGCAAATCAAACAGTCACCCCAGTCAACTTGTCTGGGTTTAATCCATCATCCTTCTTTAGCTCACTCCACCACCCCAGTTAAGACATGGCCATATGCAAATCAGTCTGACCCTATACCTCATGGGAACAGTCCAGCCTGAACTGACATCAGGCCATATCCTACCCATAATGCCTCAAAAATATTTGTGCTTCTTCAAAGGGAAGAGTAGGGAATATATCCCCCAACCTGTCACCCTGAAGAAAAGCAGAAAGCCCACCGGATGCTGATGCCGTGATGAATAAAAAAAAAATGGCTGGGGCTGGCCTGTCATGCCATCATGTCGCACTCTACTCCCAAAGCTTCTGCAGTTTACGTTCTACCCCCCTTTGATTTACTGAAAAGGAAAGGGCAAACCCAATAAACCCTTGGAAGCTTGGGCAATGAAATCAAAGATAACTAGAGGAGTGCCTAAAAGGGATTTTGTTCACAATCTTAGTTGAATAGTTATTTATAATGCAATCATTTTTGTTCAACCTGGTCAGTGATGAACTTGTGATTAAACACACCAAAGCAGAATTACTTTTCTTATAAGTAAACTCATTTTGATATAGGTATCAATTATATGACAACGGGGCAATCTTTTCTTCAAAATAACAAATATTTAATATATACGAAAATGAAAACAAGGGAATTGTATTTAGAATCAACCAAACATAATGTTCAAGCTATTATGATTTAACTTATATAACAAATATGCAAACATCTATTCCGACAGTTCAATAAAGGAAACGATCTGACAAAACAGAAAACAGTTCCTTGAAATCAGAGGATGGTAGGGAAGTAGATGTACTGTCGACGTTTGGGTCTGTGTTGGCAGTTAGACCTTCAGACCATCTTCAGGACGTGAAGTTGATTATAAAACCAAAATGTAGCCCTGTGTAAACAACATGTAAAAACCTAATACATGGCCATTTGAACAATAAATTCTCAATTTTAAAAAAGAAGAAAAAGATGCACACGTGAAATAAGAGAAAAGAGTGCAATCAAATATGAGAGGCCCAGTATATATAATTTGTACCTTAACCCCAGTCTGTGGGTACAGAGAGGACAGAATCCATGATTTAAAAAGAGATTATTATTTACAGTGAAGAAGGAAACAAGAGTTTACTTATCAAGTGTTAAAGCGTAAGAATAACTAATTTTAAAAATCACTTACTTCTTAGACTTCTTTGAGAGAGTAGTGGGCTCAATAGAGTTACAGCAACTCAAGGCGTTCTCCAAATAATTAGAAAACTGCCTACATGGAAAAACGGGTTAAAACATATGTTTTAGGATACATTTCCAAAGAAAAATAAGGAATCAGCGTTAATTTTGCTTGTCTGTATTTATTTAAAGCAAAAAGGTTTCTATAGGTAAATAAAAGGGTGTTGTTGATATAGCTGAACCAATCCGTGTGGTCACCCACCCTGGGAACCTGTGTATATAATTTGTGTCTACAGGCTGACTTAAAGGCGATTATTAAAATAGCAGTAGGTGAAAGGGAGCCTGCATATGGACAACTGTCGGCTCGACCAGAAACATTAGGCATGAAACACTGATATACAATGATCTGTCCTGAGTAGAATCCCTGTTGGGGGTCACATGTAAAGGTGAATTCATAATTTATTATGGTTGTGACTGTGCATGATTTATACTAGGGAGTTTATCTAAAAAAAGTGCAGAGTGCTCCCCGAAACTTGTATATCATATATTTCGTATTGGATACTTGCCACAATGAAAACAAGTTATTTAGAGCGTAAAAAATGACTCATTAGCTCTAACGGATGAGGCGCCTATGGTTGTTCTGTATTGACTTATATATTGCATTACAAAATTCCATTTAGGAAAAAAGGGGGCTTACCTATAGCCAAGCCAATAATAGTCAGTGCCCTGTTGTGGATATGTAAACTGCCAGATACAAAGTCTTGTGCAGTGTCAGAGGGAATCTAAACATTGGAAGAAGGAATGAAACGGATATGCAACATTTTAAAGGTTTATGGAATATCTCCTAACGTAAGGGGGAAATCAAAAAAGTGCTTACCTAATCTTACTCCATGCATTCTTGAAAACACAATATGAACCACGCTGTAGTTCGCAAACAAGCGCGGTGTCAGGGTGCCTGCTTGTAAAGAAAAATGCTTCCGGGTACCAGGCATTAGTTGACAGTCTAATATCTATCTATGAGATGATTCAGAAAGTGTGTTGGCCATCTTGAAAGTTGTTTTTGATCAGTCAGTTCAAGGAAACTTATTACAAATAGGTTTCTAACAGAGTTGTGATCCTGAAGGTTGTAACCTACTTATAAAATTATGAACTTTAGGTTTCTGATAGTAACAGATTGTGTACTGATCGCTAATTTTAGAATAAGATCATTTAAAACCTATTTATGAAAAGCGGCGACAGTAGTGTGTTAAGCCAGAGAATGACTGAGATAGTGCTTTTATTTATTCAGAGCCAGCTAGAGTAACGTGAATTGATAAAATTCTAGAAAACAAGAAAAAATTAATCAAGAGAAAAGGGCAAATAATTTTTTCAACAAAGATAGATTCTATTAACAATCATATTTTAAAAAATGCATGTTAACATTCCTGATACATACAAGTAAATTAATCATGGATAAAACTCAATATTGCAACACAATTGTAGTGTATTATGTTGATAACATACTTATAATTTCAGTATTTCATGTAAATAATAAACGAAATATGGGTAATACCATGATATGCAAATTAAGAGTACTAAGGCTGCATACATGAAGTTGAACTCAAGAAATTAGTACAATAACAGTGAGAGGCAAAACACACTGAGAAAGATATGTGCTGGTGGGTTATCACAGTGGTAAAGCCCTCAATTAGATGCTCTAATTTTGCCTGTTCCCTTATCCTTAAAGAGAATCAATGGATCTGTCAGACTGACAGTATCAATAAAGGTTTGAACTCTGCCACTGAATGGCATACTCTTGCATGCATATGTTAATGTGATCACTGAATCTCGTTTACTGTTCATTGACTATCCGGATTTATGATTTGATTAGCTTTGACTTTGTATATAATTCAAACTTCTGTTTAGTCAAATGACTGATCTATCATTGTTTACTGTAAAAAGTTGAAGCCACTGTTATTGTACTAATTTCATGCGTTCAACTTCATGTATGCAGCCTTAGTACTCTTTATCAACATAAATAATACACTATAATTGTGTTACAATAATGAGCTTCATCCATAATAAATGCTCTTGTATGTATCAGGAATGCTAACATGCATTTTTTTAAATATGATTGTTAATAGAATCTATCTTCGTTCAAAAAATGATTTACCCTTTTCTCTTTATTCATTTGTTCTTGTTTTCTAGAATTCATAACAATTCACTTTACTCTAGCTGGCTCTGAATAAATAATAGCACTATCTCTATCATTCTCTGGCTCTACACACTATGTCGCCGCTTTTCAGAAATAGGTTTCCAAATAATCTTATTCTAAAATTTGCCATCAGTATAAAATCCGTTACTATCAGAAACCTTAAATTCATAATTTTTTAAGTAGGTTCCAATCTTCAGGATCACAACTCTCTGAGAAACCTTTTTGTATTAAGTTTAGTTGAACTGACTAATCTGAAACATCTTTCAAGATGGCCTACACACTTTCAAATCATCTGATAGATAAATATTAGACTGTCAACTAACGCCCGGTTCCCGGAAGCATTTTTCTTTAAAAGCCGGCTCCCTGACACCACACTTGTTTGTGAACTATGGCATGGTCGAGAATGCACGGAGTAAGATTAGGTAAGCACTTTTTCGATTTCCCGCTTACGTTATGAGATAACCCTTAAAACTTAAAAATGTTACATATCAGTTTCATTCCTTCTTCCAATCTTTAGATTCCCTCTGACTTTGCACAAGACTTTGTATCTGGCAGTTTATATATCCGGAACAGTGCACTAACTATATTATTAGCTTGGCTATAGGTAAGCCCATTTTTTCCAAAACGAAATTTTGTAATGCACTATGTAAATCGATACAGAACAACCATAGGCGCCACATCCGTTAGAGCTAATGCGTCATTTTGTACGCTCTAAATTTCTTGTTTTCATTGTGGCAAGCATCCAATACAATGTATACGATATACGAGTTTCGGGGAGCACTCTGCACTTTTTTAGGAAAACTCCCTAGTATAAATCATGCACAGTCACAACCATAATAAATTATGAATTCACCTTTACATGTAACCCCCAACATGGGTTCTACTCAGGACAGATCTTTGAATATCAGTCCTTCGTGCCTAATGGCTCGGGTCGAGCCGACAGTTGTCCATATTCAGGCTTCATACCGGGCGACTTTAAATTAATTTATGTGTTCCCTTTCACCTACTGCTATTCAATAATCGCCTTGAAATCAGCCTGTAGAAAACAATAATATACACAGGTTCCCAGGGTGGGTGACCACACGAATTGGTTCAGACAATACAGACAAGCAAAAGTAATGCTGATTCCTTATTTTTCTGTAGAAATGTATCCTAAAACATATGTTTAAACCCTTTTCGCCATGAAGACAGTTTTCTAATTATTTTGAGAACGCCTCCAGTTGCTGTGTCTCTATTAAGCCCACTACTCTCTCAAAGAAATCTTAGAAGTAAGCAATTTTTTGGAATTAGTTATTCTGACCCGTTAACACTTGATAAGTAATCTCGTTTCCTTCTTCACTGTAACTAATGAGCTCTTTTTAAATCATGGATTCTGTCCTCTCCGTACCCAAAGACTGGGGTTAAGGTACAAATTATATATACTGGGCCTCTCATATTTGATTGCCCTCTTTTCTCTTATTTCACGGGTGCATCTTTCTTTTCTTTTGGAAATTGAAAATGTATTGTTCAAATGGCAATGTATTAAGATTTTACATCTTGCGTACACAGGGGTACATTTTGGTTTTACAATCAACTTCACGTCCTGAATATGGTCTGACAGTCTACCTGCCAACACAGACTGAAACTTCGACAATACATCTACTTCCTCTACCATTCTCCTATTTCAAGGAACCGTTTTCTTTTTTGTCAGATTGTTTACCTTATTGAACTGCTGGAATAGATGTTTGCATATTTGTTTTATAGGTTAAATCATAATACCTTGAACATTATGTTTGGTTGATTCTAAATATAATTCCCTTGTTTTAATTTTTGTATATATTAAATATTTGTTCTTTTGAAAAAAAGATTACCCCATTGTCATATAATTGATACCTATATCAAAATTAGTTTACTTATAAGAAAAGTAATTCTGCTTTGGTGTGTTTAATCACAAGTTCATCACTGACCAGGTTGAACAAAAATGATTGCGTCATAAATAACTATTCAACTAAGATTGTGTACAAAACCCCTTGTATGCACTCCACTATTTATCTTTGACCCTTTTGATTTACAGCATTCCCATCTCCATAGCAAGAGAAATGAACTTTTTTTGTGTGGAGTTTCGAAATAGGAGCTTTCTGTGTCCGGATAACCCTCGATTCTGCCTCACCAGGCTGCAGAAAGACTGTCTGATGCCTATGTGGGGACTGCAGCGCAGTACAATTATGGGAAAACAGCAAACCCAATTTTGTATTTCATCACCTTTTGCCTGATAGTCTGCTAGACTCTCGGGCTACCTCCTTGGGTCAGGCAGTTAGATGTTAAATACTTTAATCTGCCCACCACAGGAAATAAAAGGCTGCCAGACTACCAGGAGAAAAGAAAAGAATGGGGGTGGGGCATTGAACCATCTTGGCATTGGGCTCAACTCCCTGGTACAAGACAGTATTTCTATTCTCGGGGCGCAGTGATGTGAGTTGAATAAGTCTGCTAGTCCATATGCTATGCATCAAACATATGCCTAAACATATGCCTAAAGAAAACCCAATTTCCTCTCATTTGCTCTAAGAGAATGGCTGCATTATTCGGGCCCTGCATCATTCGGCAAGGAGCGAACCATACCTATCTGATTTAAAAGGTTTAGAAGGTTTCCAAACGTGCCATGACCCCAGCTACTCACAACTCCCAAATTTTAACATTTTAATGAAAAATTCTTGATGCTTCCTTGTTGCATTATGTGACCTCTCCTGTTGCTGGTGATAGGCACATCAACAACACAATTGATGAATCGTTGTTTATTGGGAGAAGTGTAGGAGCTCAACATATTAGAATATTTCTCTTCACTTTTGTATTTTAAAAGATACCAAGTATGCAAAAAAGAACATATTTTACAGAATGCCCTCTGAATAACATACATCTTATTTTATTATGGGTAATCCCAAATACCTACTATTCCTGAACCTGTTATATTTGGCACAGTTAGAAAAGATGCATAGTATTCCTTCAAACCCCTTTTTTATTAGTTAAGTTTTTTCATATCAACTGAGGCATTGTAAAATGTAGCTCAGCTGATGTCTCTGGGTATTGTGTGTTTGTAGACACCAACAAACCTTATATAGGCCTGTTGCCAGAAGAGTCAGATAGACGTAACCGTATTCTAATTCTGTAAATCTCCCGTAAGGGCAAACATGTATAGCTGAAACTATTGTCCCTTATTTCTCTTTTATACCGAGTATTTTCATTCGTTTTTGATTTCATCAATTAGTATTTATGAAAAAAAACATACAATCTACATAAAAGACCTTTCATGATTTCCTAATTTGTTAACTTTTCACAAATGTCTAGCACTTTATGTTCACTCATAGGTTTCACACCTATTTTCACCGCAAACCGCAAGTAGGGTGGACCCACAAAAAGCAATTGACTATCATTTAGAAAATAGTAAAAATTATGGCAAACAGAAATTATTTTTTACCACACTACCTGAAGCAGGAAAGAGAATGACCTTAGCACAGAAAACCTTTTGTTGATGCAGTTCTTAAAAAAAAAAAATCTTTCTTGCACTGCACATTTTTCTGAATTTTAAAAATAAATACTACATTTTGGGTATTTTCTCTGTTCTCTCCAGGGGAATCCACAAATCCTAGGTATCTTTAATATCTCTTACATGTTGGAAGAAACAAAGTGACCTGGATACCCTTAGTGGAATAAAGTTATAAAGATTTAAGCACGAACTGCCCCACACATCAAAATCTAAGGTTTAGGACTGGGAAGAGAAAAATCAGCACATAAGCGTTTTAAGGGCTGACTTAAAGATTTAAGCAAACACAGCCGAATTTAGAGATATCCCCTTCCCCATTGGACATTTCTTTCGATGGAAGAAATTATCATCACGGAGATTCCTGTCAATGCATTGAAAAGTGCTGTATGGCTCTGTCAACATGACCGTTTTATATGATACACTTACAATATATATTTTTTCAATAAAAAATGCATTTTGTGTTTTGAAGGGGTTGTCGGAATTTGGGTTTTGGGAGGTTGCTAGTGATTTGGGCATAATAATAATTAGGTTTAGGGAGAGATGGGTGCCTATTGCTGTGGAATAATTTTTGGGGATTCAGGTGAGGTGGGTGTCTGATGGATGATGGTGTAGTGAAAAGCCTACTGTTGATTTAGGGAGGAGGGGTTTGTGTTGTTGTGGATAGATTTGTTAACTTTTGTGTACAGATCTTGCGGCTTAAAAAATATAATGTGTGAAAGGGAATCATATTCTTTGTTTTTGCATTGACAACATTGTATTTTATCTTTGTATTGTATTATTTGTATGGGAAATCCTACATCTTTTCTAGCTCCAAAGTGCTTCCTCATAGGACAAGTAATTAGCTTCTCTAGAGTAATCCAGATTTATTTGCTGTTGTAAGACTTTCAGACGTTAACTGCAATAATGTTGCTTGTGGGAAGCTTGCAGCAGAGATTAAGGGCCTTATTATGATTTTTGGCAGTTTGGGAGCGGGCGGCAAGCAACTGCGCAGTCCAGGACCACAGAAACTCACTGCCACATGCCCGCCAGATTACAAGTAATTTTGTGGTCTGGTGGGCAGGCGACGTAGCATTCCCACAGTGGTGTTGTTTAAAGGTTTATTGTGAGCATTAAGCAGCACCACCCTGGGACTGCCACTGTACATTCCTGCACAAGTAAGAATGCACCATGTCGTGCATTCCTTCCTGTGCAGGAACGGGGGTGCATAACTAAAGGGGGCTACAACAGGTGCCCATTACATGCACCCCCTGCACAGAGGCACAAGGGGGTCCTGGAGGGCCCCCTTTGTTGCCTCACTGCCACATTTTTTTTATGGGGCTGAGACTGCCATGAAAAGGATGGTGGTGATAACTCAAAATATGTTCAGCAGTGCCACTTGCGGCACTACAGCATATTTTGGCCTCAAACCACTGCCAGACGGCCGCAGGATCCATGATCCATGGTGGTAGCCGCAGTTCAGCAGCAGTTCCACCGCCACACTTATAATACTGTGGATGGTCCTGAAGTGTGGCAGTGGTTGGACCGCCACTATGAATACAGCAGTCCCACAGATGGCCATAGTTGGAATAAGGCCTTTAGTAAGAAGTAAATCAGAGGGATAAGTGAGAGGTCAGTGATATTTTTATATTCTTAACTTACCCCATTAACAGTTGTCTGCAATAGCAGTTTTTAAAGTTACAACCTGAAATGCCATTCATGTGACACTTTACAACAGTAAACTGGATGTGCTCTTAATTTAAAGAAGACCAGGAAAGTCTCATATTCAAAATAAAAAAGTACAGACTGCCTAGATTATGACTTATGATTTTCAGGTCCAGTTTTTCCTTAGGGAAAGATTACGGAGCATTTGACAGTGTTAGTAGCACTGAATGTTCTACTCATTTGCTGCAGATTTACCGTTGACTGCACCATATATAAACTGTGAGATGTGTTGGTAATGGAACCACATTACAGCAAAATAAATCCCACAATCAGGAGAAGAGGGCAGGAAGAATACATGGGTGGTAAGGGGGAATATGGTCATTTTGACAAAGCAAAGTCATGATTATTTCAAATCACTTAATTTTACTTATGAACGACATGACTCACTTTTGCATTGTAGCAACAATCAAGCAGACAGAGCATTGAACCTTGACGAGATGGATAGGTAGATAAATGACCCCAAAGGACTTATTAAATGATAAGAAATGTCATACTTTCTACCTCATAAATCCTAATAGGAGGCTCTCATAATTTGCATTTGCTCATTTGTTCATTATGGCCTCCTGTATTTTGTCCTTCAACTGTTGTTAGGTCTCGCCTATGCAGCGCACATGCGCTGCATAGAAAAAAGTCTTCTTGTAATCGATTCCATTTTGCAGTCAAAAACTTGCACGCGTTGCATTGCTTTGAATGGTAATGCGTGCACATTTGGTGATTCCCTTGTGGGAGCGAGCTTAACGATGGTTCTGTTCGCTCCGGCAAGGGAAACAGGCACAGGCCCCCTCCTCTCTCCCTTCCCCCTGCTGCCTCCTCCTCTCCTCGTCAGAGTGAGGTGCGCGCTTTTTTTTATTAAATCTTGTGACGAACGCTCCGACAAACGCGCAACTCTGGGGAGGACTTTCCGACAGTCAATCAATCAATCATAACATTTGTAAAGCGCGCTACACACCAGGTCTCGAGGAGTTTTCTGAAGGCCAGCAGGTCCCGAGTCTGTTGTAGGCCGGTGGGGAGACTTTTCCAGGTCTTGGCGGTGAGGTAGGAGAAGGATCTGCCACCAGCGGTGGTTTTCCGGATGCGTGGAACTGTGGCGAGGGCGAGGTTGGCAGAGTGGAGGCTGCGGGTGGGGGTGTGGAAGCTGAGACGGTCATTGAGGTATGTTGGTCGGGAGCTGTGTAGGGCTTTGTGTGCGAGGATGAGGACTTTGAAGATGATTGTTTATTGACGGGGAGCCAGTGCAGGCCTCTCAGGTGGGGTGTGATGTGGCTGCATCGGGGGACGTCGAGGATCAGTCATGCCGAGGCGTTCTGGATGCGTTGCAGCCATCTCAGGAGCTTGATTGTTGTTCCTGCGTAGAGGGCGTTCCCGTAGTCTAGTCTGCTGAGGACGAGGGCCTGGATGACTTTTTTTCTTGTGTTGGAGGGGTTTTGGTGGAGTGGGGGTCTTCGGTGAGGGATATGATCAGCTGGGTGTCGTCAGCATAGGAGATGATGTTGAGGCTGTGTTGTCGTGTGACGTGGGCGAGTGATGCCATGTAGATATTGAACAGTGTTGGGCTGAGGGATGATCCCTGTGGAATGCCGCAGGTGATCTCGGTGGTCTTGGAGCGGAAGGGTGGAAGGCGGACGCTCTGGGTTCTGCCGGAGATGAAGGATGTGCTCCAGGCCAGGGCTTTCTCTTGGATTCCGGCATCATGGAGGCGTGCTGTTAGGGTGCGGTGGCAGACCGTGTCGAAGGCTGCTGATAGGTACAGGAGGATGAGGGCGCCTGTTTCTCCTTTGTCCATGAGGATCCTGATGTCGTCGGTAGCAGTGATAAGGGCGGTCTCGGTGCTGTGGTTGCTGCGGAAGCCTGACTGGGAAGGGTCCAGGATGTCGTTGTCTTTGAGGTAGTGGGGTCCGTTGTCTGTTGACGATCTTCTCAGTAACCTTCGCCGGGATGTGGAGCAGGGAGATGGGCTGGAAGTTCTTGAGGTCCTAGGGGTCTGCCTTGGGTTTCTTCAGAAGGGCGTTGATATCGGCGTGCTTCCAGCTTTCTGGGAAGGTTGCTGTCTCGAAGGAGATGTTGATTGTTTTCCGGAGGTGGGGTGCGATGGCTGTGCAGGCTTTGTTGAAGAGGGGGTGAGGGCATGGGTCAGATGGGGATCCGGAGTGGATGGAGTTCATGGTCTGAAGAACCGGGCCTTTGGGCCTGGCGGTGCAGGGCACGCCTGAAATCTTCGAGTTCACCTGGCTTGTTGCACTGAGACACGGAATACTCTGTTGGCGTAGAAAACAAAGTTTATTAGCTGCAGCTAAGCACAGTTGTCCAAGAAGTACACCAAGTAGGTTCTCAGGAGACTGCCACTTTAGTCCGTGGCTCTCAAGCTTTTATACCCAAAATACATCTGTACAAACATACACCCAATGCACAAAGTTTTAGCCAATCAGAAGAGTTTGAAAACAAGGTGGTGTGCAACCAGAATGCTCTCTACTTACATGTTACGTGTTATCCAGCCCCCAGAGTTACTCAATACTGGTACCCATGGTTCAGCGCTGCAATGGCAGGACATGTCTGTATGATTCAAAAGAAAGGTTGTAAAAAGGGAAAACACAAGGAGAGAATAGCGAAGGCCAAAAGATTAGATACGGCAAGAGAAGAATTCTAAAGGCTAACAGATAGTTGATACAGGGATTAGGTAATCCAGACAAGGATTAGTTAGGTCGGCTGGTGTCTGAGATTGGTTTCAAAACAAGGACGGAGGGGGTTTTCGACATGCTGCAGTCCAAAAGACAGAGACACTTCATTCATCGAGCAGCCTGTGTAAAGGCAACACAAAATGGCGGCGAATGTAAGATGGAGTCGAAATTAAAGAACCTCAGACCCTCCTTTTGCCATTACGCAGGCAATTCACAAAGACTCACGCTAATCTGAATCGATGTCAATGATCATGAGGTCGTCAAGCTGTTGCTGCAACATCATCTTCATATTCTCTGTTTTCTGTGACATGGGCCTTGGGACACACATAGTGGCACAAAGACCACAGATTGCAAGGCCACATTGCAAACAAAGGCAACACGAAAAGATGATGGCCAAAACTACTCCAACAAAAGTCAATACCTTCCATCCCCATCTGGACAGTAATCCCCAAAACCATCCCATCAGAGACTAATTTCCTTCATCCTGGTGGATGGACTCAGCAATGTGGTGTAATTTAGAGATGGCCTGGTATACTGTAGGGGCGTTGTCAGGTATGTAAATGCAACGACTGGATCCGATCAATTTACAGACTCCACCACGATCTGCAAGAATGATGTCTAACACCATTCTGTTTTGTAATGCCATAAGGCGATACGCCTGAAGCTCGGCAGTTACATTAACCAGTGCTCCAACAGTTTCATTTATTGTTGCTTCAACTACTCGAATGAGATGCCTGATATTTCTACTATTGGAAATAGGGCCCCAAAATGGGAGGAATCCTTTAAGGAAGTCGCCTCCTTCTTGTCCTGCTGTGTCTTCCAAAGCAATAACCCCTGTACCATACCTTGTTTTGTGATGTCCTGAAGGAGCTGTATATGTTGGAGGGAGGAGAAAAGCTATATAACAAGTTCCTGAGAAATCGGCTGGTAGCCATGTTTAGGCTCTGTCATGGCAAACGAAATATGTCCCTTGAGACGTACCAGTGATGGAGATGTTTGGGATGCATAGGTATATGTGATGTTGCAAGTGCTCTTTCCCAATTGGGCCTTAGGACTTTGACCATTTCCTTGGAGACATAAGTGACCTTGGTGGGGTGCAGTATATATAGGTGGGGATCTTTTCCTTTTTGCTCTGTCTGTAAGACTAGTGACATAATGTGTTACATTCCAATCAATGTATGCTTGTCGTTCGTCAGTGGGGAATTCATTAAATTTCTTATAATGTTTTGACATAGCCACTATTCCTTTTATTAGTGCGTCATGACTAACGTCAATTCCATCCCTATACGGACCAACAGGATATCGATGTTGGTTCTCATAGGCATTGGCAAACATAGAGTTGTTTGCCCAAGCAGATCCTTTTAGAGAGAAGGGTAGAACTAAATATGGCATTCCTTTATCTGTATTATGGGGTAAAAGTCCACATACCCAGCAATCAGTGGTATTGATCACCAATTGATGCTGGTGTAACAATTGAATGAAGGAATTGTTAAAATACTCCATTCTCCTAATTTGCTCATGCTCTGGTAGCGTATGAAATTGGTGTGGGGAAGCAGTAGTGCGAAAAGGTATGGGCTGGGAGGTAGATATAGGTACAGATGTTGGCTGCAAAGTGTGAGTAACCCAACCCACGCAAGCCAATAAAACACATAGCAAAGTTAAAACACATAGCACTACGCCACATCTATTAAATAATAATTTACAATATTTCTTCTTTATTTTGGTTCTTTTATCAATTTCTGATTCACCAGAAGTCATCCCCTAAAGTGTTGCTCGTGGCAATCTTCCTATCTCACTCAGTTGTGGTTATTAGCCGTCCTATGACACTGCAAGTCCTGCAGACCTATTGCCACTACTCAGGTCACAAACCAGGGGCCATATGTATCAAGCCTTTTTTGATTCTCAAAGGCCGAAATTCGCCAAATTTCGGCCTTTGCGAATCGCAAAAGGCTGTTTTGCATGAATTGATATGTATCAAACATTCGCATCTTAAGGAATCGCAAATACATCCTTATTTTGCTATAGCATTTAAGGAATCACAATTTTGCAATTCCTTAAATGCTATGTATGAAGCATTTTACTGTAGTGAATTCAGCTTAAGAAATCGCAATTTACCACCAACTTTCAGTTGGTAGTAAATTGCGATTTCTTTTCAAAATACACTAATTGGCATTTTTGAATGTGGCATGTGACGCACATACATGCCCATAGGGCATGTATGTGTGCCATATGCACACACAAGCTGATTTCAGGGGTGCAGCAGGGTGTCCTTGAGACGCCCCTGCATCCTTGAAATCAATCTCATTCTGCAAATTCACTAATTGCGATTCGCAAAATGAAATGCATTTCACATTCATTCCTATGGGCCTCCTGGCCCATAGGAATGAATGGGTAATTATTCCTTATTTGCGAATTCGCAACTTGCGATGATTTTGCAAATAAGGAAGATTAAGGAATCGCAAAAAAATGTGATTTTTTCATACATACCGTTTTGCGATTTCTAAATAGCGATTCCTTAAAATTCGCTATTTAGAATTCGCAAAACGGAACTATGATACATATGGCCCCAAGTCTCCTACCACGACCCTGCAACCTAACGTAGGATGAATCCAGTATCACATATATAATTCAGAATTTTCAAATGCAATTTGAAAAGGAAAATGTTTCAAATGTCTTTTGCCACTCTAGGCCTCGAATTATATCTGTCCTTATTTGGCACAGTTTGATCTCGAAAAAGTGTTTCTGGATCAGTTGTATCTATTCTGAGATACGATGGTACAGCTTTTTGCAAAACGTCATCGTCCTCTTTCTCAGACTGAGTCCATTCTAAGTGTGCATCACCAAAGGTACAAACCGGGGGACCCTTTCCCCTTCACAATCACCTATACCTTCGCGGACCCACTGATCAAAAGGCAAAGGCAAGGGCACCTTTTTGCAGTGCACACCATGGACCCAGTTCTTTTTCCCAACAACTTTCACGGCTGTGCGTGTCGTCAGCAGGACCTGTCTCGGCTTCCGCCAGCGAGGCTCCAAATTCCTCTTCCTTTGGAAGTTTTTCAGGCACACCCAGTCGCCAGGTTGGAGGGTGTGCCCAGGATCCGAGGAAGCCTGCGGCAAGGTGTCTTGTACCTGCTGATGGAGAACACGCAATTTAGTGGTGAGGACATGCAAATAGTCAATTAGCATTGGGTATTCTATGTCAGAGTACTTTTTGGGTCTTGGAACTCCCCAGACATTAGCCGGGCGTCCGAACACAATCTCATATGGGCTAAGTCCCACACGAGAATGAACAGCTGTTTGAGTTGACAAGAGGGCTAAAGGTAAAGCATCGGGCCAGGCAAGACCTGTGCTGGCTTGTATCTTCGCAAGTTTAAGCTTGAGAGTGCCATTATAGCACTCTGCCAAACCCGCTGACTGAGGATGGTTTGCCGCATGGAATTTCTGCTTAATACCAAGACCGGCACATACTTTCTGCATGATTTGACCTACGATTTCACTTCCGTTGTCACTCCAGACAATTCAAGGTAAACCAAACCTCGGGAAGTATTCTTTCAGAAGGAGCTTGGCTGTAGACAAGGCAGTATTATCCTTTAGGGGGTAGGCTTCTATCCATCTAGAAAAGGCACACACCACCACAAGGACATACCTTATGTTATTGCATCTCTCCATATGAATGTAGTCTATCTGCAATACTCAAAAGGATATGTTGGGGGAGCAAAATGGCCTGCTGGGGTTGGTGTCCATCTTCCTGGGTTGTGCATCAAACAAACAATGCAATGTTTAACAAGATTGTCTGCACATTTAGGAATCACTGCATTCTGCCATACCGGAGCCAAATACCTACTATTCCTGAACCTGTTATCTTTGGCACAGTTAGAAAAGATGCATAGTATTCCTTCGAACCCCTTTTTTATTAGTTAAGTTTTATCATATCAACTGAGGCATTGTAAAATGTAGCTCAGCTGATGTCTCGGGGTATTGTGTGTTTGTAGACACCAACAAACCTTATATAGGCCTGTTGCCAGAAGAGTCAGATAGACGTAACCGTATTCTAATTCTGTAAATCTCCCGTAAGGGCAAACATGTATAGCTGAAACTATTGTCCCTTATTTCTCTTTTATACTGAATATTTTCATTTGTTTTTGATTTCATCAATTAGTATTTATGAAAAAAAACATACGATCTACATAAAAGACCTTTCATGATTTCCTAATTTGTTAACTTTTCACAAATGTCTAGCACTTTATGTTCACTCATCGGTTTCACACCTATTTTCACCGCAAACCGCAAGTAGGGTGGACCCACAAAGAGCAATTGACTATCATTTAGAAAATAGTAAAAATTATGGCAAACAGAAATTATTTTTTACCACACTACCTGAAGCAGGAAAGAGAATGACCTTAGCACAGAAAACCTTTTGTTGATGCAGTTCTTAAAAAAAAAAAATCTTTCTTGCACTGCACATTTTTCTGAATTTTAAAAATAAATACTACATTTTGGGTATTTTCTCTGTTCTCTCCAGGGGAATCCACAAATCCTAGGTATCTTTAATATCTCTTACATGTTGGAAGAAACAAAGTGACCTGGATACCCTTAGTGGAATAAAGTTATAAAGATTTAAGCACGAACTGCCCCACACATCAAAATCTAAGGTTTAGGACTGGGAAGAGAAAAATCAGCACATAAGCGTTTTAAGGGCTGACTTAAAGATTTAAGCAAACACAGCCGAATTTAGAGATATCCCCTTCCCCATTGGACATTTCTTTCGATGGAAGAAATTATCATCACGGAGATTCCTGTCAATGCATTGAAAAGTGCGGTATGGCTCTGTCAACATGACCGTTTTATATGATACACTTACAATATATATTTTTTCAATAAAAAATGCATTTTGTGTTTTGGAGGGGTTGTCGGAATTTGGGTTTTGGGAGGTTGCTAGTGATTTGGGCATAATAATAATTAGGTTTAGGGAGAGATGGGTGCCTATTGCTGTGGAATAATTTTTTGGAATTCAGGTGAGGTGGGTGTCTGATGGATGATGGTGTAGTGAAAAGCCTACTGTTGATTTAGGGAGGAGGGGTTTGTGTTGTTGTGGATAGATTTGTTAACTTTTGTGTACAGATCTTGCGGCTTAAAAAATATAATTTGTGAAAGGGAATCATATTCTTTGTTTTTGCATTGACAACATTGTATTTTATCTTTGTATTGTATTATTTGTATGGGAAATCCTACATCTTTTCTAGCTCCAAAGTGCTTCCTCATAGGACAAGTAATTAGCTTCTCTAGAGTAATCCAGATTTATTTGCTGTTGTAAGACTTTCAGACGTTAACTGCAATAATGTTGCTTGTGGGAAGCTTGCAGCAGAGATTAAGGGCCTTATTATGATTTTTGGCAGTTTGGGAGCGGGCGGCAAGCAACTGCGCAGTCCAGGACCACAGAAACTCACTGCCACATGCCCGCCAGATTACAAGTAATTTTGTGGTCTGGTGGGCAGGCGACGTAGCATTTCCACAGTGGTGTTGTTTAAAGGTTTATTGTGAGCATTAAGCAGCACCACCCTGGGACTGCCACTGTACATTCCTGCACAAGTAAGAATGCACCATGTCGTGCATTCCTTCCTGTGCAGGAACGGGGGTGCATAACTAAAGGGGGCTACAACAGGTGCCCATTACATGCACCCCCTGCACAGAGGCACAAGGGGGTCCTGGAGGGCCCCCTTTGTTGCCTCACTGCCACATTTTTTTTATGGGGCTGAGACTGCCATGAAAAGGATGGTGGTGATAACTCAAAATATGTTCAGCAGTGCCACTTGCGGCACTACAGCATATTTTGGCCTCGAACCACTGCCAGACGGCCGCAGGATCCATGATCCATGGTGGTAGCCGCAGTTCAGCTGCAGTTCCACCGCCACACTTATAATACTGTGGATGGTCCTGAAGTGTGGCAGTGGTTGGACCGCCACTATGAATACAGCAGTCCCACAGATGGCCATAGTTGGAATAAGGCCTTTAGTAAGAAGTAAATCAGAGGGATAAGTGAGAGGTCAGTGATATTTTTATATTCTTAACTTACCCCATTAACAGTTGTCTGCAATAGCAGTTTTTAAAGTTACAACCTGAAATGCCATTCATGTGACACTTTACAACAGTAAACTGGATGTGCTCTTAATTTAAAGAAGACCAGGAAAGTCTCATATTCAAAATAAAAAAGTACAGACTGCCTAGATTATGACTTATGATTTTCAGGTCCAGTTTTTCCTTAGGGAAAGATTACGGAGCATTTGACAGTGTTAGTAGCACTGAATGTTCTACTCATTTGCTGCAGATTTACCGTTGACTGTACCATATATAAACTGTGAGATGTGTTGGTAATGGAACCACATTACAGCAAAATAAATCCCACAATCAGGAGAAGAGGGCAGGAAGAATACATGGGTGGTAAGGGGGAATATGGACATTTTGACAAAGCAAAGTCATGATTATTTCAAATCACTTAATTTTACTTATGAACGACATGACTCACTTTTGCATTGTAGCAACAATCAAGCAGACAGAGCATTGAACCTTGACGAGATGGATAGGTAGATAAATGACCCCAAAGGACTTATTAAATGATAAGAAATGTCATACTTTCTACCTCATAAATCCTAATAGGAGGCTCTCATAATTTGCATTTGCTCATTTGTTCATCATGGCCTCCTGTATTTTGTCCTTCAACTGTTGTTAGGTCTCGCCTATGCAGTGCACATGCGTTGCATAGGAAAAAGTCCTCTTGTAATCGATTCCATTTTGCAGTCAAAAACGTGCATGCGTTGCATTGCTTTGAATGGTAACGCGTGCACATTTGGTGATTCCCTTGTGGGAGCGAGCTTAAGGATGGTTCTGCTCGCTCCGGCAAGGGAAACAGGCACAGGCCCCCTCCTCTCTCCCTTCCCCCTGCTGCCTCCTCCTCTCCTCGTCAGCGCGAGGTGCGCTTTTTTTTTTATTAAATCTTGTGACGAACGCTCCGACAAACGCGCAACTCTGGGGAGGACTTTCAGACAGTCAATCAATCAATCATAACATTTGTAAAGCGAGCTACACACCAGGTCTTGAGGAGTTTTCTGAAGGCCAGCAGGTCCCGAGTCTGTTGTAGGCCGGTGGGGAGACTTTTCCAGGTCTTGGCGGTGAGGTAGGAGAAGGATCTGCCACCAGCGGTGGTTTTCCGGATGCGTGGAACTGTGGCGAGGGCGAGGTTGGCAGAGTGGAGGCTGCGGGTGGGGGTGTAGAAGCTGAGACGGTCATTGAGGTATGTTGGTCGGGAGCTGTGTAGGGCTTTGTGTGCGAGGATGAGGACTTTGAAGATGATTGTTTATTGACGGGGAGCCAGTGCAGGCCTCTCAGGTGGGGTGTGATGTGGCTGCATCGGGGGACGTCGAGGATCAGTCATGCCGAGGCGTTCTGGATGCGTTGCAGCCATCTCAGGAGCTTGATTGTTGTTCCTGCGTAGAGGGCGTTCCCGTAGTCTAGTCTGCTGGGGACAAGGGCCTGGATGACTTTTTTTCTTGTGTTGGAGGGGATCCATTTGAAGATCCTGCAGAGCATTCGGAGGGTGTTGAAGCAGGAGGCAGACCCGGCGTTGACCTGCTTGGTCATGGAGAGGGCGGAGTTGAGGATGACCCCCAGGTTACGTATGTGGTCGCTGGGTTCTGGGCTGTTCCTAGCGATGTAGGCCACCAAGAGTTGTCCCAGGCTGAGGGGGTGCAGCCGAGGATGAGGACCTCCGTTTTGTCTGAATTCAGCTTCATCCATTCGGCCACGGCCTTCATTCCTCTGTGGAGGTTGGTTTTGGTGGAGTGGGGGTCTTCGGTGAGGGATATGATCAGCTGGGTGTCGTCAGCATAGGAGATGATGTTGAGGCTGTGTTGTCGTGTGACGTGGGCGTGTGGTGCCATGTAGATATTGAACAGTGTTGGGCTGAGGGATGATCCCTGTGGAATGCCGCAGGCGATCTCGGTGGTCTTGGAGCGGAAGGGTGGAAGGCGGACGCTCTGGGTTCTGCCGGAGATGAAGGATGTGCTCCAGGCCAGGGCTTTCTCTTGGATTCCGGCATCATGGAGGCGTGCTGTTAGGGTGCGGTGGCAGACCGTGTCGAAGGCTGCTGATAGGTACAGGAGGATGAGGGCGCCTGTTTCTCCTTTGTCCATGAGGATCCTGATGTCGTCGGTAGCAGTGATAAGGGCGGTCTCGGTGCTGTGGTTGCTGCGGAAGCCTGACTGGGAAGGGTCCAGGATGTCATTGTCTTTGAGGTAGTGGGGTCCGTTGTCTGTTGACGATCTTCTCAGTAACCTTCGCCGGGATGTGGAGCAGGGAGATGGGCTGGAAGTTCTTGAGGTCCTAGGGGTCTGCCTTGGGTTTCTTCAGAAGGGCGTTGATATCGGCGTGCTTCCAGCTTTCTGGGAAGGTTGCTGTCTCGAAGGAGATGTTGATTGTTTTCCGGAGGTGGGGTGCGATGGCTGTGCAGGCTTTGTTGAAGAGGGGGTGAGGGCATGGGTCAGATGGGGATCCGGAGTGGATGGAGTTCATGGTCTGAAGAACCGGGCCTTTGGGCCTGGCGGTGCAGGGCACGCCTGAAATCTTCGAGTTCACCTGGCTTGTTGCACAGAGACACGGAATACTCTGTTGGCGTAGAAAACAAAGTTTATTAGCTGCAGCTAAGCACAATTGTCCAAGAAGTACACCAAGTAGGTTCTCAGGAGACTGCCACTTTAGTCCGTGGCTCTCAAGCTTTTATACCCAAAATACATCTGTACAAACATACACCCAATGCACAAAGTTTTAGCCAATCAGAAGAGTTTGAAAACAAGGTGGTGTGCAACCACAATGCTCTCTACTTACATGTTACGTGTTATCCAGCCCCCAGAGTTACTCAATACTGGTACCCATGGTTCAGCGCTGCAATGGCAGGACATGTCTGTATGATTCAAAAGAAAGGTTGTAAAAAAGGAAAACACAAGGAGAGAATAGCGAAGGCCAAAAGATAAGATACGGCAAGAGAAGAATTCTAAAGGCTAACAGATAGTTGATACAGGGATTAGGTAATCCAGACAAGGATTAGTTAGGTCGGCTGGTGTCTGAGATTGGTTTCAAAACAAGGACGGAGGGGGTTTTCGACACGCTGCAGTCCAAAAGACAGAGACACTTCATTCATCGAGCAGCCTGTGTAAAGGCAACACAAAATGGCGGCGAATGTAAGATGGAGTCGAAATTAAAGAACCTCAGACCCTCCTTTTGCCATTACGCAGGCAATTCACAAAGACTCAGGCTAATCTGAATCGATGTCGATGATCATGAGGTCGTCAAGCTGTTGCTGCAACTTCATCTTCATATTCTCTGTTTTCTGTGACATGGGCCTTGGGACACACATAGTGGCACAAAGACCACAGATTGCAGGGCCACATTGCAAACAAAGGCAACACGAAAAGATGATGGCCAAAACTACTCCAACAAAAGTCAATACCTTCCATCCCCATCTGGACAGTAATCCCCAAAACCATCCCATCAGAGACTAATTTCCTTCATCCTGGTGGATGGACTCAGCAATGTGGTGTAATTTAGAGATGGCCTGGTATACTGTAGGGGCGTTGTCAGGTATGTAAATGCAACAACTGGATCCGATCAATTTACAGACTCCACCACGATCTGCAAGAATGATGTCTAAAACCATTCTGTTTGGTAATGTCATAAGGCGATACGCCTGAAGCTCGGCAGTTACATTAACCAGTGCTCCAACAGTTTCATTTATTGTTGCTTCAACTACTCGAATGAGATGCCTGATATTTCTACTATTGGAAATAGGGCCCCAAAATGGGAGGAATCCTTTAAGGAAGTCGCCTCCTTCTTGTCCTGCTGTGTCTTCCAAAGCAATAACCCCTCTACCATACCTTGTTTTGTGATGTCCTGAAGGAGCTGTATATGTTGGAGGGAGGAGAAAAGCTATATAACAAGTTCCTGAGAAATCGGCTGGTAGCCATGTATAGGCTATGTCATGGCAAAAGAAATATGTCCCTTGAGACGCACCAGTGATGGAGATGTTTGGGATGCATAGGTATATGTGATGTTGCAAGTGCTCTTTCCCAATTGGGCCTTAGGACTTTGACCATTTCCTTGGAGACATAAGTGACCTTGGAGGGGTGCAGTATATATAGGTGGGGATCTTTTCCTTTTGGCTCTGTCTGTAAGACTAGTGACATAATGTGTTACATTCCAATCAATGTAGGCTTGTCGTTCGTCAGTGGGGAATTCATTAAATTTCTTATAATGTTTTGACATAGCCACTATTCCTTTTATTAGTGCGTCATGACTAACGTCAATTCCATCCCTATACGGACCAACAGGATATCGATGTTGGTTCTCATAGGCATTGGCAAACATAGAGGTGTTTGCCCAAGCAGATCCTTTTAGAGGGAAGGGTAGAACTAAATATGGCATTCCTTTATCTGTATTATGGGGTAAAAGTCCACATACCCAGCAATCAGTGGTATTGATCACCAATTGATGCTGGTGTAACAATTGAATGAAGGAATTGTTAAAATACTCCATTCTCCTAATTTGCTCATGCTCTGGTAGCGTATGAAATTGGTGTGGGGAAGCAGTAGTGCGAAAAGGTATGGGCTGGGAGGTAGATATAGGTACAGATGTTGGCTGCAAAGTGTGAGTAACCCAACCCACGCAAGCCAATAAAACACATAGCAAAGTTAAAACACATAGCACTACGCCACATCTATTAAATAATAATTTACAATATTTCTTCTTTATTTTGGTTCTTTTATCAATTTCTGATTCACCAGAAGTCATCCCCTAAAGTGTTGCTCGTGGCAATCTTCCTATCTCACTCAGTTGTGGTTATTAGCCGTCCTATGACACTGCAAGTCCTGCAGACCTATTGCCACTACTCAGGTCACAAACCAGGGGCCATATGTATCAAGCCTTTTTTGATTCGCAAAGGCCGAAATTCGCCGAATTTCGGCCTTTGCGAATTGCAAAAGGCTGTTTTGCATGAATTGATATGTATCAAACATTCGCATCTTAAGGAATCGCAAATACATCCTTATTTTGCTATAGCATTTAAGGAATCGCAATTTTGCGATTCCTTTAATGCTATGTATGAAGCATTTTACTGTAGTGAATTCAGCTTAAGAAATCGCAATTTACCACCAACTTTCAGTTGGTAGTAAATTGCGATTTCTTTTCAAAATACACTAATTGGCATTTTTGAATGTGGCATGTGACGCACATACATGCCCATAGGGCATGTATGTGTGCCATATGCACACACAAGCTGATTTCAGGGGTGCAGCAGGGTGTCCTTGAGACGCCCCTGCATCCTTGAAATCAATCTCATTCTGCAAATTCACTAATTGCGATTCGCAAAATGAAATGCATTTCACATTCATTCCTATGGGCCTCCTGGCCCATAGGAATGAATGGGTATTTATTCCTTATTTGCGAATTCGCAACTTGCGATGATTTCGCAAATAAGGAAGATTAAGGAATCGCAAAAAAAATGTGATTTTTTCATACATACCGTTTTGCGATTTCTAAATAGCGATTCCTTAAAATTCGCTATTTAGAATTCGCAAAACGGAACTATGATACATATGGCCCCAAGTCCTCTACCACGACCCTGCAACCTAACGTAGGATGAATCCAGTATCACATATATAATTCAGAATTTTCAAATGCAATTTGAAAAGGAAAATGTTTCAAGTGTCTTTTGCCACTCTAGGCCTCAAATTATATCTGTCCTTATTTGGCACAGTTTGATCTCGAAAAAGTGTTTCTGGATCAGTTGTATCTATTCTGAGATACGATGGTACAGCTTTTTGCAAAACGTCATTGTCCTCTTTCTCAGACTGAGTCCATTCTAAGTGTGCATCACCAAAAGGTACAAACCGGGGGACCCTTTCCCCTTCACAATCACCTATACCTTCGCGGACCCACTGATCAAAAGGCAAAGGCAAGGGCACCTTTTTGCAGTGCACACCATGGACCCAGTTCTTTTTCCCAACAACTTTCACGGCTGTGCGTGTCGTCAGCAGGACCTGTCTCGACTTCCGCCAGCGAGGCTCCAAATTCCTCTTCCTTTGGAAGTTTTTCAGGCACACCCAGTCGCCAGGTTGGAGGGTGTGCCCAGGATCCGAGGAAGCCTGCGGCAAGGTGTCTTGTACCTGCTGATGGAGAACACGCAATTTAGTGGTGAGGACATGCAAATAGTCAATTAGCATAGGGTATTCTATGTCAGAGTACTTTTTGGGTCTTGGAACTCCCCAGACATTAGCCGGGCGTCCGAACACAATCTCATATGGGCTAAGTCCCACACGAGAATGAACAGCTGTTTGAGTTGACAAGAGGGCTAAAGGTAAAGCATCGGGCCAGGCAAGACCTGTGCTGGCTTGTATCTTCGCAAGTTTAAGCTTGAGAGTGCCATTATAGCACTCTACCAAACCCGCTGACTGAGGATGGTTTGCCGCATGGAATTTCTGCTTAATACCAAGACCGGCACATACTTTCTGCATGATTTGACCTACGATTTCACTTCCGTTGTCACTCCAGACAATTCAAGGTAAACCAAACCTCGGGAAGTATTCTTTCAGAAGGAGCTTGGCTGTAGACAAGGCAGTATTATCCTTTAGGGGGTAGGCTTCTATCCATCTAGAAAAGGCACACACCACCCCAAGGACATACCTTAGGTTATTGCATCTCTCCATATGAATGTAGTCTATCTGCAATACTCAAAAGGATATGTTGGGGGAGCAAAATGGCCTGCTGGGGTTGGTGTCCATCTTCCTGGGTTGTGCATCAAACAAACAATGCAATGTTTAACAAGATTGTCTGCACATTTAGGAATCACTGCATTCTGCCATACCGGAGCCAAAAGCTTGCATATTCCTTTCGCACTGATGTGGGCTGGACCATGCGCCATAGTTACTACTGGAGGTACATAGGCGTCTGGTAACAGCCAGCGTTGGTGTTCCAACAATTCTATCCAACACCCCGTCGCATCCAGCATTCCCATACCATCTCTCCACTTACTTAATTCTTTCTCTGTAGCCTCTTCCTGAATCATTTTCAAACTTTCTAGTGTGTCCTCACACATTCCTCCTTGACTGACCCATCTAGCAGGTCCAGCAACATACACATGACTCGTCACATCTTTCGCTGTCTTTTCCGCTATCTGATCCTCAAAAGCGTTCCCTTCACCCACATCATCAGTGATCCTCTTATGTGCACTACACTTCACAATTGCTATCTGAGTGGGTAAAGCAAGTGATTCTAAAAGGTCATTCACTAACTGACCATGCTGTATTTTAGTACCATGTGAGGTAAAGAATCCTCTTTCCCTCCAAAGGCGGCAAAAACTTTGGGCCATACCAAATGCATACTGGCTGTCGGTGAACACATTCACTCTCTTCCCTTTAGCCAATACACAAGCTCTAGTCAGAGCTATCACTTCAGCTGCTTGGGATGAATTCTGCCTAATGCGTGCTGTCTCCACTATTGTATGCAAAGTGGTAACAGCATAGGCTGCAGTCGTTTCACCATTGGGGAGCTTAAAACACGAACCATCTACCCATAGGATCCCATCCGGGTCCAGGAGCGGCGTATCTTTTAAATCAATACTACCTTTTGTCTCCTCCTCTGTAAGGAGAAAACAATCATGTTGCTCTTGAATGTCTTTCTCTACGGGGATCGTTAACAATGTAGCTGGATTTAGGGTATTACATCGCTTGATGTGCACGTGACTAGCCATGAGCATCAGCTCATACCCCGATAAACGGGCGCTCATAAGATGCTGAGTTTTTGTCCTGTTTAGATGTGTATCCACTGCATGTGGCACCATGACAATAAGTGTATTGTCTAGCACCAATCCAGCAGATTGGCGAATAGAAACTGCTGCTGCTGCTGCTGTAGCTTTCAGACAACTAGGTAATGCTTTAGCTACAGGGTCTAATGTAGCCGAAAAATAAGCACACGGGCGTTGCTTATCACCAAATTGTTGTGTCAAAACTGACAACGCACAACCTTCTCTCTCGTGCACATAAAGTGTGAAAGGCTTGCTGTAATCCGGAGTACCCATCACAGGATCAGAACACAAGGAAGTATGCAAATCAGTAAAACTTTTCTGGCATTCCTCTGTCCAAGGGAGAGGTTGGGGTGTATCTTTAAGGGTAAGTGCTAACAAAGGTTTCGCTAACAAAAAAAAATTCGGAATCCATTGCCTACAGTAAGAGGTAATGCCCAAAAAGGCACGCACCTCTCTCTGTGTGCATGGTACAGACATTTGTGCAATTGCTTGGATTCTTTCTGGGGTTAATCGCGGTCCCTCCTTTGACAAGAGATGACCTAAGTAGGTAACTTCTTGGCGACAATATTGTAATTAAGAGGGCGAAATCTTATGATGAAGGTCAGACAAGTGATGCAACAGTGAAACAGTAACTTGTTTACAAACATCCTCAGAAACAGCAGCAACCAACAGATCATCTACTGAATACTGAATAAGGGTGGCACCTGGCGGCAAAGTGAAAGCATCGAGCTGTGTTTTCAAAGCCTGACTATAAATGGAGGGACTTTCACAATAGCCTTGAGGTGCACGTTTGAACCGGAAACTTTGGTCTCCCAAAGAGAAACCAAAAATATCCCTACTTTCCTCAGCAATGGGAATGCTAAAGAAAGCATTCTTAAGGTCAATGACCGGAAACTAGGCAGCCAAAGCAGGTATAATTGTCAATAAAGCAGTGATATCTGGGACGACAGGAAACTGGGGTACAACAAATCTTGTTGACCTCCCGGAGATCGATCACAAAACGATAAACAGGTGGCTGGGAAGAGTCAGTACATTTAAGGACAGGCAGAACAGGACTATTACACACATTTCCTCTAGTCTCTTCAACCACACCTTTCTCAACCAGATCATAAATGATAGCCATCAGTGCTCTCTCACCATCACTCGTAATTCTGTACTGAGGAATGCGAGGTAACCTAACATTGGACTTCAGGGTGACAACATAGGGTGGAATCTACAAGAGACCAACATCATTGGGGCCTGTAGCCCAAAGAGTAGCAGGCAGGGAACGTAATTCAGAAGGGAGTTAGTCTATAGACAAATATGTCGGGGAGGTGAATCTCTTACCTAAAGTAAGATGTACACCAGAAGGAGAACAATGCAGAGTCACATACAGTCTCTTTAACAAGTCCAACCCCAACAAATTCTCACCCCAACCAGTCGTTAAATTAAACGGAGCCTCCAAATCATAAGGACCAATGGAGATAGGCAAAGGACAAGAAACTGGGTTACGAACTGGGGCGCCAGAAAATCCTACAGAAACATTTGTTAAGCCAGACAAAGGTGCCCCAGGGAGTTTAGATTGGATAAAAGAACTATTTGTTGCACCAGTATCCAAGAGAAATGGCTCTGACACACCAAGCGCAACGACATCAACATAAGGCCCATTTTGGTCCACTGGAAATGAAATGACTCCCTCACTTTGTCTACAGCTGTCCTAGCTAGAGAAACCCTGATTCTCATCTTCCATATAATAATCGTCATTATAAATAAGGGCGGACTGAGTATTTTGCTGATCAAAATAATTCATGGAATTTTGAGGCGGAAAGGAACGTTGATCTTGGGCCATTGTGCTTCGCCCCCTCCCCCTAGGTGTTGACTGGAAGCCACCTCGGCCTCGTGGCCCAGTCGTACCACCAGCACGCTGCAATAAAATCGGGCAATTATTCTTGAAGTGACCTTCTTCCTTACAATAGGCACATTGATTAGGTCCCAGTGGAGACCGTGGAACAAAGGGCTCAGGTTTCTGAAACACCTTCTGAAACTCGGGAGTCGGTGTCAGGTCTTGCCTAGCCACTAGTCAAAATAGTGGGAAAACCCCAAAAATCAGGTCAAGAGTTCAGACGCGGCAGAATGAAAAGTTGCCGGTCTAGTGTTTCTCGCTCCCAACCAGTGCAGCTGGCGAGGCGCGCGTTCTAATAACGAACTGCGCACTTCAACTGAAATCGTCCTCGAAGCCAGAGTGAAGTTCCAGAGTTCCGAGTTTTCCAGAGAAATCTTCAGGTTTCATCCGAAAAAGGTTCTACATTTGCATGCGCAACGAGGGACCTTAAGTAAGATTCTTCAAGCCTCATTCTAATCCGAAATGAACTGCTATTGATGCACTTTGTGTCCTCTAGTCAAGGCGTTATCAAGTGACTGAACTGATATGCCGGAAGCTGTTTTCTTTCTTCTATAGTTTACTCATAGCTAGGGTATTGTGTAATTCCTGGAACACTATTTTATTTTTGGTTGACAAGCCACGGAATGCTACTTTAAATGGACTTAGTTACAGAACGCACCCCAACTCTGTCAGGTACATTTATCATAAAATCTATTATAGAGTCACACTAACTTCATCTGTAAAAAAAAATTCTCGATAGCTAACGATACTGTGTTTTGCATAGGTTAATTGAAACCCGAGTTCAGTTGAAAATTAATAAGAGAGAAGCAATTGCCTGTGGTTTAAGGGTAAGCGTTTTGCTAATGTAATAAATGATTCGCATGTAATGTAATTGCTTGACATTAAATAGGATTTCCTTACACGTCAAAAAAAAAAGACCCTGAAGACCAATACGAAGAGTGTTCTTCAACTCTCGAGGGCAGCCTCTCTTCTCTTTTGTTATTTTATCCACTTCCCCTTTCCCTTCTGTTTTAGCGGTTACCTAGACATAGTTGTGTCGGGTGATTTCTGAGGCAGAGGGGCGTTGGGACTAAGCGTCGACTCCTGTGGATTCATCTGGCCTTCCTGACAGATTTAAGTGCCAATAATATCCACCCGAGTCGACATGGCTGAGGGGTTAGATTTAAAGGCGTTAGCAGGAATTCTAGAAGGGTTGCAGAACCAGTTAACCCATTCAGTTGAGGAGAATAGAGCCTTAAGAGAGGAGGTTAAACGTTCCCAACAGGAGACTCACCAAATTAAACTAAAAATGGAAGAGTTGTTGGCAGGTACCACCCCTTTGCCTGGAATCCATTCTAGTATGAGTTCAGCCTCTGAAGTAGCCACTCAAGTGGTTCACTCAGTAGCCCCGGTAGTGCCATTGGCAAACCCAGAGAGATTTAGTGGGGATCCACATAAGGCCCAGATTTTTCTCACTCAGTGCTCTTTACATTTTCTATGTCGGGCAGTGGTGTTTAAAGAAGATCAAGTCAAGGTTGCTTTCATGCTGTCGTATTTGAGCGGTGATGCCGCTGCCTGGTCTATGCCTTTGGTCTCACGCAATACCCAGCCCTGTACAACTTTGATCTTTTTAAAAAAGAGTTTTTGAGAATTTTTGACAGAAGAACCGCAAATCAAGCTATCGACAACAAACTATTAGACCTAAAACAAGGGAATCGAGACCTGGTGGCCAATATTGCGCAGTTCAACAAATTAATTGTGGAAACGGATTGGCCAGAAGAAAAGCGCTCAGCAATTTTCTATCGAGGGCTCAAGGATGAGCTGAAAGACGCTTTAGCTCAGATACCGAAGCGACCCCAGGATATTTCTGAATTAATTGATTTAGTCCTGCAACTTGACCATCGTCAATTTGAAAGGAGGTCCGAGAAAAAGAAAGATTTTAAACCCTACGTTCCTCGTTTGGACCGGATCAAGTCGGAAGGCAACAAGACCGAAGTCAACACGAGTGAAGAACCTATGCAGATTGGCTCCATCAGGGGGCCCTTGTCTAGAGAAGAGAAGGAGAAGCAGCGCAACAATCAGCTGTGTATGTATTGTGGTACTTCTGGGCATTTTGTACGGGAATTCCCGAAAAGACCAAAGACAAGTCAAGGGGTAAAAGACAGATCCCATCAGTAGAAGGAATTGCCCTTGTGGGATGTTGCAACGAGTCAACTCAGGAACCACAACAATTGATTAATACGTTACAGTCGACAGCGCCTCATCTCACGGTTTCTTTCACTGTGAAATTCGGACTCAAAGAAATCCAGGGAGTCTCGGTTATGATCGATTCTGGCGCCACCGGAAACTTTTGTGATTTACACTATGTACAGGAAATTGGAGTCAGAACCGTCAAGAAGAGACATCCTGAAATAGTAAAGGCTATAGATGGTACTAATCTTACCTCCGGCCCCATCATAAATGAGACAGAAACTCTGGAATTGGTGGGGTTGCAAGGCCATCGTGAGTTCATAAGATTCAATCTTATAGACGCTCCACAATTTCAACTCATTTTAGGATTGCCTTGGTTGTCTGAACACAACCCTTCCATAGATTGGGAACGAAGAACAGTGAAGATGACTTCTGAACATTGCCAAAAGAATTGCTTTTCGAGAGTTCAGCCTAAAAGTGAAGGTTCCCCGGCTTCTCAGCTTGCTCAACTCGACAACAGGATTTGTGCTACCATAACCCAAGAAATTCCCCAGGAATATAGTGATCTTGCTAATGTGTTCGACAAGAAAAATGCAGAGCGACTTCCACCTCATAGAAAATACGATTGCAAAATTGAGCTAGAACCCGGAGCGGTGTTAGCTTGTAGTCGCAGTTATGCGTTAACAGAAGCCGAGAATGTATACCTGAAGGAATACTTGGACGACTATTTGAAGATTGGTTTTATCCGGCCGTCCCAGTCTCCTGTGTCATCGCCTCTGTTTTTCCATCCTAAGAAGGATGGCAGCCTGCGGACCTGCATTGATTACAGAGCGTTAAATCAAGTTACTGTAAAAAACAGATACCCCCTTCCTCTAATTTCTCAGCTGTTGGATTAAGTTAAGGGGGCTAAAATATACACCAAACTTGACCTTAGGGGCGCGTATCATTTGGTAAGAGTAGCCGAAGGCGATGAGTGGAAGACGGCCTTCCAGACCAAATACGGCCTGTTCGAGTATCAAGTGATGCCTTACGGATTAAGCAACGCCCCAGCAGCGTTCCAGCACTTTGTTAATGACGTATTGCGAGAATTCTTGGATCGAGTTGCGGTCGTCTACATCGACGACATTTTGATTTTTTCAGATAACGTCCAGGAACATGTGCAACACGTACGTGCTGTGTTACAGAAGTTGCTACAAAACCATCTCTACGTAAAGTTGGAAAAGTGTTCTTTTCATGCTGATCGTGTGGAATTCCTGGGTTTTGTGTTGTCCGCCGACGGTGTGGAAATGGATGACTCTAAGGTTCAAGTCATACAAGAATGGTCATCTCCAAGAAGTGTAAAGGAAATACAAAGTTTTATTGGGTTTGCTAATTTTTATCGCAGGTTCATACCCAATTTTTCAGATAAAGTTTCATCAATCACTCGACTATTAAAGAAGGGAAAAAAATTTGAGTGGTCGGATGAGGCAGAGAAGTCGTTTCAGACTCTCAAGAAGGCTTTTGTTACGGCTCCAATTTTGAAACACCCTGACTCTGAACAACCATTTTATGTTGAAACAGATGCGTCAGACTTCGCCACGGGAAGCATATTATCTCAGAGAGACAAATTAACGGAGCAACTCCATCCGGTAGCCTACCGATCGAGAAAATTTTCAGAGCCTGAATGCAATTACTCCATAGCCGACAAGGAGTTGTTGGCGGTAAAAGAAGCTTTTCAGGATTGGCGTCATTACCTGCTGGGGGCTAAACATTGTGTAACTGTATTCACAGATCACCGCAATTTGCAGTTTTTGAAGTCCGCTAAAACTCTCACGCCACGACAGCTAAGATGGTCTCTGTATTTCTCGGAGTTTGACTTCGTAATCACCTACAAACCGGGATCCCAAAATGGCAAAGCCGACGCCTTGTCAAGACTGAATTCTCCGGAAGAAACTAAAACTTCACGTCCTGAATTAATCATTCCCTTGGAAAAGGTAATAGGAGTTATCCAGCTGGAAGAAATCACAGAAGAAATTTTGAAGAATCATTCTGCTGAACTTTCAAACTGGTCCATGTCCGATGACAAGAAAACATTGGTTAATGGCCTCACCTTTTATGATGGCAAATTGTACCTGCCGTCCAAGGAATTGCAGGAAAAGGTCTTAAAAAACTTTCATGATGATCGTCTTGCTGGGCATAAGGGGGTCAAAAAGACTCTAGAACTAATAAAACAACATTTTTGGTGGCCTGGCATGGCAGCTCAGGTGGGACAGTATGTAGCAACCTGTGAAGTGTGTATTAAAGGGAAATCTAATCGAAGTGCTCCTCAGGGCTTATTACAGCCTTTACCTAATGCTCCAGGCCCGTGGCATACTGTGCCATTAGATTTAATTGTAGATCTTCCACCTAGTTTGGGGCATACAGTCATTCTGGTGTTCGTTGATTCCTTCTCAAAGATGGGTCACTTCATTCCCCTAAAAGCTGTCCCCACAGCTCCTCAGTTAGTTCAACTGTTCAACCAAAATATTGTACGAGTCCATGGAATCCCACAAATCCTAATATCAGATAGGGGTACGCAATTCATATCCAAATTTTGGAAAAAATTCATGCATAGCCTTGGAATTGACACCCGATACTCGACCAGTTATCATCCAGAAACAGACGGTCAAACTGAGAGAGTCAACCAAGAACTAGAACAGTATCTACGGCTCTTTCTGTTGGAACAGGAGGGTAATTGGTCTGAGCTGTTGTGGTCGGCAGAATTTGCCTATAACAATGCTGTGCATGATTCCACTGGGTATTCCCCGTTCTATTTGAATTCAGGAAGGCACCCGAGACTAGTTTTGGGCAAAATGGATACAACAGTGCCTGCAATCACTGAAGTCATAACCGATTTAAGAGTAGCTTATGATAAGGCCCAGAAGAACCTAACCAAAGCTAAAGAGTCATACAAAAGGCAAGCAGATAAAAAAAGAAGAGCAGGATTAAATTATGAGGTCAATGATGAGGTGTGGCTGTCCACTAAACATTTGAGATTAAAAAGCAACAGGAAGTTCCAACCCCAATATATTGGACCATTTAAGGTGCTGAAAATCATAAATCCAGTGGTAGTTAAGTTACAACTCCCAAAATCATTAAAGATACATTCAGCCTTCCACATTTCCCTACTTAAAAAGAATCCAAAAAATGTTAGACTTAAGGAGGCTCCTTCTTCCATAGACGTAGAATCTGGGGAAGAGTTTGAGGTTAGCAGGATTCTAGACTCTAACATTTCCAGAGGGAAGTTACATTACTTAGTTGAGTGGAAAGGTTATGGCCCTGAGGAGAGATCCTGGGAACCTTCTTCAAATGTACATGCTCCAAGACTAGTCCAAACCTTTCATAGAATGTATCCTACAAAACCAAAATTGGGGGACCCTACCTTGGAGGGAGGTACTGTCAGGTCTTGCCTAGCCACTAGTCAAAATAGTGGGAAAACCCCAAAAATCAGGTCAAGAGTTCAGACGCAAAGTAAACACTCACGCTGGAAAAGACGTCATGTGGTTCCAATAATTTTCCGTAAGCGGTGTCTAATTGAACTCCAAAATAGCAGCGTAAAAATGGTTGAAGGAACGGGACGAGGCAGAATGAAAAGTTGCCGGTCCAGTGTTTCTCGCTCCCAACCAGTGCAGCTGGCGAGGCGCACGTTCTAATAACGAACTGCGCACTTCAACTGAAATCGTCCTCGAAGCCAGAGTGAAGTTCCAGAGTTCCGAGTTTTCCAGAGAAATCTTCAGGTTTCATCCGAAAAAGGTTCTACATTCGCATGCGCAACGAGGGACCTTAAGTAAGATTCTTCAAGCCTCATTCTAATCCGAAATGAACTGCTATTGACGCACTTTGTGTCCTCTAGTCAAGGCGTTATCAAGTGACTGAACTGATATGCCGGAAGCTGTTTTCTTTCTTCTATAGTTTACTCATAGCTAGGGTATCGTGTAATTCCTGGAACACTATTTTATTTTTGGTTGACAAGCCACGGAATGCTACTTTAAATGGACTTAGTTACAGAACGCACCCCAACTCTGTCAGGTACATTTATCATAAAATCTATTATAGAGTCACACTAACTTCATCTGTAAAAAAAAATTCTCGATAGCTAACGATACTGTGTTTTGCATAGGTTAATTGAAACCCGAGTTCAGTTGAAAATTAATAAGAGAGAAGCAATTGCCTGTGGTTTAAGGGTAAGCGTTTTGCTAGTGTAATAAATGATTCGCATGTAATGTAATTTCTTGACATTAAATAGGATTTCCTTACAGGTCAAAAAACAGAAGACCCCGAAGACCAATACGAAGAGTGTTCTTCAACTCTTGAGGGCAGCCTCTCTTCTCTTTTGTTATTTTATCCACTTCCCCTTTCCCTTCTGTTTTAGCAGTTACCTAGACATAGTTGTGTCGGGTGATTTCTGAGGCAGAGGGGCGTTGGGACTAAGCGTCGACTCCTGTGGATTCATCTGGCCTTCCTGACAGTCGGCTGAAACTGGCGCTGAGCAGGACGAGGAGGATAAGCCTGTTGCAAAAGAACCTTCGTCTTTAACTCTTTAGTCTTTTTATCCAATTGGTCCTTCTCCTCCTTATCCCTATTTTCGTAATACTGGGCAGTAGCCAATATCTGGGCTGAAGAAGAAACGGCCCATAAACTTTCTGAATCTTTAAATTTATTTGAGAGTTTGGGAAGCAAATTAAATGCAAATTTATCTACGAACAATCACTGTCCCCCCTTTGTGCTCATATCCTGACCGCTGTGATCAAGGAACGTTTCCTCAAAACGAGTACAGAAGTCGGAGACACTCTCATCCTTCTTCTGCTTACAGGCAGCTAACTTATCCCAATTAACTTGCAGAGCGGGCATCATAGTTTTCATTAAGGTGATTATTCTACCAGGAAGTTCTGCAACTAAATTATCGGGTTTAGCACCACCCACCTGGAGTCTATCAGCAGCCAGTATAGCATTCTAATCACCTCCTAATTCTTGGACGTGGTCCTCTTTCCAAATCCAAGCCCACAATGGTTGTAGGACAATATTTCCCATCAACATATCTATGTCAGACAAATTCATAATACAAGCATCAACAGTCTGAGATATTTCTTTGTAGTAACCAGCAGGGTTTTTACGGGGGTCTGGTAAGGACTGTTTAAGGGCCAGCACCTCAGATCTCTTCCAAGGTGCATGTACCCATATACGTTGGAAGTGAGCTGGTATAGGCTGATTACCATCCTGGGCTGCAACCGCTTCTCTCCACACTGGGGGAATCTCTCGCATAGGGTAGTGTTTCAGTTCGCGCCTAACAGAAGGATCAGGTTCAGACAAAGACCGGGAAAAGAACATTGATCTAAAAGTGATAAGTGTCCGTAGAGCATTCCCAACCTCAGGACCCACAATAATTCCCTTATCAAAATCAGTCCAAATATCCAGCAAACCCATGGGAGCTAAACCCAATCCTGCAGCCTCCCATTCCTGACCTAAAATGCCACACATGGTGTCAAAAACAAATATCTGTGTAGGGGCATCCCACTGCTCAAAGGTTTCCATGATATCTTGCATGGTATACTCGGGACCCTGCATGATCCATCTGCGCGCAAGGAGATCTAACGCATCTCGTTCTTGGGAATCAGGATGTAAACTACAGGTCTGCCTACGGGGAAGAACAGGAGTCGGACTTACGGACCCAAAGAGAGGAGAAAAGAGACCAGAAACAGTCTCAACCATCCGCTAACGGGCAGAAGGGGAAGTTGGCAGAAAAACAGGAGATAAGGTATGAGATGGAGCAGGAGAAGAGGCAACAGGTAGAACGGAGGTCGAGGGCAAAGGAGGCTGAGGCAAAGAAGTCAGAGGCAGAGGAGCTGGTAGCAAGGGAGCTGGAGGCAAAGGCAATGGCGGTAGTGGTAGTGCCACAAAGGGTTGTGGTGGAGGTGCAGGAGCTGGAGCTGGTGGGAGAATAACAGGTTGCTTGACGGGTAACAAAAGCGGGGGTGCATTAGCACCTGTACATAGGGCGGGGCGATCTTAACAAGTGAGACATTAAAGGATCTTTCTCAAGATCAGCATCGGGATTCGGGGAAGAAGTCAGCAGCACCGGGTAACATTTATCAATCGCCATGCGATGTTGCCTATCTGAGATCTCTATCGCATGATCTATTTCATTATCTTTAAACTGTTGGGCAGCCTGTATAACAGTCATGCCTCTTTCTTTCTTATCTCTTTTTGCCTGTTTAATTTCTTTCTGCTTGGCTTCCTTGCGCCATAGGCGAAAAGAGTCAAACATAGCCGGACAGGCTTTTCTTTTAAACAAAGTAGCTTCTAAATTGTCTAAAATATCAGGTTCAAAACTACTATTTTGTGGCCACTGTAAAATACCATCTTTCTTTGTATAGCGGACCCATACTTCATTAAAGGTGATGGGGACCACACCATGTTTAGAGTAGAGCTCATAAGTAGGCGTTCCAGCCGGAGGAATTGGACAATAGTCCTCCAGTCAAGAGTCCATATCACAACAAAAACAACACAATTTTTTTAAACTTACTGAAACCAGGCATCGTTACTTCACTGGTTTCCTACAAACAACAAGGGGATAGTCAAAACAGCATAAACGTACTCACCCCTTGGTTTCGAAAATTGCAATTGTCGAATCTAAGAACCCAAAAACAAAGAAGTGGGAGCTACCCACCAGTACTTAACCAAATGTCTTCTCACGCCAACAGAGGTCCGTCTAACGTCTTGCAATACCAGTCATCACCAAGAAGGGACCAGGGCAGGACGGCAGTCAGGGCAGCAGTCACCAGCAGCCGTTGGAATGGAGAAGCCACACTTCAAAAGACCATCAGTCCACTTTTCGACACACAGGGGTCGCTGGTGTGGGGGCGCCTCCTTTGGAATTTTCCTGCGGGCTACTCACGATCCTTGGGCTCAACCGCTACCTCTGAAGCCGCCCCACGTTGGGCTGCCAATTGAAGAACCGGGCCTTTAGGCCTGGTGGCGCAGGGCACGCCTGAAATCTTCGAGTTCACCTGCCTTGTTGCACAGAGACACGGAATACTCTGTTGGCATAGAAAACCAAGTTTAATAGCTGCAGCTAAGCACAGTTGTCCAAGAACTACACCAAGTAGGTTCTCAGGAGACTGCCACTTTACTCCGTGGTGCACAAACATTTATATCCAAAATACATCTGTACAAACATACACCCAATTCACAAAGTTTTAGCCAATCAGAAGAGTTTGAAAACAAGGTGTTGTGCAACCAGAATGCTCTCTACTTACATGTTTTGTGTTATCCAGCCCCTAGAGTTAATCAATACTGGTAACCATGGTTCAGTGTTGCAATGGCAGGACATGTCTGTATGCTTCAAAAGAAAGGTTGTAAAATAGGAAAACACAAGGAGAGAATAGTTAAGGCTAAAAGATAAGATACGGCAAGAGAAGAATTCTAAAGGCTAACAGATAGTTGATACGGGGATTGGGTAGTCCAGACAAGGATTAGTTAGGCCAGATGGGGTCTGAGATTGATTTCAAAACAAGGATGGAGGGGGTTTTCGACACGCTGCAGTCCAAAAGACAGAGACACTTTGTTCATCGAGCAGCCTGTGTAAAAGCAACACAAAATGGTGGCGAATGTATGATGGAGCCAAAATTAAAGAACCTCAGGTCTTGATGGTGTTTTCATCGCTGACATTGGACCAGGCGGTCAGTCGACTGGTGCGGGTGGTGGTCACAGTGGTGGTGGTCTCGGTGGTGGATGCGGGGGTGGCGGTGTTGAAGCTGGCGAGGATGTCGGTGATCTTGGGGTGAAAGAAGGTGGCCAGTGAGTCACACAGGACTTGTGATGGTGGTATGTCGTTGGTGTTGGAGCTGGGGCTGGAGAGTTCTTTCACGATGTTGAAGAGTTCTTTGCTGTTGTTTGCTTTGCTGTCTAGGCAGTCCTCTTGGCGGTCCTGATGAGTTGGTGGTGTCTGCGGGTGGAGTTCCTTTGGGCTGTGTGGCTGTCTGGTGTTCGGTCGCAGAGCCAGCTCTTCTCCAGCTTCCGGCAGATGTGCTTGGAGGTCCGGAGGTCTTCGGTAAACGATGCAGCTTTCTCATTGGTGCGGTTGGCGGTGGAGGTCTTCAGTGTTGGTGCAGTGGTGTTTGGTGAGTTTCCTGAATGTGAAGTGGACGCATCTGTGGTCTGTCCAGTGAGGTTCGGTGGTGTGGTCGAAGGAGACATGGGGGCTTGCAGAGAAGATGGGGTCCAGTGTGTGTCCGGCGGCGTGGGTGGGTGTTGTCACGAGCTGTTTGAGTCCGAGGTTGTCGATCAGGGCGGCGGAGTTGGCATCGTTGTTGTTCTCCAGGTGGAAGTTCAGGTCCCCGAGGAGGATGTAGTCCGTGGAGGCGATGGCGTGGGTGCTGATGAGGTCGGCGATGGTGTCGCTGAACTGTGGTCGGGGTCCAGTGGTCTGTAGACGAGTGTTCCTCTGAGGGTGGTGTTGGGGTCTGTGTGGATCTATAAGTGAATGTGCTCGGCGGTGGTGAGGGTGTTGTCGGTGTTTGTCAAGACTCTGAGCGTGTCCTTGTGGATGATGGCTATACCCCCTCCCACTCCGTTGATGCGGTCTCTGCTGGAGATCTTGTAGCCCTCTGGGATGGCAATGGCGATGTCTGGTGCAGAGGTGGTGTCAAGCCAGGTCTCTTTCAGGAAGGCGACGTCGGGGGTGGTTGAGTCCAGGAGGTCCCAGAGTTCGATGGCGTGCCTGCGTGCGGAGCGGGTGTTGAGGAGGATGCACCGGAGGTGGTTGGGTTCTCTGGTTGATGGTGGTTTGGCGGGCCGGATGCCGGTGTAGCTGCAGTTCCGGCAGGTGAAGGGTCCTTGGGTGCGCTTCGGGGTGGCGTGGTAGCAGTAGTGATCTCGTCCGGGGTTGAGTGCGTGGAGGGTTCTGGAGTTGTAGTGCAGTCTGGTGTTGTGGCGGCTTCGGGGTCCAGGGGTTCTGGCACTGGGTGCAGCGAGACATTGGTGCGCCTGCTGCAGCGGCCGCCATAAGAAGGGGCGGTGGGAGGGAGGAGCAGCTGGGAGGAGGGAGTGAGCTGATGGGGGCGGGGGGAGGCGCAGCGCTGCAGCGGCAGAAAGGAAGACAAGCCTAAGGCACGGCAGCGGAAACAGCTGAAAAACTGAGGCAATACAATCACCAATGCAGATGGTTACAGTACAATGGGGCACAAATACAGGCGGTCACGAAGAATACTGGGGTAACACAAGTGGTAGCAATAATGGGGGCGGGCCGCTGGGATGCAGTGGCACGAACAAGCGGGAGGGGGAAACAAGCCTAAGGCAAGGCAGCAGGAAAACAGCAGAAGCGGCGCAATATGATCACAAAGCAGGTGGTCACAGTACAATGGGGCTCAAATACAGGTGGTCAAGAAAAGGGGGCTCTGGGGGCACAGAAAACAGTTAGAAACACAGGCGACAACAAACCTAGGCCCACTGGCCACCAGGGATGAGGCGCAGGTGGTAGCCTGTGGGTGGAGGCGGGCCTCGACACCCACAGAACGAGTCAGCAGCAGGGAGCACAGGGACACGGGCGCAGTCTGGTGGAGCTGCGCGGCGTGGGGAGCGACCTGCCTGAAGGTGGGTCAGGGGTCGCTACATTGGCTGCTTAGATAATGCTTGGATTTTTTTTTATAGCTAGACAATATATTTATTAATTTGATTGAAAAGATAAGTCGACACATTCTAAATAATACACGTAGTTTTATAATTTGTTAAAAAACTTGTCTTTCAATTCAATTGATCTTTATTTCGGCAAACTTTGCCATAAATGATTTGCATATCATATACATTTCATTAAAATATACACATTAAATCCCCTAGTTAGAACAATTGATTGGTATACCATTAAAAGCAATATGGATTTAATAAAAATACAAATGTGGAAGGTGGTACATCTCTAGCTTTAAAAGCAGTGAGGAACGGAGCTGAAGAATATATGTTTTTAAAACATACATTTACACCGTAAAGCAGTTAAAATGAGAGAACAAGTGGTTGATGATTTGGATCTTATTGCTTTATACCTTTTTTCTTAGGCACAATGTAGATTAAGTGCAAAAAACGACTGACACTAAATACAATTACTCGCGTTGTATCAGATTTGATCATTCTCAGTGCCGTCGTGCATGACCTTATTCCCAACAGGTTACACAGAGGTTTAATCCACTTCCTTCTGGCCAACACATAGGCTGGACAGAAGAATAGGATGTGCTGGTCATCCTCCTTGTGATTACCCTCAAACATAGAACATGTTTCGCTAGTTGTATGGTCCTCATCGACATTACCCCTTCTAGACCAACGTGACAAGGTTGAATTGGTCACAAGGTTATCATATCTAAATTTTAAAAAAAGGGTTTTCGCTAGCGGGGGCTCAACCTCATCTAAAAAGTTCTCAAAAAATGGTTCATCCTTGAACCTGAGAAAGTTATTTACTAATGTCCCACCACTGTTTCCATTGGTCATTTGGTTATTAATAAAGTCCCAAAAGGCCATTTTCACAATTTTTTTTAAATTATGGGGCAACCTTTCAGGATTCTCCCAAAATTGTGATAAGCCTATTTTGATTAACCACACCTTAACATGTTTTAGACACACATTAAAGTTCGATCCGTCCATACCCATTATCTCTTTGTGGGGTTCAAGCTGGGGTGGGGACCTAAGAAGCAGTCTTCAGACGTAATGGTAGTCTCTATGTTGTTTTATTTCAAGATTGTACAGCAAGGGTGTCATTCCAAAACAGTTCAAAGAAAAGAATGAGCTCCACTGTAAGTTCCAATCTCCGCTCTGGCTCAACTCCTGGTGAGGCTCCTGACGTAATACAGCGGTCTCTGTGATTCCGGATACTTCTCCGGATGGACGGCTCAAAAAGGAAAAGAAGAGAACACCCTGCGTTACTGAGTGGTCTGGGGAACACTCTTTAGAATGAGGAGGGATGGGGGCATGAGAGGATCACCGGGGTTCCAACACCCATCGTAAACCACAAGGACATTACAGACGTGAAGTGCTGGGAAGTGAAGACCGACACCAAACAGCCCCGTGACCTCCCTCACCCGCCCCTAACCCGTCCCACCCCGTGAAGAAAACAGACCCCTTAATTGGCTCCGTACCATGTCCAGCCACACTTCTCCGGAAGCGTGGCAGGACGGCTCGTGGTATCGGTGGCCTCCTGGCTTGTCGGAAGGTAGGGCCAGGTCGTCGTCCACAGCGGGGTCAGGCGATCCTTCGGTTACCGCAGCTTTCTCGTCTTCAGATTCACCTCTGTCTCCAGTGTTCGCGCGTTCCTCTGAGCAGTCAGCTTCCTTATCCGCCCCCGGTGCTTCTGATTGGTCCGCTGGCGATGACGCTGACTCCGTTGATAGGCCCCCGAGAGATGACGCCGCTGCCGGGTGTAAATCCTTTGATGTCATCCAGGAAACGTTAAAGGGGCCGATAGGGTCCTGCGGACGGGGTGGAAACGAACAGGGATTAAGGTATGCACCCCGTCCGTCCATGTCAGTGACCCCTTGACACTCTTTTATTCCATTTTTGTAATCAAGCCGTTCTGGTGTTAGCCAAAGTCTTACCCAGAGCATTAACGGTCGGATAATGGTGTAGTGGTCAGTTCTTCTGACATTTAGATCCAACTGTAATGGTACTAGGGGGGTGCCTTTTGGAACCCTTACAAGACTTCTCATAAATTTATTTTCGGAAGTCAAAAACACATCCTTTGACATTGGCCCCAGGATCTCAGCACCATAAAGTGCAGCCGATGGAACTTTGAATTTAAACAGTTCGAGTGCTGGAGAAACAGCTTTACTGGTACTTGCACCCTGCTTCTTCAAAATGGGTGTGGTGTTCTGGGTGAATATTAACGTACTTTTCTCAATTTGGGGTCTCCACGTGAGATTAGAGTTGATGGTGACCCCCAAATAGGAAAAGTTTTGGACAGATTCTAATCTTTGGCCATTTAGTGATAAGTGTCCTTCGTCCGGTTTGATTGGGTTTAAGGCCATGCATTTAGTTTTTTTTGCGTTAATTTCCAAGCCTTTCTTATTACAATATTCGCTAAATGAATGCATTAATGCCTGTAAGCCTTTCTTAGTTTGGGAAATTAAAATGGTATCATCCGCGGATAATAACGCGGATACCCTTTCCCCATTTAATTTTGGAGAGTTGTTTTTACAACCCTCCAAATGAGCGCGAATATCATTCACATAAATGGAAAATAAAGTGGGGGCCAAAACACAGCCTTGGCGGACCCCACGCTCAATGGGTATGTTCTGAGTCAATTCCCCATTTGGGTCCCATCTTTCTTTGGCGAAATGCTTAGCATGTAATCCAATAATCTGAATCAACAGACAGTCAAGAAGTCCTGCCTTATGGAGTGACATCCATAAAAGATCTCCTGGCACTAGATCGAAGGCTGCCCTGAGATCAACAAAGGCGACATATAAATGTGCCTTTTTGATCTGGACATATATCCAATAAAGGCAGGAAAGTCTAAAAACTTGGTCGATGGTGCTCACTTTGTTCCTAAACCCAGCTTGGAACTTTGTGAGAACCAAACGGTCTTCCAACCACAAGTTAACACGAGTTAAAATATGCCTAGAATAGATTTTCTAAAGAATATCCATTAGGCTAATTGGTCGGTAGTTAGAAGGTTCCGACAGGTCACCCTTTTTAAAAATTAAAACAATTTCGACTCCTCTCCAGCTTTCAGGGAAATCTGCACTACAAGACAGCGTATTACACAGATGATTAATGTAAGGTGCCCAGACCTTTAGATCATGCTTGTAGAGGTCCCTCGAGATTTTATCTAAGCCAGGTGCTTTACCATTTTTCACAGAATAAATAGCCGCCTCGGTTTCCTCTAAAGTAAAATTCATGCTAGCGCCCGAAGGTGTGAACTGTAAACCCTCCTCGCTGGTTACATTGGAAAAATCATCATATTTCCTATAGAGAGTAGTAAAGTGATTAACCCACGTGATTTCATCAAGGTAAACATCTTTAACAATTCTCCCCTTGTGGTTCCCATTTGCCACTAGCCTCCAGTAGCCTATATTATCTTTAGCCTTTACAGCTACCAGCATGTCCGCACATTTTTCCTCCTCCCGAGCTTTCCTTGAAGCAACCTGCACCTCCTTGTATGGTTTCCTTGCCAGCCTAACCTGGTCCAAGGAGTTAGTTTTAATCGCTAGTAGGAGACTTGCTTTGTGCTGTCTACATGTTTTATCATACCAAGTTTTGCAATGGGGCAGATTTTGTGATTTCTGGTGGCACTTTTTTGGTAATTTTGTGACGAGGAGTTTTAAAGTTTTAAAGAGATCATTGTGAAGGTCAATAAAGCAGCCAGGATTAGCTGCCTTAGTAGGTGAGCCTATTAAGGTCGATAATGTGCTTGCAAATTTTAGATACATTTCAGCAAGAATATCACCATGTTCCAGTATGTGGGACCACTTTAGAGCACGTCTGTTGTTACTAACAAGGATCTCGTCACATTGACCAGTATTTGAATCTGATATCATTGTGCTCCCAATCCCTGTTACCAAACATGCTTCTAGATGAAGTTCCAGAGGACAGTGGTCACTCTCTATTCTGTCCTTCACCTCTAGGTCAATCATATGGTGCCAAATGGCCAATGAAACGATTAAAAAATCTAAATCTAAATTACTTCTGCAATTGTTCCTGTGAAATGTTTTTTTTTTAATCATGTCTGATGGAAGACGACCATTGCAGGCCCTGAGGCCATGTTCCGCGGACAGCTTCACTAGTTGGACTGCCAGTGCTGTACAATGTACAGGATCATTATTATCCAACAGGGGGATGTTATATGCATGGTCTTCTTCATCAAAAACATCACTAAGCCCTGGGATTGGTTCATAATTGCAATTTAGATCACCAGCTATAATGGTCACCTCTTCATTAACTAATCTACTTAGAAAAGAATCCAGCTTTGTTAGGGTTAATGATTCCTTATATGCTGGAGTAGGTCTATTATAGACATTAATTAAATAAAGTGATTTACCCTCGCTGGTTGTGATTTTTAATGCCAGTATGTCCAATGAGCTAGTGTTTATAATTTCTACCTTAATCTTCAGCGTTACTTTAACCCAAGTTATTAAACCGCCTGATGGTCTTCCCCTTGCAGAAGGAATGGTACCAATACCAAAAGACTTATAGCCTACCCTATGTGGCGTATCAAGTGCCCATGATTCATACAGAAGGCAAAAATCAGCAGAATCAATGTACTTGGCCCAATCAGGATCCCTCAAATTCTTTGTTACACCGGCTATGTTCCATGATATTAGTTTCAAGGTCCCATCGTTACTAATTCTAGTGGGTAACGATTTCAAATTTGGTGTCCTAGTGTCAGGAATTGTGTTTCTCATAGGGAGCTCTCCCGAGGGATTCTGCACCTCCAGGGATTCCATTCGCTCTTCCCCACAGTTTGGACGCCCTGTTACATGTATTGGTGGGTCCTGTGGTTCATTCCCTTGGTCGCTAACTATCATGGCTTCTCCTTCACTGTTAAGGGTACTAGGGACTTCTATATATCCTTTCCCTTGGTCAAAATTGGGCATAGGGCTCGCCGTGTATGATTTACCTTCAATACTGGATGCACAACCCGTGGCTAACTTCAGTCAATCAACTGCATCTAAACAGCTGAATCTATTATAAATTGGTGCCCCTGCCCATTGATTTGGGTTAATCATGCCCCTCTCACAAGTCCTACCCCGAGCATGATAATTGACCCTAGTCCAACTACCTCCACCTTCCGGACACATCCTGGGAGGATAAAAAAACGAGAGAGGTCTAGTTTCAATTACGGAGTTCCCTCCTTGGGAATCCCACAGGCATATATGTTGCACAGTTCGTTGGTCTTCAAAATTAATTACCACACAGTCACCACTTACTGTTTTTCTTGTGGGCCCTATCCAGGGGACCCTTCGTACCATCAAAATTTTACTCTTTATATGAGTAGGGAGGGGCCTATTTTCATTTAGCCAATAGGATACCTTATTTTAGGGGGACCAAAAGGTTTCTTCATTTTGGGTACCTAGCTCAGGGACCCCTGTAAGAACAATTACATAGGGGCTAACGTTTGGTGGGAGATTGATATAGCCCCCCCTACGCTTTTTCTCAAACATATGCCCTTTCTGATCATGCTGGTTAGTTTTGTGGACCTTATTGTTCAGTGTTTGGTTTTCTTTGCCTATTGTGTCAGAGTTTGCTAGTTTTTCCACAGTAGCGTTATTTCTATTTTGATTAGTACCCTGAATAACAAGTTCAGGTGTAGTCTTATCAGGTACTTGGACTATTGGTACTATTGGTGCAGTGCCCTCAGAGGGTTTCGAGGGTAAGCCAACTATACTAAGGCTTGCCAATGTTATAATACTTTTTTTCTACCTCCAGTAGCTGATTTTCTATCCGTGTCAGTCTCTTTTCTAATGGGTTTAGGAGTTTTTTTTATAATGTCCCCCATATTCTTTAACAGGATTGAGGATCCATCGACTATCGTCCCAGCTCTACTATCTCTCCGCTCATTTCTAAGTGGGGGGTCCTGATTTTCTTCTATTATATCTAGATTGATGATGGATTGAACATCAATCTCATTACTCCCACTTGGTACAGCCTGTCGTGATGCTCCTTTCGACTCCCCCTTTTTATTTGCTATATCCCTATTCTCCTGTGCTTTTGTGACCTTTGCTTTTTTGCTGTTATTATCAGCAGGTGCAAGCGCGGTCGGGCGTTTCCGTTTTGATATAGCACCCTCCCGCCTCCCACGTAATTGTCTTTTAGAGGCATCATCTTCCTGTCCCTCCCGCTCCATAGTTTCAATTGAATCTACATCCCCAGCAACTGGCCCTGGAGGTATTATAGGGTCATTGGGTTGATGCATTGGTATTTCAGCAATAGTAGAAGACTCAAGGTGTGAGTTAGGAGTGTGGTGCACATCTACAACTAATACAGTAGGAGCTAAGCGGTCAGTATGTTCTGGGGTTCTGGCAGATGCTATCTGACCCAGAGACGATCTTTTGGTCATTGCAGGGTCCTGTGACATTCTTCTTGCTGCTGCTAAGTCCAGTGATACTCTTTTTTCCATCAAAATTATACCTTGGTCTTTTACGGAATTGGCTCTAATGATGAAGTTATCAAGAGTACCTGTTAGCTGTCCCCCCCCCCCCTTTGCTGCCTTACTCCTGCTTTCACGAGTGGCCATCCTATTTGCACTGACTCAACAATAGAACACAAGCTCACGTAGTCAATAGGACCATTTAAAGTACATACAGTTTATAGTTCCACCGGATTTGACACGCAAGAGGGGTGGCCCGGTCCGGTCTTGCTCGGTCTGGAACGGGCTGAAATGGGCCCGCCCTTGGCCCAGGCTTCGCACGGGCGCGTCACGCGAGGCGCGTAGTCTGATTCCTTACGTAGTAATGAGGGGCGTAAAGGGCGGGAAGAGTCCCAGGTGCGCTGGATCGCATACGCGCACTGCTGCCTGGGACTCGCAGTCCCACTCCCTGAGTTCGTCGGTATGTCCAAAGCCCCTTTGCAATGGAGACTCGCTGGTTGCTATGTGGAAGTGTTCGCAAGACGCCAAACACTGGTGAGTCAGAAATTAGCCCAAGGACGGCTGCGAGCAGCTCTCGCAAATCGGGGGCCGCGAGCCGTTAAGTACTGCCAGCAAGATGGGGGCGGCAAGAGTCCCAGGTGCGCTGGATCGCCTACGCCACTGCTGCCTGGGACTCGCAGTCCAGCTCCCTGAGTTCGTCGGTATGTCCAAAGCCCCTTTGCAATGGAGACTCGCTGGTTGCTCTGTTGAAGGTTTCTAGGACGCCAAACACTGGTGAGTCAGAAATTAGCCCAAGGACGGCTGCGAGCGGCCCCTGCGAAACGGGGGCCGCGAGCCGTTAAGTACTGCCAGCAAGATGGGGGTGGGAAGAGTCCCAGGTGCGTTGGATCGCCTTTGCGCACTGCTGCCTGGGACTCGCAGTCCCGCTCCCTGAGTTCGTCGGTATGTCCAAAGCCCCTTTGCAATGGAGACTCACTGGTTGCTCTGTTGAAGGGTTCGCAGGACGCCAAACACTGGTGAGTCAGAAATTAGCCCAAGGACGGCTGCGAGCGGCACCAGGGAGCACAGGGACACGGGCGCAGTCGGGTGGAGCTGCACGGCGTGGGGAGCGACCTGCCTGAAGGTGGGTCAGGGGTCGCTACATCGGCTGCTTAGATAATGCTTAGATTTTTTTTATAGCTAGACAATATATTTATTTATTTGATTGAAAAGATAAGTCAACACATTCTAAATAATACACGTAGTTTTTAATTTGTTAAAAAACTTTGGGCATATTACCAAGCAATACCGATAATTATCGCTATTGCTTGGTTAGAGACAAAAATTTACCGCTGAGCTGCGGCGATTTTTATCGCAGATAAACCTTGGTATTACAAAGGTTTATCCCAAATGCGATAAAAATCGGCCGCAATGCATGAATATCGCTGAAAAGTCAACGATATTCATGCATTACCGAGCTAATGCTCTTAGCCATGTTATCCACCTCCCATTGGATAACATGGCTAAGAACTGCTCAGGGCAGGTGTTAGCTTTTGGAGATATTCGCGCTTAGCGCGAATATCTCCAAAAGTTGGTAATAGGAGATAGCGATGTTAGCGACTGTTTACAGTCGCTAACATCTTGGCACACCCACTTTGCATGTCATTAGTGATAATTATCGCTGACATGCAAAGTGGGTCCCAAGATTGTCGCTATCTCCTACTAGCTGTCGCTAACTGGTGTTAGCAACAGCTAGGTAATAGGGAGATAATTTTATCTCCGCTTTGTTGGCTTTTTAAGCCAAAAAAGCGGAGATAAACCTCCTTGATTATATGCCCCCTTGTTTTTAAACATGGAAAGAAACAGCTTGAGGGGTAGCTGTAAACCTATAGGCAGACAAAATGGATGAATGAATGCATGCATGCGTGAAAAGTCACGGAAATATACAAATGGCTCAAAAAGAAATGTCTCAGTTGCTTCCGTGTTCTGCAGACAGGACATGTGTTTATATTTATTTTAAAATCTCTGCAAACGGAAGGGCTGTCGCTGTATTTTGACCCGCGCGCCCCTTGCACATGTGGGCTTTGTGTCCTTGCCCCGAACCAGGGACACCTGAACCAGTGTGTAATCTCTGCACGGCTGCCCTCGCTTAACGGGGCACGGATCCTAGCACCGAGTCACGTGATACACACAGAGGCAGAGCACCTCACTTGTGAAGTTTCTTATTTTAGGAGGGCATGTTAGGGTAAACCCTATGTTTGTTACTGACTGTCGCTCATCGTGGCAGACACTTACATCAAGTCAGCTGATTGCAGTTAGGGAGGATCCATGCACTACAGCAGCAAGAGATATGGCATGACACTTGGGTAGCGCCCATTCAGCGGCATGCATGGCCTCATAGTGCTTTATTACTTTTTCTGTATCACTCAGTCCATCCTTCTATGAATGTGGTTACTGCTGCGCTGAAAAGTTAGATATCGATCTATCTGAGGGATATGTTTGCCCCAGGATGGCATTGTGCATTTTACTCACATATGTATAAGTGTGTATATTGTGTGTTTGTACATGACACATGCATATATGACTTCTTTGTGTCATACTGTTTACATCCCAAGACTAAAAACAGAAGTTCCCTGAAACAAGTACGAAAACTTTACTTGTATACGAATTTTGCTGTGTTCTACCTTGCACAAATGTCAGAAAGTGGCCTCTGCAAACAGATATTTCTGTATCCAACAACGTAGAGGGGGCAGTGCCGATTCTGCATCATACGTATAAGGCAGCGGCTATATAGAACTCCTAATTGCCTGCATAGGTGGGGAATATATATTGGGCCTCATTTATGAGAAATGACGCATCGCTGCGTGAAAGCAGCGATGCGTCACTTCTCAGTGCGCACTTCTTGCGACATTCGTGATGCGTCATATTTAATGTATGACGCATCATGTCGCAAGGAGTTACAGATATGTCAGTATTTCTGACGTATCTGTAAGCGCAAAAGTGACGCATTGCTGGAGTGTGTCACAAAAGTGATGCAACTCCAGCAACGCGACCTTTCACATGGGGCAAGCCCCATGTGAAAGGGCCTGCGTCAGTCTTACGCCTGCTGTGAGGCAGGCGGAAGATTTTGGCGCAACAACGTCCAAAAAGTGACGCAGTGAAATCTCATAGATTTCACTTCATCACTTCTACGACCCTTCCTTGCGTCAATACGCCCCCCTTGCATATATTATACCTGGCGCAGGTATAATGTGGCGCAGGGGTTTACAATGTGATGCATCTACCTAGATGTGTCACTTTGTAAATATGACGCAACAAGGTGCATTTTTTACGCCACTGGTGCGTCACAAAAAGTGACGCACCGGTGGCGTAAAAGTGACGCAAGGCCTTCATAAATGAGGCCCATTGTCTCTATAACTCTTTGGGCTCAAGATATCACTGCGATCACTTTTCACTAGTTCTTGTAACACCTGTCTCCTCGGCTCGCCGATTTTTTTAAAGTTTGACTTGTGCAGTTTGGAAGGCTATGCAGTTAGAGGCCGGGATTTAACATGTGTGTGTGGTGAGGAGGTTGAGGACACAGAGGTTTTGTGAGTTTAATCAGCACAGTTAATATTCTTGCACGGTGTTACTTTGGGAGCACGCAGTATAATAATATGCGCAATTTGGAGTCGCGCATTGCACTTTTGCGTATTCCTGGTCTGCGCCCTGTACTTTTGTTATAACAGAGTTTAACGGGATCTACTGGAGAAAAAGTTACTTTTTTATATATATTTTTATTGGTATTTACAGGGTACACATTACAGCTACTGACAGACATATAATTGCATATTCTTGGTTAACTTCTCGTCGTTGACTTAATAACACGAAACAAACATATGACATAAAACAGAAAGATTCTGGTGGTGACGGTAGCTTTAGACAGAAAAAAAGGTGGATGAGTGGTGCATTGGCCCTGGTTAATGTGATTGTGCAGAACGCTCCAGCTTGTGAAACTGCTAGTAGATATATTTATTTCCTTTTAAGGCTGTGTTTTTTTTAACATCCTAGACATTAGTGAAGATTGCACATGAAGCGTATTGACGTCCTTCAAGCCACTACTCAGAACCCCAAGTTAGTGCTTTGACCCTCTACGCTGGTCAAACCGAGTGTGCGAGTTACATATATGTAGGATTCTCATTTGTTTTGGGGAATTTAGAAATGGTAGGTGTGATTTATTCGCTAAACAAAACTGGGATCCTGGGCAAATCCCATTTATCGCCGTGTCCCAGCTTTTTTTGACTGACAAAACGACGAGCCAGTAAAATCTTATTTTTACTCATTCAGAGTGAAACCTTACTTATTCTGAGTTTTATTTTGAGAGTCTGAGACCGGAACTAATCCAATCTATGCGGTGCCTTATTGTTTATAGGCGGTACCCGAAGCTGCCTGCGACATACTAAGGACCGGGAGGGACAGTACCTACCCAGGCACACTTCTGTAGACTCTATAACCCACTGCTCATTACTGTGTCTCCGAACCCCCTCCCTCCACACCAATACCTGATGCACTGCTCCTCACCAGGGCGCACTGCACAGAACATTAGGGGCACATAAAGCCTGTCTGCAACAAAACCGTACAAAACAGAGAATAGGCACACAACACAACGGTAGACAATTTACCCAAGGAACAAGGATGTGGCCAGAGCTGCCAGCGTGAAGCTGTGTAACCAGGTTCGAGCCTCGGCGTCCGCTCACCATCCTGTAATTCTGGGCAAATCATTTAGTCTCCCCATGCCTTCCAAAGGGGAATTTGTCCTTGTTTAACTGGTTCTCAGATAAAGCTCTCAACTACCTTTGGGTCGAGTTTGCGCTATATAAAACTGGAAAACAAACCAAAAAACAACCGGCCAGCATACCCCATCGATCAAGAGCTCACTGCGCCGGCAGATCCAGTGCACGCACAGCTATGAGGGCTCTTTCGACCCCAGTACTGACTATGAGTTGGAATGGTCCCACCACACACAGCGCTGGCAGTGGGCAGTGTCCAGACACACACCAAGTCAGTCTACAGCCCTTAACCCCGTATACAGCCCGGGGTGGCAGGAACAGCCCACTGCACTCCCTCTGAATCAATGCTGTTGCATTCTGTTTTACACTTATATCACCTTGCTCTGTTCCCTTTGCTTTTCCCTGTCTGGGTCTGCTGCCTGGAATGTATGATGCGTGCCTGCATCTTGCATACTGGGTTCCAGATTCCAGACCAACTGTATTATAGTATCTGTATCTGAACCTGTACTGATGTGCTGTGCTTCAACTCCTATTCAAGGATTAAAATTCTTACATTTAATCCAACTACATGCCTCTCTGGATCTTTATATTGGCGACGAGGTAAACCCTGCAATTTCTGCCACTATCCTTGAAGCACAGGAGCAGAAATTCGAAATTTTTATTTTTTGAAACCGGATTACTAAAGAAGAAAACTTGAAACTGCCTTTTTATCCACTCTCTCTTCAAAGAAAACACTGACTGATTCTACTACGTCGTAATTGCGAAGATTTACGACCTACCAGTGTTCTACTACATATTTTCACAGCTTTTCGTGTTTACCAACGGAAAAAGAAAACGACAAGCATTACGTGAAAATCACCGCTTCTACCTTCATTTGTGGCGCATGTCCTGGCGATTCCAGCGCTCCTACTCCCGCGGATTGGTGATGTAGAGAACCATTTTTATCTAATTTTATGCCTTTTTCTATATTGGTATTGTAGTGCGCGAGGCTGTCTGCAAGCTCGAGGCATCTCCTGACGTTGTCTCTCCAACACGCGCTGCGTCATCATCACGTGGTACGTCTCAGCCGTCATCACGTTGCACGTCTCAGCGCCATCTTGTGTATCCATAGTAACAAGATACACAGTTTTACCGGAGACGCCGAGAAGTTGATGACAATGCCTACTTGATCGGAATACATCAATTTACACGCCGGAAGGTAAAATAGACTATACTTACACGCCGGAAGGTAAAATAGACAATATTTTTCCGTGTTCTTCATTCTTCGAGTATTTTGACCAAGATTACGTTTATTTTAAAAGAAAAAGGAATAAAAGGATTTCACTTTCCTTTTCCAACATTTGACTATTACCCTACTACAGAAAAGAAAAACGATATATTTTACCTTGCTTCATTCATTTTGTGTAGACTATTTTTCTTGAAAAACTACATTCTTTTTTATAAAAGAAGTATATACCTGTACCTCTACTCTACTCTAGCCATTATGCAATTTGACCCACCTTCAAAATTTTTACAAACTAAAGGAGATCCGCCCATCCCTTGGACTAGATGGAAGGAAGAATTTTTTACTTACCTCAAGGCTATGGATGGTGAGAGGATGTCGGCGGAAAGAAAAAAAAACATTTTTTTACATTGTCTTGGGTCAGAAGGACAACTCGTCTTTAGAACTTTACCTCCTGTGAGATCTGGGGGTGATTCAAGTGTTTATGATGAGGCTGTGCAGAGAATAGAGGGAAGATTTAAACCAGTAACCAGTGTAGCTTTAAATAGGTTTAAGTTTTATACCAGAGTACAAGATGAAAATGAGTGTTTCGATGAATTTTTAACTGCTTTACGTGCACTTTCCCTCCATTGCAATTTTGGTTTAATAACTGACGAAATGATTAGAGATCAAATTGTCGTGCATGTAAAGAGCAAGAAGGTACAAGAGCAGTTGTGGATTTTAGGGGATCCAAGTTTAGAAACTGCTATAAGTACAGCTAAAGCTTTAGAACAATCCGACAAGTGGATTAAATCCTTAGACAAAGTTTCTGTTCATACTACTCCTTCTACATCCACTGGTGAGGTTAGCACGGTCAATGTGCGAGAAATGAAAACTCAAGGTTCTAATAGATATGATGGCAAAGGTAAACAGTTTTACTGTTTTAGGTGTGGGAGTCCAGATCATATAGCTTCTTTTCCACAGTGTCCTGCTTTAAACAGACAATGTAATAAATGTAGTCGTACTGGGCATTTTTCCAAATATTGTAAAACTTCTGTTAAGTCCTTTAACGATTACAAGAAGCCTTCTTCTAATACTCCCAGACGTACTAATAGTAATGTATCTTATGTGGCGGAGAGAGAGAGTAATGATTCTTCTGTTAAAGAATCTGGTATTGTAGTTTCTATACAAACCACGTTTGATATGACACTAGCAGATAGTCTGCCATCTCCTAAGAGTCTAGTGAATATTTTAGGTAAAACTCTCGAACTCATGGTAGACTCCTGTTCTCCGTGGACCATAATTACTCGTGATTATTGTGTGGAGTCATTTGGAAATCTGGTTGATGTAAATTCTTTGTGTAAACCAGATATCGATGCCTATAATTTTGATACATCCAAAATCAGTTTTATAGGTTTTAAAGAAGTCCCTATTATTGTTAAAAACAATTCTGCAATTATTAAGATGTATGTCGCATCTAAAGGTGTAAATGTCCTAGGTTGGAGGGATCAAGCTAAGTTGTGAATCTCTTTGAATCCTAGGTTGAAAGATCCTGTGTGTGTCCTAGCTATATCTGATGGGGATTATGACATAGCATCTATGTCTAAGGAGATATCTGACTCCTTTCCTAATGTCTTTTCTGAAAAACTTGGGATGTTGAATGGTTTTACGCACAAAATCAAAGTCAAACCTAATACTGTTCCTCTGAAACAGAAGTTAAGAGGTGTTCCCATCAGTGTCAGGGAGGAGCTCAGAGTCATGCTTGACAATATGGTCAAGGATGGTGTCATCGAGGAGGTAGAATCCTCTGAATGGGTTTCGCCTATTGTTTTGGCGATTAAACCTGACAAAACTATTAGGTTATGTGTAGACCTGAGAGCGTTAAACAAATGTTTAGTCATAGACTGTCACCCATTACCTAACATAAATGAAATGTTGTGCATGTTAGATGGAGCCTGTGTGTTTTCCACATTAGATCTTAGGTCTGCATATCACCAGATAGAGCTCACGGAAGACTCAAAGCACTTCACCGCTTTCATCACTCCCCATGGATTGTTTCAATTTAAAAGGATGCCTTTCGGCCTGGCGTCGGCCGCTTCTGTTTTCCAGAGGGCAATGTATCATATATTTAAGGACCTGAGTGTCTACGTCAAATGCTTTCAGAATGATATCCTTGTTTTTTCAAAAAATTTCTCTGAGCATGATAGTCACCTTAAGGAGGTTTGTTCCAGGTTGGAGAAGTTTGGTTTGACTATCAAAGCTAGTAAGTGCAATTTTTTTTGCAAAACAGTAGATTATTTAGGTCATTCACTTTCAGGGGATGGAGTTGTACCAAAAAAAAATCTTGTGGATGCTATTGTTAAGGCTCCTTCCCCGGACAATAAGGAAAAATTGCTTTCATTTGCAGGGCTTTGCGAATACTATAGCAAGTTTATCCAAAATTTTGCAAGCAAAATGGAGCCTCTTAGAGAACTAACAAGGAATTCAGCCAAATGTATTTGGTCTGAGAAGCAGGAACAAGCTTTTAAGCAAATCAAAGAGGAAATTGTTAATGCTCCTACTTTAAAGTCCTTTTGTGTTAACGAGAAATGCATTATTACAGTCGATGCTAGTCTTTATGGCATTGGTAGTGTGTTAAGTCAATCATCTGGTAAGGATGAGTGGTGTGTTGCCTTTTCCTCAAGGACATTGTCTCCTACGGAGAGAAGGTACTCCGTTATTGAAAAGGAACTTCTTGCCTGCATTTGGGCTGTCGAACACTTCAGAAATTATGTATGTGGCAATTGATTTGTACTACGGACAGATCATAAACCCTTGGTTGGGATTTTGTCTCCTGGGGGCGGATGGAACTCCACAGCGCGCATAGCTCGTTTGTCTTCACGCCTTCAGGAGTATGATTTCGAGATTGTGTACGTTCCTGGTAAGTGTAATGTTACTGCGGATTTTCTCTCAAGGTTTCCTTGTGAGGATTCTCCCAAAGTGGATAATGACATTGACGTTGTTGCCTCTGTTGGGGATTGTGTTTCCAAGGAGTTTATTTCTTTGTCTGAAGAAGAATGGTTTGTTGAACTTGGCAAGGATGTGGTTTGTCAACAACTGCTTGATTTTGTAAGGAATGGTTGGCCACCCTGTAGGGGTGTTTCTCCGGATATAGCTCCCTTTTGCCAAGTTTCGTCTGAAGTTGAAGAATTTTCTGGTCTACTTTTCAAGGCTGGTAAATTAATCCCGCCCCAATCCTTACAAGAGAAGATTCTGCTTCTCGCTCATCAGAGTCACATTGGCATGTCATCAATGAAACGTCTGATTAGAGAGAGCTTTTGGTGGCCGGGAGTTGATAGAATGGTGGATAGGCTAGTAAGAGATTGTTCGCATTGTGTTAACAGTGATAAAATGCTTCATTTGACCTCAGCTCCGCTTATTATTATTATTATTATTATATTTGGGTTTGTAAAGCGCACAGATACCCAGGGGTTTCCCGGCGCTGATAGAGGAACAGGAAGCAGGAAGACACAAGATGGAAAAAGATCAAGTAGAGAAAAGCCAGGTTTTCAGGCCTTTCCTGTCAGGCCTTTCCTGCCAGGCCTTGCCTTTCCTTAAGCCTGTATCTTGGCCCAACTTTCCCTGGCAGAAGGTGGGATTCGATATATCTGGCCCATTTAAACAGTTACCTTACAATGCTCGTTATGCTTTAGTCCTGGTGGACTACCACTCCAAATGGCCTGAAGTAAAGTTTGTCAGTACTGTTTCTTCTCACTCGGTTATTCTTTTTCTTAAAGAGGTTTTTGCTAGAGAGGGATTTCCTGAAACTTGTGTCACTGACAATGGGGTTCAGCTTGTTTCGGCTGATTTTGAGAAATTCCTTAGTACGTGTGGCATCAAGCATTACACCACCTCTTTGTATGAACCTAGGGAAAACGGTCAAGTTGAACGCTTTAATCGTGTCCTTAAGGATTGTTTGAATTGTGTGCAGATTTCGGATGATTGTTGGTTGGATGTTGTGAGGAAAAGGTTATGGACGTATCGCATCACTCCTCATTCTGTTACTGGAGTCAGTCCCTTCAGACTCCTTAAGGGAAGGGAGCCTCCTTCTGATATATGTCCCTGGTGGATTAAGAAACTTGATGTAAATAATTCTGCTTTGGACCTTGCTGGTGTAGCCAAACGGGTTGAAGACAAACAACTACAGATGAAAACCTTGTTTGATTCCAAAATGAAAACCAGAGATAATGATTTTGTGGTGGGGGAATGGGTGCGAATTAAAAAACCTGGTTTTCTAGTCAAGGGTTTTTCTAAGTTTTTCCCTCCTATCAAAATTGTTAAAGTTTTTAAAAATAGTGTTGTCACGCAAGATGGTAGAGTCTGGAATGTCCGTAGAGTGGCTAAGTGTTACAGTGTTGAAAATGTACATAGCTCTCCTTCTTCTGTTCTTGATAATTGCCAAAGGAGATCCGATGTTTTTTCCGCTATGTCTTCTCCCAATGCTGTTCATGTTGATTCCTCTGTTGCTTCTAGAGTTAAGGCTTGCAATAGACAAAAGAATGTTCCCAGCAGATATTTAGATTAATGCACTCCCAACTTTCCCCTACCCATTTTCTTTAGGGGTAAGATGTGTTGCATTCTGTTTTACACTTATATCACCTTGCTCTGTTCCCTTTGCTTTTCCCTGTCTGGGTCTGCTGCCTGGAATGTATGATGCGTGCCTGCATCTTGCATACTGGGTTCCAGATTCCAGACCAACTGTATTATAGTATCTGTATCTGAACCTGTACTGATGTGCTGTGCTTCAACTCCTATTCAAGGATTAAAATTCTTACATTTAATCCAACTACATGCCTCTCTGGATCTTTATAAATGCATAAGGCGTAGATCAGCAGATGGAGGTGTGCTGGTCATAAACCTCGGCACACTGGGGTACTGCACTTCATACAGCACTTCGACGGACACCTTTAGGCGCACCAAGTACGGCGCACTGAGTACTGCGCCCCGCACAGACCTGGAATGGGGGCTCCTAGAAGCAACAGGACACTGCAACAACCCACACAGTACTGAGAGGACTCATTCCCACAGACACTGCAACTCACACACATCTGCAGTGACACACAGAGACACTGCAACCCACACTGGCCCGACGGGACATATCCCCGCAGACACTGCAACTGGCACAGTACAGGGACTGTGAACCTGAGACACACAGAGACGCTGCAAACCAGACAGAACAGAGACGCCCACCCCAAGGCACCCCAAGAAACTGCAACCCACACAGCAGGGGGCCACATCCTCACAGACTTTCCAACCCACACAGAACTGGGACCCATGGTACACCAAGACACTGAAACCCAGCCCGCACTGAGAGGTCACATCCAGCGGGTACTGGAACTCACACACTGGGACATCCACCCCAGACAAACTGAAACACTGCCCCCCCTACAGCAGCACATGGAGTCCTTTTCTCAGCACACACTGCAACTCACACAGAACAGAGACGGTGACCCTCACAAACAAATAGAGACTGAAACCGCAGGGCCCTGAGATGTACATCCCTGCAGACACCAACTCACACAGAACTGCGACCACTACCCCTAGATGCAACCCACACTTGGTCCTGAGGGGTCACAACCCTGCAGACACTGCAACCCACAGGACCCTGAGAGGTCACATCCCCATAGACAGCAACTCACTCAGAACTGCAACCACTAGCCCTAGATGCACCGAAACACTGCACCCAAACAGCCCTGAGAGGTCACATCCCTGCAGACCCTGCAACCCACAGGACCCTGAGATGGTACATCCCCGCAGACAATGGAACCTACATAGCCCTGACATTACCTCTAGGTGCAGGAAGACACTGCAACCCACAGGCCCCTGAAGGTCACATCCCTTAATACACGACAACCCACACAGAACTGGAGCGATGACTCTTAGACACACAGAGACACTGCACCCCACACAGCACTGCGGTCACATCCCAGCAGACACTGTAACCCACAGAGAAGTGAGACCACTACCCCTAGATACACCGAAACACTGCAACTCACATAGAACTGGGGCAATGACTCCTAGACACACAGAGACACTGCCCCCCATACAGCACCAAAAGACCACATCATCGCAACTCACACAAAATGGTAGTGGTGACCCCTGGACACACCAAGACACTGTAACCCACATAGCACCACGACAGCCACCTTTGAACGCACTGAGCCACTGCAACCCAAAGTCACATCCCCGCAGCCACAGCAACAAAAACTGCACTTGGAGGGTCAGCTTTACAAACTGAGACACCGCAGCCCATGCACTTTAGGGGGTCACATTACCGTGGACACAACACTCTAAACAGCAGAACGAGTTATTATCTGCTGATACTGCAGGCCAAACAGTGCAGGGGCCGTAACCCTTAGACACATTGATACACTGCACCCCCACACAGCACTGAGGTCACAGCACCACGGGCACTACTCTCCACACACCACTGAGGTCACAGAACCATGGAATCTACTCTCCACACAGCACTGAGGTCCCATCCATGCAGACACAGCTTCACACACAACCCTGGAACGGGTGGTCGTATCCTTAACCACACTGAAACCAAGGGCGAAGCTGGCAATAGTGCTGCAGGAGCTGTGTCACAGTGGCCCAGGGATGCAAGGAGCCCTCTGTTCCCTAATTATGGCTACATGTTGCCACAGACCTGCGGCGTGGGGGTATTTTCCTAGCTCGCATGAGGGTTTGTGACACACTTGCTATGCCAGTGATTGAGACACTGCACTCCACGCAGGTCTGGGGCCGACCCGATGGCAAACACTCCTAGGCAATGCACGCACCCCACACACTGCATGGGGAAGGGGGGTCACATCCCCAAACTGATCGCTCCATCCCACCGTTGCTCCAGTACAGAGCTCTGGCCTTGCGGAGATGCCTTTCTGACAAGTGAATAGCTCTGGCCATTTTGTTCCCAGACTTGGCAGCATCTGCCTCTCCACCAGCAGCCCTAAGAGGAATGACCGCACCCCCTCCTACCCTAGCCACCAATTGGCCAGCCACTCGCCCAGCACTGACATGAGTGGAGGTCACTGGAGCCTGAGCGGGGGACCTGCGCCTCTGCTGTACCCCAGAAATCTAAACACTGGAGAAGTTTGCACTGATGCTGACAGTCCTAAACAAGCATTGGCATAGACAATAGTTCTCGCCTTTGGGACCTTATAAGTATTTATTTATGCAGTAGAATATCCTTGGCGCAACAATATTAACTGTTGCATGGCTAAACACTTATAAGGTCCCAAAGGCGAGACCTATTGGCTATGCCAATGCTTGTTTTGCATTTGTCACCCCGAGAGGGACGGGTATGCCCAGACGTGGGTCCAGTGCTCTCCACACCACTGGAATCAAGCTATCCTGGCTGAAGAGGGGTGAAACCCCGAAACCGGTCGTAGGATGCTTGTTTCAAGTCCAGGGAGGGCCTGGCTTGGCAGTTCGGGCTGGACTGTTCTCTTGAGGCACAGGGTCAAGACTAATTTGCATATGGCTGGGTTCAAACTGGAATAGCATGGTGAGCATAAGAATTATGTATTTAGGCCAGATCTCTGTACTTGGGTAAATGTATGACATTGTTCTGCATTCTGTACATCAATCGTTGTTTTTGCATTTGTCACCCCGCTTGGGACGGGTATGCCTAGATGTGGGCCCGTGCTCTCCATGCCACTGGAACCAAGCTATCCTGGCTGAAGAGGGGTGAAACCCAGAAACCGGTCCTAGGATGCTTGTTTCCATTCCAGGGAGGACCTGGCTTGGGAGTTCGGGCTGACTGTGCCCATGTGGCACAGGGTCAAGGCTGATTTGCATATGGCTGGGTTCAAAGTGGAATGGCATGGTGAGCAAATAAATCACGGAATTAGGCCCAGATCTCTGTACCTGGGCGAATGTATGACATTGTTCTGCGTTCTGTCCATCAACTGTTGTTTTTGCTCCTGCCCAATAAATCATTTTCATTTGCAATCATTAACTCATGTATATGAATTCATATGTATTTTACTGCAAATATTTGGGCTAAAAATCATAAATTCTACTAGTATGCTTCTGGTTCATATATTCATTTGAAGGTGTAATGTTCAGAGAGTGCATATGTGAGTGAATTCTCATTCTTTTCCTCCTACCTTACATTATGAATCACAAGACTGATGTTCTCAAAACAAATGGTATGGATTATTTAAACTGATTGCTCATAACACTCCCAAAGAGAGAGGGAGAAGCTTCGGATTCTAGAATGAGCAGAGCAGTGCTCCACACAACTGCACGAGTTGAGGTATGTGACAAAGACGTCTAAATACAATGGCATTCTGTTCTTTTGTGTTTGTTAGAGTGGCTTTGGTACCTGCAATCATACTTTTCCATTTATTCTGCTCTAAATGATACAATAAATAAAGCATTCCAAATACGAGTGAGAGTTGGGGCAAATGGGTGCCAGTAACTCACAACAACAAATCACAAACCTGATATTGTCTGCTAGTTTTTCTTAAATGCCTAACATTCATTTCATACAAGTAAGTTGAGAAAGGAGTTCAAGGTGATCAGTTGATATCCTTGTGCTTGCTACAGGACTGAGGGGGATCTTCCAGGTTGTGAGCAGAAGAAGTTCCTGATCATGTAACATAATTATATTTAAGAAGCAAAGCAAACAGAGAGGTATTAGAATTACCAAACAGATTCCATTCAGGTCATGAAAAACTGAGAGTACATCAATATCAAATTATAGCCCATTACATGTCATTTTCTGAAATTCAGCATGTGCCCTCATCAAGGAAATATTTTTTAAAAAGCCCTCTAGTCGCATGGACCAATTTGTATTTTCACTCTAGCAAAATGGTACCATTCCAAACCCCTTATTTCCAATTGAGAGTGGTACGCCTTTTCTTTTACCACAGTAAAAAGCAGAGAGTAGTTTGGGACATGGCTTTGTTCGGCATGGGCATCAGAGTTATTTTCCCCAATATTCTGTGAATGAGATTTGAGTAGCAGAGTAGACATGGATGTCTCTGGTAAACCAAACTAATGACATACTGACCATGTAAAACAGAACAAACAGTGGTGAGCAATCATGGCTAACACGTATCTTTCACAGATATGCAGCCTATACTTTTATCGCCCAAATAATATAAACGGTACCCATAGAAGACTCCTCATTCAACCTTCATCATTGCAGCACTTTATCATTAGTTTAAATTATCTATTTCTCCCAGATTAGTTTGTGTGCTGTTTTTTTTCTCCAGGAAGTCACAGAAGCAAATATACCCTTGAATTCTTCCGCAAGGACAGCCAAGCAGAAATCCAAGTTTATGCCACTACATGTGGCATCTAGCCTCTCAGGGAGAGCCAGCATCCATTACAAAGACCGCTGTTCATGGCAACATCTGTGGTTGGTCTGAAGGTTGAAATGGCTGTGTCCATGATTTTCACCAGGACTAACGACTAACAGCCTGATTCATCAAAGAACCGTTTTGCGAGTCTGTAATAGCGATTCATAAGGAATCGCTATTACAGACTCGCAAAACGGGATTCATGTAGGAATCGCAAAAAAAATGGGATTCCTACACATTCCTTATTTGCGATTAGCAAATTGCTAATCGCAAATAAGGAATAACTCCCCATTCATTCCTATGGGCCAAAAGCCCCATCGGAATGAATGGGGAGTATTCCTTATTTGCGATTAGCAATTTGCTAATCGCAAATAAGATAGCGATTTAAAGGGTGCCAGGGGTGTCCAAAGGACACCCTGTAGCACCCCTTAAATGCAAATTTAAACAGGTGTTGCGCACACACATGTCCAAAGGACATGTGTGTGTGCAACATGCAACTTAGAAAAATGCTTTTAAAAGCATTTTTCTAAGTTTTCGCTATTTACCACGAGGTTTGACCTCGCGGTAAATAGCGGGCCGAAATTGCGAATTCGCAATTTTAAAATGGATGATGAATTGCATTTAAGGAATCTCAAATAGAGATTCCTTAAATGTAATTCCTCGCAAAATAGGGAAATCGCTATTACCGATTTTTGCATTTGGGATGATGAATCCCAAATGCAATAATTGCGCTCGCAAAGGGCCAGATTCTGAGAATCTGGCCCTTTGCAAGCGCAATTCAGCTTCATGAATCTGGCTATATGTCCTTGTTCACCTATATCTTTTGCACACTAAGTACAGTGTCCATGTAGTTAATGTGCAATGGGAAAATGTTCATAAACTATGTAATTTAAGCAATACAACAAGATTTTTTTATTTAAGTTGTTATTGTTTTCCCTGTTTATATCTTTTACAACAGATATAGCTTTGTCAACATGTAACTGAGAGAAAGGAGCTTGACTATTTGACAGACCAATGATTTATTTGTTTTCATAATCCAACTACTTTACAGGGTTGCCTTCAAATTTTTTGCCTTCACCCCTCCTGTTTTCTGGGTTTCGTTTTGTTGTCTTACGACTAACTGGCAGATGCATCAAAGTTATGTTTCACGAGTCCTTAATAGCAAATTTTAAGGAATCGCTATTAAAGACTCGCAAAACGGGATGCATGTAGGAATCGCAATGTTATTAGCGATTCCTACAGATTCCTTATTTGCGATTCGGTAATAGCTAATCGCTAATAAGGAATGGCTTTCCCATTCATTCCTATGGACCTAAAGGCCCATAGGAATGAATGGGAAAGCCATTCCTTATTAGCGATTATCTTTTACCGAATCGCTAATGTTCCGCTATTTCAAGGGTGCCAGGGTGTCCAAAGGACACCCTGTTGCACCCCTGAAATGGATCTGTGCACAAATGTTACACATACACATGCCCTAAGGGCATGTGTGTGCGCAACATGTAACTTTGAAAAATGCACATAAGTGCATTTTTCAAAGTTTTAGCAAATTACCACCTGGCAGATCCATCAACGAAAATGCCTCCTGGTAAAACACCGAATCGGTAAAACAGGCTGATACCGAATGAAAAACCAAAAAATGCTATGCATCAAACCAAAATCGGTAAAAAATAAAGAATCGCTAAAACCCCCCCCGCGGTAAATTACCGAATCGCAAAACAGACATTCGGAAATACCGAACCCCAAAGCTGACCTCTCAAATACCGAATCGCTATTAACGAATCGCAATGGAATGAATGATAAGTCGCTAATACCAAAAATCCCAAAAATCGCTATTTAGCATGAGCAAAATAAGGGGAATCACAATCAGGAGGTAAAGTAAACTGAAGGATAGAAAAAAAATACACCCCATCAGCAGGTGCTGACAATCAGTAACCCTTCACAAATGCCCTGGGAAACCCCACATGTCAGCAAAAATGGCTGCCCTCTGCGTGCTTGCTAGGAGGAGGAGGATCAACACCCAGGCCCAGCGCAGGAGGATGATCCAGGACAGGATCTTCAAGGTGCGCATCACTTTGCTGGGGCAGACCGAGGAACAGGTGTACGACAAGTACAGACTCAACCGTGCCATGATTATGCGCCTAATAGCAGACCTGGAACCAATACTGCAGCACGAGACCCGTAGGACCAACGCCATACCAGCCCATGTGCAGGTCCTATGCTGCCTGCACCTGCTTGCGTCTGGAAGCTTCCAGGGGGTAATAGCTGAGACTGGAGGTGTGTCGCAAAGCGCTTTATCACGCTTCTTCCACCAGTTCCTAGAAGCCATGCTGACATTAATAAATCGCCACATCACCTTCCCCACAAGCCCCCAGCAGCTGACCCGCACCAAATGGGAATTCTACCAGGTGGCACAATTCCCCCATGTCATAGGGTGTGTTGACTGCACGCATGTCCCCATCTGTCCTCCATCAGCCACCGAATACATATTCCGCAACCGGAAGTCATATCATTCTATCAATGTGCAGGTGGTGTGCAATGCCAAGTACATCATTACGGACCTTGTAGCCCAATTCCCCGGGAGCACACACAACGCTTACATATTCCGTCACTGTGGCCTCCACAGGCGCCTGATCAACAGTGAATTTGGAGAGGGACACCTACTAGGTACATATTGATGCATCATCGTACTCTCCATCCACTCCATCCCCACATGTATATTTTCATTCATGCTGATTACCATTCTCTCCCCATCCTGCAGGTGACAGCGCATACGCATTGCGTGAATATCTACTCACTCCCTACCTCAACCCAGCTACACCACAAGAGCAGCTCTAGAACAGAGCACACATCAGCACAAGGAATGTGGTTGAGCGTACATTCGGCATCCTCAAGAGTCGCTTCCGAATACTGCACAAGACTGGAGGTGCCTTGCAGTACGACCCAGTGACCTGCTGCCAGATCATTGCTGTCTGTGCCATCTTGCACAACATCGCCACATGCAGGGGGATACCCATAGAGGTGGACGGAGAGGATGAACTACGTGCTCAGCAACCCCCCCCAACACCGACAGGCGCATGTGCCCAACACAGCTGAAGGGCAACGGAGGCGGACATACATCACACGGAATCATTTCTGAGACAGGTAAGAGAGTGACTTGACAACAGGATCAGATTTGCAAGGGTTTAATGGGCATGGACACCTGACTGGTGCAGATATAAATAACACAAACATGCTGCTGCTGCAGTTGAAGTCTAACTTAAATTATCCCTTCTCAGAACGGGTGATGCGTGTGGCACTTTAGTCTGGCCATGGTTACGTCACCAAGGACAGTGTGACTTTGCCACATGTTCACTTGCGTTTGCCGCGTAGCCCCAGTCTCTTGTCCTGTGACTCCTCGGCTTCTCCACGATGGGTGTCTGTGGCAGTTGCATTGCGCCCACTGCGCTTCCTCCCGCTGGTCTCCAGCAGGGAGACGCTGCTGACACTGGAGGCTGCCTCACTCCCCTTTTCCGCTCCCAGACTGCTGACATTGGCTGACCCAGGCTGCAGTTGCTCCACTGCAGTGGTCACCCTCTCAAGGGCCCTTGCCACATCCCCACAATAATGACCTAGGTCCACTTGCAGGGACACGGACCTGTGGAACAGCACAGCCGTGCTGTTGCACAGCTTCTTGATGGCCTTGTTAGTAGAATTCACTGCCAGCATGATCTGCCTGTGACGCCGGCGCTCACTTTGTTGGCCTGCGACTACGGCACATGTCAGTTCCTGCAGGCAAAGCTTGATTTCATTGTTGCCGGCAGCTATGGCAGTGGTGTGCTCACGCACTGCGTCAGTCATGTTGCCTAGTTTGTTGCAAAGTTTGGTCATGGAGAGTTTCATGGCACCCATGTGTCTCCCCTGCAGGCGCTGGACATGCAGCATCCGGATCTCCACAACTCCGTACCCTTCGAACAGATCGACTGGTCTTGCAGCTGCCCGACCCGGGGGCACAGCCCTCTGCCTGATGCGCTGTCGTGCTGCAGTTGGCTGGTTGTAGTGATGACAGCCTGGCGTGGGACATTTTGGGGTGCTGAACTCTGATCCAACTCCATCACGGGCAGGGAGGAAACATCTGCTCTGCGGCTTTGCGGAGTGGCCCGCACTGGTGGTGGTGGTGGTGGTGTCTTGGACCGCGAGGATGGTGGGGGTGGTGGTGGTGTCTTGGATCGCGAGGGTGGTGGTGGTGGTGTCTTGGACCGCAGGGATGGTGGAGGTGTTGTCCGCCGTGGTGGTGAAGGGGAAGACATGGCTTCAGCTCCCTGTGAGCACTCCGCATCGGTCAACACTGGTGTCTCTGAGATGACGAGGCAGCCACTGTCGTCAGAATCGATGGGGGATGCATCTGTGTGTGAAACAGTGCATAGTTATTATCATGGTATTGTATGTGAAAATTGCTTTGGCATCTCACAATAAAATACTTTTTCTGACAGACATTTGGCCCTTTGCTGCTGTATTCATCTCTGGGTTCTGGCATGCACCCATTCATGTATTGACTACAACTCCCATGGTGCAACACAGTGGTGATGGTACGTGTTTTGGGCACAGCTACATGTACACTGGGTCTGGCATGGGGGATTGGGCAGGGACTTACTACACGCTGCATTGTTACGCTGCCATGCATCGTACCTTGTCCTCCTTCCGCAGCACCAGTGGTGTCCAGACATGTGACCCCCACAACAGCTTCCGGTTTTATGGTGGACTCCACTAGATCCTCCAGGGCTGTGTTAGGCGTCACATTGGATGTGACCCCTCCTGTGCCAGCAGCATCCTTGACCCTCTGCGCAATCCTCTCCTTGGCCCTCTTACGCAGGTCATACCAGCGTTTTTTTAAGTCGTCGATGCTGCGGTGGGTGACTCCCCAGGCATTTACCTTGTCCTTGATGCGCAGCCACATCTTTCGTTTTTCGGCCTCAGGCACCGTCAGCGACAACTTCCCAAACAGTCGATCATTGTTGCTGGTCACACACTCTATTAGGATTTCCAGTTCCTTATCAGAAAACTTGCGTTTTCTCTTTCGGTGTGTGTCCTTTCCCTGCTGGGGGGCCTCCTTCTCCATCTTGTCCTGCTTGCCTAGTCCTGGTTGCTGCTGGTTCAGTCTGGGTCCTCAGCTCCTGTGCTCTGCCTCCTCCCCTGTGCTACTCCGAACACTGAATGGAGCATGGGCTGTCCTACTTCCTGGTTGTGATGTCATCGGCCTGCTTCCGATGCGTCGCGTATTTTTCCCGTTTTCGCTATTACCGAAATCGCAAATACCGGATTCACTAATACCGATTCGGTATTTGCTAACTCGGTATTTGCTAGTCTCGCTGACTTACTTTCGCTATTTATTAGCGATTTTTACCGAATCGGTAATTTTTACCAATTACTTTGATGCATCGCGATTTGCATGTCCTTAATAGCGATTCCTTATTTTTCGCTATTACCGACATGTATTACCGATTTTTGATGCATATGCCCCTACAAAGTTCAACTTCATGGTAATTTGCTCCCCCTATTAGCGAAATCGCAATTTTTGTGGGTTTCATGCATTGCATTTAAGGAATCTGATTTTGGGATTCCTTAAATGCAAGAGCAATTAAAGGAATCGCTATTTAGAGATTCCTTAAATTGCGATTTCTGCATTTGGTATGATGCATCCCAAATGCAAAAATACCAGGAGCAAATGGCCAGATTCTGAGAATCTGCCCGTTTGCTCCCGGTATTTTCTTTGATGCATCTGCCTGTAAATTCCTCTCCACAGGAGCAAATTCTGTTAGGCAGGTTCATTTACCAAAGGTATACGGCCTACCTGTGCTGCTGTCGGCTACAGCCTGCACCTTAATCCCGCTGGAGGTTTTCATAAAAAGCGACTACGTCGAAAGGTAGAATTCTTTACTGCAACTTCATTACGCTGCCTCTTCCGTCCTCAGACACCCCGCAAACTGCCTTGCCTCTCTAACTATACTTTCTCAGCAACTTTTCTTTAAAAATTCATTTAGGCCTGAAGGGAAGCCTAATACTGGTCCAATCCACTTCATGTATCTGAACTGCACTCCATTGTGGTCGGGCTTAATTATTTGACTTAGCACTGGTCTCTCATGACAAGACACCTGTGGTTGGCAGTTTGATCATTTTGGCGCTATTTTACACTTAAAACTGCAAACATTCATAGCTGTACTGATAGGAGTCATTTTATTTTTGAATAATTGTATTTATAAAAATCTAGATTGGTTTAGGATTTTTTATTGTATTGCGTTTTCATTTTATTACTGTTTGTGTGCAGCATAGATACTTTATACATTGCCTCCAATTAAGTCTGACTGCTTTTGTGCCAAACTACCGGAAGGTTAAGCAGAGGTTCTTTAGGTGACCTTTGTGGTTCACTCTGACAAGGATTGTGACTGTTGCTTGGGAAGGGTCTTCACCCCTCCTCTATCTAAAACCCAGTTTTTTGCAACAGTGAAAAAAGAACACCACAATACAATAAACATTTTTCCAGAGGTGCTCTGGTTTATTGGGTGCAACATTCACTTTATTGTCTTTAGCATGTTTCTGAGTCACATGATTGGGTGTAGATGACAGTTAGGCTATGTGTATTCCTCCTAGACAGCCACACACAATAGGGTGTGCCTAGATGAGTCATCACTGGCAGGATGGAAGGGAGAATCTGGGCACAGCCCCACTTACACCTGAATAGGCTGTGTCCTGCCTCACTCAAAGAGCTGCATACCCCATGTAGTTATTCTAGAGCCAGAACAGGGAAGCCAGGATGCTTGGGGACTTGAAAGGGGAACCTCAAGAAGCTCCCCTAGCTTGCAAGACACAACTAGGTATAAATACTGTACCTCAGACACCAACTCTTCAGTACTCCTCCGAACCTGTGGATACTCTGCCAAGAAGAAGGACTAATGTGCTGCTGAAGGACTGCTATTCTGCTGGACTCTTACTCTGCTGGACTACTGCCCTGTTGTGCTGACCTGCTGCCTGATGCCCTTTCACCTGGGTAATAAGACTGGACCTGCATCTCTTGAATCCGGAACCCCAGAGTGACTCCAGGGGCTAAATGACTGGCCTCCTAATCTGAAGTCTCAGGGACACAATAGGCTTCCAACGGCCTTGCACTTGCACCTAGACTCTGCCCTCTGTGAGTGTACCCTGCAAAGTGGTGCCCAGTCCTGAACCCTTGGAAAATGGCCTCAGGTGCTCTGCCAGCCTCTCTAAGTTCAGTTAAACCAATGCATCTCCTCTGCTGTGCACCACAAACCCACGCAGAACAGTCACATTACTGCTACTGTGTGGATTGGAACTGCCACAAAGACACACATTGCATCACAGCCCTTCGTCCCATCAGAATGGCTGCAGCACAATGCATCCTCTGCACAGGCCCCTGCATTCCTCGGTGACTGCAGCCATGATAACAATGACAGACACCTCATTGCAGCCTGGAAGATCCTCAGAAGCAGTACATCCATTGGTTAAACTGCATGGCAAATCCTTGACTCCGGACTTGACATCACAAGCCTGGGTTGATGGAATCTTTGGTTACAATGTAGGGCCTCACACTGCAACCTCACAGCATCTCAGATCCATCGCATCACTGTGCAATGCATCTTCAATGCGGATTCCTGAAACACTCCAAAGACCATGATTTCAGGTATTGTGTTCAGCGGGCCTAAATGGGTCCCTGTAGCTGGCTCATGCTCTATTTTGGTCGGCCTGAACTTATAGCTTTGTCCCAGTCCAGCACAACCACATATCCACAGTTGCCGCTTTACGTCTTTTGATGCTATGTTTACTAAAACCTTAAAAATTGAATATCTTCTGTTCACTGTTTGGATTTTTCTCATTTCAGTCTAGTTTCATTTATTAAAACTTACTCTATTTTTCTAAATCCGTTGTGGCAGCTTTTTTTAGTTTGTTTTCCTTGTGTTACTGCTTGCAGAATTTCTGAAATACTTTACATATTGCCCCTGAGTTAAACCTAACTGATCCGTGGCAAGCTACCGAGGATAGAGCACAAGTTAAGTGAGGGTTTCCTTGTGACTTCACCCTGAGAAGAATTGTAGTTTGCTTGAGTAGGATTTCACCCCTCAACTAGTAACTCATATTCTTACAATAAACAATGAATCTGAGGTTATCCCATCACACCTACGGAGGACAATGGGAAAAAGCAAAGACAGCACAGCAATAATAACCAAAGCTTTAAATACATATAAAACTGAGAAACTTGCAAGTCCTGACAAAAAAGAAGCCCTTTCTAAAGTACAACAGTACACCAAAAGGCATACATACTATAGCAAACAGAAAATGTGCCAATTTTGTGGGAAATCAATATTGATATTGGAAGTGGAAAGCCATGAACCATGGGGATCCAGGAGAGCCGTAGTGAGAAAGGAATATATGTAACAAAATATTACATCTGCTCCCTGCCTTCAACTTAGCATGGATCCAGCATGCACACTACGATAACATACAATCATTTTGAGAAAAACATCAGAAAACCCTAATAATATCTTGGGTCCTGCCAGGGCCCCTGGTGCTTCCAATAGATCATTAGGGAAGCTGGGAAGATATGAAATGGTTCTCTGTAAACATAATATCTGGTGCCTGCAAGCAGCATAAGACCACTCCATCACCCACATGTACCCACCAGGTAATATGCACTAAAGTTAAGATAATATAGGATAATCAGTAATTATATCAGGGAGCCAGCCAGGGACCCTTGTGTCCCAAGAACAGCAACTATGGGACTAACACACATGAAATGATAGAAAAATATAATTACTGGCTCACACACAGACAAGGCCCTTCACACAGAATAGTGCTTAATGCACAATGCTTTGGAAAAACTGGAACATCAGTAATAACATCTGGTAGCTGACCAGGGCACCTGTGGCCCTACAAGAGCCACAGGGAGACTGGGAATACATGATTAAAATTCAGGAAAATTAGTATTTGTGGCCTAAACATAACACAATACAGCTACTCACCAATTCAATATTAAGTAAATTAGTGAAAAACAGAACTTAGGGCCAGATGTAGGTAGCCAAATACCAGTCAGTAACGGATGAAAATACCGATTTCTGCCGTTACCGACCGGTATTAGAATATTGAGATGTAGGGTGACAAAAAAATACCGATTCGGTAAATACGAGTCAGTAAATTTACTGAATCGGTAAATAAGAAATGCAAAAAAATGAGTTTTGAGATGTAGGTAACTTCTAAAATACCGAATTTCATGATGTTTGGTATTTAAGAATCGTTATTTACCATGGATTGAAAGCAGGTGGTAACCAGGTGCAGGACATAAAAAAGGACCCAAAATGCAACAGTGTGACCAGAATGGCGGCATTCTACATGATAGCAAGGCGGCTACAGGCAGAAGGAGAGAGGGTCTGGAGAAGGGAGGAGCAAGTATACACGCAGAGGATAACGCTATTTCAACTAACTAAGCCAGAGATATTGCAAAGGTACAGGCTACTCCCCCACACCGTCCTGGACTTGATCAGGGACCTGCACCCATTTTTGGAGCACCCAACACCAAGGGCGCACGCCATCCCACCCCATGTGCAGGTGCTGTGTAGCCTACATCTGCTTGCATCTGGGAGTTACAAGAGTGTGATTGCTGCAGTAGGTGGGATGTCCCAGAGCTGCCTCTCCCGTTTCTTCAGGCAGTTCCTAGAGGCCATGATGCAGAGAATGCATCATTACATCAGCTTCCCTGTCACTCACGCCGAACTGCTCAAGACCAAGACTGACTTTTATCAAATAGCACATTTCCCACGTCATCGGCTGTATTGATGGCACCCACATCCCCATATGGCCACCTACTGCCAAAGAGTACATATACAGAAACAGAAAGTCAACCCACACAATCAATGTACAGGTAATCTGTGATGCCAAGTACATTATCAAGGACATAATGGCCAAGTTCCCAGGAAGTACCCACGACTCCTACATCTTTCAGAACAGTGGGATCTACACACGCCTAACAGCGGGGGAATTTGGCGACTATGAGGACCATGATGATGAACATGCACTGCCTGAACCCAACACAGCAGGAGTTGCGACACCAACAGATGGCAGACACAGACGGGCAGAGATCACACGCAACTACTTTTAAGTAAGTGAAGAGACACAGACAGGTGGAGTATGCATCCAACGTAGTTTAATATTTGGCGCTACACAGGTACTCAAAGCACAAATGTGCAACACAAATGTAATCCTTTTAATAATAGTAGTCCTGGGTCACTTCTTGTGAGAAGTTGGCCTGATATATGATGCCTCCAATTCTGGGGGCACCTTGTATCAGTCCAAACAACCCTATGGTGTCTGGTTGTAAGTCAACCTTATTAGGCAAGCTATCCTAATGGGAGCATGGACTAAGCAGCCTTAAAGGCTTAACTCAAGAGGTTGTGTTAAGCGAGCTGTTTTACCAATCACAATCCTGTAATATCAAATGAAAGGACACCACACAAGTTATATATTGTAAAAATATATGTATTTATTACTAAAATAATCCTCTATACTCTTTATGAGTCTAGAGGCAGAAGCGTTTAAACAAAAGCACATTTAAACATATGAAAGTTGCACAACTGTGGATGAGGCCGGGTGGCCACTCAAACCATATATTAAGAAAGTGGTATAAGAGATACCAATCGAACAGTGGTCAGGCCTAGGGCCTGGGGAATCGCTGGGACTGGTCGGGACTAGCAATGCTGAAGTCGGGAAAAGCCAGCGGGACTCGGGTGCAGCGCTTAAAGCACACGCATGCACCAATGAAAAGTCAATGGTGCGTAAAAGTTATAAAGTTACTGCAAAAGAAGACTTCCGCTTAACCTAGAAGGATGAAACTTGAGACACATACACTAGAGGTGTGTACCAGTGTGCACAGGTGCGAAGTTGTGTCGGGTTTCGTCACGCAGGTCGATGGTGCCTGAAGATGAAGATGCTGTAGGCGTCGTGAAGGGAAGTGTCTGGTGTGATCCAAGGGTGGATCGAAGATAAAGATGATCTGAAAGCAGAGGGGACAGAGTCTGGGTCACTCAGCAGTGACCAGGGTGGAACCAGGAAGGAACCAGGCGATGTCGGGCACTTTCAGGTCGCTGTTGTGAAGCTTCTCTCCGCTGCCACCTGGATTCTGGCGCACCGACGATGTCCAGGAGTGGATCACGAGCTGTCCCACGGAGGCTCTCGCTGTTGGCGGTGTCGGCTTCCGGATCGGAGCAAACAACCCATGGCAAGGGCAACCCATGCAGGATTTGAAGATGGCTTACTACTCGGACCAGGAGGGTCAGAGCGGTGCTCCTTTTCAGAGGAACAAGTGCAAGTCTGGAGCAACCAGATTCACAAGTTAGATTTCAAAGTTCATCGGCACAGGGGACACAAGCCAACGGGCAAATGACCGGGCCAACCCGTTGAGCCAAAAGATGCAGAAGGGCCCCATGCAGCACTCAGTGAGTGCAGAGGGGTGAGCTTCGGTGCAAGAGAGTCTCAGGGTTGGGGCTTCTCAAACCCCAATGCACAGCTTCGAGAGTCACTCGTGGGCTGCAAGGTCAGCGTCTCGTGGTCTTTCCAAGATGGCGGGCCCCACGCTTCAGGTCACCTCCACGGGTCTCAGCTCTGCAGGGACTGTGGATCGGGCTGTTAGAAGGCAGGCACGCTTGGTCTTGTCGAACTCTGTTGCTCGAGTTCCGGCGGGAACTGTAACAAAGCAAACATCGAGGTGCTGGATGGTGCCTGTTTGCACAGGGTGGTCACTCCTTGACCACAGGGGAGATTCTTCAGTCTTCTACGTCGAGTAGGATGTCGAAGGGTCCAGAGTCTGGTTTCATAAGTTTCAGTCAAGATAATCTGAATGCTTGGGCATTGCTCCCACTCTTATACCAATCTGGTGGGCTGGATCACCTGCTAGGTTCCTCCTATGGGTGGGACCCAGGAAGGGGGAGGTTACACCCCTTTCCCTTTGTCCAGAGTCACACTGGGACTGGGGCTGGTGAGCCCCAGAACCGGTTTGACCGGATTATGCAAGGGGAAGCCTTGTGCTCCCCAGGCACTGTCTGGTTTCTTTCAAACCTCCCTGCTACAATCCACTATCTCCTGTCTGGGGTGGTGTGACACCTCCCCGCGACAGGAAAGCCATTGTTCAGGCCTCCTTGGCTGAGTTTCGGTTAGCAGCAGGAGGTCAGACTCGTGTCTGTGGCAGAAGCGTCCATCTTGTGATGCTGAGCTCTTTTAAAATCAACCTCGTTACAGTAAAATAACAGGTCTTCTCCCTCTAGAGGGGTGGAATGCTATCCCCGTTGACAGGACTGTCGAGGGGATAGCATTCCAAATCGTATGACACCTTACACAACATGTTTTGATAAAGCCAAACCAAAGTTAACATATAACCGCGAGGATTATAATGCACTTAATAGTATATGGTATGGCATTATCCCAGAACAGCTAAGGGAATTGGTCCCGACAGCTGCAGACAGGCTCAGCTCATGCTAGAGCACCATCTCACATAAAACCAAGCACTCTGCCTCCAGGATTGTTAAGGCCTGCCGTAGGAGTGACTTATAGGTATATATGTGTCCAGTTAGGTTTAGATATAGGAATACTATATCTAAGCAAGGGGTGATTACACCAACTTGCCCTAGCTGAGTGATCAGACAGTTGTGTCGATTTAAGTACCAGCCAGGGGTGGCAAAAGATATGCTGCAGCCCCTGGTAGGCTTTGTTGGCACCTATGCCCTGAGCACCTATAGTGCATGGTACAGGGGCTGACAAGTAGTCCAGTTTCAATTGGGTTATGTACCTATAGTACATGTATGTGAATTTAGAGAGAGAACAGCAGGCTGGGGGTATGATTAGCAGGCCCACAGCCTCATTAAGTCGAAAACCAGTGAAGCAAAAAGCAAAAATTTGGGGTGACCATAGGATAGCAGACCCTACTCTCCTACACTTCTCCATTTACTGTACAAGTCATTTCCGCCCACGCCTACCAGTACCAGATGTAAGTGGCTGGCTCTTTTCACTGTGTGTTTGGGCTGTTGGCTCACCATGGCGCCTGCTGCTCCTCTGTGTCTCAACAACAAGGGGGCTTGTCATGCTGCTCCTACTGGCGCTTTCCTCACTTTCCGGTACATCCAGAGCAGCAGTTTGTGCTGTCTGTGCATTAATCAGCACACTACAGCACTGGTCATGCTAGCAATGCCCCGAGACACCTCATTGCTGTTGTGTGTGAGTCCCTCCTGCATGTTGACGCATCGTCTGCATAGCAGGGAAGTGGCTGTGGCCAGGCGGTTCATTGCCTTACTTTAATGTTGCGCATGCTGCCTTGCTAACATGTCCTGGTCCAGTTTACTGCATTGAAGCTGCACGGATTGTGTCATGTCCCGCATCCCTGCAGACATCTCCTTGTTCACATCAACCAGTTCTCTGATGCCCTTCCCTATGTCTTCCATATTTGTGTTCAGGTTCCTCATCTGGCGTTACACAGACTGGATGGCCTTCCCCTGCATCCTTTGAATCTTGACCATGCTACCATCCAGCCCACGGAAGACACTGGGACCCTCTGGGTAGTGCTGTTGGTTTTAATGAAGGGAATTATGTTGTGATCATACAAACGCAGGGGGTGATTACAATTGTATCGATCGCTTTCTCTTTAGACATGATCCAATCTAAGCTGGAACCTTTGGAGTGGGTAGGTAGGTGACATCCTTTGACCAACGAGTGCTCTTCCAGGAAGGCTTTGAAAAGGGTGATCTGACTGTCAGTATGATGCTCCTAGTGAAGATTGAAGTCTCCTAAGAAGATATCATTAGACTGCAGATTAGAGTTGGTAGTGATGATTTCTATCATCTGGTCTATGAACTTGGTCTTTGTACCTGGGGGGTGGTAGAGTGAGTGGAGTTTACAGTTTTGATTATCCGCCAATCTTAAAGACATGTCCCGATATTCACAAGACTCTAGGAGGTCAGACTGTATTTTTGTGATGGTAATGTTCGATCTGTGTATACAAGCAATGCCTCCTCCCATTCTGTCACATCTGTCCTGTCTCATAATCTGGTAATTCGGGGGGAATAGCTGGTCTAGGCATGGGGAGGACGAGTCAGATAGCCATGTTTCTATTAAAATGGTTACATCAATTTCTTGGTTTAGTATGAGGTCGGCTATGTCAGCAGCATGTTTTTTTTGCTGATCGACAGTTGAGTAGTATGCAACAAATGTGTTTCTGTAATTGGTCATTGGCGAGACAATCTTGTCAGGAATTAATAACACATTTTTTAGGTTGCTAGAATTTAACCTTCTATTGTTTGTTTTAGATGTTCTGCCAACATTCGTTGGGACTGTTTGGATAACGTTTTCACCTATTTTAGTGTGAGTAGTGGGAGTAGGTTCGTATGTAGACAGAATAGATAAAATCTCACTGCCTGTCAAATAGCTGAGTTGCGTATGGGGGAGGTAAATTCTGTTTGATGCTGCCATTTGGTGGAACAACGTTTAGCTTGTGTTTCAATAATAGAATTCTGAAGAACCTCCATTTTTTAAAGCCTTTTTTCTGACAAGCACAGCAGGCTCTTTATATCGCTAATAGCGAAAAGCATGGCTTTGTAGGTTTTGTTAGATTGCAAACTGAGATTATCAAATTCCCTATTAATTTGAGGGGTTCTAATCTTTTCAGACTCTATTCTAAGTTGAGTATTGGTGGGAGGTTGTGAGGGTCCCCCGTTGGAAGGCTAGCTTTATATATCTCTGAGGGATAGGGACAACTTTTAATTTGATTTGTGCATTTTTTGTGACTAGAAACTGTTCCGCTAATCCCTGTGTTGGTCGCATGCATGCCTCTCCAGTTAACCTTGTCAAATTGTGTTGTTTCCAACCTACTGAATGTTCCCGGTAGCGGGTTGTGATCAGTGTTAGGGCTAGGATAGGAGCTAGGCTTGATGGATGAAGTAACTATAGATAGCTGTGGGCTGAAGCTACTATCTTTTGAATTACTGGTTTCGTGATTCAATTGTTGAGACTCATCATTGGTGAAAGTGCATTCTAATGCCATATCATGATATGTATGTTGGAGTTCTAACGCGCTGGCGTTTCCAGTTGTGCTATCATTCGAATTACTGACTTCCTGATTCAACAGTTGGGCTCATCATTGGTGTTTATGCAATCTAGCATGCTGGCATTTCCAGTTGCACTATCATGCGAATTACTGGCTTCCTGATTCAACAGTTGGGGCTCATCATTGGTGTTTATGCAATCTAGCATGCTGGCATTTCCAGTTCCACTATCATGCGAATTACTGGCTTCCTGATTCAAAAGTTGGGGCTCATCAATGGCGTTTATGCAATCTAGTGCCATTTCCTGAATTGTCTGTTGGAGATCTATCTCAGTGACGATTCCAATCGAAGCCGGTTGGTTCCCATGTGTGACGATGCCTTGGGAAATCTTCTTAGGTTGGATTCTTCTTGAGGTGGGGCAGCTGAGGACATGGTTTTTTAATGTTGAGAAATATTCAGCAAAACGTTCCAGGTCTTTGTTGGCAGCTTGAATGAGAAATGTGCCATTTTTATAACACGTTATGTTTAATGATGCTCTCAGTTTTCGAGAAGGTATTATAAGCAACTAAGGCCCAGATGTAGGTAAAATAGATTTACCGAATTTTAATTACCGAATTCTACCGATTCGGTAATTAAAAATCGGTAAATCTTAGGGGTGGATATGTAGGAACATCCAGATGTTCCTTTTACCGAATCGGTAAATATCTGTATTTACTGATTCGGTAAATACCGACCGGTAATGCCCCATTCATTCCTATGGGCTTTGAAGCCCATAGGAATGAATGGGGCATTACCGGTCGGTATTTACCGAATCGGTAAATACAGATTTTGACAAGGGTGCAGGGGGTGTCACTTTGACACCCTCTAGCACCCCCAAAAAAGATTTGGGTGCCATGTGGCAGGCATACCTGCCCTAAGGGCAGGTCTGCCTGTCATATGGCACAGGTGTGCATGCACACATGTGCATGCACACTGGAATCGGTATTTCACCATGAAGTTGGATTTCATGGTAAAATACCGATTCTGTAAGGCTTGTGGGACTCAGAAGAGTCCCACCTACATCTCATTGTTACCGAATCGGTGAAAATACCGATTCGGTATTTTACAGATTCGGTAAATTTACCGATCGGTAAATTTACCGAATCTGTAAAATATGTGGCCCTACATACCATTTTGTGAATCTCGGTCGGTAACGGCCGAAAATACCGATTTTCGGCCGTTACCGACCGACCTACATCCGGCCCTAAGTTCCATAGGGAATGTTTTTCGGTTCCTGTATTTTTAGCGAGTTATTTAAGGTATTTCCCCATTTTAATAGTAAAGAAAATAAAGTTGTTAATAAGCACACCTTTTTTTAAGTTGAAAGATGGATCTAATATTAGCATTTCTGGACTTATTCTGAGTAGGTTATGTTTAAAAGTTTTGGAGGCATTTTGGGAGAAATTAGGAGGGTAAATTATTGAATAATTATTCCTTCCTTCAGGTTTTAGATGATGCCCTGACAGGGTTGTGATTAAAAGAGTTTGTACCTTATTATTAAATCCTCTGTAATTAAGAAGTTTTATAGCAGGGGGGTGCTACCGGCTGAAGAGCTTCTGTAGTTAATGCAACTGTACCTAGTTTCCTTGGCTGAATTCGGAGTCTATGTATTTGTTTGGAAAGTAGCTTAAGATACGTGCCAGAAAGCTCATGCTCTCAATCTTACTGTGGCCTAAAAGTCTAAACAAAAATGCAAATGGTAGCACTGTTTTGCTCATGATCTCAAACTTAACTTGGAATAAAAGTCTAAACAAAAATTAAAATGTTATCAATGCTCTGCCCCCACCAAGATGGCTGCCAGTAGAGCATCAGTCTGGAGTGTAGTCCTATGTCTCTGTTACTGTTCCTAGTTTCTCTGAAATGCAGTCCTCTGTTCCTTTCTACTCATCCATCCCAGAGATGTAGTCCTCTGTTATCTTCTATTCAACAGTCCCAGTTGTGTAGTCCTCTGTAACTTTCTGAATGCAATAGTCCTATCTCTATTTTACTTCTACACCATTTTGATCAAAGCATGTATTAAAGTCAATGAGCCAACCCAAAATAGTGGTAATGTTTCTTATATCCTGGATGCAACATACTGGAGACAATTAATGCCTGTGTGTAACCAGCCCGAAATGGTGATAACATTTCTTTACATCCTGGAAACAACACACTGTAAACAATTAACGTTCTGTATCTTGAGAGGAGTGAAGAGTGTTCCAGCAACAGTTTGCCGCTTTAGAAGAGTCCCGCTGTCACTGCTCGCCGCACCCGCTTCGCGGGTGCTGCTTCGCGGGTGCCGCTTCGCGGGTGCCGCTTCACGGGTGCTGCTTCGCAGGTGCCACTTCACAGTTTTTGACTGGGGAGAGAGCACCTACTTGGACGCTGATTGCTGCCCAAGACCTGGGGCAGTTTTACAGGGAAGGAGACCACCCATTGGACGCCAGCAGGGACTCGATGGACCAGATTCCCTGCTTCACTAAGAACACCTGGTCACTCGTTCTGCAGCAAGCCCCGCCCACAGGATACTACATACTGTTTAAAACTCACCTGTTACAATCACTCCCTGGGTCCTGTATCTTGAGAGGAGTGAGGAATGTTCCAGCAACAGTTTGCCGCTTTGGAAGAGTCCCGCTGTCACTGCTCGCTGCAACCGCTTCGCGGGTGCCGCTTCGCCATTTTTTGACTGGGGAGAGAGCACCTACTTGGACGCTGATTGCTGCCCAAGACCTGGGGCTGTTTTACAGGAAAGGAGACCACCCATTGGACGCCAGCAGGGACTCGATGTACCAGGAGTCACTGCTTGACTAAGAACACCTGGCCACGCGTTCTGCAGCCAGCCCAGCCCACAGGATGCTACACGTACTATATAACCAGCGTAGTTACCCGCGGCGCGGGAGCACGCGGGAGCAGCCCGGGACAAGGGCGGGCCGTCTACGGCCATCCAAGGCAGGAAGAGGCTGGGCTGGACCACCTCCCGAACATTTCCATCCTTGTAAGATCTTATAATATTGTTATTTTGCTTCTGTCTTGCCGTTGTTTGTTGTTGTGATATCTATAACTATAGCTTGGAGTTTACACAAATAGTTGTAATGGCGGAATGTGGAGGTAAAGGGAGGAGGTCTACTGTGGGAGGCTCTGTAAGTGGAACGCTCGACAATTTTATTATTAGGGCTGCTTCCCTACTCGAACATGAAATAGCCCTCACATACCGGCGCCTATCCCTTGAGCCATTATACTGAAGACGATCCTCTTTAGGACCATTAATGTCTGCTGTCTCCCCCAATCAGTCAGATCAGTTAGATGAGCAAATAAACAGAAACATATCTATAATTGAAGACGATGATATCAACTATGGGGTTGATAACATTGCAGATAGTGCTTTGTTAAGCAAGCTTGGTGCACCCGCCCTATTAAATCCATTAATTATAGAGGAAGAACCGAATTTTGTTAAATTACGTCCCTCTACAAGGTCTAGCGCTAAAGGTAGCTTACGACCGCAATCACAAAAACTCAATACAGGTCATGCTACCTCAGCTAAGAGGAAGCGGGGGGTGGGGTCTGAAAAAGCCGAAAAGGGGAGATGTCCTAAAATTATGAAAACCTCTAAAATTCCAAATATAATTGAAGAGGATGAGACCACTCGAGATAATGACCCTTCAGTGGAACCATTGCCATCAACTCCCTTATCATCCAGTTCAACTCCTAGGGTGGTTGTTTTTTCTCCATCAACGCAAGACCCTTATGATGGCCTTATGGCCCGAATTGAACCATTGATAAAGTTGTTAATTTTACCACTTGTGGAGAGGTCTAGGATGATAAGTAAAAGAGTTAAGAAAAATGAGCAGTCTCTCCTCGAGAATTCAGGCTTGGAGTTTACACAAATAGTTGTAATGGCGGAATGTGGAGGTAAAGGGAGGAGGTCTACTGTGGGAGGCTCTGTAAGTGGAACGCTCGACAATTTTATTATTAGGGCTGCTTCCCTACTCTCGAACATGAAATAGCCCTCACAGACCGGCGCCTATCCCTTGAGCCATTATACTTAAGACGATCCTCTTTAGGACCATTAATGTCTGCTGTCTCCCCCAATCAGTCAGATCAGTTAGATGAGCAAATAAACAGAAACATATCTATAAATGAAGACGATGATATCAACTATGGGGTTGATAACATTGCAGATAGTGCTTTGTTAAGCAAGCTTAGTGCACCCGCCCTATTAAATCCACTAATTATAGAGGAATAACCAAATATTGTTAAATTACGTCCCACTACAAGGTCTAGCGCTAAAGGTAGCTTACGACCGCAATCACAAAAACTCAATACAGGTCATGCTACCTCAGCTAAGAGGAAGCGGGGGGCGGGGTCTGAAAAAGCCGAAAAGGGGAGATGTCCTAAAATTATGAAAACCTCTAAAATTTCAAATATAATTGAAGAGGATGCGACCACTCAAGGTAATGACCCTTCAGTGGAACCATTGCCATCAACTCCCTTATCATCCAGTTCAACTCCTAGGGTGGTTGTTTTTTCTCCATCAACGCAAGACCCTTATGATGGCCTTATGGCCCGAATTGAACCATTGATAAAGTCGTTAATTCTACCACTTGTGGAGAGGTCTAGGATGATAAGTAAAAGAGTTAAGAAAAATGAGCAGTCTCTCCTAGAGAATTCAGGCATGTTAAAAACTGTGGTCAACTCTATTTATGCTAATAAAGGGGGGGAAGTGATCGTAGGGACAACCCCGACGTCAGGAGTTATTCCATCAACTACACAGGTTCACTCTAACGAATTATCGAGGGCAATTGGGAGCAGTGTGCAAACAGCTATAGCACCTGCAAGTAAGGGTGAGGTTCCAGAGAGAATTTCCCGAGGGGTGGTCGAGAAGAGGGTGACTAGCGATCAAGATTTAATAAGGAAGAAGGTCGCTTTACCTGAAAAAAACAAAGAAGGTCCATTTACAGTTATGAATAGACCAGCCCTGACTCGTATTGATTTGCCACCGGAATCCTTCCCATATATTGTGGCACTCATTGGTGTACCTGAGCTTAGGGATGATAAAAGAGAAACATACCCTGAACTAAAAAATAAGGTTAGCTTTTGGCTAAATAAGAACAGACACTTACCTTGTAATATTGATGGGGAAATCCTGAATGTACGCAGGGTAAGTTGAGTGGGCCATAGAGCCAAGGATATAGAAGGGGTACAATTATTGTCAATTTCAGAGATAATCGGGACATGAGTTGCATTTGTGACCAATTTTATCAAAATGATGGCAGTATTCATACTCGCGACTTGAGATATTTCTATCCTCCTGCCCGCAGGACACCATTAAATATCAATTATAATCCTGTGTGCAGACAACGAGAAATGACCAGGGGTGTAACCACAAACTATTATTCCATCCCTATTAGCAATCGCTTTGAGGACCTGAATGATCTGGAAGGATTTGATTGACTTGGAGATATGAGACTAAGAGGGTTACATACTCTTGATCTACGGAGAGGAAATATAGTGGTCGCCCATAAGAATATGGATTTGGAGCAGTTACCTGGGAGATGTATGGGGCTTCCATTGAGAAGCCATCATGCTATACCCCTCCTAAATAGGGCAGGAGAGGATGCAGGGTTGGGCAGTGAAAGTGAATATGAGGTTATTACCAGTAAAGAAATTGGAAAAAATAACTCTATGGGTGGATATCCTTGTGGAGTAATAAAAGTGAACGTAGACCATTCCACTTTGGAATTTGAAAAACCCAGCGAGATAATAGAGGGAGTTGAGTTAATTAATAACAAGCAGTATTTTAGCAAGGAAAATAGGCAAGCTGACGATGATATTGGTACAACCTCTACCACTGGTTTAGTGACTATGGTTACAGAACAGAGTATTATAATAAGGTCTTGGAATATAGCAGGTATAAAAAAAACGTATGTGATCCAGCTTGGCAGGCTTATATAGATAATTGTGATATTATACTTTTCAAGAGACCTGGGCTGTGGAAAATCTTCACAAGATCGGTTATAGATCATATAAAATACCTGCAATAGCTGTAAATAAAGGGAGACCATCAGGGGGCCTGATAATATGGAGCAAAATGACGCTGGGAATCGATTTTGAGCAGATTGATTCCTGTAGCCCAGATATTTTAGGACTAAAGTTCACAGGCTCAGATAAAAGGAAAATGTGTATCTTTAATGTTTACAGTAGACCTCAGGCAGCCAATAAAGAGTCAACAGTTGTTGAACGATTAGATAAGATCATTTCCACGCTTGATCCGAAAACCTGGATAAGATATCAATCGTAAATTCAAGCCGATAATCGGCTTGGAAAATATGTTTGAATCAGAGGATAATGCCTACAATATACCAGGAATTGAGACTAGTTACACTGTTCCATGCACAATGGCGGTGGCGCAGTTGTTGCGTTTGACTGCAGGATATGGCTTACGTGCCTGTAATGGACGTTTGCCATCTGACAGCCCAAGTAAGCCAACTTTTAAACGTGGCACCTGCAATAGTCACTTACACTATGTAATAGTCTCTATTTCAATATGGTCAATGGTAAGTGACCTTGTTGTTGATAATCGTGTCGAAAGTGACCACCTTCCTCTTAGCTTGACCCTTTGTGCATCGGTATTCAACTTGGAGTGTAGAACTAGAGATGTTCCAGTCAGTTCCACCATTGACCCTCTGACATCTAATAACCGCAGAGCTCTTATATGGCCAATAGTCCTGGGGAAAGATATCATAGTCAAAAAAAACTATGATCTCTATGTAGATCTGATGTCTCCGTATGTTGATACTGAAGCACAAGAGATCCCTATTATGCAGATATAGATATGGCTCTGGGTCTTGGTGATATACTGACTAAAACTCTTAAGCCTCTTTCAAATAGTCAGAAAATTGCAGCTAAGGGCAATAGATGGTATAATAAAGAATGCCGCAATGCAAAAAAGGAACTCATAATAGCGTCTAAAATGAATAATGCAATAGTTTTAAGGGAAAAAAGGAAGCAGTATAGGGCTACAACTAGTGCGGCAAAAAGAAATTGGGATGAGAAAATATGGTCTGATCTTCTGGATGCATGCAAAAGGAAAGATCAGGCTATGCTTTGGGGGCTGATTGCTAGAGGTTCTAGTTGTGGCACCCCAAGTAGGGATAGGTTTTTGGAAGCTAGCACGTGAGTCTCACATTTCTCTGATTTATATTCACTTAGTATTAACGAACCAACTCCTTCCAATGATGAACTAGGAATTAATTTAACCTCAACACCGCTATGCTTTAATATGGTTGATACTATTAGTGCTATTATGGCATTAAAACCAGGCAAGGCACCAGGCCCGGACAGAATCCCTGGGGACCTATGGAAACATGAGAATATGATCTGGGCCCCATATATTAATTGTCTTTGCAATAAAATTGCAAATCACGCACCTATTCCAGAATCCTGGCAGGGCGCTGAGATTGTTCCGATTTTTAAAAAGGGGGACCATACGAATCCGGACCATTACAGACCCATTAGTCTTATGGACGTTCTTCAAAAAGTATTTGCAAGACTAGTTTTAAGAAGGCTAAGTACTTGGATGGGGTAAACTAGTACTCTCACTAAGGGCCCGATTCACAGAATGAACTTAAGACTCAATCCTAAACTTACTACTGTTTTGGTATTCACAGATTGCACTTACTACTTTTGGTATTCACAGAATGAACTTACTACTTTTGGCATTCACAGAATGCACTTACTACTTTTGGTATTCACAGAATGAACTTACTCGTTTCGGTATTCACAGAAGTTAGGACTCCTAACTTTAGGACTCCTAAATGCCTTCTGTGAATACCGAAAGTCTTAAAATTAGGATTTTTCTTAATTTAGTAGTAGTAAAGTTAGGACTACTAACTTTAAGCCGCCTAAATGCCTTCTGTGAATACCGAAAGTCTTAAAATTAGGATTTTTCTCAATTTAGTAGTAGTAAAGTTAGGAGTCCTAACTTTACTACTACTAAATTGAGAAAAATCCTAATTTTAAGACTTTCTGTATTCACAGAAGGCATTTAGGAGTCCTAAAGTTAGTAGTCCTAACTTTACTACTACTAAATTGAGAAAAATCATAATTTTAGGGCTTTCGGTATTCACTGAAGGCATTTAGGAGTCCTAAAGTTAGTAGTCCTAACTTTACTACTACTAAATTGAGAAAAATTGTAATTTTAGGCCATTCGCTATTCACAGAAGGCATTTAGGAGTCCTAAAGTTAGTAGTCCTAACTTTACTACTACTAAATTGAGAAAAATCATAATTTTAGGGCTTTCGGTATTCACTGAAGGCATTTAGGAGTCCTAAAGTTAGTAGTCCTAACTTTACTACTACTAAATTGAGAAAAATTATAATTTTAGGCCATTCGCTATTCACAGAAGGCATTTAGGAGTCCTAAAGTTAGGAGTCCTAACTTCTGTGAATACCGAAATGAGTAAGTTCATTCTGTGAATACCAAAAGTAGTAAGTGCATTCTGTGAATGCCAAAAGTAGTAAGTTCATTCTGTGAATACCAAAAGTAGTAAATGCAATCTATGAATATCAAAACAGTAGTACGTTTAGGATTGAGTCTTAAGTTTATTCTGTGAATCGGGCCCTAAGTACCTAGCGGGTTTTAGAGAGAAGATTAGAACAATTGGTATGTAACTGTTACCACGGATTTTTTAGCACGCAGTACCGTTACCACGGATCCATTACCACGCAGGATCCATTACCACGGATACCTTTACCACGCATTTTTTTACAACGCAGGTACTATTACAACGCATACCATTACATCGTAAATTTAGGTAAGTTTAAAGGTAAGTATTGGGGTATTGGGTTTGGGTTTTGGGGTACAGGGGTATTTTTAGGTTTTAGGGTTGGGTTTGGGTTTTGGGGTACAGGGGTATTTTTAGGTTTTAGGGTTGGGTTTGGGTTTTGGGGTACAGGGGTATTTTTAGGTTTTAGGGTTGGGTTTGGGTTTTGGGGTTCAGGGGTATTTTTAGGTTTTAGGGCTGGGTTTGGGTTTTGGGGTACAGGGGTATTTTTAGGTTTTAGGGCTGAGTTTGGGTTTTGGGGTACAGGGGTATTTTTAGGTTTTAGGGCTGGGTTTGGGTTTTGGGGTACAGGGGTATTTTTAGGTTTTAGGGCTGGGTTTGGGTTTTGGGGTACAGGGGTATTTTTAGGTTTTAGGGCTGGGCTTGGGTTTTGGGGTACAGGGGTATTTTTAGGTTTTAGGGCTGGGTTTGGGTTTTGGGGTACATGGGTATTTTTAGGTTTTAGGGCTGGGTTTGGGTTTTGGGGTACAGGGGTATTTTTAGGTTTTAGGGCTGGGTTTGGGTTTTGGGGTACAGGGGTATTTTTAGGTTTTAGGGCTGGGTTTGGGTTTTGGGGTACAGGGGTATTTTTAGGTTTTAGGGCTGGGTTTGGGTTTTGGGGTACAGGGGTATTTTTAGGTTTTAGGGTTGGGTTTGGGTTTTGGGGTACAGGGGTATTTTTAGGTTTTAGGGCTGGGTTTGGGTTTTGGGGTACAGGGGTATTTTTAGGTTTTAGGGTGGGTTTGGGTTTTGGGGTACAGGGGTATTTTTAGGTTTTAGGGCTGGGTTTGGGTTTTGGGGTACAGGGGTATTTTTAGGTTTTAGGGCTGGGTTTGGGTTTTCGGGTACAGGGGTATTTTTAGGTTTTAGGGCTGGGTATGGGTTTTGGGGTACAGGGGTATTTTTAATATATATTTTAAAAATGTACAATTAAAAATAATTTCATTAATATAAATATTTAATGATTAAATAATAAATAATTAAATTAAATATTTAAAAAATAATTATTTTAAATATAATAATGAATTATTAAATTAAATATTACAAACATATTTTTTAATAAAATATATATACTTACCTATACTTACGTTGTAATGGCATGCGTTGTAATAGTATGTGCGTTGTAGTGTATTGCGTTGTAATGGTATCCGTTGTAACATGACCTGTGTTGTAAAAAATCTGTGGTAATGGTATGCGTGCTAAAAGTACGCGTGGTAACATGGTACATCCGAACAATTGACCAGGTGTTTAGATTTTTTTGTATCATCTGGAAATACATTAGAATTAAGAGGGCGCATCTTTACGTGGCATTTGTTGACCTTAGGGTGGCTTTTGACCTTGTTCCCAGAAATGCCCTATGGTTGAGACTGAGGGACATGGGGGTCCCTGGGGAGATTTTGGGCAAATTGTTAGACTACACGAGGCGAACTATGCCAGGGTAAGATGGGGTCCTAATTGTGAATTGACAGAGCATATTAATTTTAGTAGAGGTGTCAGGCAAGGGTGTGTCCTGGCCCCTACATTGTTTTCTCTATATGTAAACGACATACCATAGACCCTCTTGGGCTGCGAGCATGACTCTCCCAAGTTGGGTGGAGACTATGTGCCCGCTCTGCTATTCGCAGATGATACTATTTTAATTTCTCAGACACCGCAAGGGTTACAAAATTTGCTGGACAACTTTGAGAGTTACTGTATGAATACGGGTCTTGAGATTAATTTGTCTAAAACAAAGTACATGGCGATTAATCCACATAGGAGTTTTAGAAAAACACTGTTGGTCAATGAAGAAAAAATAGAGTATGTTTCTAGTTTTAATTATCTAGGCATTACCTTAGACACCAACCTTAATTGGAAACCACAAATAAACAAGAGCAAGACAATTTGGTTTATAGTAAGACAATACAAGAGTAGTTATACTAAAGCAATTTCACCAGTTTTAGCATTATATAAATATAAATCCCAGGCATCTTCATTATATGGAGGAGAATTATGGGGACATTGTGATAACAAAGCATTCGCAATACATGAGAATACCTTTCTTAGGAATATTCTAGCACTCCCTCAACGTACACCCCTCTTTCCTTTGATGCTGGATCTGGATATCCACCGTACTGATGACCACGCGGCGTTATGTCCATTATTGTATTGGATTCGTGTGTGGTCGACAAGTGAATTAGTGGATTATAGAGAGGCTTTAAAGGAAATTATCAAAATAAAAAATGTAACTAAGTTGGTATGGCTGAATCACATTGAGAATTGGTTAGCCAATTTAGGACTAAGCCATTACTGGTCGGATCCAGAGTCCCTTACACTAAACTGCAAAAAACAACTGAAGGAAAGATACTGGGACTTCATCCGAAACTCTAAGTTACATAGTTCTGATCTGGGGTCGTTTTCTCTTAAGTTTCTTAATGTAAAGATGGAGTGCAGATTTGAGCCATTCATGGATGAGATTTTACCAGTTCTAGCGAAATCGCTGTATTTAAAATTTCGTTATGGTATTTTACAGATTAAATTCTAATACCCCGAGATGGCTGTGTAAGAAGGGTACCATAGTAAAGGATGATCTAATTAAATGCAAATTGTGCTGTACAAACGCCAAAGAGGATGAAGCGCATGTATTATTTTTTTTGTCCTGCCTATACACACTTAAGGAAAAAATGGATAAAACCCGTTTGTCGTCTCTTTGGGTTTGTGCGCTTCTGGGAAGCAGAAAGAATTTTAAGAGCAGAAACAACTCAATCGGTTGTCTTTAGTGTAAGTAGGTACCTGTTCTTTGTTGCCATTGTAAGAAAGCGATTGGGCTTCAAGTTTTAATGTCTTTAGTGATGGCATTAATTATTGTTAGACCTGACATCATTGGCTTGAGTCTCTCCTCCATGTTTTCTGTTTGCCTCCACTGTTTTACGATGTTTTGCTGGTATATGCTTTGGGCGCTGTGCCACTGCTGATCAGTGCCATAGCGCAAGTGCTCCCTATGTTAAATTGATGTATCTATTGTATCCATGTTTGGCTTATTTGGTTTACTATCAGTCCCTAGTCTAGTGCACCAGGTGTGCCGGGGCTTGTAAATACAAATGCCGCTCGTGGGCTTGCAGCACGTGTTGTGCCACCCACAAGAGCGGCCTCGTAAAAGAATGTCGACGGGTCGATCATTGCGAGACCCACGTGCAGCCTAGTGCTGTCACGCAGGCTGCGCAAGTATACCTACTTGCCAGCCCCTCAAACCTTCCCTTAACTTCATGTTAGTCACCCCTATGGCAAGCCCAAGGGCAGGGTGCATTGTACGTATAAGGTAGGACACGCCTGACCAAGTTGGCATGTCATAATAGTGAATTACAGCCATCTTCGTTCTTCACTATTGCGAGGTAGCCTGCTCTCCATTAGTTAGAATGGACCGCCGGGATCATCAATGCTATAATCCTAGCTGGCTCGGGGAGCATGGTGCAATGTCGAGTTTGGGATCCCTGAACTCGGGGTTTAATTACGCATCCGTTGGTGTGGATGGTTTTTGGACCCTGGGTTTGAAAATAGCACTTTTAGAAAGTGTCTATTTTCTTGTCTAACCATTTGTGGTTTCTGCTGGTCTTGCGTGTGTGTGACAGGAGCTGGGTGGCTCCACAGGTCTGGATGAGTCAGTGTGAAGATTTGCTTTGATACGAAAGACTTTGTGCTAAAGAAGAAACTACCTTTGAACTATTTTTCCCTTCCCAGAGTATTTATTAAGATTGTGTACATTTTTTGTCGTTATTTGGTCTTGTGCTAAGCCTTATATAAAAATCCTTATTTTTATAATACTACTGTGTCGTGTCCATTTGTAGTGTATTCACTTTATTACTGTATGTGGTCATAAATGCTTAACGCACAGCCTCCGAGATAAGTCTATCTGCTCTGCCAAGCTACCAAGGGGGTGAGCAGGGGTTATCAAAGGGTGTGATCCCCTTGCCCTGACTAGAAAAGGTGTGTCCCTATTTGTCAGAAGTGTATACCTCTGCCAACTGGAGACAGCCGGTTCTAACAATTATGATACAGATTAGCATGTTTTATGAAATTTTCCTTGCAATGCCTAGATAGTATTATCTTATGCCTCATTTTTAGGCTAAAATATGTATTTATTTTTTTAAATCGCGAATGTATTTGAGGGTAAATTTGAGAAAATGGGCCTGGATACGTTTCTGTTCATCCTAATTTTTTCTTTTTTCTTTTATGTGCTTCTGTATATCTTTTATGATTACCAAATTGAAATAAAGATCTTGAAATGAAAATGAAAAATTAATTAACGCCTGTGTGTAGTGGTCCCTCAGCACTTCCCCGTTTCACTGCCAGTCCCAAGTCAGTGACTGTGCCTCAGTACAAACCAATCCACTCGCCCCCAATTCACTTGCCTCCCTTCTGCACTACAACCTAAAAGAAATGTTGCTGCCATTGAGTGTTTTGCCACTCAAAAGGGAGACACACCTAAGCACCTCACCGTTGATTTTGTACATGAAAAGTGCCTCTCCCCAACCAGCCCCTTGCAGCAGCAAAAACCAGGCAGGAAACTGCATCTAACACCATGGCGCGACCCGGGCACATCCCCTGCTAGTTCCGCGGTGCCTTATGTTCCCGATCCAGGACAGCGTAAGGAGGAAGGGGCATTCCTGCCACAGGACGAGCTCCTGCGTGGCTGAAAACTCTTTGGGACAGCCTTCCACCTCACACTGATTGCCCGCTGCCACTTCCGAAGTCCGAAACGAGAGGATACAAGGAGGGAAGGTCGCTCCCTTCACACACTGGGGTGTAAACACGGCAGCAGCCACACTCCCAGGCACCCGCACTCCACTCCGATTCAATGGAACTTGCCTCCGGTCCCCTCAGTTCCTGCTGAGCTTCTTCACAGACCCTCCACCACAAGTGGGAAACCTGGCAAGCTCTACGGACAGCAGTGACCACACTCCCAGGCACCCGCACTCCACTCCGATTCTTTGGAACTTCCCTCCAGTCCCCTCCAATCCTTCTGGGTTTCACTAAAGACCCTCCACCGCAAGCAGGAAGCCTGGCCAGCTCTGTCAACGGATTCCTCATCCACCACGCTCCGTCCTTGCTCCGTGCCCATAGCTCACTCACTCGACCGATTGCCACAGACTGGACCAGTTCAGCCTCGGGTAAGTGTCTCTGCCTTCAGGAGATATTACTTTCGCTCTTAATCCGGATGTTCGATCGCCCTTTTATTTGTGATTCAATCCAGTTACTTTCTAATTACCAGTTTCTTTCTCGATAACTCAACGTGTTGAGGCTAACTGGGATATAATCACCAATTTTGATCCTAGACCTGCGGATCTCCTACCCGGAGCTCCTCTCCGACTGCCATCTGTGCTTTTCACCGGTGCACCGTGAAACTTACAAGCGGTGCCCCCATCCATGATGCAGTCATGTTGAATTCAGCAGCAGCGATGGGGTCGGTGAGACCAGGATAGTGAAGTAAAGCGAGGCGGTGTGGAGTGCGGTGCCCACAGGTCACTGTGCAAGAAGCAGCATGGTGGCAGTAGCGTTGGTCTTCATCGTTGGTGAGACCAGGGTTGCCATGCAAGATGCAGACGGTGCCTTCTGTGGTGGTGTCAGGAGAAAGAGCCATCGGCTGAGTCGTTGATGGAGTCAGTTGTGTTTCTCTTCTCTGTGGCAACTGAAACAGCGATTCCAGAGGCGGTACCCAGAGGTTGGTAACGTTTTTGCAGTCCCTGAGATTTCAGAACAGGATGCGAGCTCTACTTCTTGCCCTTGGAAATACCCAGCGCAAGTATAAGAAAGTTCAGTCCAGTCTTTTCACTACCCAAGGCAGAAAGAACAACTGCAGGCCAAACCAACAAAGCAACAACACAGCAAAGGGACAGTACTCCTCCTTGCAGCTATTCCAGCTCTTCTTCTTGGCAGGTTCCTTGATTCCAGTGAGTTCTAAAGTTCTGGGGTCCGGGCCCCAATAGTTATACTCAAAATCCCTTTGTTCTCCCTGGCAGAGAGTGTCTGTGCTTAGTCCAAACCAGTTCTGTCCTCTCTGGCACTGCTTCCTGGGAGGAGCTGGAAACAGCCTTATGGAAGGCAGACCAGGCCCATTCAGGTGAAATGAAATCCCCTTTCCCTACTCTAAATGCAGCCCAGGTCTATTCAGGCCATCCCTGGGCCATCCAGACTCTCTGGAGCCACTGCACATCCTCAGCCCCCATCAATCCAAAGCCAGACAGTCAAAACACATCATAGCACAGGCACACTAGATGGCTAAGCAGAAAAATACCTGCTTTCTAAAAGTGGGATTTTCGAACACAATGTAAAAATCACCCTCACTAAAAGATGCATTTTTATATTTTGAGTTCAGGCATACTAAACTTGATTTTCCTACCATGTTCCCAGGGGTAGTTATGCTTATAAGATGTTATAAGCAAACTCTGTAGTCTATCCTATGGGAAAAGGTAACCTTGCAATAGTGAAAAATGAAATTGACAGTACTTCACTATCAGAAATTGCTACACATATCAGGGCATTTCCCACCTTTCACATACATTGCACACTGCCCACAAGGGTACCTTGGGCCTACCTTAGGTGTGACTAACATGGAAGAAGAGAGAAGGTTGGAGCCTGCTAAGTGGGTGCTCTTGCCAGGTCGACATGGGAGGTCCATGGTATTCACCTGTTACAATGCATTTTTTACTCTGCACTACCACTACAACGCGGGCATTACAACGCATACCGTTACAACGCATTGCGCTGGGGGCGCTCTAGGATAAGAGGTAAGTTTAATTTACTATCCAACACCTTCCCTAGGGTCCACGGGGACTGGAGTTAGAATAGTAAATTATACTTACCACTATCCAGCACCCCAAAGCGCTATGCGTTGTAGCGGTATGCGTTGTAAATACTGCGTTGTAATGGTACGCGGAGTAAAAGTATGCGTTGTAACGACATACATCCGAGGTCCATACTGCGCACAGCTCTGCAGTGGCAGGGCTGGGCTACTTCTGCGGGTGGCACAATCAGTGCTGCATGCCCACTAATTGCATTTGATTTACAGGCCCTGGCACTCTCAGTGCACTTTACTAGGGACTTACCAGAAAATTAAATATGCCAATCACGGAAACACCAATCCATAATACAATTTACAACAGGAGCACTTGCACTTTAACACTGAACAGCAGTGAGAAAGTACGCAGAGACATCAAACCAGCAAAAACATAGTCAAAACCGTGAGGTCAGAAAGAAAAAAGACTGGGGAAACAAGTCAAAAGAGGCCAAGTCTAACAATAAGCTTCTGTATATATACACACTCCCCTGCGTCCATTTTTAGGTTTCGTAGAGAGACCTATTGCGGTCAAACCAGAAAGCTAAAACCAGGCTGATTTTGCCGAGTGCATGTGTGTCCGTGCACGCGCTTTCCATTTGCTTCCTTGAGCCGCCTGCCTGCTTCACACATCAAAGCCATCAGCCTCCCTCCCACCTCCCCCCTAATTGCTTTCACTTTCATGGCCGCGAGGCCATGAGCTACTTCAAAGGGATCCGCTTCCCGCCCCCCCCGCCGCTTGCATTTCCCGTACTTGCTTTTTAATCCGCGCTTCGCCGCTCCCCTGCTCCCCCCCCCCACACACACAATGCCGAGAGCTGCTTTTTAATTATTTCATTTCGCTAATGCTTGTTTCAGGCTAGAAGTGTGATCGGCATCTAGTCAGCTTTGCATCCAATCAGACACCCACCGATCATCCCTGCATGGCGGTGCCCACTCCGACAATTAGGTTTTGTACACAGCAATCCTGTTACATTACTTCAGTAAGCGTTTCCTTTTTTTTCCCTGTAGCACGCTTATGCACACCCAGAGCGGCTTCCTAAATCCCCGTTATTAACATTGGTTACAGATCGGTCTTAACTAAGTTCTACCAACCATCTGGAATCCACTTTCGTGTTACATCACTAAGCTCACCCATCCGGGTCAGTATAGCCAGGTCGCCGTATTGCGCCGTGCGCTCACCGATGATTTATATTATGGCAACCAAGCTCTTGACCACATGGTGTGTTCAGAGGAAGAGGCTCGCTTTTTCCCCCTATCAGGAACTACTCATTAACATTCCTGCGTCATTCCTCAGCCACCAGACTCCTTCTCAAAGTTGCGCCCTCCCGGGGCTGCGCAGCGCAGCATTGTTTGTAGGGGGTGTGGGGAGAAGGGGCAGGAGGGAGGGTCCGGCTACTGACATGTCACCTCATTTGACTGAAGGCAGCTCTGCGCTCCTAGCGCACAGGCTGGCACAGCCAGTCTATGCCTCTACCTGTTGAGGCTCAGCTTTGACAGCGAGGCATTCACAGCCTCTTTGAGTGCAAGAATGTCACGAAGGCAAATTGTTGGAGAGAACAGGGGTGCTTGGAGCCACCTGCTTTTGAACGGTACCACACTGTAATAGTGCCCATATATCTGTTTAAAAGTGCTACAACCACAATTCTGCCATTTCTAACTATTGCAAATTACAAATTACTTATATGCCATGTATCTTAGAATTTACTGACTGATTTGATTTGATTACGGATTTATAGAGCGCGTAGCTACCCTCGGGCGTCCAAGCGCTATAGTGACGGCCTAACAGTACTCCTGGGGAAGGATTATTGAGGGAACAGCCAGGTTTTCAGTAGTCTGTGAAGTGAAAGCAGATTATTTTCTTTGCGGATGCTAATGGGGAGGCTGTTCCAGAGCTTAGGAGCGTTGTAAGCAAAGCGGCGACCGCCTGTGCGTGCTCTTCTTATTCTGGGGACACTGGCCAGAAATAGGGAGTCCGACCTGAGCTGTCTGGTGGATTTGTGGGGTTTGATGAGTGGTCCTAATATAGGTGGGCCTTTGCCTTGTAAGCTTTTATGAGAGATGCATAAGGCTTTAAAGGCGATTCGCTCCAGAATGGGAAGCCAGTGAAGTGCCTTGAGGGAGGGTTTAGCCGAGCACCTTGAATTCGTCCCCGTGAGTAGTCTTGCTGCGGCATTCTGGGCGTGCTGAAGTTTCTTAATGACAGCTACAGGTGCGCCCAGGTACAGGGCGTTTCTGTAGATCAGTCTCGATATGATAAGGCCCTGGATCAGAATTTTCCTAGACTGGGGGGGGATAAGGGGGAGGATCTTCCGGGCTGCTCGCATGAGCCCAAAGCAGGTGCCGGCTGTCTTTCTTGCTTGGGCTCTGAAGCTGAGGTCCTGGGCGAGCCAAAAGCCTAAGATCTTGATTTCTTGTTTAGGTGTCGGAGGGGTGCCCATGCGGATGGCCAGGCAAGGGTTTTGGGAAGTTTGTTTGGGTCGCCTAGGAGCATAATTTCAGATTTCTCACCGTTAAGTTTGAGTCTGGAGTCGCCCATCCATTTGGATTTATTATGCAGGCATGTGACTAGGTTCTCCATGGATTGATCTGCCTGGTTAATGGAGACGACTAGTTGTGTGTCGTCGGCGTACATGACCACCTTTATGCCGAATGGTGAGGCAATGTCGTCTAAGGGGGCCATGTAAACATTAAAAAGGGTGGGGCTCAGGGAAGATCCCTGGGGAACCCCACAGTTCAGGGGGAGAGCTTTGGAGCGACCATAGCTGTTGGCTACTTGGAAGGTCCTATGTTCCGAGAATGATTTTAACCCGGCCAGGGCAGTCCCAGTGATGCCGATTTTTTGGAGGCGGTGGAGGAGGATGGTGTGGTCCACCGTGTCGAAGGCGGCACTCAGGTCCAGGAGGGTCACTGCCACTGATCCCCCTGCGTCCAAGATGGACCTTGTCTCCTCTGTTACGGCCAGGAGGGCAGTGTCAGTCTCCTGTCCTGGTCGGAACTCTGTCTGGGAGTGGCGAAGGAGGTTGTTGGTCTCTAGAAATATTGACAGCTGTTTGTTTGCAATTCTTTCTGCCACTTTGCTGATGCCTGGGAGGAGGGAGATGGGTCTGAAGTTTGAGGGGTCCAAGGGGTCTAGGTTGGGTTTTTTGATAAGTGCCCGTACTGTCGCACTTTTCCAGTTGACGGGGACTGTCCCGCAGAAGAGGGAGGCATTTATCAGCCTGGTGAGAAGGGGGGATATTGTAGGGGCTACTAGTTTCAGTTTACTCATGGGAGCTGGGTCGTCCGGGGAGCCACTCTTCACATGGTTGAGAGTGGCCACCAACCTCTCGATGGAGATGGGGAGGAAGGCCTTCAGGACGGGGGCGTCTTGATCGATGGGCCCTGCTGGGAGGTCGTTTGGGGGGTAGGGTTTGGGGAAGGTATTTATGATCTTGAGGATTTTGGATGAGAAGAACTCCGCGAGTTGGGTACATCTGGCGCCGGTGGGATCAGCGGCCGGCTACGGTTCGGGAACTTTCATAAGAGATTTTACTATGCGGTAGGTCTCCTTGGAGGAGTTAGAGCCAGCTAGGATTTTCCCTTCGTAGTAGGTAGCTTGCGTATTTTTAATAAGGGTTCTGTATTGCTTCATGGACGATTTATAGGTTTCTTTGCTGTTTGAGGTCCAATCTTTCCTCCAGAGACGTTCAAGTCTTTTGCATTTTTTCCGTAGTTCACGCATTTCCGGAGTAAACCAGGGAGACTTAAATGATCCCCTCTTACTGGGGAGATGTTTGACGGGGAGAACCGCGTCCAGGGATAATTCTATCCAATCTCGGATTTGGGTGTCTGCTAGTGAGGGGTCCGGGTTCAGGGTGGGGGTGGAGGCTATCAGCAGGCTGGTCCAAGCGTCCGTGTCTAGTTTGTGCCACGGGTGAGAGGTTGCTTGGGGAGGAGGGCTGTGGGTGATTTCGGTGGAGATTGGAAGTTTGAGGAGGATAAGGTGGTGATCTATCCAGGGGATGGGTAGGGGTGAGGATGAGGTGAGTTCCGGGATGTTCGAAAGATAGGGTCCAAGAGATGGCCCTTGTTATGGGTGGGCTGAGATTTTTTCAAGGAGAGGCTGAGTGCTGCTAGGTCTTCTTTGAGGTCTCCAGCTATTTTGTTCCCTGGGTCATGGAAGTGAATGTTAAGGTCTCCTAGCACTGTAAAGTTGGAAGATAGACAGGCTAGGGAGGTGGCAGTCTCCACCAGGGAGTTAGGGAACTGTCCGAGAGGGCCCGGGGTTGGTATATTAAAAGACCCGAGAGAGTTTTCTCCGGGGAGAGATGTAGGGAGAAGTGAGTGTTTTCGCAGTCGAGGATTGGGCTGTCCTTAAGTTGGCAGGTGAGGTGGGCTTTGGTGATAATTGCTATGCCACCTCCTGACCCTTGAGGTCTATCTAGATGTTTAATTATGTAGCCCGGTGGTAGGGCTTGGACTATATCTGGGTCGGATGCTGAGTTGATCCATGTTTCCGTGAGGAACAGCACTTCTATGTCGTTGTTCAGTATTAGGAGGTTTATCTCTGTGCTGTGCTTGGGGAGGGATCTGCAGTTGAGCAGAGCCATTTTGATTGTCCTAATTTTAGGAGGTGAGTGGGGGGTGAGTCTATATGGGCAGTGGTTGCATTTGTTATAATGCTCCTCGGGAGAGATTGAGTGGAGACAGGGGTCATGGCCACGCATAGCGAGTTTCCGAAGAGTGCTTGAAGAGTAGCTGATGGATGACGAGGTGAGAGGAGCAGGGGGACTGGGCCCTGGGCCCGTCCTGGCGCGGACGGGCGCAGACCGGCTTACCTTTGGCACGCTGGCGGTGCGCCCGCAGCGCACGTCCACTGTGCGTCTGGCTGAGGCACATCCTTTAGGGGCGGAGGGGGGGGGGCGTGGCCTCATGGTAGTGGGCGTGGCCTCGCTTCCAGGCTGATGGCGGCAAGAAGAAGATTTTAACCGCGGCAGCGTTTACATCGGCTGCGCGGGGTGATTACGAGCGAGTTTTTTTAAGGAGGTGGAGTGCGCAGGGGAGAGTGCTTCAAACAGGTAAAAACAACAGTATAGAGGATCAGTTTGTTTAAAAACGACTAAGCGTTCCTCCCGGCTTCCGCCTCAGGAGCTGTCTGTTAGGCTGAATGCGAGCTATGTGAATAGCGTGTCTTATATGGTTACCAGGGGGGCCTGGCCTCAGGGTAGTGGGCATGGCCTCGCTTCCAGGCTGATGGCGGCAAGAAGAAGATTTTACCCACGGCAGCGTTTACATCGGCTGCGCGGGTGATTACGAGTGAGTTTTTAAGGAGGGGGAGTGCCCAGGGGAGAGTGCTTCAAACAGGTAAAAACAACCGTATAGAGGATCAGTTTGTTTAAAAACGACTAAGCGTTCCTTCCGGCTTCCGCCTCAGGAGCTGTCTGTTAGGCTGAATGTGAGCTATGTGAATAGCGCAACTTATATGATTACCGGGGGGGGGCGTGGCCTCAGGGTAGTTGGCGTGGCCTCGCTTCCAGGCTGATGGGGGCAAGAAGAAGATTTTACCCGTGGCAGCATTTACAACGGCTGCGCGGGGTGATTACGAGCGAGTTTTTAAGGACGGGGAGTGCCCAGGGGAGAGTGCTTCAAACAGGTAAAAACAACAGTATAGAGGATCAGTTTGTTTAAAAACGACTAAGCGTTCCTCCCGGCTTCCGCCTCAGGAGCTGTCTGTTAGGCTGAAAGCTGTCTGTTAGGCTGTAAGGATGAAATGTGGTCTATCCAGCCAATATTCCAATGTGTGACCTACACATCACCGCACTTTGTAGGTGCCAAGTATTCAGCTCGCTGAGCCACCTTTCTTTCTTGCATCTACGTTGATGGTACACTCTCTCCCGGGTTCATTCATCTAGTGTACATTGCCCCCGGCTGTACAACTAAGCCATTTGGATACCTATGGTTTCATACATGTTTGTACATGCTGCCCTTCCAAGCCTCCAACCCAGCTGCAGAGATCAGAACCCAAACAAACTGATAATGAACCTAAACACGTGCTGAGGGGTGCGAGCGTGACTGGGGCCCTCTCCACGTTACCTTGGCTGTGAGAGGAGATGTCTTGTGAGGCGCTGAGACAGTAGGCCTGAGCACTTTGCTTGGGGAGTACTCACTCTCTCGTGGTTCTCCCGGAGCAGCACACCCTTGAAGATGAGCTTAAACTAACCCTGGGCGTAGTTCGCGTAGCCGCACTCCGCGGAGCTACGCGAAGATGCACTTGCACTCCGCGAACTACGCATAACTCCGCGAACATGCGTAGTAGCTTGCTTGACCTGTTCGCGAGCCGTTTTTCATCTTCGGGAGCGCCGTGGAACTCTGGAACCTTCTCGACACCACATCTCCAGACGTCGCCTTCCTCACGGAAACATGGATGAATGCCTCCTCAGCGCCCGACATCGCCGTCGCCATCCCAGACGGATACAAGATCACCCGGAAAGACCGCGTCAACCAGACAGGAGGAGGCATCGCCATCGTCCACAAGAACACCATCCGCATCACGACCAACTCAGACGACACCCTCACAGCCGCCAAACATCTTCACTTCCAGATACACACTGACCCCAAGACCACACTCAGAGGCACCCTCATCTACAGACCCCCAGGACCTCGCACACAATTCAGCGAAGACATCGCAGACTTCATCAGCCCGCACGCCCTCGCCTCCGCTGACTACATCCTCCTAGGGGACGTCAACTTCCACCTGGAGAACAACAACGACAACAACAGCACCACCCTGCTGGACAACCTCGCCAACCACGGACTCAAGCAACTGGGGAACACCCCCATCCACTACGTCGGACACACGCTTGACCCAGTCTTCTCCTCCAGCAAGTACATCTCCTTCAGCCACTCCACCGGACTCCACTGGACAGACCACAGCTGCGTCCACTTCAGCTTCAGAAAAACCACGACTCACCACCACCCGCAACAGGTTCCCAGCGGGAGCTGGAACAAGATCACCAGTGACCAGCTCACCACTTCACTGAGCCAGAACCCTCCCGCCAGCTCAACGGACCCCAACCAAACAGCCAGCAACCTCACACAGTGGATCACCAACTTCGCTGACGACCTTGCACTTCTGAAAAACCATCCCAGCAGGCCCGGCAGCAAGAAAGCCTCCTGGTTCAATGACGACCTCAAGAACTCCAAGAACTGCCATACCCTCGAGAAAGCCTGGCGAAAAAACCTAACTACAGACAACATGACCGCCCTCAAGCACGCCACCAGCTAACACCACCAGCTGATCCACACCACCAAGAAGACAGCATTCAAGGAATGTCTCGACAACAATGTACACAACAGCAAGAAACTCTTCAGCATCGTCAAAGAGCTCTCCAACCCCAGCGCTGGAAACAACGACATCACTCCCTCGCAAGACCACCGAACCGACACCCCCCTCGACCACCCTCCGCGACTGGACCCCGGTCAGCACCGAAGACACCATCCACACGATGAACACCATCCACTCCGGATCACCAACCGACCCATGCCCCCACCACGTCTTCAACAAGGCCGACTCCGTCATCGCACCCCAACTCCGGGACATCATCAACTGCTCCTTCAGCACCGCCACCTTCCCGTAGAGCTGGAAGCATGCCGAACTCAGCGCCCTCCTGAAGAAACCATCAGCGGACCCCGCCGACCTCACGAACTACCGCCCCATCTCGCTCCTCCCCTTTCCTGCCAAAGTCATCGAGAAAACGTCAACAGACAGCTTGCTGCCTTCCTCAAGACGAACGGATCCCTCGACCTCTCACAGTCCAGCATCCGCGCCCACCACAGCACCGAGACTGCCCTCATAGCAGCCACTGACGACATCAGAGCCCTGCTCGACAACGGGGAAACAGCGGCCCTCATCCTCCTGGACCTCTCCACAGCATTCGATACTTTCTGCCACCGCACCCTAGTGCAGCGCCTCAGCAACATCGGAATCCAAGAGAAGGCACTGGAGTGGATCATCTCGTTCCTCACCGGAAGAACCCAGAGAGTCCGTCTCCCCCGTACAGATCCAAGGCCACCGAAGTCATCTGCGGCGTACTACAAGGATCATCACTCAGCCCCACCCTCTTCAACGTCTACATGAGCCCCCTCGCAGCCATCGTACGCCAACACAACCTCAACATCATCTCCTACGCCGACGACACCCAGCTGATCCTCTTCCTCACCAATGACCCAGCCACCGCCAGAACCAACCTACACGAAGGGATGAAAGACGTAGCCGAGTGGATGAGGAACAGCCTCCTGAAACTGAACTCAGACAAGACGGAACAGAAGTCCTCATCCTTGGATCATCACCCTCCGCCTGGGACAACTCCTGGTGGCCCCCTGCCCTGGGCAGCGCACCGAAACCAACGGACCACGCACGTAACCTGGGCTTCATCCTGGTCTCCTCCCTCTCGATGACCAGACAAGTCAACGCCGTCTCATCATCATGCTTCAACATCCTACGCATGCTCCGAAAGATCTTCCGATGGCTCCCCACCGAAACCAAGGAAGATGGTCACACAGGCACTCGTTACCAGCCTACTGGACTTCGGAACACCCTCTATACCGGAACCACAGCCAAACTCCAGAAAAGACTCCAACGCATCCAGAACGCCTCCGCACGACTCATCTTGGACATCCCCCGACACAGGCACATCTCCGGACACCTGAGAGACCTTCACTGGCTCCCCGTCAGCAAGAGAATCACGTTCCAACTCCTCAACCACGCAAACAAGGCCCTCAACGACCTGGGCCCCAGGTACCTCAACAACCACCTGACCTTCTACACTCCCACCCGCCAGCTACGATCGACCAGCCACGCCCTCGCCGCCGTGCCACGCATCCGAAGATCCACCATGGGAGGAAGATCCTTCTCCTACCTGGCAGCCAAGACTTGGAACTCCCTCCCCGTCCACCTCCGCCTGACCCAAGAGCACCTCTGCTTCAGTAAGCAACTCAAGACATGGCTGTTCGAGCAGTAGCGGACCCCCCTCCCCCAAGCGCCTTGAGACCCTCTGGGTGAGTAGCGTGCTATACAAATATCCTGATTGATTGATTGATTGATTGCCTGCATGCTCGGGATGTGTAGCGCGCGAAGTTACCCATGAGGTTTGTCCCGCCCGCTCGCGTCCCCTTATTTCCGGTCACTACTAACGTGTTTGCAAGTTATTCTGTGCCAGATTGCAGTTTCTGCGTGTTCGGCAACTCGATCTTACCGACAAGCATCCTCGCGCACGCGAAAATGCTTTTGAGCGCGCGAGAACTACGCTACGCAGCAGTTTGCGGAGTATTCGACAAATTCGCGTTCTCCGCGGAGCGCGGAGTTGCCGAAACTCCGCAAACTCCGCGAACGGAGCGTAGTTCTTCGCCCATGGTTAGCTTAAACGTCCCTGCTTAGGCAGTTTATATGTGAAGAAGGAAAAGAAGATACACCGGGGCTTATTTAGAAGCCCCTTGCGCCGCCGGCGTGTCACTTTTCCATATTAATAGTGACGCCCAGGCTGCGCAAAGGGCTTGTAAATAAGCTTCCCCCACCCCCCGCCACGTGTGGTTTTGCACAGGAGTGACCACATCTACTTTTACAGTGATAGGAGGTTGTGCCTCATTTGATATACTTTAACGGCTGTTGGGCACTTCTACTCTGGTAGAAACTTGGAAATCTCAGCGAATCCCGCTAGTGTCCAGTCTGCCCCAGGGGCGCCTCATGTTCCACAGCGCTTGACAATCACTTACACGACCTCTTGTACATAAATTTAAGAAGCCAGCGCGTGAACTGCCTCGAAGCACCGTGGCTACCACCAGCCGCTTTGAAACCCCTTTGTTAACTATGCTATTTACACACTTTTCCGTGCACCTACCCAGTCACCTGACATTTACTCAAACTTTTCCTCAAACGCGTTTATTCACACACCCTCGTGTATTTGTAATCACAAGTCCTCTGGTGTCCATCCCTCAGATCCGGCCTTTTATCTGGTTAATGTCGAGAGCTAAGTGCACTCTGGAGTCACAGGAGACACTCCCCGCTCTTTTAAACACAACATAAATTAAGGGCAAATTCAACATGCTGGCAGGGGTTGATGGTGCCTCTGGCTACATTTCCAAATTGTCACAGTACTCTCAATGTGCCTTCTCTCTCTTTGTGAGAGTTTTTTCATATCAAGCGAAAGGGTGTGATTTTGACAATGTGGCAGGCGTGGGATTTCCGTGTAAAACAGTTCTGCTTGAGGTGTTTTGCTTCTGCAGGAAACACATTGGGTTGGTTGGCGCGCCCCTAATTTGTGGCTTTCAAGTTTCTCTCCTCTCTGGCAGTGCTTTGCTGCCCTGTGTTCAGCAGGCAGCAGCTCAGATTGTCGTTTATTTTCTCAATTATATGTGCACAACTACAATAACGAGAATACAAAGAAAACAACAGTTTCATGTGCGACACACCTGGCATGGGTCACAACAGTGGCTCGTGATATAATTTAAAGTCAACAATAGTTTGCCTGCCAGGACTGACAGCCCCAGCTGTACATTTGAAGAAGAAACACAACTACATCTCCAAGAATGCAGAGCTGCTTTGGTTTAAAAATGTCAGAAGTAATAGCTGGTGGCTGATGGTGTTGCCTATGGCAATGGAAAACTTTGCTTCGGTGCCAAAACTGACAACAACTTATATGTATATTTGTTACTCCTGTCGTACATAAACCTCGCTCTTAGAAAGACACAAAAGTGGACCTTGTCATTAGCCGGACCTGTTGAGTCTTCACATTCATATGAAGTTAGGGAAAGTGATTTACTATTGGCATTGGCAAAGCCAATGTATCTGGCTGTAATATGCAAAAGTAGACCTGCAGAAATACATATCAGTATTCTATAGACAGATATGTTGGCTTTCACAATGCAGCTTTGACAAAAACTGGGAAATTAAAATGGACATACATGTAGCACATGAGAAAACATTTATGTATCTTGAACTGGTTTTAAAGCACATCTATATACTAATGTGTGAAAGGTGTATTTTTGAGTGCAAGACCAAGGAAATATGCATAATAGCAACATTTTTTATTTATTAACAACAGTACGGGCATGGGACACTTAGTGTGGTTACGCCACTTTCTTCTTTCCCAAAACTGTCGTACATACAATTTTACTCCCTCAGTGCTTTTTGCTTACACATATGCGACCACACTTCATACTGTGCACTTCCATTCTTTAAAAAAACACTCCACTGCAAATAAAAACATAAATAAAAAACCCTGTCATTTATAAAGCCATTCGGTCTAACTTTACAAATACGAGACCAATTGCATTGCAAATGCTTGTTGTTATTATTACTCTTTTAATCACCGGCTCTTGATGAACATTATTAGGATAACTATTAGGGAAAGGGTAGAAACATAATGGAACACCTTCCATAATTGAATTTCTCATTCAGCCTGTGTCATTTTAATTTATTTCATACATTTTAAAGCCTACGCATCCTGTGTCATAACTATCTTTTAAAACTAAGGACCCAGTTGATATGTTGCCAGGAAAGGAAGTCCATTGTGTTAGCGATGGGATCCCCATGCCGCCAACATAGTGGTCCACAGGTGGTTGCAATATGTACCTCCCTGAATGCATCTCCTGGCGCAGAAGCCACAGGGGGCCCCCTTTCTGTGCTCACTGCCACACTTTCCATGGCAGTCACACAGCTAAGAAAACTGTGGCATTGAAGAAAACTCATAATATGCTTTGTGGTGCAGCATCGCCAGCATATTACTGGCCTCACATCGCTGCATGACTGCCAGGGATCACGGATCCCTGGTGGTAGCAGTGGATCTGTGGCATTCAAAGCAGCCATAGTCACAAAATGGTGGGTGGACCGCCAGTTTTGAGGTCCACGGTCTGCCACCACGACAATGGGTCATAATAAGGCCCAACACCATACGCGGTGCTCTGGTTTGCATGTCGCTATTCTTCATCAAGCAACTGTTATCTGAACACATTGCATCACAAACTTTATGAACCACACCCAGCCATCCCATCAGATTACGTAATACTTGAAAGGAGTTTGCCAAGGCCACTAGAATCTTCATGCACATAAACACAGGACAAAACTCTCCCCTTTTGTTAACTAAAAAGTCAGAACAAATATATGCACACATACACATTACAACTCCTCAATGAGTCATTGAGGTGCTCGCACTAGTCTTCCAGATCTAGTCGTGCAAGTTAGAGGACAGGCACCTTCATCTGGCATCTTTGAAGAAGAGTCGGATGCTTGACTAGGGCACTTAGGTGGACTTGCTTCATTTGCGTGGTCTGGAGCTGATAAACATCGAGGCAAAGTCTTAAAGTGTGATGAGCCTTTGTCTATGGATTTTTCTGGTCATTGGGCAGTTACCATTTGTTCTTTGCTCACAACAACTCTGAGCGGTACAACATCAATGGGAGTGTCCATCTTATGTGTTGAACAAGGACTCATTCTTCTTTCTCGAAAACCGCGTCTCGAGCACGTCTGTGCTTGTCGGTGTAGACTTTCATCTTGCTTTTGCGAGAGGTGTCAGTGACACAAATCTCATCAGGGTCCAATAGCTGTCTAACGGTCCATTGAGGCATCTTCATTCCAAGAGCTCTGCCAAACAGCAAGGCAGCAGCACTTTCTCTTGTCGTGGAATGAAGAGTGGAAAGGCAGGCACAAAGGGTAGGGCACACAGAAGATTTGAGGTTGAGTAATAATAAATCGTTTCACACCATTTGCCTGTGGCCAGATAGATGTACTTTTCTGATGTTTGATATTTAACAGATTAAGAAAGTCTTTTAACTCTTTGCTATTGAAGGGTGGACCCTTGTCAGATTTGCGAATGAATGGAACACACCATGTTATGAAAATGTCATTCAGACTTTTGATTTTTTTAATAAATCATTTGTATTTGCTTTTAACATTCTGAACACTCCAACATCATCATACAGCAAAGGTTCCATTATGTAGTATAACATAGACATAGGTGGCACAGATAATACAAGTTCATGTTCCCGGCAGGGGCCTCCCCAAAAAAGTGTTAAGGGGCATCTTGTAGAAAAATGCGCACGGATACGGTACATGGACCTAGCCTAAGATGTGATCAGGAAAACTCAGGGGTTATAAACAACAACGTGGGAGGCATTCTTTGGGGGAGGGGGGAGCATGGCTTTGAGCTAGTTTGTTGGTGACTTGTGTTGGACTGAAAGGCAGGGTATCAGATCTGAGCAGCGCAAATCAGGGGGAAGGTGCTTCTTGTGCATGGGGTTAAGGTTCAAAGATGCATTGTGTAGCTGTTGTCTCAGCGGACATTGGTCTGCATCGACGGTGTGAAGGGTACCAACTGAGCTCCCTGCGAGGGGCAGGGGTTCTTGGGGGGCACATCATCATCCTTATCCAGCAGCTGAAAGTGCAAAAGAAGACTGTCCCATTGTGCTGAAAAAATATTGCTGCGAAACAGCAGTAGAACCTCTTCATAATGGAACGCATTCTCCTCTGCTGCACACCATTTACGCAGGGCCCCCTTCCAGGCCTCGATCGGGGGGATACATGTGAGCACAAGTGTAGTGCGATGGTGCACTTTGCTAGTAGTAGTGCAAAGGTGGCAAATCATGTCTGTACCTTGTGTTTTGTCCTCTTAAAAATGCCCAGAGAGCATGTTTCCCAGAAGGCAATGCCCGGAAGCCTGGGATCTCCTGGCGCACATCGTGCACAGTGTGGATATAATCCTGAAGGGCAGGGCACGACCGGAGTATGTGCATGAGCATGTCACCTACAGTGCAGCAGCAAGGGCTTTCAAACTGTGTGCCTGGGAAGTGGTGTGTTACTGCCCGGGTGTAAGGTATGCCCTATGTAGTGTGAAGTACTGTATATTTTCAAAAACATGCATTGCGGGTATCCTTCTTTGAGAAGTCGAGTGCACGTTCCTACTCCTTCTTATGGAGGGCCCACCTAACTTCTTCCTCCCCTTTGTAGCAAAGTGTAAGGTGGGAGGTAGGTAGCTGTCAAGTCGCGTATGGCTTGTACAGTCAGTTGATGAGGTGGCATTCTGGCCACATAGTCAGGATGGCCTGCCCACCTGGTGCGCCTCAGGCTCCCTTCCAAAAATGTCCCACAGGGCCCCAGATGTGTGGGGAAGCCATTGATGATGTAGGAACGGTCAGCTAGTTGGGCAAAAGGAAGAGGCTCATGCTCCATGAAAAGGTCTTCCACCCCATGAAGGGAGTGCGCAGTCCAGACCCGCAGATCTTTTTAGTATAGTAATCTCACCCATGAGCTAAGCTGACCAAGGCCAGGTTGGAAAAGTAGAGAGGAACCATCCAAGATGGGTGGTGGATCCTGGACATACATGTCTGCTTCTCCACCATCTGCATGGTCCAGGTAGTTGTGAGGAGGGAGACTGGCAGGAGCAGGCGTCTGAGAGCAGGAATGAGCAAGGGGCCTGTGTCCGCAGAGGCTTCGTCGGATAGCAGCCATTTCTCTAATGAGACAACCACTGCAGCTGTGGTGCCAAGTAGTACGCTTCAAAGGATTGTGCTCCGAGGCCCCCTTGATCAGCTGGCAGCTGCAGTTTCGATAAAGCCAGTCAGATCCCTAGATGAGGGAGACAAAGAGGGAATCTAACTCCTTAAAAAAGGAACTGGGGAACTACTAGGAGGTTCTCAAAGTGATGGAGGAGGCGTGGTAGCCGCCACCATTTTCACCACGGCTAACCTACACATGGGGCCAAAGGCAGGGTGGCCCAGAAATGCATCTGAGTTTGGATGCTTGTCAGCACACTGAGGAGATTCCCCTTGTATAGGTTATTAGCAGTGTGATATAGACAGATTCCCAAGTAGGAGGGGGCCCGGCTCTCCCAGCGAAGATGAGGGTTCCCTACGATTACCTCTTGTGGCACCTGCTCCAGGTAGAGCAGGTATATACAGATTTCTTGTAATTGACCCATAAACCTGCCATGGAGGCAAACTCCGTCAGTGTGTCTTGAACTGTAGTGAGATCAGTTAGGATGTCTCACACATAAAGGAGTAGATCATTGGCTTATGAAGATGCTGCATGAGTGCTATCTGCTAGCGGAATTCCCCAGTCCTGGCCTTCCCAACAGAAATGTATGGCGAGCAGCTCCATTGTAAGTGCAAACAGTAATGGGGATAATGGACACTCCTGTTGCTTCCCCCAATAGATTGAGAATGGGGATGAGATGAGGCAGCCCAGGTGTACTCGGGAAACTGGACTGGAGTATAACAATTTAGTATAGGCTAGGAACCTAGAACCTATTCACAGATGTGTCAGTACAGCAAATAAATAGTGGCAGGATAGGGTATCAAATGGCTTTTCCAAGTCTAGAACAAGGCCTGCCAACCAGGGTAATTTCCCATGCACCTGCTCTTGTGTATGAAATAGGCGGTGATGATTCTGCTAAGTTTTACTACCTGGGCTGAACCCTTTCTGATCCGAGTGCACTAGTCTCAGAAGGATCTTGGCTTACTGGGTGGCCAGCACCTTGCCCGGGACCTTATAGTCTGCTCCAAGTAAGGCAATGGGCATGTACGAGGCAAGTCGTGTGGGGTCTTCATTGGACTCTGGGGTGGAGACCAGGAGAAACTCCCACAGGAAGTGAAGGAGCATTCCCCTTTCACTACTGTGTCATAATTGGCAGCCATTTTGGGTGACAGGAGGGCAGAGGAACTTGTGATTGTACTACAATGTTAGCTCGTCCAAGCCACGCAATTTAGCGTGGGCCAGGTCAAGGGCTTCATTCAAAGCTGCCTTTGTAGTGGATGGGACTTGGGTGAGCACAACACAAGCCAGAAAGCCATCAGGGCAGGCCACACTCTAGTCTAGTGGTGAACTATACAACACCAAATAAAAGTCAAGGAAGACCTGTAGGATGGCTTCTTGCATACGGAGTACAACACCTGTTCCGATATAATTCTGGTAATGGGGCAAGGTTTTGTGTTCTGTCGAGCAAGCCATGCCAGCAGCTGGCTGGGCCAATTACCCTCCCAGTGCATCATAGCCCCATAGGTGGAGAAATTATAGCAGCACAGGCTTTCTAGTAGGGCTGCTTGTGCTAGTCTAGAATTCGCTAGCTATAAGGTGAAGGTAGGGTCTGTGTCCGCCAAGTTGCTAAGGTCTGTCAGTATGACCTCAACATTCCTGATATCCTTCTTGAGAGTCCTTTGGATTCCTCCAATCTGTTGGATGCTGCCTCCCCCCGAACACCCACTTTAAAGGTGTCCCATTTCATTATTCTGGTGGATGCTGTGTTGTGATTTTCTGCAAAATATTTTTGATGCAGTCTGTTTGGTCCCTCTGGAACACCTGATGGTCAAGGCAGTCTCAAAGTAGCCTACAAGTCGCCATAGGGGGAAGTCATTGGAGACCCATGACGTGGGCATCATGATTGGAAACTATTCTGGCCAGATAATGCATGTGCTGGAGTAGGGGAACCAGCAACTGAGAGCAGAGATAATGGCCCAGATGTACCAACAGGTTGTGTGGGGTTGAGTGAAAGGAGTAGAGCCGGGAGATGGGGATATATGTGAGCCATATATCAGCCATGGAGCAATGCTGTGACCAGGATTGAAATCGCTCTGCTTGCGCATGCAGTGGAGACCAGGGTAGCTGGGGACAGGGGCGATCAAGATTAGAGTCAAGAACACAATTAAAGTCCCCTCTCGGGACCCACAGCAGTGTCATATAGTATGCAAGTGCGGCTGAAAGTGTGTCCCAGAAACTCCTTTCTCAGTGTTCGGAGTGTAGATACTCACCAGAAGTAAGGGTCAGGCAGCCTGTCTACTTTCGAAACAGACACAGGGCCCCTCCATATCTTTTGCTCTAGAAAGCTCCTGAAAGGGGACATCAGTGCAGACTAATAACAAAGCCCCCGTGCATAGGCTGAGTATGTTATGGTGCAGAATATGTCACCCCAATGCAGGCTATTCTCCTCCTTCACTGTCAAGTGTGTCCTTTGAAAAAAAAAACACAGCATTTAAAGCCACTTGATATATGAGTAAACTGCATTGCGCTTTCTAGCAGTGGGCATGCCCCGTACGTTGGGGGTGAGATAGATCATGCTAGAGGTTGGGGCCTTAAGCTAACTGTAATTGTGAGATATCTGAAGCACAACCATTCCATCCATACCTTGGGGACTATGAAGTGTCCCTCCTTGGTGTAGCAGGGAAATAAGGGTGAGGAGAGTGGAAGAAAATTCTGCAACTGGGTAGGGATAGAATCTCAATACTGAGAGACCATCGCAAATGGCGATTTGCCCAAACCAAGTATCTACTATGTTCTCTAGAGTATTGTGGGAGGAAAAAGAAAAGAAAGAGTCAGTAACAACTTCTGCCCTTGTGGAGCAATTCAGAGCCTATCAAAGTCTATCATTATGTTGAGGGCCATACGTAACTCGTCAAACTGGAGTGGGCAGCTGGCACCAGCAGTATAAAAAGGATGCTCGGTGAAGGCTTAAATGAGAGTGTCTGCTATCTGTGAAGTAATCTTTGGCAGAGTTTGCGAGTCATCATGAAAATCAGCAGAGTAAAGAAAGTCTTCCTCTGAGGAGAACAGGTTTGGGCCCCTGTCATCGTCTGTGACCACAGGGTGGGGAGTCAGATTTGCTGACGCTTGGATGGCCTTCCGACAGTCTGATATGATCTATTCCAGGTCAGGGGAGCCATTGGGTGAAATCCAGGACAGAGAGCTTCGCTGCCCACACTGTGTCAGTTCCTCTTTGTCCAGCATTCGCTTTGCTGGTCTTGCAGGCTCTCTGAGCACCCAGCTGCGACCGGGGCCGCCCTCCTCCCTTGTTGCTCTGCCAGTCCAATGCTTCCTTGGGGTCATTGAAAAACTGATGGTCCATCGAGAATTATCTTGAGGGGAGCGGGAAATAGCAACGACTATTGCACCCCCTGTTATGAGGAGCAGAGATGCTGGATGGCCAGAGTGTAATCTGGGAATACCATAAGGACTTTGTCCTCCACTTGTAACAGTCCTGATGCTCTGGCCACTCAAAGTATCATATCTCTGTCTGTGAAATGCAGTCATTTCACCAGCATCAGGAGAGGAGAGAAGCCTGGGGGTGGATACCATGTCGGACCCCGATGCACCTGCTCCAGGGAGCAGAAGGCAGTGAGCTCTGTAGCGGGGTGAACAAGCAAAACCGGGATTACAAGTAGTTAATAGAGCCCAGGAGACGGATGTTGCTTCCCCGGGAGCGCCCCTCTCTATCCTCCGCCCTGTCCTCCAACTGTGCAACCCAGGCTAGAATGTGAGAAATTTCAGAGTGATACTCCTTGGTAAGTGACTGCAGAGCGGCAAGGCCATCATGATGCGGTCACAGTTTTCCCATCACTCTGGTTTCAACCAGATCCTGCAATAAGGCTTGAACAGGAACAGAAGCCAAGGCCTACAGGGGAGACAGGGGTCCCCCCAAGTTACTCTTAAGACTCAGTCCATCAACAACTCCCTGGGCTCTCAGCGGGGGAGGGACGTTTGCCTGGTTGTGTGTAGTTCAGGGGAGAGGATCCTGGAGCTGCCCCACCCCCCACCGGGGTCGTAGAAGACTATGGCTTTTTCAATAGGTCCTGGGAAGTCCAGGTCCCTGTACCCTCCATGCAGGGGAGAGAGCCCCCAAGCAGATGTCCCTCAGCAGCAAGACTGCAGGCAGGGCCTGACTCCCGGGCTGGCCACCACCTGCAGTTCAGTTTCAGAGGAGAAGCCACGTGCCTTGATTGTGGCATTGATACACCTCTAAGGACAGGTGGGTGGCTGACAGCCCCCCTCTGTCCCTCCCACATATCAGCAGATTCAGGCGAGTTTGTAGCCAGAGCGGGAAAATGCATTGCAGAGACCAGCGGAGTGCTCGGTTCTTGATCGGTCAAACTATCACCCGGATGTTCCATGCCTCTCACTGCCTTGGTAGTCCTTCCTTCACTGTGCCCAGTACCGGGGGAACTTGGATTGTGATGGGTGCCCCTGCCGCTTTGTCCTTGGTTGTGGCACAGAGTGCTTCTTAGAGCAATTATGCAGTGGGCAAGGGGCTCCCCATCGTCCTCCCTGCCGGCTCAGTGAGCCCAGAGCGAAGCTGCAGGCCAATGGAAGAAGTCCCAGCAAAATCCTGCAGAGAACCTCTGCTTCAAAGCAGGCCCGGTATTCATCAGAGAAGATCAGGCACCACTGGGAGATCACTCCACTCAGGCAGCCTGAACACAGCGCCTGCCTATGCTGCCTCCCACCTCTAGTATCCCCCACCGGGTCTGGGAGGAGTCACATCGCCAACTTCACTCCTCTCTCCCAGGACTGCTCCTGGAACACTTGCCCCAAACACCTCTGCAATGCTCTCCGGGCCCAGATGCAGCACCCCAGCCACAGCCGCCCCCAGCCCACACGTTGGAGCTCAGATGGCTCTCCATGCAGGCAGGTCACAGGACAGCACCCCCACCTTCGGAGCCTGGCAGAAAGCCACAGGGGCCGCCACAAGCAGTAAGGCATCGATGGAGCAGCTTTCGACAAGGCTCCCTCAGCACCCAGGGAGTCGATGTCCAGCTGCCAGCCTCTCATACGCCTCCGTGTTGTGTGCAGCTGTTAGTCTCTGCAGGTGGTAGGCCCCGCTGCATGAACTCATGGGCATATCACTAATGGACTAGGGCTGTTGGAATGCCAGCATGAGTGGCTGCAGGGCCCAGATAGTTGGTGATGGTCAGGCTAGCGAGCAGAGAACTATAGGCTCACTCCGCCGATCTTGGCTGCCCACGCCAGGTCCCCATCAGCTAGTCTTTTGATGACTCACTCATGTGTGGTTGATAAATCTTCCACTAGAGGAAAACATGAGTACTCATCCACAACTGCCACAAGATGATGTCCATTGTTGAGAGGACTGAAGAAATCAATAACAAGCCTGCTTAGGTAGACCGGACATGTTCAATGGATGCATAGTCATTTTTTGAGACAGGCAATATCATAGATCACAAGCTTTAAGCTCCCTCTCAACCTATTTATTGATATGTGGGAACCACACTCACGCCCTGAGGGCTCCTTTAGTGGCAGCAATGCCATTATGTCCTTCATGAGCCAGTTCAATAACTTTCTGCCTCAGGCTTCCAAGGATAACTATTTTGTACCCTCTTAGTATGACACTATTATGTGTAACTGAAAGATCTGTACAAACATTTTTGAATTTTTAGAATTTAACACTGTTTGTAGAAGGTCAAGTAAGCTTTCTCTATGATTGTGTTGTAATGATTTCCTTGAGATAAAGCATGTCTTTGCCGGCATTTGTAGCTGCCAGAATCTGTTCAATAGAAAGCGCTGCAAGTGCACTTGACTTTACTATGAAATGGATGTAGGCCTCAGCCGCTTTGGACGTTGTGCTATGACACTGTAGTGGCACACATAAAAAGAAGTCTGTGGGGATTTGATCGTTCCCCAGTTTGTGCACAATATTGTAATCATATAACTGCAGACACAACCCCCACCTCTCGATGTGAGGGGGCACCTTGGCTTTCATAGTTTCAAAAATTGTGAACAATGCTTGATGTTGTAACAAGGATGAAATGCTTTCCATACAGAAATAGACAGAAGTGTTAATACACCCACACTACACCCAAGCTTACGCTTTCTGGTTGAGAATACGCATGCACAGTGTGATCTAGACTCCGGCTAGCATAGGCCACAATGTGTCTCTGAGCTTTGGGTTGTATATGACACTGTACCGGCACATATGAAAAGAAGTCTGTGGGGATTTGATGTTTACCCTGTTTGTGCACAATATTGTAATCATACTACTACAGACACAACCCCCCACCTCTCGATGTGAGGGGGCATCTTGGCATTCATATTTTCAAAAATTGTGAACAATGCTTGATGTTATAACAAGAATGAAATGCTTTCCATACAGAAATACACAGAAGTGTTCACACACCCACACTACACCCAAGCTTACGTTCTCTGGTTGAGAATAAGCATGCTCAGTGTGATCTTGACTCCGGCTAGCATAGGCCACAATGTGTCTCTGAGCTTTGGCTTGTATATGACACTGTACTGGCACACATCTACACCCAAGCCTTCGTTCTCCGGTTGAGAATAGGCATGTTCCATGAGATCTAGACTCCAGGTAGCAAAGGCCACAATGTGTCTCTGAACTCTGGGTTGTCCTTTATGTTGGGGAAAGATTCCCCTAACCCCACTATGCTTGCATCAACCACAATTTCTGTATACAATTTCAGATAAAAGTAAATGATTCAGTTGCCTTTTCAAGTGTGTGCCTTATTTTCTTGAAACTTAAATCAAGTTCAATTGACCATTCAAATGCAACATTTCACTTTTTTAGCTGTCCTAGAAAGGCACTCACAGTGGAAAAGTCACAAATGTACTTGAAACAGTAGCTGGCCATGCCTAAGAAGGATCGCAGCATGGTGATATTTTCCGGAGGGCAAGTAGATGAAAATGCTTATACCTTTCAGGGACACAGCGTAATGCCCCTTTCCAGAGAAACAATGTCCAAAGAATTTAGCTCTGTTTTTGTGAAATTCACACTTCTCAGCATTAAGTGTAAGACCTGCATCAGCATGCAGATGGCTTGCCATGTTCCTTTTTTGTTACCTCAAACACCAGTATATCATTACTGTAGTTAATAACATTTGTAACAGGCTGAATTACTCACCAAATGACATCTTCAAAGATTTCTGCAACTGACAACACACCAAACAGAGAGCATTTTATATCTGAACAAACCAATATACGTTGAAAAAGTAGTAATGTACCCGCAGTTTCCTTCCAGTTCAAGTTGATGGTATCCTCCGGTCTGATCAAGACGGGAACAGATTTTGCCACCATTCAGCTGTGTGATCATGCCCGTAATGTGTGGATGTGGATGTCTTTCTCTTTCGATTGCTTTGTTGGCCTATCGCATATCAACGCAAATGCACACCGAACCTGCACTGCCCTTTTTTGCACCACCACAATAGGTGAAACCCACAGTGTCAGACCAGTAGACCACTCAATGATGTCATGCTTTAACAGTGTTTCTATACGTTCTCAACGTCTTTCTGTAAGTGGAAAGCAATTTGACACTGTCTCTGTGCAAGGGGGCAAATATCTTCATTAATGTAAAGTTGTACCTTCATTGTTTTAAGTTTCCCAAGTCCATGAAACGTCATCGGGAACTGACTCACTAATGCAGAATGAGCTTTCAAGTTGTAGTTAATAGAAAGCAGTCCCATTTCAGCAGCAATGTAGAACTTTAATAAGAATGCACACAAAAGAATAACTGTGAGTATATTGGCGCTTGTACTGCCATTTTCTTGTGCCGCATGTAACCACAAAGGATTCTTTACACCGCAAGGCTGTCAAAGCTCCCAAGGTATATACCTTGGTTCTTGATGGTGTGAGACTTGGTATCGGAGAAAGTTCTTTCTACTTTCCAGCCAGAATGATGTTAGTTAACGTACCACTGTCTATAATGAAATTTGTAGGGCACCCTTAAAACTTGAGCATGAGTAAAGGTACTTTGTTTCTTCATGTAGTGATTCTTATCAGAATTGTCTCTTTAATTGCAAGCTGCCAATCCAACATTTGCATGTTGATCTGTGACAGACATCACTATTGTGCAACCATTTTCCTCATTGTTATTTGATGATGATCTTAATGAACTGCAGGGAGAGGAATTTGATAGCGATCAACGTCATTTTCTTTCCACTTGCCCTAGTAGATGTTGCCTTTTGGCCTTGTGGGAATGGCTAGAGTGCTTCCAGAACATTCTGGTGTCCATCTACTTGTCTCTTCTTGGTGCACTTGGTTTCAGTATTGCTTGTTAAACCGTTATGAAATGGATTTCCTTCCTGCAGCCTTTGAATATTTGTCCTAAAGCAGTACATTTACCTTCATGTGGAAAAGAGACTCCACAGCGGACACACAGTTTCTTTTGTTCTGGGACATCACTTGGTGGTCCTCTCGCTTGTGTTTCTACTTACTTTTCATGCTCAATGCTAATTCATCTTGAGATGCTCCAGTTTCCATTTGAGCAGCTTGTTGAACGGCATGTTCCTACTCTCTTAGAAAAAAGTCTTGAATCCCTATGCACTCGTTTCAAAAATAGATTGAACAGTTGTTCTGAATTTTTAGATAGGTGGCGTCGATGTTTGTCACACGATGCCTTGTCGTGTCTTAAATTTAAGGAATCTATGTGTGGAGGCCGGAAAACCTGTCACATAAACTTGCGCTCAAATTAACATGAAACACAATGCTTCTTCTCAATCTTATAATTTCTCCAATGATGTAAAGCCAAACGGTCTTTTTATGAGAACATATCGGTATTTATTTGTTGATTATTTTCATTCCTTATTTCATTTCATAAGGGTCAATCAATCATCTTTCAACTTCAATTTTTAACGTTACTCCTCCGCCCAATACATTTCGGGTCGATAAGAGAGACCCTTCGTCAGGGGCCTAAAAAATGAATTAATACAGGACCTTAGCAAGCAACCAAAATAATAACATGTACAGGCAGATTTACAATAGTGTATCATGGTAATCAATTCAGTGGATGACAGCTTAATCACGACAGTTTCAACAATGTTAATTACTAATGTTAAAGAAATTCAAATGCAATCAATAATACACGAAGTTTTATCAACATAGTGATGAGTATAAATTTAAGCATGACATTTTACCAGATGGTCTATGCGAGAACGTTGTGTGCGTATTACGGTGCAGTTGATAGGGCTAATGAGAAAAAAAGTGGCGTGCGCGGAAAAACTTACTGCGAGTTGAAGTCGAGGTTTGCGTGGTGTGTTTACAAACGCCAAATGTGTTGAAAGAAGTAACGGAGTTTTACGGTGTATTACGCGGTCACGTGATGTGAGTGTTTTGACTTCAATAGAAGTGGAAAAAATACTACGCGTGAGGCGCGTTGTAGAATGGTGGTTTCTTAAAAACATTTAAACTTTAAACAAATGGTGAATTTGAAATATGCGATAATGTCAATGTGTTAAATAGGTAAATAACTGATTAAAAGAAACCGAGTATATTGGACCCGTTAAAGGGTCACGTGATCTATGTGTTGTGAAAATGATGAAAATAGGAGGCGTATAGTCGTGAATAGAAAATACATCCCTTGTAGAGATGCATATACACCATATACACAATACATATCAAGAGTGAAGGTATATAACAAATAACAAGCATACAATTCATTAGAATTGATTATGTTACCGACATACTCGATAAGTCATGATGGCAATTGTATATTCATATTAGGGTGTGTACATAAAGAGCGAGTATTGAAATTGTCAATTTCTAGAAGCATTACATTGATGATTTCAACCTTAAGTTCATCAGAAGTGCATTTTGAATACATTAGGTATAGTGGTAGGATTGTTTATCAAATTGAAAATGGGGGGAATAGTCCTTGTATCGTGCTATCTATAGAAAACATGAATATTCGATACGATCATTCATTCCTGTAGGTTGTAGAGTGTTCAGTTTTTTTATCCAAAAGTATTCTGCTTTTAGTCTCTGTTTAGTGGGGTCCATGTCGCTGCGTTGTGGGATTATCTCCAAAATAGAGAATCTTAATTGGGATATTTGATGTTTCGCTTCCAGCCAGTGAGTGGCTATAGTGGATTTGGTGTTGTGTGCTCGAATATTACACTTATGCTCTGTTATTCGCACTTTAATTTTTCTTTCGGTTTGACCAACATAAGTTTTTCCGCATGGGCATTTAATTGCGTATATACTGTTTTTACTGTCACAATTACTGGTGTGTCATAGCTCTATTTCATATCATTGAGTAGGGTGCATGAATTTATTGCCAATCATGACATTATTGCATTGGATGCAATTCAAGCACTTTGACATTCCTTTGTGGCTGATTTTTTGGGTTTTAGTTGTCGTTAGGATTTCTTTCAAGTTTTTAGATCTCTGAAATGCAAAAGTAATGCGATCACTATACAGATCTTTGAGGTCTGGTTCCATATTTATAACACTCCAATGTTTATTGAATATTCTTTTGATTTTAGAGGCTTCTGTGGAGTATTTTAAGACACATACTGTTTTCTTTTCGGGAATTGTAGTTTTGGGTGTCAAAAGTTTCTCTCTTGGAATATTTTGTACTCTTTTGATCGATTCTTGAAGAATATCCTGAGGATAACCTCTTTGTCGATATTTGGTGATTTGTTCTTCGATTGTAAATTCAAGTTGAGCAGGTTCAGATGTTATCCTTTTTAATCTGATCAGTTGAGATGTGGGTAGATGCTTTTTGAGCATGTCAGGGTGGAAGCTTTGATATAGAAGACTTGAGTTTCTGTCAGTTGATTTAATATGAACTTGAGTTGTAAATTTGAAGTCTTCTATATTGACCTTCACATCCAGGAAGACAATGGAATCACGATTGATGTTGTGAGTGAATTTGATTCTTTCATTTCGAGTATTCATGATAGCAATGTTCCAGTCAAGGTTAGTTTTGTCTCCTCTCCATAGGACGAAAATATCATCGATAAATCGTTTGAATATAATCAGATTGTTTTGCCAGTCAGGGTTATTCAGGATGAAATCAGTTTCAAATTTTGACATGTAGATGCAGGCATATGAGGGAGCCCCCCCAAAGCCTATCGACGTTCCATTGCATTGATTATAAAAGTTGCCTTGCCATTCAAAATAGCTGTGAAGAAGAGCAAAATGCATCAGTTCTAATAAGAATACTTTTTGGGTATCTTCGATGTCTTCATTTAGTAGGCTCCATTCTAAGGCTTGAAGGCCTTCATTGTGGGGGATAGAAGTGTAGAGTGAAGTGACGTCTATAGTGCATAGCCAATAGTCTGAATCTGGGGATAAAATGACATCTTTAAGGAGTTTTAGAAAAGCCATTGTATCTTTGATATATGTACTTCCTTTTTGAACGATAGGTTGAAGGTACCAGTCAATGTATTGCCCTATAGGTTCGGAGATTGAGCCACAGGCAGAGACTATGGGTCTGAATGGCGGATTCCTACAGTCCTTATGGATTTTTGGTAGCATGTAAAGCTTAGGACGTCTTGGATATTTTGTCGTGAAAAATTGGTGAGTCTTTTTCCCAATCCATTTCATTTCAAGAGCATGATCGGTTATCTGTTGCAAAGTTTTTTTGTACTCGTTGGTAGGATCTGAATCAAGTGGTACGTAGGTATGTTCATCTTGAACATGTGTGTTTACACTTTGAATGTAATAATTGGTGTCCATTACTATCAAAGCTCCTCCTTTATCGGCACGTTGAAAAGTAAGTTCTTTATCTTGACTAAGATTTTTGAGAGTGTTCCATTCCTGTGATGTGAGATTCATTCTCTTAGGTTTTGCGAATTTTATTTGTTGAAGTTCAGTGAGGACTGTTCTTTAATAGGCTTCAATGGTCTTATGGGTCGTTGGTGCGCAGAATGTACTTTTCGGTTTAAATTCTTTAGTAGTGACATCAGGTTCATTCTCAGTGAGATTTTGGTTTTCCTTGAAGAAATATCGTAATTTCAAATTCCGAAAGAATTTAAATAAGGCAATCTCAGTTTCAGGCAGGTTTGATCTATATGTAGGAACAAATGTAGTGCCCTTGTTTAAGATCATCATCTGGGTATTGGTTAGTTCTTTGGTGAAATGTTGATGACTAGGTCACTTTCGTTTGGCTCCTTGTGACTCGCCTTACTCGTTCTTCTTCTGTTTCTTTTTCCTCTCCTTGTTTTCCTGTCTGTGGAGGAGCGTTTGCTGCTGGGCTTATTTCTAAAAAAGCCGTTTGGAAAACCAAAATCTCACAGAGAATGAACCTGATGTTACCACTAAAGAATTCAAACGGAAAAGTACATTCTGCGCACCAACGACCCATAAGACCATTGAAGCCTATGAAAGAACAGTCCTCACTGAACTTCAACAAATAAAATTCGCAAAACCTAAGAGAATGAATCTCACATCACAGGAATGGAACACTCTCACAAATCTTAGTCAAGATAAAGAACTTACTTTTCAACGTGCCGATAAAGGAGGAGCTTTGATAGCAATGGACACCAATTATTACATTCAAAGTGTAAACACACATGTTCAAGATGAACATACCTACGTACCACTTGATTCAGATCCTACCAACGAGTACAAAAAAACTTTGCAACCGATAACCGATCATGCTCTTAAAATGAAATGGATTGGGAAAAAGACTCACCAATTTTTCACGACAAAATATCCAAGACGTCCTAAGCTTTACATGCTACCAAAACTCCATAAGGACTGTAGGAATCCGCCATTCAGACCCATAGTCTCTGCCTGTGGCTCAATCTCAGAACCTATAGGGCAATACATTGACTGGTACCTTCAACCTATCGTTCAAAAAGGAAGTACATACATCAAAGATACAATGGCTTTTCTAAAACTCCTTAAAGATGTAATTTTATCCCTAGATTCAGACTATTGGCTATGCACTATAGACGCCACTTCACTCTACACTTCTATCCCCCACAATGAAGGCCTTGAAGCCTTAGAATGGAACCGACAAAAAGAAGACATCGAAGATACCCAAAAAGTATTCTAATCAGAACTGATGCATTTTTCTCTTTTTCACAGCTATTTTGAATGGCAAGGCCACTTTTATAATCAATGCAATGGAACATCGATGGGCTTTGGGGGGGCTCCCTCATATGCCTGCATCTACATGTCAAAATTTGAAACTGATTTCATCCTGAATAACCTTGACTGGCAAAACAATCTGATTATATTCAAACGATTTATCCATGATATTTTCGTCCTATGGAGAGGAGACAAAACTAAACTTGAAAGGAACATTGCTATCATGAATACTCGAAATGAAAGAATCAAATTCACACACAACATCATTCGTGATTCCATTGTCTTCCTGGATTTGAAGGTCAATATAGAAGACTTCAAATTTAAAACTCAAGTTCATATTAAATCAACTGACAGAAACTCAAGTCTTCTATATCAAAGCTTCCACCCTGACATGCTCAAAAAGCATCTACCCACATCTCAACTGATCAGATTAAAAAGGATAACATCTGAACCTGCTCAACTTGAATTTACAATCAAAGAACAAATCACCAAATATCGACAAAGAGGTTATCCTCAGGATATTCTTCAAGAATCGATCAAAAGAGTACAAAATATTCCAAGAGAGAAACTTTTGACACCCAAAACTACCATTCCCGAAAAGAAAACAGTATGTGTCTTAAAATACTCCACAGAAGCCTCTAAAATCAAAAGAATAATCAATAAACATTGGAGTCTCATAAATATGGAACCAGACCTCAAAGATCTGTATAGTGATCGCATTACTTTTGCATTTCAGAGATCTAAAAACTTGAAAGAAATCCTAACGACAACTAAAACCCAAAAAATCAGCCACAAAGGAATGTCAAAGTGCTTGAATTGCATCCACTGCAATAATGTCATCATTGGCAATAAATTCATGCACCCTACTCAAGGATATGAAACAGAGCTACGACACACCAGTAATTGTGACAGTAAAAACAGTATATACGCAATTAAATGCCCATGCGGAAAAACTTATGTTGGTCAAACCGAAAGAAAAATCAAAGTGCGAATAACAGAGCATAAGAGTAATATTCGAGCACACAACACCAAATCCACTATAGCCACTCACTGGCTAGAAGCGAAACATCAAATATCCCAAGATTCACTATTTTTGGAGATAATCCCACAATGCAGCGATGGACCCCACTAAACAGAGACTAAAAGCAGAATTCTTTTGGATAAAAAAACGGAACACTCTACAACCTACAGGAATGAATGATCGTATTGAATATTCATGTTTTCTGTAGACAGCACGATACAAGGACTATTACCCCCGTTTTCAATTTGATAAACAATCCTACCACTATACCTAATCTATTCAAAATGCACTTCTGATGCACTTAAGCTTGAAATCATCAATGTAATGCTTCTAGAAATTGACAATTTCAATACTCGCTCTTTATGTACACACCCTAATATATGTAATTGCCATCATGACTTATCGAGTATGTCTGTAACATAATCAATTCTAATGAATTGTATGCTTGTTATTTGTTATATACCTTCACTCTTGTTATGTATTGTGTATACGGTGTATATGCATCACTACAAGGGATGTATTTTCTATTCACGACTAATACGCCTCCTATTTTCATCATTTTCACAACACATAGATCACGTGACCCTATAACAGATCCAATATACTCGTTTTCTTTTAATCAGTTATTTCCCTATTTAACACATTGACATTATTGCATATTTCATATTCACCATTTGTTTAAAGTTCAAATGTTTTTAAGAAACCACCATTTTACAACACGCCTCACGCGTAGTATTTTTTCCACTTCTATTGAAGTCAGAACACTCACATCACGTGACCCCGTAATACACCGTAAAACTCCGTTACTTCTTTCAACACATTTGGCGTTTGTAAATACACCACGCAAACCTCGACTTCAACTCGCAGTAAGTTTTTCTGCGCACGCCGCTTTTTTTCTCCTTAGCCCTATCAACTGCACCGTAATACGCACACAGCGTTCTCGCATAGACCATCTGGTAAAATGTCATGCTTAAATTTATACTCATCACTATGTTGATAAAACTTCGTGTATTATTGATTGCATTTGAATTTCTTTAACATTAGTAATTAACATTGTTGAAACTGTCGTGATTAAGCTGTCATCCACTGAATTGATTACCATGATACACTATTGTTAAATCTGCCTGTACATGTTATTATTTTGGTTGCTTGCTAAGGTCCTGTATTAATTCATTTTTTAGGCCCCTGACGAAGGGTCTCTCTCATCGACCCGAAATGCATTGTGCGGAGGAGTAACGTTAAAAATTGGAAGTTGAAAGATGATTGATTGACCCTTATGAAATGAAATAAGGAATGAAAATAATCAACAAATAAATACCGATATGTTCTCATACAAAGACCGTTTGGCTTTACATCATTGGAGAAATTATAAGATTGAGAAGAAGCATTGTGTTTCATGTTAATTTGAGCGCACGTTTATGTGAAAGGTTATCCGGCCTCCACACATAGATTCCCTACTCTCTTATAGCTATGAGCACTTTCTCTAAACTCAGCATGCATCGTCGGAATGATTTGGAGAGGCAACCATCATTAACTCCAAGACGCATGACTTCATGATTGAAATAGTTGAACTTGCAGTGCTTTATAAGTATATTAAGTCTCCAAATAACTGTATCCATCATCTTACCGGGTTGCTGTCTTGCTTGGTCGAAAGTGTACCTTTTAACATTTTCTTGACTTGATGGTATGATGTTTAACCAGTTTGTGATATCTCTTTTATCACCTTTCTTACTCCATCACCTGCAAGGTTATTTAAGTATTTGATGATCTTTTTGTCATGTGCTTCTTCTATAGCATCTATGAAGTCATCAAACGTTTAAATCCAGGCAATATGGTGCTTTTTGCTGGATGGAGTGGAGATGGTGGTTTCAGGAACACAGTGGCATTGTATTTTGTGCATTTTCCTACTGACATCTAGAGTATGTGCAGTTCAGGCAGTGTATGATCTTCAGCATCACTTGGACTGGAGGTACCTCTACAAGCATCAGCCTGCTCACTGGTGCTTTCGTCATTGCGCCAAAGATGAGGTCAGCGGGTACCATCTTCCTTCTTCACAGTGAGTCATGATTTTGCTTCTAAATGTGTTCATCACCACTCTCGACTATGCATTTTACCTGGCTGTTGCTGCATTTAGTACTTCTTTGTATCTGGTTGTCACTGTCTTTAGCACGTCTGCTTTACACCGATTCCAGCTATGTGTTATGCTGTGGCTCCGTCTACCAAAGAGAGTGACACCAGCGCAAGTAAGACTTGAGTTCAGCATCAGAAAACAGCAATGGGCCAGAGGCAGCTGTTTTTGAAACATCTGTCACAGGCTTATACCTGCACTGTAGGCTTAATGAACCACCTAATCTGGCATGAACTAGAGGGCCCCGGTTAAACTTCATATTAAATGCAACACCTCGAAGACAAGCAAAAATAATTTTTACTCACTAAGGCCTGAGGCAAGCATCTCACTCACAAGGTCTTCAAAAACAGATGCAACTACAGCAAAATAAACTCTCCAAACTGGAGGATATGACCGCACCAATCAAGCGCTCTCAAGCATTGGTCAGTAATCAACTCCTATTTCTCCAGCGTGTAGAAGAACTGCATTTCTTGCACGTATCTCCTGTGGATCAAGACCAGGTTAGTGGCATTAAGACTGGGTGAGTGGAATCTAAAACTCACTTTCCAGCATGTCTATATGGTGAGGTAAAAGAACCCTTAATTCATATCTTATGCACTTGCCCTTTTTTGCTGCAGCAAAGGAAAATTCTTCCGCATACTAACTTTGTTTGCTTAGAAGTTTGTACCTGCTGACAGGCAGTAATAGCCAGTCTGCACTCTGTGAACGCCTTATTAAATGTTAAACTGTTAAGCTTCTTCGGATGACTGTGGCCAAACTGGATGATGTTAATTCTATCTGTGCTGCAAAAAACTGATGTCAGGTGTCGCAGTTTAAGCACACCTTCTATCTGTCTGGCACATAGTATCTTTTCTTTATAATTGTATTACCCATGCTACCTGATATTGCTTGCTCTACATCAGGCTAGTTTGTGCTTGTAAAAATGTCTTGATATACATGTTGCATTAAAGTATTCCATTGAACATGACACTATTGCCTGCACCGTGTGCCTCAAATGGGCTTAGTATGTTCTATAGTGCTACTGCAATTTGCTAATTTTTTTAGCAATCAAATATGCTGCAAATCCTGTTTCCTCCATTTTAACAATGGCTCAGCTTAATCTTCTTTGTGCCCAAATCAGATCTTCTTGTCCTTACCGGACATTTAACTTTGCATGCTGAATGCTTTTATCTTCTATGCTAGTTTGTTAAGGTTTTTATTAACAATATATTAAAAATTGATACTAGTCATCATAACAATATTGCCAATGATTAAACCAATTTTTATACTGGGAACTGGTTAAAAAAAAGTGAAATATTTAAAATTAAATATTTGAATGATATTTAAAAAAAAAAAAAAGATTTTCATTATTAAATCTACCAAAATGCAAACTGTTCAGTTGATACAATGCGGCAGATTCAACACTACTACAACAAAACCCAAAGAGGCCCGAGTTAAATTGGAATTGATCCATCAATATCTAGCCCCTTTTTCAGAGCTGGAGAAGGCTCGCAAACATTTATTAAATTAATCGGATCTAATAACCATAGCCCAAGTGGCCTGATAAATATGGCAGAAAATGATTACCAAAATGTTAAAAATGAAAATGTTATCTGGTATCTTGTTTCATAAAATGGTGGGTGAGCATAGCAGCAAGGAAGAAGGCATGGAGAACTACGAAAAATAGCCAACTATCATTCATCCACAGTGAGGCGTTTCATATAATGACAGACAAGAATATGGCTTAACTAGGATGAATGCATGGAATGTAAAGACTAAATGAACACCTATCAGACCCATGAAGTTGTATATTTGTCTTAAAAAGGAAGAATGTACAGAGAGCAAGGGCAAAAAGTTGCTACTCAGGCACACAATGGATTCATGAAGTGGACGAGAACATGATAAGCAAAGATGAAACCAAAGAAAAAATTCCTGTACAAAAATGGTACGGTAACAACATAGCAACATAGAAGCAGCCAAAAATTTATTAAAATAACAGTTTAAAATTCCCCAAAAATGAAGAGCTCTAAACAACAATATCACCAGCCAAAGATTTTTATAAGTAGAAAAAAATAAACATGAATCTACCATTTCACCCATACAAAATTGGGACAAGCCAATATATTGCACTCTGTTGCAGATAGCTCCCTTTTCAACATCCTTGACTGCTATTGACAGCTCACCCCAACCCTTACCTCTACCCACCCCTCCTCTCTGATCATCAACAGGGTTACAGTTTACGGATGAGCCATGGCCTCAGTATAGAACCATTTAATAACGTTTCTGTTATATATGCTCTAATCGGTCAGGTTCACTTATCATCTGTTTCCTGGAAAAATTCATATCATGTTCCCTGTACTCCCACTTGCAGACTTGATCATTCCTCCTGTAACTGACTGTTCCTCTGCCCTATAACAGAGGATACCCATTGCAGTCAAATGCTCTATCTTAGTTGCATGTCTTGGTTAATTCTTCATACAGAGAACCTATTTTTGTGTCTGAAAATCCTCTTGTGTTGTAAAGTAGAACTCTTAAATAAATAGCGTAAATTTTGGCCATCAAGGTAGCAATTGTTTCAGAGATCCTTGGCAATTTTCCCATTTACTCTTAGTCCAAGTATTTTGAGTTTGCTGGAAATGGAAACTGTTTTCTCAGTAACACCCAAACTGCAGGTTCAGGTACTGTGACTTTGGACCACAACACTGTCAAGCAATAAGAGGCAGGCTCAACCTATTGATCCAGCTAGGGCTCCTGCGAGGTCCAATGCCATCCACATCCAACTGGTTGAGTAGTTATCTTCAGCATTATCAATCCCCGAAGAAACAGTTGGCTAGAATTTCTGATCCTTGAGATTTCTTCCAGAGCTCAGGTACAAGTGGGAAGCAGGTACAACCCTAATATTTTATCGGGGTAGAAACCAGCCAGCGGGCAGATATTCTCCCTGGTTATGTAGGTCACTCAGTTTTGATATGGGGAGCTATTGGTGGAAATCCCGAATACATAATACACACTAGATAGTGATTAGAGACAATTTCTAATCCATTACTGACTGAATTCCCACAATCCCGCCTGCTTATTCTTTCTGCAGCATGTTCTACTTTTCAGTAAACTATCCTAGAGTACTCAGCTCTGGCTTTTTTAAGATGGTCGGGAACCCTGCCCCAGTGTCCAGGACACATTCACTCTAGACAGGCATAGGCTCATTGAAATGAAGATCCACCATTACCAAACCTTTCATGACTAGTTCAAGAAACAGGACCCACTAACAATGAATCAGACATGATAGCTGGAAAATATCCCTGTTCAAGAGCTTTTTTCACACTAGGGCAGCGTTTGTATAATCATGTCATAATACCAGAACCCAGCTTGGTGCTTTTCCATACCATCTGCTTCTGTTCGCTCACCTCCACACATTGCAACATAAGTAGCCAGTGATTACTTCTCTCAGCCTTCCTGCTATCTGATCTCAGTCTACTGCCCTATTCCAGTAAGGGTATTTTCTCACCAAATTAGAATAATAATTAGTGGCCCTGGATGAGGAAGACTTAGCTGCCAGTTTTAGAAATGCACATTTTAATAAAATGATCTTTGCAATATTTCTGCTAAAAACGAATGTTAAACATTGAATAAGATATTTTTAAGGAGAATGATACTGCATGAATGATCTCTGTAAGATTTAATTAATCAGACATATAAATGCAACCTCTATTCAAGAGCAGATTTTCACTGTAGGAAATTCTTTTTTAGCCTATGCAGTGAAAGGTGTTTAAGAGTTCTACCATTGAAAGCACAAAATAAAACAAAAATATTGAGCTTGTCCCTCCTTTCAATGATGTGTATTATGCCCTAGTAGGCTTCGAGTTACTGATTAGGGTAACAGTAGGTTTCTGAATAAACTAGAATAATTTCCTTTGATATAAGACTGCTCTTACATTATACAAAGTAGTCCGAACTGGAATGGTATGTCTGATGTCATTGTTTGTAGGTCATTCATAGGGAGGTGTGTACACTGCAGCCTATGTGTCACATCTAACTTTTATGACACTGGTGCTGCTGAAGGATGAATGCAGTCGAGTTAGAAGGGGCACATATAGGGAGTGGGAGCAGAACACAGAGTTGAAAAGAAAATCAAACAGGATGAGAAGGTGTTCAAATAGGTAGTGAAAGATAGGAGGAAGAAATAATATGAATAGCCTTAAAGTAAAGAAGTAATTTTAAAGAGAATAAACGATTGAGAGACTGGGAAGCAATAAAGTTGGAGGTGAAAAGAAGAAGAGCAAGTAAAGCCAAGGAGATAAATGAAACTTGAACAGTAGAATTCTGGAGGGCGAAGAGTAGTGAAAAAGAGTAAGCCTAATGTATATGAAGGAGAAAGTTACAAAAATGAAAACAAAGAGAAAAGGTGTAGCATTGGAGTTTTGGAGTTTTAACAATGAGGCAGAGCACATATAAGAAGAATAGAGTATTGTATAGACAAGTACAGACAAAACTTGTAATGTTATTAGAAATACATAGTAAGGCTAATTTGGCATACCGAGTTAGAGAAGGATTTGGACAGTAGGGAAAAAAGCAAGGATGGCAGAGTGCAGGTAGCAAATTGGCACAAGCTAATCTCAGTTATTAGGGAGAAAGTAGACTGCCTTCATTTCTAAGGAGTAGATAATCATGTAGCGATGCAATAGTAATGACAATCAGAACAGGCTAGATTCACAAAGTTAGTTGCCATTTAAGGGGTAACTAACTAGAATAAAATCCAAAATTCAATTCAGAGAATGGGGAATAGAAGCATTTCTCCTCCTTAAATTGCATTTTCGCACATTTCTGTATGAGCAAAACTGTTCTTGTGGATGCTAGTCAGCATTCCAATGCGGATCCTAAGAAAACGTCTGTAAACATGCACATACTTTGAAACTGTGACAACCTTTAGATATATACTCCAGTCTAGGGCAGTACTAAATCCATTTTCAGGGTAAAAGAGATTTGACAAATGCCACAAAAATAGATAGGTCTGTAAAGGAAGCAGAAAAAAAGAATATTTACTATGGAGAGACAAAAACAAAAAGTTACAATGCATAGAAGAACTTTACTATTCTCTTTCTGCAATAGAAAGTTCAAGTTTCCAACAAATACCAAGATTAAAAATAGAGTAAAAAAGAAACAGTATGTGGTATGTAGTGGTCTGCAATATGGTAGTAGTGCACAACAATCATTGTAAGCCAAGTTCAAACGCAAGTCCTATCGTCACCGCTGACAACCAGTGTTAGAATGGGGCTCTCTACTTGGCAGGTTATTACCCTGCCCAAGTAGGGACCTTTCTCCCTAGTCAGGATAAGGGGGATACACTACTGAAATAACCACTGCTCACCCCCTTAGTAGCTTGGCATAAGCAGTCAGGCTTGTCTCAGAGGCAGTGTTTAAAGAATTTGCACATAACATACAGTAATACAGTGAAAACACAACAAAAGCACACCACACCAGTTCAGAAAAATATCCAATATTTATCCATGTAAGACAAGACCAAAACAAAACAAATCCGACATACAATGATCCAAATATGCACTGTGCAAAAATATCCTTAAAAAGGCAGTTCCTCGAAGTCGCTAGCACTTTCCGGGTGCTACCGCCATGCTGAAAACAACCAAATCCAACATTTTCGGTCAACCACGTTGGTGCGGACCGGAGTCTGTGTCAGAAGACTTGTAAACAGTACTTCAGTTCAGATCGACCGTGGCGGTATGAGCCGGCGGGGGTGGTCGTTGAGGTTGAAGTGCAGTACCCCACAGGTCCCGGTGAAAGCAGTGGCTTGGTGGTGGCAGTCGTCGAGATCAGCGTCACAGTGAGAAGTGCTGCAGTGCCCTCTGCTGTGCCTTCAGGTCACAGCATCAGGTTACAGTTTCCCTCTGTGGCAACTGAGACATGCGGTTCCAGAGGTGGAACCCAGAGGAAGGTGAAGTCTTTGCGGTTGCTGAGACTTCTTGAGAAACCTCAAGCCCTTGGAGAAACTCAAAAAAGTTGCAGAAAGTTCAGTTCAGTCCTTTCTCTGCCCATGACAGAAGAAGGCACTGCAGGTTAACATACTAAAGCACACAGAAAAGGGGTAGTTCCTCCTCACAGCTTCTCCAGCTCTTCTTCTTGGCAGGTTTCCAAAAGAGTTGTAAATATCTAGGATCTGGAACCCCAATATTTATACAGCATTTTCCTTTGTTCTCTTGTGGAAAAGAGTCTCTGTGCTTAGTCCTAACCAGTTCTGCCCTCGCTGGTCCGGCTTCCTGGCAGGAGTTGGATACAGCATTGTGTACGGCAGACCAGGCCTATTCAGGTCCTTGGAAATCGCTCCCACCCACAATAAATGCAGGCCCGGTCTATTCAGCCCAGCTCTGACTCATACAGGAAAGGCAGAAAACACTTCAACCCCCTACAGTGAATGCAAATCCTCAGCCTCTGTCACTTCAAAACCAGACAGTCAATCCACAACCAAGCAGAGGCAAACAGGATGGTTAAGCAAGAAACTACTTACTTTCTAAAAGTGGTATTTTTAAAAATTTTAAACACACAACATGAAAATCATCTTTACTAAAAGATGCATTTTTCCATTCTGAGTTGAGGAATACTAAAATCCATTTCTCCATCTTATCCCAATGGGAAACTATACTTGAAAGATGTTGCAAAATTTCTTCCCTTCTATCCTGAGACAGCTAGCCTTTCAATAGTGAAAAATGAAATACACTGTATTTCATGTCAGGACATGTCACACACACCAGTGCAAGTCCTACCTTTCAAATAGACTGAAACCTGCCCATAGGAGTACCTTGGGCCTAACTTAGGGGTGACTTCTATGAAATAACAGGGAAGGTTAGGGTTGACAAGTTAGGGTGTGGCAAGTGAGTGCACCTGCCAAGTCGACATGGCAGTATGAACTGCGCACATACATTGCAGTGGCAGTTCTGAGATACTTTTTCAGGGCTACTCATGTGCGTGGCACAATCAGTGCTACAGGTCCACTAGTAGCATTAGATTTACAGGCCCTGACACACTCAGTGCACCTAAATAGGGACTTACCAGTAAATCAAACGTGCCAATCATGAAAACACTAATCCATAACATAATTTACAGTAGGACCACTTACACTTTAACATTAAACAGCAGTGATAAAATGGACAGAGACACTAAAAGAGCAAAACAGAGTCAAAACCAGGAGGTCAGAAAGCAAAAATACAGGGGAAACACACCAAAAGATGCCAGGTCTAAGACATGAACTATCAGGTGGGAAGATAAGGGACAAGCATCTTTTGAGAGTTAATTTGGGGATCAGCTACGCAAGACTTTGTGGACAAGGTAGACTCATTCGAAGTTACCCCAACTGTGAGAAGTTGGCCTTGTATATGATGTCCACTGATTAAAGTGAGCACTTTGCACCAGTCCAAACAACCCTTATGGTGATTTAAAAGGCCAAAGATAACCTTAGAAAGCTATCAAACTGTAGCTGTGGAGAGGAGCCTTCAGACTTAGTCTTCAAGGAATGTTAAGCAGCTTGTTTTGTTGTGTTTCGATTTAGATACCGGTATACAGGTTTCCCAAATCATGTCCTTATATAGGCACAACTCACATTGCACTTATTTAGGCATAGTATCCCAGTCCTTATTTAGGCATCAGCCATGCTATCCAAATAAAGGCATGGTCACCTACATCCGTCCATCCCACGTCACAACAAGTTCTTAGAAACCTGACCCTTAAGCCATTGGGACTTTCTCTGCCTGGATTATTGATTTCTCCAAGAACTCATTTATTATGCATGAACAACTATTCCTTAGGGGTTCATTCACGACGTCTTCCTCTGCCCGACTTTACATTAATGCTAGCATTCCTAGGCACCTTCCAGGCATAAATATACCTTCACTTACCATGGCAAACCATGGCTCGGCTACACAGCTCAATACAGCTCGCCACGGCAAGTTTAGAAGGAATTCCAGTCCCCGCCTGACGCACTGACCAGACGCTGTCATCCTGCTCACAGAGAATCCAGCTTCCAGTGTCCTAACTGCCTTTGCGGGATGTTAGGGTTTGAGATCCAGAAAGAGATTCCCAACTCTCTCATTCTAAAGTATGGAGTAGACTTAAACCTAGAGGGACTCTTGGCATATAGCAAAACTATAGCTCACCATACTATTGAAAACAGCACCTACTTCTTTCCTCGTACTACACTTAGGTTAGATACACGGGTAGAACTATTTAGAAACACCAGATAAGTATTCACATTTTAGCCTGTGTTATTTGTGTATGTTTATATGAATACTAGCAGCTCGCCCCAGCGTTGCCTGGGGCAGAAGGGGGTTGGGGGGCTCCATTTTTTGGCCGGGGCAGAAGGGGGCTGGGGGCAGCATGTGGTGGAGCGAGCAGAGGTAGGTGACGTGACTCACTCCTCTCCTCGAGCCGAGTGGTCGCTCCCAGCGTCCCCTGCTGGTTCTGGTATCGTAGCGCTGCTCTGCCTGTGCCTCTGACGATTAGAATTGCCTGCTGCCTGCCGCTTTGCCTAATTTCACTGTTTTCACTGTTTGTATCATTGTTTTGCTGATTTCATTCTGTTCAGCGCGTCTAAAGTGTAGCGCTCCGCTGTGCTCCCCCCTCCGCCTCCATTTTAAGAGTTGTTGTTGTTGTCCTCGTGTGCCCGCCCCGCCTCCCAGCTGAGACGCCCTCGTCCCTCCCCCTCCACTCTCCATATATGACAGGAGTTCGCGCGCGCAGCGATTACGCGCAGCGACCGCGCCCAATCCGCGCCGAAGGTGCGCCAAAGGTAAGCCCGTCTACGCCCGTCCACGCCTGGACCGCGCCCAGCGCCAGACCCCCTGCCCCTCGCGCTGCCCAGCCCTCCCGCATTACCTACGATGCCGTCACCCTCCTAGCCCTCAACCCCGGTCGCGCCCCCAACTGCGTCCAAGCTGCTCCTGGACACACCCATGGACCTTTCTCCTGCGACTCCTGCAAATTCATCGGCACCGTCAACATCTCCGCTACGACCACTCCACAGATTCCCGACCCCAATCACCTACAATGCATCCTTCTCAACACCCGATCAGTCCACAGGCACGCCATCGACCTATGGAATCTACTAGACACCATTTCTCCGGACATCGCCTTCCTTACGGAAACATGGATGAATGCTTCCTCCGCACCAGACATCACCATTGCCATCCCTGAAGACTATAAGATCACTCGCAAAGACCGTACCGGCCACACAGGAGGAGGAATCGCTATCGTCCATAAGAAATCAATCCGCATCTCAACCAGCTCTGACGCCAACCTCGCCAACTCCGACACCTTCCCTTTCTGATCCACTTCGACCCCAAGACCACACTCAGAGGCACCCTCCTCTACAGACCACCAGGACCCCGCGCAAAATTCAGTGAAGACATCACGGACTTCATCACTCCACACGCACTCCCCTCCAAAGAATACATCCTTCTGGGAGACCTCAACTTTCACCTTGAAAAGATCAATGACCGCAACACCGCCACCCTCGTGGACAACCTCGCCAACCTTGGACTTAAACAACTAGTCACTTCCCCCACCCACATCGCAGGTCACACACTCGACCCCATCTTCACCTCCAGCAATCATGTCTCCTTCAGCCACACCACGGACCTCCTCTGGACTGACCACAGCTGCGTTCACTTCACCTACAACAAGCCAAAACCCACCAACCACCTCCAACCAACTCTGCAAAGAAACTGGAACAAAATCACCGCGGACCAAATCTCCGCATCGCTCCTTCGAAACTCCCCAGCCCTCTCTTCTAACGCCAACGAAGCCGCCGCCAACCTCACCCTATGGTTATCCAACACCGCCGACACCTTAGCACCTCTGAAAAAACGTCAAAGCAAACCTGGCAGCAAGAAGACCTCATGGTTCAACGATGATCTCAAGAAGTCCAAGAAACTCTGCCGCTCCCTTGAAAAGGCCTGGAAAAAAGACCCAACCACTAGCACCAAGGACGCCTTCAAAAGCGCCACCCGCACTCACCACCAACTGATCCGAAAAGCCAAGAAAACAGCATTCAAGGATCGACTTGACAACAAGGCCCACAACAGCAAGGAACTTTTCAACATCGTCAAGGAATTTTCCAATCCCTCGGCCAACTCCATTGACATCACCCCCTCTCAAACCCTCTGCGACTCCCTAGCCTCATTTTTCCACAACAGGATTGCAGACATCCACAACAGCTTTGACAACCAACCCGGAAACCAACCCACCCTACCATCTGCTGATCATCTTCCCCCCGTGAACACCCTTAACGACTGGAACCCAATCTCCACTGAGGACACCATCCGCCTGATGAATTCCATCCACTCAGGATCCCCCACAGACCCATACCCTCACCACATCTTCAACAAAGCAGACTCCGTCATAGCACCGCACCTCCGAGACGTCATCAACTGCTCCTTCAACTCCGCCACCTTCCCGGAAAGCTGGAAACACGCTGAACTCACCGCCCTTCTGAAAAAACCAACAGCGGACCCCACCGAACTCAAAAATTACCGCCCCATCTCGCTTCTTCCATTCCCAGCCAAAGTCATCGAGAAAGCTGTCAACAACCAGCTCGCCGCCTTCCTCGAAGCCAATAAATCCCTCGACCCTTCACAATCTGGCTTCCGAGCAAAACACAGCACTGAGACCGCCCTCATCGCAGCAACAGACGACATTCGAACTCTACTGGACAATGGAGACACAGTCGCCCTCATCCTCCTCGACCTCTCTGCAGCTTTCGACACAGTCTGCCACAGCACCCTTTTACAACGCCTCAATAACATCGGAATCCAAGGAAAAGCTCTTGAATGGATCACCTCGTTCCTCACCGGAAGAACCCAGAGAGTCCGCCTTCCACCATTCAAGTCCGAGGCCTCTGAAGTCATCTGCGGCGTACCACAAGGATCCTCACTCAGTCCCACCCTCTTCAACGTATACATGAGCCCCCTCGTGGCCATCGCTCGCCAACACAACCTCAACATCATCTCTTACGCGGACGACACTCAACTGATCCTCTCTCTCACCAACGACCCCAGCACCGCCAAAACTAACCTACACGAAGGAATGAAAGAAGTTGCCGAATGGATGAAACAAAGCCGTCTGAAACTGAACTCAGACAAAACAGAAGTCCTCATCCTAGGTACATCCCCCTCTGCATGGGACGACTCCTGGTGGCCGGAAGCCCTCGGAAAAGCACCCACCCCGACAGACCACGCACGGAACCTAGGCATCATCCTGGATTCTTCTCTCTCAATGAACAGACAAGTCAGCGCCGTATCCTCATCCTGCTTCAACATTCTTCGCATGCTCAGAAAAACATTTCGCTGGATCCCCTCCGAAACAAGGAAAACAGTCACCCACGCTCTGGTCACGAGCCGACTGGACTACGGAAACACCCTCTACGCAGGTACTACCGCAAAACTCCAGAAGAAACTCCAACGAATCCAAAACGCCTCAGCCAGGCTCATATTAGACATCCCACGCAACGAACACATCTCTGGGCACCTTAAAGACCTCCACTGGCTACCCGTCAATAAGAGGATCACTTTCCGACTGCTTACCCACGCACACAAATCACTCTACGACATCGGACCAGATTGCCTCAACTCACGACTGTCCTTCTACACCCCCTCCCGCCAACTACGTTCTTCCAGCCAAGCCCTCGCCACTGTACCTCGCATCAACAAGACCACCATGGGAGGCAGATCCTTTTCATACCTGGCTGCTAAAACATGGAACTCACTCCCCGCTTTCCTTCGCCTCACCCAGAACCACCTAGCATTCAGGAAGTAACTTAAAACGTGGATATTTGACAAGTAATCCTCCTCCCCTCCTAAGCGCCTTGAAACCCTCTGGGTATGTAGTGCGCTATACAAATTCTTTGACTTGACTTGACTTGGCATGTACCTCACGACCCGCGCAGCCCCGACCCCCTGAGCTGGCAGATTGCTCCTCCACCCTGCTCCGCTCCGTTCTCGGCCGCCCTCAGCCCTCAGCCGGTCAGCTCTGCTCCGCTCCCCTACGCTCAAAGTGCTGCAGCTGACGGGACTTCTCCTTCTTGCCGTCAGAACACGGACACGGACCACCTCCCGCCCCCGCTCCCGCCCCGACATTTTCCGTGTTTGTAAATGCCTTACCTGATCCGTTGCTCCTCACATCACCGCCGCTCCATGTCCTGTCATCACGCACGTCACGGGCAGCGCGTCGCAGCCAGCGCTACGACGCAGCCGGCGCTTCTTTCAGGGGACTACTTTGTTTTTAAAGTACATTTTTTAAATTTACGTTTTTTTTAAATTTTATGTAGCCTATGTCCATCTACACACCCTGACATTTTTAAGGATGTATCGGGTGTGTAGATTGGCGCTGTGGTTCCCGAGTTTACCTCCCTCAAGGGTGAGAGTTCTCTCTTTATAATAGTAGTATAGATATGTCATAGCTAAAAGACCATGCTATTGCAGTAGTATTTCTTCTTACTGCTTACGCTGTACGTACTATACCTCGCATACTGTCTTGCGATTGTAACAGCTCATATCTCTTGCACGAGAAATGACTGTTCAATAAATCCTTTTATTCAAACGCCCATCTATCTATTTCTGTGTAACTCTGAAGAAACTAAGCATGCACGTTTGACTGAGTGAAACTGTTATCTATTCTTTCCACGATTCTGAGAACTGTTCAGATTCTAAGGGAAACAAAGTTGTCATGTTTATGCAGTTGTGAGAAATTACTCCCTTCTTGTTTATTCGAGAAGTTTCTATCGACCTTTGAGTTAGTTGGCACACAAAGTAATTAAGTTTCATATACTTGATAGAGGCATACTGACCTCAGTCCTATGCAAAAACAATAGTTTATATTATTCCAATGCGCAGAGCCTATAAGGGAAATAGGAACTACACCACAGTTTTACCAGAATGCAACCTTATTGTATTGGTTAAATGAAAAGAGAACCACACATTAGTTATAAAAATCTGTATTAATTATTATAGCACACTCTAAATACCTCACAGTATCTGCTTCGTGCAGATAAACATAAAGCACACAATAATTTAGCACAGAAACAATTGTAATTAGCACTAATACACAGTAGGCGGAAGGGGGAGACATAATCATTTACTGAAATAGTGGTATTAGTACCATGACTCTAGTCAAGACAGTGTCTAGAGGTTGTAGAATCTCTGGGTCCCCAAGGAACCCCCCATGGTGAGTATGTAGGGACCCCACAGAGGACGGGTGCAGTGTGAGAACACAACTGCGTGTTATGTACAATTCAATGGGAGAGTCACAGTTGCAGTTTTTAAAGTTTAAGGACCCATCCCAGTGGATTATGAAGAAACCCTTTGGATCATATGAGGTTCGAGAGAAACTCCACCCATGGATATCATAGTACCAGGGTTACATATCCATGGGAAGCTGGGTGCGTAGGGCTGAAGTGGTGTCGGAAAGCAAAATCGATCTCAATGGAGTTCTTCAAGGAAATGCCACTGAAGGGAAGAATAAAAGTGTCCATTGGAAACCAAGGGTGGATTCTTGATGAAGAGTACCTGAAAGCAGAGGGGACAGAGTCTGTGTCACTCAGAAGTGACCAGGGTCTTGGTAGACGAATGCCCCTGATGGTGGGTGACTGAGGTGTGATGATGACAACCCTGACTGCAGGGACCAGGAGATGTCATGGGTGACCAGAAGCCAGATATGAGCTGTCCCATGAAGGATGTCGAGTGCTGAGGGGTTGGTGTCTGGGGGGAGCCCCAACAAGCCTTGGCAGCGACAACCAATGAAGAAGGTCGAGTAAGGGTACGGTCTGGCCCAGCAAGGACTAGGATACTCCCAAAGTGTTGGAACTAGGTAGCCTGGCCTAGGGCAAGACTATCATTTAGAGGCACAGTGTAAAGGTTGCAGACCACCCAAAAGTAACTTCACGCAATAGCACTCAAAAAGAAAAACACTACACCAAAATTATATGAAAATACGTACTGCTTTATATAAAAATAATATTCTCTTTGTTGTCAAGTATTCGTAGCTCACATATCAATAGTTCAAAACATTTCAAATCACTTTTAGAATCAGCAGTTACACTTTTGAATTTAATAGCAGATTATCACGTTGTCTTTAAAGCAGTTGCTATACCCTTGAACTCCTACTACACTTGTACATTAGGATAAACTGTGCCTTAGAATCAACCCGGTTATTTATCACTCTGCTGGAACCTTGGGAGGAAAAACCCCAGCGCCACCTAAATACAAGCAGATTACCTTTCGAGATTAAAGCACAAATCTTATTAGTAAGGGAAATTACTAGAGTCCCTGATAAGGCGCTACTTAAGTCACCAACTTTTACATTATATCACTTGAGGTTCCAGCATTTAACTAGGCATAGTTTTTAAACAGGTTTCAACAAGGCTTATACTTTATAACTAAACTCCGTACTTGCAATAACACCTTTGACCTGTATTACAAGTTATCACCAGCTCTTGTAGTTGATTACCTCTAGATAAGCACTAACAATATCTGGCAGGTGACCCTTGTACCTACTCAGGCCAGTTAAGTACCAGGTGTATTTCTCTTTTGCTCCTCAGAGCTTCGATTCCACTCAAGGAGGGGCAAACTGTCTTGCACTGTCAAGAGCCCTTGAAGTTAGTGCTGCCCTGTGGGGGAAGAAAGCAGACGAACAGGAGGCCTAGTCAGTTCTCCTGCGCCACCCCTCACTCTCCCCAGCTTACTTGATTGCACAGGCAGCAGGCCAGTCCTTCGCTCTCCTGCCGGGCCCTGAAAACGCTCCTTCCTCGGTGGCTGGCCTCCCCGCCCCCTTTCTCACCAGAGAAGGCTCAGTCACTTAAGCGGCGGCTCCTCATCTGGAGGGATCTGTCCCTCGGCGCGCAATGGAGACGCTTCTCCTCAACAACGAAGCCCTCGTCTTCCTCCACACGCGAGGCTTCCGTGCATGCGCGAAGGTATAGTGTTCCTGCACTGGGCCTGCTCGGTCTTAGGCCCCTCCTGGGAGATCGAGCAACGCGGATTGCTCATGCGCGGAGGCGCCCTTGGGTAGCGGTTCGCCTTGGCTTTTCCCCTGATACCGGGACGCTCCTCCACAGCGCGGCAGAAGCGCGGAAGGCGCCCCTGGGGTCCCGCTCGCAAAAGGGAAGCCTTGCCAGTCTTTCCAGACTCAGTGGATCCCGGGCGGCGCTATTCCATAGAAACTGGCACCCCACACCAGGGCTTCTCAGGACACAATCCTTCCTCAGCACCCAGAAAGGTAGGAACAGCGCTATTTCGCTTTTGCACCCAGTTCCTTCATCGCAAAGTCCTTTTCCTTGCTTAATCTGGTTGGAGACTGGGGTTTAGGGATGAGGGATGTCCTTTCTGAGTCTCTTTCTGCTGGGCAGAGGACTGCGCACCGCAGCACTGCAGTCTCCTTCTCCTCAAACTTCCCCTGTACAGTTTGGACAAGGGGCAAGCTAGGCGCCCAGGGTCTCCAGTAATCCTTCACAGCGGGGTCAGGACAAATAACCCAAAAGGGGGATTTTGAGGTGACAACCCAAGGCAGCGTCCCTATCTAGGAGGTCAACCCTATGTCTAACCTCTCCCACCCTTGGCTACAGCCTGTCCTCCAGCTGACTTCCACAGGTAGACAAAATGGCTGCCCCGCATTCCGCCTTATATAGGCTGCCCTTCAGTGGTCCAGAATGGACCAGAAGGTTCTGGAATGCCCTATGTTAGGCTATGGCCAAGTTCTGTTGGTGACAGTTGGGGCAGTTGGTGGCCACCATTTTAGGTGGTGCCAACTTTCCTGTCAGAACAGGCCTCTGGACCTGAGGTAAAAAACTATGAGGGGGAGAGGGAACACCTATCCCCCTGGCCAACACCTATAAAAAGTCAGTAGACACAAAAATTAATAAGGGTATGAGGGGCAAAAAGGGGACAAAATAAATAAAAATTAGGAGGGACTTCGCCAAAAAGCCAGACAGGTCTAACACGCGTCCCCCCCAGCTGAAAGTGGGGAGAACTACCCAACCCCTTGGGAGTCCTCATCACTAAGGCGGAAATACCTGGAGAGACCGTCTGCATTGGCGTGGTCCACTCCAGGCCGATGTTCCACCCGGAAGTCCATTCCCTGTAGGGAGATGGACCACCTCAACAACTTGGGATTTTCCCCCTTCATTTGCATCAGCCAACGAAGGGGTCGGTGGTCGGTCTGAACCAGGAAGTGCGAGCCAAAGAGGTATGGCCGCAGCTTCTTCAGAGCCCACACCACCGCAAAAGCTTCCCTCTCAATGGCACTCCACTTCTGTTCCCGGGGAAGCAGCCTCCTGGATAAGAAGACTACAGGTTGATCCAGGCCCTCTTCATTGAGTTGCGATAACACTGCCCCAATGCCATGTTCTGATGCATCCGTTTGGACAATGAACTCCTTGGAGAAGTCTGGGGCCCTCAGGACCGGTGCCGCACACATTGCCTGTTTCAACTTTTCAAAGGCTTGCTGACAAGCCTTTGTCCAAACTACCCGTCGAGGTTGTTTCTTGGAGGTGAGCTCTGTGAGGGGCGCTACAATAGTGCCATACCCCTTCACAAAGCGACGGTAGTATCCTGTGAGGCCCAGGAAAGCTCGGACCTCAGTCTGTGTCTTGGGGGGTTCCCAGGCCATGATTGCCTCAATCTTCGCCTGTAGGGGCTGCACAGTCCCCCTACCCACCAAGTGTCCAAGGTACACAACCGACCCCTGCCCAATCTGGCATTTGCTGGCTTTGATGGTCAATCCAGCTTGTCTCAGGGCCTGGAGAACGGCCTGCAAATGCTGCAGATGGTCCTCCCAGCTGCTACTGAAGAGAGCAATGTCATCCAAGTAGGCAGCAGAGAAACTCTCCAATCCAGAGAGGACCTGGTTCACCAGCCGCTGAAATGTGGCAGGGGCGTTCTTGAGCCCAAAGGGCATCACACAGAACTGGTAGTGTCCCTCAGGCGTGGAGAAGGCTGACCTTTCCCTTGCTCCATCTGTCAAGGAGATCTGCCAGTACCCTGAAGTGAGGTCAAAGGTACTCAGATATTGGGCAGCTCCTAGCCGGTCAATCAATTCATCCGCCCTAGGGATCGGATGAGCATCAGTCCTTGTCACTGAATTCAGTCCTCGGTAATCCACACAGAACCTCAGTTCAGGTGTGGCGCCTGGTGGTGCGGCTTTTGGCACGAGCACCACCGGACTGGACCAAGGGCTGTTGGAAGGTTCAATTACTCCCAGCTCTAGCATCTTGGCAACTTCTCCATGTATGCTAGCCTTCACCTTGTCAGACAGCCGGTAGGTCTTGGACTTCACTGGTGGGCTGTCTCCTGTGTCCACATCATGGGTACACAGGTGGGTCCTTCCCGGGACAAGGGAGAACAACGAAGAGTACTGCTCCAGTATCTGGCGGCAGTCCTCCCGTTGCTCAGGAGTGAGAGTAGGAGAGAGATTCACTCCCTCCACTGACCCATCCTTCTCTTGGGACAAAAAGAGATCTGGGAGAGGTTCGCTTTCCGCTTCCTCTCCCCCGTCAGTCACCATCATCAGCATGACTTCGGGCCTCTCATGGTGGGGCTTGAGTCCGTTGGCGTGTAGCACCCGTAGGGGCTGTCGAGGGGTCTTAAGGTCCACCAGGTATGTGGCCTTACCCTTCTTTTCCAACACCTCAAAGGGGCCTGTCCAGCGATCCTGGAGGGCGCTAAGCTCTCCAGGCTCCATCACCCACACTTTCTGTCCAGGCTCCAGTTCCACCGGGTGAGCGTTGTGGTCGTACCACTCCTTCATGACTGCCTGGCTGGCCTCCAAGTTGTCAGAAGCTTGCTTCCACAACTTCGCCATTTGGCTCCTGAAGGCCAGCATGTAGCTCACCACATCCTGGGGGGGTTTCCTGGGAGATTTCTCCCAAACATCCTTCACCAGGCTGAGAGGACCGCGTACAGGGTGCCCATACAGAAGCTCAAAGGGGCTGAAGCCCACTCCCTTCTGGGGCACTTCCCTGTAGGAAAAGAGTAAACAGGGTAGGAGGACATCCCATTTCCTCCGCAGGCTCTCGGGCAGACTTCTGCTCATGCCCTTCAAGGTCTTATTGAACCTCTCAACCAGTCCATTTGACTGGGGGTGATAAGGAGTGGTGAACTGGTAGGTCACTCCACACTCCTTCCACATTGCCCGCATGTAAGCTGACAGGAAGTTGGTCCCCCTGTCGGACACAACTTCCTTGGGAAATCCCACTCGGGTAAAGATTCCCATTAGGGCTCTTGCCACTACAGGTGCAGTGACTGTCCTCAGAGGTATTGCCTCTGGGTACCGTGTGGCATGATCCACCAGTACCAGGATAAACCTGTGACCAGCTGCTGTTGGTGGATCCAAAGGCCCTACAATGTCGATGCCCACCCTCTCAAAGGGGGTGCTAACGACTGGAAGTGGTTCCAGGGGAGCTTTTAGCTTTACCCCTGTTTTCCCACTGGCCTGGCAGGTTACACATGTCCTACAGTATGTGTTGGACGCCGCTTTCATCTGAGGCCAGTAAAAGTGGAGAACAAGCCGTGCAAAGGTCTTGTCCTGGCCTAAGTGTCCTGCCAGGGGTATGGCATGAGCCAATTCCAAAAGAAAGGCTCGGTACTGTTGCGGGACTACCAAGGCCCTCGATGAACCAGGCGAGGGTACCTTGGGTTCACTGTAGAGGAGTCCATCCTCCCAGTAAATATGGTAATGTCCCGTAACATCACCTGCTGCTTGGGCTTCAGCCTGTCGCCTCAGTCCCTCAAGGGTGGGGCACTCCCTCTGCCCCTTACAGAATTCTTCTCTGGTAGGACCTCCCTCCACATGCCACTCCGCAGGGATGGGCAAATCCTCCAGAGAGTCTACTTCCCCCTCCACGGACTCCTGGTCCACCACCGCAGGTGGCCGATCTGTCTCATGGGGTGTGGAAGCCGGAGCAGGCTTTCTCTGTCTCCGGGTCTGTCCCTTCTTAGCAGCGGGTTGGGCCATTGTTCCAGGCTCCAACTCAGGCGAACTCCCTCTCCGGGCAGTCGCAGACCGTGTGCTGACACAGGCCCAGTCAGGTGTACCCAGCATCGCAGAATGCGTCCGGTATTCCACCTCTCTTCAAGTATTGTGTTCCATGTCATTCCCCAACAGACAATCGACTGGCACGGCCGGGCTTACGGCAACTCGAAGTGAACCTGCAACCCCCTCCCACTCAAAGGGAACCTCAGCCACTGGATAGTGGCCCATTCTGCCATCAGCCATCGCGGCGGGGTGGAGTACATTAGGAACAACCTGCTCTGGGGACACCAGCTGACTTCTCACCATAGTCATGCTGGCTCCTGTATCCCTCAGAGCCTCCCCTCTCTGGCCATTGATGGTAACCCATTGCCCATACTTTGTAGTATTTGGGGGCACCTGGATCTTTGGCACCATCTCCCGCTCTCCCAGGGACACTAAGGTGACACCCGCCCACTCACCCCCCTTATCTAAGGGCAACTCCTCCCCGAGCGCTACACTAGCTACTCCCGGTGACTTTCCTCCGGTGGGAGGGGGTGGTCTTTTTGGGCATCTGACATCTCCCTTATAATGTCCAACGCCACCGCATTCAAAACAGTGGAGAACCCTGGGCTGCTGGCTCTGGCCAGGATGAGGGTTCCGGGGAGGGTTTGCCCTAGGGGTGAAACCTGCTCCCTTCCCTTGGAAGTTATTTTGGGGACCTTTAGAGAACTCTCTCTTTTTCTCCCCCCCTCCTTCTTCTGGGGGGCGCCCTGTCCGGCTTTTTGAGATTCCCCTCCAGTCCCCTTGGAGGACACCCGGGTACTTGTCCAGATGTCCGCCTCCCCTGCAAGCTTCCGGGGATTGGTCAGCTTGCTGTCTACCAGGTGTTGGCGCAGCTCGGGAAAACATTTCTCGAGGAGGTGTTCTCTCAAAAACAGATCGTACAGCCCCTCATAATCCTTTACCTCACTGCCCTTGACCCAACCCTCTAAGGCCTTTCTGGCGTAATCAAGGAAGTCCACCCAGTTCTGAGTACCCATCTTGTGGCTCCCCCTAAACTTCTGTCGGTACCTTTCTGGGGTGAGCCCGAACTTCCTCAATAACGCCAGCTTCATGGTGGGGTAGTTTGTCTGTTCCTCTGGATCCAGGGCCAGCAAAGTGTCCCGACCAGCAGGAGGCATGTACTTGTACAAACTACCCCCCCAGTGCTTCTCCTGCACTCCATGAACCTTCAAAGAAACCTCATAAGCGGCCAGCCACTTAGCTACGTCATCCCCCTGACTGAAGCTCGCTATCAGGTCCTTGGGGATATAGGGTTTGGTCTCCCTGGCTGACTCTTTCAGTTCGCTGCCACCATTCCTAACAGGAGAGGACCCCCGTTGTAGACTTTGGAGCTCCAGTTCCTTCAGCCTAAACTCGTGGACCATCCTCCTCTCCTCTTTCTCCTGTTCCAACTTAGCCAGCTCCCACTTTAGCTGTCTTTTCTCCCTCCTATCGGTGAGCTCGGCTTCTGTTAGGCTTTTCCCAGAAATGCTACTGCCCTTTCTGGAATAGGACACTGGTCCGGTGAGCAAGTTTTCCCCCTCATGGCGGAATAACTCCTCCACCCCCCCTTCTGTGCCCTGGTCAACCTCTTCATCCTCCTCCTTTGTCTCTTGGTGTGCCTCCACCCAGGCCCTAAGGCTAGTCTGGAGCTCCCCCTTCCTAGCACCATGTTTGAAAAAGACCCCCATTTGTTGGCAGAACATTCTCAATTGGGGCACGGAATAGACTTCCAGGTTTTCCACTGCAAACTCCATTGTGAGTCTGGCAAACCGGGATACACACCAGAAATTTTTAAAGGGGCAAGGGCAACCTTAAGCCAACTCCACCCACCACCAGGAATAAATTTAGAAAAAACAAAAAGACTAATTGGGAGGGCCGCAAGGAGAAAACTCCTGGTGTAGGTTGGGTGTATTACGCCAAATTACTAGTAAGTAGCTGCAACCAAGTCCGCAATCCCACCGCTAGGCACCAATATGTTGGAACTAGGTAGCCTGGCCTAGGGCAAGACTATCATTTAGAGGCACAGTGTAAAGGTTGCAGACCACCCAAAAGTAACTTCACGCAATAGCACTCAAAAAGAAAAACACTACACCAAAATTATATGAAAATACGTACTGCTTTATATAAAAATAATATTCTCTTTGTTGTCAAGTATTCGTAGCTCACATATCAATAGTTCAAAACATTTCAAATCACTTTTAGAATCAGCAGTTACACTTTTGAATTTAATAGCAGATTATCACGTTGTCTTTAAAGCAGTTGCTATACCCTTGAACTCCTACTACACTTGTACATTAGGATAAACTGTGCCTTAGAATCAACCCGGTTATTTATCACTCTGCTGGAACCTTGGGAGGAAAAACCCCAGCGCCACCTAAATACAAGCAGATTACCTTTCGAGATTAAAGCACAAATCTTATTAGTAAGGGAAATTACTAGAGTCCCTGCTAAGGCGCTACTTAAGTCACCAACTTTTACATTATATCACTTGAGGTTCCAGCATTTAACTAGGCATAGTTTTTAAACAGGTTTCAACAAGGCTTATACTTTATAACTAAACTCCGTACTTGCAATAACACCTTTGACCTGTATTACAAGTTATCACCAGCTCTTGTAGTTGATTACCTCTAGATAAGCACTAACAATATCTGGCAGGTGACCCTTGTACCTACTCAGGCCAGTTAAGTACCAGGTGTATTTCTCTTTTGCTCCTCAGAGCTTCGATTCCACTCAAGGAGGGGCAAACTGTCTTGCACTGTCAAGAGCCCTTGAAGTTAGTGCTGCCCTGTGGGGGAAGAAAGCAGACGAACAGGAGGCCTAGTCAGTTCTCCTGCGCCACCCCTCACTCTCCCCAGCTTACTTGATTGCACAGGCAGCAGGCCAGTCCTTCGCTCTCCTGCCGGGCCCTGAAAACGCTCCTTCCTCGGTGGCTGGCCTCCCCGCCCCCTTTCTCACCAGAGAAGGCTCAGTCACTTAAGCGGCGGCTCCTCATCTGGAGGGATCTGTCCCTCGGCGCGCAATGGAGACGCTTCTCCTCAACAACGAAGCCCTCGTCTTCCTCCACACGCGAGGCTTCCGCGCATGCGCGAAGGTATAGTGTTCCTGCACTGGGCCTGCTCGGTCTTAGGCCCCTCCTGGGAGATCGAGCAACGCGGATTGCTCATGCGCGGAGGCGCCCTTGGGTAGCGGTTCGCCTTGGCTTTTCCCCTGATACCGGGACGCTCCTCCACAGCGCGGCAGAAGCGCGGAAGGCGCCCCTGGGGTCCCGCTCGCAAAAGGGAAGCCTTGCCAGTCTTTCCAGACTCAGTGGATCCCGGGGGGCGCTATTCCATAGAAACTGGCACCCCACACCAGGGCTTCTCAGGACACAATCCTTCCTCAGCACCCAGAAAGGTAGGAACAGCGCTATTTCGCTTTTGCACCCAGTTCCTTCATCGCAAAGTCCTTTTCCTTGCTTAATCTGGTTGGAGACTGGGGTTTAGGGATGAGGGATGTCCTTTCTGAGTCTCTTTCTGCTGGGCAGAGGACTGCGCACCGCAGCACTGCAGTCTCCTTCTCCTCAAACTTCCCCTGTACAGTTTGGACAAGGGGCAAGCTAGGCGCCCAGGGTCTCCAGTAATCCTTCACAGCGGGGTCAGGACAAATAACCCAAAAGGGGGATTTTGAGGTGACAACCCAAGGCAGCGTCCCTATCTAGGAGGTCAACCCTATGTCTAACCTCTCCCACCCTTGGCTACAGCCTGTCCTCCAGCTGACTTCCACAGGTAGACAAAATGGCTGCCCCGCATTCCGCCTTATATAGGCTGCCCTTCAGTGGTCCAGAATGGACCAGAAGGTTCTGGAATGCCCTATGTTAGGCTATGGCCAAGTTCTGTTGGTGACAGTTGGGGCAGTTGGTGGCCACCATTTTAGGTGGTGCCAACTTTCCTGTCAGAACAGGCCTCTGGACCTGAGGTAAAAAACTATGAGGGGGAGAGGGAACACCTATCCCCCTGGCCAAGACCTATAAAAAGTCAGTAGACACAAAAATTAATAAGGGTATGAGGGGCAAAAAGGGGACAAAATAAATAAAAATTAGGAGGGACTTCGCCAAAAAGCCAGACAGGTCTAACACAAAGCAAGAGGAGTTAGGGCAGGCCTGGAGCAAACAGGGGAGCCCAAGAAAAGCAGTGTTGTCCCTAAAATGGACCCACAGGCCGAAGGCACAGGAGTCGCGAGGGGACCTCTAGCAGTTTCACAAAGTAACTGCTTACAGGGCACAGAGTGCAAGGAGGCCAAAGTCCTTTGTATAAAATGTGAACAGAGGTTGGGGCTATCAATACTCCCAATGCACTTAGTTGGGGAATGCCAACAAGCATATGCACTTGCCCAAGTATGCGGTGCACAGGGGTTCAGTTGTGCGGTGGCCTCAAACTTAGTGAGAGGGCAGATCAACCTCAAGGAATATAGGAACTCTTCTCCTGTGTTGCTGTAGCCATTGGAGTCCAGAGGAGCCCAGGATCAGCAGACCAGTCAGTTGCATTACAGTGCCGGTGATTGCAGGGGAGCGACTTCTTCACCCCAAGGAAAAAACTTCAGTTGTCCTTGATGGTCCACAGGCCCTTCACGGAGCCTGTATGGTGCATGGGCACAGATGAGGCTTTGGACAGAGAGGGAGATGAAGTCAAGCCCATTCGAAGTCCATAGTGTCCAGACGGTCGAAGATCAGTGGGTTCTAGTTCAGAATCTGGTCCACATCGAATCTGGGGTCCTACAGCCAAGTAAGCCCTTAAGTAACCATGGGAGATGTTTGGGGAGATTTAGGAGACCCTCCCTGGGGAGGGTCAGGACAGTGGGGAGGATACTCCCCTGTCCTTTGTCCAGTTTCATGCCAGAGCAGGAGCCAATGGCTCCCAGGACTGGTTTGAACTGGACTATGCACAGGGACACCTAGTGTGCCCCTCTTGCAAACTTTCAGGCACTTTGAAAGTGCACCCACTCAGCCCCAATACATTAAATCCTTTCTGGGAGGTGATCATACCTCCCTGTGACAGGATGCTTTTGTGCTGCCTTCCCCTGCTCAAGCTTGGCTCAGCAGCATGAGGGCAGGAATGTGTCTCTGGTCGGCAGCAACAATTTTGTACTGCCCATGTTGAGAAGACTGGTACCGGGAAAAACAGGGACCCCACAAAGCTTGCTTCAGAACGGTGGAATCATACCGCCATTGTGGAAGTATGATTCCAAGGTGTTTGATACCAAACACAACATGTTGTGTTGCAGCCATTTTCGAGATAGCATTTTAGGCAAGTATGTAATGCACCTCTACCTATATGTCTGGCTGCGTCATGGGCAACCTGGGAGAATGGTCTCTGAAGGCTGCAGGGGAGCTCTCCTCATGCCAGGGCACCCTCTCACATAAAACCCAGCATCCTGCCTTCAGGATTGCCAAGGCCTGCTAGAGGTGTAACATAGTTTTTGAGTGTAGTGACCTATAGATATAACAAATCTATATCTAAAGTAAGTGGTGCATGCACTGCCTTACACAGGCTGCAATGGCAGGCCTGTAGTTCCATTTAGCACAACCTCCCATGGGTGGAATAATACATACTTCAGCCCATGGGAGGCCCCTGGGGTACCTATTCCCTGGGTTCATGTGTACCGTAGACTAGGGACTGCCAAGGGTACCCAGTATCCAATCTGAAGTGTACCTAAGTAAATGGTGTTAGACCTGGTATCATTGGTGAGAGTCTCCCTTAAATTTTTTCTGATTGCCTCCTGGCTCACACTGTCAAAGGAAAGAAGGAGTCCTGGAATCAAAGTGCTCCAAGATTGCCCAGAACTGGTTTGGACTAGACACAGGCCCCTCTGCTTTCAGAGGACAAAAGATGTGCTAGTATAAATATTAGGGCCAAGACCCTAAGATTTTAAATCATTTCTGGAGCAACAAGACAAACCGCTGCCAAGGAGATGAACCCAGGAAACTGTAGGAGTTGTACTGCGTCTCTGCCAGTGTGCTGTGTTGCTGGGTTAGCCTAAAGTGGTGTCTTCAGTGCCAAGGAGAGGAGAAGGAACTTCTAAAGGACTTTCATCATCTTGCAGAATATTACTCCAAGGGCTTGATTTCAGCTTGCCTCCTGACCAAAGTCTCAGGGATACCAGACTTCACCCCTTTGGTTTGCCTGCATCTGGAACTTGTTGTTCTAGCTGTTATAGAAGGAATTCTTCAACACACAACGCCGGTGAACGACGCCGTTATCTGAATCAAAGCCATGAGCGCTGCTCCGATTTGCAACGTAGACCAGATGCCGGCCCCCGTGCCACATTGACGCCAGTGAACAACATTGTGTGTGATATTTGATATTTATGGGTATTTGTAAAGCGCAAACTTTCACTCCGGAAGGAGCATCTTGGCGCTGAGCATGCGTGTAAGTGATACGTGGTGAGAATCTAGATAGCTGCCAGTACAGAGGTGTCTGATTGTCTTCAGGAGTTTCCTGAAGAGACTCTCCTTTTCGATTAGTCTGAGGTTAACGGGCAAGTTGTTCCACGCCCTTGCTGCCAGGACGGTGAAAGTTTTCCCACCCCTAGTTTTATACTTGAACCTCGGGATCGTGATGAGATTGGTCCCTAAGGATCTCAGACATCGTGTGGGGTTATAATGCGTGAACCGATTAGCAAGGTAATAAGGCCCTGTATTTTTCGTAGATTTGAACACTGTGAGTAGAAGTTTGAAAAGGATTCTTTTATGAAGTGGCAGCCAGTGGAGGAAGTTTAGTGCTGCTGAGGCTGATGACCTTCTAGGGAGTTTCAGTACCAATTGTAAGCCTGCCACAGCCGTGAGTGCTGCTCTGACTTGCAACACCGGCCCAACGCCTGCTGCTGTGCCGCATCGACTCCAAAGCCAACATCATCACAGAGCCGATCGTCGACGTGGGTGGTCAAGAATCCATCAACTTCGTGACATCGTACAGAACTGTGGTTTTGGCACCATCAGAACATCACCTCCTCTCCAGTCAGAAACCGATGCCTCCCCTGCCTGCGCAAGCATCCAGGACACCTAGGCATCATCTCCCCCAAAGGAAGGACCCGACGCCGCAATGCTTCAATGATGCCGCATCTCCCCGACGCTTTTCCAAGGTACTGTTCTTTGTGAGTCTGTTTTGACTCTAGGTCTGACGCCGCACACCTCGCAGTCGGCGCCGTACTTTGGGATTTCTTTGACCTTAACATCGTGATATATCCAGTTGGGGTGATCTGTTGTTAAAGACTGCTTTTAAGTGAATGACCTATTTTTGAATCATTTTTACCATCTTGAATAATTAGTATTGATTACAGTATTGTGGATTTTTGTCGTTTGTGGTGTTGTGTTAAGTCTATATAAAGAATACTTATTTTTATAAAACATGTGTTGTGTTCATCTGTAGTGTTTTCACTGTATTACTGTATGTGTTCGCAAATGCTTAACACAATGTCTCTGAGATAAGCCTGTCTGCTCGTGCCAAGCTGACAAGGGGATGAGCAGGGGCCATCCAGTACTGTAATCCCCTTTCCCTGACTTAGAACAAGGGTCCCTATTTGGTCAAAGGTGTATACCAGTGCCAACTAGAGACCCCCAATTCTAACACATGGCATAACATTTTAGAGAGAAAGCACATAGACTGTGGTCCTGTTTAGCAGGATCCCAGTCAGACTAGTCAAAAAGCATTTGCAATGAAATAGGTCTCTCATTAGGAAAGTTTGAGCAATTGGTCTTGTAAATGACACATTTTTTATTTATGTGTTGGTTTTGAAAATAGCTAAATTAATAGCTTTGCATTTATAATGACAATACTTTTCTCTTTTGCTAATGTGACACCTATAGCATTTGTAATGCAACATGTTTTGTATTTACGTGACTTAAATGTATTGATATTACAAATAACAATGGCTTTTACTTTTTTTTTAAATAATTAATACTTAAATAAAAGTTATTGTAATTTATAATGGCAATAGCTTAAACTTTTGTAAATAACTTTCGTGAAGATTATGTTCAGTGTATTTTATTGTGACGAAAATCCAAGAACAGAAGTGAAATATTAACATCTTTTTGTGACATTTGTAATGAATCTTGAAACATTGAGAGAACATATTTGAACCAGTTGTTTTTGAATGGTTGCATAGATTGATAATGTGGTGGCGCTGAGTGATGTTGTGGTGGTGACAAGTGATGCAGTGGCGTTCAGTGATGCTGTGGTAGCGCATAGTGATGTTGTTGTGCCGCTGAGTGATGCTGTGGTGCCCCTGAGTGATTCTGTGGTGGTGCGATAGATAGATAGAGGGAGGGCGATAGATAGCTAGAGGGAGGGCGAAAGATAGATAGAGTGAGGGTGAAAGATAGATAGAGTGTGGGCGATAGATAGAGTGAGGGCGATAGATAGATAGAGTGAGGGCGATAGAGTGAGGCCGATAGATAGAGTGAGGGCGATAGATAGAGTGAGGGCGATAGATAGAGTGTGGGCGATAGATATATAGATAGAGTGAGGGTGATAGATAGATAGATAGATAGATTGATAGAGAGATGGATAGATAGATGGATAGATAGATAGAGTGAGGGTGATAGATAGATGTGTGTGGTTGTGTGTGTGTTAGTGTGTGTGTGTGAGGTTGTGTGTGTGGTTGTGTGTGGTTGGGTGTGTGGTTGTGTGTGGTTGTGTGTGTATGGTTGTGTGTGTGGTTATATGTGTGGCTGTATGTGTGTGCTTGTGGTTGTGGGTGTGGTTGTGTGTGGTTGTGTGTGGTTGTGTGTGTTGTTGTGGTTGTGTGTGTGGTTGTGTTTGTGGTTGAGTGTGTACTTGAGTGTGTGTTGTGTGTAGTTGAGTGTGTGCTTGTGTGTGTGGTTGTGTATGTGTGGTTGTGTGTGTGGTTGTGTGTGAGTGGTTGTGTGAGTGTGGTTGTGTGTGTTATTGTGTGTGAGATTGTGTGTATGGTTTTGTGTGTTTGTGTGGTTGTGTGTGTCGTTGTATGTGTGTGGTTGTATGTGTGTGTGTGCTTGGTTGTATGTATGTGTGTGGTTAGAGAAAGATGTATGTGGAAGAGAGCAGCAGATCAGCACAGCAGAAGAGAACAGGGAGTTAAAGAAGGAGGCGGGTGAAGGAGAACAGCAGATCAGCACAGGAGAAGAAAACATGGAGTTACAAAAGGAGGCGGGTGGAAGAGAGCAGCAGATCAGCAAAGGAGAAATCAAGAGAACAGGGGCAGGTGGAAGAGAGCTGCAGATCAGCACGGGAGAACAGACCAGGGAGTTAAAGAAGGAGGTGGGTAAAAGAGAGTAGCAGATCAGCACACAAGAAGAGAACAGGGAGTTAAAGAAGGAGGTGGGGTGAAAGGGAGCAGCAGCGTAGCACAGGAGAAGAGAACAGGGAGTTAGAGAAGGAGGTGGGGTGGAAGAGAGCTGCAGATCAGCACGGGAGAACAGAACAGGGAGTTAAAGAAGGAGGTGGGTGGAAGAGAGTAGCAGATCAGCACACAAGAAGAGAACAGGGAGTTAAAGAAGGAGGTGGGGTGGAAGGGAGCAGCAGCGTAGCACAGGAGAAGAGAACAGGGAGTTAGAGAAGGAGGTGGGGTGGAAGAGAGCTGCAGATCAGCACAGGCGAAGAGTACAGAACAGGGAGTTAGAGAAGAAGGCAGAGTAGAAGAGAACAGCAGATCAGCACGGGAGAAGAGAAGAGAACAGGGAGTTGAAGAAGGAGGTGGGATGGAAGAGAGCCACAGATTAGCACAGGAGAAGAGAACAGGGAGTTAGAGAAAGAGGCGAGGTTGAAGAGAGTAGCAGATCAGCAGCAGAGAACAGGGAGTAAAAGAAGGAGGCGGGTGGAAGAGAGCAGCAGATCAGCAGAGGGAGTAAAGAAGAGAACAGGGAGTTAGAGAAGGAGGTGGGTGGAAGAGAGCAGCAGATCAGCACAGCAGAAGAGAACAGGGAGTTACAAAAGGAGGTGGGTGGAAGAGAGAAGCAGAACAGCACAGGAGAAGAGAAAAGGGAGTTAGAGAAGGAGGCCAATGGAAGAGAGCAAAAAGATCATCACAGGAGAAGGCAACAAGGAGTTAGAGAATGAGGCGGGTGGAAGAGAAGAGCAGATCTGCACAGGAGAAGAGAACAGGGAGTTAGAGAAAGGGGCAGGTGGAAGAGAGCAGCAGATCAGCACGGGAGAACAGATCAGGGAGTTAAAGAAGGAGGTGGGTGGAAGAGAGTAGCAGATCAGCACACGAGAAGAGAAAAGGTAGTTAAAGGAGGTGGGGTGGAAGAGAGCAGCAGATCAGCACAGCAAAACAGAACAGGGAGTTAAAGAAGGAGGTGGGGTGGAAGAGAGCAGCAGTTCAGCACATGAGAGGAGAAGAGAGCAGGGAGTTAGAGAATGGGGCAGGGTGGAAGAGAGCAGCAGATCAGCACAAGAGAAGAGAACATGGAGTTAGAGAAGGAGGTGGGTGGAAGAGAGGAACAGATCAGCACAGCAGAAGAGAACAGGGAGTTAAAGAAGGAGGTGGGGTGGAAGAGAGCTGCAGATCAGCAGAAGTTAACAGGGAGTTAAAGAAGGAGGCGGGCGGAAGAGAGCAACAGATCAGCACAGGAGAAGAGAAGAGAACAGGGAGTTAGAGAAGGAGGTGAGGTGGAAGAAAGCAGCAGATTAGCACAGCAGAAGAGAACAGGGAGTTAAAGAAGGAGGTGGGGTGTAAGAGAGCAGCAGATCAGCACAGGAGAAGAGAAGAGAAGAGAACAGGGAGTTAGAGAAGGAGGTGGGTAGAAGAGAGGAGCAGATCAGCACAGCAGAAGAGAACAGGGAGTTAAAGAAGGAGGTGGGGTGAAAGAGAGCAGCAGATCAGCACAGCAAAAGAGAACAGGGAGTTAAAGAAGGAGGTGGGGTGGAAGAGAGTAGCAGTTCAGCACATGAGAAGAGAAGCGAGCAGGGAGTTAGAGAATGAGGCAGGGTGGAAGAGATCAGCAGATCTGCACGAGAGAAGAGAACATGGAGTTAAAGAAGGAGGTGGGTGGAAGAGAGGAACAGATCAGCACAGCAGAAGAGAACAGGGAGTTAAAGAAGGAGGTGGGGTGGAAGAGAGCAGCAGATCAGCAGAAGTTAACAGGGAGTCAAAGGAGGCGGGCGGAAGAGAGCAACAGATCAGCACAGGAGAAGAGAAGAGAAAAGTGAGTTAGAGAAGGAGGTGAGGTGGAAGAAAGAAGCAGATTAGTACAGCAGAAGAGAACAGGGAGTTAAAGAAGGTGGTGGGGTGTAAGAGAGCAGCAGAACAGCACAGGAGAAGAGAACAGGGAGGTAGAGAAGGAGGTAGTGTGGAAGAGAACAGCAGATAAGCACGAGAGAAGAGAACAGGCAGTTAAAGAAGGAGGTGGGTGGATGAGAGCAGCAGATCAGCACCGGAGAAGAGAACAGGGAGTTAAAGAAGGAGTCGGTGGAAGAGAACAGCAGATCGGCACTGGAGAAGAGAACCGGGAGTTACAGAAGGAGGCGGTGGAAAAGAACAGCAGATAAGTACAGGAGAAGAGAACAGGGAGTTAGAGAAGGAGGTGGGGTGAAAGAGAACAGCAGATCAGCACCAGAGAAGAGAAAAGGGAGTTAGAGAAGGAGCCGGATGGAACAGAGCAAAAAGATCATCACAGGAGAAGACAACAAGGAATTAGAGAATGAGGCGGGTGGAAGAGAAGAGCAGATCAGCAAAGGAAAAGAGAAGAGGGAGTTAGAGAAGGGGGCGGGTGGAAGATAGCAGAAGATCAGCACGGGAGAACAGAACAGGGAGTTAAAGAAGGAGGCGGGTGGAAGAGAGTAGCAGATCAGCACAGGAGAAGAGAAAAGAACCGGGAGTTAGGGAAGGAGGCTAGGTGGAAGAGAGCAGCAGATCAGCAGAAGAGAACAGGGAGTTAAATAGGAGGCGGGGTGGAAGAGGGAGTAAAGAAGAGAACAGGGAGTAAGAGAAGGAGGTGGGTGGAAGTGAGCAGCAGATCAGCACAGCAGAAGAGAACAGGGAGTTACAGAAGGAGGTGGGGTGGAATAGAGCAGCAGAACAGCACAGGAGAAAAGAACAGGGAGGTAGAGAAGGAAGTAGGGTGGAAGAGAACAGCAGATCAGCACGAGAGAAGAGAACAGGGATTTAAAAAAGGAGGCGGTGGAAAAGAACAGCAGATCAGTACAGGAGTAGAGAACAGAGAGTTAAAGAAGGAGGCGGGGTGGAAGACAACAGCAGATCGGCACAGGAGAAGAGAACCCGGAGTTACAGAAGGAGGCGGTGGAAAAGAACGGCAGATCAGTACAGGAGAAGAGAACATGGAGTTAGAGAAGGAGTCGGGGTGAAAGAGAACATCAGATCAGCACCGGAGAAGAGAAAAGGGAGTTAGAGAAGGAGGCGGATGGAAGAGAGCGAAAAGATCATCACAGGAGAAGGCAACAAGGAGTTAGAGAATGAGGCGGTTGGAAGAGAAGAACAGATCAGCACAGGAGAAGAGAAGAGAAGGGAGTTAAAGAAGGAGGGGGGTGGCAGAGAGCAGCAGATCAGCACAGGAGAAGAGAACAGGGAGGTAAAGAAGGAGGAGGGTGGACGAGAACAGCTGATCAGCACAAGAGAAAAGAACAGAGTTAAAGAAGGAGGCGGGGTGGTTTTTTGTGTGTGTATGCGTGGTTGTATGTATGTGTGTGTGGTTAGAGAAAGATGTATGTAGAAGAGAGCAGCAGATCAGCAAGCAGAAGAGAACAGGGAGTTGAAGAAGGAGGCGGGTGGAAGAGAGCAGCAGATTAGCACAGGAGAGGAGAAGAGAACAGGGAGTTAGAGAAGGAGGCAGAGCGGAAGAGAGGAGCAGATAAGCACAGCAGAAGAGAACAGGGAGTTAAAGAAGGAGATGGGGTGGAAGAGAGCAGCAGCGTAGCACAGGAGAAGAGAACAGGGAGTTAGAGAAGGAGGCGGGTGGAAGAGATCAGCAGATCAGCAGAGGGAGTAAAGAAGAGAGCAGGGAGTTAGAGAAGGAGGCGAGTTGAATAGAGCAGCAGATCATGTCTGGAGAAGAGAAGTGAGCAGGGAGTTAGAGAAGGAGGTGGGTGGAAGAGAGCAGCATAACAGCACAGCAGAAGAGAACATGGAGTTAAAGAAGGAGGCGGGTGGAAGAGAGCAGCAGATCAGCACAGGAGACGAGAACAGGGAGTTAGATAAAAGAGGCGAGTGGAACAGAACAGCAGATTAGCACAGGAGAAGAAAACAGGGAGTTAAAGGAGGAGGCAGGTTGGAAGAGAGCAGCAGATCAGCACAGTAGATGAGAACAGGGAGTTAGAGGAGGAGGCAGGGTGGAAGAGAGCAGCAGATCAGCACGGGAGAAGAGAAGAGAACAGGGAGTTAGAGAAGGAGGTTGGTGGAAGAGAGACAGGGCTAAAGATAGAGGAAGGGAGGGTGATAGAGTGAGGGCGATAGATAGAGTGAGGGCGATAGATAGATAGAGGGAGGGCGATAGATAGGTAGAAGGAGGGCGATAGATAGGAGGGTGATAGATAGAGGGAGGGCGATAGATAGATAGAGTGAGGGAGGGCGATAGATAAATAGATAGATAGAGTGAGGGGAGGCGATAGCTAGATAGTGTGAGGGAGGGTGATAGATAGATAGATAGAGTGAGTGAGGGCGATATAGTGAGTGAGGGCAATAGAATGAGTGAGGGCGATAGAGTGAGTGAGGGTGGTAGAGTGAGTGAGGGCGGTAGAGTGAGTGAGGGCGGTAGAGTGAGTGAGGGCGGTAGGATGGTAGAGTGAAGGCGGTAGAATGCTAGAGTGAGGACGGTAGAGTGGTAGAGTGAGGGTGGTAGAGTGAGGGCAGTAGAGTTGTAGAGTGAGGGCGGTAGAATGGTAGAGTGAGGGCGGTAGAGTGGTAGAGTGAGGGCAGTAGAGCGGTAGAGTGAGGGCAGTAGAGTGAGGGCAGTAGAGCGAGAGTGGTAGATTGGTAGAGTGAGGGCAGTAGAGTGGGAGAGTGAGGGCGGTAGAGTGGTAGAATGAGGGTGGTAGAGTGGTAGAGTGAGGGCGGTAGAGTGAGGGTGTGAGGGAGGTAGAGTGAGGGCAAGATGGCGGTAGAGTGGGGGCGGTACAGTGGTAGAGTGGTAGAGTGAGGGCGGTAGAGTGAGGGTGTGAGGGCGGTAGAGTGAGGGCAGTAGAGTGGTAGAGTGAGGGCGGCAGAGTGAGGGCGGTAAAGTGAGGGCGGTAGAGTGAAGGCGTGAGGGCAGGAGAGTGGTAGAGTGAGGGTGGTAGAGTGGTAGAGTGAGGGCGGTAGAGTGAGGGCGGTAGAGTGGTAGAGTGAGGGTGGTAGAGTGGTAAAATGAGGAAGGTAGAGTGGTAGAGTGGTAGAGTGAGGACGTGAGGACGGTAGAGTGGTAGAGTGAGGGCGGTAGAGAGAGGATATGAGGGCAGTAGAGTGGTAGAGTGAGGGCGGTAGAGTGATAGAGTAAAGGTGGTAGAGGGAGGGCTAAGGGCAGTAGAGTGGTAGAGTGAGGGCAGTAGAGTGGTAGAGTGAGGGCGGTAGAGTGGTAGAGTGATGGCGGTAGAGTGGTAGAGTGAGGGCGGTAAAGTGGTAGAGTGAGGGCGGTAGGGTGGTAGAGTGAGGGCGGTGGAGTGAGGGCTGTAGAGTGGTTAGAGTGAGGGCTGTGGAGTGTGTGCGGTAGAGTGGTGGAGTGAGGGCCGTAGAGTGCTAGAGGAGGGCAGTAGAGTGGTAGAGCAAGGGCGGTAGAGTGAGGGCGGTAGAGTGGAAGAGTGAGGGCAGTAGAGCAATAGAGTGAGGGCGGTGGAGCGGTAGAGTGAGGGCGGTAGAGTGAGGGCGGTAGAGTGAGGGCAGTAGAGCGAGAGTGGTAGATTGGTAGAGTGAGGGCAGTAGAGTGGTAGAGTGAGGGCGGTAGAGTGAGGGCGGTAGAGTGGTAGAATGAGGGCAGAAAGTAGGGGTAGAGTGAGGGCGTTAGAGTGAGGGTGTGAGGGTGGTAGAGTGAGGGCAAGATGGTGGTTGAGTGAGGGCGGTAGAGTGGTAGAGTGAGGGCGGTAGAGTGAGTGTGTGAGGGCGGTAGAGTGGTAGAGTGGTAGAGTGAGGGCGGCAGAGTGAGGGCGGTAGAGTGAGGGTGGTAAAGTGGCAGAGTGAGGGTGGTAGAGTGGTAGAGTGAGGGCGATGGAGTGAGGGCTGAGAGTGGTAGAGGGCGGTGGAGTGAGGGCTGTAGAGTGGTAGAGTGAGGGCGGTAGAGTGGTAGAGGGAGGGCAGTAGAGTGAGGGCGTGAGGATGGTAGAGTGGTAGAGTGAGGGCGGTAGACTGGTTCAGTGAGGGCGGAAGAGTGGTAGAGTGAGGGCGGTAGAGTGGTAGAGTGAGGGTGGTAAAGTGGTAGAGTGAGGGCGGTAGAGTAAGGGCGTGAGGACGGTAGAGTGGTAGAGTGAAGGCGTGAGGGCGGTAGAGTGAGGGCAGTAGAGTGAGGGTGGTAGAGTGGTAGAGTGAGGGTGGTAGAGTGAGGGCGGTAGAGTGGTAGAGTGAGGGTGGTAGAGTGAGGGCAATAGAGTGGTAGAGTGAGGGTGGTAGAGTAGTAGAGTGAGGGTGGTAGAGTGGTAGAGTGAGGGCGGTAGAGTGAGGGCAGTAGAGTGGTAGAGTGAGGGCGGTGGAGTGAGGGCTGTAGAGTGGTATAGTGTGGGCGGTAGAGTGAGGGCAGTAGAGTGGTAGAGTGAGGGTGGTAGAGTGGTAGAGGGAGGACAGTAGAGTGGTAGAGCGAGGGCGGTAGACTGAGGGCGGTAGAGTGGTAGAGTGAGGGCGGTAGAGTGGTACAGTGAGGGCAGTAGAGCGGTAGAGTGAGGGCGGTAGAGTGAGGGTGGTAGAGCGAGAGTGGTAGATTGGTAGAGTGAGGGCAGTAGAGTGGTAGAGTGAGGGCGGTAGAGTGGTAGAGTGAGGGGGGTAGAGTGAGGGCAATAGAGTGGTAGAGTGAGGGTGGTAGAGTAGTAGAGTGAGGGTGGTAGAGTGGTAGAGTGAGGGCGGTAGAGTGAGGGCAGTAGAGTGGTAGAGTGAGGGCGGTGGAGTGAGGGCTGTAGAGTGGTATAGTGTGGGCGGTAGAGTGAGGGCAGTAGAGTGGTAGAGTGAGGGTGGTAGAGTGGTAGAGGGAGGACAGTAGAGTGGTAGAGCGAGGGCGGTAGACTGAGGGCGGTAGAGTGGTAGAGTGAGGGCGGTAGAGTGGTACAGTGAGGGCAGTAGAGCGGTAGAGTGAGGGCGGTAGAGTGAGGGTGGTAGAGCGAGAGTGGTAGATTAGTAGAGTGAGGGCAGTAGAGTGGTAGAGTGAGGGCGGTAGAGTGGTAGAATGAGGGTGGTAGAGTAGTAAAGTGAGGGCGGTAGAGTGAGGGTGTGAGGGCGGTAGAGTGAGGGCAAGATGGCGGTAGAGTGAGGGCGGTAGAGTGGTAGAGTGAGGGCGGTAGAGTGAGGGTGTGAGGGCGGTAGAGTGGTAGAGTGAGGGTGGCAGAGTGAGGGCGATAAAGTGAGGGCGGTAGAGTGAGGGCAGTAAAGTGAGGGCAGTAGAGTGGTAGAGTGAGGGCAGTAGAGTGGGTCAGTGAGGGCGGTAGATTGAGGGTGGTAGAGTGAGGGTGGTAGAGCGGTAGAGTGAGGGTGATAGAGTGGTAGAGTGAGGGCCTGAGGACGGTAGAGTGTTAGAGTGAGGGCGGTAGAGTGAGGGCATGAGGGTGGTAGAGTGGTAGAGTGAGGGCGGTAGAGTGGTAGAGTCAGGGTGGTAGAGTGAGGGCGGTAGAGTGGTAGAGTGAGGGCGTGAGGGCAGTAGAGAGGTAGAGTGAGGGCGGCAGAGTGAGGGCAGTAGAGTAGTAGAATGAGGGTGGTAAAGTGGTAGAGTGAGGGCAGTAGAGTGAGGGTGTGAGGGTGGTAGAGTGAGGGTGAGGGTGAGATGGAGGTAGAGTGAGGACGGTAGAGTACGTAGAGTGAGGGTGGTAGAGTGGTAGAGTGAGGGCGGTAGAGTGAGGGTGTGAGGGTGGTAGAGTGAGGGTGAGATGGCGGTAGAGTGAGGACGGTAGAGTGCGTAGAGTGAGGGTTGTAGAGTGGTAGAGTGAGGGCGGTAGAGTGAGGATGTGAGGGTTGTAGAGTGAGGGTGAGATGGCGGTAGAGTGAGGGCTGTAGAGTGCGTAGAGTGAGGGCAGTAGAGTGGTAGAGTGAGGGCGGTAGAGTGAGGGCATGAGTATGGTAGAGTGCTAGAGTGAGGGCGGTAGAGTGACGGCAGTAGAGTGGTAGAGTGAGGGCGGTAGAGTGAGGGCGGTAGAGTGGTAGAGTGAGGGCGTGAGGGCAGTAGAGTGATATAGTGATGGCGGTAGAATGGTAGAGTGAGGGCGGTAGAGTGAGGGCTTGAGGGCTGTAGAGTGAGGGCGGAAGAGAGGTAGAGTGAGGGTGGTAGAGTGAGGGCGGTAAAGTGGTAGAGTGAGGGCGGTGGCGTGAGGGCTGTAGAGTGGTAGAGTAAGGGCGGTAGAGTAGTAGAGTAAGAGCGGTAGAGTGGTAGAGGGAGGGCAGTAGAGTGGTAGAGCGAGGGCGGTAGAGTGAGGGTGGTAGAGTGGTAGAGTGAGGGTGGTAGAGCGGTAGAGTGAGGGCGGTAGAGCGGTAGAGTGAGGGCGGTAGAGTGAGGGCAGTAGAGCGACGGCAGAAGATTGGTTGAGTGAGGGCAGTAGAGTGGTAGAATGAGGGTGGTAGAGTGAGGGTGTGAGGGCGGTAGAGTGAGGGCGAGATGGCGATGGAGTGAGTGCGGTAGAGTGAGGGCGGTAGTGTGAGGGCGGTAGAGTGGTAGAGTGAGTGCGGTCGAGTGAGTGCGGTAGAGTGAAGGCAGTAGAGTGGTGAGGGTGAGGGTGAGGGTGTGTGAGAGGGTGAGGGTGTGTGAGAGGGTGAGGGTGTGAGAGGGTGAGTGTGTGTGAGGGTGTGTGAGAGTGAGGGGGTGTAAGGATGAGAGGGTGGGTGAGGGTGAGTGAGGGTGAGAGGGTTGTGAGGGTGAGGGTGTGAGGGGGTGAGGGTGAGTGAGGGTGAGTGAGGGTGGGTGAGGGTGTGAGGGTGAGTGAGGGTGTGTGAGTGTGTTTGAGGGTAAGAGGGTGTGTGAGGGTGAGGGGGTGTGAGGGTGTGTGGGGGTCTGAGGGGGTGAGGGTGAGTGAGGGTGAGAGGGTTGTGAGGGTGAGGGAGTGAAGGGGTGAGGGTGTGTGAGGGTGTGAGGGTTGTGAGTGTGAGGGGGTGCGGGTTTAGGGGTGATTGAGGGTGTGTGACGGTGGGTGAGACTGAGTGAGGGTGTGTGAGGGTGAGAGGGTGTGCGGGTGTGTGAGGGTGAGGGGGTGAGGGTGAGAGGGTGTAAGGGTGAGGGGGTGTGAGGGTGAGGGGGTGTGAGGGTGAGAGGGTTGTGAGGGTGAGGTTTACAAATAATGGGCTTATGTAGAGGGAGGTGGCCCCCACAGGGTGGGATTGCTGCACTGTGAGGCGAGGGGGGCTACGGTTTGCTTTAGGGGCTTGTTCGGGGTAGTAAGCACTATGCATGCATTTCGTACAACCATGAGGGAAGTGGGTAGAAGGTGACGGTGAGAAAAAGATTGAAGTGGGCGTTTGACAGTCAGTGCGATTTGCGAGCTGACTGTGGGGGACTGGTGGGGTGGGAGAGAGACGATCAGAAGTGAAATGTGCAGGATCAAACTAGTAGAGTGATTGGAAAGAAGGGGGGCGGACGGGGATGGTGAGACCAAATGGGACTGGGAAACGAAGATTGTGATTCTGTGCAGATGGAAATAGGGTGAGGGGCAAGAGAATAGGAGGTGCACTTATGCGCTGATGGGGTGGGTGACAGATGAGACCTAGAGCTAGAAAGTGATGTGGTGTATTGAACGTGCATAGCAGGCATATGGGAGGACAGAGGCGTGAGACGGAGGGTAGGCGAGAAGGGGGTGGGGCAGCAGGCGGCGAGGCGGGGACAGGTAGAGAGTCCCTTGGGGAGAAGGCGAGTTAAGAGGATGGAACAATGGGGCAGAGAGCCAGGAAGAGGGCGGAGGAGAAAAAGAGAAAACTCCCGCTTGGATATCAGTTAAAAGGAGAGGAATGAGCGGAAAAGAGTGAGCTAAGCTAAGGGGGCGAAAGAAATGTCTGCAGGGGAACAGAGACAGAAGAGAGATGCACAGAGACAAAGGGGATGAGAGGAAAGGGCTAACGGGGGAGGCAGAATCGGACGTGGGAAGAGAAGCAAGAGAGAGCAGGGGACATGGGTGGGACATTCAAGAGAGAAAGGTGAGACTAAAAGCAAAAGGCAGAGAAGTAGCGAAGGAGAGAAACAGAGGGAGCGACAGGAGAGAGCTGGTGTATGGGATGGACAGAAGAAGGCAGAAAAAAATTGGTAGAACATGAGAGCGAAAGCAGCAAAGAAGGTGGGTAGCAGGCAAATGGTGGTGTGCGAGGTGCACGCGGGGGCGGGGGAGCGGCAGCCTTTGAATTCTGATGCGAGGCACGGACAAATGGTGGTGCACGAGGTGCACGCGAGGGGCAGGGGAGCGGCAGCCTTTGAAGTCTGATGCGAGGCACAGACAAATGTTGGTGTGTTATGTGGCTGGTGATGGCTTGCACGCGCATAGATCACATGAACAGTACTTGATCTGCAAGTTTGGTAGAGTTTTTGAACTGCCTACTATAATCTCTTCTATCTATCCCTGCGGGATATAATAGTCGAGACCTAAAACAGTGTAACATTAATGAACAAGTGGGGGGTAACCATAAGAAGCAGATCCTACTTTCCTACACCCACCCTTTATAGGGAGTCCATGGAAGGTCATCAATTTAGGCATAATGTCTTCATGGCATTGCAGGCCAAACATGGATGAGGAGGTTAGATCTAGGCTCTTGCTATTGAAATAGTGAAGTTGAGAAAACAGTTGATAAAAAGCTGGTAAATGTTTCTCTTGCAATACACTTATAAATAGTTTTCAAAACATCTAAACACAATTTTTTGGAAAAAAGAAAATGCATATCAGAGAATATCTTGTTTTTCAGGCTGGCTAAGCAACTGCGTTCTACACAGGACCGCTCGACAGAACCTGTCGGGCAGTAAACATGTCTCCCATACCCCTGCAGAATTGTTGCTGCCCAGACAAGTAATTACATTCTGTGTGATCTCAACCAACAACCATCGACATCCGGCAAATTAGGGTCTGATAAAGCTTGGGGTGGGATTGAAAGGGCATTCATTTGGGCATTGAGCACCTGTACACCTTGGATTTGGAAAGATTTGGAGAATAGGGAACTAGGAAAAGGCACTTGTGCAACCACGTTGGTTGGCAGGTGATTTATTTTCAAATTTTAAAGGAATTTTCTGTGGCTGCAAACAATATATGAGATGATGCCATTCCTTACACACCATGTGAGGACAACCACCACCAGGCTGCTCTGTATGCTCGCTGCAACTTAATATTGCCAGCTCGGTGCTATCTGCTATTGCGCCCTAGTTATTCTATAAACATATTCATAAACACAAGCCCAGATCCAGCCACAACGTTCAACAAAACTACAAAGAAAAGTGAAGCAATAGCTGAAAAACACGTAAGCAATGGAGGGAGCCTAGCAAGTAGGTGTTCGACTATTTCAAGCCCTGAAATGTCTGAATAAAAAGTAGTTACAACTGAAGACCTGAATTCTTTATCATTAAAAATGTTACCCAGAATCAAGCGTCTCTGCCAGGATTCAGATCTTTCCCCCATATATCCGATGTGTATGAAACAGTTTGCTTCTGAGTCACATCATTGCAAAACGTGTTGTTTCGAGATTACTTGTAGCTTTTGTTTAACGTCATGACATCTTTTGGATATGAGGACAGGCTAAAATAATTTAGTTCGTCATAACGGCCTGTGCGATACAACTTTGTTTTAAACGAAATTCTGATTTTTATTCCAGGGGACAACCTGCCAGCGAGTATGGATGTTCTGCACATAATATATTCTAAACTCATATTTTCAAATATATAAATTATACATCAAAGGCAATCTCTTTTGTCACTGTTTGCCTTTTGATCCCTCCTAGCCAAAGACTGATATTAAAGAACATTTCACTCAGTGGTGCTGGCTCGGGAAGATAAAGTGAAAAGACGCAGACGCAAGAAAAGAGAGCCATCCTGAAAAACAACACTCCTTCCAGCACAGCGAGCGCAGTTCAAAAGAACCAGCTGATCCCCCAATCTGCCAGATGTGTCTTGCAGTCTGTGTTTCAATTATGGAGTTCGGATGCCCGAGGGAGCCAGGGGTTTTCGCAGAAATAAATGCGTCGCCTCCAATCCCTGCTCACAACAAACTAGAGTCGTTGGATTTGCGATTAGGGAAGTTTCCCCTCTCACCCACTCTCTTTCTTTCTCCCCTCCGTCCTCTTTCTCCCCCCCCCTCCCCCACCGCTCCCCCACCTCTCTCGCTCTTTCACTTTCTCTGTTGAAGTTCAACCGAAAAGCGCGTGCTCCGTTTCCTGAGTACATCAACTCGTCTGTCGGATGTAAGCTTGAATAATGTCAAGCGCACGGCCGCGCGCTTGCCATTACCTCAAGTAATCCAGGCATCTCCAAACTTCTGTCAAGACAGTTGATCAATTAAATAAGGTATGCACTTTCTTTCAATTATACAAAGCTAACCTTTTGTCACATAAAAGCCGTTTCCGTTTCACATTAACAAGGGAAACCTTTCTCAGATGAAAGCTGGCATTGTTCTTGGGACGCGGGATATATGCAGCTGCAACTTCTTGACTCGATGAGGTCTAATTAAGGCACTTTTGATCGCGCGCACCCGGCAGGAAGCACGTGACTTCAAGTGGATGGCAAACTGAAACTTGTTGGAAGTGCACAAAATAATTGGCTAAGCATTCTGAAGTGTTCAACACATTTAAGTTAGCTGTAGGAACCTGACATCAAAGAAAAGGGACAGCATATTACTGCAATGAAAATACTGGCATATCGATTTGATAATTCATTTATCGTGTTCCCCAGTTCCTTCCAACTTTCCAAATCTGACACCAATCAATTAAAAAGAGGAAGATTAAACTGGAACACAGAAAGAAGCTCTGGACGATATTAGCAAGCAAAATAGACTCATCTAACTGTATATTAACTACCGAGCATTACAAAGACCAGGAATCTCCAACCTTTGCTGCACTAGGAGCTCCTTATGTTCCATATATAAATACACCCCGAACTACCAATATTTTTATAGTGATCACATCAGACAAGATTACATTCCTGGCCAATTCATGCAAGCTTGACAGCAGGGAACACTTGTAGGGGCAGATTTATGAGGCCCTTGCGCCACGTTTACGCCGCTGTTGCGTCACGCAAGGCGGCGTAAACGTGGCGCATCCCTACGAACGATTTACAACGTGACGCATCTAGCCAGATGCGTCACGTTGTAAAGCCCTGCGCCGCTTGTGGGCGTTCCGGCGCAGGGTGGGCGTTCCGGGGCAGGTGCGCCTCGCAAAAGTGGCTGAGTGAAATCTATGAGATTTCACTCAGTCACTTTTAAGCCAATGCTGCGTCAAAAGCCTGCGCCTACTTGAAGCATGCGTAGGTCTTGACGCAGCATTGTTAAAATGGGGCACCCCCAAACCTTGCTGGAGCTGCGTCGCGCTTGCGACGCAACTCCAGCAATGCGCCACGTTTCCGGCACAGATGCGTCACGCATCTGTGCCGTTTTTGCACCATGGTGCGCCGCATTATAAATGCGGCGCACCATGGCTGGCGTATACTGTGGCGCATATACTGTGGCGCATGTTAACTGGCGCATCCCTGGGGATGCGCCAGTTAACATAAATCTGCCCCGTAGTGCATTAGACAGGATTGCGAGAAGTGATATGAAAAGTAACACATTGCAGCCAAGGCTGAAATTAAATAATATGAATAATAATCTTCCAAAATCAGTTTAAAACGTATTTTGGGAAATGTAAATGTTTATCTTTGAACATCAGCATACCATTTCTGGAAATGCACATATTTTCCTTTCAAATACAGACTTTTACATTTTGGAACACATATATTAATTCAAGCATGAAACATATTCTAATTTAGTAGGTTGTGCTGCACACAGAAGAGCTACATACAGGCAGCTGGAGAGCTACTAGTTGTTTACAAGCTACTGTTTGGAGAAGCATGCCATAGACTATTCACACACAAGATACAAATATACCTTTATACTGCTTTAACTTCACTAAATGGTAAAGCTCTAGACCTCTACAGAAAGAAAGGCATTCGAGGATCCATAACATGAGAAAGAAATAAAAAATCAGAAAATCTGTTTGCTACGTTCAACAAACATTTTACTGCTGGAACCAAAAGTAGGATGCAAGAAAATATACATTTAAATTATATGGTTTATAGGTGGTGTTGAATTGGGGGTCTCTGGTTGGCCCAGGTATGCACTTGTGACAAGCAGGGATCCTATCCTCTAGTCAGGGCAAAGGACTAATCCTCGAAATAACTCCTGTTCACCCTCTAGGCGGCGTGGCGCGAGCAGACAAGCCTAATCCCCAGAGCACGTATGGTTAAGCATTTGTAATAATACACACAGTAATTAATCAACACACCATAGAGAGACACAAGGCTGATCTTATGTAAAAATATATCCTTTATATTTAGACGTTCAAGCAGGCTTTAGATTACAGACTTAATGACTTCAGATGGTTCCAGTAACTTTTAAAATGATGCCACAATACTTGGGTTTAAAGTTCAGTTCTTTATAGATGTCTTTTAGCAAGGTTGTGCGGGTTGTAGGGGTCCTGTGCACTTTGTGCGTCGATGACAAAACACACAGCTTCCCAAACAGTACGCTTCAGTCCCGGGCGCGGCACACAATGTAGAGCGTTTCACAGTACCTTGGATTCTTATAGAGAGTTCAAGGCAGACGATGCCGGGGCCAGGGGTCCAACGTCACGGTGCCTTCCTTTTTGTGGCGCTACTGCTCGACAGTAGCTCCGGTACGTTGGGCAGCGATGTGTTGTGGGGCGCCGGCTCGTGGATGCAGAGTCCGCTCTGATCCTGAAGGGGGGAAGCGGCGGACGGTGATGAAAGGGGGCAGTGCGATCCCAAGTACCGGACGGACACCAACCGCACTACGCGGCGCAGCTGCTCAGTCACAGCAGCGGGCGCGTTCAGCAGGACACATCACGGGGGAAGCGAACAAGGGCAAAAAGTCAGTCTTTACTTTGCGAGCTATGGCTTGGGGGCCACAGGGTCGCGGTGCTCGGACCAGACAGGTCCTTGCTCATGTTGCGAGCTATGGCTCAGAGGGGCAGCAGTCAAATGCTCGGGCCAGGCGGGGCTGGTCCTTACTTTGCAAACTGCGGCGCAATCAGGCAGAAGTCGCGTTGCTCGGCGGGAAAGGGGTGCCATGGTTCTTCAGAGTGCGTGATGACGGGGTACAGCACACTCAGCTTTCCTCGGTCAGCGCTGCTGGGACAGGCATCACCAGTAGCAGCTTTTCCTTCAGGGGGGTAGCGCCCAATGTTCCTGGGGCACAGTTGAGGGGGCAGGCTCACACGCAAGCCCTTGCAGATCTTTGTCAGAGATTGCACAAGTTGAAATAAAAGTCTTTCTCAGTCTTTGTCATCTCTCCTTCTTGCAGCAAGGCACCCACCACAGGCCAGTCTCTCAGGCTAGATACAGTAGTCCTCCATGCAGCTTTCCCAGGTCCTTCTCTTCGGGCAGAGTTTCTTCTTGGCGTAAACAGGATCAAAATTCTTGGGAGCAGGGCTCCTTCTTTTATACACCATTTCTTTTGTCTTTGCAGGCCAGGGGGCCTGTGCCTAGTTCAACCCGGTTTTGGAGAACTTTGTTGTGGTGACTCTGGCTTCTTCTTTCAGTGAGCAGGGTAGAGCCATCAGACACTCTGCCGGAGGTGAAGCCAGCATTGTGGTGGCAGAGCACAGCCCTATTCAGAGTCAAGGGACACTCCTCCCACCCATCCTGGTGTAATCTCTCTATTCACCACCTGGCAGCCCAGACTGTCTCCTGGAATCCCCCAGCCCTGTCACTCACAGAAACCAGACAGCAGATACACATCCTAGCAGAGGCGGGCTGAAATAGTTAGGCAAGCAAATGCTAACTTTCTAAAAGTAGCATTTGCAAACCCAGGATATTTAAATAAACTTTACTAAAAGAAGTATTTTATTATTCTGAATTCAGGCATACTAAAAGTGACTTTCTACCATGTTCCCTGAGCCTGCTGGGATTATAGAGTGTAATAATTCCAGCAGCCCATTCTGGCCTATGAGAACAGGTAGCCTTACAATAGTGAAAAACGAAAATGGCTGTAATTCACTATTAGGACATGCCACACACATCAGGGCTTGTCCTACCTTATGCTTACAATGCACACCGCCCTTGGGCCTACCATAGGGGTGACTAATATGAAGTTAAGGGAAGTTTTAGGGACTGGCAAGTAGGTGCACTTGCACAGTCAGCATTACAGTACCAGACTGCACGCAGATCCTGCAATGGCAGACCTTAGACACATTTTACAAGGCCGCTTCTGTGGGTGGCTCAACCAATGCTGCAGGCCCACCAGCAGAATTTGTATTTACAAGCCCTGGCACTCCTGGTGCACTTTACTGGGGTCTGACAGTAAACCAAATAAGCCAAACATGGAATCCAATCACATATAACGATTTACAATAGGGAGAGCATATGCACTTTAGCACTGATCAGCAGTCGTAAAGTGCCCAGAGTCATTAAACCAACAAAAAAAGGTCAGAGAGAATATTGGAGGAAGGTAAAAAGTTCAGGGATGACCCTGCCGAGAGGGCCAAGTCCAACAGGGGACATCTAGCGGGTCATTGTCTCTGGCGAGACAAAAGGTCTCAGCGTGCATACTCACATTTAATGGTGCAAAAGGTTTCTACCCAATTGATGACCAGACAATATGTACTTTGTATCAACTGTTGCTGCAAACAATTAGATAATCCTCTGAGACCAAAGAAGTCCACATGTCTTAGATGTTCTGTAGGGATGTGTGCAACAATATACTAGTCTTTCATGCATTATTGGTCCTGCAGAAGTACCACAGCTATCCGGGTGGAGTCCAACCTTGATTGGACCAGGTCCTGTCTCCCTGGAGCAAACACAACAACAGCTGATGGAGCAAGGACTGATATAAAAAGAGACTTGTTTGGAAGCAATCCACTCATATAATCCTCTGACAAAGCACTAATAATGTTTGTAAATACTAATTATGCACAACATTCTGTATATTTCTAGATGGAGGAAGCTTGCATATGTGTTTTACTAACAAGTAATCCGAGCATGATTAAAGATGTCTGCTAACGCAGGAAACTGTACCGCGCATGCATCAACTGCATGAAGTTTTAACGCTTGGAGGGAAAGTTCTGCTTCTGCGAAATAGCATCTAATATGGCCGCTGTGAAACCCACGTGCTAAGCATCTGCCTTACTATAACGAAACCGAGTTCTATACTAAGTGTTAATGCATAAATAGTTTTTATAAGTAAATGAGATTAGGGTAGAGATAGGTGGTATACAGTGTAATTAAGCATGAGCGAATTTTGCGGATCTCGCGTTCGCGAATTTTGCGGATTTGCGGATTCGCAATCCGCAAAATCCGCGAATTCCCGCGAATTTGCGGATTTTTTTTTTTTTGTGTTCGCCCGTGTTTCTGCCAGTTCGCGAGGGTTTTGTACACTTTCGCAAATTGCGAACTTACCTGTCGGGTCGCAAGTTTCGCAAACTTGTTGTTTCTACGTGTCCAGCCTGTTTGGGACACTCTTCTTCATCACTGCCACTCTCTGTCACCACTGCCACTCTCTGACTACTCATGCCACCCTCTGGCCCACCCATGCCACCCTCTGTTTCATCACCACACCCTCTGGTTGTCCAGTGTACATTATTTTCGGCAAAGCAAAGCACACCTTCCCTGCCTCAAGTGACCTGAATTAATTTGGGGCTGATTAATGTGTCACAGAATATTTTTTTAGCTGGCACCTGCTTCCTTAGTGCGCCCTGATTAGTGATCTTTTGCACTTGCTAAGTGCTTTCATTGTTGCAAAATTAGTTACAACACCTGCCCTGCCCCAACTGACAATAATGAATTAGGGGCTGATTAATGGATTTTAACTTCCAGCCTGGCTCCTGCTTGTCTCCCTTAGCTGTAATTCAGGACCTTTGTGGCATATGTGTAACTATTCTGAGGTTCAGAGCAGGGTCACATAATAGTTTCAACTGGCAACTGAACTCTGGAGGGGCCCCTCAGGAAGCACTACAGGAAATGGCTACTAATGATGAGCCTGAACTTTTGAACCTGGTAAGTAGTTACTTTCAGTTTTGCTAAAATCGTATTTCTGCAATTTTGCACTTATTCGCGGGGCGCGAACTCATGCGAACTCACGCGAACAGTGCGAGCAGTGCGAGCAAAATCCGCTGCTCGCGGATTTGCGGATTTTGCGGGAGATTCGCAAATCTCGCGGATTGCGGATTTCCCGAAAATCCGCAAAATCCGCGAGCGGAACGGATTTTCCGCCCATGCCTAAGTGTAATCATTTTATTTTGAATTTAATACTTTGTCTTTTGACCTCTCTATTAGTTCATATTTGGGCCTCTGAAAGATGCTAATGTCGGACACCCACGTGGTTTTACCCGCACGTGCAAGAGGGACAACTTCGAAACAGTGAGCTCAAGTCTTGGGACTCGACCAATGACGTTCTCCACATATGTCCTGGGAACCAGCTGAGCATTCTGAACATTCAATAGAAAACTGTGAAATTGTATACATTGTTGATAATAAAGTTTACAAATATAGGTGGGAAATAAAGCTTGGGAGAACAAATGAATGGGCGGGAACTTAAAACAATAAATTAGGGAAAATTATTAAACTTAGCATGGTCTGATGATCATCCCCTCAGCTCATCCAATCAGAAATAGGAGTTTCATAAAGTTGAAACATTTAGGGGTGGTACATGCCAGTAGGAAAGTATAATTGAGGTAGTTAGTTAGATTAATTGTTCATGCAGTCCCAGACAGAACGCAATTCTGTTTGCTTAATGGCAGAAAGTCCTGTTGGGTGCTGTGTGCCAGCTGTAGGAAAATGCACGATCGCATTACTTCAGTGAGTGTGGGCAGTATCGCCGCATCTGCATCTGCGATACTGCCCACACTCACTGAAGTAATGCGATCGTGCATTTTCCTACAGCTGGCACACAGCACCCAACAGGGCTTTCTGCCATTAAGCAAACAGAATTCATCCTGCTGGTGCCAGCAACCCCCAAAGTCCAGATGCTGAGCGCCCTCGCGCCTATAGTGAACCATTGATTCTCTGCCACCTTAGAATTGTAAAAAAGGTGTGATACATTATTATCCAGACAGCAATGCATTATTTGTTTGTCCTGAAGATGATGCCCTATATTTAATGTTGGCATCGAAACGTCGTCGACACCCAAACACCCTATGCACCAGACTCAAGCTATAACACATTGTGCAACGGTGTTAAATGATTAATTTGTGTCTGTCTATACTGAGTACAAGTGTACAGACCCATTTTAGCTTGCCTTTTGGCCAATTCTGTGTTCGTTGTTCTGTCTTGTGTTCTGTGGGTCTCGGCTGTGCCCACTTGTCATCTGAATGTTTTATTTGATACTACTTTTGAAAAATATTATGAAAATAAATTCTTGTCCGGCTGGACAAAAGACATACATTCTATTCCAGTGTATGGTTATCTATCACACTGTATTCTCCCTGAATAGGGACCACTGTTCTCTATAACATGAAATTGCCCAAGGCCCCTGTCTAAATTTCCTTTGGGTTCCCTTGTTCTGTATAATACCAGAAGAAATGACAGCATAATAGCTGCCAAATTATTGTTGGGGGAACTGATACCTCGGTTTGGTTTTCCAGTAACTGTGGAATCAAATAGAGAATCTCACTTTAATAATTAAATAACTCAGTTGATATGTGATGCATTTAAAATTGAAAAAAATTGCACTGTGCTTACGGTCCAGAGGCTTCCGGGGTAGTAGAACAATTCAATGGCACAATAAAATCAAGATTGGCAAAGGTGTGCGCATCTACGTCACTGTGTTGGCCAGACGCTTTACCTCTTGTTCTGATGGGACTCAGAAATAATCCTGACAGAAACACCGGGTTGAGTCCCCATGAAATATTCATGGGAAGAACAATGAGATTAGCTTTTATACCAGGACACAAACTGTTAAGTATAACTGATGATCTGGTATTAGAATATTGTAAAAGATTGACTGACCTAGGGCATTCTGTCTGTCACCATGTTCGAGAAGGCACAGTTGCCAGGCAGCCGGATCAAGCACATGATCTAAATTCTGGAGACTGGATGGTGGTGAAGAATCACATCCGAGAGACGTGTCTAGCAACCAAGTGGAATACTCCGAAACAGGTCATACTGGTTACAACAACAGCAGTGAAATGTGCAGGTTTGCCTAACTGGATACATGCTAGTCATACCAAGAGAGTACCAGCTCCTGATGAGGAAGATCCTCAACGAATACCAGCAGTTGAGGGTGTAGAAGGTTGTGCAGCTGAAGAGTCTGTAATAATAGAGTTTGAAGTAGCTGATCAAGAACAACCAAGCACTAGTCAGGAGGATTGGATACCAGTGGTTGACATATCTGATGTAAATATAAGAACAAGACGTAGAACAGGAATAGAAAAGCAAGAAACTAGAGAGGACCAGACAGGTATAGAAGAACAAGCTCAAGAAATTGAATTTGAGATTGTTGGAGACCCTGAGCAGGAACAGATATGGAAAGAAAAATACACTCAGACAGAGGATAACCAAAATATTCACAGATCTGAGCAGGTACAGAAGGGCTTAGAAGAACACGTTCAGGCTGCAAATCAGTCAAGTGCAATAAGACCTGAGCAGGACCAGTCGGGAAAAGAAGAACAAGTTCAGGAAGAAATAGAACACACTAGAGTAAATCCTGAACAGGACCAGAGACGAGAAGCAGAACACGTTCAGGCAAATGATAAAAAGCCCTGAACGAGGTCAGTTAGAGAGGGAGTCAGAAGACAAAGAAAGTCAAATTGTGCCACAACATAGTGTAAATAAAAGAATCCTCGAGAGTGATGAGGGAAGTGAAAGTGCAGTGCAAACGAAAAGGGTTAGAAAAGTTGATAAATGGCCTAGATATGTCAAAAGATTAAGATATCATTTAAAAACAATAACAAAGTCACTAGTCAGTCAGAACAGAGAAGCAAGGACACCAGGCAAAGAAGTCAAAGAATAAAAATAATGAATAATACATTCAAAGGCCCTGAATGGACCTATGTAAGTCTTGAGGAACTTGAAAACTTAGATTTAAATGAAGAAAGTGACGAGTAAATAATTACCGATCATATTGATAAGGGAAAGGTGAGAAGCCCTTGAAATATTAAAAGATATTTAAATATTTCAGGAATACAGTAAAGAAAGAAGAGAAATCTTCTTAAAATGGCTAAAGACAGAGTTGCTGAAAGACCAAAACGAAATTTCTTAAAGAGATGCTGTAGAATATGCAGATGTAGCATTTTAGTAGTGATTGTAGTATGGTTAATTTTAACTATAGCAATACCATATCTGAAGAGAGTAGAAAAGAAAAATGGTACAGACACTAAAGGAAAATTAGCTAACCTAAAGGGAAATAGAGGAGAATTAGAAGCGTTAGATCAGTCGGAAATACATCACACAGTAACAGATGATAATGCAGATTTAAATGTTTTCACAAAGATATTGTTTCAATACGTAGACACTATGGAAATTAATGATTGCTATGTATGAATGAAATTACCAGTTTCAGTAGCAGAAGGTGTTACATATCACCATTTACTGCTGACATATGGAATTTCATGTAGTGTATTAACAAGACAGTTTCATAAAACAGGCAAATTGCAGTATTAATATTCAAACTTAGATGTGATATTGTGAAAGGTTCCTGTTGGGAAGAATATGAATCCAGTACTTAGTAGCCTAGCAGCACAATTTATGGATGAATTTTTCTTAAACAAAAATGGACTAGATATAGCAGAAGTTCATAAGCATAATTTAATATGTTCACTAAAAGAAGAAGAAAATATATTTTTAAATTTAGTAGGAGGAAAGAGATGGGATTTCTAAAAGAAGGCCAACAAACAGAAAAATCATACTCCACCATGGGCTGAGAAAGAAAGAAGTTATGCACATGGCAAGACTCATGCTGCAATGCCCCTGGATTTCGAAAAAAAGGGAAGATCTGTCTCTATATGTTAAAGGCTGATTATAACAATGTATTTATTGGTTCCAGTGAGTGTGAACATAACTGCTTGATTCTTGGAGGTTGGGGACTAACAGGGAGAACGGATCCATTGTTTCCCTGAATTTATTACATATGTGGAAATAAGGCTTATTTCAATTACCTGCAAGATGGTATGTGAGTTGCTATTTTGGAATAGTATTCCCTAAAGTCTATCATGTGAAGAGAATCACTGGAAACAATTAAAACAATAATGAATTAATCCGTAATAAGAGAGCTAGTTTTCAGAAATAGTAGGGGCCATATTTAGTTGGGATCACTGACATAATATCGATGAGACAAATATAGACTTACCAAAATATCGAGGAAAAAATATAGAATGCAAAAATATCGAATCCCTATCTCCAAACAGGTAAGTACAAAAATATTGAATCAAAAATATTGTTGTAAAAAATATACTTAATCAAAATATCAATTTCTTTTTATTGTCTTAAAAGTAATTGAAAATTAATGAAATAATAAATATAATTAACTTAAACATACTTAAAATACTTAAATAACCTTAAAATTAATAAATAATTATTGTAAGTTAAAAACAAAAATACAATTTAATTTTTTCATACATATATATGAACATAATATTATTAAAACATATACAATAGTTTTACCACTCCAGAGAGTGCAACAGTAGAGAAAGCGTTGGATAGCATAGGGGTAAAAATTTATATTCCCACTCCAGTGAGTGCAACAGTAGGGAAAGCATTGGATAGCGTAGGGGTAAACATTACTATTCCCACTCCAGTGAGTGCAACAGTAGGGAAAGCGTTAAATAGTGTAGGGGTAAAAATTACTATTCTAGTGAGTGCAACAGTAGGGAAAGCGTTGAATAGCATAAGGGTAAAAATTATATTCCCACTCCAGTGAGTGCAATAGTAGGGAAAGCGTTGGATAGCGTAGTGGTAAAAATTACTATTCCCACTCTAGTGAGGGCAACAGTAGGGAAAGCGTTGGATAGCGTAGGGGTAACAATTACTATTCCCACTCCAGTGAGTGCAACAGTAGAGAAAGCGTTGGATAGCGTAGAGGTAAAAATTGCTATTCCCACTCCAGTGAGTGCAACAGTAGGGAAAGCATTGGATAGCAGGAGGGTAAACATTACTATTCCCACTCAAGAGAGTGCAACAGTAGGGAAAGCGTTGGATAGCATAGGAGTAAAAATTACTATCCCCACTCCAGAGAGTGCAACAGTAGGGAAAGTGTTGGATAGCGTAGGAGTAACAATTACTATTCCCACTCCATTGAGTGCAACAGTAGGGAAAGCGTTGGATAGTGGGAGGGTAAAGATTACTATTCCCACTCCAGAGAGTGCAACAATAGGGAAAGCGTTGGATAGTGTAGAGGTACAAATTACTATTCCCACTCCAGTGAGTGCAACATTAGGGAAAGCGTTGGATAGCGTAGGGGATAACAATTACTATTCCCACTCCAGAGAGTGCAACAGTAGGGAAAGCGTTTGATAGCGTAGGAGTAAAAATTACTATTCCCACTCCAGTGAGTGCAATAGTAGGGAAAGTAAATACTTCATATATGAATAAAAATAAATTAAATATTAATACCAATTACAAATTAATTAAAAGTAGTTAACAATTTAATATAATATAATAATTATTCAATTAAAAATAAAAATAAAAATTAATGAATAAAAATAATCACTTATTAATACACATTATTTACCGATTAACAATTAATTAATTAACAATTAAAAAATAATTCAACATTAATTCCAAAGAAATACCAATAAATAAATTTAAAAATGTAATTAATTACAATTAAATTACTTCCCACCCTATTCCCCTACAAACCCACAACCCACAACAGAAAATAAATTAATAAAATTAACATAATTATCAATTAATCAATTAATAAAAATTAATTACCAATTATATTTTAATTAATTACCAATTAAAAATTAATTAACAATGAATTCAAAGACAATACCAATAAATAAATTAAAATATTTAATTAATTAGAATTAAATTACTTCCCACCCTATTCTCCTATAAACCCACCACCCGCTGCAGAAAATAAATTATTACAATTAACATAATTATCAATTAATCAATTAATACAAATTAATTACCAATTATATTTTATTTATTTACCAATTACAATTAATTAACAATTAATTCAAAATAAATACCAATAAATAAATTAAAATATTTAATTTATTATAATTAAATTACTTCCCACCTTATTCCCCTATAAACCCACAACCCGCTATAAAATTATATTATGCAAAAATTAAATACCATAAAATTAATTACTTAAAATAAATTATAAAATAAATATACACTTTTCACACATATACTAACATAAAACACTTTAAAACAATTGTTATTATTAAAAATCGATATTAACTTACTTACCTCAAATTCGATATTTTTGCTGTCTATATTCTGTCCATTCGATATTTTGTCCATTCTATAGTTTGAATTCAATATTACTGCTATTCTATTCGATATTTTTGTCGTTTATATTATGTCCATTCGATATTGTGTCCATTCTATATTTTTAATTCAATATTACTGCAATTCTATATTTTTACGTGATATTTTGACTGTATACCATTTAGTGCATTGATACCGTCAGTGGGAGTAATTCTGAATGCAGGAAGAATTTGTCAATTATCCACAGTAGTTGATCGTTTATCAACTGATATTGCTGGAGATTTTCTGATGATTAATACCGAAATGGTTGCGATCAGATCAATGGTTTTCCAGAATCAACTTGCCCTTGATATATTATTGGTAAAAGAGGGTGGAGTCTGTAAAATGCTGAAAGCGCAACATTGTTGCACCTACATTCCTGATAAAAGTGTAGAAATTGGGAAACACATTAAAAACATTACAAAATTGGAAGAAGACTTGAAACCACTGTAAGTTGACAGTGTATGAAAGAAATTAACCAATAGTCTAACATCAATAGGGTCATGGTTTGAAAAGTTTAGTAAAAGAGTTGTAGCTCAAGTAGTACTATCTATACTCGGAATAACTATGATAGTGTTAATGATAATGATTAGGCACAAATGTTGTAGAAGGAGAAGAAAGTATGAAATAAATAAACAGGGAAAGAAGAGAAAATATGAAGAAATTGAGCTTGAAGAATTAAACGGAAACTTATACGAGAAAATGAAAAACATGAAAGATAAAGATAAAGTGGAAATTGAAAAGACAGGAAAAGAATTTGAGATGTGCTAAAGTTGGCATCTGGTTGGGTATCAGTAGTTTATGATGGCATAAATGCCATCAGAGAGGGGATTGATGAAGCAAGGACTCTTATAAAAGAGAATTGTTCGGACCCAATCCTCTCATATAATCCCATAACAAAGTAGTAATAATGTTTGTAAATACTAATTATGCACAACATTCCGTATATTTCTAGATGGAGGAAGCTTGCACATGTGTTTTACTAACAATTAATCTGAGTGTGAATAAAGACGATTGCTAACGGTGGTAAATGTACTACACATGCATCAACTGCATGACGTCTTAATGCTTGGAGGGAAAATTCTGCTTCTGCGCAATAGCATCTAATATGCCCGCTTGGAAACCCACGTGCTAAGCATCTGCCTTTCTGAAATTAAACCGAGTTATATACTAAGTGCTAATGCATAAATAGGTTTTATAAGTAAATGGGATTAGAGTAGAGATAGGTGGTACACAGTGAAATCATTTTATTTTGAATTTAGTACTTTGTCTTTGCCCTCTCTATTAGTTCGGATTTGTGCCTATGAACTATGCTCAAGCCTGACACCCACGTGGTTTTACCCGCATGCGCAAGATGGACAACTTCGAAACAGTGAGATCAAGTCTTGGGACTTGTTAAAGGATGTTCTCCACACATGTCCCGGGAACCAGTTGAATATCATGAAGATTCAATAGACAACTGTGAAATTGTATACATTGTTGTTAATAAAGTTTACTAATATGGGTGGGAAATAAAGCTTGGGAAAACAAATGAATGGGCGGTAACTTAAAACAATGAACTAGGGAAAATGATTAAACAGCCTGGTGTGATAATCATCCCCTCAGCTAGAACAATCAGAAATAGTAGTTTCATAAAGTTGAAACATTTAGGTGTGGTATATGCCATTAGGAAAGTATAATTGAAGTAGTTAGGCTAGTTGTTCACGCAGTCCCAGCCAGAATGCTGGGAGACCGAGTTGCTGTTCAAATGCTGATTGAAAACCTAAAGAAGCAGACTTAGAATTTCAAGCATTAGGATTAGGATTAGAAGAAGATCACGGAAGAATCGAGGAGGTAACAGTATTAGAAGAAGATTGCTGAAGAATCGAGAAGGAAGTTTGTATCAGAGAGGGGAGAGACACAGATGTCTAATCCAGAAGAGGTCATCTATCCTGTCCTATCCTGTCCCGAAGTACCTGTTACCTGAATTTTCTAAGGGGTCCAGAAACTCTTGGCCAGAGGAGTCTGATTTTCGCACCATCCTAGGAAAATATAACTCTGTGTATTTGTGCCAATGTGCTTTCTCTCGCTATCCTCTCTTTCCTGAGGTACTCGTTGTTGTAAATCTAATTCTATATTAGGCAAATTGATCTTACTTCCTCAGAATGATGGAGTTAACACTGTAATTTTTTTGCCCATATGACTAATCAGATAAACATCATAACACTTTCCTGAGTCTGTGGTTACTTATTAAGATAATAAGGTGAAAGAACTTATGTCATATCACCAATTTCTCTTCAACTAAAACAGATTCATTAGTTATAGAATAAATAGGGGTCGATTCCGATTCGGGGAAAAAAAGCGCCCGTCCGAATCGTATCCTGAGCGCTCGCCATACGAATCGTACACGACCGTCCGAATTGCGTAGTACGATACGTTTCCCATCAATCCATCCGAATTGTCGCGAACCGTACAAATTGCAAGGCTGAAACCGTATGACACAGATCCGCACAGTGAACAGTACGATCCGTAAACATGCCATACGACCCGATGAGTATGATCTGTACCAGGGGATGAGGACACGATTCGTACGGTCCACGTCAGGTAAGGACGATTTGTATGGAAAAGCAGACAATCACATACACACTGTACAGTGTGTACACCCCATGATCGTAGGGGTTTGGTGCGTACACCCCATACCCCTGTGATCGCAGGGTGTACAGGCCGTACACCCAGTGAACATGGGGTACGGTGCGTACACCCCATGATCACGGGGTACGGTGCGTATCCCCCATGTATGCACCGTACCCCTGCGATCATGGAGTAAATGCACCGTACCCGGGAGGGTTGTTCCATACCTGTTTTGAGGTGAACTCTGCTTTTACAGCAGTTTTCAGCTCCCGTAGAAAAAGGGTCATACGGTGCATACCCGACACGGATCGTACTTGCTGGGTCGGGAAAACCTGCGTCGAAACGTACAAACGTCGCTTGCTGCGTGTTCCGGTGGCAATTCGAACGGGAATACGAGTCGTACAGTTCCTGGTACGATTCGTACGGGGAGCTGCATTGGAAGTGAATCGTACTACATCGTACGTGTGGGGGACGTTGCAGGGTACGATTCGTACGGGAAAAATGCTCCGAACGGCTATTCGGAGTGGTTTTTCCTGAATCGGAATCGACCCCATTCTGTCCGTTGAGGCTATGCTTTCTGTGATCAGAGAGTTCAAGGACAATGAGACACTGGCCTCTGCCTCCTTGTGAAACTGGTGAATGGCGCTCTCCTAGCCGAATCTCCTATCAACTCTTTCTGCAACTATAGGTCAACAACATAAATATATTGAGATATCATGAACAGAACGGCTTGCCTCTGCCTGCAGGAACATTTATTGGTAGGAGTCAGGTAACAGCAAGGACGGCCTGTCCCTGTGGCCAGCATTCTGTGTAGTGCAAGAGGCATGGCAAAATATCTCTGATACTGACAGAAGAATCAACCCTTCTTGAATTCCCTACTGAGAGTGGACAGACGTGTAGCGTCCCTCCTGCTACAGACAGCGGAATTACACTTCACTTCATATACATTTACCCATAACTTGACACAGAATGCAGAGTTATCCTTTAGCTTTGACACAGCAATAACTGGCTCAGTTCACCTCTTGCTTGGTGCAGAGAGCAAGGCTGTCGATTGCCTCTCACACAAACCAGAGCAATCTCTTAGATTACATTAACAGTTGATCTTCCCCAGTAGTTCTGTCTGTTTTTTGTTCTAGCTGTCTGACTCTCCACCTGTATGTCTCAATCCATCATCCATCTATCCATCCATCCATCCATCCATCCATCCATCCATCCATCCATCCATCCATCCATCCATCCATCCATCCATCCATCCATCCATCCAGCCTGTGCCTGTTGTGTTGTGCTCGCATTGTCTGAGATTGTATTGATTTCCTGATTGTTTAATCTAGCGCTTTACCGCATTGTCCACATCGCGCCTCTATATTTGTGCCTGTTGTGATCTCATAGCGCTACATTTGGAAGGCCGCACTGCGTGTTAATTAAAATTGTACCTGATTGTGCCGGTGCCTCTACCCACATCCTGTTTCGCTTTTGTTTTGCTGCCATTCTGTTGTTGTGCCTTCCAGCCCGGCTATCCACACCGCTCCCGCCTCCCAGCTGCCCCTCCCTCGCTCCCCCCTCCTCTATCCATTTATGACTGATGCATCTGCGCGCAGCGGTCACGCGCAGCGGACGCGCCCCATGCGCACCGAAGGTGCGCCAAAGGTAAGCCCGTCTACGCCCGTCCGTGCTTGGACCGCGCCCAGCGCCAGACCCCCTGCCCCCCGTAAAACCCTCTCCACCCGCATAACGTACGATGCCGCTACCCTCTCTGCAGTTAACCCCGGCCGATTCCCCAATTGCTACCAAGCCGCCCCAGGACACACCCATGGATCCTTCACCTGCCACTCCTGCAAGTTCGACTGCATCAGGACACACACCAAATCCACAGACTCCAAACAGAGCTCCGACACTAACCACCTCAAGTGCATCCTGCTCAACACCCGCTCGGTCCACAGACACGCCATTGAACTCTGGACGCTACTCGACACCACATCACCAGACGTCGCCTTTCTTACAGAAACCTGGATGAACTCCTCATCAACGCCCGACATCGCCATAGCCATCCCGGATGGCTACAAAATCATCCGAAAGGACCGCATCAACCAAACAGGAGGAGGAATCGCCATCGTTCATAAGAACACCATCCACATCACAACCAGCTCCGATGACAACCTAACAACCACCGAACACCTTCACTTCCAGATCCACACTGACCCTAAGACCACACTCAGAGGCACCCTCATCTATAGACCACCCGGACCCCGCTCACAATTCAGCAAAGACATCACTGACTTCATCAGCCCTCACGCCCTCCCCTCTGAGGACTACATTCTACTGGGAGACCTCAACTTCCACCTGGGATAGAACAACGACAGCAACACCACCACCCTTCTGGACAACCTCACCAATCTCGGACTCAAACAACTTGTTGACACCCCCACTCACTATGCCGGGCACACGCTCGACCCAATCTTCACCTCCAGCAAGCACATCTACTTTAATCACACCACAGCTCTCCATTGGACGGACCACAGCTGCATTCACTTCAACTACAAAAAGACTACGACCCACAACCACCCACAACCAATTCCCCGGAGAAACTGGAACAAAATTACCACCGACCAGCTCTTCACATCGCTTCACCAAAACCCTCCTGCAAAATCATCGGACCCAAACCAAGCAGCCACCAACCTCACACAATGGATCACAAACAGCGCTGACGAATTAGCACCCTTGAAAAACCATCAAATCAAGCAAGGCAGCAAAAAAGCCCCCTGGTTTAATGATGACCTTAAGAAATCCAAGAAGATCTGTAGCACCCTCGAGAAAGCCTGGCGAAAAAACCCAACCACTGACAACCTGGCCACCTTCAAGAACGCCACCCGCAAACACCACCAACTGATCCGATCCACCAAGAAATCAACATTCAAGGATCGACTCGACAACAACGCCCACAACAGCAAAGAACTATTCAACATCGTCAAAGAGTTTACCAACCCCACCGCTGGCACCAACGTCATCACTCCCTCCCAAGACCTCTGCGACTCTCTAGCCTCGTTCTTCCACAACAAAATCGCTGACATACATAACAGCTTTGGAGACCAGTCCACCCCACCCACCTCCGAACTTAAACCCCCCTCCAACAACCTTTGTACCTGGAACCCAATCACCACTGAAGACACCATCCGCCTGATGAACACCATTCACTCAGGATTGCCAACCGACCCATGTCCCCACCACATTTTCAACAAAGCAGACTCCATTATCGCACCACATCTCCGAGACGTCATCAACTGCTCCCTCAACTCCGCTACCTTCCCGGAAAGCTGGAAACATGCCGAACTCAGCGCCCTCTTGAAGAAACCTACAGCAGACCCTACTGAACTTAAGAACTACCGCCCAATTTCGCTCCTCTCATTCCCTGCCAAAGTCATTGAGAAAGCCGTCAACAGTCAACTCGCAGCCTTCCTCGAATCCACAAATCCCTCGACCCTTCACAGTCCGGCTTCTGAGCCAAACACAGCACCAAGACCACCCTCATCGCAGCAACAGACGACATTCGAACTCTACTGGACAACGGAGAAACAGCTGCCCTCATCCTACTTGACCTCTCTGCAGCCTTCGACACAGTCTGTCATAGCACCCTTATACAACGCCTCAGCAACGTCGGAATACAAGGAAAAGCATTGGACTGGATAATCTCGTTCCTCACCGGAAGAACCCAGAGAGTCCGCCTCCCCCCTTTTAGATCAGAGGCCACCGAAGTCATCTGCGGCGTACCACAAGGATCTTCACTCAGTCCTACCCTCTTCAACGTATACATGAGTCCCCTCGCATCCATTGCGCGCCAACACAACCTCAACATTATCTCCTACGCAGACGACACCCAGCTGATCCTCTCCCTCACTAAAGACCCAAACACCGCCAAAACCAACCTACACGAAGGGATGAATGAAGTAGCCGAGTGGATGAAGAAAAGCCGTTTAAAACTGAACTCGGACAAAACGGAAGTCCTCATCTTAGGATCATTCCCCTCCGGCTGGGACGACTCATGGTGGCCACCGGCCCTGGGAACCGCACCCATACCAAAGGACCACGCACGTAACCTGGGCTTCATTCTGGACTCCTCCCTCACGATGACCAGACAAGTCAACGCCATCTCATCATCATGCTTCAACATCCTACGCATGCTCAAAAAAATCTTCCGTTGGATCCCCACCGAAACTAGAAAGACAGTGACCCATGCACTGATCACAAGCCGACTGGACTACGGAAACACCCTTTACGCCGGAACCACAGCCAAACTACTGAAAAAACTCCAACGCATCCAAAACGCCTCAGCCAGACTCATCCTAGACATCCCCCGCCAAGCTCACATTTCAGGCCACCTGAAAGACCTCCACTGGCTCCCCGTCAACAAGAGAATAACGTTCCGCCTCCTCACCCACGCACACAAAGCCCTCTACGACCTAGGACCCGAATACTTCAACACGCGCCTGTCCTTCTACACCCCCACCCGCCAACTTCGATTGTCCAATCAAGCCCTCGCCGCAATTCCACGCGTCCAAAGATCCACCATGGGGGGAAAATCCTTCTCCTACTTAGCGGCCAAGACCTGGAATTCTCTCCCCACCCACCTCCGCCTTACACAGAACCACCTCTCCTTCAGAAAACAACTAAAAACTTGGATATTTGATAAGTAAAGCTCCCCCCCACCCTCAAGCGCCTTGAGACCCTCTGGGTGAGTAGTGCACTATACAAATTTAAACTTGACTTGACTTTGACAATAAGAGGTGTGATTATGCTCATAGCAACTCAATACTCGAAAAGGCATAGTAATTGGTGATTGCTTCACTATGAAAGTATGAGAAGCATTTTAGTAAACCCACATTGCTTTAAGAAGGAAGGCGCAGCCTAGCAAGATAGTGACACAGGTTCAAAGCTGTAAGAGAACCAGGAAAAAGGCATGCTATTGATTATCAGGATTGTGCTTCTCTGACCAAACCACAAAAGGGAGATTTACCTTCTTCGATTGACTTACACAAAACAAAAATATTGAGAGAATACTGCATTTTGAAACAAACGTGGATTGGATTGACACATAACCAGGCAAGTGATATGGACAACAGCGCTAAAATGCACTCTCCTAACCCATGAACCATGGTACTTATAGGGTATTCTGTATTTAGTTGCAGATTTACAGAGTCCGCAGCCTGCAGAGCATGCAATTTTTGGCCCTTTTCTGGAAGGCCCTGATTATTAAGTATACAACCCAGCTCGCTAGCCCTCCTTGATACAGTGGTCCACGGGGCACTGTACATGCGTGACTAATGCATTTAGTTCAGTGATGCAGACACAATCTTTAAAATGCATTACTGTCACCCTCAGTGCATGGTGCTTGGCAGGATCTCTCTTACAACAAGCTTACCCGTCAGTCAATAAAAAGAATTGTGAATATATAAATAAAACAATGTTGCTTAGTTTATTCATTTACCTACTGAAAACAAAGTGGTAAAATGATAATTATATACCATTCATTAAAACAAAGCACAGTGCTCCTTCCTATAAACAGTAAACATTTTTCTAATTACCTTGATGATATTTTCTAGGTTAAATGACCACAATTTTAATCTTTTATGTGGATTTTTAAAACAACCTCAATCAAATTTACCTTATTCATGTTTATCATAGCTTGTGTAAATCAGAAGAAACCTGCCAAGGGGAACTACTATGATTCAGCAAAGCAGGGTCAGACTGACTGCAGTTGTATGTGGGCGGATGAGCCCTGTTACGAAGACAAGCTGAACTTCTTTTATAAAAAAGCCCTAACAAACAAACAAACATGTTAGGTAGCTACAAAAACTAAAGATGGAAAATGGGCCAAGAAAATATATTTAATACCTCACTAAATAGTAAAGATATACAATTTTGATGTTAAGCATTTTTTTAACATTTATAATTAATGCATGTTAGAAATGGGATCTCTGGTTTGCTAAGGCTTGCGCCAAAGCCAGACAGAGACCACCACTCTAGTCAGGGCAAGGGAGTTACACGCCAAAGATAACCCCTGCTCACCCCCTTGGTAGCTTGGCCCGAGCAGTCAGGCTTATCCCGGAGGCAATGTGTAAAGGATTTGCGCAACAAAAACAGCAACAACTTACTAGGAACACCACAAAAGGAACTCCTAGGACCCCTGGCCCTTGCCTCCCATATTCCATAAAGGACCTGTGGCTCCTGAACAAAGGTACAACTCAACTTAATAACGAGGTAGCCACCAAACTGAGTTCTATAGGACTATTAAAACCCTACACTAATTTCTTAACTCACAAAATGCACCATCTGAGACCTACGCGGACTGATAGTCCTCAGGAACTCAGGATCGCTACCCTTAACACTCATTCACTACAGAAACACAATCTTTAGTTTTTTTCTCTACTTCAAGATGACACCCTGGATATTTTAGGCATTACTGAGACTTGACTTGAAGAATCATCAACCCCAGACCTAGTCACAGCCCTACCCCCCCAATTATGTAGCACTCTGCCACAATGAACCCGGTAGCTCCAGAGGGGGTGGTGTAGCTTTGCTGTACAACCGTCAACTAAAAACAGAGGCTCTTTGTGCTGAAAGCTTTGAGGGGGCTGAGGTGCTAGGGGCCAAGTTTCACCTTAAAACAGCCTGCCTAGCCATTCTGGTAGTCTACCGTCCGCCACGAACGCCACCCAGGTTCAGTGAATGGTTCACATAGCATTCGCTCTCGGTACCAAGGTGTGGTGTTGATGGGGGATTTCAATCTTCATTAGGATCAGACACCCAAAGAAAGCCAGGCCGAAGGGTTAGAGGAGGCACTAATTGCCCTAGAATTCCAACACCTAGTATACAGGCCAACGCACAACAAAGGCCACACATTGGACCTGTTATGGTCCTCCCTCCATTTCCCAAGCCCCATAAATATTAGTCCACTATTAATCCCTGCCCCTGGCCCAACCACTACTTACTTAGTGGCCGGTTCCCACTTCCTAAGCAAACAGCCAGTCCACCCCCAAACTGGAAAGTGCTGCAGAGTTGGAACAAAATCTGTGCCGATGACCTGGCTACTGCTTTACAGGAATCAGCTACTCCCACACTCATACAGGGAAATCTTGATGCAGGAAGTATGGCCCTGACAGAAAGGCTACCGAATGCTATCGATAAGGTATCGATAAGGTAGCTCCGATACATGGACAATGGTAAGGGGGCCCCTTGGTTCAATGACGACCTAAGAATCCTGAAACAAACCTTCCCTCAAAGCGAAAGAGCCTGGCAGAAAGCTTACAACCCTTGCGCCCGGCGAGAATACTGTGCTGCTTTCGCAACTTATAAAGAAGCAGTTCTATTACGTAAAGCAGAATTCTATGAGACTAAAATCACTGCAGCGGAAAATAAACAAAAAGAGACGTTTCGACTCTTCAAAGAATTGTTACATGTCAAGGAACGGAAACCTCCATTCTGCCCGGAAGACTGCAATAACTTCCAGTCCTTCTTTGAAACAAAAGTTAAAGATTTAATAATGGAAATCCACTGCACCCCTAAGTTTCCATGCACTCTGGCACCTACACCACCGCCTCCCACTTTTACCGAACCCCTTACCACCTTTCCTATTCTTACGCACGACTCCCGCTCCCACCTAATAGGGAGCATGAAATCAGGGTCTGCGATCGACCCCTGTCTGCCTAGGATCTTCAAGATAGCGCTTCCTGGAATAGAAAACGAGGTACTCTAACTCCTCAATCAATCTCTTGCCACAGGAAATGTCCCCTCTAACTTCAAGGAAGCACATGCCATCCCGCTTTTGAAAAAGCCTGGGGCCAGTATGAAAACATAAAAATGTCAGGCCAATTTTACAACTCCCTTTCCTCGCAAAGGTACTAGAACAACAAGTGCTAAAAACCCTGACCAACCATATTGAAAACAACCATCTCCTACAACCTAACCAGGCAGGGTTCAGGACCCACCACAGCACGGAACTGGTGATGCTGCCTGTTCTAGACGAACTCAGACTGAGGGCTGATACGAAAAAACCATGTGCCCTGGTCCTACTGGACCTATCCACGGCATTCGACACGGTCAATCATGACCAACTAGTGTCGCGGATTTCGGAGCTAGGGATCCATGGCATGGGTCTTGCATGTCTGATCTCTTTTCTTAAAGGCCACTCCCAGAGAACACTGAATGACCATGTGTCCAATTCAGGACTTCTTTCATGCGGGGTACCGCAGGGATCAGCATTATTCACCACTTCTTTTCAACGCCTACCTCCAGCCCTTGATAGTGCACTGAACCATATGGAATGTCAAATTTACAACTATGCTGATGACACTCAAATTGTCATTCAGATAGACAACTCCACGTCAGCCCACACAAGATTCCAAAACATTTTAAAATTTACTGTTAACTGGATGACGGCCAACTCCCTTAAAATCAACCCGGATAAAACAGAAGTATTGGCCGTCACCACAGACTCTAACCCTTGGAAGGAGCTCTTTTGGCCACAACAGTTTGGCACATACCCGGAGCCGGCCGTGGCTGTATTAAGCCTGGGTATCAAAATTGATGCCAAGCTCACTATGACCCAGCAGGTATCGACAGTTGTAGGAATATGCACAGGCATGCTGAGACAGCTACGTAAGCTCACCCCTTTACTCACCTTCAACACACTCAGAATGGCAGTATCTGCTTTGATACAATCACTCCTTGATTACGGTAACTCCTTGTAAATTGGCCTTCCGGGTAACTTTCTAAGCATAGGCGAATTTTGCGAATTTGCGATCTGCGAATTTGCGGATTTGCGAATTCGCAATCTGCAAAATTCGCGAATTTGCGTGAATTTGCAGATTTTTTATTTTTGCCTGTTTGCGGGTGTTCGCGGGGGGCTTTGCGTGTTCGCGGGGCACTTTGCGTGTTCGCAGGTTTTTTTTTTGCCTGGTTAATCACTGTCACCCTCTCGCTTTTTATGCCCTTCTGCCCTCTGTACCACTCGTTTCTGTGCCCTTCTGCCCTCTGCCCCACTCATTTTTTGTCCCCTTCTGCCCTCTGTCTCACTTTTGTGCCCTTCTGCCCTCAGCCCCACTTAGAATGGCGCCGGCAAGCTGCCAGCGCCATTCTAAAATAGCTACAAAGAGCTTCAACAGGAAGCACTAATAGATAAAGTAAAGCAGGTGCTCGAGTTGAAGGTCAAATTAAGTTACACAATCATTAATCACCCCATGCTTGCCGGCGCCATTCTAAAAGAGTTACAAAAGTCAGCTTGAACTTTTGACCCATTCCGTTCCGCTCGCGGATTTTGCTGGAAATTCGCGAATCTCACAGATTGCGAATTTACCGAAAATCCGCAAAATCCGCGAGCGGAACGGATTTTTCGGCCCATGCTTATAACTTTCTGACCAGATTGCAGGTGATTATGAACAACGCTGCTAGGCTTATCCTTAGAGCGCCCAGGAGACCACATGAGTCACCCCTCCTTAAACAATTGCATTGGCTCCTGGCCGGACAGAGAGCAAAATTCGAAGGCCTCTGTATCACACATAAAGCCAGGAAGAAATTAAAAACAGTACTTTTTGCGGAGGCCCAGGGTGCAATCTGAGCCCCCTCTTGTGAAGGCTGGATCCCTTTGATAGCGCTTAGAGACCTGCTGGTGATAACGCTCTTAATAAATAACAATTAACATTAACATTAACTCCACACAAAGTTATATAAAAAATAGCCTTTGTATTGTCATAAAACACATTAGAGGGTAATCACACAATATACACTGTGCCAACTGGCACTGGGCAATATTTACAGGGGATTATATAAACATGACAGGGCCACATGGGCCACTGTCAGAATCATCACTTAGTAAAGATAATAAATGTAGACATATAATAAACGTAGAAGACAACCAGCAATTACTGGCAAACACTATACTCAGCATTTTCCTGTAACATAAATTATTATATTATGAACAGTATCACATTAGGCGTGAAATATATTCTGCGCCAACCTCATAAGCCTAAATACATTAGATCATAACCTCCTAAGTATAACTCACATTAGGAAATAAACTCACAGTAGAGAATAATCTCACATGAATAAACCACAGTATGCAAATAACCTCATACCTAAACCCCAGTAGAGGATAACTCAAACATGAATACATCTAGAGGTATAAATCAGGGTGCGTTAATCATACTATACAAATTACATTTCCTAGCACCACATAAATCACATTAGGGCCTGGTGCCCTCTTAACCTAACAGCCCCCCTGGCCAACTGGCCATCTCTAAGGTGCTCAAATGCCCTAGGTCAAGAAGTCAAGAGCATGCAATTGTGCAGACCTAAACATTGCAACCGTCACTAAGTGCTGCGCAGCTGTGAATGTTTGGGGCAAAGGAGTGCATCTCACTCCTAACTCAACAGACATGTCTACAAGGAAAGAATAGCCTAAATGTTGCAGCTGCCCACTACTTGCTGGGAAGCTGTAAAGATCAAATAAAGGCCTTGGCTCTCAAGGTGCCCTTAGAACAAATGTGCACAACCTTGCAGCTGCCCGCGCTGGTGCAGTGCAGCTGAGAATCAATGGAGGGGGCCCTGACACAACTGTGCCCTCGGGGTCCCACTGGGGCTCTTAAATTAAGTTGGCCTGTATTATGTTGCATCTGTCCTCTAGCAAAATGGTGCAGCTGGAGAAACTGGCCAACACGGGGATGTACGGGCACCACTGGCCCACTGGACCCCCAGTAGGGCCCTTAAACAAAATATGGCCCACGTTGGAGTGGCCCTCTGCCATGTGGGGCCACTCAGACACTGCGCACTACACAGGTGAGTGCAGAGAAATGCCCCCAAGCCCCCACAGGGACTCCTCCCATCAATGTGGCTTCCCCCCAGAGATCAGCCCTTACTCACAGGGCTCTCTCTCGGGACTCCGCTCCTCTCCCATCCTGGGACCTGGGACTCTAACGCTGCAGGACACGGGGCTCTCTTCTGGGAGGACTCTGCTCTCCTCCGGTCTCTTGGCCGCGGCTGGGGAACTGCACATGGGGCTCTCCTCATCACACGGAAGCCCGCCAATAAGCCTCTCCTCACTTCCCTTGGGCCCCCTCCTGGGACCCGGGACTTCTCAATTGAAGCCCGTGGGGCTCCCGGACTTCCTCTTCCGTCTCGAAGCCCCCACCCCCAGTCAGTAAAGATAATAAATGTAGACTTATAATAAACGTAGAACACAACTAGTAATTACTGGCAAACACTATACTCAGCATTATCCTGTAACATAAATTATTATATTATGAACCGTATCACATTAGGCATGAAATATATTCTGCGCCAACCTCATAAGCCTAAATAAATTAGACCATAACCTCCTAACTATAACTCACATTAGGAAATAAACTCACAGTAGAGAATAATCTCACATGAACAAACCACAGTATGCAAATAACCTCATACCTAAACCACAGTAGAGGATAACTCAACATGAACACATCTAGAGGTATAAATCAGGGTGCGTAAATCATACTATACAAATTGCATTTCCTAGCACCACATAAATCACATTAGGGCCTGGTGCCCTCTTAACCTAACAGCCTCCCTGGCCAACTGGCCATCTCTAAGGTGCTCAAATGCCCTAGGTCCAGAAGTCAAGAGCGTGCAATTGTGCAGACCTAAACATTGCAACTGTCACTAAGTGCTGCGCAGCTGTGAATGTATGGGGCAAAGGAGTTCATCTCACTCCTAACTCAACAGACATGTCCCCAAGGAAAGAATGGCCTAAACGTTGTAGCTGCCCACTACTTGCTGGGCAGCTGTGAAGATCAAATAAAGGCCTTGGCTCTCAAGGTGCCCTTAGAACCAATGTACACAACCTTGCAGCTGCCCGCGCTGGTGCAGTGCAGCTGAGATTCATGGGAGGTGGCCCTGACACGACTGTGCCCTCAGGGTCCCACTGGGGCTCTTAAATTAGGTTGGCCCCTATAACATTGCATCTGTCTTCCAGCAAAATGGTGCAGCTGGAGAAACTGGCCAACACGTGGAAGTACGGGCACCACTGGCACACCAGACCCCCACTAGGGCCCTTAAACAAAATATGGGCCAAGTTGGAGTGGCCCTCTGCCATGTGGGGCCACTCAGACACTGCACACTACACCGGTGAGTGCAGAGAAATGCCCCCAAGCCCCCACAGGAACTCCATACCATCAATGTGGCTTCCCCCTAGAGATCAGCCCTTACTCACAGGGCTCTCTCTCAGGACTCCGCTCCTCTCAGTGGCTTCACCCGTGCCCCCTCCTGGGACCTGGCACTCTAACGCTGCAGGACACGGGGCTCTCTTCTGGGAGGACTCTGGTCTCCTCCGGTCTCTTGGTGGCGGCGGCTGGGGAACTGCACACAGTGCTCTCCTCATCCCACAGAAGCCCCGCCAATGAGCCTTCGCTCCAGCCTCACCTCACTTCCCTCGGGCCTCCTCCTGGGACCCGGGACTTCTCAATGGGAGCCCGTGGGGCTCCCGGACTTCCTCTTCCATCTCGATTCCACGCCCCCAGTCAGGCGGCACGGTGCCTCACTTCTGGGCCATGATCTCCTTTTGAAACGGGGTGTGCACTCGCTAAAAACATAAATCAGAAATGCGGCAATACCGCGGGGTGAGCTCCCGCTGGAAATAATACCATACCGCAAATGCTGCCATGACGTAGGGGTTGGCATTCGCTATGAAATCAGCCAAAGCGGGAAAATCCCTACGTCGGGATTCCCTCAAAAATCGCAGCTCCGCGCTGCAGGCTGAAAAGAGAGGTGCTCGGTGAAATAAGGGAAGCGCTCTGCAAAAAAAAAAAGCGTTTCTCTGCTGATTACAGATATAGCGCTTTCAAGAAATAAACAGAAGGCGCTCACAAGGATCAAAGTACAGCACTCCCAAAGTGTTATAATCAAAGTCCAGAGGAAAATAAAGCGCTTCTTCAGAATCTTCTTCAGAATTAAGGCAAAGTTCCATGGGGCAATGCAGGGCCCAAGGAGGCTGCCCTCATGGCCATTCCTCCTGGGCCCCAGCAGCCGCACAGCCCCAGCAAGGTCAGGAACAGCAACAAAGTACAGAATTCGAAATTTTCATGGGGTCACAGCCCCTATATTTATACTACATAATCCTTTGTCTAAAAAGTGCAAGGCATGGGGGAAACCAGATGCAACCTGGTTCGGGGGGTTTGGAGCACTTTGTTTTCGAAGCCTCTTTCCCTTTGCAGGTGGGGGCTTAGTGATCAGACACACCACAGGGGTTGGAGCCAGCATTTTATAGCCTGGAGACAGTCCTATTCGGTCAGGGGATTACCCATCCCACTACTCTTAGCCCAGATTTCCATTCAGCCTAGCTGACTCACCCTGCCCCTCCTGTAGCCGCCCACAGCTGACACATTGCACACAGAAATATTTCTAAAAAGTGGAATTTCTAAAATAACCACAATAAATCTGCGCACACCATTGCACAGCATTTATTCACACAATGCCATACATACCAGACTTGACCACACTGCTCCTTTCATAACAGGAATTACCACTGACACACTGGTCAGGGAATCCCCAATGCATTCCTATGGGAGGGCAGGCCAACCCTACTATTGTAACACTGAGAGCGCACGTACTTTACACTGGACCACGGTGCTACAGTGTCCAGAGGGCAGGCACCAAGTTTAGGGGAGAACGTGCCAAAAAGGGCCAAGTCCAACAATGCACATAGCTCCCTAAGACCTCCATCTCTACACCCTTTGAGCTTCCACACTTTGCTTAACCAAATCCTCTCTCTCACCCTCCTCACTGTTACCCAGGTGCCTCCCATCTCCTGGCAAGCTGACTTACTCTTAAAAAAGAAACTCCAGCTGCAGATCCTCCAGTACATGTGTGAGCTGCCCTTTCTTTCAAAGTGCTCTTATGTTTATGTTTATGTTTTTGAGATTTTTATTGCGCACAAATACCAGAGGGTGTCTCGGCGCAGATCGGACTCCTGAAATAAAGCTACCTTAAAATTATTGGTCAAATAACCAAGTTTTTAGGAGTTTTCGAAAAATAGCACATAGCTTGGCATCAGCAGAGTTGAGTAATGGAAGACTGTGTGCAGGCAAGGCAAGGCACAGCTGGCAATGATGTGGGATGGGAAGTAAGGACAAGGAGAGGTAAGAGACGATGTTTGTGCTGGAAAAGAAAGCCAGCAAACTGCATGCCCTTGTTAAATGTCCCTTCCTCTGTGTGTTACAAGCCAGTGATGTCACTGAGGCAGATAAGGGCTTGGGCTCCAGTTCAAAGGCTAGACACTGATTGTCCATGCATGCCCCTTTGATGTTTTTCTTGTCAAATCCTTCCCTTGAGGAATCACAACAGACAGAAATGGTGCTGAATATGTGGCTGCTGTTGTTCTCCATGGGGGCCATTTGGGAAGGCTTGGCAGGCAGTAAGTGACCCTCAGGCGTATTTTGAGTTCTGCTGGCTGTAATGGTGCTAGCGAGGAAAGAATGCAAGACCTCAACAAGAGCGCCACAGAGTTGTTAGGTTTAGATGCTGCAGCGTTTCCTTGAAGCACAGCCTCAAGCAAAGGTAGTCGTTGCTGGACTGATCATCAATAACCCTTGGCAGCTGCAAGCTCAGCCTTTGGTTTCTTCAACATCCTGGAGGCAAGGGAAAACAATAGCCAACTGACATTTGCTGGTGGCCAGGACTGCCTGTCCCACAATGCACAAGACCATTCACTTTTGGGCAGTCCCATTAGCGGACCCAATGGCCAGTGATTTTTTGGTTTTGGGAGCATGACGTACCTGCGGGCAGCAGAGGACTAGTACCTCTAATCCAAAGGAGTTCAGGAGTAGCCTTTGGCTTGCAGAGGGGTCCCTCTTTCCTTTCCAACCAGTTATTTGCCCCGGACCAGTCGTAGACATGCAGGGTGGTTGCCACAGGAGCAGTTCATGTTGACTTTGTTTTACGGAGGTCTAGAAGTCGCAGACATAGGTCTCTACTTTATCCTTTTGTTGAAAGTTGATTATATCTGAGGTTCTGCTGTCAGAGAAGCTCCTTAAATCCTAGATTTAGTGGTGTTAGTGGTGTTGGTGCTAGTAGCTAATGGGCTACTAGCCCTAGCATCTAGTGCACCCCTGAGGTGGCAAATTCCTGTGGAGGATGGCACATTTTCTACCTGGAAGCCTCTATTCTGCCACTTTTATTAATGGCAGAACTCTTCTTTGGCTGTAGAGATCAGGTGGCCTACATTAGGGGTGTGGTTAACCTACTGGAGGTATATGCCCTTTGACTTTCAAATCTTCCCACTTGCCCGAGTTACAAATGTGCCTGGGCCAGGATGTTAGATTTTTCATCCTCCGGGAGGAAGCCTGTTTGAATATCCGAGGTGGTGGGTGCTTTGAAGTTCACAACCTGGATTTGCCACTGTTAGAAATGGGGGTCTCTAGTTGGAAATGGCTGGTGCCAATGTCCAAATAGGGACCCTTCTTCCTAAGTCAGGGCAAGTGGGCTACCCCTTTTGACAACCCCAGCTCAGCCCTGTGGTAACGTAGCACGAGCAGTTAGGCCTATCTCAGAGGCAGTGTGTGAAGCATTTATGACCATGCACAATAAGACAGTAATGACACCACAAAAGGACACAACTCAAGTAGGTGTAGAAAAATAATATCTTTATCTAAAGTTTATCTTAAGACTCTCAAAGCGTTTCAACAAATTACAATGCACGTAAACCCATTGTGACTCAAAAAGGCAATAACGGTTTTAACAAACTACAATGTATATAAACCAATCCGGACTCAAAAAAAGGCAATAACGTATTCACCAGAACGTGACACTGACTGAGCTCAAGGATGGGGCCTACGTGACCCAGTGCGCACCAGATACCTGCCTTTGAAAGGGGACACAGCAAGCAGTGTCTCGAAGAAGTGGAGCCGGTGACAGGCAGACTGCCAGCAACCAAAAGTCAGGGCTGCAGAGGTCCACAGCGTGCACCCACAATGATTCGGGCACTTGGGGACAGACGGGCTCTCAGCGGCAGCAGCACCTGGCTGCGGCAGCCCGGGCTAATGATGGCGATGACTCTCGTCTTGCAGCTCCATGGTGGGCTCACAGCGACAGCAGCTCTCTCTTAGCTGCGGTAGCCCATGAAACAATAGCGACAATCCTCGAAAATGGTGAACATGATGCGGGCACTCAGCGGCAGCAGCTCTCCCTTAGCTGCGATGGCCCACAGGACAAATCACAATGAGGCAAAGTCAGCAAAGTTGTGGGCATTCAGCTACAGCAGCTCTCCCTTAGCTGTGATGACCCACAGGACAAATCACAATGAGGCAAAGTTAGCGAAGGTGCGGGCACTCAGCGGCAGCAGCTTCCTCTTAGCTGCGGCAGCCCACAGGACAAATCAAGGGGCACTCAGTGGCGGCAGCGCACTCCTATCTGCAGCGGCCCGCAGGATGAATCACGGTGATGCAAAGGTGACAAAGGTGGCAAAGGTGTGGGCACTCAGCGGCAGCAGCTCTCTCTTAGCTGCAGTGGCCCACACAGGTTCAGCGAAAGTTTTGAAGGTTTGAATTCAGGTGGGCTCTCAGCGGCGGCAGCTCTCTCTTAGCTGCAGCGGCCCACACAGATTCAGCAAAGGTTTCAAAGGTTAAAATTCAGGCAGGCTCAGAGCGGCTGCAGCTGTCTCTTAGCTGCAGCTGCCTACACAAATTCAGCGAAGGTTTCAAAAGTTCAGTCCGCAGTCCTTACAGTAGACATACAGGCTCCAGATTACTCGACAGAGCCTCACCTGCAAGCAGAATACCTCGCACTGGAATTCTGACGGCTGATTGGGTGAAGTCTAATGTCCCTGAGACTTCTGTAGGAGGCGCTCTCAATTCAGTCCCTCGGGTAGTTCTTCGGCAAGCTTAGTGAATGTTTCAAAGCATTTTCTTCTGTTCATTCGGACAGAGTTTCGTCTTGACATCTAGAAGGAACACACTTGGACGAAGTTCCAGTGCAGCATTTTATACCTAAAAAGTCTTTGGGGCAGATTTATGTCACGCAACGGCAGCGTAAACGTGGCGCATCCCTTCGACCCATTTACAACGTGACGCATCTATGCAGATGCGTCACGTTGTAAAGCCCTGCGCCACATGTGGGCGTTCCGGCGCAGGGTGGGCATTCTGGGGCAGGTGCGCCTCGCAAAAGTGGCTGATTGAAATCTACAAGATTTCACTCAGTCACTTTTAGGCCAATGCTGCGTCAAAACGCTGCCCCTGCTTGAAGCAGGCGTAAGGCTTGACGCAGCATAGGACAGATAGGGCACCCCCGAGCCTTGCTGGAGCTGCGTCGTGCTTGCAACGCAACTCCAGCAATGCGTCACCTTTACGGCGCTGATGCGTTACGCATCTGTACCGTTTTTGCCCCATGGTGCGCCGCATTGTTAATGCGGCGCACCATGGGTGGCGGAGCTGCGGTGCACAATAATTGGCGCATCCCTGGGGATGTGCCAGTTATTGTAAATCTGCCCCTTTGTTCTTTAATGTCACAAATCACTCGATCCAGTCAGAACCTGCTCGGTGGGGTCAGGGAGCACTTGGTTACAAGGCGCCATCCTGCCCTTTCAGAATGAGGGGGTCTGCTATCAGATACCTGTGGGAGGTGGAGCCATCATTCACCTTGCCGTGCACGACCTTGCTCAGGTCAAAGGGTCACCCCTCCCCATGCTCTGTATACTGATCTCTCTGTCCAGCCAGGTCTCACCCAGCTGGCCCTGCTGCTCCAAAACCAGACGGCCAATACACATACTAGCAAAATCTACAGGAAAGCTTAGGCAAGAAAATACTGTGTCTTCAGAAGATGCATTTTCGAACATAGGATATGTAAACAGTCCTTACTAAAAGGTGTACCTCAATGTCCTGAGTATAAATATATCAAACTCGAAGTACCTATCAGGTTCTTGGGGTCAGATAGGATTATAGAAGGTAATCCTCAACCTGCCCATTCTAACCTATGAGAACAGGTAGCCTCTCAATAGAAACAGTGAAATGAAGGGTAACTCGCTATTAGATCATGCTACACAGAAAAAGGAAATGGAGAATAACTCGTGAATAGAACCTGCTACACAGAACAGTGAAATGGAGGATAACTCACTATTAGAACCTGCTACACAGAACAATGAAATGGAGAATAAGTCGCTACTAGAACATGCTACAAAGAAGAGTGAATTGGAGGATAAGTCACTGTTAGAACATGCTACACAGAACTAGGCATTAAAGTAATCCTAATCCATACAGTCATCCTTTAACAGGGAGCCTTTGCGCTGTGGCACTGATTAGAAGTGGCACGGAACCCAGAGCATCTAAATCCAGCTAATATAAAAGATAAGAAGAGAATAGAGGGAGGGAGACCCAAGTTAATGATGCCAGGTCTAACAGCCACTTTACTAGCCAAACTGTCAGGGAGGGAGGTGAAACTACCCCCCACCCCACCAGGCAAGACTTTGTTTCTGACTCTGGGAAGAGTCACATATCCTGCTGGGGCTCAGATTCCTGTCTTGGCAGCAGCAGCTGTAAGTTGTCAGCCAGGGCACAAGAAAGTATCACATTTAATCTGACTTTGGCAAAAATGCGAGTTTGATGAGACAAGTTGTTTGATATTAACCCCTTTGCTGCGTCGAACGTTCAGCACCCAGTGCTGAACGTTCGAATAACGAGCGCTGGCCCGTCAGCCAACGGTCGTGCGCAGCACTGGCAAGGTAGTGCTTGCGACGACCATTGGCCGACAGCAGCGCTTAAGGGGTTAAAAATGAAATTTTTCAGAGGGACCATAATGGAGCTGGCAAGCTGTGGGTGCCTAGGTGCAACCCATGTTGTCCTATGGCCTTTTTAACACCTACAGTGCCCGCTAATGGAAGGAGGCTACTATAGGGACATATAAGCTTACACTTATATGTCCACACCTTTAATAAAATGTATTCTGCCTCTTGGGAGTTTGGGCCTACCTTAGGTGTGACTATCATATGTTATAAATATGAAGTAAATTTCTTTATTGACATTACTCAAAATCATTATGTTCTGTATAAAAACATTCAGACAGCATTCACCAACAATACATTGGTCGAAATGAAAAATAAAATTTTGTAGTTGGCTAAACAACATTTGCAATTCAATAAAAATTCAACTCTAAAACCATTTTATCATTATGCAAATGTGGATACAAGGTGACGGCAAAGTGCTTGCAATAGCTGCAATCTATTCTAAAACAGTGTGCATCGTTGTGCAACAATAGTGCAAAGTAACACTAAAGTGCTTCTATGATTACAATCCATGCTAAAGGCCTTATTTAGAGCTCTGCAGTTGGAATACACAAACGTGACAGATATCCCCGTCCACAATATCATAATGGAATCATAATAAGGAAGACCGGGTTTCCATCACATTTGTAGTTTTCCCCTCTGCCAAGATATAAATTAGGCCCCAAGATATTAGACAATGGGTAGGCTTTGCTTGTTCTGTTAAATACTACTGCAAATGTGTTACAAATTAGAAATTACAAAAATGTCATACAATTGATTGATGTTGCTTCTTCCACTGAATGCCGCAACTAATTGTTACCATTTTTCGAGTGATAAGTTTGTACAGAATTCAATAATTCCTCAAGTTTGTTAGGTTGTTCTAAATAAAATAGAAATGCGTTGTTATATTACGAGTAGCTCTGAAATTATATACCTATACTGCATGGTAGGCTAAAAAGATTTTGAACCTGAGGTCAACATATTAGCCACCAAAGGCAAGATTTTGGTAAATCGACTAATCAGAGTGATTGATCTAGCAGATAAGCAGAGTAGTATGGCTTGATTGTATGTTCTCATACCAGATTCGATAAACAAAGGTTTCAACAAAGTTCATCATGCTTGGAGCAGACAAGGGCAGACACAGACTATATACAATAAAGATTATATTTGAAAGCCACAGAGTCTGCAACAGTTTGTTGACCATTGTTGCACCCATCCTGGGCTGTCGTCCTTCGTTGAATACCTGCCAAGTCTTAACTTGAGAAATACATCCCTTGTAAGTGGTTGGAGATGAGCCCATAAATGAGGCTTAACCTCAAGTCAAACAAATCAATAACAGTCCAGGCATGCTTTTTGCCACTAAGGCCTCTTTATTTGTTATAAAAGATAAATAATTGGAAGCACAATTTAAAAGGACCTTAATAGAGGTTTTGTTTGCTTCCAATAGCCCAAAAGGTTGAAGATTAAACGTATGAAGGCACTCTGATAAGTAAGATCGCCAAACACTTGTAAAATCATGATTTGTAAGATTTTGCCAACACAAATCAGCTAGAGTGCCAGGTTCAGATAAAAAACACAGTATGTAAACTTTAAAAAAAGGAAGACTGTCTCACTAGAATTTGACTTAATAGGCCAAACTCAAGTTGAATTTCCACATGACCAATCCTCCTCGGGATCTTGAAGTAATTTGGCATCAAGACCTAGAAAGATTACCAATCCATAAGCTATTGAAGGACCTGCTTAGCCTTCATAATTTGTACTAATTGCTTATGGCTAGGAGATGATAGATTTTCATACAGTTATCTACAAGCAAAGCTAAGCTAAGCAGTTTCAGCCCTTAAGCTGTTAAAATGAAACTTAAACAACAACCTGTCATCAAATGTTATGCCAAGGTAGTTATAGGACTGACTGATTCAATTGCCATGCTGTGAAATTTCCATTCTCAAGGTCTTCGTCTAAATCGACCTATTGACATTATTTTGGTTTTCTTTATGTTAATCTTTAAGCAGTTTGCTGTAATATAGTTATCAACGGACTCTATTAACCCCTTCGCTGCTCATGACGAGCTCAGCTCGTCATGCAGTACACTGGTCGTGTGCTTATGACGAGCTGAGCTCGTCATGAACAATGAGAAAGGAGGATCTGCAGCACAGGAGGGGAATTGCCTTAGCAGCCATGTGGTTAACCAACGTATACCTATTGGCATGTGGCTGAGAAGTAATGGTATTGTCAGCATAATGTAAGTATCTTATATGACAACCTGCAAAATTATGGGAGTGTGTATTTTCATTACGCAGATAGAGAAGTAGACCAGCCACGTAGAACTTAAAGAGTCATGGTGCTAACACTCAGCCTTGCATCAGGCCATTAAAAGTGTTGAATTGCCGGGCAACTAGCTGCCGTCTCGCAACTTCACCTGGTCCCATGTGTTGGTATAAAACAAAATGATCACAACAAGAAGATTTTGCAGAGGCCGCCGCACCCCCCCGTAGGAGGGGGGAGGCTTGAAGGCCGGCGCCATAATCCTCGTTGTGCCACCAGTGGGGTAAACTGGTTCTGGGCGCCTTGATGCGCCCAGGAACCAGCGGAAGCGGGGTGCGCACCAGCCACCCGACCGGAAGTGACCTTTTGACCTAGGCGCCCCCAAAGGGCTCCCAATGGTCAACCTGGCGTTATTTGAACCCCCCAATCAGGGGGACTCACCTGAGGCCTTCATGGAGGGCTCAAGAGGATTTAAGCGCTGCCGCCCTCCCAGCAGAAGCACAACGCCTTCGAGGAGCTGGGAGAACGGCGCGACAGCAACAACGACTGAAGGGAAGGAGTCGACGCGGCGGAGGACAAAGCTGAAGAAGGCGAGGCCCTGTCGGAGATCCAGGTCATCGTCGCCGAGGACACCTCGTGGAGTACGGTGCGCCGTGCCAGCTCCCCTGAAGCAAAAATTAGCGCGAAGGTTTAGAAGGCGCCAGATCGCATCAGGTAAAGCGGCAGCAAGCTCAGAGCCCGGGGTGAGCACACGCATTTAGCTGTGCCCCAGCCGACGGCCTGACGCAGACGCGAGAAACCAAGAAGCCACACAAAAGTGCGCAGAGGCCCACGACATGTCGGAAGGCCAGCCAGACGAGATGGCTGAGGTACTGAAGAAGATCCGCGAATTAATGGCCATCCACGGTGACGACTGGCTCCACCCTCACTTGGGTAAAGGGAAGGAGAACAGACCAGTGGACCAGGCAGACGAAGAACCAGGGCCTTCCGCACCCAAGAAGCCCAAAAGCACGCCGATGAAAAGAACATCCAAGAGGAACCCTCTGAGGAAAGTACGTCAGAAACCTCTTCCGTCGAGACCGGAGGGCGGCGACCAGGGTGAGACGACCGGCAAAAAGAAAAAGGGTGAGCATATTAGCAACATTGTAAAAGAATGCTTCAAATCGCTGGCACCGGGGTTACTTAATGGCACAGGGCAAGTATTAGCAGGGTCTAGGGAGCAGCGCGCAGAAGAAGCAGCAGGTCTGACTTGGCATATGGTTGACCCGGGGTGGGCCCGGCAGACAAGAGTGCAAGAGCAGGTAGGCTTGTCCGCCCAAGGTGAACAAATTTCCCCGCTACCCGGGTGGGGTTACGGCCCCGTGTCGGGAAGCCCACCTCCGGGCGGGCTAGTCAGCGATCCTTACATCAGGCCATCCCCTGGTCCGGCGTCCCTGAATACGAAAGCCACCGGCTTAGCATGTCTCATCCCCCTTGCGGTTAAAGAGAGGATATGGCGCAAGGAATTCATAGACATATTTTCACTACTGGAAATACAGCTAGAGGGGCTCGATCTAACCACGTGCGACAGGAAGGATGAGGACAGGAGAGAAAGGCGCGGGGCCAGAAAGGAGCGCACCTTCGACAATTGGTTAGATGCATTCAGAATCATGGCATGCATTATAGTGGAAAGGTTCCCCCATTGCGCTGCTGATTTGTGGCTGTACGAGGCCAACATCCACCTAGCACAGAGGCAGTTCCCTGGGGATGCCTGGTTAGAGTACGATAAAGGTTTTAGATTAAAAATGCAGAGGCACCCCGAAATGGAATGGAATGAGGAAGATGTCTTGGGGTTCATCCACAAGATGCTTACAGCCAAAGAGGTTAGGGCCTGGGCGGGCAAAAGCGACCAGCCCTTTCGGAGCTTGTACCAAAAGGGGAAGAATAGTACATATCAGAGGCGGTCTACCGGGAGATCTTACTCCCCAACCGCAACTAAGGCGATCTGTTGGAGATACGAGGCGGGGGATTGCTCATGGGGCTCTTCTTGTAAGTTCCAACACGCATGCGCTAGCTGCAGGGGCAGGCACGCTACCGTTGCATGCAAAGGTTCCAAGCGCGAGTCAAAAGGGGAAAAGAAAGAGAAGAGCAAGAAGCGTTAGCCCCAACGCAGGGAGAGGGGGGGATCTGGTGGACATTCGTAAGTGCCAGCTGGCCAGATCCCCCATTATTACACAACAGCTGCACAGATTGGCGAACAAATATCCGAACAGAGCAGATGCCAAGTTACTGGTGGATGGCTTTGAGGAAGGCTTTGTTATCCCATTCCAGGGCCCACTCCCCTTAGCGGGGGGCGAGCAACTTGAAGTCAGAAAGGCAACACCCCGAGGTTGTTAGCACTAAGATAGAGAAAGAATTGAACCTGGGTAGAGTCAAGGGCCCCCTCCCAAAGGAGTTGCACGGAGGCATAGTCGTTTCCCCGCTGGGCGTGGTCCCCAAGAAAGAAAAAGGGCAATTCAGGCTGATACACCACCTATCATTTCCGGAAGGTTCCTCCGTGAACGACGGGATTGACCCCGAAGCTGGCTCAGTGGGCTACGCGTCAGTCGACGACGCAATTGAGCTGGTGAAGGCGTCAGGCATATGATCCCTCATGGCGAAAGCGGATATTGAATCAGCGTTCCGCCTATTGCCGGTTCACCCCTCCAGTTTTCACCTATTGGGTTTCCAATGGGGGGAGGATGTGTTTATTGACAAGGCCATGCCCATGGGCTGCGTGATATCATGCGGCTATTTTGAGCAGTTCGCCACTTTCTTAGAATGGGCACTTCACGATCGGCACCAGGAAGGTGGAAAACTGCACTACCTAGACGATTTCCTGTTCACAGGCCCGGCAGGATCCTCGGTGTGCGCTAGTACACTGGCAGCCTTCGAGGAATTAGCCAGGTCTCTAGGGGTCCCCCTCGCAAAGGAGAAAACGACAGGCCCGACCACGAGACTCACGTTCCTGGGCATAGAATTGGATTCTATAGCAGGAACGGCCAGGCTGCCTCCAGACAAAGTAAAGGAATTTCGCGAAGAAGTGTCGAAGCTACAGGGTCGGAAGAAAGCCACCCTGAGGGATATCCAAGGAGTAATAGGTAGACTTAACTTCGCGGCTCGGGTAATCCCTCCCACCAGGGTATTTTCTAGGTGCTTAACAGGGCTAACGGCCAGCGTCACCCACAAACACCACCACATCCGGCTGAGTGCAGGCGTGAAACAGGACCTGCAGGTGTGGGACGAGTTCCTACAGGATTTCAATGGGTTGCGGATTTGGAGAGAGGGGTGGGTGACGGCCGAACAGATAGCTCTTTACACGGACGCAGCCGGAAGCCTGGGGTTCGGCGCGGTCCTGGGGAACAGTTGGTGCGCCAGCCAGTGGCCGGACAAGTGGCATGCGCAGGGGCTCACTAGGAACATCACGTTTCTCGAGCTGTTCCCGATAATTGTGGTACTGACCATCTGGAAGGAAAATATAAAAAACCTGAAACTCACGCTTTGGTCAGATAACATGGGAGTAGTGCAGGCCATTAACAGAGGTGCAGCGAGATGCCCCGACATGTTGAGGCTAATGCGGCGGTTAATTAAATTACAGCTGGAGGGGAATCTGGAGCTGAAGGCACGCCACGTGCCAGGGTCAGAGAACACGGCAGCAGATGCACTTTCCCGGTCCCAAATGAAGCGGTTCAGAGAACTGGTACCCGGGGCAGACAGGGAGATGACCCCCTTTCCACTGTGCCTTTGGGACCTGGGGGAGTAGACTTGTCCTGGCTAATAGGGCACTCACTTACCGCAGAGGCAAACAGAAGATACAGGACCTACGCGAGAACAGTAATGAGAGTTGGGGGCATAAAATCGCTGGAAGACAGGGCAGAAACTCGCACAGCAGTCGAGAAATTCGTACAATGGGCATTCAACTCGAAGAAAACGAGATCGTGGGCCCAGGCGCACTTGTCCGCCATCGCCCACTTTGCCAGGCTTTACACAGGCGAGGACCCCACTACCTCGGCCTATCTAAAGACAGCCTTAAAAGGTTGGAGAAGGGTTGAAGGGAAAAAGAACGACAACAGGCGTCCCATCGATTTCGCCAAGCTGGGGCAGCTCCTAGGAGCCCTCGCAGGCATAATATAAGATAAATACGAGCTGCTATTATTTAGGGCGGCATTCACCACGGCCTTCTTCGGAGCATTCCGAATCAGCGAATTAGTAGCTCCCAACAAATCGGGCCCAGCGCAGCAATGCCTGCAGGCGAGGGACATCAAACCAATGGTGAAGGCTGTGGATTTAACACTAAGACAGTCCAAGACAGACAGGGCAAGGATGGGGACGACGATACGTCTCCATTGCATCCCAGAGGCTGGGCTCTGCGCGGTATGCTGGCTATTTAAGTACATGGGGGCTCGCCCGGCTGGCGAGGGCCCCCTCTTTATACATAAGGATGGAAGGAACCTGAGTAAGTTCCAGCATCGTTTGCCTCTCACTCATTCAGGATCAGCGCAGCGACCTCGAAAGCGCAGCATGGCATGCCAGAGGACAGGATCCAGGCGGTGGGCAGATGGCGCTCTGGGGCGTACAAGTCATACATACGCCCTCACCTCGTATAAAAAAAACCCAAGGGGGGAGAAGGGGAGGTAGTCACTTTGGGATGCCGCACAGCAGGGTGATAGCCCCCCTCAACCACACCCGGTGCGCAGAAGGCCACCTTAACAGAATGCTTTCTCTCGACAGGGGTACACCCGCGGCTGGTCTGGGTGATGGGACATTCATTCGTGTCCCGAATGGAGTCTTGGTGGCGGCAATTGGGTCACAGCACAAGCAGGCCCAAATCAACGTACATCCGCTGGATAGGGCAGCCAGGTATGAGATGGGAGCAGCTACTGCCGACGCTGGACGGCCTCATGGCAGATTCGGCCTGGCTGCCCGACGTCCTGATCATCCACCTTGGGGGCAACGACCTGACCCGGCTAGGGCGAAAAGCAGTCGGGCAGGCCATCCAAAAGGATCTCACCAAAGCAGCAGCGTGGCTGGGCCCCACAACGGTAGTCTGGTCCGAAATGATCAGCAGGAAACATTGGAGAGGTGCTGATTCCAACAAGGCCGTCGATAACGCAAGGAGGAAATTAAATATCGCTATGCACAAGTTTTGCTACGCCAATGGCCTGGAATCAATCCGGCACGGCCTTATCCACCCGGGGCGCCCGGAACTTTATGGGCAAGACACCCCGTCTTGCCCATGAAGTTGCACCTCTCCGAAAAGGGGATGAAGGTGTTCTGGGATAACTTGTGGGGCGCAATGACACTCGCAGGTTGCAATTAAAAAAAAAAAAAAATAAGGTGGAAAAAGGTGGGAGCCACCAACCAGGTGCAGGGGGGGAGCCGCAGTAAGACGTGAGCCTCCCTGCGGCGTGGCGGAAATCCTACACTGGTTGGCTAAGAAAACAAACCGGCGGGCGGTGTGTAAGAGGATGGCCACTCACTTTTGAATGCCGCACGGCAGGGTGACGTGGCGGCATAAAGGAGGGGAGTAACAGGAGGAGACGGCACTCGCGGCCCAAACCCGACCGGACGGCAGGGCGCAAATGGTAGCGAGCTGGGGACCTAACTCCCGACAGGTAAGCTCCCCTCCGCAACACGCAGAAGGCGTGGGCAACCAACCACTGGAGCACCAATAGACTGGCAACAAACTGGTTTGTGTACAAGTCCCATTTTCGAACTAAGGAGGGCACAAAAAGACTGACACCTGGTATCACAAGATGGTGTCATAATTTGTAATATGACATGTATGATTGATGATTACTGTTCGCAAAATGGAAGATTGCTTAAAACCAGTTTGTGTTATTAATATGTCTTTGGTTATTAATAAACTGCGGCCAACAACGACCACCACTAATACCAGTTATTGTTGGCTGACGTTATTTCCCACCATTGGCAACAGCAGGATGCGGGGGCCGGTAAGTATGTGTGCTTGGGTCTCCACGTAATAGGCACATGCAAGGGTTATTGCAGAGGCCGCCGCACCCCCCCGTAGGGGGGGGGAGGCTTGAAGGCCGGCGCCACAATCCTCGTGGTGCCACCAGTGGAGTAAACTGGTTCTGGGCGCCTTGATGCGCCCAGGAACAAGCGGAAGCGGGGTGCGCACCAGCCACCCGACCGGAAGTGACCTTTTGACCTGGGCGCCCCCAAAAGGTGCCCAATGGTCAACCTGGCGTTATTTGAACCCCCCAATCAGGGGGACTCACCTGAGGCCTTCATGGAGGGCTCAAGAGGATGTAAGCGCAGCCGCCCTCCCAGCAGAAGCACAACGCCTTCGAGGAGCTTCGAGAACGGTGCAACAGCACAACGACTGAAGCCCACCCACCCACACCTAAGGAACAGCAAAGTCGCAGTGCTGGATAAGGGAAGGGGCGTTAGCGGAAATCCTACACTGGTTGGCTAAGAAAACACACCGGCGGGCGGTGTGTAAGAGGATGGCCACTCACTTTTGAATGCCGCACGGCAGGGTGACGTGGCGGCATAAAGGAGGGGAGTAACAGGAGGAGACGGCACTCGCGGCCCAGACCCGGCCGGACGGCAGGGCGCAAATGGTAGCGAGCTGGGGACCTAACTCCCGACAGGTAAGCTCCCCTCCGCAACACGCAGAAGGCGTGGGCAACCAACCACTGGAGCACCAATAGACTGGCAACAAACTGGTTTGTGTACAAGTCCCATTTTCGGACTAAGGAGGGCACAAAAAGACTGACACCTGTTATCACAAGATGGTGTCATAATTTGTAATATGACATGTATGATTGATGATTACTGTTCGCAAAATGGAAGATTGCTTAAAACCAGTTTGTGTTATTAATATGTCTTTGGTTATTAATAAACTGCGGCCAACAACGACCACCACTAATACCAGTTATTGTTGGCTGACATTATTTCCCACCATTGGCAACAGCAGGATGCGGGGGCCGGTAAGTATGTGTGCTTGGGTCTCCACGTAATAGGCACATGCGAGGGTTATTGGTGTGCACCCCATGCCGCTAGGTTTGACCATATCAACTTAAGTGGAATGTTGTCAAAGGCGGCTTTCAAATCGACAAAGCAGATGTATATTTTAGCCTTTTGTAGATTGCTCTCTACACCATCAATAAAAGAGACAATGAATTTTTGGTTGTTGACTGTTCTCTTCAAAATACCGATTTGTAGAATGGTATTATGTTAGTTGATGCTGCCCATGATGATGCAAAGACCTTCACCTCCACATAATTTAAGGCTATAAGTCGATAGTTTTCTGGATTTTCCAAGGGGAAGCTCTTGTATATGGGCTGTGAAATACACCATTGCCATGATTCCGGGGCCAGTCTTGTTGCTAAGATTTCATTGAATAGCGGGCTCAAAACTCTTGCCCACAACTAAGAATTGGCTTTTAAAACGTCATTGGGAATACTTTTTGGACCTTATACCACTCACTGAAAAGGGTAATAATAATTTCCTTATTTATTATCTCTTTTAGTGAAGTTGTTTCTGTGTAAGGGCTTCTGCTCCCCAGAGTAGGGTGGTTTTAATCACTTGATGTAGCTCAAGTTGAGGTTTTCCTTTGGGTCTTTTGTTAGGCATTAGTTTCAGAATGCTCTCCTTGCAAACTGGAGATAAAAGCATTCTTCTCAGATCTGGCGATATTGGTGCTATTTGCCCTGCAACCCCCATTCTCCAGGTCATTGATAAATCCCCAAAAAGCCTATTTTTTGTCTTTCTGGCATAATTTAGCTTAGTTCATATCTCCTCAAGGTGAGTCCTTTTTCCTTCCAGATCTATTATTTGTATTATCTTATCAGGAATTTCAATGAGCGCTTTCATGTAGCGATTAAAACTAAATATGGTTGTTTAATTGATGGTCTTGTTGCTCTCTAAAGGGCATTCTTTTGCTGGTAAAGCTTGTGCAAGTATCACCTATTATAGGCAGATGCAATAGGAATTCCCCTTCCTGTAGGTGTAGCTGGAAATCTTTCTTATAGAGAATAACAACATTGAGGACAAACGTCTACAATAGATATTTCCTTTCGAGAGTCCTGGTAATCAGATCCTAATAGTTTTCCCGCATATTCTTCCTTTCAGGCTGTTTCATTGAATGCCATATCAGCCGTTTCAGATTATAAGAGGTTGGAATTTGTTGGACATTAATGGATTTTGCTGGTGATGTACATTTAGCCCCCGACATCTCTACATGGCTACAAAATCACCGGGAAGGACCGCATCAACAAAACAGGAGGAAGGATCACCATCATCTACAGGAACACCATCAGCATCACGACCAACGCCGAAGACACCATCTCCTCCGCCGAACACCTACATTTCCAGATTCACACCGACCCCCAGACAACCCTCAGAGAAACACTCATCTATAGACCCCCGGGCCCATGCACACAATTCAGCGAAACCATCGCCAACGCCATCAGCCCGCACGCCCTAGCCTCACCAGAATACATCCTCCTAGGAGACCTGAACTTTCACCTGGAAAACAACAACACCACCACCATGCTAAACAATCTCATCAACCTCGGACTCAACCAACTGGTGGACACCCTGACCCACTTTACCTTCAACCACTCCACAGGACTACACTGGACCGACCACAGCTGCATACATTTCACATTCAAGAAGACTACATCTCACCACCACACGCATCGGATCCCCCGCAGATGCTGGAGCAAAGTCACCACTGACCAGCTTACCACATCACTGAGCCAGAATCCACCTGTTGACACCAACATACCCGAAACCAACGATGCAGCTCTCAACTTCGCACAATGGATCACCAACTGCGCAGACGACCTCGCTCAACTGAAAAACCCCAACAGCAAGACCATTACCACAAAACCCTCATGGTTCACAGACGCCCTCAAAACCGCAAAGAGAAACTGTCGATCACTTGAAAATACCTGGCGCCAAGAACGGACGACAGAAAACATGACAGCCCTCAAGGCCGCCACCCGCGAATACCATCAGCAGATCCGGAATACCAAGAGACCATTGTTCAAAGAGCGACTGGACAACAACACCCACAACAGCAAGGAACTCTTCAGCATCGTCAAAGAGCTCTCCAACCCCAACGCTAGCAACAACGACATCACCTCTTCGCAAGACCTCTGCAACTCCCTCGCCACGTTCTTCCACCGCAAAATTTCAGAAATACACGACAGCTTCGGACCTCAAACCCCAATCCAGGACACCAAACGAATGACCCCCAACAACACCATCGACTACTGGACCCCCATCAGCATTGAAGACACCACCCACGTCATGAGCACCATCCACTCCGGCTCCCTGTCCGACCCATGCCCCCACCACATCTTCAACAAAGCCAGAACCACCATCGCACCCCACCTGCGGAACGTCATAAACATCTCCTTCACGTCAGCGACCTTCCCTGAAAGCTGGAAACACGTGCAGATCAACGCCCTCTTGAAGAAAGCCACAGCAGACCCCAAGTACCTCAAGAATTTCATACCCATCTCGCTCCTCCCCTTCCCGGCTAAAGTCATTGAGAAGACCATCAACAAACAGACGACTGCTTTCCTCGAAGGGCAACAACTCGCTCGACCCCTCCCAGTCCAGTTCCGAGCCAACCACAGCACCGAGAACGCCCTCATCACAGCCACAGACGACATCAGAACCCTGATAGACAACGGGGAAACAGCTGCCCTCATCCTCCTGGACCTCTCAGCAGCCTTTGACACCGTATGCCACCGCACTCTAATACACCGCCTCAGCAACACTGGAATCCAGGGAAGGCCCTGGAATGGATCATCTCGTTCCTCTCCGGAAGAACCCAGAAAGTCTGCCTCCCCCCTTCCGCTCCGAGGCCACCGAGATCATCTGCGGCGTCCCTCAAGGATCCTCACTCAGCCCAACACTCTTCAATATCTACATGAGACTCCTCGCCACCATCGCTTGAAAACACAACATCAACATCATCTCCTACGCCAACGACACCCAGCTGATACTTTCCCTCACCAAGGACCCAGCCACCGCCAAAACCAACTTCCAAGAAGGTATGAAAGAAGTAGCAGACTGGATGAAGCACAGCCGTCTCAAACTCAACTCGGAGAAGACGGAAGTCCTCATCCTCGGACAATCCCCATCTGCCTGGGACAACTCCTGGTGGCCATCGACGCTGGGACCTGCACCGACACCCACAGACCACGCACGCAACCTGGGCTTTATCCTGGACTCCTAACTCACGATGAACAAACAAGTCAACAACGTCTCATCCTCATGCTTCAACACCCTGAGAATGCTTCGAAAGATCTTCCGGTGGATCCCTACAGAAACCAGAAGAATAGTCACCCAGGCCCTAGTCATCAGCCGACTGGACTACGGGAACGCCCTATACGCAGGAACCACCGCCAAACTTCAGACGAGGCTCCAGCGCATACAAAACGCCGCCGCACGACTCATCTTCGACATCCCTCGCCACAGCCTCATAACCACCCACCTGAGAAACCTCCACTGGCTCCCGTCAACAAAAGGATCCCGTTCAGAATGCTAACCCATGCACACAAAGCGCTCCACAACCTGGGCTCGACTACCTCAACAGCCGACTCCCGTTCTACACCCCCACCCGCCAGCTTCGCTGCACCAGCCTCACCCTCGCCATCGTCCCACGAATACGCAGAACCACCTCCGGAGGAAGATCATTCTCCTACCTGGCAGAGAAGACCTGGAACTCCCGGCCCACTCACAGACCTGTGACCATCTCAGCTTCAGGAAGCACCTCAAGACCTGGCTCTTCGAGCAGTAGCAGAACCCCCCTCACCCCCCAGCACCTTGAGACCCTCACGGGTGAGTAGTGCACTTTATAAATGCTCTGATTGATTGAATGTTACTATTTGGGTGTTGTGCTCATTTTAAACATACTGTTCAACATGATACGCACTTATACCAGTAATACATTCTTTAGAAATTATGATATTGTTAATTATAGAGTGGCACTTGAAATTTTTCAAAGTTGGCATAGTAATTAAATTATTTGGAGGACTTTCTCCCAGCATTAGTAGGCACAGTTTCTGTAAATATTTACAGCATTACTGAATTATGGCACTGTCTGAGTTATCAAAGTATTTCAATTAGCCATGTGAGTGTTGAAGTCACCTGAAATGATTAGTCTCGCCAACAGAGATAGATAAGAAAGAGTTAAACTATTTCCCAGAGGGTGGCTAGCTGGGTCATTTTAATTGACCTTATGGTGCTCATGTGGAAAGGTAGAAAAATACAGTTCTCCTTCCTCAGGTATAGAATTCACCACACTGTATATCGGCTTCCTAGCAGTGATCGTGATTGTTCGGTTCGTCCTGAGTGGGCTTGGCGATCAATGAGCAAGGAGGAAGACACACGAGCCCAAGCCCGCATCCTGCAGCCCGTAGCTTGAAGATCAAAGCTGCAGCGGCCCTGTGCAGCACAGACCAGCTGGTGAACGCGGAGGTCAGCTCGAAGCTCAAGGTAGTGGCGGCCCAGCCTGAAACATGATAAAGTGAGGGCCCGGGTCCGTGAGGCCGCAAAGGCACCGAAGAGTCAGAGGGAGAGGTGCAAATTCCAGTGCAGAGTCTGGCCAATTGTGGTGCTAAGCAGAAGCTGCAGGAGACCTGTGGGAGAGCAGGGTACGAGAGTGCGTTCACCCTTAGCGGTGACTGCTAAATGAAGAGCCCAGGTTAGCCGGCGGAACGGGCCCAACTAGGTTGGGTGAGGCTTGCTGCTTCCAGCACGCCTTGCTCTCAGCCCTGCTCTCTGCCACCTTTTTTCTTCCACTGCTCTCCTCAGTCTTGCCGACGGCCACATGCCTGCCGCTTGTCGCTACTGACTGCTACTGCCCACTGCCTGGCGCCCACCAGCCCTAGGTACCTCCCATTTCCCTTACTTCCTTGTGAGAGGAAAAAGGCTACCGGGCACCACACTGTATACAGAAGGGAGTAAATCCAGTTGAAGAGTAGCAGAACTGTCTTTTTTCAACACTCTGGAGTGGGCACAGGTCTGGACAGCCTCAGATGGAGTGTGAACAAGAGAGGGCACCCGTTGGACATTTCAGAAGGTTTCTTATACACGTACACGACAATGGCAGGATGCACTGCACTCAGAGTCATGATCAACAGATTATACAAGGTCTGCCAAATAAGCCCAGACATTTCCTCCTACCCACATGCTCTGCATAACGAGAATGTCTTGTACAATGGAATGTTACAAAAATAGATTAAGAGCATGGCAATAGGAACATTCTGTAGTGTTACAAGTCTCACGTACTCATTGTCTCAGAAACCAAGCCACCCTTGTGGAAACAAAAGTTATGAAGTTATGTAAAAAAAACAAGACTGGGACAGGAGTGTAAAAATATTAAAAATGGCATAGCTAAAATATCTAAAATGGCATAACTAATGCTAACACATCAAATGCAATTCTAGTTTCACAATCAAATAAATGTAAAACAGAATCATTGGAATTTAAAAATGTATTTTTATGCATTGAAGCATTGGTAATTGTATATTTATTTCTTGAGACTTCGTATCTAGTTTCAAAGAGAAGTGCATTGAAAGCCCCACGTTCCCACGGCCAAATGAAAGATGACCAATTGGCAGGGATGGAAAATTCTTGATGACTAAACATTGAGGTATAAGCCTGTTTCCAGGTTTCCTGAAACCTCAACATTGTACAATTTCGTTAAAAAACTGCTGGAAAAAACACAGACTAATGGGCTATTGCAATTTTGCTGAAGCGTTCAGCCATCAGTCATCTCCCTCTGATTTTCCTTTTGCAAGTATTGCTCGAAGCCAAGTTAGTCCTCCATTAGGACTTGCCTTTTTGGAATATGTTTGTGAATAAGTGGACCTGGGAATTAATTTGTGATTATGAGGCTTGAAGATATTATTGGATTGAAAAAGGGGACAATAGCTCCTCTTAACAGAACCATCATTTTTTCACAGATTACTAATTGCAGTTGTACTCGGCTGCTCATTTTACTTTGTTGACGTACTAGGGATCAATATTGTTGGATAGTTTGCATTATTACATTTTCTAATCTCCATTCTCCATTCCGCAAAATATGGACCGCTTTCAATTATCTCATTTGCAATATCTTTTTTGAGCAATGTACTGTGGGTAATTTCTCTTGAAAAGATAGTGGGGTCATGTTTAAATTGTACCAATTCAAGGCCATCAGTCGGAAGGTGTGCGAGCACTGGAATTGAGGCAATTAACTTTAATGTGCTCATGATTGAGGATGTCTTGTGGCCCTCTTGATTCATACATAGGAAGAATGAGAATCTTGGAAGGAGAAGGGGACATTTATCTTGGTATGTACTTATGTTTTCCCATTGGAGTAATCATGTCTTGATTGCATGCTTTGTATTAACAAACAAGTGGAAGAATCTCTAATTAAGGAAGAAGCTTGAGTATTACCTTGTTTTGCTCTGCTGGGCTTTAAGGCATTTTGGGTTTCTCTGAGTTATTTCTTTTTGAAGATATGTGCTTAATCATTGGTTTAAACTTCTCCTATTTCATCCTCCAAAGAAGATGGGTGTCAAAGGATTAGATGGAGCTTCACTGTCGCAACCTCTTTGGGCTTTACCTGTCTGTTATCCAGTGAAATAGGTTTAAGAATTGGGTAGCAATCCTTTGGTCTATTGGCTGTATTCATCTTCAGTGATTTTTTAGATTTATTTTGTGACTTTCTTTGCCTTTTCCTGGCTCTTTTTGTTAGCTTATTTGTTTTGGAGGTAGTTTATGAACTTGTCCTGTTTATTACATCAACAACTTTACTTTCTTTCACTAATGGCATCTTTTCATCCTCATTTAATTTCTCGAGCGCCAAAGAAAACTGTGCATTACATGGTTTTCCTAGCCCTGCCACTAAAGTTTACCTCTCTGGACTTGCTGGATAGATTAAATGATTTGCTCATTGTGGGCTTGGCACACACTTTATCTGGGGCCCACTGATGCCCCAGGCTCAGTTGTTTGCCATGAGGACAAAGTTTCGTCTTCATTTACAAGAGCCCTAACTATGGGGGTCATTAGGATGTAGGGTGGATCGCCATCGCCCGCATGGCAGTGGTGATCCGCCCTACATCCTTCCCCACCCGCCACCCATTTACCCCCTGCCATATCAGTATAGTGGGGGTACTGTGGTGGATGGGAAGACCGTCCACCGCTTTTCCACCCTGTCAACAAGTCTACCAGGAGGGAAAGGGTTTAATATGGTGGTGGAAACATGCCTTTCTGTGGCGGCAGGCATGCAGATTCTGCTTTTGGGAGCCCATTGCGGGCCCCCAGGGTATGGTGGCGGTGGGATCCTAAATGCCGGGGCAGAACCGCCGCACCACTGGCAGCTGGTCCCAGCACCACTAGGGTGGAGGATGGACGGAAGTCCACCCGCCATCCTAATGGGCCCCTAAGTTTGGGAGAGTTGAGATTTTATCTATAATGTAAGCACAAGTGATTAATTGGTTGTCTCTGTCTTAAGTAACTTTGAGTCAATCGCAGCAACATAGCGAGCAAGTGTGTTGAGAAACCCTACTTGAATATTAAATTTATCGGAGTGATAGTTTAATGCTGTGTTTATCCCATCCCTGCATATTTCCCCACACCCCAGTATGAGCCAGGAGAGACTCTTTGAGGGAATTAACCTCCGTAGAAATGTTTATTTTCTCAGAAGAGAAAGTTCAGTTGATTAAGGGGAATTATAAATAAAATCTGCATTATCTGACTCGGAATGGCTAGTTGTGACAAAAGGATGCTCAAAGGTGAGAGTCACTTTTAAATTGAGCTGTTTCCTTCTAATTATAGAGACTGGACTAGAGGGATCTTCATCGGATGTATACTTTGCCAATAACAGTGCTGTGACCTTGCCACTCATGATGAGGGCAAAGTCGAGTTTGAGTAGTTTGAAATCATACAGTCCGCAGTGGCAGGACTGCTGTCATCTGCTTAGTTGGGTTAGTCCATGTGGCATAATTAGTGCTTCATGCCATGGAGACCCCTTTAACTCACATGCCCCGGGTACCAATGGTTCCACTTACCAGGGACCTGCCAATTGTGTTTACCAATCAATATTCATTTTATTTTTGTGAGAGAGCAATATCACTGTGGACTGGTTAGCAGGCTCCATTGCACTTTCAGAATCATACCCATCTGTATAGGAGAAAAAAACACCATACATGCCAAATAGTCCAATGATACACACCCCCTCTGTGATACATGTTGCAGTCTTAATCCTAAAAATACTTCCCCTTCACACAGATTTTTTCCAGCAATTACAAACCTCATAACCCTTCAAAATACAACAGCAGGGAAACTTCAACATCCATGAAATGAGAGTAGGAAATATCAAACATTTGACTAGTCAACATTGGTGATATGTGTTCAATGTCTTGAAATGAACTGTGATGTTGTCCCCACTCCCCAAATATGTGTAAACAAACGATATTCATGCATAAACTAGTTTTTTTTCCTAGTTACATCTTGTGACAAATTTTAGAAGCTTAGCCTAACCACCTAGAAAAACATCAACAAGAATGTGCATAAAGTGACAGCTTCATGTTAAAGTAAACTGTTCTTTTGTCCAAACTTCAGACTAAACTACGAAGCTAAATAGTCCAATTGATGCCATATATCTATTAAAGAGAAAGTAAAATGGTTAATAAATGAAAACTGTGGCTTTTAACTGAAAAACATTTCCAGGAGTATAATTGTTAAAATTATTTAAAGTTATTATTAAGTCACAAGCAACAGCGGAATAGAAGGCAAATGGTCCACTTTACTGAGCACTTTAACAGTCAACCTACATACCCCCTCTTACGTTCATCTTATTTTTGCATTTTTGGAGCACAAGCACTTTATCCACGCTCTTATACACATCACAAGGTATGAACAGATACATTTGCACTTAGTCCATATTTATATCCACCTCAAAAGGACTGAACAGACAATAAAACCGCAACTCAATACGACCTCTATCTAAAGCATGCCAGTTTGAAAGACTGGATTTTAAATGTGAAAGCATAAAACTGAGATAATGGTGTTGATCTTTTGTTATGTAGAGTACTTTTAAGTAGTTTTAATTAACTGTACAATTAAAATGACTTACTTCATTTTGAGCTTTGGTGGATGAGAGGTTGTTTCTGCAGAAAATTGTGCCCTGCTGAGCGGCCAGCTCATCATTGTTGATGGAATGATGTCTTTTTTTTATTATCCGGATATTTTCAGGGGACATTGGAAAAAAAGGTGTATTAAAATAATCACGCTTGTCTGAGCAGAAAGAGAGAGGAAGAGAATGTAGAATGCAATTTTAAGTGTGCAAACCCCACCATAAAAGGAAGGTAAGAATGGGAAGCAGGCTGTCATAAATTTCAAAACGTTGAAGCCATTAGTAGCAGATGTAGCTTACTTAATATTGCCACTTAATTCTTAGGGAGGCCACTAAATTCTTAGAGAGACTATGCACGTTAAGTGAATACTTTAGTTCGATTATGAACTGGTGAAGTATGCGTTCAGAATAAATTAAGTCATGGCATTGACTTAAACCGAGTTTCCATATAAGATCTAGGTATGATTACTGTTTGGGTTACTTATGTTTGTTCCTTAAAGCCTTGCTTGCCAGATGCTCATTCCAGGAATGTTCGTAGTCTACTTGGGGATGGTTCTCTAGGTTCAGTTGGTGACTGGGGGCTTACAGGTTGGCAGCTGAAGCTGGTGGTGTGTTCTAGACATCAATAAATACTTCTTCAAAAGAAGGTGTGTGCAGTGTCTTAACACTGGCAATGAGTGACACTTGTTTGGGGACAAGCTCACCCCCAATTCCCCTGAGAACCCACGTATTTCAGCAAAAGTACCTCTCTTGACAAGAGCTACACTTCAAATACTCCCAAAGCCTTATTTCTTCATGATTGATGTAATGGACTACAGAAAATGTAACGTTTTACCTGATTTGTGATTTTTTGGCCCTCCAACAACTCATACCGTACTCTGCAATCGGCTTATGACAACACTTGAGCAACCATCTGACCGCATGAATACAGCCTCAGGAAAACAGCACAACAGACCTCTTGTACGACGCAGCATCTAGAACACTGATCCTTATTTTGGGTGAATGAGGGTTCACCCTCCAACTTTTTTGAAATATCTATAAAAATGCTAGAGCCATATTTTGGTCCACGTATAAACAGGGTGTTAGAGTGCCATGAATTCTTTCCAAGGGCCTAAGAATCTAACAAAAATTTGGCAAAAATAGTGCATCTTTAAAAACACTGTAACGCACATGCGAATTTGGAGATTAAACAGACTCCTTGATTCGTGATCAGTTGGTTAAATGTACAAACAGCTCCAGAGTACAAGAACAACTGTTGTCAATAAATCCCTCACTTGAGGAAGCAATTGCTATTAAGGAATGAGTGGAAAATACTTCAGGCTTGGACAAAGAAATGAAAACTCACATGATAGTGGCTGATAAGGTTCCTACACCTAGTAGTATACACAAAGTAACAGACAGAGAGTTGCAACAAGATTAATTTGGGAACTTTTGTAAAGTGAGTCATGGTGAAAGGGTTAAGATTAAAACAGAATCTTCAAAAATGTAATGCTATCATTGCAGCAGCTTTGGTCATACTTCTGGCAATCCTAACTGTTATACTAAAAATTCCACCTATCACAAGTGTGGAATCAAAGGCCATTAAGCCAGGGTTTACAGATATAGTGGGAAGGTACGCACTATCGAGAATGTAGAAAATGTAAAAGACAGTCTGAGAACAGTAGTGTTGAATGTAAGAAGTGATGGTGTGGTGGATGCTGGCTCTGTGAACATGCCGGAATGCGATGTTGACATTGGAGGTAAACAATTTGTGGTCTTGGCAGACTCAGGTTTCCTGTTTATGATGGTTGATAATGAACTATGGGACATGGCATTTCCCAATATGCAACTCTCTCCTCCCGACATCAACCCAGTAAATTATGAAGGTTCACATATTCATGTTCAGCATATGTGGTGATGAGAATAGTGTTCAAAAGTAGAGAAATTATTGGGAAAGTGTATGTGGCCAAGCAAAGGGACAACCTACTAGGTTGGAGCCAACAAAGAGATTTAGGGATTATACTTAACTCAATGCACGTAATGTGTCTGATCAAGTTATGCTGGTTGATGCTTGTGGGAATGGGGGTAATTTCTTCAAAGAGTTTCTGCAAGTGTTCAGTGAGAAGTTGGGCTTACTTAAAGACTTTGAAAATCGGATTGTGGTAAAAAAAGGATGCTAAGCCTTCTGTGCACAAGGTGAGAAAGGTTTCCAACATGATGTGGAGCCTCTAACAAAAGAACTTGACAGGCTGAGAGCCCTGATGAAACTCTGATGAAATTGAATCCTCAGAGTGGTTAGCTCCAGTGGTTTAGGCAGCTAAGGATGGACCAAAACATCAGATTGTGTGTGAACTTGAGGAGTTTGAATACATGGATTTGGGTGGATTGCCAACCACTCCTCAACATTGCAGAATCTATTACCATGCTGCGCAGATTTTCAGCTTACTAGATCTATCTTCGGAGTATTACCAGGTGTTGTTACACCAAGATTCTATCTTTTGTGATGCCACTAGGTGCATATCGTTGCATCAGAATGGCATTTGGGCTGGCTTCGGCTGCTGCCTGTTTCTAGCGAATTATGAAAATGGAGGGCGATATGCCTAATGTAATATTCTTTCAAAACGATATCCTGATATGTGTAAGGATGAGACAGAGCATTATGGTATGTTGAGAAGAGTATTGGAGAAGTTATCTGGCAAAGGTCTCACTGTGAACAAAATTAAATGCAAAATTGGAGTTACATCTGTCACGTACTTAGGCCATGTTGTTTCCGGGGAAGGTATTCAAGCCAAACGTGAGTAAGCAGTGAGCATTGTGAATACCCCTGATCCCTCTGACAAGAAGCAGGTGAGATCCTTTCTTGGACTTGCTGAGTTCTACTCAAAGTTAATTGAAGATTTGCTAGTATTGTTGAACCCATTTGGATTTTGCTCAAAAAAGGGAATCGGTTCACTTGATTCAAGGATTGTGATGTAGCTTTCAATGCAGTGAAGCAGGCGATCATTGAAATGCCTACCCTAGTGATTTTGACACGAAGAGATCCTCACCACTGATGCCAGCATTAAATGGCTAGGTGCGGTTCTTACTAACTTGGATAGGGATGAAGGGGAGGTAGTTGTGTTTGCATCCATGGCATTGAAGAAAGCTGAAGAACAATATTCCTGCATTGAAAGGGAGGCTCTTGCCTGGGCAGTCAGGCACTTCAAGTTCTATCTGTGGGGCATTCCCTTTTTAGTAAGGACTGATCATTGTCCCTTAGTGCAGGTATTTTCTTGCTGTATAAGTGAAATATTGACACTCAGACTGAAACGTTTGAGTGTAGATTTGGAAAATTTCAAATTTCATATGCAATATCTTCCTGGTGTAGTGAAAAAGGCAACGGACTGCTTGTCTCGGCTGCCGGTGGAAGGCAATTGTGAGGTTGTTGATGTGGAATCGAATGGAGGGAGTTGGGTTAAATAACCTACTATTACAAAAGAAGAATGGGGAAAGGCAATAACGGTTTTAACAAACTACAATGCATATAAACCAATCCGGACAAAAAAAAAGGCAATAACGTATTCACCAGAACGTGACACTGACTGAGCTCAAGGCTGGGGCCTACGTAACATGGTGCACACCAGATACCTGCCGTTGAAAGGGGACACAGCAAGCAGCGTCTCGAAGAAGCGGAGCCGGTGACAGGCAGACTGACAGCAAAGACAAGTCAGGGCTGCAGAGGTTTGCAGCGTGCACCCACAATGATTCGGGCACTTGGGGACAGGCGGGCTCTCAGCGGCAGCAGCACGCAGCTGCCCAGTACGGGCTAATGATGGCGATGACTTCCGTCTTGCAGCTCCATGGTGGGCTCACTGTGACAGCAGCTCTCTCTTTTCTGCGGTAGCCCACGAAATGATATCGACAATCCTCGAAAATGGTGAACACGAGGTGGGCACTCAGCGGCAACAGCTTTCCCTTAGCTGCGACAGCCCACAGGACAAATCACAATGACGCAAAGTCACCAAAGCTACGGGCACTCAGCGGCAGCAGCTTCCTCTTAGCTGTGGCGGCCCACAGGACAAATCACAAGGGTGCCAAGTCGGCAAAGGGGCGGGCTCTCAGCAGCAGCATCTCTCTCTTAGCTTTGGCGGCCCACAGGATAAAGAGTGATGCAAAGTTGGCCAAGGTGCAGGCACTCAGCGGCGGCAGCACACTCTTAGCTGCAGCAGCCCGCAGGATGAATGACGGTGATGCAAAGGTGGCAAAGGTGTGGGCACTCAGCGGCAGTGGCTCTCTCTTAGCTGCAGTGGCCTACACAGGTTCAGCAAAAGTTTAGAAGGTTTAACTTTAGGTGGGCTCTCAGCGGCGGCAGCTCTCTCTTGGCTGCAGCGGCCCACACAGATTCAGCAAAGGTTTCAAAGGTTAAAATTCAAGCAGGCTTGAGCGGCTGAGCGGCTGCAGCTCTCTCTTAGCTGCAGCGGCCCACACAGATTCAGCAAAGGTTTCAAAGGTTAAAATTCAGGCAGGCTCTGAGCGGCTGCAGCTCGCTCTTAGCTGCAGCGGCCCACACAGATTCAGCGAAGGTTTCAAAAGTTCAGTCCGCAGTCCTTACAGTAGACATACAGGCTCCAGATTACTCAACAGAGCCTCACCTGCAAGCAGAATACCTTGCACTGGAATTCTGACGGCTGATGGGTTGAAGTCTAATGTCCCAGAGACTTCTGCAGGAGGGGCTCTCAATTCAGTCCCTCGGGTAGTTCTTCGGCAAACTTAGTGAAAGTTTCAAATTCTTTTCCTCTTTTCACACGGACAGAGTTTCGTCTTGACATCCAGAAGGAACATACTTGGACGAAGTTCCAGTGCAGCAACTTATACCTAAAAATTTCTTTAATATCACAAATCACTCGATCCAGTCAGAACCTGCTCGGTGGGGTCAGTGAGCACTTGGTTACAAGGCGGCATCCTGCCCTTTCAGGATGAGGGGGTCTGCTTTAAGATGCCTGTGGGAGGTGGAGCCATCAATCACCTTACCGTGCATGGGCTTGCTCAGGTCAAAGGGACACCCCTGCCCATGCTCTGAATACCGATCTCTCTGTCCAGCCAGGTCTGACCCAGCTGGCCCTGCTGCTCCAAAACCAGACGGCCAATACACATACTAGCAAAGTCTACAGGAAAACTTAGGCAAGAAAATACCGTGTCTTCAGAAGATGCATTTTCGAACATAGGATATATAAACAGTCCTTACTAAAAGGTGTACCTCAATGTCCTGAGCATAAATATATCAAACTTCTATCATGTTCCAGGGGGCAGATAGGATTATAGAAGGTAATCCTCAACCTGCCCACTCTAACCTATGAGAACAGGTAGCCTCTCAATAGAAACAGTGAAATGGAGGGTAACTCGCTGTTAGAACATGCTACACAGAAAAAAGAAATGGAGAATAACTCGCGACTAGAACGAGCTACACAGAACAGTGAAATGGAGGATAACCCACTAATAGAACATGCTACACAAAAAAATGAAATGGAGAATAACTCGCTACTAGAACATGCAACAAAGAACAGTGAAATGGAGGATAACTGGCTATTAGAACATGCTACACAGAACTAGGCATTAAAGTAATCCTAATCCATACAGTCACCCTTTAACAGGGAGCCTTTGTGCAATGGCACTGATTAGAAGTGGCACGGCACCCAGAGCATCTAAATCCAGCCAATATAAAAGATAAGATGAGAATAGAGGGAGGGAGACCCACGTAAATGATGCCAGGTCTAACAGCCACTTTACTAGTCATCCTGTCAGGGAGGGAGGTGAAACTACCCCCCGACACCAGGCAAGACTTTGTTTCTGACTCCGGGAAGAGTTCACATCTCCTGCTGGGGCTCAGATTCCTGTCTTGGCAGCAGCAGCTGTAAGTTGTCAGCCTGGCCACAAGAAAGTATCACATTTAATCTGACTTTGGCAAAAATGCAGGTTTGATGAGACAAGTTGTTTGATATTAAAAGTGACATTTTTCAGAGGGACCATAATGGAGCTGGCAAGCTGTGGGTGCCTTGGTTCAACCCATGTTGTCCTATGGCCTTTTTAACACCTATAGTAGCCACCAATGGAAGGAGGCTACTATAGGGACAAATAAGCTCACACTTATATGTCCACACCTTTAATAAAATGTTTTTTTTTAATTATTTTTTTTCAAAAGTTTTATATAGCGCTGGCTAGACCCAGAGGTATCAGAGCGCTTTACATGTGCATCAGATCATAGTTACACGTTACATCATAACAAAGGTTACATAGTTCTTAGAGCATGGCTACATAGTTACTTGTAAGGTCGAAATAAACAATAAGCCCAAATACGTAAGGGGAGAAGCAGGCAAGGTGAGAGAATCAGGGGAGGGAGGGTTGGAGCAGGGGAAGTAGACAGATAATGAAGGCGGGAAAGAGGAGGGTAGGGTGAGAGACACAGCATGGAAAGAGGAGGGGAAGGGTGACGGGTACACAAACCGGTAGACGAGTCAAGGCAAACGTCCAAAGTCCAGTAAGCTGTGATCCCAGGGGAAGTGGTATCACTTCCCTATCTCTGTTGTGAGAGGCTCCCTTTGCGCAGTGGACTCTCTCAGAGAGGTCTCTGAGACTCCAAGGCCTACATACTGGATCCTTCCCCAGAAAGGGGAGAGGGAGTGCTTTGGCAAGTGGTGCCATACGATACCTCAAGTGTGAGTGGCTCCCTTGGCGCAGTGGACTCACTCAGCGGGTTCGCTGAGACTCCAGAGTATAAATATTGGATCTTTCCCCAACAAGGGGAGAATGAGTGCTTAGTCAGAGGGCACAAAGGACAGGGGGTTGGCAGAGTAAGGGGAAAGAATTCGAGGGAGAGGGGATAGGAGCTAGGGACGAGACAATGAGGAGAGACAAAAAGAAGTCTGTCTAAAGACCGACTGGGTAGGTGACGGCCAAGGAGGGAATCCACGGCCCATCTCCCCTATAGCTAAACTAAGTAGCTCCATCGGGCGTCAGACAAAATAGTTCAATCTCAATACATTGAGAGAGGAGAAACGGAGAGACATAAATAGAGGGCGGATGCGGTAGGAGACGGCAGGAGAGACGAAAAGAAGGGCAACAATGTGGTTCAACAATATAGTAGGAAAAGATCAAACAAGTAAACATTATATCAAACAATCAGCAATACATTAGGGGAGGAGAGAGAGGAGCGAGAAATTAGTGGGAGGAGGGAGGAGGGAAAGTGAGGGTAAGGGGACAGTGGTGTGCTGTGTTGCTCTCGGTTTCCCCATTGCGGTGGTTGAGGAAGTTACGCATGTTGATATGGCCGTCGTGGATGATCCGTGGCTGAGTTGTGTGGTCCTTCTGGAAAAATTGCTCCCACCTGGGGAAGAAGGGATCTTTCAGCAGGTCGGCGGACATCTGGAAGTGTGGGGGGACCTGCGCTCTGGTTATTTCAGTGTTCTGCTCACCTCCTTGCCATTGTGGGGGAAGAGAGGGTGCTCTAGGGAAAAGTGTGGTGTGATTTGTGAGTTGTCACAGAGCAAACGTCCTTGCGGTGGCACCCGGTGGTCTAATTGCCGGGTTGCTTGTCTCACCAGTGCTCCAACGATGAGATGAGCCACGATTGTAGGGCCGCCATTTTAAGGTCAGGCATCTGCCATCACGTGTGCTTTAAGTCCTTGCCACTGAGGGCGGAATTCTCTTGAATTTGACACTAGGTGCGTGCGCCCACTGCTCACCTCTTTTCAGACGGTGCCATGCGCCCTCAGGGGTCTCTAGAGATTGAGCTCCATCGTCCGTTTTCGACTCTAGGTGACATTTTGAAGTCAGGCACCCGTTGCTGATCGGGGGCTCTCTCGTGCTGCACTGCATTGGTGGGGGGCATCAAACAGTTCTCTCGTTTCCCTGCTCGCTGCTGAATAAAGGTTGGCCCTGCGATCCCTCACGGCGGGATCACAAGGCTGTGGAGCGATGTCAGCAAAAATGGTGGGCTGTCTCCTATCACCGCTGATGCTGTCTGTCCCCACGTGTGCTTCTTAAAGCTCGCTTCCGGTATCAGTGGTGTCGGTGTGACCAGCAGAATGATGGACCTCCCGGGCACTCTGTTCATTGGATATTTTGCACGGGGTCTCTTGGTCACTGTCCCGTTTGCTTGCAAGTCTGTTTGGGACTTTAACATAGCCCGATACAGGGATGCTGACTCCTATGCGTCGCTGCAGCCTCTCTCCAACCCATGCAAATCGCTCATTTACACCGGAGTACATTTCGCTGACTCGCCTGCTGTCTTAGCTTACTTGTTTGGTTATCTGCTGCAGGCTCTTTCCCAACACTTGCAAGCGAGCAGTCCAGGTTGCTTATCAATGCAGAGGGTGTTTAGTTTCGGTTCTGCACGTCTCGGTCTGCCATCTTACTGTTCTTCCCGACTTTCCCTCATCACTTCGTATTATGCCGATTATGGGCCATTGCTTGGTTGCTGGCGCTATAATTCGGTGCCCTCAGTAGTTGTCATAGTTCCGACGCACCCGAAACCCTTTTGAGTGTTTCTCTCTCGTGTATATCTCTCGGAATTGCTGTTTTAATCTCCGATCCGACGGAGCGACCCTGCACGGAGCTGCACGGACCTACCTTAGGTGTGACTCGCATATGTTACAAATATGAAGTCAATTTCTTTATTGTGACATTACTCAAAATCATTACGTTCTGTATAAAAACATTCAGACAGCATTTACACAACAATACATTTGTCGAAATGAAAAATAAAATATAGTAGTTGGCTAAAAAAAATTTGCAATTCAATACAAATTCAACTCTAAAAACATTTTATCATTGTGCAAATGTGGATGCAAGATAACGGCAAAGTGCTTGCAATAGCTGCAATCTATTCTAAAACAGTGTCCATCGTTGTGCAAAATTCGTGCAAAGTAACACTAAAGTGCTTCTATGATTACAATCCATGCTAAAGGCCTTATTTAGATCTATGCAGTTGGAATACTCTGTCACAAACGTGACAGATATCCCCGTCCGTCTTATTATAATGGTGTCATAATAAGGAAGACCGGGTTTCCATCACATTTGTAGTATTCCCCTCTGCCAAGATATAAATTAGGCCCCAAGATATTAGACAATGGGTAGGCTTTGCTTGTTCCGTTAAATATCACTGCAAATTTGTTACAAATTAGAAATTACAAAAAATGTCATACAATTGATTGATGTTGCTTCTTCCACTGAATGCCACAACTAATTGTTACCATTTTTCGAGTTACAAGTTTGTACAGAATTCAATAATTCCTCAAATTTGTCAGGTTGTTCGAAATAAAATAAATATGCATTGTTATATTATGAGTAGCTCTGAAATTATATACCTATACTGCATGGTAGGCGCAAAAGATTTTGAGACTGAGGTCAACATATTAGCCACCAAAAGCAAGATTTTGGTAAATCGACTAATCAGAGTGATGGATCTAGCAGATAAGCAGAGTAGTATGGCTTGATTGTATGTTCTCATACCAGATTTGATAAACAAAGGTTTCAACAAAGCTCATCATGCTTGGAGCAGACAAGGGCAGACACAGACTATATGCAATAAAGATTATATTGGAAAGCCACAGAGTCTGCAACAGTTTGTTGGCCATTGTTGCACCCATCCTGGGCTGTCGTCCTTCGTTGAATACCTGCCAAGTCTTAACTTGAGAAATACATCCCTTGTAAGTGGTTGGAGATGAGCCCATAAATGAGGCTTAACCTCAAGTCAAACAAATCAATAACAGTCCAGGAATGCTTTTTGCCGCTAAGGCCTCTTTATTTGTTATCTATACTACTATTATAAAGAGAGAACTGTGTCCTTTGAGCCAGGTAAACACGAAAAGTACACCACCAATCGCAACACCCAATACAGCGTTGGAAAGGGGAGGTCCAGTAGATGGACATAGGCTATATAAAAAAAATAATATACGTTATTTAAAAAATGTACAATAAAAAAAGGAGTCCCTTCGAAGTAGCACCGGCCATGTTCGCAAACCACGTACCTGCTGACATCATCATCGGAGGATGGGAGCACGAGGAGGAGCGGCGAACAGGACCGCGGGAGGGAGCGGCGGACAAGAGCGCAGGGAGGAGCAGAGAACTTAGCCACACTGGAGCAGCCTGAGGTACGTGAGACGCGGGGAGGAGCGGTGGAGTAAGTAAAGAGAGAACTGTGTCCTTTGAGCCAGGTAAACTCGAAAAGTACACCACCAATCGCAACACCCAATACAGCGTTGGAAAGGGGAGTTCCAGTAGATGGACATAGGCTATATAAAAAAAAATATATACGTTATTTAAAAAATTTACAATAAAAAAAGTAGTCCCTTCGAAGTAGCGCCGGCCGTGTGCGCTAACCACGTACGTAATGACATTATCATCGGAGGATGGAAGCGCGAGAAGGAGCGGCAGACAGGACCGCGGGAGGGAGAGGCGGACAAGAGCGCAGGGAGGAGCGGCGAACGTAGCCACACTGGAGCGGCCTGAGGTACGTGAACCGCAGGGAGGAGCCGTGAAGTAAGGAGGACTGGACTGCAGCGGCGGCGGACAACAGCGCGGGGAGGAGCGTAGAAATTAGCCACACTGGAGCGGCCTGAGGTACGTGAACCACGGGGAGGAGGGTGAAGTAACGCGGACTGGAGCGGGATGACAGGTAAACTTTCGCGCTGCAGCGGGGCGTGTATACTGGCTTTGCTCGTTTGCAGCGTCGGATGCATGACCACAGTGTAAGGGAGCAGGGCGTGTGCGGATGATTGGGGGCACTGAAGGTGGCGGTGAACTTGTGCTGGGGGCCTGGGTTTCGGCGACTGGGAGCAAGCCTGATTGCCCTTGGACAATGTGGGAATAGAAGTGAGCCTGGGGTTAAGCAAAGTTAAGAATAAGTACCAGCGCCCAAAACTCTGCTTAAAAGTACGGGACCAGTGCAATTACATGTCGGCGGGTGGAATACCAGCAAGCCTGATTGCCCCCGGACAAAGTCGGGGCGGGCTGCTAGTAAAAGATAAATAATTGGAAGCACAATTTAAAAGGACCTTAATAGAGGTTATGTTTGCTTCCAATAGCCCAAAAGGTTGAAGATTAAACATATGAAGGCACTCTGATAAGTAAGATCGCCAAACACTTGTAAAATCATGATTTGTAAGATTTTGCAAACACAAATCAGCTAGAGTGCCAGGTTCAGATAAAAAACACAGTATGTAAACTTTAAAAAAGGAAGACTGTCTCACTAGAATTTGACTTAATAGGCCAAACTCAAGTTGAATTTCCACATGACCAATCCTCCTCGGGATCTTGAAGTAATTTGGCATCAAGACCTAGAAAGATTACCAATCCATAGGCTATCGAAGGACCAGCTCAGCCGTCATGATTTGTACTAATTGCTTATGGCTAGGAGATGATAGCTTGTCATACAGGGATCTAAAAGCAAAGATAAGCTAAGCAGTTTCAGCCCTTAAGCTGTTAAAATGACACTTAAACAACAACCTATCATCAAATGTTATGCCAAGGTAGTTATAGGACTGACTGATTCAATTGCCATGCAGTGAAATTTCCATTCTCAAGGTCTTCGTCTAACCTATTGACATTATTTTAATTTTCTTTATGTTCATCTTTAAGCAGTTTGCTGTAATATAGTTATCATGAATGGAGTATGGTGCTGCACTCGTGTGTAACACTGCGGTTTTAATCCTATATATCGATACGTGTGCTGTACCAGATTAGTGCCTGCCAACTGATATTAAAACAATGTATAAGGCCTAGTGTCAAAAGTCACTAGGACTCTAGTACGCACTACAAAAAAGTTTTTTTTAAAGTTTATGTCATTCAGTTGATTCTAAACCTTTTATTTGAAAAAACATCAAACATATAATATACTCATTATTTTCTTCAATTAGTATTTTCTAACATAAATGCTACAAACATCATAGTCCAATGATTAAATTGTGAATAACAAAGGCAACATTTTATCAATACACAGGTTCAGTGTAGGGTAAACACAAAACAATACAAAAGAAAAAACCCAATGCATTTCGGGGCAATGGCCCCTTCGTCGGGGTCTGAAAAAGAAAAAGAGAACAAGGAGGCTAATGCGTATCAGTATATCACAATGTATGAGCACTTATCACCCTATGTATTATAAGTCATGGCTTACCTAATAAATGAAAGCAAAATTGTAACCTGCGTGTAGTAGCTCCTATTTAGCCAAACAATTTCTGAAAGACCAAAGAAAAATAGAAGTATTAAATGGACTCATTCAAGCAGTATCTTATTCTGCTTTGGGAGCTGAATGAAATAAAGACTTGTATGTTACCTGTCCTCTAATCAAGTTTGCATCTATAAGGAAAAAGATAGTTTCTATAAATGCATGTTGTTCAGTGTCAACAAATGCTGCATGTACGCTTACCAAAAGATGAAAACAAAGCAGCTCACCTGCATGTAAGACTTGTATACATGAAGAAAAACCTAATGAAACAAATAGTTACTGTCAATGTGCTGCTCGATAAACGCAAGAAAACGAGTAAAAAAAGAGAGACGGCGTTAAATACCTGCGTGTCTAAGCAGCAGCGTCTCGATCACGCAAATGTATCTCTTCACGATGCTGTGGATGCGAGAAGGGAAAGATTGTAACTGTTGCCCTTATATTTTATTATTCCGCCTTAGCGTGCCATCAAAAAGCTACAAACTAACTCACCGCCCGGTATTCGGATACTCTCTCATCAAAGTTCAACCGTCAGTATGCTTACTGGCCGGCGGCGGTGTAAGATTTAAAAGTCCTTCGTCTATTCCGATGGTACGCTGACAAATAGTAAACAGCGGCGACAGACTCTATCTAGACTTCACAATCGGATCAACTTTTTTTTGGACAAAGCTTTATGCGTTTACTGTGTAAACGTCAAGAACACAAGTGCTCAGGCTTAAAGACCCATTCATAAGGACAGTAAACGATGTATCAAGCTTTTGTGGTTAAAAATGACACGTCTTGAAGCAGAAACAATCATAGTGAACCACAGGGGTCACTATCTGAGAAGTTGAATGAGAAATGTAAAGCGGTATTCTGACGCTAGGTCCGCTAATACAGCTGTATAGACGATCAATGAAGCGCAACAAAATTGGTTGCCTATCCGATTCCTGTAGCGTATGTATTTAAAGATCGAAGAAAAGATGTATGTTATGGCATCTAGTCTAATGTGTGCCTATACAGAGTCAAAAAGTAAATATTAAAGTGCTGTGAGACACAATCTTTCTCTGCCTATTTACAATCTATTAACATATTGCAAATGATAAATACAAATCGATTACGGTAATAGTGGTGTACATGCTTCTTGGTAGCAATGAACAATCTAGCTGCACCACAAGAAATAGTAATTCCTGCCTATTTACAAACTATGAACAAGTTACAAACAATCGCTGACGGTTAATTGCAGTTATAGTGATGTTAATACATGTGAATAAATAAATGTATGAATGAAAAAGTTGCATTTTTAAATATTCACTGCTTTCAGCTGAATGGTGTGATCTATCTGGAATGCCATGATAGTTTAAGGGATCTGAGATTTCAAAGATAGCACGCCATTTCTATTTTATCATTTAACCCATGCGGGGTCATGGTTTGCAATTTGCGAATCCAATAAGTTTCTCTTTGAAGTAAAATTTTGGCGTTGTCCATACCTAGCCTCTGGGGTATCAGCTCTATGATTCGAAACAAAGTTGTGCTATATTGTGGTTTGCATCTATCCAATGCTGTGCCAATGGTGACGTTACATTTTTGTTTCTTATACAACTCTTGTGCTCGGAGAGTCTTGTTTTCATCTTTCTGTCTGTCTTGCCTATATACAATAGGCCACATGGGCATTTAATGGAATATACTATATGTTCAGAGTCACAGTTCGTTGTATCTCTAAGCATTATTTTTTCTCCCGTCCTCGGATGTTGGAGTGTGTTTCCTGGGATGACGTTATTGCAATTCTTGCAATTAAAACACTTCATAGTTCCTTTATGGATTTGTTCCTGTTGCATAGGAGTCGGTTGATTAAGGAGTTCCTTCAGATTTTGAGCTCTTTTGTATGCGAACAGTGGTCGTTCACTAAATAGTGTTCCAAAGTCTTGTTCAGCAAGCAGAATTTCCCATCTTTTTGATATGGTTCTTTGTTACATTGATCAGGATTCTCATAAATTGAGAAACTGGCAAGTTGTTTATTATACTATTTGATCTCGGCTAATAATAGCTGTAGTACAGCTGCCCTTCGTCTGGAACTCGGGCTAAGAAGCAGCTGGGCACAGGGTTTGGCAGGAGTCATTCGCTGGGTAATATGTCTGATCAAGGGAAAGCCAGCAACATTAAGATCCCTAATCAAAAAAGAGTTGATGGGCCCACTAAAAGAGTATTCAATGCTTATAAAGAACTACAGGAAGGCCCTCATACTCTTGGATTTGCAGGAAGTCTCCCTCCTAGACCTTTCTACACAACAACTAAAGCTCACACTAAAACATGCCACCTGGAAGTTGAGCTATGAAAGGGATCGTAACCTGATTTTACAAAAAAAGGGGACAAACCAAGCTGTTGATTCTTGTTTGTTAAGACAAATACAACCTTATGTTACTTGGAATATGCCCCATGGCTTGCGCCGCTTTTGGCTTCTCCTCAGGCATGACCTACTTCCAGTGAATAAACTACTGGCCAAATTGCATGGCATATCCAACATATGTAACTTTTGCAACAGCGCAATCCAAGACTCCATACATGTTTTATTAGTTTGTCCAGCACTAATGGCCCATCGTCGGCTGTGGGTAAAGCCCGTATGTATTCAGCTTGGTATTCTATCTGCTAGATCTTTGATTGATGCAATCTTTTGCCCTCCGAATGAAATCTTTTGCCATAGAATTTTAAATTTTTTTAAATGTTTCTTAGAATTGTATTAGTTGAATTGCATGACATTTTGTATATTACTGTAGAATTGGTGGATAATATGTGGTTTTATTTCGATATGTTTAATCCTGTATTCTTGTAATATGTTCCAAAATCATATTTATAAAATAAATAAAAATAAAATATAACTGCAATTAACCGTCAGCGATTGTTTGTAACTTGTTCATAGTTTGTAAATAGGCAGGAATTACTATTTCTTGTGGTGCAGCTAGATTGTTCATTGTTACCAAGAAGCATGTACACCACTATTACCGTAATCGATTTGTATTTATCATTTGCAATATGTTAATAGATTGTAAATAGGCAGAGAAAGATTGTGTCTCACAGCACTTTAATATTTACTTTTTGACTCTGTATAGGCACACATTAGACTAGATGCCATAACATACATCTTTTCTTCGATCTTTAAATACATACGCTACAGGAATCGGATAGGCAACCAATTTTGTTGCGCTTCATTGATCGTCTATACAGCTGTATTAGCGGACCTAGCGTCAGAATACCGCTTTACATTTCTCATTCAACTTCTCAGATAGTGACCCCTGTGGTTCACTATGATTGTTTCTGCTTCATGACGTGTCATTTTTAACCACAAAAGCTTGATACATCGTTTACTGTCCTTATGAATGGGTCTTTAAGCCTGAGCACTTGTGTTCTTGACGTTTACACAGTAAACGCATAAAGCTTTGTCCAAAAAAAAGTTGATCCGATCGTGAAGTCTAGATAGAGTCTGCCACCGCTGTTTACTATTTGTCAGCGTACCATCGGAATAGACGAAGGACTTTTAAATCTTACACCGCCGCCGGCCAGTAAGCATACTGACGGTTGAACTTTGATGAGAGAGGATCGGAATACCGGGCGGTGAGTTAGTTTGTAGCTTTTTGATGGCACACTAAGGCGGAATAATAAAATATAAGGGCAACAGTTACAATCTTTCCCTTCTCGCATCCACAGCATCGTGAAGAGATACATTTGCGTGATCGAGACGCTGCTGCTTAGACACGCAGGTATTTAACGCCGTCTCTCTTTTTTTACTCGTTTTCTTGCGTTTATCGAGCAGCACATTGACAGTAACTATTTGTTTCATTAGGTTTTTCTTCATGTATACAAGTCTTACATGCAGGTGAGCTGCTTTGTTTTCATCTTTTGGTAAGCGTACATGCAGCATTTGTTGACACTGAACAACATGCATTTATAGAAACTATCTTTTTCCTTATAGATGCAAACTTGATTAGAGGACAGGTAACATACAAGTCTTTATTTCATTCAGCTCCCAAAGCAGAATAAGATACTGCTTGAATGAGTCCCTTTAATACTTTTATTTTTCTTTGGTCTTTCAGAAATTGTTTGGCTAAATAGGAGCTACTGCACGCAGGTTACAATTTTGCTTTCATTTATTAGGTAAGCCATGACTTATAATACATAGGGTGATAAGTGCTCATACATTGTGATATACTGATACGCATTAGCCTCCTTGTTCTCTTTTTCTTTTTCAGACCCCCGACGAAGGGGCCATTGCCCCGAAATGCATTGGGTTTTTTCTTTTGTATTGTTTTGTGTTTACCCTACACTGAACCTGTGTATTGATAAAATGTTGCCTTTGTTACTCACAATGTAATCATTGGACTATGATGTTTGTAGCATTTATGTTAGAAAATACTAATTGAAGAAAATAATGAGTATATTATATGTTTGATGTTTTTTCAAATAAAAGGTTTAGAATAAACTGAATGACATAAACTTTAAAAAAACTTTTTTGTAGTGCGTACTAGAGTCCTAGTGACTTTTGACACTAGGCCTTATACATTGTAATATAGTTATCAACATACTCTATTAACCAATGTATACCTATTGGCATGTGGCTGAGAAGTAATGGTATTGTCAGCATATTGTAAGTATCTTATATGACAACCTGCAAAATTATGGGAGTGTAAGTTTTCATTACGCAGATAGAGAAGTAGACCTGCCACGTAGAACTTAAAGAGTCATGGTGCCAACACTCAGCCTTGCTTCAGGCCATTAAAAGTGTTGAATCGCCAGGCAAGTAGCTGTCGTCTCGCAACTTCAACTGGTCCCATGTGTTGGTATAAAACAATATGATCACAACAAGAAGATTTTGGTGTGCACGCCATGCCGCTAGGTTTGACCATATCAATTTCAGTGGAATGTTGTCAAAGGCGGCTTTCAAATCAACAAAGCAGATGTATATTTTAGCCTTGTGTAGATCGCTCTCTCCACCATCAATAAAAGAGACAATGAATTTTTGGTTGTTGACTGTTCTCTTCGAAATACCGATTTGTAGAATGGTATTATGTTAGTTGATGCTGCCCACTCTGTGAGTTCCTTACGTAAACAAGATGCAAAGACCTTCACCTCCACATAATTTAAGACTATAAGTCGATAGTTTTATGGATTTTCCAAGGGGAAGCTCTTGAATATGGGCTGTGAAATACACCCTTGCCATGATTCCGGGGCCAGTCTAGTTGCTAAGATTTCATTGAATAGTGGGCTCAAAACTCTTGCCCACATCTAAGTATTGGCTTTTAAAACGTCATTGCAAATACTTTTTGGACCTTGTTCTCCATTGGATCTGATCCCACTCACTGAAAAGGGTAATCATATTTTCCTTATTTATTATCAGTTTTAGTGAAGTTGTTTTTGTGTAAGGGCTTCTGCTCCCCAGAGTAGGGTGGTTTAAATCACTTGATGTAGCTTAAGTTGAGGTTTTCCTTTGGGTGTTTTGTTCGGCATTAGTTTCAGAATGCTCTCCTTGCAAACTGGAGATAAAAACATCCTTCTCAGATCTGGGGATATTGGTGCTATTTGCCCTGCAACCCCCATTCTCCAGGTCATTGATAACTCCCCAAAAGCCTTGATATTTTTTGTCTTTCTGGCATATTGTAGCTTAGTTCATATCTCCTCAAGGTGAGTCGTTTTTCCTTCCAGATCTATTATTTGTATTATCTTATCAGGAATTTCAATGAGTGCTTTCATGTAGATATTGAAACTAAATATGGTTGTTTAAATGCTGGTCTTGTTGCTCTTTCAAGGGCATTCTTTTGCTGGTAAAGCTTGTGCGAATATCACCTATTATAGGCAGATGTAATAGGAATTCCCCTTCATGTAGGTGTAGCTTGAAATCTTTCTTATTGAGAAGAACAACATTGAGGACAAACGTCTACAATAGATATTTCCTTTTGAGAGTCCTGGTAATCAGATCCTAATTGTTTTCCCGCAAATTCTTCATTTCAGGCTGGTTCATTGACTGCCATATCAGCCGTTTCAGATTATAAGAGGTTGGCATTCGTTGGACATTAATGGATTTTGCTGGTGATGTGCATTTAGCACCAATGTTACTATTTGGGTGTTATGCTCATTTTAAACATGCTGTTCAACATGATACTAACTTATAACAGTCATAAATTATTTAGAAATTATGGTATTATCAATTATAGAGTGTCACTTGAAATTTTTCAAAGTTGGCATAGTAATTAAATTATTTGGAGGATTTTCAGCATTAGTAGGCACAGTTTCTGTAAATATACACAGCATTACTGAATTATGGCACTGTTTGAGTTATCAAAAGTATTTCAATTAGCCATGTGAGTGTTGAAGTCACCTAAAATGATTAGTCTCACCAACAGATATAGACAAGAAAGAGTTGAACTATTTCCTAGAGGTTGGCCAGCTGGGTCATTTTAATTGACCTTATGGTGCTCATGTGGAAAGGTAAAAAAATACCACTTTCCTCCCTCTGGTATACAATTCACCACACTGCATATCGGCTTCCTAGCAGTGATCGTGATTGCTCGGTTCGTCCTGAGTGGGCTTGGCGATCAAGGAGCAAGGAGGAAGACATACGAGCCCGAGCCCGCAGCCTGCAGTCCGTAGCTTGAAGATCAAAGCCGCAGCGGCCCTGTGCAGCACAGACCAGCTGGTGAACGCGGAGGTCAGCTTTGAGGCTCAAGGTAGTGGCAGCCCAGCCTGAAACATGATAAAGCGAGGGCCCGGTCAGCGAGGCCGCAACGGCACTGAAGAGGCAGAGGGAGAGGTGCAGATTCCAGTGCAGAGTCTGGCCAATTGTGGTGCTAAGCGGAAGCTGCAGGAGACCTGTGGGAGAGCAGGGTACGAGAGTGCGTTCACCCTTAGCGGTGACTGCTAAGTGAAGAGCCCAGGTAGGGTGGAAGCGGCCCAACTAGATTGGGTGAGGCTTGCTGCTTCCAGCACGCCTTGCTCTCAGCCCTGCTCTCTGCCACCTTTTTTCTTCCACTGCTCTCCTCAGTCTTGCCGACGGCCACCTGCCTGCCGCTTGTCGCTACTGACTGCTACTGCCCACTGTCTGCCGCCCACCAGCCCTAGGTCCCTCCAATTTCTCTTACTTCCTTGTGAGAGGAAAAGGCTATCAGGCACAAACACTGTATACAGAAGGGAGTTAATCCAGTTGAAGAGTAACAGAACTGTCTTTATTCAACACTCTGGAGTGGGCACAGGTCTGGACAGCCTCAGATGGAGGGTGCACAAGAGTGGGCACCCGTTGGACATTTCAGAAGGCTTAATATACACGTATACCACAATGACAGGATGCAGTGCACTCAGAGTCATGATCAACAGATTACAACAAGGTCTGCAAAATAAGCCCAGACATTTCCTCCTACCCACATGCTCTGCATAACGAGAATGTCTTGTACAATGGAATGTTACAAAAATAGATTAAGAGCATGGCAATAGGAACATTCTGAAGTGTTACAAGTCTCACGTACACATTTTCTCAGAAACCAACTAGGTTGGGTGAGGCTTGCTGCTTCCAGCACGCCTTGCTCTCAGCCCTGCTCTCTGCCACCTTTTTTCTTCCACTACTCTTCTGTCTTGCCGACGCCCACCTGCCTGCCACTTGTTGCTGCTGACTGCTACTGCCCACTGCCTGCCGCCCACCAGCCCTAGGTCCCTCCCGCTTCCCTTACTTCCTTGTGAGAGGAAAAAGGCTACCGGGCACCACACTGTATACAGAAGGGAGTAAATCCAGTGGAAGAGTAACAGAACTGTCTTTATTCAACACTCTGGAGTGGGCACAGGTCTGGACAGCGTCAGATGGAGGGTGTACAAGAGTGGGAGCCCGTTGGACATTTCAGAAAGCTTCTTATACACGTACACAACAATGGCAGGATGCACTGCACTCAGAGTCATGATTATACAAGGTCTGCAAAATAAGCCCAGACATTTCCTCCTATCCACATGCTCTGCATAACGAGAATGTCTTGTACAATGGAATGTTACAAAAATTGATTAAGAGCACAGCATTAGGAACATTCCGTAGTGTTACAAGTCGCACGTACACATTTTCTCAGAAACCAAGCCACCCTTGTGAAAACAAAAGTTATGAAGTTGTGTAAAAAAAAAACAAGACTGGGACAGGAGTATAAAAATATCCAAAATGGCGTAGCTAAAATATCTAAAATGGCATAACTAATGCTAACACATCAAATGCAATTCTAGTTTCACAGTCAAAGAAATGTAAAACAGAATCATTGGAATTTAAAAATGTATATTTATGCATTGAAGCATTGGTAATTGTATATTTATTTCTTGAGACTTCGTATCTAGTTTCAAAGAGAAGTGCATTGAAAGCCCCACGTTCCCATGGCCAAATGAAAGATGACTAATTGGCAGGGATAGAAAATTCTTGATGACCAAACATTGAGGTATAAGCCTGTTTACAGACTAATGGGCTATTGCAATTTTGCTGAAGCGTTCAGCCATCAGTCATTTCCCTCTGATTTTCCTTTTGCAAGTATTGCTAGAAGCCAAGTTAGTCCTCCATTAGGACTTGCCTTTTTGGAATATGTTTGTGAATAAGTGGATCTGAGAATTAATTTGTGATTATGAGGCTTGAAGATATTAATGGATTGAAAAAGGGGACAATAGCTCCTCTTAACAGAACCATCATGTTTTCACAGATTACTAATTGCAGTAGTACTCGGCTGCTCATTTTACTTTGTTGATGTACTAGGGATCAATAATGTTGGATAGTTTGCATTATTACGTTTCCTAATCTCCATTCCCCATTTCGGAAAACATGGACCGCTTTCAATTATCTCATCTGCAATATCTTTTTTGAGCAATGTACTGTGGGTAATTTCTCTTGGAGAGATAGTGGGGTCATGGTAATTGTATATTTATTTCTTGAGACTTCGTATCTAGTTTCAAAGAGAAGTGCATTGAAAGCCACACGTTCCCACGGCCAAATGAAAGATGACCAATTGGCAGGGATAGAAAATTCTTGATGTCCAAACATTGAGGTATAAGCCTGTATCCAGGTTTCCTGAAACCTCAACATTGTACAATTCTGTTAAAAAACTGTTGGAAAAAACAGACTAATGGGCTATTGCAATTTTGCTGAAGCTTTCAGCCATCAGTCATCTCCCTCTGATTTTCCTTTTGCAAGTATTGCTAGAAGCCAAGTTAGTCCTCCATTAGGGCTTGCCTTTTTTGAATATGTTTGTGAATAAGTGGACCTGAGAATGAATTTGTGATTATGAGGCTTGAAGATATTACTGGATTGAAAAAGGGGACAATAGCTCCTCTTAACAGAACCATCATGTTTTCACAGATTACTAAGTGCAGTTGTACTCGGCTGCTCATTTTACTTTGTTGACGTACTAGGGATCAGTAATGTTGGATAGTTTGCATTATTACATTTCCTAATCTCCATTACCCATTCCGCAAAATATGGACCACTTTCAATTATCTCATCTGCAATATCTTTTTTGAGCAATGTACTCTGGGTCATTTCTCTTGGAGAGATAGTGGGGTCATGTTTAAATTGGACCAATTCAAGGCCATCAGTCGGAAGGTGTGCGAGCACTGGGATTGAGGATGTCTTGTGGCCCTCTTGATTCATACATAGGAAGAATGAGAATCTTGGTAGGAGGAGGGGACATTTATCTTGGTATGTACTTATGTTTTCCAATTGGAGTAATCATGTCTAGATTGCATGCTTTGTATTAACGAACAAGTGGAGGAATCTCTGATTAAGGAAGAAGCTTGAGTATTACCTTGTTTTGCTCTGCTGGGCTTTAAGGCATTTTGGGTTCCTCTGAGTAATTTCTTTTTGAAGATATGTGTCTAATCATTGGTTTAAACTTCTCCTGTTTCATCCTCCAAAGAAAATGTCTGTCAAAGGATTAGGTGGAGCTTCACCTGTCGCCACCTCTTTGGACTTTACCTGTCTGTTATCCAGTGAAATAGGTTTAAGAATTGGGTAGCAATCCTTTGCTCTATTGGCTGTATTCATCTTCAGTGATTTTTTAGATTTATTCTGTGCCTTTCTTTGCCCTTTCCCTGCTCTTTTTGTTAGCTTGTTTGCTTTGGAGATAGTTTTTGAACTTGTGGTGTTTATTACATCAACAACTTTACTTTCTTTCACTAATGGCATCTTTTCATCCTCATTTAATTTCTCGAGCGCCAAAGAAAACTGTGCATTACTTGGTTTTCCTAGCCCTGCCACAAAGGTTTACCTCTCTGGACTTGCTGGATAGATTAAATGATTTGCTCATTGTGGACTTGACACACACATTATCTGGGGCCCACTGATGCCCCAGGCTCAGTTGTTTGCCATGAGGACAAAGTTTCAACTTCATTTCAAGAGCCCTAACTATGGGAGTCATTAGGATGTAGGGTGGATCGCCACCACCATGCGGGCGGTGGTGATCCGCCCTACATCCTTCCCCACCCACCACCCATTTACCCCCTGCCATATCAGTATGGTGGGGGTACTGTGGCGGATGGGAAGACCGTCCACCGCTTTTCCACCCTGTCGACAAGTCTACTAGGTGGAAAATGGTTTAATATGGTGGCGAAAACATGCCTTTCTGTGGCGGCAGGCATGCGTATTCTTCTTTTGGGAGACCGTTGCGGGCCCCCAGGGTATGGGGGGTGAGGTGTGCACATGCGGGTAACTATGGTACCCCCCTACATTGTCATGGACATGGTGGCAGGCTCCTCACGGTGCCTGTCACCTTGTGCATGACAATGCAGGCATTGCATACCCAGCTTTGTGGCTGGCGGTGCTGTGAGCACCACCCGCCACAGCGGTGGGAATAGAGGATGCCACTGCCATGGTGTCGGTGGCATCCTAATTGCCGGGGCGGTACCGCCGCACCACTGGCAGCCGGTTCCAGCACCACTAGGGTGGCGGCTGGGCGGAAGTCCACCCGCCATCCTAATGGGCCCCTGAGTTTGGGAGAGTAGAGATTTTATCTATAATGTAAGCACAAGTGATTAATTGTTTGTCTCTGTCTTAAGTAACTTTGAGTCGATCGCGGCAACATAGAGAGCCAAGTGTGTTGAGCAACCCTACTAAAATATTCAATTTATCGGAGTGATAGTTTAATGCTGTGGCATCCCTGCATATTTCTACACATCCTAGTATGAGCCAGGAGAGACTCTTTAAGGGAATTAATTTCCGTAGAAATGTTTATTTTCTCAGAAGAGAAATTTCAGTTGATTAAGGGGAATTATAAATAAAATGTGCATTATCTGCCTCAGAATGGCCTAGTTGTGACAAAAGGATGCTCAAAGGTGATTTTCTGGGGAGTGAGAGTCACTTTTAAATTGAGCTGTTTCCTTCTAGTTATAGAGACTGGACTAGAGGGATCTTCATCAGATGTATGCCAATAACAGTGCTGTGACCTTGCCACTCATGATGAGGGCAAAGTCGAGTTTGAGTAGTTTCAACTCATACAGTCTGCAATGGCAGGACTGCTCTCATCTGCTTGGTTGGGTCAGTCCATGTGGCATAATTAGTGCTTCAGGCCATGGAGACCCCTTTAACTCACATGCCCCGGGTACCAATGGTTCCACTTATCAGGGACATGCCAATTGTGGTTACCAATTCAAATGCATCTTATTTTGTGAGAGAGCAATATCACTGTGGACTGGTTAGCAGGCTTTTTTGCACTTTCAGAGTCATATCCATCAGTATATGAGAAAAAAACACCATACATGCCAAATAGTCAAATGATACACACCCCCTCTGTGATGCATTTTGCAGTCTTAATCCTAAAAATACTTCACCTTCACACAGATTTTTCCAGCAATTACAAACCCCATAACCCTTCAAAATACAACAACAGGGAAACTTCAACATCCAATAGTTCAACACTCCTATGGTGTTGTGCATGGTCTGTCCATTCATAGATCACATGATGAACCATTCAGGGCAAAGCTACAACTGCATATGTATATGTCTGCAAGGAAAAGTACTAATATGCCAAGAAATTGGCAGAATTTAAGTATATAAAACAATGCAAAACATAATAGGTGGTATGCAAATGCCTGAAAATTGTGGCAAAACTATAGCTTCCCAAAGAGGAAAAAGTCTTTCCAGAATCTTTTTAAACGAAGTATCAGAACCTGCCCCCTTCTGGGGAAATGAGAGTAGGAAATATCAAACATTTGACTAGTCAACTTTGGTGATATGTGTTCAATGTCTTGAAATGAACTGTGATGTTGTCCCCACTCCCTAAAATGAAGCACAAATATGTGTAAACAAACGATATTCATGCCTAAACTAGCTTTTTTTCCTAGTTACATCTTGTGACAAATTTTAGAAGCTTAGCCTAACCACCTAGGAAAACATCAACAAGAATGTGCATAAAGTGACAGCTTCATGTTAAAGTAAACTGTTCTTTTGTCCAAACTTCAGACTATACTACGAAGCTAAATAGTCCAATTGTTGCCATGTCTCTATTAAACAGAAAGTAAAATGGGTAATAAATGAAAACTGTGGCTTTTACCTGAAAAACATTTCCAGGAATATAATTGTTAAAATTATGTAAAGTTATTATTTCCTTTAAAAACTATAGTACATACATTTTAGAAGAGCTACCTTTGTAAATTGCCATCATAGAAAGTTCATACATCTGCCTAAACTATTGCATTATTTCCTAGAATAATACATGTAGTGGTTCAGCTATGGCAAAAAAGATAGAAAAAACGGGGTCAAGTTTCAATTCTAATACAGAACAATTTGCAATATTTTCTTCAATGGATTCCACCTCCAAAATATATAACTTACCCACATGCAGGCCTCAAATGCTTCCCACATAAGCCCCTCTTGCTTTCAGTGCTTCAGTGAATCAACCTTCCTTCCTTAATTTGAGCTTTTAATCCAGAAGAGATCCATCTAAGCTGCCTTTTTACAAAGTATTTTTATTACTTGTCAGAAAGTCTTAAGCTTAAGTCACAAGCAACAGCGGACTATAAGGCAAATGGTCCACTTTTACTGAGCACTTTAACAGTCAACCTACATACCCCCTCTTACGTTCATCTTATTTTTGCATTTTTGAAGCACAAGCACTTTATCCACACTCTTATACACATCAAAAGGTATGAACAGATACTCTGAAGCATTGGCACTTTGTCCATATTTATATCCACCTCAAAAGGACTGAACAGACAATAAAACCGAGACTCAATACGACCTCTATCTAAAGCATGCCAGTTTGAAAGACTGGATTTTAAATGTGAAAGCATAAAACTGAGATAATGGTGTTGATCTTTTGTTATGTAAGTACTTTTAAGTAGTTTTAATTAACTGTACAATTAAGATGACTTACTTCATTTTGAGCTTTGGTGGATGAGAGGTTGTTTCTGTAGAAAATTGTGCCCTGCTGAGCAGCCAGCTCATCATTGTTGATGTAATGATTTCTTTTTTTTATTATCTGGATATTTTCAGGGGACATTGGAAAAAAAGGTGTATTAAAATAAACACGCTTGTCTGAGCTGAAAGAGAGAGGAAGAGAATGTAGAATGCAATTTTAGGTGTGCAAACCCCACCATAAAAGGAAGGCAAGAATAGGAAGCAGGCTGTCATAAATTTCAAAAGGTTGAAGCAATTAGCAGCAGATGTAACTTACTTAATATTGCCACTTAATTCTTAGGGAGGCCCTTAAATTCTTAGGGAGACTATGTACGTTAAGTGAATACTTTAGTTCGAATACGAACTGGTGAAGTATGCGTTCAGAATAAATTAAGACATGGCATTGACTTAAACCGAGTTTCCATATAAGATCTAGGTATGATTACCGTTAGGGTTACTTATGTTTGTTCCTTAAAGCCTTGCTTGCCAGATGCTCATTCCAGGAATTTTCGTAGTCTACTTGGGGATGGTTCTCTAGGTTCAGTTGGTGACTGGGGGCTTACAGGTTGGCAGCTGAAGCTGGTGGTGTGTTCTAGACATCAATAAATACTTCTTCAAAAGAACATGTGTGCAGTGTCTTAAAACTGGCAATGAATGACACTTGTTTGGAACAAGCTCACCACCAATTCCCCTGAGAACCCACATATTTCAGCAAAAGTACCTCTCTTGACAAGAGCTACACTTCAAATACTCCCAAAGCCTTATTTCTTCATGATTGATGTAATGGACTACAGAAAATGTAACATTTTACCTTATTTGTGAATTTTTTGGCCCTCCAACAACTCATACCGTACTCTGCAATCGGCTTATGACAACACTTGAGCAACCATCTGACCGCATGAATACAGCCTCTAGGAAAACAGCACAACAGACCTCTTGTACGACGCAGCATCTAGAACACTGATCCTTATTCTGGGTGAATGAGGGTTCACCCTCCGACGTTTTTGAAATAACTATAAAAATGCTAGAGTCATATTTTGGTCCACGTATAAACAGGGTGTTAGAGTGCCATGAATTCTTTCCAAGGGCCCAAGAATCTAACAAAAAAGTTGGCAAAAATATTGCATCTTTAAAAACACTTTAACACACTTGCGAATTTGGAGATTTAACAGACTCCTTGATTTGTGATCAGTTGGTTAAATGTACAAACAGCTCCAGAGTACAAGAACAACTGTTGTCAATAAAAACCCTCATTGAGGAAGCAATTGCTATTGTGGAATGAGTGGAAAATACTTCATTCTGGGACAAAGAAATGAAAACTCACATGACAGTGGCTGATAATGTTCCTACACCTAGTAGTATACACAAAGCAACAGACAGAGAGATGCAACAAGATTCATTTGGGAACATTTGTAAAGTGAGTCATGGTGCAAGGGTTAAGATTCCAACGGAATCTTCGAAAATGAAATGCTATCATTGCAGCAGCTTTGGTCATACTTCTGGCAATCCTAACTGTTATACTAAAAATTCCACCTGTCACAAGTGTGGAATCAAAGGCCATTTAGCCAGGGTTTACAGATCTAGTGGGAAGTTACGCACTATAGAGAATGTAGAAAATGTAAAAGACAGTCTGAGAACAGTAGTGTTGAATGTAAGAAGTGATGGTGTGGTGGATGCTGGCTCTGTGAACATGCCGGAATGTGATGTTGACATTGGAGGTAAACAATTTGTGGTCTTGGCAGACTCAAGTTCCCCGTTTATGATGGTTGATAATGAACTATGGGACATGGTATTTCCCAATATGCAACTCTCTCCTCCCGACATCAACCCAGTAAATTATGAAGGTTCACATATTCATGTTCAGCATATGTGGTGATGAGAATAGTGTTCCAAAGTAGAGAAATTATTGGGAAAGTGTATGTGGCCAAGCAAGGCGACAACCTCTTAGGTTGGAGCCAACAAAGAGATTTAGGGATTATACTTAACTCAATGCACGTAATGTGTCTGATCAAGTTATGCTGGTTGATGCTTGTGGGAATGGGGGTAATTTCTTCAAAGAGTTTCCGCAAGTGTTCAGTGAGAAGTTGGGCTTACTTGAAGACTTTGAACATCGGATTGTGGTAAAAAGGATGCTAAGCCTTCTGTGCACAAGGTGAGAAAGGTTTCCAACATGATGTGGAGCCTCTAACAAAAGAACTTGACAGGCTGATAGCCCTGGTGAAACTCTGATGAAATTGAATCCTCAGAGTGGTTAGCTCCAGTGGTTTAGGCAGCCAAGGATGGATCACAAACATCAGATTGTGTGTGAACTTGAGGAGTTTGAATACATGGATTTGGGTGGATCGCCAACCACTCCTCAACATTGCAGAATCTATTACCATGCTGCGCAGATTTTCAGCTTACTAGATCTATCTTCGGAGTATTACCACGTGCTGTTATACCAAGATTCTAGGCACGTAACATCTTTTGTGATGCAACTAGGTGCATATCGTTGTATCAGAATGGCATTTGGGCTGGCTTCGGCTGCTACCAGTTTCTAGCGAATTATGAAAATGGTCCAGGGCGATATGCCTAATGTAATATTCTTTCAAAACGATATCCTGATATGTGTAAGGATGAGACAGAGTATTATGGTATGTTGAGAAGAGTATTGGAGAAGTTATCTGACAAAGGTCTCACTGTGAACAAAATGAAATGCAAAATTGGAGTAACATCTGTCACGTACTTAGGCCATGTTATTTCCGGGGAAGGTATTCAAGCCAAACGTGAGTAAGCAGTGAGCATTGTGAATGCCCCTGCTCCCTCTGACAAGAAGCAGGTGAGATATTTGAAAAGTAACACCCTAGGCAATTGAGCACAATAGTTTTCCACAGGATCAAAAGATATATAGCAATAGACTAAAGCTGCTTAAAAAACATGTTTTTATTAATTAATTAACATAAGTTAAAAATGAGAACTTATAATATCACATTAAAATAACAATACAAATGTAAAAATTCCATAGGGTACAATTGACAGACATAAATTAACAATTTCTAGACATTAAAAAACTTAATTAAAGTAGGTGGCATGAAAATTCGATCTCTACGCGCGTTTCGGCGGCCAGCGCCTTCTTCCTGGAGCAGCCACACAATATCTAAGGGTGAAGATATATATAGTTATATCGTTTCTTGCTTATAGAACTTGTAATTGCATGTTGTTCAACAAAACATAAAGATTAAAAGAAAACAATTTAGGCAGCAGCTATAGGTTGATAGAAATTCCTTTTTGAGTTGCATTTATGTTATCGTATAGTATTGTCATTTCCTTACGGGAGTTCAATTCAGTTATTTCAAATGAGAGGTAGGGAATTTATCAAACAAGTTTTCTAGTGCCGACTATTTAACTGCACTCTGATGTACAGCAAATAATCTATTTGTCAAAAGAATAGGTCAGGGAAACTTAATTGCGAGGATAACTTTGACACAGTCTAAGTAAGGAGTCTTCTTAAATGGAAATATGGTATTTTAATCTGGCACAATAAAAAACATTCATTTTTATAGAATAGGTCTGATACTTACTAAGTAGTAATCTTAGCAGATGGTTAGTAGAAGACAGTTTTTTATAGAAATGATATTCAGATTCTGTCTTTTTTGAAAGCCTTTTCAATTTCAAATCGGATATGGCTAGTGGTGAAAGATAATGAGCACAATAAAAAATGTTTATTAGTGTACAGGAATAGATGTGTATTTCTATAAGCAAAAATATCAGTTGTCATTGTTGTTACCTGATAAAATAGACTTATTTGAATTAAACGCCCGCCAACCGGAACCCTTTAGGATAGATAGGTGCTTGGTAAGGTTTGTCCTTGGTGGTCTAGATTAGGGACCTTTATTCTGGCGAGGAGGAGAGATGCAAAGGGAAGTTTAATGTCTATTTATTAATACTTCACCTAATTCAACGCTTTAAAAATATTACTTGTACATATAACGCTCTGGGATCTGTGTTATTAATGGCAACTGTGCTTCTCTTACCTATACTAGGTTTGACATGGTTTCTTGGTCTGTTGTTTCTTTTATGGCGCCGGTATGAACCCTTTAAGGGAAACATATCAGAAATATATTCAAGCTACCGCTATATCTTAGTTATTTTATACACGTATGGTTTTTATTTGTATCCCTGCTGATCTTACTTGCAAAGTTGGTGCTTCTCTTTACTGGTTTCTAAGGAAAGGACTTCTTGATTCCCAATGGCGCTGAGTTCGGGTGATTAAAAGATCTCCCTGCCTGTGATAGGAGAAACGGTATATGTAAGCAGCGGATAGTAAAGTTTGCTTGTCCTGCTTCTTAATGCTAAGTTTTGCAAAGTTTTCAGGGGTAGAGTCTTACCAAAGAATGATTAGCAGGGCTCCCTATGTCCGGTGGCGGGCGGTACGTCTCGTCAGATGCTGAGCGCGGCGAATACTGGTGAACGACTGCTCGTTGGTGGGGTTTATATTGGAGTTCACAACGTCATCTAATTGTTCGGGATTCCTTACACCTGTACTTTAACTATTTTTTTCTCTTTCTATTCGGCTCTTTGGCGCGAAGTTAGCGGAATGTTCAGATTAAGTCAGGCGAGGTTTCGTAAGTCAACCCCTGATTGGATGCGTGTTTAACATGGCCTTCCTATTGGCTCATTAGATGTCTACTCAAGTCGTTATTGGTGGTAAATTTGTACAAAGCGACCCAGCTATTGGTTCTTTTGATGTATACAAACGGCGGTATTGGTCGAAACAACGTAACATTAGGATGTATTTTCTTCTTTGCCCGAAGTACATAAGATGATATATAGGTAGTTATATTTATAAGTTGTTCACTATTTATTTGACATATTTGCTATTTAGATCTAATATTGGTTGAGTACTTTTTCCTTTTCCTTCACGCTCAAATTATTAAAATCCAAATTAGTAGACACGAATTTCTATTTATATTAGCTTTCGCTAAATGTATTATTTCAGATAGAGCAATGCTCTAAATTAGTTTTCATGTTTAAGTTATAAACGGGACAATCGGTAGATTATACTAGCCTCGTATAATTTAATGCGAAATATCAGATAGACAGACGCATGTATGTATACATTGGATAGCGATGAATCATTTATTGGCTGTTATTATAAATGGTATTTCAGATGGAGCATAGCTCTATGTTGGTTATAATATCATATTTTGGGAGAGGCAATAAGAAGATTGTAATAGTCTCGTGTAATCTATTACAGACTAAAAACGTATATAGAGAAGGAATCTCTATGGTTTATTCATTAACATTTTGTTTATTGGGGGAAAGAAAGGGGAAATGTTAAACGTTCTCTATGCATGTCGTCTTATAATTAAAACGTGAGGTAGATCTATACTGACCTCCTAGTTATATTTCAGGGCTTTAGTTGTATGGTGACTCTATGTCTATTTAGTTCCTTAGAGCCACTAAATGTATGGTGACTTTAACTTATAGGGACATGATCATGTATGGCAAATGACTTCTGAGGGTATTGGATATTAAACTATTGCATGTTCCCACGGAATTTCGCTATTAAGGCCCTGTCTGAATGAGTTAAAAACAAAAATCCAAAAGACTTCTCTTTTCTTTCTAATGGACATGCCTCCTTTTGAATCTGGAACGTGGATTTTCTCTAAAATCCTCCATTTGAAGTCCTCAGCAGGTGAGATCCTTTCTTGGACTTGCTGAGTTCTACTCAAAGTTAATTGAAGGTTTGCTAGTATTGTTGAACCCATTTGGATTTTGCTCAAAAAAGGGAATTAGTTCACTTGATTCAAGGATTGTGATGTAGCTTTTAATGCAGTGAAGCAGGCGATCATTGAAATGCCTACCCTAGTCATTTTGACACGAAGAGATCCTCACCACTTATGCCAGCATTAAAGGGCTCGGTGCGGTTCTTACTCACTTAGATAGGGATGAAGGGGAGGTAGTTGTGTTTGCATCCATGGCATTGAAGAAAGCTGAAGAACAATATTCCTGCATTGAAAGGGAGGCTCTTGCCTGGGCAGTCAGGCACTTCAAGTTCTATCTGTAGGGCATTCCCTTTTTAGTAAGGACTGATCATCGTCCCTTAGTGCAGGTATTTTCTTGCTATGTAAGTGAAATATTGACACTCAGACTGAAACGTTTGAGTCTAGGTTTGGAAGATTTCAAATTTCATATGCAATATCTTCCTGGTGTAGTGAAAAAGGCAACGGACTGCTTGTCTCGGCTGCCGGTGGAATGCAATTGTGAGGTTTTTGATGTTGAATCGAATGGAGGGAGTTGGGTTAAATAACCTACTATTACAAAAGAAGAGTGGGAAAAGGCAATAACGGTTGTAACAAACTACAATGCATATAAACCAATCCGGACTCAAAAAAGGCAATAACGTATTCACCAGAACGTGACACTGACTGAGCTCAAGGCTAGGGCCTACGTGACCTGGTGCACACCGGATACCTGCCGTTGAAAGGGGACACAGCAAGCAGCGTCTCGAAGAAGCGGAGCCAGTGACAGGCAGACTGACAGCAAATTGAAACACACACTATTTAAAGGGGGGTCCAAGGGCTACTTTAATGACTCTGTACTGGATACATGCCCCTGACAGAAAACTAGTTACAACAAAAGGTACCCAGGAGTCAAAAACATATTCTTCTCAAAGACAACCAGTTATACGACATAAAGAAAGATTGTGGATTGAAAGAAATCAAACATATAAAGCCATTTAAACACACATACATGCAACATACAACCAGGGTGAGAATGTTCCCATCAGTTGTCTATCTGTACCACCACTATTACATCATTTGGGTTCTCCTTACCCAGGAGTTAGTGTGCACACAGTCACACAAGTTGTGAGGAAAGGACTGTGTGAGTAAGAAGATTCAACAATAGTTATTTCGCTAGGTGGTGTTGGTATGGTGTTACAACTGAAAAAAGCAGTGCAAGTGAAAATTAGTGAAGTGAAATAAAATTAGGTGAAACTGAGTAGAGTAATTGATTTTAATATTTTCTCTCAGCTCCCTAAGCTTAAAACCATAGTGAAAAGTTAGAAAAAAGCAGATTTAACATAATATCTGCTCAGCGAGTGGTCGACATGTTTCTGCATATGAGGACTTGATCCTATGCATTCATCAGGACCTAGATGTTGCTACTGCTGTAAAGTTATGTGAGAAATGATAAAAAAGAGATTATATCACCTGTTTGTCAGGTGTAGATTCTCCTCCACAATCTAGAATAGTCATGCAAACACGGAAAGAAAATGAGAAAAAAAAACATATTTGTCAAAGAATACACTCTATAGTAATGATATTCTTGTGTTCATGTCTTTAGCAATTAGATTAACATGATATCACTCACCCAATTTCTGTGGGGATGGCGCCTCACCTCACCTGGCTGCAGCTCAGGTAAATAAGGAGCACCGCTCTGTTTTGCAAAACACACAATTGTGAAAACATTCAACTGATTGTCCCAAAGCAAGGTTAAAAAACAGATGTAATATCTAAATATACATCTGTCTGGCTACATACATTATGACCTCAGTACTGCTCGTTATAATACAAAGCCAAACGTATGCCACATATCTTAATTTCGTCAAAAAACTATATGCATCTGCCTGCTTCAATACTCGTCAACAAGTTAAGAGGCTCTAATCGTTTGTAACCAAAATGGTATCGAAAATGACCCATGTTCATAGTCCCCTACCCTCGAGAACCAAGTGATTTCTATTATGCCGCTCCGGTTTTACATATTTCTAACTCTTCGTATTTTACTTATTTAACTAAGCATATTTAAAGCGAGATGCAAAAAAGCCCTTCTCGGTCAGGAGAGCAGCATGTAAGAAGTCCCTCAAAGCTAAATCAAATGAAGGATATCGGCGCCGCCCGTGCATAACATATCTCGCACGTGGCGGCCAACGTGAGAGGCAATCTACTCACCCCGTTTGTCCCGAAGTGTTTTTCAAAGGAGAGCCGTAATCGGCTAAGTTTCGCAGCATATATGATATCCCCAAAGCCTCCCGAACAGTCAAGGACAGCAAAAGACGCCGCCCGTGCATGCAGCGGCAGACGCGGAAGACAGACTGCTCCGCCCGCTTACCTCTCCGTCGGTGTCTCCAGGCGTTCCTCTGGGCTATACTGGGGAGGCACCGAATGGAAGGGGAAGCGGCTATTTCTAATCGCGGGCAGAAGCACGCGAGGGTAGCTGGGATATGTAGTTACCAATCGTGTGTTAAAATGTTCTGATTGTTGAGTACAATATCGCGGCTGAGGGAAATGTCGTGTCTGTTGGTGTTATTTCGCCACGATGGCCAAAAAACGGACCTACTTTACTTGTTAGAAAGCAACATTATGCCGAGTGAATTATTAGAAAAGGGGAGTGTTTTTTTTGGGCAATCAAACCCATATTATCTCGGGATCAAAAGTCTATAGTATTATCTGACTCCAGGGGTTTAATGAGATCATCTCTATCGTAGTGTATCCCCAATTGCATGTAAGCAGTTCTGAAAAATGTGGTCTTAGGTAATTCTTAGTTTAAATGTGTTGCTTTGTCCGTAATACAGAGAACGCTGAAGATACAGAAAAAAGCCTGAATCAAAATGTTGTTTACTGGAGCAGATATTTAAATCTGGGTGTGCTAATAGTATAGAGACAAAGTTTATAAGGAAAACCCAAACGTATTGAACAATCTTCACACAGAATTCATTCCAACTCTAATAGGGTATAGCCAGGTTAACAGAATCCAAACTATACGTGTGTATCCAACTGTCAACACTTATCATACCAGTTAATGCACGTGAACAGTGCAAGGAAACTGAGTGATGTGGGCGTTAGTGTCAAGATCACATAATCACTCATGAGTTTATAGTGATATCAGTGGTATGAAATACAGACATATTTACAGGGTTAACCCAACTAGATCGCAATAGGATTCTGCCTTGTCATTTAAGGAATCTATCCTTTTCTCTAAATTAGAGAAAGTTAAAAAAGATTTAGCCAGATTCTCCACCGAAAAGGTTTATCCTTATACTAGTGACTCTTACGTGGCTCCATCATTTAATCAAAATGGACGCCGAGGAGGCTCTACTTACGCCACCTCGAGCTCCGATGACAACTCAAGTGACTCCGAGACGTCACAACGTGGTAATGGGTTCAACTCGTTCAAGGGACGTGGTAATAGAAGGGGACGAAGAGGAAACTTTAACAACTTTGGTCAAAACCAATTCCAACCGTTCTGGCAACCAGGCCCATGGATGTGTGGAGCTAATTTCCCTCCCCAGATGGGTCCAGCCTTTTTTCCTCATCAAATGCAACAAACACAAGGACCCCAGCCTTTTTTAGGGATTGGCCCCAGGACAAACAGGGGCAGGAGAAGACAGGGACAAGGACCTCAGGTCCGATGGACAACACCAATACAACAACCTACGATGGACCTGGGGAATGGCAAAAAGATACCACAGGACGGAGGAGGAAAGAGCGGGGGAACAAACCAACCAGCCTCGTGATCAATCTGAGTTCTTACTTTCTGTCTGAAGATGAGGAAAACCTTCTCAACCGTGGATTAGGCTTTGTAGCCACACACGAAGGTGACCAGTTCACAACACAAGTGGAACTAGCAAAACTTTTTAGGATGGTTAGATTGCACTATTTCTTCGCCAAACAAAATCCTGGCAACAATGAACAATCAGTCATGAACACTGGGTTAAAGAGACCATCGAACTTTAATCCGACGTCCATTGGATTACCTGCACGTGTTCAAACTTTTGAGGAGGCAGTGGAAACTGACATCAACACACTCTTCAATACTAAGTCATCTAAATCCTATGTTAATCTACCCAATAGAGAGAGATCAGCTCTGCGTGCTTTAACAACGAATGAAGCCATCACAATAAAGCCTGCAGACAAGGCGGTGCAATTGTCATCCTTGATACAGAGACTTACAGAACAGAATGTCTCAGGCAACTACAAGACCGGAAGTCCTGCCTCCCTCTGAAAGACGATCCTACCAAAAAATTGAAAATCAAAATTTGTCAACTGGTAGAAGAGGCCACATCGGAGGGATGGATCACACCACAGGAAGGTCAATATTTGTGTACTTCCCATCCTTCTGTTCCTTACTTTTATTGCCTCCCCAAGGTCCATAAACAACAGAGACCAGCTCCTGGGAGACCAATAATCTCTGGCATTGGGTCAGTTTTAGAACCATTATCCACATTTGTGGATTTCTTCCTGAACCCTATAGTCAAAGAAATGCCAACGTATCTTAAGGATACTAAAGACATACTACGATTGCTTCCGGATATCGATTTTGACATCTCTCCTGATCTATTCATCTATTTGATGTAGAATCTCTTTATACATCAATTCCCCAAACAGAGACTCTGGAAGTGGTGGGCACCTTACTACAAGAGAGGGATCTCTAATCTATAACACCAGCCTCCTTCATCATGAATTTAGCCGAACTAGCTATGAAAGAAAACTATTTTAAATTCAAAGACACTACCTACCTCCAGATATCTGGTACGAGCATGGGTAGTGTCTTCGCTCCTAGTTTGGCGAACCTATACGTTCATGTACTAGAACAGACCAAGGTGCTCAACCGAGACAACCCTCACTATGTATCGCTTCGAGTCTGGAAGCGATACATAGATGACATCTTTGTTGTATGGAGAGGCTCCGAGGCGAATCTGTTGGAATTCCACAAATGGTTGAATTCTTGCAATGATTATCTAAAGTTCATGGTGGAATTCAGTAAGACGCAGTTACCATTCTTAGACCTTTTGATATCGGCAACCACTGAAGGGCTTACTACAGAGCTATATAGAAAGCCGATGGCACGGAATGCGCTCCTCAACTATGAGAGCTGTCACCCTAGAGCTCTCAGGGATAATTTGCCTTTTGGGCAATTTCTCAGGCTCAAGAGGAACTGTTCCACAAAGGAGACCTTTGAGAAACATTCGGAAAATTGTCTGAACATCTACGAGAAAAAAATTACCCTACTAAAATCATCCGCCAATCAAAGAAAAGGGCGTCGAATAACAACAGGGACGCCCTTCTGGATATTGCTGTCCCTAAAGAGAAAACAGACAGGATGACATTTGTGAATACTTTTCACACGAAATCCAACCAAGTACGCAAAATCATCACAAAACATTGGTCTATTCTAAGTACGAGTGGGGACACTCTACCGGTCCCACATTTTGCTTTTAAGAGAGGACAGAATATAAAAGACCAGCTGGTCCATACTAGACCTAAAAACAGACTGAACAGACAAGTTGGTACCCTGTGGGACCTCCCTCCTGTACAAGGACATCATCCTTGTAGAAATTTCTCCGTATGTCCCCAAACATCGAAGTCCACCACGGTTGACATAGGAACAATGCACCCATGGCAATAGCGAAAATTCACCAATTGCAATAGTGAGAATACCATCTATCTCATTACCTGTCCATGCCCAAAAAGATATGTGGGCAAGGAAGATAAGAACCCGCATTGGTGAACACAAAAGTACAGTTCGCTGTCGCAAACAGGCGACACGTCTTACAGCCCACTTTTTGGAAGTCGGACATGGCCCAAATGATTTTATATGGACGATACTGGAACAGCCCACCATACCAGATCACTGCCCAGATGTAGGCAAATTTCTGTTCAAAATTGAGCAGAAGTGGGTCTACAAGCTGAATAGTGACAAAGATGGCCTCAATGAGCTATCCCTTGGATGTCACTATGAGGTCATTATGACAAGGCAGGATACTATTGCGATCTAGTTGGGTTAACCCTGTAAATATGTCTGTATTTCATACCACTGATATCACTATAAACTCATGAGTGATTATGTGATCTTGACACTAACGCTCACATCACTCAGTTTCCTTGCACTGTTCACGTGCATTAACTGGTATGATAAGTGTTGACAGTTGGATACACACGTATAGTTTGGATTCTGTGAACCCGGCTATACTGTATTAGAGTTGGAATGAATTCTGTGTGAAGATTGTTCAATACGTTTGGGTTTTCCTTATAAACTTTGTCTCTATACTATTAGCACACCCAGATTTAAATATCTGCTCCAGTATACAACATTTTGATTCAGGCTTTTTTCTGTATCTTCAGCGTTCTCTGTATTACGGACAAAGCAACACATTTAAACTAAGAATGACTTTATATGTTTAATTGCTTTCAATTCACAATCTTTCTTTATGCCGTGTAACTGGTTGTCTTTGAGAAGAATATGTTGTTGACTCCTGGGTACCTTTTGTTGTAACTAGACTGACAGCAAAGACAAGTCAGGGCTGCAGAGGTTCGCAGCGTGCACCCACAATGATTCGGGCACTTGGGGACAGGTGGGCTCTCAGCGGCAGCAGCACGCAGCTGCCCAGTATGGGCTAATGATGGCGATGACTCTCGTCTTGCAGCTCCTTTGTGGGCTCACTGCGACAGCAGCTCTCTCTTAGCTGCGGTAGCCCACGAAACAATAGCGACAATCCTCAAAAATGGTGAACACGAGGTGGCCACTCAGCGGCAACAGCTTTCCCTTAGCTGCGACGGCCCACAGGACAAATCACAATGACGCAAAGTCATCAAAGGTGCGGGCACTCAGCGGCAGCAGCTTCCTCTTAGCTGTGGCGGCCCACAGGACAAATCACAAGGGTGCCAAGTCGGCAAAGGGGCGGGCACTCAGCAGCAGCAGCTCTCTCTTAGCTTTGGCGGCCCACAGGATGAAGAGTGATGCAAAGTTGGCCAAGGTGTAGGCACTCAGCGGCGGAAGCGCACTCTTAGCTGCAGCAGCCCGCAGGATGAATCACGGTGATGCAAAGGTGGCAAAGGTGTGGGCACTAAGCGGCAGCAGCTCTCTCTTAGCTGCAGTGGCCTACACAGGTTCAGCAAAAGTTTAGAAGGTTTAACTTTAGGTGGGCTCTCAGCGAAGGCAGCTCTCTCTTAGCTTCAGCGGCCCACACAGATTCAGCAAAGGTTTCAAAGGTTAAAATTCAAGCAGGCTCTGAGCGTCTGAGCGGCTGCAGCTCTCCCTTAGCTGCAGGGGCCCACACAGATTCAGCAAAGGTTTCAAAGGTTAAAATTCAGGCAGGCTCTGAGCGGCTGCAGCTCTCTCTTAGCTGCAGCGGCCCACACAGATTCAGCGAAGGTTTCAAAAGTTCAGTCCGCAGTCCTTACAGTAGACATACAGGCTCCAGATTACTCAACAGAGCCTCACCTGCTAGCAGAATACCTCGCACTGGAATTCTGATGGCTGATGGGTTGAAGTCTAATGTCCCTGAGACTTCTGCAGGAGGCGCTCTCAATTCAGTCCCTCGGGTAGTTCTTCGGCAAGCTTAGTGAAAGTTTCAAATTCTTTTCCTCTTTTCACTCAGACAGAGTTTCCTCTTGACATCCAGAAGGAACACACTTGGACGAAATTCCAGTGCAGCATCTTATACCTAAAAAGTTCTTTAATGTCACAAATCACTCAATCCAGTCAGAACCTGCTCGGTGGGGTCAGTGAGCACTTGGTTACAAGGCGGCATCCTGCCCTTTCAGGATGAGGGGGTCTGCTTTCAGATGCCTGTGGGAGGTGGAGCCATCAATCACCTTACCGTGCACAGGCTTGCTCACGTCAAAGGGATACCCCTCCCCATGCTCTGAATACCGATCTCTCTGTCCAGCCAGGTCTGACCCAGCTGGCCCTGCTGCTCCAAAACCTGATGGCCAATACACATTCTAGCAAAGTCTACAGGAAAGCTTAGGCAAGAAAATACCGCATCTTCAGAAGATGCATTTTCGAACATAGGATATATAAACAGTCCTTACTAAAAGGTGTACCTCAATGTCCTGATCATAAATATATCAAACTTCTATCATGTTCCTGGGGTCAGATAGGATTATAGAAGGTAATCCTCAACCTGCCCATTATAACCTATGAGAACAGGTAGCCTTTCAATAGAAACAGTGAAATGGAGGGTAACCCGCTGTTAGAACATGCAACACAGAAAAAAGAAATGGAGAATAACACGCGACTAGAACGTGCTACACAGAACAGTGAAATGGAGGATAACCCACTAATAGAACATGCTACACAGAACAATGAGATGGAGAATAACTCGCTACTAGAACATGCAACAAAGAACAGTGAAATGGAGGATAACTCGCTATTAGAACATGCTACACAGAACTAGGCATTAAAGTAATCCTAATCCATACCGTCACCCATTAACAGGGAGCCTTTGCGCTATGGCACTGATTAGAAGTGGAACGGCACCCAGAGCATCTATATCCAGCCAATATAAAAGATAAGAAAAGAATAGAGGGAGGGAGACCCACGTAAATGATGCCAGGTCTAACAGCCACTTTACTAGCCATCCTGTCAGGGAGGGAGGTGAGACTACCCCCGACACCAGGCAAGACTTTGTTTCTGACTCTGGGAAGGGTTCACATCTTCTGCTGGGGCTCAGATTCCTGTCTTGGCAGCAGCAGCTGTAAGTTGTCAGCCAGGCCACAAGAAAGTATTACATTTAATCTGACTTTGGCAAAAATGCGGGTTTGATGAGACAAGTTGTTTGATATTAAAAGTGACATTTTTCAGAGGGACCATAATGGAGCTGGCAAGCTGTGGGTGCCTAGGTGCAACCCATGTTGTCCTATGGCATTTTTAACACCTATAGTAGCCGCTAATGGAAGGAGGCTACTATAGGGACATATAAGCTCACACTTATATGTCCACACCTTTAATAAAATGTTTTTTATTTGATTTTTTTTTTCAAAAGTTTTATATAGCTCTGGCTAGACCCGGAGGTATCAGAGCACTTTACATGTGCCTCAGATCATAGTTACAGGTTACATCATAACAAAGGTTACATAGTTCTTAGAGCATGGCTACATAGTTATTTGTGAGGTCAAAATAAACAATAAGCCCAAATACGTAAGGGGAGAAGCAGGCAAGGTGAGATTTTCAGGGGAGGGGGGTTGGAGCAGGGGAAGTAGACAGATAATGGAGGCGGGAAAGAGGAGGGTAGAGTGAGAGACACAGCATGGGAAGAGGAGGGGAAGGGTGACAGGTACACAAACCGGTAGATGAGTCAAGGCAAACGTCCAAAGTCCAGTAAGCTGTGATCTCAGGGGAAGTGGTACACTTCCCTATCTCTGTTGCGAGAGGCTCCCTTTGCGCAGTGGACTCTCTCAGAGATGTCTCTGAGACTCCAAGGCCTACATACTAGATCCTTCCCCAGAAAGGGGAGTGGGAGATCTTTGGCAAGTGGTGCCCTACCATACCTCAAGTGTGAGTGGCTCGCTTGGTGCAGTGGACTCACTCAGCGGGTTCGCTGAGACTCCAGAGTATAAATATTGGATCTTTCCCCAACAAGGGGAGAAAGGAGTGCTTAGGCAAACGGCACAAAGGACAGGGGGTTGGCAGAGTAGCAGGCAAGGGGAGAGAATTCGGGGGAGAGGGGATAGGAGCTAGGAACGAGACAATGAGGAGAGACGAAAAGAAGTCTGTCTAAAGACCGACTGGGTAGGCGACGGCCAAGGAGGGAATCCACAGCCCATCTCCCCTATAGCTAAACTAAGTAGCTCCATCGGGCATTAGACAAAATAGTTCAGTCTCAATACATTGAGAGAGGAGGAACGGAGAGACATAAATAGAGGGCAGATGCGGTAGGAGACAGCAGGAGAGACGAAAAGAAGTGCAACAATTTGGTTCAACAATATAGCAGGAAAAGATCAAACAAGTAAACATTATATCAAGCAATCAGCAATACATTAGGGGAGGAGAGAGAGGAGCGAGAAAGTAGTGGGGGGTAGGGGAGGAGGGAAAGTGAGGATAAGGGGACCGTGGTGTGCTGTGTTGCTCTCGGTTTCCCCATTGCGGTGGTTGAGGAAGTTACGCATGTTGATATGCCCGTCGTGGATGATCCGATGCTGAGTTGTGTGGTCCCTCTGGAAAAATTGCGCCCACCTGGGGAAGAAGGGATCTTTCAGCAGGTCGGTGGACATCTGGAAGTGTGGGGGGACCTGCGCTCTGGTTATTTCAGTGTTCTGCTCACCTCCTTGCCATTGTGGGGGAAGAGAGGGTGCTCTAGGGAAAGGTGTGGTGTGATTTGTGAGTTGTCACAGAGCAAACGTCCTTGCGGGGGCACCCGGTGGTCTAATTGCCGGGTTGCTTGTCTCACCAGTGCTCCAACGATGAGATGAGCCAAGATTGTAGGGCTGCCATTTTAAGGTCAGGCAGCCGCCATCACGTGTGCTTTAAGTTCATGCCACTGAGGGCGGAATTCTCCTTGAATTTGTCACTAGGTGTGTGCGTCCACTGCTCACCTCTTTTCAGACGGTGCCATGCACCCTCAGGGGTCTCTAGAGATTGAGCTCCGTCGTCCGTTTTTGACTCTGTGTGCCATTTTAAAGTGAGGCACTCGTTGCTGATCGGGGGCTCTCTCGTGCCGCACTGCGGTGGTGGGGGGCATCAAACAGTTCTCCGTTTCCCTGCTCGCGGCTGAATAAAGGTTGGCCCTGCAATCCCTTACGGCGGGATCACAAGGCTGTGGAGCGATGTCAGCAAAAATGGCCGATGCTGTCTGTCCCCGCGCGTGCTTCTTAATGCTCGCTTCCGGTATCAGTGGTGTCGGTGTGACCAGCAGAATGATGGACCTCCCAGGCACTCTGTTCGTTGGATATTTTACACGGGGTCTCTGGGTCACTGTCCCGTTTGCTTGCGAGTCTGTTTGGGACTTTAACATAACCCGATACAGGGATGCTGACTCTTATGCGTCGCTGCAGCCCCTCTCCACCCCACACAAATCGCTCATTTACACCGGAGTACATTTCGCTGACTCGCCTGCTGTCTTAGCTTACTTGTTTGGTTATCTGCTGCAGGCGCTTTCCCAACACTTGCAAGCGAGCAGTCCAGCTTGCTTATCGATGCAGAGGGTGTTTAGTTTCGGTTCTGCACGTCTCGGTCCGCCATCTTACTGTTCTTGCCGACTTTCCTTCATCACTTCGTATTATGCCGATTATGGGCCATTGCTTGGTTGCTGGCGCTATAATTTGGTGCCCTCGGTAGTTGTCATAGTTCCGACGCACCCGAAACCCTTTTGAGCGTTTCTCTCTCGCGTATATCTCTCCGAATTGCTGTTTTAATCTCCGATCCGACGGAGCGACCCTGCACGGAGCTGCACAGACCTACCTTAGATGTGACTGGCATATGTTATAAATATGAAGTAAATTTCTTTATTGTGACATTACTCATAATCATTACGTTCTGTATAAAAACATTCAGACAGCATTTACACAACAATACATTTGTCGAAATGAAAAATAAAATATAGTAGTTGGCTAAAAAACATTTGCAATTCAATAAAAATTCAACTCTAAAAACATTTTATCATTGTGCAAATGTGGATGCAAGATAACAGCAAAGTGCTTGCAATAGCTGCAATCTATTCTAAAACAGTGTTCATCGTTGTGCAAAATTCGTGCAAAGTAACACTAAAGTGCTTCTATGATTACAATCCATGCTAAAGGCCTTATTTAGATCTCTGCAGTTGGGATACTCTGTCACAAACGTGACAGATATCCCCGTCCGCCTTATTATAATGGGATCATAATAAGGAAGACCGGGTTTCCATCACATTTGTAGAATTCCCCTCTGCCAATATATAAATTAGGCCCCAAGATATTAGACAATGGGTAGGCTTTGCTTGTTCCGTTAAATATCACTGCAAATTTGTTACAAATTAGAAATTACAAAAATGTCATACAATTGATTGATGTTGCCTCTTCCACTGAATGCCGCAACTAATTGTTACCATTTTTCGAGTTACAAGTTTGTACAGAATTCAATAATTCCTCAAATTTGTCAGGTTGTTCTAAATAAAATAACCATGTATTGTTATATTATGAGTAGCTCTGAAATGATATAACTATACTGCATGGTAGGCTCAAAAGATTTTGAAACTGAGGTCAACATATTAGCCACCAAAAGCAAGATTTTGGTAAATCGACTAATCAGAGTGATTGATCTAGCAGATAAGCAGAGTAGTATGGCTTGTTTGTATGTTCTCATACCTGATTCGATAAACAAAGGTTTCAACAAAGTTCATCATGATTGGAGCAGACAAGGGCAGACACAGACTATATGCAATAAAGATTATATTGGAAAGCCACAGAGTCTGCAACAGTTTGTTGGCCATTGTTGCACCCATCCTGGGCTGTCGTCCTTCGTTGAATACCTGCCAAGTCTAAACTTGAGAAATACATATCTTGTAAGTGGTTGGAGATGAGCCCATAAATGAGGCTTAACCTCAAGTCAAACAAATCAATAACAGTCCAGGCATGCTTTTTGCCGCTAAGGCCTCTTTATTTGTTATAAAAGATAAATAATTGGAAGCACAATTTAAAAGGACCTTAATAGAGGTTATGTTTGCTTCCAATAGCCCAAAAGGTTGAAGATTAAACGTATGAAGGCACTCTGATAAGTAAGATCGCCAAACACTTGTAAAATCATGATTTGTAAGATTTTGCCAACACAAATCAGCTAAAGTGCCAGGTTCAGATAAAAAAACACAGTATGTAAACTTTAAAAAAGGAAGACTGTCTCACTAGAATTTGACTTATTAGGCCAAACTCAAGCTGAATTTCCACATGACCAATCCTCCTCGGGATCTTGAAGTAATTTGGCATCAACACCTAGAAAGATTACCAATCCATAGGCTATTGAAGGACCAGCTTAGCCTTCATGATTTGTACTAATTGCTTATGGCTAGGAGATGATAGCTTGTCATACAGGGATCTAAAAGCAAAGATAAGCTAAGCAGTTTCAGCCCTTATGCTGTTAAAATGACACTTAAACAACAACCTGTCATCAAATGTTATGCCAAGGTAGTTATAGGACTGACTGATTCAATTGCCATGCTGTGAAATTTCCATTCTCAAGGTCTGCGTCTAAATCGACCTATTGACATTATTTTGGTTTTCTTTATGTTCATCTTTAAGCAGTTTGCTGTAATATAGTTATCAACGGACTCTATTAACCAATGTATACCTATTGGCATGTGGCTGAGAAGTAATGGTATTGTCAGCATATTGTAAGTATCTTATATGACAACCTGCAAAATTATGGGAGTGTGTATTTTCATTACGCAGATAGAGAAGTAGACCAGCCACGTAGAACTTAAAGAGTCATGGTGCTAACACTGACCCTTGCTTCAGGCCATTAAAAGTGTCGAATCGCCAGGCAAGTAGCTGCCGTCTCGTAACTTCACCTGCTCCCATGTGTTGGTATAAAACAATATGATCACAACAAGAACATTTTGGTGTGCACCCCATGCCGCTAGGTTTGACCATATCAACTTAAGTGGACTGTTGTCAAAGGCGGCTTTCAAATCGACAAAGCAGATGTATATTTTAGCCTTTTGTAGATTGCTCTCTCCACCATCAATAAAAGAGACAATGAATTTTTGGTTGTTGACTGTACTCTTCGAAATACTGATTTGTAGAATGGTATTATGTTAGTTGATGCTGCCCACTCTGTGAGGTTCTTACGTAAAGATGATGCAAAGACCTTCACCTCCACATAATTTAAGGCTATAAGTCGATAGTTTTCTGGATTTTCCAAGGGGAAGCTCTTGTATATGGGCTGTGAAATACACCCTTGCCATGATTCCGGGGCCAGTCTTGTTGCTAAGATTTCATTGAATAGTGGGCTCAAAACTCTTGCCCACATCTAAGTATTGGCTTTTAAAACGTCATTGGAAATACTTTTTGGACCTTGTTCTCCATTGGATCTGATCCCACACACTGAAAAGGATAATAATAATTTCCTTATTTATTATCGCTTTTAGTGAAGTTGTTTTTGTGTAAGGGCTTCTGCTCCCCAGAGTAGGGTGGTTTAAATCACTTGATGTAGCTTAAGTTGAGGTTTTCCTTTGGGTGTTTTGTTCGGCATTAGTTTCAGAATGCTCTCCTTGCAAACTGGAGATAAAAGCATCCTTCTCAGATCTGGGGATATTGGTGCTATTTGCCCTGCAACCCCCATTCTCCAGGTCATTGATAACTCTCCAAAAGCCTTGATATTTTTTGTCTTTCTGACATAATGTAGCTTAGTTCATATCTCCTCAAGGCGAGTCCTTTTTCCTTCCAGATCTATTATTTGTATTATCTTATCAGGAATTTCAATGAGCGCTTTCATGTAGCGATTGAAACTAAATATGGTTGTTTAAATGCTGGTCTTATTGCTCTTTCAAGGGCATTATTTTGCTGGTAAAGCTTGTGCGAATATCACCTATTATAGGCAGATGTAATAGGAATTCCCCTTCATGTAGGTGTAGCTTGAAATCTTTCTTATTGAGAAGAACAACATTGAGGACAAACGTCTACAATAGATATTTCCTTTTTAGAGTCCTGGTAATCAGATCCTAATTGTTTTCCCGCAAATTCTTCATTTCAGGCTGTTTCATAGACTGCCATATCAGCCGTTTCAGATTATAAGAGGTTGGCATTTGTTGGACATTACTGGATTTTGCTGGTGATGTGCATTTAGCACCAATGTTACTATTTGGGTGTTATGCTCATTTTAAACATGCTTTTCAACATGATACTCACTTATAACAGTAATAAATTCTTTAGAAATTATGGTATTATCAATTATAGAGTGGCACTTGAAATTTTTCAAAGTTGGCATAGTAATTAAATTATTTGGAGGATTTTCAGCATTAGTAGGCACAGTTTCTGTAAATATACACAGCATTACTGAATTATGGCACTGTTTGAGTTATCAAAAGTATTTCAATTAGCCATGTGAGTGTTGAAGTCACCTGAAATGATTAGTCTCACCAACAGATGTAGATAAGAAAGAGTTAAACTATTTCCTAGAGGGTGGCTAGCTGGGTCATTTTAATTGACCTTATGGTGCTCATGTGGAAAGGTAGAAAAATACAACTCTCCTTCCTCTGGTATACAATTCACCACACTGCATATCGGCTTCCTAGCAGTGATCGTGATTGCTCGGTTTGTCCTGAGTGGGCTTGGCGATCAAGGAGCAAGGGGAAGACATACAAGCCTGAGCCCGCAGCCTGCAGCCCGTAGCTTGAAGCTCAAAGCCGCAGTGGCCCTGTGCAGCACAGACCAACTGGTGAACGCGGAGGTCAGCTTCGAAGCTCAAGGTAGTGGCGGCCCAGCCTGAAACATGATAAAGTGAGGGCCCGGTCCGCGAGGCCGCAACGGCACTGAAGAGCCAAAGGGAGAGGTGCAAATTCCAGTGCAGAGTCTGGCCAATTGTGGTGCTAAGCGGAAGCTGCAGGAGACCTGTGGGAGAGCAGGGTACGAGAGTGTGTTCACCCTTAGCGGTGACTGCTAAGTGAAGAGCCCAGGTAAGCCTGCGGAAGTGGCCCAACTAGGTTGGGTGAGGCTTGCTGCTTCCAGCACGCCTTGCTCTCAGCCCTGCTCTTTGCAACCTTTTTTATTCCACTGCTCTCCTCAGTCTTGCCGACTGCCACCTGCCTGCCGCTTGTCGCTACTGACTGCTACTGCCCACCGCCTGCCGCCCAGCAGCCCTAGGTCCCTCCCATTTCCCTTACTTCCTTGTGAGAGGAAAAAGGCTACTGGGCACCACACTGTATACAGAAGGGAGTTAATCCAGTTGAAGAGTAACAGAACTGTCTTTATTCAACACTCTGGAGTGGGCACTGGTCTGGACAGCCTCAGATGGAGGGTGTACAAGAGTGGGCACCCGTTGGACATTTCAGAAGGCTTCTCATACACGTACACGACAATGACAGGATTCACTGCACTCAGAGTCATGATCAACAGATTACAACAAGGTCTGCAAAATAAGCCTAGACATTTCCTCCTACCCACATGCTCTGCATAACGAGAATGTCTTGTACAATGGAATGTTACAAAAATAGATTAAGAGCATGGCAATAGGAACATTCCGAAGTGTTACAAGTCTCACGTACACATTTTCTCAGAAACCAACTAGGTTGGGTGAGGCTTGCTGCTTCCAGCACTCCTTGCTCTCAGCCCTGCTCTCTGCCACCTTTTTTCTTCCACTGCTCTCCTGTCTTGCCGACGCCCACCTGCCTGCCGCTTGTCGCTACTGACTGCTACTGCCCACTGCCTGCCGCCCACCAGCCCTAGGTCCCTCCCGCTTCCCTTACTTCCTTGCGAGAGGAAAAGGCTACCGGGCACCACACTGTATACAGAAGGGAGTAAATCCAGTTGAAGAGTAACAGAACTGTCTTTATTCAACACTCTGGAGTGGGCACAGGTCTGGACAGCCTCAGATGGAGGGTGTACAAGAGTGGGAGCCTGTTGGACATTTCAGAAGGCTTCTTATACAGGTACACGACAATGACAGGATGCACTGCACTCAGAGTCGTGATCAACAGATTATACAAGGTCTGCAAAATAAGCCCAGACATTTCCTCCTATCCACATGCTCTGCATAACGAGAATGTCTTGTACAATGGAATGTTACAAAGATAGATTAAGAGCATGGCAATAGGAACATTCCGTAGTGTTACAAGTCTCACGTACACATTTTCTCAGAAACCAAGCCCCCCTTGTGAAAACAAAAGGTATGAAGTTGTGTAAAAAAAACAAGACTGGGACAGGAGTGTAAAAGTATCCAAAATGGCATAGCTAAGATATCTAAAATGGCATAACTAATGCTACCACATCAAATGCAATTATAGTTTCACAGTCAAACAAATGTAAAACAGAATCATTGGAATTTAAAAATGTATTTTTATGCATTGAAGCATTGGTAATTGTATATTTATTTCTTGAGACTTCGTATCTAGTTTCAAAGAGAAGTGCATTGAAAGACCCACGTTCCCACGGCCAAATGAAAGATGACCAATTGGCAGGGATAGAAAATTCTTGATGACCAAACATTGAGGTATAAGCCTGTTTCCAGGTTTCCTGAAACCTCAACATTGTACAATTCTGTTAAAAAACTGTTGGAAAAAACACAGACTAATGGGCTATTGCAATTTTGCTGAAGCGTACAGCCATCAGTCATCTCCCTCTGATTTTCCTTTTGCAAGTATTGCTAGAAGCCAAGTTAGTCCTCTATTAGCACTTGCCTTTTTGGAATATGTTGTGTAATAAGTGGACCTGAGAATTAATTTGTGATTATGAGGCTTGACGATATTATTGGATTGAAAAAGGGGACAATAGCTCCTCTTAACAGAACCATCATTTTTTCACAGATTACTAATTGCAGTTGTACTCGGCTGCTCATTTGACTTTGTTGACGTACTAGGGATCAATAATGTTGGATAGTTTGCATTATTACATTTCCTAATCTCCATTCCCCATTCCGCAAAATATGGACCGCTTTCAATTATCTCATCTGCAATTTTTTTTTGAGCAATGTACTGTGGGTAATTTCTCTTGGAGAGATAGTGGGGTCATGTTTAAATTGGACCAATTCAAGGCCATCAGTCAGGTGTGTGAGCACTGGAATTGAGGCAATTACATTTAATATGTGCTCATGATTGAGGATGTCTTGTGGCCCTCTTGATTCATACGTAGAAAGAATGAGAATCTGTGTAGGAGAAGGGGACATTTATCTTGGTATGTACTTATGTTTTCCGATTGGAGTAATCATGTCTTGATTGCATGCTTTGTATTAACAAACAAGTGTAAGAAAATCTGATTAAGGAAGAAGCTTGAGTATTATTTTGTTTTGCTCTGCTGGACTTTAAGGCGTTTTGGGTTTCTCTGAGTTATTTATTTTTGAAGATATGTGCTTAATCATTGGTTTAAACTTCTCCTGTTTCATCCTCCAAAGAATATGGCTGTCAAAGGATTAGGTGGAGCTTCACCTGTCGCCACCTCTTTGGGCTTTTCCTGTCTGTTATCCAGTGAAATAGGTTTAAGAATTGGGTAGCAATCCTTTTCTCTTTTGGCTGTATTCATCTTCAGTGATTTTTTAGATTTATTTTGTGACTTTCTTTGCCTTTTCCTGGCTCTTTTTGTTAGCTTGTTTGTTTTGGAGGTAGTTTATGAACTTGTTGTGTTTATTACATCAACAACTTTACTTTCTTTCACTAATGGCATCTTTTCATCCTCATTTATTTTCTCGAGCACCAAAGAAAACTGTGCATTACGTGGTTTTCCTAGCCCTGCCACTAAAGTAAACCTCTCTGGACTTGCTGGATAGATTAAATGATTTGCTCATTGTGGACTTGGCACACACTTTATCTGGGGCCCACTGATGCCCCAGGCTCAGTTGTTTGCCATGAGGACAAAGTTTCGTCTTCATTTACAAGAGCCCTAACTATGGGGGTCTTAGGATGTAGGGTGGATCGCCATCGTCCGCATGGCGGTGGTGATCCACCCTACATCCTTCCCCACCCGCCACCCATTTACCCCCTGCCATATCAGTATAGTGGGGGTACTGTGGTGGATGGGAAGACCGTCCACCGCTATTCCACCCTGTTGACAAGTCTACCAGCAGGGAAAGGGTTTAATATGGTGGGGGAAACATGCCTTTCTGTGGTGGCAGGCATGCAGATTCTGCTTTTGGGAGCCCATTGCGGGCCCCCACGGTATGGTGGCGGTGGCATCCTAATTGCCGGGGCGGAACCGCCGCACCACTGGTAGCTGGTCCCAGCACCACTAGGGTGGAGGGTGGACGGAAGTCCCCCCGCCATCCTAATGGGCCCCTTAGTTTGGGAGAGTTGACATTTTATCTATAATGTAAGCACAAGTGATTAATTGGTTGTATTTGACTTAAGTAACTTTGAGTCGATCGCAGCAATATAGCGAGCAAGTGTGTTGAGCAACCCTACTTGAATTTTCAATTTATCAGAATGATAGTTTAATGCTGTGTTTATCCCATCCCTGCATATTTCCCCACACCCCAGTATGAGCCAGGAGAGACTGTTTGAGGGAATTAACCTCCGTAGAAATGTTTATTTTCTCAGAAGAGAAAGCTCAGTTGATTAAGGGGAATTATAAATAAAATCTGCATTATCTGACTCAGAATGGCTAGTTGTGACAAAAGGATGCTCAAAGGTGATTTTCCGGGGAGTGAGAGTCACTTTTAAATTGAGCTGTTTCCTTCTAATTATAGAGACTGGACTAGAGGGATCTTCATCGGATGTATACTTTGCCAATAACAGTGCTGTGACCTTGCCACTCATGATGAGGGCAAAGTCAAATTTGAGTAGTTTGAAATCATACAGTCCGCAATGAAAGGACTGCTGTCATCTGCTTAGTTGGGTCAGTCCATGTGGCATAATTAGTGCTTCAGGCCATGGAGACCCCTTTAACTCACATGCCCCGGGTACCAATGGTTCCACTTACCAGGGACCAGCCAATTGTGTTTACCAAATAATATTCATCTTATTTTTGTGAGAGAGCAATATCACTGTGGACCGGTTAGCAGGCTCCATTGCACTTTCAGAATCATACCCATCAGTATAGGAGAAAAAAACACCATACATGCCAAAAAGTCAAATGATACACACCCCCTCTGTGATACATGTTGCAGTCTTAATCCTAAAAATACTTCCCCTTCACACAGATTTTTTCCAGCAATTACAAACCTCATAACCCTTCAAAATACAACAGCAGGGAAACTTCAACATCCAATAGTTCAACACTCCTATGGTGCTGTGCATGGTCTGTCCATTGATAGATCACATGATGAACCATTCAGTGCAAAGCTACAACTGCATATGCATATGTCTGCAAGGAAAAGTGCTAATATGCAAAGAAATTGGCAGAATTGCATTATATAAAACAATGCAAAACATAATAGGTGGTATGCAAATGCCTGAAAATTGTGGCAAAACTATAGCTTCCCAAAGAGGAAAAAGTCTTTACCAGAATCTTTTTAAACCAAGTATCAGAACCTTCCCCCTTCCGGGGAAATGAGAGTAGGAAATATCAAACATTTGACTAGTCAACATTGGTGATATGTGTTCAATGTCTTGAAATGAACTGTGATGTTGTCCCCACTCCCCAAAATGAAGCACAAATATGTGTAAACAAACGATATTCATGCGTAAACTAGCTTTTTTTCCTAGTTACATCTTGTGACGAATTTTAGAAGCTTAGCCTAACCACCTAGGAAAACATCAATAAGAATGTGCATAAAGTGACAGCTTCATGTTAAAGTAAACTGTTCTTTTGTCCAAACTTCAGACTATACTACGAAGCTAAATAGTCCAATTGTTGCCATATCTCTATTAAACAGAAAGTAAAATGGTTAATAGATGAAAACTGTGGCTTTTAACTGAAAAACATTTCCAGGAGTATAATTGTTGAAATAATTTAAAGTTATTATTTCCTTTAAAAACTATAGTACATACATTTTACAAGAGCTACCTTTGTAAATTGCCATCATAGAAAGTTCATACATCTGCCTAAACTATTGCATTCCTCCCTAGAATAATACATGTAGTGGTTCAGCTATGGCAAAAAAGATATAAAAAACGGGGTCAAGTTTCACTTCTAATACAGTGCAATTTGCAATATTTTCTTCAATGGATTCCACCTCCAAAATATATATCTTAACCACATGCAGGCCTCAAATGCTTCCCAGATACGCCCCTCTTGCTTTCAGTGCTTCAGTGAATCAACCTTCCTTCCTTAATTTGAGCTTTTAATCCAGAAGAGATCCATCTAAGCATTTTACACTCCTGTCCCAGTCTTGTTTTTTTTACACAACTTCATAACTTTTGTTTCCACAAGGGTGGCTTGGTTTCTGAGAAAATGTGTACGTGAGCTGAAGGAGAGAGGAAGAGAATGTAGAATGCAATTTTAAGTGTGCAAACCCCACCATAAAAGGAAGGTAAGAATAGGAAGCAGGCTGTCATAAATTTCAAAACGTTAAAGCAATTAGCAGCAGATGTAACTTACTTAGGGGCAGATTTATGTTAACTGGCGCATCCCGAGGGATGCGCCAGTTAACATGCGCCACAGTGCGCCACAGCTACGCCACCCATGGTGCGCCGCATTTATGATGCGACGCACCATGGGGCAAAAACGGCACAGATGCGTGACGCATCTGTGCCAGAAATGTGGCGCATTGCTAGAGTTGCGTCGCAAGCGCGACGCAGCTCCAGCAATGCTCTGGGGGGGGGCCTATTCTTTCAATGCTGCCTCAAGCCTTACACCTGCTTCAAGCAGGCGCAGGGTTTTGACGCAGCATTGCCCTGAAAGTGACTGAGTGAAATCTCATAGATTTCACTCAGCCACTTTCAGGAGGCGTTCCTGCGCAGGAACGCCCCCCCTGCGCAGGAACGCCTCCTCGTGGCGCAGTGCTGTACAACGTGACGCATCTCCTAGATGCGTTACATTGTAAATAGGGTGCAGGGATGCGCCACGTTTCCGTGCCGTTGCGTCACGCAACGGCGGCGTAAACGTGGCGCAAGCCCTTCATAAATCTGCCCCTGTATATTGCCACTTAATTCGTAGGGAGGCCACTAAATTCTTAGGGAGACTATGTACGTTAAGTGAATACTTTAGTTCGATTATGAGCTTGTGAAGTATGCGTTCAGAATAAATTAAGTCATGGCATTGTCTTAAACCGAGTTTCCATATAAGATGTAGGTATGATTACTGTTAGGGTTGGTATAGAGTTTTAATTATCGACTAGACACAATATCGAGTAAAAAATATAGAATGGACATAATATCGACTAGACATAATATAGACCACCAAAATATCGACCAGAAAATTTTAATATCGAATAGAATGGACATAATATCGAATCAAAAATATAGAATGGACATAATATCGACGAGACATAATATAGACAACAAAAATATCGAATTTAGGGTAAGTTAATATACATTTTTAATTTTTGTGCAATATAATTCTGTAGCGGGTTGTGGGTCTATAGGGGTATAGGGTGGGAAGTAATTTGATTATAATTAATAAATATGCTATTTTATTTATTGGTATTTATTTAGAATTAATTGTTAATGAATTATTAATTGGCAATTAATTAAAATATAATAGGTAATTAATTTTAATGTATTACTTGATCAATATGTTAATTTTAGTAATTTATTTTCCGTAGCGGGTTGTGGGTCTATAGGGGAATAGGGTGGGAAGTAATTTAATTATAAATAATTAAATATGTTATTTTATTTATTGGTTTTATTTAGAATTAATTGTTAATTAATTATTAATTGGTAATTAATTAAAATATAATTGGTAATTATTTTAATTGATTAATTGAAAAATATGTTAATTTTAGTATTTTATTTTCTGTAGCGGGTTGTGGGTTCATAGGGGAATACGATGGGTAGTAATTTAATTTTAAATAATTAAATATGTTATTTTATTTATTGTTATTTATTTAGAATTAATTGTTAATCATTTATTAATTGGTAATTAATTAAAATATAATTTGTAATTTATGGTAATTGAAGAATTGATAAATATATTATATTTATTACATTATTTTCTATAGTGGGTTGTGTGTTTATAGGGGAATAGCTTGGGAAGTAATTTAATTGTAGGTAATAATATTTTTAAAACATTTTTTGTGTCTAATTTTTATTTATTTTTATATTGTAAATTAATGTATTGGTAATTGGTAAATAATTAGTATTAGTTGGTAATTTTTATTATTAGTTAATTTTTATTTGTAATTTTAATTGATTAATTAATATATTTTATAAAATTGTAAAATATTTTATTTATGTTGTAATTAGTATTAATATTTATGTTATTTATATTTATATGTGAAGTTTTTACTTTCCCTACTATTGCACTCACTGGAGTGGGAATAATAATTTTTACCCCTACGCTATCCAACGCTTTCCCTACTGTTGCATTCTCTGGAGTTGGAATAGTAATTTTTACCCCTACGCTATCCAACGCTTTCCCTATTGTTGCACTCTCTGGAGTAGGAATAGTAATTTTTACCCCTACGCTATCCAACACTTTTTCTAGTGTTGCGCTCACTGGAGTTGGAATGGTAATTTTTACCCCTACGCTATCCAACGCTATCCCTACTGTTGCACTCTCAGGAGTTGGAATAGTAATTTTTACCCCTATGCTATCCAACGCTTTCCCTACTGTTGCACTCACTGGAGTGGGAATAGTAATTTTTATCTCTACACTATCCGACGCTTTCCCTACTGTTGCATTTTCTGGAGTAGGAATAGTAATTTTTATCCCTACGCTATCCAACGTTTTCCCTACTGTTGCACTCACTGGAGTGGGAATAGTATTTTTTACCCCTACGCTATCCAACGCTTTCCCTACTGATGCACTCTCTGGAGTTGGAATAGTAATTTTTACCCCTACGCTCTCCAACTCTTTCCCTACTGTTGCACTCAATGGAGTGGGAAGAGCAATTTTTATCCTTACGCTATCCAATGCTTTCCCTACTGTTGCACTCTCTGGAGTAGGAATAGTAATTTTTTATCCCTACACTATCCAACGCCTTCCCAAACTGTTGCACTCACTGGAGTGGGAATAAGAATTTTTACTCCAATGCTATCCAACACTTTCCCTACTGTTGCACTCACTGGAGTGGGAATAGTAATTTTTACCCCTACGCTATCCAACGCTTTCCCTACTGATGCGCTCTCTGGAGTTGGTATAATATTTTATACCCCTACACTATCCAACGCTTTCCCTACTGTTGCACTCACTGGAGTGGGAATAGTACATTTAATCCCTAAGCTATCCAACGCTTTCCCTACTGTTGCACTCACTGGAGTGGGAATAGTAATTTTACTCCTACGCTATCCAACACTTACCCTACTGTTGCACTCTCTGGAGTGGGAATAGTTATTTTTACCCCTACGCTATACAATACTTTGTCTACTGTTGCGCTCTCTGGAGTGGGAATAGTAATTTTTACCCCTACGCTATCCAACGCTTTCCCTACTGTTGCTCTCTCTGGAGTGGTAATAGTTATTTTTACCCTCTCACTATCCAACACTTTCCCTACTGTTGCGTTCACTGGAGTGGGAATAGTAATTTTTACCCCTACGCTATCCAACGCTTTCCCTACTGTTGCACTCTCTGGAGTAGGAATATTAATTTTTACCCCTACGCTATCCAACACTTTTTCTACTGTTGCACTCACTGGAGTGGGAATCGTAATTTTTACCCTTACGCTATCCAACGCTTTCCCTACTGTTGCACTCTCAGGAGTTGGAATAGTAATTTTTACCCCTACGCTATCCAACGCTTTCCCTACTTTTGCACTCACTGGAGTGGGAATAGTAATTTTTATCTATGTGGAGAAATGTGGCTCACTGGTTAGAGCAAGCAGACCCTGAAGCAGAGGTCAGACCCGGGACCAGGGTTCGATTCCCGACACGGCAGGGTGTTGAGCTCAAATGTCCACGGACTCGATAATTCTCGCATCGGTGCCTGACCTAATCATGGGTTCAAACTCTGCAACTCTGAGCATTAAGCTTGCTTAATCTCCACAACAGCCCCCCTGCGGCGGGATGCCTGGCTTTCACCTTGGGGATGCCCTGTAGGGGCGTTCTCACAGGGAAAAACCAGGACGGGTTCCCAAGCCAAGCGCGGAGATACCCCTTCGGGGATCGATTCTGGCGCTATATAAGAAATATAATAATAATAATAATCTCTACACTATCCAACGCTTTCCCTACTGTTGCATTCTCTGGAGTAGGAATAGTAATTTTTATCCCTACGCTATCCAACGCTTTCCCTACTGTTGCACTCACTGGAGTGGGAATAGTAATTTTTACTCCTACTCAATCCAACACATTCCCTACTGTTGCACTCACTGGAGTGTGAATAGTATTTTTTACCCCTACGCTATCCAACGCTTTCCCTACTGATGCACTCTCTGGAGTTGGAATAGTAATTCTTTCCCCTACGCTATCCAACGCTTTCCCTACTGTTGCACTCAATGGAGTGGGAATAGTCATTTTTACCCCTACGCTATCCAACGCTTTCCCAAACTGTTGCACTCACTGGAGTGGGAATAAGAATTTTTACTCCAACCCTATCCAACACTTTCCCTACTGTTGCACTCACTGGAGTGGAAATAGTAATTTTTACCCCTACGCTATCCAACGCTTTCCCTACTGATGCGCTCTCTGGAGTTGGTATAATATTTTATACCCCTACACCATCCAACGCTTTCCCTACTGTTGCACTCACTGGAGTGGCAATAGTACTTTTTATCTATACGCTATCCAACGCTTTCCCTACTGTTGCACTCACTGGAGTGGGAATAGTAATTTTACTCCTACGCTATCCAACACTTACCCTCCTGTTGCACTCTCTGGAGTGGGAATAGTAATTTTTACCCCTATGCTATCCAATGCTTTCTCTACTGTTGCGCTCTCTGGAGTGGGAATAGTAATTTTTTACCCCTACGCTATCCAACGCTTTCGCTACTGTTGCTCTCTCTGGAGTGGTAATAGTTATTTTTACCCTCTCACTATCCAACGCTTTCCCTACTATTGCGTTCACTGGAGTGGGAATAGTAATTTTTACCCCTACGCTATCCAACGCTTTCCCTACTGTTGCATTCTCTGGAGTTGGAATAGTAATTTTTACCCCTACGCTATCCAACGCTTTCCCTACTGTTGCACTCTCTGGAGTAGGAATAGTAATTTTTACCCTTACGCTATCCAACACTTTTTCTACTGTTGCACTCACTGGAGTGGGAATCGTAATTTTTACCCCTACGCTATCCAACGGTTTCCCTACTGTTGCACTCTCAGGAGTTGTAATAGTAATTTTTACCCCTACGCTATCCAACGCTTTCCCTACTGTTGCACTCACTGGAGTGGGAATAGTAATGTTTATCTCTACACTATCCAACGCTTTCCCTACTGTTGCATTCTCTGGAGTAGGAATAGTAATTTTTATCCCTACGCTATCCAACGCTTTCCCTACTGTTGCACTCACTGGAGTGGGAATAGTAATTTTTACTCCTACACAATCCAACACTTTCCCTACTGTTGCACTCACTGGAGGGGGAATAGTATTTTCCCCTACACTATCCAACGCTTTCCCTACTGATGCACTCTCTGGAGTTGGAATAGTAATTTTTACCAATACGCTATCCAACGCTTTCCCTACTGTTGCACTCAATGGAGTGGGAATAGCAATCGTTATCCTTACGCTATCCAATGCTTTCCCTACTGTTGCACTCTCTGGAGTAGGAATAGTAATTTTTATCCCTACACTATCCAACGCTATCCCTACTGTTGCACTAACTGGAGTGGGAATAAGAATTTTTACTCCTAAGCTATCCAACACTTTCCCTACTGTTGCACTCACTGGAGTGGGAATAGTAATTTTTAACCTTACGTTATCCAACACTTTCCCTACGTGTGTGCAGTGTCTTAACACTGGCAATGAGTGACACTTGTTTGGGGACAAGCTCACCACCAATTCCCCTTAGAACCCATGTATTTCAGTGGGAATAGTAATTTTTACCCCTACGCTATCCAACACTTTCCCTACTGATGCGCTCACTGGAGTTGGTATAATATTTTATACCCCTACACTATCCAACACTTTCCCTACTGTTGCACTCACTGGAGTCGGAATAGTTATTTTTACCCCTACGCTATCCAATGCTTTCTCTACTGTTGCGCTCTCCGGAGTGGGAATAGTAATTTTTACCCCTACGCTATCCAACGCTTTCCCTACTGTTGCTCTCTCTGGAGTGGTAATAGTTATTTTTACCCTCTCACTATCTAATGCTTGCCCTACTGTTGCACTCACTGGAGTTGGAATAGTCATTTTTACCCCTACGCCATCCAACGCTTTCCCTACTGTTGCACTCACTGGAGTGGGAATAGTAATTTTTACTTCTACACTATCCAACGCTTTCCCTACTGTTGCATTCACTGGAGTGGGAATAGTAATTTTTAACCTTACGTTATCCAACGCTTTCCCTACGTGTGTGCAGTGTCTTAACACTGGCAATGAGTGACACTTGTTTGGGGACAAGCTCACCACCAATTCCCCTTAGAACCCACGTATTTCAGCAAAAAGTACCTCTCTTGACAAGAGCTACACTTCAAAAACGCCCAAAGCCTTATTTCTTCATGATTGTTGTAATGGACTACAGAAAATGTAACGTTTTACCTTATTTGTGATTTTTTGGCCCTCCAACAACTCATACCGTACTCTGCAATCGGCTTATGACAACACTTGAGCAACCATCTGACTGCATGAATACAGCCTCTAGGAAAACAGTACAACAGACCTCTTGTACGAATCAATCTATAGAACACTGATCCTTATTCTGAGTGAATGAGGGTTCACCCTCAGATGTTTTTGAAATATCTAACAAAATGCTAGAGTCATATTTTGGTCCACGTATAAACAGGGTGTTAGAGTGCCATGAATTCTTTCCAAGGGCCCAAGAATCTAACAAAAAAGTTGGCAAAAATATTGCATCTTTAAAAACACTTTAACGCACTTGCGAATTTGGAGATTTAACAGACTCCTTGATTCGTGATCAGTTGGTTAAATGTACAAACAACTCCAGAGTACAAGAACAACTGTTGTCAATAAATCCCTCCCTTGAGGAAGCAATTGCTATTGTGGAATGAGTGGAAAATACTTCAGGCTGGGACAAAGAATTGAAAACTCACATGACAGTGGCTGATAATGTTCCTACACCTAGTAGTATACACAAAGTAACAGACAGAGAGATGCAACAAGATTCATTAGGGAACATTTGTAAAGTGAGTCATGGTGCAAGGGTTAAGATTCCAACGGAATCTTCAAAAATTAAATGCTATCATTGCGGCAGCTTTGTTCATACTTCTGGCAATCCTAACTGTTATACTAAAAATTCCACCTATCACAAGTGTGGAATCAAAAGGCCATTAAGCCAGGGTTTACAGATCTGGTGGGAAAGTACGCACTATAGAGAATGTAGAAAATGTAAAAGACAGTCTGAGAACAGTAGTGTTGAATGTAAGAAGTGATGGTGTTGTGGATGCGGCTCTGTGAACATGCCGGAATGCGAAGTTGACATCGGAGGTAAACAATTTGTGGTCTTGTCAGACTCAGGTTCCCCGTTTATGAAGGTTGGTAATGAACTATGGGACATGGCATTTCCCAAAATGCAACTCTCTCCTCCCGACATCAACCCAGTAAATTATGAAGGTTCACACATTCATGTTCAGCATATGTGGTGATGAGAATAGTGTTCAAAAGTAGAGAAATGATTGGGAAAGTATATGTGGCCAAGCAAGGAGACAACCTCTTAGGTTGGAGCCAACAAAGAGATTTAGGGATTATACTTAACCCGAATGCACGTAATGTGTCTGATCAAGTTATGTTGGTTGATGATTGTGGGAATGGGGGTTATTTCTTCAAAGAGTTTCCGTAAGTGTTCAGTGAGAAGTTGGGCTTACTTAAAGACTTTGAACATCGGGTTGTGGTAAAAAAGGATGCTAAGCCTTGTGTGCACAAGGTGAGAAAGGTTTCCAATATGATGTGGAGCCTCTAACAAAAGAACTTGACAGGCTGATAGCCCTGAATGTTTTTGATGAAATTGAAACCTCAAAGTGGTTAGCTCCAGTGGTTTAGGCAGCCAAGGATGGACCAAAAACATCACATTGCGTGTGAACTTGAGGAGTTCGAATAAATGGATTTGGGTGGATGGCCAACCACTCCTTAACATTGCAGAATCTATTACCATGCTGCGCAGATTTTCAGCTTACTAGATCTATCTTCGGAGTATTACCAGGTGCTGTTACACCAAGATTCTAGGCACTTAACATCTTTTGTGATGCCACTAGGTGCATATCGTTGTATCAAAATGGCATTTGGGCTGGCTTTGGCTGCTGCCTGTTTCTAGCGAATTATGAAAATGGTCCAGGGCGATATGCCTAACGTAATATTCTTTAAAGACGATATCCTGATATGTGTAAGGATTTGAGAGAGCATTATGGTATATTGAGAAGAGTATTGGAGAAGTTATCTGAAAAAAGTCTCACTGTGAACAAAATGAAATGCAAAATTGGAGTAACATCTGTCACGTACTTAGGCAATGTTATTTCACGGGAGGGTATTCAATCCAAACGTGAGTAAGCAGTGAGCATTGTGAATGCCTCTGCTCCCTCTGACAAGAAGCAGGTGAGATCCTTTCTTGGACTTTCTGAGTTCTACTCAAAGTTAATTGAAGGTTTGCTAGTATTGTTGAACCCATTTGGATTTTGCTCAAAAAAGGGAATCAGTTCACTTAATCCAAGGATTGTGATGTAGCTTTCAATGCAGTGAAGCAGGAGATCATTGAAATGCCTACCCATAGTCATTTTGACACGAAGAGATCCTCACCACTGATGCCAGCATTAAAGGGCTCGGTGTGGTTCTTACTCACTTGGATAGGGATGAAGGGGAGGTAGTTGTGTTTGCATCCATGGCATTGAAGGAAGCTGAAGAACAATATTCCTGCATTGAAAGGGAGGTTCTTGCCTGGGCAGTCAGGCACTTCAAGTTATATCTGTGGGGCATTCCCTTTTAAGTAAGGACTGATCACCGTCCCTTAGTGCAGGTATTTTCTTGCTGTGTAAGTGAAATATTGACACTCAGACTGAAACATTGGAGTGTAGGTTTGGAGGATTTCAACTTTCATGTGCAATATTTTCCCGGTGTAGCGAAAAAGGAAACGGACTGCTTGTCTCGGCTGCCGGTGGAAGGCAATTGTGAGGTTGTTGATGTTGAATCGAATGGAGGGAGTTGGGTTAAATAACCTACTATTACAAAAGAAGAGTGGGAAAAGGGAACAGTAGAGGATGTGTTATTTCCTGTGATGTTGATCATATTGTTGAAGGCTGGCCTGATTACAAAAATGTTAGTTCTGATTTAAAGTCTTTCTGGTCATTGAGGGATGAGCTCACATTGCTTCGAGGTGAACTCATGCATGGTGAGAGGGCTGTTCCTGTCAGTCGTTTGAGGTCCAAAATAAGAAACCTCTGTCATGCAGGACAGTTAGGAAGGAGCCTGTCCAAAGCACTTGCCTGTGAGATATATTGGTGGCCAGGCATGAATCATCAGGTTGAGGAAGTGGTCAAGGAGTGTTATGCGTGTGCTTCTAATGATAAGTCTTGTGTTTCCAACTCTGCTCCCTTCTCTCCAGTAGTTATTCCACATGAGCCATGGACTGAGCAGGTTCTAGACATGACGGGCCCATTTGAACTTTTAGGACCAACTGAGAGGTTTGTGTTGTTGCTTGTGGATTACACTTCCAAGTGGATTTTTACAAGATTTGTGAGCACTTTGAACACCAGGGTGGTGTTGGAATTTCTTAAAGATGAGTTTGTAAGTGAAGGAGTACCCAAGACAATAAGAGTGTAATGCACCTCACAAGAAATGCAAGAATTTTTTAAGGATTTTGGGATCCCTAATAAGAAGACAGCTCTTTGTGCACTGCAGGCCAATGGCCTTGTGGAACGCATGAACAGAGCGGTCAATGCCTGTGTTCCTAGAACCATGGAAATAAGTATCCCTCTAAAAGAAGTTCTGAGAGACATTCGGTGGGCCCATCACACTATTCTCAATTGTGTCATGCAAAGTTCCCCCTTTGAACTATTGAGGGGTAGGGTAGCTATGCCCAAATATATTCCAAGTTGATTGTCAATGAGAAAAAGGGTGTCATTTTAAAAAGAGAGGAGGTGGATGCTGGGATCAAGTCGTATCAGCAAAATTACAAAGACAGGTATGACTTAAAGAAGCCAGTGAAGAATGTAAAATGGTGTGTTGAAGAATGGGTTTTGGTGAAGAAACCAAGGTTGGTGAGGAAGGGTGTTATGGAGTTTATGGGTCCCTACGCCATAACTTTTACTAGGAACAATGTGGGGGCGGTCCACACTTGTAGCATATGGAGTATGTCCCGTTTAGTGAAGTATCATGGGGACAGGTTGCCACATGGGTCCGCGCATGACCTTCCTTGGGTTTAAAGTTGCTGTATGCAGAACAGGGTTGTCTAGTGATTCTCCCAGGAGAGGAATACATTGAGACCCTGACGTATCGCAGAATGCTTCAAGGTGTCCTAATGCGAATTTCTTTAATTTCTTGTTTTTTTATTTCCATTTTTTTAATCTTGTGCTCATGTTCCTCTCCTTTTCCATGACCTCTCATGCTGATTATTTTATGCATTTTCTTTTTTTTTAGGGGATTGGGCCTAATACCACATCAAAACTAGGCCTCATTAATAGTTTGTGCAACAAGATGTTTGGGTGTGTGACTCAGATTAGTAACATTTAGGCACAAACCACTTTGACAACTAAAGTGGTTTGGTGTTTTTATTACACGTTCATGATTCAAATACTTTTTAGCATACACGTTCAACATTTATATCATGTCAATACCAAGAAGAACAATCAATAAAGAAATTGGACACAACATGAATGGCAGATGTGAGTCCCTTGCTCATTGCACCATCAGGATTCAAGCAAACCGGGCCGAAGACGGCTGAAATGCCAGAAAACAGTCCCCGGAAGCTTGTTTCCTTCCCAGTATAAGAATTGGCTTGGTAGTCTGGTCTGCCCTGTTCCCAGGATGCACTGGGCCAGGGACAGACTAATTTGCATGTAGCCAGGTTCTGAGCTGGGAAGGTGCAGTGAGCTAAAAAACGGTGATGGATCAAGCCCTGATCATCGGACTGGGTAAGAGTGGTCTGCTTAATTCAGACACTCTGTTCATCACCACCCCCTTTTCTGAATCATTTTGTCCACCATAAGCGTGGAAGGGTATACTCAGGTGTGAGTCCCTTGCTCATTGCACCATCAGGATTCAAGCATGCCGGGCCGAAGACGGCTAAAATGCCAGAAACCGGTCCCCGGAAGCTTGTTTCCTTCCCAGTATAAGAATTGGGTTGGTAGTCTGGTCTGCCCTGTTCCCATGATGCACTGGGCCAGGGACAGACTAATTTGCATGTAGCCAGGTTCTGAGCTGGGATGGTGCAGTGAGTTAAAAAACGGTGATGGATCAAGCCCTGATCTTTGGACTGGGTAAGAGTGGTCTGCTTAATTCAGACACTCTGTTCATCACCACCCCCTTTTCTGAATCATTTTGTCCACCATAAGCGTGGAAGGGTATACTCAGATGTGAGTCCCTTGCTCATTGCACCATCAGGATTCAAGCAAGCCGGGCCGAAGACGGCTAAAATGCCAGAAACCGGTCTCCGGAAGCTTGTTCCCTTCCCAGTATAAGAATTGGCTTGGTAGTCTGGTCTGTCCTGTTCCCATGATGCACTGGGCCAGGGACAGACTAATTTGCATGTAGCCAGGTTCTGAGCTGGGATGGTGCAGTGAGTTAAAAAACGGTGATGGATCAAGCCCTGATCTTTGGACTGGGTAAGAGTGGTCTGCTTAATTCAGACACTCTGTTCATCACCACCCCCTTTTCTGAATCATTTTGTCCACCATAAGCGTGGAAGGGTATACTCAGATGTGAGTCCCTTGCTCATTGCACCATCAGGATTCAAGCAAGCCGGGCCGAAGACGGCTGAAATGCCAGAAACCAGTCCCCGGAAGCTTGTTTCCTTCCCAGTATAAGAATTGGCTTGGTAGTCTGGTCTGCCCTGTTCCCATGATGCACTGGGCCAGGGACAGACTAATTTGCATGTAGCCAGGTTCTGAGCTGGGATGGTGCAGTGAGCTAAAAAATGGTGATGGATCAAGCCCTGATCTTTGGACTGGGTAAAAGTGGTCTGCTTAATTCAGACACTCTGTTCATCACCACCCCCTTTTCTGAATCATTTTGTCCACCATAAGCGTGGAAGGGTATACTCAGATGTGAGTCCCTTGCTCATTGCACCATCAGGATTCAAGCAAGCCGGGCCGAAGACGGCTGAAATTCCAGAAACCGGTCCCCGGAAGCTTGTTTCCTTCCCAGTATAAGAATTGGCTTGGTAGTCTGGTCTGTCCTGTTCCCATGATGCACTGGGCCAGGGACAGAATAATTTGCATGTAGCCAGGTTCTGAGCTGGGAAGGTGCAGTGAGCTAAAAAACGGTGATGGATCAAGCCCTGATCTTTCGACTGGGTAAGAGTGGTCTGCTTAATTCAGACACTCTCTTCATCACCACCCCCTTTTCTGAATCATTTTGTCCACCATAAGCGTGGAAGGGTATACTCAGATGTGAGTCCCTTGCTCATTGCACCATCAGGATTCAAGCAAGCCGGGCCGAAGATGGCTGAAATGCCAGAAACCGGTCCCCGGAAGCTTGTTTCCTTCCCAGTATAAGAATTGGGTTGGTAGTCTGGTCTGCCCTGTTCCCATGATGCACTGGGCCAGGGACAGACTAATTTGCATGTAGCCAGGTTCTGAGCTGGGATAGTGCAGTGAGCTAAAAAACGGTGATGGATCAAGCCCTGATCTTTGGACTGGATAAGAGTGGTCTGCTTAATTCAGACACTCTGTTCATCACCACCCCCTTTTCTGAATCATTTTGTCCACCATAAGCGTGGAAGGGTATATTCAGATGTGAATCCCTTGGTCATTGCACCATCAGGATTCAAGCAAGCCGGGCCGAAGACGGCTGAAATGCCAGAAACCGGTCCCCCGAAGCTTGTTTCCTTCCCAGTATAAGAATTGGCTTGGTAGTCTGGTCTGCCCTGTTCCCATGATGCACTGGGCCAGGGACAGACTAATTTGCATGTAGCCAGGTTCTGAGCTGGGAAGGTGCAGTGAGCTAAAAAACGGTGATGGATCAAGCCCTGATCTTTGGACTGGGTAAGAGTGGTCTGCTTAATTCAGACACTCTGTTCATCACCACCCCCTTTTCTGAATCATTTTGTCCACCATAAGCGTGGAAGGGTATACTCAGATGTGAGTCCCTTGCTCATTGCACCATCAGGATTCAAGCAAGCCGGGCCGAAGACGGCTGAAATGCCAGAAACCAGTCCCCGGAAGCTTATTTCCTTCCCAGTATAAGAATTGGCTTGGTAGTCTGGTCTGCCCTGTTCCCATGATGCACTGGGCCAGGGACAGACTAATTTGCATGTAGCCAGGTTCTGAGCTGGGATGGTGCAGTGAGCTAAAAAACGGTTATGGATCAAGCCCTGATCTTTGGACTGGGTAAGAGTGGTCTGCTTAATTCAGACACGCTGTTCATCACCACCCCCTTTTCTGAATCAGTACAATGAGTATGGGCAATGATTATAAAGGCATTTTCCACCACAAGTACAGATTCATCAATAGTGATATGCCCAGAGGGCCATTGACTGACATTTCTGGCATCAGTGCAAGCGAGCATGAGCAGGAGGCTATGCTCCCTCTAGCAGATGATCAATCACATCACACCATCATTCTTGTTCACATCCACAGGGTCATCTTTCTTAGTATGCACAGGATTCATCTGGTATTGGCCCTCAATGTCATTTGGATGATTGCAAAGTAGCATGAGATCATGGTAGGCATCAGTTTGGGTATTACAGTAGATCATATCAGCCTACCATTCTTGCATTGTAGAAAGGAGACCCTCCTCCAGCGCATTGCTCTTGGTTGCTGTGCCAGCAGTAGCCCTCTAGCAACAAGCCACCCGCAGGCCTTCGAAACATCCCTGTCATAACCTAGGAGTGCCAGAAGAGGTGTACTCACCGCAGTCTCACACCTGACCTCCTGCATCTCATAGAACACCCATTGAACCTTAAGTGCTCTATACCAGGGCAATACTACGCCACATGTGCAGATCCAGTACCAACCCTACCACAGCGCTGACAGCAGGAATTAGTGCACAGGCCAGACTGAAATAGCCAAACCAGAATGTAATTCACACGATTAAGGAACTTAAAATGGAGCAGTCGGTGACAGACATTTACAGATATGGGGGCATATTACCAAGGGCCTTTTTCCCGCTAAAGCGGCGATAATTTGATCGCCCTATTACCAAGCTGTCGCTAACACCAGTTAGCGACAGCTAATAGGCGATAGCGAGCATCTTGGGGCCCACTCTGCATGTCAGCGATATTAATCGCTAATGACATGCAAAGTGGGCGTGCCAAGATGTTAGCGACTTAAAACAGTCGCTAACATCGCTATCTCCTATTACCTACAAAGGCGTAGTTTTGGAAATATTCGCGCTAAGCGCGAATGTCTCCAAAAGCTAACACCTGCCCAGAGCAGTTCTTAGCCATGTTATCCAATGGGAGGTGGATAACATAGCTAAGAGCATTGTCATGATAATGTGTGAATATCGCTGTATTTCCAGCGATATTCACGCAGCTATAAAATTATTCCCGCTAACCCTGCTTAGCGATAAATATCGCTATTTCTAGGTAATATGCCCCACAGTCCGGACTACAGTTCAACAATAAGCCATTTGCTTATCACTAATTTATATGACTAAATCCTTTTGCCACTGCAGCTGAACATAGGTGACCACCAGCTGTCGGGAATATTGTGAAGAAGCATAAAAATCTTTAAAATGGTTTCATGGCACCGGGAGTTATACATTAAAAAAAGGGATGTCATGTTTTAATGAAATGTCGAATGACAGCTGTATGAACTCTTCCAATCCAAACAATTTATTAATAAATAAAAAGAAAAAAAAGGGAAACTGAAATGTTACTCTAGGGTGCATAGTTGACCATGTCTAAGGCACCCTTCATAAATGAATGGCAGTAATTTGAAGGCAGATAGTGACTACTGTCTTTCCCTGGTGAGGTTCTTTGGAAGACCAGCACGTAGGCCCTCTTTGTAGCCAGCTAGCAATCGAGCAATGGGCGAGCAAGACTTATCTTTCCAATAACTTTACCTTTGCACTAATTGAAATTCTCTAAAGATGAAACCCTTCAGCAAGGAAGTGGTGGAAGCTGTTGTCAGCAGGGTTCCACAAGGTCAGACCATTTATTTTTACGGTCTTTCTTATAGTCTCTAACTACACGCTCCAAAGCTCCAACCAGGAAAGAGAAGAAAAATGTAGCTAATGAGGGTGGTGCATCTTTTCAGAAAGTTTCTAAACACTAATTTTGGAAAAAAGTGAGGGACATATTTAATTACTTTTGTGGCAGAGGGCAGGTCGGCAAGTCACCTTGCAATGCTGTCCTGCATCACAGGGAAATGGCAGGAATTCATCTCATTTATCCAATCTGGCACATTTCTGTTCATTTCCCTTGTGCTGGTGCCAATTGGAGACCTAGCTTCAATGCAGACACTCTTGCACCATGGTGAAAGGGTGCCTGTGTTGTACACAGGATTATATTTTAAGAGGAAGAGAAGGGGCACTAACCCACACAAAAACAACATTGAGAGACGCTTTTCTCTTTCTATGTGTGCTGCAGAATGCAGCACACATAGAAAGAGTAAGTAATTAGGAGAAATAAAGTGAAATACAGATAGAGAAATAAAGATATTTTTCTGCATTACAGCTCAACTGGGGTGGCAGATATTTATGATTCGTTCCTAGGTTTACAAGGTCTTGAAAAACTGTGAATATGACAAAATTATGGGAGTTGCGTTGGAACACCCTCGCAACGCCCATGGAACACCTACCCATGGCAGAGTATCACAACGCAATGATTTGCATTGCATTACTCCACTCCAGATTTTGAAGCACTCAAAGTGGCTTCAAAAATCTGACTTAAGGTTAAGGTTTGTGTTGTGTATGATACGTGGTGGAAGAGTAAACCAATATATATATATATATATATATATATATATATATATATATATATATATATATATATATATATATATATATATATATATATATTCACTGAAAAAACCATAGGTTATAGACCATATATAGTTAGGAATTTGCATTTACAAAACCTTATTTTACTCGCATAAAACCATTGAAATTCCATATATAGTTAGATGCGCTAACTATATATCGCGCACCCGCAATCCACTGCTGATGATGTCACATATTACATCATTCATGACTTGGTTAGTGACATCACTGATGACATCACTGATGACATCTCAAATGACATCACTGATGACAACATCCAGTGACTGTATGTTTCTGTAAAGTTAAAATGTGACTTACATATTGAAGAATGAGTGGATGTATAACTGTCTGGAAAAAGGATTTAGTAGGTGCATAACTGACTGTATGAGAGAATGATTAAATGTGTCTTAATGAGTGCATGGGTTAGTGACTAAACTATCTTAATTTGTGCATCATTATATCTGTTGTTCTACAAACTGCTGCATGTGTTGATCAGTAGCTATATGAATAACTGTATGGGTTATTGATTGGTTGTCCAAGTATTTGTATGGGACACTGAGTGAGTGTGTATGGGTAGCTGGGAGGTGTGTGACTCTGTACATAGATGTGTGAGTAGTTGATTCACTATATGTATGGGTTCAAAACTGCATGTGGAAACAGCTGTATGGGCGGATGACTGTGTGCATTAGTGTATTAGTGAGTGAATGAATATCTCAGTGCTACATGTCAAAGTAAGTACATATGTAAAACACAGTACATGTGAGAGTTGACATATATAAATAAGTGTGCATAAGAGCCAGTGAATGTGTGAGTGTCTGTATGGATCATTGTGAACTTGTATCAGGGATTGTATAACAGAGTAAATATGTGTTAGTATATGTTTGAATAAATAAGGTGTGTATAACTGTATAGTTGAGGAAATGGAAGTCTGATTGATTGTTTGCATGACTGACTAGGTGTGTGAGTAACTCCATGGATGAGTGACAGTCTGTGACTGTCTGTTTACACTGATTGTATCTAAGGTTATATTAGAGTCTGAAGAGGTTCATGGTATTATCACATGAATGATATCATCAGTGATGTGATCAGTAATGTCAAATGAGATGTTATCAGTGATTTTATCAGTGATGTCATTTGAGATGTCATCAGTGATGTCATCAGTGATGTCACTAACCATGTCATGAATGATGTAATAGGTGACATCATCAGCAGTGGATTGCGGGTGCGCGATATATAGTTAGCGCATCTAACTATATATGGAATTTCAATGGTTTTATGCGAGTAAAATAAGGTTTTGTAAATGCAAATTCCTAACTAGATATGGTCTATAACCTATGGTTTTTTCAGTGAATTTTCAAGGTTTTGTAAATGCAAATTCCTAACTATATATGGACTATAACCTATGTTTTTTTTCTGTGAATTTCAATGGTTTTTTAATAGCAAATATCAAAAGCTGTCAAATGTCAAGTACGTGATAGGTAAAAACGTTTTCGTGTTTATGCACGCTGATGTGCTTTGAACGCTGCCCCCCCCCTCTTTTCTCTTAGTAGTACTCTCTCTTTGCAGATAGTGAAGGGTAGTTAACGCAGACCTTTACCCCCCGTTGTAATCCGTCGTACCTGCTTGTCTCTCCATTTCATTGATTGTTATCCAAGCATTTACTGTTTTAGAATTGGTTCTCTTTGGATCATTCTCTATTTACAAACAAGCACAAAGTCGCAATACTCTGTTTAGTCTTTGCAGATAGTGAAAAATCGTGTAAAAAAATAAAAGTAATCGAGCAAAATCAGTAGACCACTAATTGGATCTCTTTTTGACCTCGCTAAAATACAAACATTAGTAACAACCCTTCATGAGAAATACGAAAATAGTGAGATGAACTAAGCTCCACACCATGATGGCTGCAAGACAGATCGACTCCGCCACCCACCCCGCCCAAAATACCAACAAACCCTATGCAAATATTATAAATAGATACAACACACCGGCAAAGTAAAAGGGTAAAACATTTTATTAAATAACTATTTACATAACTATTTTATACTTTTTGTTGCCCGATCCGGCTAGCTCAATCGATCGAGCATGAAACTCATGCACTGATAGCAAGCGTTGCTGCTGATGCTATGCAGACAAAAACTGGTTTTCAGTTTGTACATTCTTTAAGATTTTTCCATCCAAGGCTGGTTGAGACTTTGTAGAACGATGGCTTCAGATTTTCTACATACGGTGTGGTGGCGCGGACTGGGAGGGGGCGCTTCGCTCCTGCCCCCTCCCCAAGTAAGATTTTCATACGTGAGTGTTCGTTCATGCTTTTGGTCCCTGAGTTGCTTCGATGTCACTGCCTTATATAAATGGCATAAGTCCTGGATGTTGAGTGCCATACTTCAGAGTTCTAAGCAGCGCTTGTAACACTGTCTAAACCTTATTTGCACCTGCTGCAGCTTCACTATTCAAAGTAAGTGGGGCCCGTTTGTGGACCTGACTGCATTAGAAAACAATGTGATACGGTGCCTCCCTAAACCGCTTCACGGAGGCCCCCGAGGGGCGGTGAAATGGCGCGGACTGGGAGGGGGCGCTTGGCTCCTGCCCCCTCCCCAAGTCGTGTTGCCCTGGTGTGGCCTGAGATCGCCCCCGACATAGGCGGCCGGCTCCCGGGGTCTGGCGGATTTTTTTGCCTTTTGATGACTCTTCCATTCTGGACCTTGTCCCACAATCCGTTTAACCTGAAGACACGCTGTAGTGGGGCGCCCCTTTACCGTTTTAGTTGCCATTTCTCCCGCTTTTGCTACTCTGTGCCTCTTCCGCCATTCAGCTGTTTACCGCCCGCTCTTGCGACTACAGCGTCTCGCTCACCATGTAGTTGAGTTGCTCCCGCTCTTGCGATTTAACAGAACTTTTTGGACTGCTGAAAACGGTTGTACTCCGACCGCTGGTTGGTGGAGATATTTTGACTATATTCTGGACCTGCGTTGTCGCGTAATGCGTCATATGACGCGCCGCGTTAGCGCACCCGGAAGTGCTCCGGTGCGCAAGGCGCAGCTTCCCGGAAACGATCCAGAGCGCGCCGCGCAGCGCGTAACGTAAGCATAACAGGTCATGTGACTTGTTAATAAAACTTTTCATTGGTTCATTTTACTTTTGTTTTCCTAATGATGTAAGACTAGGTCATGTGACCTAAAAATAACACTTTTCATTGGATTAAAACATTTTTTTTCCCAAACGATGAAAGCCCCACCTTGTTTCTGGATGTTTCATGCTGAAGCTGGCGTCACCATGAGAGCACCACCATCTCGTAGCTCCGTCGTGGCCATTCCGCAAGCAATCATGGCAGCCGCTCCCCACCGGAAGCCTGCGGGAGTCGAGATCCCCAAGACTTTTGTAGAATCTTCAAGGCTGAGGGGACGCTTTCGAGAATAGGACCCAAGCCCTGGCAGACAAGCGTCCGAGTTCCAAGGTGTCCCAGGGCCATTTTACTGGACCAGGCCCAAATCCGAAGAGCCGGCCGCCATTTTAAGAGTCCTGTGGCAGCCGCCTATCGCTGCACCGCAAGAGTGGGAGCAACTCAACTACATGGTGAGCGAGACGCTGTAGCCGTAAGAGCGGGCGGTAAACAGCTGAATGGCGGAAAAGGCACAGTGTAGCAAAAGCGGGCGCAATGGAAACTGAAACGATAAAGGGGTGCCCCACTACAGCAGACGAGCCTCCGCCATGTGCTTCAAAACTGCATACGTATCTCGTGATATCAAGGTTGGGCAACCAGTACACAACAAGGAGTTACGAGTCCCATTTATACCAGCGCCATTTTGGGCGAGGCCGGGCAGGTCCAAGATCTACTGAAACATAACAAATGAGGCTGACGTCTCTGAAGCAGTTGACGCACAGCAGGACATAGCAAATAAACATGAAGTCTCTAAAGCTGTTAACTCACTGCAGGACAAAACAAGTGAACCTGAAACCTCTGGAATAATTGTCGCTCAAAAGAACAACACACAAAACTCTGTAGAGCCTGAAGAAAGAAAAACAGAAGGGCACTGTAGTTTCAGACACACTTAACACTAATGACTAAACAAAGATATCGTCTGTTTATGAAGCAGTTTTCATGTTCACAGAATTGACAAACAAGTGTGCAGACACCAATGCTATTAAGAAACACAAGGAAATCCCTAACGCATCAGCATTCTCGGAAAAGGTTGACACAGATAACACCTTAAGGAACGAAGAAAGACAAAATAAGGATGAGGAAGTTATCACTTTAGTTTTTTCATCAGCTAGCGACAGCAAAAAACACATTGTAATGGAGATTAGAGAGGCTACGGATGGATAACTAAATTATCAAAAGAAATAGCGACTCCCCCCTTTAGCAGATTAGCTAAATCTTTGCGTAATTTGGACATTAAAGTTATATTATTGTTGTTGTTGTTGTTATGGTTATAGTTCTGGTTAATTTCAGCAAGAAACACATTGTAATGGAGAATAGAGAGGCTACGGATGGGTGAATAAATTATCAAAAGAAATGGTGACTCCCCCCTTTAGCAGATTAGCTAAATGTTTGCGTAATTTGGGCATAAAAGTTATATTATTGTTGTTGTTGTTGTTATCGTTATAGTTCTGGTTAATTTCCATTCAGACTGTCCTACACAGCACCACTCTAGGTAAACACTACTTTATGTAAAACCTGCACTTAGTTGGTCACCATGGGGTTTAAAAAAGGGATGGTTCTTCACCTGGGTGCCGTCCACAACTCAGCACGTTGTGCTGCCTTGGGACTATTCGCACAAAAGACAGCTTCGGACCATTGTTGTTTTTTTTTGTCAAAAAATGTTTAAATATATTTACAGTTTTTGTTGCGTTCGTTATATTTAAAAGTTAATAAAGTTTTATAATCCTACTTTTTTGGAGTACTATATATTATTAAAAAATCGGGTGAATGGGGCCTTGAATCGGGTTATTGTCATGTGTGTGCTTTGCAAGTGTACTGCTACAGGATCGGACATTTCAAACTCAAATGCACGTTCTTTTTCTTACCTTTCTGAAGCATGGAGCGCAATAGCAGGCAGAGAAAGGGTGATGCAAGTGTTGAACACTGTCTGGCCTGGCAAGTTGCTGGCAGTGGCCCCCCCCCCCGCCCGCTCCTGAAAGAGGGCACACACACACCGCCGCCCCGATTACTTCACAGATCTTTAAAAGACCATGCGCTTGTTCATGAGGCTTAAATGGTTTATCACCCCTTCTAGAACCCCTGCATCGACCCTCTGACGTTTCCAGGAAGAATTAGCACGTAACACAATACCAAGCCCTGTCAGCTGAAACCCCCGAGGAATCGTGGAGCATATTATCAAGGGGGTTTATTTCCGCTTTTTTGGCTTTAAAAGCCAAGAAAGCGGAGATAAAATTATCTCCCTATTACCAAGCTGTCGCTAACTCCAGTTAGTGACAGCTAAAAGGAGATAGCGACCATCTTGGGCCCCGCTTTGCATGTCAGTGATATCTATCACTGATGACATGCAAAGTGGGCGTGCCAAGATGTTAGTGACTGGAAACAGCCCATAACATCGCTATCTCCTATTACCAAATTTTGGAGATATTCGCGCTAAGCGCGAATATCTCCAAAAGCTAACACCTGCCCTGAGCAGTTTTTAGCCATGTTATCCAATGGGAGGTGGATAACATGGCTAAGAGCATTTGCTGGATAATGCATGAATATCTCTGACTTTTCAGTGATATTCATGCATTGCGGCCGTTTTTTATCGCATTTGCGATAAACCCTGCTAATAGCAAGGTTTATCTGCGATAAAAATCGCCGATGTGCGGCGATAATTTTTTCTCTAAACAAGTTAGAGACAAAAATTATCGCTAGTTGTTGGTAATATGCCCCCGGGTTTTTGCTTGCAGGAATCGGGAGGCGGGAGACTAGCACTGAAATCAGTAGTCTCACGCCTGAATCGGGAGGGTTGGCATGTCTGGATTCTCTACAGCTGGGACCATAAACTACATCCGCAGGGGTAGGTGATAGCCTGGGACCGGCCTGGCATCTAAAATGGCTGCCGTGCACGCAAAATTGTGGCATTGGAAAAAAGGCAAGATGGCGCAGACAATGTTTAACAATAAGGATTCATTTATAACAAAATATTTTATCGCACTGACAAATTGGTGGTCAACATTTCCTGATTTCCATCGAATCGAACGTTAACAGACGTCACGCAGCAAAAAAAAAAAAAGCTCACGCACAGCAGCTGGAAGACATGTATCAACATATATGAGCCTCCTCAGCCACCCTCAGAAAACATAAGGGATTAGGATACGTCTCCCGCAGCCCCTTATACCTAGTAATTTAATTAAAACGAAGCACAAAATGGTCTCCCGCACCCCCTTATACCTAGTAATTTAATTAAAACGAAGCACAAAATGGCGAATTCCCATTTCGCTACCAGTTTGCGGCCCAGTTCGCGGCCCGGGAAGCTCTTCTACCGTGAAAAATAATTTTTTTTTTATTTTCCCCACGGGACCCTTTAATAACCCCAACAAGATTCCTAGGGGGTCAAGAGGGGTATACCTTGCCCCCTTTCATTAAATTCCCCCTTCGTTTTCCACCTCTTCTTCTCTCTCGATCCTACCGAGAGATAAGATGGCGGCCGCTCCGGACTGTTTAGAATGTTGACAGACACCGGGGAGCCAATCAGCTTCGCATCGCAAAGTTCCGTTTCGCGAAAAGTAAGCGGACCGGAGCGCAGCCCGGAGCGCTGTTACAGATATATATCTTGTTTTGAACGTTAATCCCTACAATTTTGCCAAGTTTCGTGCAAATCCATTCAGCCGTTCGAGCTAAAAGTGAGGCCAAAGGCCCTATGGAAATAACATGGGAAAAACGCGTTTTGGGGCCCCCTTTTTTCTCGGCCCCCCCTTGACGAAACCCCCCCAAATTTTCGGGGGCTGCTCAGAAACACAATGTGCCATTTTCCTGAAAATTTCAGCCGATTCCGTCCACAAACGCCAAAGTTATTAGACATAGAATTTTCAAAAGTTCCATAGACAAATAATCCTAACTATATATACCTACTGGCGACACACCAGTAGGTAATATATATATATATATATATATATATATATATATATATATTCACTGAAAAAACCATAGGTTATAGGCCATATATAGTTAGGAATTTGCATTTACAAAACCTTGAAAATTCACTGAAAAAACCATTGGTTATAGACCATATATAGTTAGGGATTAGCCTTTTCAAAACCTTATTTTACTCACACAAAACCATTGAAATTTCATACATAGTTAGTTCCACTAACTATATATCGCGCACCCGCAATCCACTGCTGATGATGTCACATATTACATCATTCATGACATGGTTAGTGACATCACTGATGACATCACTGATGACATCTCAAATGACATCACTGATGACATCTCAAATGACATCACTGATGACAACATCCAGTGACTGTATGTTTCTGTAAAGTTAAAATATGTCTTACATATTGAAGAATGAGTGGATGTATAAGTGTCTGGATGAAGGATTTAGTAGGTGCATGACTGACTGTATGAGTGAGTGATTAAATGTGTCTCACTGAGTGCATGGGTTAGTGACTAAACTGTTTTAATTTGTGCATCATTATATCTGTTGTTCTACAAACTGCTACATATGTTGATCAGTAGCTATATGAGTAACTGTATGGGTTATTCATTGGTTGTCCAAGTATTTGTATGGGAAACTGAGTGTGTGTGTATGGGTGGCTGGGAGGTGTGTGACTCTGTACATAGATGTGTGAGTAGTTGATTCACTATATGTATGGGTTCAAACGTGCATGTGCAAACAACTGTATGGGCGGTTGACTGTGCATGAGTGTATTAGTGAGTGAATGGATATCTCAGTGCTACATTTCAAAGTAAGTACATATGTAAAACACAGTACATGTGAGAGTTGACATATATAAATAACTGTGCATAAGAGCCAGTGAATGTGTGAGTGGCTGTATGGATCATTGTGAACATGTATCAGGGATTGTATAAGAGAGTAAAGTAAATGTGTTAGTATATGTTTGAATAAGTAAGGTGTGTATAACTGTATAGTTGAGAAAATGGAGGTGTGATTGATTTTTTGCATAACTGACTAGGTGTGTGAGTAACTCCATGGATGAGTGACAGTCTGTGACTGTCTATTTACACTGATTGTATCTAAGGTTATATTAGAGTCTGAAGAGGTTCATGGTATTATCACATGAATGATATCATCAGTGATGTGATCAGTCATGTCAAATGAGATGTTATCACTGATTTTATCAGTGATGTCATTTGAGAAGTCATCAGTGATGTCATTTGAGATGTCATCAGTGATGTCATTTGAGATGTCATCAGTGATGTCACTAACCATGTCATGAATGATGTAATATGTGACATCATCAGCAGTGGATTGCGGGTGCGCGATATATAGTTAGTGGAACTAACTATATATGAAATTTCAATGGTTTTGTGTGAGTAAAATAAGGTTTTGAAAAGGCTAATCCCTAACTATATATGGTCTATAACCAATGGTTTTTTCAGTGAATTTTCAAGGTTTTGTAAATGCAAATTCCTAACTATATATGGCCTATAACCTATGGATTTTTCAGTGAATTTCATTGGTTTTTTAATAGCAAATATCAAAAGCTGTAAAATGTCAAGTACGTGATAGATAAAAACTTTTTCGTGTTTATGCACGCTGATGTGCTTTGAACGCTGCCCCCCTCCCCTCTTTTCTCTTAGTAGTACTCTCTCTTTGCAGATAGTGAAGAGTAGTTAACGCAGGCCTTTACCCCCATTGTAATCCGTCGTGCCTGCTTGTCTCTCCATTTGATTGATTGTTATCCAAGCATTTACTGTTTTACAATTGATTCTCTTTGGTTCATTCTCTATTTACAAACAAGCACAAAGTCGCAATACTCTGTTTAGTCTTTGCAGATAGTGAAAAATCGTGAAAAATCGTGTAAAAAAATAAAAGTAATCGAGCAAAATCAGTAGGCCACTAATTGGATCTCTTTTTGAGCTCGCTAAAATAGAAATATTATGAACAACCCTTCATGAGAAATACGAAAATAGTGAGATGAACTGAGCTCCACACCATGAGGGCTGCAAGACAGCTCGGCTCCGTCACCCACCCCGCCCAAAATAACGACAAACCCTATGCAAATATTAAAAATATAGACAACACACCAGCAAAGAAACAGGGTAAAACATTTTATTAAATAACTATTTACATAACTATTTTATACTTTTTATTGCCCGATCCGGCTAGCTCAATCGATCGAGCATGAAACTCATGCACTCTGATAGCAAGCGTTGCTACTGATGCTATGCAGACCAAAACTGGTTTTCAGTTTGTACATTTTTCTAGATTTTTCTATTCAAGGTTGGTTGACTTTGTAGAACGATGGCTTCAGATTTTCAACATACGGTGTGGTGGCGCGGACTGGGAGGGGGCGCTTCGCTCCTGCCCCCTCCCCAAGTAAGATTTTCATACGTGAAAGTACGTTAATGGTTTTGGTCCCTGAGTTGCTTCAATGTCACTGCCATTCTCAAATGGCATAAGTTCTGGATGTTGGGTGCCATAGTTCAGAGTTCTGAGCAGCGCTTGTAACACTGTCTGAAGCTTATTTCAACCTACTGCAGCTTCACTATTCTCAAAGTAAGTGAGTGTCGTTTGTGGACCTGACTGCATTTGAAAACAATGTGATATGTTACCTTCCTAAACCGCTTGACGGAGGCCCTCGAGGGGCGGTGTGATGGCCATGGACTCGGAGAAGACGCTTGGCTCCGACCCCCTCCCCAAGTCTTATAGCACCGGTGTAGCCTGAGATCGCCCCAGACATAGGCGGCCGGCTCCCGGGGTCCGGCGAAACTTTTTGCCTTTTGATGACTCTTCTATTCTGGACCTTGTCCCACAATCCGTTTGACCTGAAGACACGCTGTAGTGGGGCGCCCCTTTACCGTTTTAGTTGCCATTCCGCCTGCTTTTGCTACACTGTGCCTCTTCCGCCATTCAGCTGTTTACCGCCCGCTCTTGCGACTACAACGTCTCGCTCACCATGTAGTTGAGTGGCTCCCGCTCTTGCGATGCAACGATAAGCGACTGCCACAGGACTCTCAAAATGGCGGCCGGCTCTTCAGATTTGGGCGTGGTCCACTAAAATGGCCCTGGGACACCTTGGAACTCGGACGCTTCCCTGATAGGGCTTGGTTCCCATTCTCGAAAGCGTCCCCTCAGCCGTGAAGATTCTACAAAAGTCTTGGGGGCCCCCGACTCCCACAGGCTTCTGGTGGGGAGCGGCTGCCATGTTTGCTCGTGGAATGGCCACGACGGACCTACGAGATGGTAGTGCTCTCATGCTGACGCCAGCTTTAGTCTGAAACATCCAGAAACACTGTAGACTACCAATTCGATCAGTTCCGGTAGCGCCCCAACATGACCCGGTAGAGAAGAACTTGCCCTCCCCTCTTTGACTGATGGTTCTTGTTGCCTGTCCCCTCTGTTGTCATTTTACAGAACTTTTTGGACTGCTGAAAGGGGTTGTGTTCCGAACGCTGGTTGGTGGAGACATTTTGACTATATTCTTGACCTACGTTGTCGCGTAATGCGTTATATGACACGCCGCGTTAGCGCACCCAGAAGTAATCTGAGGCGCGGCGCGCAGCGCGCAACGTAAGCATAACAGGTCATGTGACTTGTTAATAAAACTTTTTATTGGTTCATTTTACTTTTGTTATTTTAATAATGAAAAGCTTGGTCATATGACCTAAGAAATACGCTTTTTATTGATTTCGAACTTTTTTTAAAAAACATATATGTTATAATATTCCAGGCTAATGTACTTTCCCGGAAAATTTACAACTGTCCTGCAAGTAAAATATATTCCTTTTTCGAGAAAAAGGGCGTTTCTTCGTTCCATGACGGAGCCGTTGAGTAAAAGAGACTCGGCCTGCTGTCTTAGTCGCCGATACGCCTGATTATCAGATTCTTATCGATCACTTTATGTTGCAGAAGTGGAAAACACAACTGCCCTTGACCATTTATCTTTACTGCGTTCGTACATATTATACCTTTTATCCGTCATGTAATTGGACTACTTTATTTCACTTGCCTTTTACTGATTCGAAAACAGTGACTAAAAGTAAAAACTTTACCAATGTAAATACTACTACCATGTTTTGTTTTAAAAACCTTTATTGTGAAAATGTCAGTATATAAATACGGGCCTATAACCACGTGGGCCGGCCACGGAGCAAACTGGAATCGTATATGATGAGGAGACATTTACATTATAGAGGAACGTAACGAACGAGCCATTAGGTTGCAAGAACTAAGGTGTCTAACAGTTGCGGAATCGGTGGACGTACATTTTGTAATTAAAATACGACAGGGCCACTTACAAAAAAGTTATCTAGATATACATTTGCGTGCAAGTACCATGGGTGACGTTAATTCGAACTTTCAATAGTACAGTAATCAATAACACATCAGAACTTAATATCAATAGGGATGTCGAAATATTCAATCAATTCTCGTCCCCGCCCGCCATGAGCATCAAAACTGCATTCATATCTCGTGATATCAAGGTTGTTCAACCAGTACACAACAATGAGTTACGAGTCCCATTTATACCGGCGCCATTTTGGGCGAGGCCGGGCAGGTCCAAGATATAGTCAAAATGTCTCCACCAACCATCGGCCAGACCAGAACCCCTTTCGGCCCTTTATGCTACAAGATGGTGTCTTCCATTCAGAAAATATTGTTCGCAGCATTTTGAAAGGAAACATAAACAGCCGTTCTCCTAGTGAGTCTCACATTGTTACATTTAGGAAGAATGTTGAAGAGTAGTATGTGGAAAATCTGAAGCCATTTTTCTACAAACTCTCAATCAGCCTTGGATGGAAAAAAAAATCCTGAAGAATGTACAAACTGAAAACCAATTTTTGTCTGTATAGCATCAACAGCAACGCTTGAGTCAGCTTTGTGTCAAGCCGCCATTTTCATTCAATCAATAGCGTCCCCCTGCACACATTCAGGGACCTGGTCGTGTCTTCAGATGAAACGGATTGTAGGACAAGAAGCAGAAAGGAAAAGGAAAAAAGATCCGCCGGACCTCGGGAGCCGGCCGCCTATGTCATGTGCGACCTTTGGCCACACCAGGGCAATAGTGAAGCTGCAGCAGGTGCAAATAAGCTTCAGACAGTCTTACAAGCACTGCTCAGAACTCTCAACTATGGCACTCAACATCCAGGACTTGCCATTCGGATCTTGGCGCCTTGTGCTGGTTCCGACCTATTCACACATCGGTCCACTACTGACATCACTTCATAAGCCAACGGGGCACCCCACGCCGACTTTCGGCGCAGCATTGTAGGATGGCCACACCAGTGCGGCAACTTGCTGGACACCACCTCGGTGCCATCCGGATCTCGGCGCGTTCGAGTCACTGTACCGCAAGAGTGACCGGAACTCAGCTGGACACGCCGTCTTTCGGCGCAGCATTGTAGGATGGCCACACCAGTGCGGCAACTTGCTGGACACCACCTCGGTGCCATCCGGATCTCGGTGCGTTCGAGTCACTGTACCGCAAGAGTGACCGCAACTCAGCTGGACACGCCATCTTTCGGCGCAGCATTGTAGGATGGCCACACCAGTGCGGCAATTTGCTGGACACCACCTCGGTGCCATCCGGATCTCGGCGCGTTGTGCTGCCTTCGGCCTACTGTAGCCGCAAGTGCGGACGCAACTCAGTTGTACGGCGAGTGAAACGCTAAGGGGCGCCGCACTGCAGCAGAGGAGCCTCCATCTTGGGGGAGACGCACAGCCCCCACTGACTGACGCGACCTCACAGGCCAACGGGGCGCCCCACGCCGACTTTCGGCGCAGCATTGTAGGATAGCCACACCAGTGCAGCAACTTGCTGGACACTAACTCGGTGCCATCCGGATCTCGGCGCGTTGTGCTGCCTTCGGCCTATTCGCACATCGGTCCGCTACTGACGCCGCCTCACGTGCCAACGGATTTTCTACGCTTTTTGTAGCCCTATGCCGCATAACAGGTCATGTGACTTGTTTATAAAACTTTTCATTGGTTCATTTTACTTTTGGTTTCCTAAAATTGGAAGGCTTGGTCATATGACCTAAAAATAACACTTTTCATTGGTTTAGAACATTTTTTTTTCCCAAACGATGAAAGCCCCACCTTGTTTCTGGATGATTCAGACTGAAGCTGGCGTCAGAATGAGAGCACCACCATCTCGTGGCTCCGTCGTGGTCATTCCGCGAGCAATCATGGCAGCCGCTCCCCACCGGAAGCCTGCAGGAGTCGAGGGCCCCCAAGACTTTTGTAGAATCTTCACGGCTGAGGGGACACTTTCGAGAATGGAGCCCAAGCCCTAGCAGGCAAGCGTCAGAGTTCCAAGGTGTCCCAGGGCCATTTTAGTGGACCAGGCCCAAAACCGAAGAGCCGTCCGCCATTTTAAGAGTCATGTGGCAGCCGCCGATCGCTGCACTGCAAGAGTGGGAGCAACTCAACAACATGGTGAGCGAGACGCTGTAGCCGCAAGAGCGGGCGCAACTCAGCTGGATGGCCGCCACCTGGGGAGGCCCGTTCACGCCGCCTCCCCCACGCCCCCCCCCGGGCCGCCCCACGCCAATTTTCGGAGCAGCATTGTAGGATACCAAAACCAGTGCGGCATTTTACTGGACATCACCTGGGTGCCATCAACATCTCAGCGCGTTCTGCTGCCTTGGGACTATTCGCACAACAGACCGCTACTGACGAGGCCTCCCTCCGCACCACCCTGGACGCCCCACGCTGTTTTTCTTTGCTGCATTGTAGGATCCCAAAAACCAGTGCGGCACCCAGGTGACATCACCTGGGTGCCGTCCAGAACTCAGCACGTTGTGCTGCCTTGGGACTATTCGCACAAAAGACAGCTTCTGACCATTGTTGCTTTTTTTTGTGAAAAATGTTTAAATGTTTTTACAGTTTTTGTTCCGTTCGTTATATTTAAAAGTTAATAAAGTTTTATAATCCTACTTTGTTGGAGTGTAATATATTTTTTTAAAAACGGGTGAATGGGGCCTTGAATCGGGTTATTGTCATGTGTGGGCTTTGCAAGTGTACTGCTACAGGATCGGACATTTCAAACTCAAATGCACGTTCTTTTTCTTACCTTTCCGAAGCATGGAGCGCAATAGCAGGCAGAGAAAGGGTGATGCAAGTGTTGAACACTGCCTGGCCTGGAAGTTGCTGGCAGTGCCCCCCCCCCCGCCCGCTCCTGAAAGAGGACACACACACACCGCCGCCCCGAGTACTTCACAGATATTTAAAAGACCATGCGCTTGTTCATGAGGCTTAAATGGTTTATCACCCCTTCTAGAACCCCTGCATCGACCCTCTGACGTTTCCTAGAAAAATTACCACGTAACACAATACCAAGCCCTGTCAGCTGAAACCCCCGAGGAATCGTGGGGCATATTATCAAGGGGGTTTATCTCCGCTTTTTTGACTTTAAAAGCCAAGAAAGCGGAGATAAAATTATCTCCCTATTACCAAGCTGTCGCTAACACCAGTTAGTGACAGCTAAAAGGAGATAGCGACCATCTTGGGCCCCGCTTTGCATGTCAGTGATATTTATCACTAATGACATGCAAAGTGGGCGTGCCAAGATGTTAGCGACTGGAAACAGTCCCTAACATCGCTATCTCCTATTACCAACTTTTGGAGATATTCGCGCTAAGCGCGAATATCTCCAAAAGCTAACACCTGACCAGAGCAGTTCTTAGCCATGTTATCCAATGGGAGGTGGATAACATGGCTAAGAGCATTTGCTCGATAATGCATGAATATCGCTGACTTTTCAGCGATATTCATGCATTGCGGCCGTTTTTTATCGCATTTGCGATAAACCTTGCTAATAGCAAGGTTTATCTGAGATAAAAATCGCCGATGTGCGGCGATAATTTTTGTCTCTAAACAAGTTAGAGACAAAAATTATCGCTAGTTGTTGGTAATATGCCCCCGGGTTTTTGCTTGCAGAAATCGGGAGGCGGGAGACTAGCACTGAAATCAGTAGTCTCACGCCTGAATCGGAAGGGTTGGCATGTCTGGATTCTCTACAGCTGGGGCCATAAACTACATCCGCAGGGCTAGGTGATAGCCTGGGACCGGCCTGGCATCTAAAATGGCTGCCGTGCACGACAAAATTGTGGCATTGGAAAAAAGGCAAGATGGCGCAGACATTGTTTATCAATAAGGATTCATTTATAACAAAATATTTTATCGCACTGACAAATTGGTGGTCAACACTTCCTGATTTCCATCGAATCGAACGTTAACAGACGTCACGCAGCAAAAAAAAAAAAAGCTCACGCACAGCCGCTGGAAGACATGTATCAACATATATGAGCCTCCTCAGCCACCCTCAGAAAACATAAGGGATTAGGATACGTCTCCCGCACCCCCTTATACCTAGTAATTTAATTAAAACGAAGCACAAAATGGTCTCCCGCACCCCCTTATACCTAGTAATTTAATTAAAACGAAGCACAAAATGGCGAATTCCCGTTTCGCTACCAGTTTGCGGCCCAGTTCGCGGCCCGGGAAGCGCTTCTACCGTGAAAAATATATATTTTTTTATTTTCCCCACGGGACCCTTTAATAACCCCAACAACATTCCTAGGGGGTCAAGAGGGGTATACCTTGCCCCCTTTCATTAAATTCCCCCTTCGTTTTTCACCTCTTCTTCTCTCTCGATCCTACCGAGAGATAAGATGGCGGCCGCTCCGGACTGTTTAGAATGTTGACAGACACCGGGGAGCCAATCAGCTTCGCATCGCAAAGTTCCGTTTCGCGAAAAGTAAGCGGACCGGAGCGCAGCCCGGAGCGCTGTTACAGATATATATCTTGTTTTGAACGTTAATTTCTCAAAATCCACTGGAGCACATATATTGAGACTTAGCAAAGGCACATCGGGCTAACAGTCCCTACAATTTTGCCAAGTTTCGTGCAAATCCATTCAGCCGTTCGAGCTAAAAGTGAGGCCAAAGGCCCTATGGAAATTAACATGGGAAAAACGCGTTTTGGGACCCCCTTTTTTCTCGGCCCCCCCCTTGACGAAACCCCCCCAAATTTTCGGGGGCTGCTCAGAAACAAAATGTGCCATTTTCCTGAAAATTTCAGCCGATTCCGTCCACAAACGCCAAAGTTATTAGACATAGAATTTTCAAAAGTTCCATAGACAAAAAATCCTAACTATATATACCTACTGGCGACACGCCAGTAGGTAATATATATATATATATATATATATTACCTTATATATATATTACCTACTGGCAGTCGCCAGTAGGTATATATAGTTAGGATTTTTTCCCTATGGGACCATGTCATGAATGATGTAATATGTGACATCATCAGCAGTGGATTGCGGGTGCGCGATATATAGTTAGTGCAACTAACTATATATGGAATTTCAATGGTTTTATGCGAGTAAAATAAGGTTTTGTAAATGCTTATTCCTAATTATATATGGTCTAAAACCTATGGTTTTTTCAGTGAATATATATATATATATATTCTTTACCACACCAAACTTCGAATCAAAGAAGGCGCCGACTCCGTGAATCTTAATCCAAACGATTTATTTACATGATCAGTTGCTGCTCAGACGCGTTTCGGTGGCTTGCTCCCGCCTTGTTCACTAACATCTGCATTGTTTTTTACTTGGGTATATATACATATACATGTTGCCATGGGTTCAATCAACAAACTGGATTTAACTGGCTGTTGCTATGGTTTCATGGTCACTCCACATGTATCGACATAGACAAGTTCATGACTTGCACATTTAAATCACATTGCAGTCTTTTTTCACTATTTTTCACAAAAAATGTGATTAACTAAAATTACATAAATCATAACTTTGTGTCCTTATTTCAAAACATTTCATAAAGGTCCTGACTGTGAAATCACACCCGCATTACATCACCCGTTATACCTCTGTGTTCTTAGATACAATACTACGACTGTTACACAAGTCCGGGGTGAGTACGTGTGTGTCAACTCATACCTGGTTCATGAGTGTCATGCGAGCCCTGATTGGCTAATGCTACAATGTGGATAGTTGGTCATCCTGCTGTTGGGCGGTCGGGCGGGGAAGTGAAATCTGACTTGCAGTCTGCTGGTTTGTTTACTATATATATATATATATATATATATATATATATATATATATATATATATATATATATATATATATATATATATATATCGCCAAGAGTGCCCCTTCGCTGCGCCAGCTATCAATATTCAGCTAACACCAACAAGGACACAGGAAGACCCAGAGTGCAGGTGAGTTTTTATTTCTTCGCACACCACGCCAGGATAACGTTTCGCCCTACACAGAGGGCTTGGTCACATATATATATATTCACAGAAAAAACCATAGGTTATAGACCATATATAGTTAGGAATTTGCATTTACAAAACCTTGAAAATTCACTGAAAAAACCATAGGTTATAGACCATATATAGTTAGGGATTAGCATTTAAAAAACCTTATTTTATTTGCACAAAACCATTGAAATTCCATATATAGTTAGTTGCACTAACTATATATCGCGGACCCGCAATCCACTGCTAATGATGTCACATATTACATCATTCATGACATGGTCAGTGACATCACTGATGACATCACTGATGACATCTCAAATGACATCACTGATGACATCACTGATGACAACACCCAGTGACTGTATGTTTCTGTAAAGTTAAAATATGTCTTACATATTGAAGAATGAGTGGATGTATAAGTGTCTGGATGAAGGATTTAGTAGGTGCATGACTGACTGTATGAGAGAATGATTAAATGTGTCTCACTGAGTGCATGGGTTAGTGATTAAAGTGTCTTAATTTGGCAATCATTATTTATGTTCTTCTGTAAACTGCTGCATGTTTAAATCAGTAGCTATATCAGTAACTATATGGGTTATTGAATGGTTGCCCAAATATTTGTATGGGAGACTGAGTATGTGTGTGGGTGGCTGGGAGGTGTATAACTCTGTGCATAGATGTGTGAACAGTTGATTCCCTAGGTGTATAAGTTCAAAAGTGCATGTAGAAACAGCTGTATGGACAGTTGACTGTGTGCATGAGTTTATTGGTGAGTGAATGGATATCTCAGTTCTACATGTCAAAGTAAGTACATATGTAAAACACACTCCATGTGAGAGCTGACATATATAAATAACTGAACATAAGAGCCAGTGAATGTGAGAGTGGCTGTATGAATCATTGTGAACTTGTATCAAGGATTGTATAAGAGAGTAAATATGTGTTAGTATATGTTTGAATAAGTAAGGTGTGTATAACTGTATAGTTGAGGAAATGGAGGTGTGATTGATTCTTTGCATGACTGACTAGGTGTGTGAGTAACTCCATGGATGTGTGACAGTCTGTGAGTGCCTGTTTACACTGAGTGTATCTAAGGTTATATTAGAGTCTGAAGATGTATTATCACATAAATGATATCCTCAGTGATGTAATCAGTAATGTCAAATGAGATGTCAGTGATGTCATCAGTGATGTCATTTGAGATGTCATCAGTGATGTCATCAGTGATGTCATTTGAGATGTCATCAGTGATGTCATCAGTGATGTCACTGACCATGTCATGAATTATGTAATATGTGACATCATTAGCAGTGGATTGCGGGTCCGCGATATATAGTTAGTGCAACTAACTATATATGGAATTTCAATGGTTTTGTGCAAATAAAATAAGGTTTTTTAAATGCTAATCCCTAACTATATATGGTCTATAACCTATGTTTTTTTCAGTGAATTTTCAAGGTTTTGTAAATGCAAATTCCTAACTATATATGGTCTATAACCTATGGTTTTTTCTGTGAATTTCATTGTTTTTTTAAAAGCTAATATCTATAGCTGTAAAATATATTCTTTATTAAGTGACGTATCACGTAGCCCGTGAGACGCCTAATGATGCATCGCATAACCGTGACGTATCGTCTCTGCAGCGCAAACCAAACCCAAAACGTAAGCGCGCCAGAACACGCTTAAAGATATATATATATTTTTTTAACCTTAATTAGACAAAATCCACACGTGCACATATCACAAACATTAAAAAAACACAATATGTCGGACTCCCGTTACGCTGCCGGTTAGCTGCCCGGTTAACGTACCAGGAAGCACCTTTACCGCGAAAAATCGCAATTTTTTTTTTCACCCCCCCAGGGAACTTTAATAGCCCCCTCATCAATCCTAGGGGTTCAGGAGGGGTTTGCCTTACCCCTTTCATTTATTTACACCTTTTTTTTTTCCACCTCTTGTCTCTCGATCCCACAGAGAGACAAGATGGCGGCCGCTCCAGACTGTTTACAATGATAACAGCCAATCAGCTTCTCCTCAGACTCCCGTTACACTGCTGGTTAGCTTCCCGGTTAGCTGCCCGGTTAGCTGCCCGGTTCGCGTACCAAGACGCGTCTCTACGGCGAAAAAATCGGAATTTTTTTTTTTTTTTTTTTTTGGGCCCAGCGTGGCTCTATAATATCCCCTCATCAATCCTAGGGGGTCAGAAGGGGTCTACCTTGCCCTCTTTCCTTCATTTCCCCCTTTGTTTTGGCCTCCTCTTGTCTCTCGATCCTACCGAGAGACAAGATGGCGGCCGCACCGGACTGTTTAGAATGTTGACAGACACCGGAGAGCCAATCAGCTTCGCTTCGCAAAGTTCCGATACGCGAAAAGTACGCGAACCGGAGCGCTGCCCGGAGCGCTGTTACAGATATATATCTTGTTTTAAACGTTAATTTCTCAAAATTCACTGAAGCACATATATTGAGACCTAGCAAAGGCACATCGGGCTAACAGTCCCTAAAATTTTGCCAAGTTTCGTGGAAATCCATTCAGCCGTTCGGGCTAAAAGTGAGTCCAACCGCCCTATGGAAATTAACATGGGAAAAACGCGTTTTGGGACCCCCCTTGTTTCTCGGCCCCCCTTGACGAACCCCCCCTAAATTTCCAGGAGCTGCTCAGAAACAAAATGTGCCATTTTCCTGAAAATTTCAGCCAATTCCGTCCACAAACGCCAAAGTTATTAGGCATAGAATTTTCAAAAGTTCCATAGAGAAAAAATCCTAACTATATATACCTACTGGCTATCGCCAGTAGGTAATATATATATATATATATATATATTCACTGAAAAAACCATAGGTTTCACACCAGTTATAGTTCGGAATTAGCATTTAAAAAACCTATTAAATTCACTGAAAAAACCATAGGTTTCACACCAGTTATAGTTAGCTGGAAATTTTACTGATATAAAACCATTGAAATTCCCACGTTATAGTTAGATGGACTCACTATAACTTGCGCGTGCAATGCACTGCTGATGATGTCTTATTAAGCCAGTTAACCAATCAATTTTTAAAAACCATCCATTTAGACACTTATTTAAACATTTATTCTTCCATCAACTTTTACACATACATATATAAAATATATTTATTTTTCAGAAAGACACACATTCACTGGATGGTGTCATCAGTGATGTCATGAGTGATGTCACTGACCATGTCATGAGTGATGTAATATGTGATGTCATCAGCAGTGCATTGCACGCGCAAGTTATAGTGAGTCCATCTAACTATAACGTGGGAATTTCAATGGTTTTATATCAGTAAAATTTCCAGCTAACTATAACTGGTGTGAAACCTATGGTTTTTTCAGTGAATTTAATAGGTTTTTTAAATGCTAATTCCTAACTATAACTGGTGTGAAACCTATGGTTTTTTCAGTGAATTTCATAGGTTTTTTAAATGCTAATTCCTAACTATAACTGGTGTGAAACCTATGGTTTTTTCAGTGAATTTCATAGGTTTTTTAACTGCTAATTCCTTTGTATATCGAGTTTCTAACCTTTTTTTTTTTTTACAATTTGCTGTTTTTTTTTAAGTATTCATTTTTTCTTATAATTTTTTTCTTTTGCGCTCTGGGTGCGCGCTCCGGGAAGCTTTCAGCTAAGCTCTCCTGTAAGCTTCTCCGAGAGCTCATCTGAAAGCGCACCCAGAGCGCAACTGTCGTTCGTGAAAAAAAAATATGAATGAAAAGTTAATAATAATGCAAAACATTTCGTACCATACAAATAAAATTTGTTTTTTTTAATATGGAAAATGATTATGCATTTCTATAAAAGATTGATGACGTCACTTCGGCGCGCAACGTAAGTGCCCTCGGAAGCGCATACGTGCGCGGCGCATAAACGCACGGAAAAGCGCCTACGATCGCGCCACGTTTGCGCCCCGGAAGCGCCTACGATCGCGCTGCGTAAACGCACCCGGAAGTGCTCCGGAGCGCGCAGCGTAAACGCGTCGGGTCATGTGACCCTAAAATAACACTTTTCATTGGTTGCTAACAGTTTTTTTTTACAATGAATGAAATCCCCACCCATTTCCTTCACTTCTTCTTTCACTTTTGTGACTGAAAGACCTGCCTTTTTTGCTGCTCCATATTCCTGGATTCATCATGGCTGCCAGACCATCCAGCAGTGAAGATGACTTCATTGATGAAGAGCCTCCTACCCCAAAGGTGAAGGAACATTTCATCTGGAAATTTTTTAAGTTTCCAGAAGGCCAGAAGAAGGTGAATGCACCAAAAGTAGAGTGCAGGATCTGCAAACAGGTCCTGTCACGGGGTAACCCCCCAAAAAAATACTCTTTTGGCAACTACACCATGATTCGCCATGTGGAGAGGAGGCACCCCCAGAATTTTGCCCGGGAAAGTGTCAGGGCTCTGGCACAGGAGGTTCCCAGAGATGGGGCCTCTACATCAACAGGAGGAGCAACTTCTTCTGGAAGAGAACAATCTCAGGGGCAGGTAGCAAACATTCAACCTGCATTCAACCATGGGGTCGTCAGATGCAGATACTGCAATCAACTCCTCACCTATGGGGAGCAAAGTGTCCTGCTCATGGTTCGGGCATTGGAGAACCATCACTGCCCTTCCCACCCCTAATTTTTTTCTTTTCTTTTTGCTCCTGTTGAGCAGTTTCTATTTCCTGTTTTTGTTCCTCTTCAGTTAAAAGAAGAAAACCAAAAGTTCTTTTCAGAACTACCTCCAATTCTCATCAAAGAGCTATAATCTTAAAAAATGAAGAGTAAGTGAAATATAGTGCATTGATAATTGAAAGGAGAATGAGTAAGAAAGAACAGAAAGGTATGAGAGGTGAAAGGAAGTGAAGTAGGAGGAATGAAAGAAGGTGAGTGTTAGAAAAGAAAGTTATGACACAGTGAATAAACTGGAGTATTTCTGACATATCTGTAAACACAAAAGTAACGCATTGCAGGAGTGCGTCACAAAAGTGACGCAACTCCAGTAATGTGTCCTTTCACATGGAAAAAGCACCATGTGAAAGGTTTGCTGTGAAGCAGGCGCAAGATTTTTGCGCAACTGCATCCTAAAAGTGACGCACTGCGTCATTATTACCAAGCTTTTTGCAAGGAACACCCCCTCTGCATGCATTATACCTGACACTATTTTTTAAAAAGTGACGCATCTTGGTACATGGGTCACTTTTTAAAACTCTGCGCCATATTGTATCTGCAACATGATTCGTCATACATTAAATATGACACATCTGGAATGTCATAAGGAGTGCGCACAGAAAAGTGACGCATAACACCAGCAGTGTAATAAAATGTACCTCGTTGCACTATATTTAAAAAGTGACGCATCTAGATAGATGCGTCACTTTTTAAATATTGCATAACAATGCGCATTTTTTTACACCGCTGGTGCGTCACAAAAATTGACGCACAGGAAGCGCAAAACTAACAGCGCAAGGCCTTCATAAATATGGTCCTGGATTTTCCCCGTGCTTCTCCGGTGCGCGTACCATGCGCTTCCCCCGCGCAAAACGAAAAAAAAATTTTAATGCCCTGCAGGACCCTATTTTAGCCCCCACATCAAACCTAGGGGGTCAGAGGGGGTCTACTCTTCCCCCTTATGGTCATTTGCCCCTTTTTTTTTCAAACCCCTTGTGTCTCGATTTTACCGAGACACAAGATGGCGGCCGCTCCGCACTGTTTAGAATGTTTACAGACAACTGAGATCCAATCAGCTTCCTGCGCGCAAGTCGCGTGTCGCGCCTGGAGCTCACTCGGGTGCGCGCACGGGAGAGCGCCTATAGATATATATATTTTTTTGAACCTAAATTACTCAAAATCCACTGGAGCACATATCTTGAGACATAGCAAAGGCACATCGGGCTACCAGTCCCTACAATTTTGCCAAGTTTGGTGGAAATCCATTCAGCCGTTCGGGCTAAAAGTGAAATCGACCGCCCTATGGAAATTAACATGGGGAAAACGCGTTTTGGGACCCCCCTTTTATCTCGGCCCCCGCTTGACGAATCCCCCCCAAACTTTCAGGGAAGGACCGGACCGCCATGAGACCATTTTCCTGAAAATTTCAGGCAGATTCGTCAACCGGCGCCAAAGTTATTCAAAATAGAATGTTGAGATTTAACATTGAAAATTATCCTAACTATAACTACCTACTGGCGACCGCCAGTAGGTAATATATATATATATATATATATATATATATATATATATATATATATATATATTACCTACTGGCGTTCGCCAGTAGGTATATATAGTTAGGATAAATTCCCTATGGGACTTTTGAAAATTCTATGTCTAATAACTTTGGCGTTTGTGGATGGAATCGGCTGAAATTTTCAGTAAAATGGCACATTTTGTTTCTGAGCAGCTCCTGAAAATTTGGTGGGGTTTCGTCAAGGGGGGGCTGAGAAAAAAGGGGGGTCCCAAAACGCGTTTTTTGCATTGAGTTTTCCATAGGGCGGTTGGACTCACTTTTAGCTCGAACGGCTGAATGGATTTGCACGAAACTTGGCAAAATTGTAGGGACTGTTAGCCCGATGTGCCTTTGCTAGGTCTCAATATATGTGCTCCAGTAGTTTTTGAGAAATTAACGTTTAAATCAAGATATATATCTGTAACAGCGCTCTGGGCAGCGATCCGGTCCGCTTACTTTTCGCTTATCGGAACTTTGCGCGCAGAAAGCTGATTGGCTCTCCGGTGTCTGTCAACATTCTAAACAGTCCGGAGCGGCCGCCATCTTGTCTCTCGGTAGGATCGAGAGAGAAGAAGAGGTGAAAAACGAAGGGTGAATTTAATGAAAGGGGGCAAGGTATCCCCCTCTTGACCCCCTAGGAATGCTGTTGGGGTTATTAAAGGGACCCGTGGGGAAAAGAAAAAAATAATGATTTTTCACGGTAGAAGCGCTTCACGGGCCGCGAACTGGGCCGCAAACTGGTAGCGAAACGGGAATTCGCCATTTTGTGCTTCGTAAATTAAATTACTAGTTATAAGTGGGTACGGGAGACGTATCCTAATCCCCTATGTTTCCTGAGGGTGGGTGAGGAGGCTGATATATGTTGATACATCTCTTCCAGCGGCTGTGCGTGAGCTTTTTTTTTTTTTTTGCTGCGTGACAGTCCGGAGCGGCCGCCATCTTGTCTCTCGGTAGGATCGAGAGAGAAGAAAAGGTGAAAAACTAAGGGGGAATTTAATGAAAGGGGGCAAGGTATCCCTCTCTTGACCCCCTAGGAATGTTGTTGGGGTTATTAAAGGGTCCCGTGGGGAAAATAAAAAAAAATGATTTTTCACGGTAGAAGCGCTTCACGGGCCGCAAACTGGTAGCGAAACGGGAATTCGCCATTTTGTGCTTCGTTAATTAAAGTACTAGGTATAAGGGGGTGCGGGAGACATATCCTAATCCCCTATGTTTCCTGAGGGTGGCTGAGGAGGCTGATATATGTTGATATATCTCTTCCAGCGGCTGCGCCATCTTGCCTTTTTTCGAATGCCACAATTTTGTCGTGCACGGCAGCCATTTTAGATGCCAGGCTGGTCCCAGGCTATCACCTACCCCTGCGGATGTAGTTTATGGCCCCAGCTGTAGAGAATTCAGACATGCCAATCCTCCTGATTCAGGCGTGTGAGTACTGATTTCAGTGCTAGTCTCCCGCCTCCCGATTTCTGCAAGCAAAAACCCGGGGGCATATTACTAACAACTAGCGATAATTTTTGTCTATAACTTGTTTAGAGACAAAAATTATCGCCGCACATCGGCGATTTTTATCGCAGATAAACCTTGCTATTATCGCAGAAAAGTCAGCGATATTCATGTATTATCGACCTAATGCTCTTAGCCATGTTATCCACCTCCCATTGGATAACATGGCTAAAACCTGCTCAGGGCAGGTGTTAGCTTTTGGAGATATTCGCGCTTAGTGCGAATATCTCCAAAAGTTGGTAATAGAAGGTAGCGATGTTAGGGACTGTTTCCAGTCGCTAACATCTTGGCACGCCACTTTGCATGTCATTAGTGATAAGTATCACTGACATGCAAAGCCGGGCCCAAGATGGTCGCTATCTCCTTTTAGGTGTCACTAACTGGTGTTAGCGACAGCTTGATAATAGGGAAATAATTTTATCTCCGCTTTCATGGTTTTTAAAGCCAAAAAAGCGGAGATAAACCCCCTTGCTAATATGCCCCACGATTCCTTGGGGGTTTCAGCTGATAGGGCTTGGTATTGTGTTACATGGTAATTTTTCCATGAAACGTCAGAGGGTCGATGTAGGGGTTCTAGAAGAGGTGATAAACCATTTAAGCCTCATGAACAAGCGCATGGTCTTTTAAAGATTTCTGAAGTACTCGGGGCGGCGGTGTGTGTGTGCCCTCTTTCAGGAGCGGGCGGGGGGGCACTGCCAGCAACTTGCCAGGTCAGGTAGTGTTCAACACGTGCATCACCCTTTCTCTGCTTGCTATTGCGCTCCATGCTTCGGAAAGGTAAGAAAAAGAACGTGCATTTGAGTTTGAAATGTCCGATCCTGCAGCAGCACACTTCCAAAGCCCACACATGACAATAACCCGATTCAAGGCCCCATTCACCCGTTTTTCAAAAAATAGATAACACTCCAACAAAGTAAGGTTATAAAACTTTATTAACTTTTAACGATAATGAACAGAACAAAAACTAAAAACATTTAAACATTTATTAACACAAAAAGCAACAATGGTTAGAAGCTGTCTTTTGTGCGAATAGTCCCAAGGCAGCACAACGTGCAGAGTTCTGGACGGCACCCAGGTGATGTCGCCTGGGTGCCGCACTGGTTTAGGGATCCTACAATGCTGCTCCGAAAATTGGCGTGGGTCGTCCCGGGTGGGGCGGGGGGAGGCCTCGTCAGTAGCGGTCTGTTGTGCGAATAGTCCCAAGGCAGCACAACGTGCAGAGTTCTGGACGGCACCCAGGTGATGTCGCCTGGGTGCCGCACTGGTTTAGGGATCCTACAATGCAGCACAGAAAAACAGCGTGGGGCGTCCCGGGTGGTGCGGGGGGAGGCCTCGTCAGTAGCGGTCTGTGTCCAGTGTCACATGGCTGACACAACATGTACGACAGGCACCCAGGTGATGTCCAGTAAACTGCCGCACTGGTTTTGGTATCCTACAATGCTGCTCCAAAAATTGGCGTGCGGCGGCCCGGGGGGGGGGGGAGGCGGCGTGAACGGGCCTCCCCAGGTGGCGGCCATTCAGCTGTTACCGCCCGCTCTTGCGACTACAGCGTCTCGCTCACCATGTAGTTGAGTTGTTCCCACTCTTGCGGTGCAGCGATAGGCGGCTGCCACATGACTCTTAAAATGGCGGACGGCTCTTCGGTTTTGGGCCTGGTCCACTGAAATGGCCCTGGGACACCTTGGAAGTCGGATGCTTGCCTGCTAGGGCTTGGGCTCCATTCTCGAAAAGCGTCCCCTCAGCCGTGAAGATTGTATAAAAGTCTTGGGGGCTCCCAACTCCCGCAGGCTTTCGGTGGGGAGCGGCTGCCATGATTGCTCGCGGAATGACCACGACGGAGCCACGAGATGGTGGTGCTCTCATGCTGACGCCAGCTTCAGTCTGAATGATCCAGAAACAAGGTGGGGCTTTCAACGTTTGGGAAAAAAAAATGTTCTAAACCAATGAAAAGTGTTATTTTTAGGTCATATGACCAAGCCTTCCATCTTTAGGAAACCAAAAGTAAAATGAACCAATGAAAAGTTTTATAAACAAGTCACATGACCTGTTATGCGACATAGGGCTACAAAAAGCGTAGAAAATCCGTTGGCACGTGAGGCGGCGTCAGTAGCGGACCGATGTGCGAATAGGCCAAAGGCAGCACAACGCGCCGAGATCCGGATGGCACCGAGGTGGTGTCCAGCAAATTGCCGCACTGGTGTGGCCATCCTACAATGCTGCGCCGAAAGACGGCGTGTCCAGCTGAATTGCGGTCACTGTTGCGGTACAGTGACTCGAACGCGCCGAGATCCGGATGGCGCCGAGGTGGTGTCCAGCAAATTGCCGTACTGGTGTGGCCATCCTACAATGCTGCGCCGAAAGACGGCGTGTTCAGCTGAGTTCCGGTCACTCTTCCGGCACAGTGACTCGAACGCGCTGAGATCCGGATGGCACCGAGGTGGTGTCCAGCAAGTGGCTGCACTGGTGTGGCCATCCTACAATGCTGCGCCGGAAGTCGGCGTGGGGTGCCCCGTTGGCTTATGAGGTGATGTCAGTAGTGGACTGATGTGTGAATAGGTCGGAACCAGCACAAGGCGCCAAGATCCGAATGGCACGTCCTGGATGTTGAGTGCCTCAGTTGAGATTTCTGAGCAGTGCTTGTAGAACTGTCTGAAGCTTATTTGCACCTGCTGCAGCTTCACTAGGTCCGGCGGAACTTGTTGCCTTTTCCTTTCTGCTTCTTTTCCTACAATGCGTTTCTTCTGAAGACACGACCAGGTCCCTGAATGTGTGCAGGGGGACGCTATTGAATGAATGAACGCGCCGAGATCTGGATGGCACCGAGGTGGTGTCCATCAAATTGCCGCACTGGTGTGTCCATCCTACAATGCTGCGCCGAAAGTCGGCGTGGGGTGCCCCGTTGGTTTATGAGGTGATGTCAGTAGCGGACCGATGTGTGAATAGGTCGGAACCAGCACAAGGCGCCCTGCACTGTTGAGCCTTTTTCAATGTCTGTTTTTTGTTCTTTCCCTTCCATCAAAAACAAAACAAAAATACAAGGCGCCAAGATCCGAATGGCAAGTCCTGGATGTTGAGTGCCTCAGTTGAGAGTTCTGAGCAGTGCTTGTAAGACTGTCTGAAGCTTATTTGCACCTGCTGCAGCTTCACTAGGTCCGGCGGAACTTTTTTCCTTTTCCTTTCTGCTTCTTTTCCTACAATGCGTTTCATCTGAAGACACGACCAGGTCCCTGAATGTGTGCAGGGGGACGCTATTGATTGAATGGAAATGGCGGCTTGACACAAAGCTGACTCAAGCGTTACTGTTGGTGCTATACAGACAAAAATTGGTTTTCAGTTTGTACATTCTTCAGGTTTTTTTTTCCATCCAAGTCTGATTGAGAGTTTGTAGAAAAATGGCTTCAGATTTTCCACATACTACTCTTCAACATTCTTCCTAAATGTAACAATGTGAAACTCACTAGGAGAACGGCTGTTTCTGTTTCCTTTCAAAATGCTGCCACCAATATTTTCTGAATGGAAGACATCATCTTGTAACATAAAGGGCCGAAAGGGGTTCTGGTCTGGCCGATGGTTGGTGGAGACATTTTGACTATATCTTGGACCTGCCCGGCCTCGCCCAAAATGGCGCCGGTATAAATGGGACTCGTAACTCTTTGCCCGCAAATGTATATCTAGAAAATGTTATTGTAAGTGGCCCTGTCGTATTTTAATTACAAAATGTACGTCCACCGATACCGCAACTGTTAGACACCTTTGTTCTTGTCACCTAATGGCCCGCTCGTTACGTTCTTCTACAGTGTAAATGTCTCCTCATCATATACGATTTGAGTTTGCTCCGTGGCCGGCCCACGTGGTTATAGGCCCGTATTTGTATACTGACATTTTCACAATAAAGGTTTTTAAAACAAAACACGGTAGTAGTATTTTCATTTGTAAAGTTTTTACTTTTAGTGACTGTTTTCGAATCAGTAAAAGGCAAGTGAAATAAAGCAGTCCAATTACATGACGGATAAAAGGTATAATATGTAGGAACGCAGTAAAGATAAATGGTCAAGGGCAGTTGTGTTTTTCATGTCTGCAACATAAAGTGATCGATAAGAATCTGATAATCAGGCGCATCGGCGACTAAGACAGCAGGCCGAATCTCTTTTACTCAAGGGCTCCGTCATGGAAGGAAGAAACGCCCTTTTTCTCGAAAAAGGAATATATTTTACTTGCCAGACAGTTGTAAATTTTCCGGGAAAGTACATTAGCCTGGAATATTATAACATATGTTTGAAAAAAAAATATTGTTCGAAAATAATAAAAAGCGTAATTTTTAGGTCATATGACCAAGCTTTTCATCATTAAATTAACAAAAGTAAAATGAACCAATGAAAAGTTTTATTAACAAGTCACATGACCTGTTATGCTTACGTTACGCGCTGCGCGCCGCGCCTCGGATCACTTCTGGGTGCGCTAACGCGGCGTGTCATAAAACGCATTACGCGACAACGTAGGTCAAGAATATAGTCTAAATGTCTCCACCAACCAGCGTTCAGAACACAACCCCTTTCAGCAGTCCAAAAAGTTCTGTTAAATGACAACAGAGGGGACAGGCAACAAGAACCATCAGTCAAAGAGGGGAGGGCAAGTTCTTCTCTTCCGGGTCATGTTGGGGCGCTACCGGAACTGATCGAATTGGTAGTCTACAGTGTTTCTGGATGTTTCAGACTAAAGCTGGCGTCAGCATGAGACCACTACCATCTCGTAGTTCCGTCGTGGCCATTCCACGAGCAATCATGGCAGCCGCTCCCCACCAGAAGCCTGCGGGAGTCGGAGGCCCCCATGACTTTTGTAGAATCTTCACGGCTGAGGGGACGCTTTTCGAGAATGGGATCCAAGCCCTAGCAGACAAGCGTCCGAGTTCCAAGGTGTCCCAGGGCCATTTTAGTGGACCAGGCCCAAAACCGAAGAGCCGGCCGCCATTTTGAGAGTCCTGTGGCAGCCGCCTATCGCTGCACCGCTAGAGCGGGCGCATCTCAACTACATGGTGAGCGAGACGCTGTAGTCGCAAGAGCGGGCGGAAAACAGCTGAATGGCGGAAGAGGCACAGTGTAGCAAAAGCGGGCGGAATGGCAACTAAAACGATAAAGGGGCGCCTCACTACAGCTTGTCTTCAGGTCAAACGGATTGTGGGACAAGGTCCAGAATTGAAGAGTCATCAAAAGGCAAAAAGTACCGCCGGACCCCGGGAGCCGGCCGCCTATGTCGGGGGCGATCTCAGGCTACACCAGTGCTATAAGACTTGGGGAGGGTGTCGGAGCCAAGCGTCTTCTCCGAGTCCATGGCCATCACAGCGCCCCTCAGGGGCCTCCGTCAAGCTGTTTAGGAAGGTAACATATCATATTGTTTTCTAATGCAGTCAGGTCCACAAACGACACTCACTTACTTTGAGAATAGTGAAGCTGCAGTAGGAGGAAATAAGCTTCAGACAGTGTTACAAGCGCTGCTCAGAACTCTTAACTATGGCACCCAACATCCAGAACTTATGCTATTTGAGAATGGTAGTGACATCGAAGCATCTCGGGGACCAAAACCATTAACGTACTTTCACGTATGAAAATCTTACTTGGGGAGGGGGCAGGAGCGAAGCGCCCCCTCCCAGTCAGCGCCACCACACCGTATGTTGAAAATCTGAAGCCATCGTTCTACAAAGTCAACCAAACTTGGATTGAAAAATCTAGAAAAATGTACAAACTGAAAACCAGTTTTGGTCTGCATAGCATCAGTAACAACGCTTGAGTCAGCTTTGTGTCAAGCCGCCATTTTGATTCAACAAAGCACAGGCATTGAAAAAGGCTGAAATTCAGAACTCTAAACTATGGCACCCAACATCCAGGAGCTTGCTATCCGGATCTTGGAGCCTTGTGCTGTTTTCGATCTATTCACACATCGGTCCACTACTGACATCATCTTATAAACCAACGTTATGTAAATAGTTTTTTAATAAAATGTTTTACCCTATTTCTTTGCTGGTGTGTTGTCTATATTTTTAATATTTGCATAGGGTTTGTCATTATTTTGTGCGGGATGGGTGATGGAGCCGAGCTGTCTTGCAGCCCTCATGGTGTGGAGCTCAGTTCATCTCACTATTTTCGTATTTCTCAAGAAGGGTTGTTCCTAATATTTCTATTTTAGCGAGGTCAAAAAGAGATCCAATTAGTGGCCTACTGATTTTGCTCGATTACTTTTATTTTTTTACACGATTTTTCACTATCTGCAAAGACTAAACAGAGTATTGCGACTTTGTGCTTGTTTGTAAATAGAGAATGATCCAAAGAGAACCAATTCTAAAACAGTAAATGCTTGGACAACAATCAATCAAATGGAGAGACAAGGAGGTACGACGGATTACAACGGGGGTAAAGGCCTGCGTTAACTACCCTTCTGTATCTGCAAAGAGAGAGTACTAACAAAGGCAAAAGAGGGGAGGGGGGGGGGCAGCGTTCAAAGCACATCAGCGTGCATAAATATGAAAATGTTTTTATCTATCACGTACTTGACATTTTAAAGCTTTTCATATTTGCTATTAAAAAACCAATGAAATTCACAGAAAAAACCATAGGTTATAGTGGATATATAGTTAGGAATTTGCATTTACAAAACCTTGAAAATTCAATGAAAAAACCATAGGTTATAGGCCATATATAGTTAGGAATTAGCATTTACAAAACCTTATTTTACTCGCATAAAACCATTGAAATTCCATATATAGTTAGCTAACTATAAGCGCTAACTATATATCGCGCACCCGCAATCCACTGCTGATGATGTCACATATTACATCATTCATGACATGGTCAGTGACATCACTGATGACATCACTGATGACATCTCAAATGACATCACTGATGACAACTCAAATGATATCAATGATGACATCTCAAATGACATCACTGATGACAACTCAAATGACATCACTGATGACATCTCATTTGTCATCACTGATCACATCACTCATGTGATAATACAATGAACCTCTTCAGACTCTAATATAACCTTACATACACTCAGTATAAACAGACACTCACAGACTGTCACTCATCCATGGACTTACTCACACACCTAGTCAGTCATGCAAAGAATCAATCACACCTCCATTTCCTCAACTATACAGTTATACACATCTTACTTATTCAAACATATAATAACACATATTTACTCTCTTATATAATCCCTGATACAAGCTCACAGTGATCGATACAGCCACTCACACATTCACTGGCTCTTATGTTCAGTTATTTATATATCTCAACTCTCACATGTATTGTGTTTTACATACGTACTTACTTGCACATGTAGCAATGAGAAATCCATTCACTCACCAACACACCCATGCACAGTCAACCGCTCATATAGCTGTTTCCACATGCACTCTTGAACTCATACTCCTAGTGAATCAACTGCTTACACATCTATGCACAGAGTCACGCACCTCCCAGCCACCCACACACACACTCAGCCTCCCATTCAAATATTTGGGCAACCAATCAATAACCCTTATGGCTACTCTTATAGCTACTGATCAACACAAGCAGCAGTTTACACAACAACAAACATACTGATGCACGAATTAAGACAGTTTAGTCACTAACCCATGCACTCAGTGAGACACATTTAATCACTCACTCATACAGTCAGTCATGCACCTACTAAATTCTTCATCCAGACACTTATACATCCACTCATTCTTCAATATGTGAAACATATTTTAACTTTACAGAAACATACAGTCACTGGATGTTGTAATCAGTGATGTCATCAGTGATGTCACTGACCATGTCATGAATGATGTAATATGTGACATCATCAGCAGTGGATTGCGGGTGCGCGATATATAGTTAGCGCTTATAGTTAGCTAACTATATATGGAATTTCAATGGTTTTATGCGAGTAAAATAAGGTTTTGTAAATGCTAATTCCTAACTATATATGGCCTATAACCTATGGTTTTTTCATTGAATATATATATATATATATATATATATATATATTACCTACTGGCGGTCGCCAGTAGGTAGTTATAGTTAGGACCTAGTTTCCATAGGAAATCCTCAACATTCTATTTGGAATAACTTTGGCCCTGGTTGAAGAATCTTAGCGAATTTCTCAAAGACGATGGCTCGGTCCGCTGCGCTCCTTCCCTAAAAGTTTGGGGGGGATTGGTCAAGTGGGGGCTGAGATTAAAGGGGGGTCCCAAAACGTGTTTTCTCCATGTTATTTTCTATAGGACCTTTAGACTCGGCTACAGGTCGAACGGGTGAATGGATTTATAAGAAATTTGGCAAAACTGTACAGTCCGGCTCGCAGATTACGCTTTTTTTGGAATGGTGTAAATCCGTTCAGTAGTTGCTGAGGAAATTAGAGTTAAAGTCAATTATATATCTATACGCGCGCACACGTGCGCGCACCCAAACGGCTGCGCGCGCGAGCGGAATTTTGCTGCGTGACGTCTGTTAACGTTCGATTCGAAGGAAATCAGAAAGTGTTGACCGCCATTTTGTCATTGCGAGTAAATATATTGTTGATTTCAAAGCGTTGGAACATGGAAAGGGGAGAAGGTAGAGATTGTTTTGCTGTGTAGGTTTTCTCAGGGTGTGCAGTAAGGCCCTAAAGGCGAAAATATATATATATATATTTTTTTTAAAGTTGCGTGGTGCGCGCACTCGGTCGCGCACACCTTTTTACAAGAGTGTGAAAATGGAGATAAATCAGAAGTTTGAGTGCTTAGATATAAGGTGGCTCTGAAAAGAGCCATTGTGTTAATTGAGTGTTTTCTGCATTTATAAGTAAGTACCGATGCAGAGCCTGATGTTGCAGAGGAAGATTCTGTTTCCCTCATTCGTGAAATGAACACCGTCTCTCCTATAGACGTCTTGCATGTGGTATCGCAAGTTGTTGTGGTAAATAGAACCCATGCTATAATCTCTGAGGAAAGCAGAAACAGATTTATTTACATGTCTCCTTGCTTTCTCAAATTGTGCACAATGTTGATTGGACCAATTCCATTTCTGTCTTTGGCATATATTGGAATATACCAAGGCAGATCGAGGAAAAAGTGTCATCAATTGTCGAAAGGTGTCTTTTAGAAGCATTTCCAGACCTACCCCAGTGATTGTGCCTAGATCGTTCCCACCACAGTGCACAATTATAAGGTCTGGTTCTGGGAGATGCATAAAAGTTTTCACCAATGGAATCAATTGGTGACATTTCAATCCTCTTTTGGCAATCCATGTTATATGTACATTTGGTAAGCCGAGGTTGTAAATTTGTCTGCTTACTGCATATTTTTCACTCCAGTGAATATAACTGTGTCCTATTAGCCAGACCTTCATTTTCAAGGGATTTGTAGTCGTCCTCCGATCGGTTCTGGAAGTGGAATGGTAGTTAGAAGTTGAAATTCGAAATAAAGAAAAAGGAAGAGGCTGGGTGTGGTTTAAAAAATAAAAATGATTGGTTGATTTTAAGAAGTGGAGATTGAACAGTACGTTGCATGTTAATGTTTATGTTAAACGAAAAGTACTATTGGGTGTGAAAAAAAAAGACATGTAACAGAGCTGTGGATTGGCAGGTGTTTCTGGAGGGAAAACAGTGTTGTTACTTTGCTGTAGAACGTTGAGATATGAACTTTTGACCTGTGCCTTCAGCCAGGTGCAGAATGAGGTGTTACCATGGAAACAGCCAGAGATGGCAGTGGGTGATGGGTGACTTTTATGTGACATTGAAAATATTGTGAGGGAGAACCAACTGAAATGTAAATGCTTACGTTACGCGCTCCGCGCCCCGGATTGCTTCCGGGAAGCTGCGCTTCGCGCCTCGCGCACCGGAGCACTTCCGGGTGCGCTAACGCGGCGCGTCATATGACGGATTACGCAACAACGCGATACGTCGTTGGGGCTCCACCGGAACTGATCGAATTGGTAGTCTACAGTGTTTCTGGATGTTTCAGACTGAAGCTGTCGTCAGCATGAGAGCACCCCGTGGCTACGTCGTGGCCATTCCGCGAGCAATCATGGCAGTCGCTCCCCACCGGAAGTCTGCAGGAGTCAGGGCCTCGGTGACTCTTGTAGAATCTTCAAGGCTGAGGGGACGCTTTTGGGAAAGGGGCTCATGCCCTAGCAGTCAAGCGTCCGAGTTCCAGGGTTGCCCAGAGCCATCCTTGCAGGCCAGGCCCAAGTCTGTGGAGCCGACCGCCATTTCCTGAGCTCCGTGGCAGCCGCCTGTCGCTGTATTGGAAGAGTGGGTGCAATTCAGCCGGATGGCGGGTGAGACGGTGTAATAGCAAGAGCAGGCGTAATTCAGCAGGCCGAGCGAGGCACTGTGCCGCAGGAGCAGGCGCAACTCAGCTGGCCGAGTGAAGCGCTGGGGTGTAGCTAAGAAACCTCCACCTGGTGAGGTGGGAGAGGCTCGTTCGCGCCGCCTCTCCCTTCCAGTGCACCCCACGCCGTCTCCTGGCGCAGGTATATGTGATGGTCGGACCAGGGCACCGCAGGACATGTCTTCAGGTCAAATGGATTGTGGGACAAGGTCCAGAATGGTAGAGGCATCAAAAGGCAAGAAGTTCCGCCTGACCCCGGGAGCCGGCCGCCTATGTCGGGGGCGATCTCAGGCCATACCAGGGGAACAAGACTTGGGGAGGGGGCAGGAGCCAAGCGCCCCCTCCGAGTCCGCGTTTCTTGGACCCTGAAGTATGGCACTCAACATCCAGAACTTATGACATTTGTGCAAGGCAGGGACATCGAAGCCTCTCAGGGACCAAGTATATCCAGAGTCCTTCCTACAGAAGGTGGTGGGGGTGGCGGCATTAGCAAGGCATCCCCCCACACAACTTGTCGGACCCTGAAGTATGGCACTCAACATCCAGAACTTATGACATTTGTGCAAGGCAGGGACATCGAAGCCTCTCAGGGACCAAGCATATCCAGAGTCCTTCCTACAGAAGGTGGTGGGGGTGGCGGCATTAGCAAGGCATCCCCCACACAACTTGTCGGACATGACCTCTGGATGTACTGGGTGTTCAATTTCAGAATTGAAACTACTAAGAAGCAATTAGAAGTGTTGTTTTCATGTTGCAGTAGGCTGCCATGTAAATAGTTATTTAATAAAACGTTTTATCCTGTTACTTTGCTGGTGTTTTGTATATATTTATAATATTTGCATAGTGTTTGTCGTTATTTTGGGCGGGGTGGGCGGCGGAGCCGAGCTGTCTTGCAGCCATCATGGCATCGAGCTCGGTTCCGCTCTCTAGTTTCATGTTTTTTCTAACGATTTATATGTTATAGTTTGCTAGCACGATACAGCGGATAGTCCGCATTTTATATGTATGTCCTTTTTATTAGGGGGGTCCTCCGGTGGAGTCGGACGATCTACCTCTAATAAACGGTCCGGGTTGAACCAACTACCAACAAACGGGGCAGAGATAGGCATGACGGGTTACAAAGGGGACAAAAGTGTGCACTACCTATCCTTCACTATCTGCAAAAACTAAACAGAGTATTGCGACTTTATGCTTATTTGTGAACAGAGAATGACCCAAAGAGAACCAATTTCGAACAATCATAGGCTATTGGCAGTGGGCAGAGAGGCCATGACACAGAAAATGGCTGTTACTTACGTGCATGATGGGGCCTAAAAGGGACTAGATGGCGTGGCCACTGTTTCGCGACTTTCACTTTACTTTTAACAATGGCTGTGGTGAACATAAATGAACGCCGCTTATGTATACCTAATTTTAGTCATTTTCCACAAAAAAGCTTTTGATATTTGCTATTAAAAAACCAAAGAAAATCACTGAAAAAACCATAGGTTATAGACCATATATAGTTAAATATCTGAAGTCCATCTCTGCACTCGATGGAGATACAGGTCGTCGATCAGAAGATGTGCTGGCCACCTCTAATGGTAATAGCGTGGCCAGGGCTCTTGTCGTTGCCTCTGCAAATTGCAGAGGGTGCACTTGTTTGACATGCCGCACCATGGTATGTATGGAAAAGGAATATTTTTTTGCTGGATTTCTTCTTGAGAGAACCAAGTCACATATCGTGCAGGTTACTTTTGGTGCATTCACTTTCTTTTGATCTTCAGGATAAGTGAAAAATTGCCAGATGAAAGATTTATTTTTTCTTATTAAAGGTAGTCGATCATTTTGGTCAGATCCGGAAGATAAATGAGATACGGTAGCCATTTCACCAAAGTCTTCCGAAAGATGTAGGACGTTGTTCTCTCTTGAGAGTACAAAAGATAGTGAGGGAAGTGGGTGGAGTGCTGCGTGTAAATTCCAGAATTGAAACTATGAAGAACCAATTGAAAGTGCTGTTTTCATGTTGCAGCAGGCTGCCATGTAAATAGTTATTTAATACAACGTTTTACCCTGTTACTTTGCTGGTGTGTTGTATATCTTTATAATATTTGTCGTTATTTTGGGTGGGGTGGGCGGCGGAGCCGAGCTGTCTTGCAGCCATCATGGCGTCGAGCTCGGTTCCTCTCACTAGTTTCATATTTCTCATGAGGGGTTGTTCCTAATTTTTCTATTTTAGCGAGGTCAAAAAAAGATCTCATCAGTGGCCTACTGATTTTGCTCGATTCCTTTTGTTTTTTCTAATGATTTATATGTTATAGTTTGCTAGCACGATACAGCGGCTAGTCCGCATTTTATATATATGTCCTTTTTATTAGGGGTGTCCTCCGGTGGAGTCGGACGATCTACCTCTAATAAACGGTCCGGGTTGAACCAACTACCATCCTGATTTTGTATATCTTCTGAGCTGGATTTAAGCACACAATTGTTAAAGTATGAAACGTTTTATATTTCTAAAAAAAATACCAAGGTGTGTACATCCGGTAACGCACAAAAGTTTAAAAAGACATTCGGCTCCATTTACTGAAAAGTTTCATAAGAATAAAAAAGAAGTCTAGGTACAGTCTCTTTGACGTACTATAAGTTCTTTGAGGGGTGTATGAAGAAATTCAATAAGTTCAAATCGCAAGGTTTTTACGAAATATATAGGCAGGTGCGATATCCATTTTATTGACAACTGTTGCCGAGAGTGCGCACACCGGGTCGCGCACGATAGTTTAGTAAGGCTATTTTTATTTACAGACAAACTTTAATGTGTTTAAAAAAAGGCAAGGTACAGACTTTCGAATTCTGTATTGCTTTAAAAAGGAGTATCTATGCAACTTGACATCACTCATGACCATGTCATGAGTGATGTAATATGTGACGTCATCAGCAGTGCATTGCACGCGCAAGTTATAATGAGTCCAACTAACTACAACGTGGAATTTCATTGGTTTTATGTCAGTAAAATTTCCAGCTAACTATAACATGTGTCAAACCTATGTTTCTTTCAGTGAATATATATATATATATATATATATATATATATATATATATATATATATATATATATATATATATATATATATATCTATCGACTTTGCCGATTAAAATATTCTAAAAACTACTTTCGGGACATGGCGTCGTCATTTCCTTGATTTGAAAGGAGTGTGGTGTTCATATATATATATATATATATGTAGACTTATTCTTGGCCCCAATTGCGAAAAGTCAAAGTTCATATATCAAAGACACTGGGGACTTTTTACGGATATTAGAGAATATCTCCTGGAGTGAAAATTACTTGATGGTGACAATCGATGCAGTCTCCCTCTATACTTCGATAAAACATGAAGTAGGCTTAAATGCATGTCATTACTTCTTAAAACAAAGAAATATCAGCTACCTCAAACATACTGCAATGTTAATGACAATGATCGAACTATGTCTTACTAACAATGTTTTCCTATTCAATCAACAACTATTTAGACAAGAATGTGGAACTTCCATGGGCATTTCTTTCTCACCCAACTATGCCAATACTACCATGGGCTGGTGGGAAAAAAGCATAGCATGGGACCCCTCAAATCAAACTGACTTAGAGAAATTGATCTTATGGGTACGTTATATCGACGACTTGTTTTTAATTTGGAACGGTACACAAGTTGAATTTGATACTTACTATGCCAAATTATGTGACAACAACCTTGGATTGGAATTCACATATAAAACGAGTAAAAAAGAGATTGACTTTCTAGATCTAAAAGTCTACATAGAAAAAGAACAATTACACACAACCCTATTCCGCAAAGAAACTGCAACGAACAGTATCCTACATGGAACCAGCTTTCACCCTCAACCACTGTTAGCTAGCATCCCCTATGGCGAATTTATTCGCATGAAAAGAAATTGCTCAAAAAAAGAGGATGCGGAAATCAAAATAGAAGAAACAGCTGAGAGATTGAAAAAAACGAGGATACAGTCAACAAATTTTGGAAAAATGTAGAAAGAAAACTGCCAAGCAAAATAGAACTACATTACTCATTCCTCAATTGAAAACCAACGACCTTAAAGGACCACCACGCTTTGTAACAACCTACAACAAAGAAAGCGGCATAATAAAAAGTAAAATTAAAAAATACTGGCACCTAATATCAGGGGATCCTGACATTGGAAAGATTGTAGGAACGGAACCAACAATAACCTACAAAAAAACTTGCTCACTCAAAGACAAATTGGTACACAGCCATTTCACAGAAAAAAAGACCAAAAAACAAAGTGACTGGCTAACTGACCAAAGAAAAGGGTTCAAGAAATGTAATGCTTGCAAAGTTTGCAAAATTGGCCTCAATAAAACAACCTTTGAAGAAACTGATGGAAAAAGTTTCCCTATCACTGAAAAAATAAACTGTTCGTCGACACATGTGATATATGTCATACAATGCAAATGTGCATCCAAATACATAGGAAGCACGACCTGTGCCCTAAAAAAACGAATTTTAGAGCACATCAGAGCGGTCAAAAATAAAGACATGTCCTACGCAACTGCCAAACATATGGCTACCTGTCAAAAAAGTGACTGGAGAGCCATGTCATATTATGGCATACACATGATCGAGATGAACGAACGTGGAGGAAACAGAAAACGTAAATTACGACAAACTGAATCAAAGTTCATCATCAGACTGAAAACAAAAATGCCTAGAGGAATGAACTTTGACGAGGAGCTTTACGTACACCTAGAATAACATCAGTGATCAACATAGAACATTGCGATGGGAACCTAGAAGGGAAGGAAAAACATGTACTATTGAAGTGGGTACTATACCCAGCAAAAAGTCATGAACATACAATGAAACAGTGGTAACATATAGTACTATACTATAAATGCAAACAAAACATATATATAATTTTTTGTACACTGTGAATTTCAGAAATTAGTTCAAAACTGTGACTACTATAATAACAGTGTACATACAACTTATACAATGTACTAGTACCTAATGATAAGAATTAAGTGCTGAAATTGCTAAATGTCATTATTATGTTTGAAAAAATCCTTTTTTAATTTACATGAACTACCTGTCCCACAATGCACCTTAATAGCCAGGTGGGATAAATAGTAGACATAGTAGTATGCTCACTTACCGTGAACAAGGCCTGCCTCTAGGCTGAAACGCGTTGGTCTGAGTTTGGAGCAATAAATCACCTTTGAAACTTAACTGGAACTGTGTTGTGCCGCATCTTTCGTGTCAATATATATATATATATATATATATATATATATATATATATATATATTCACTGAAAAAACCATAGGTTATAGACCATATATAGTTAGGGATTAGCATTTAAAAAACCTTATTTACTCGCACAAAACCATTGCAATTCCATATATAGTTAGATGCACTAACTATATATCGCGGACCCGCAATCCACTGCTAATGATGTCACATATTACATCATTCATGACATGGTCAGTGACATCACTGATGACATCACTGATGACATCACTGATGACATCACTGATGACATCTCAAATGACATCACTGATGACATCACTGACATCTCATTTGACATTACTGATTACATCACTGATGATATCATTTATGTGATAATACATCTTCAGACTCTAATATAACATTAGATACACTCAGTGTAAACAGGCACTCACAGACTGTCAAACATCCATGGAGTTACCCACACACCTAGTCAGTCATGCAAAGAATCAATCCCACCTCCATTTCCTCAACTATACAGTTATACACACCTTACTTATTCAAACATATACTAACACATATTTACTCTCTTATACAATCCTTGATACAAGTTCACAATGATTCATACAGCCACTCTCACATTCACTGGCTCTTATGTTCAGTTATTTATATATGTCAACTCTCACATGGAGTGTGTTTTACATATGTACTTACTTTAACATGTAGAACTGAGATATCCATTCACTCACCAATATACTCATGCACACAGTCAACTGTCCATACAGCTGTTTCTACATGCACTTTTGAACCCATACACCTAGGGAATCAACTGCTCACACATCTATGCACAGAGTTATATACCTCCCAGCCACCCACACACATACTCAGTCTCCCATATAAATACTTGGGCAACCATTCAATAACCCATATAGTTAATGATATAGCTACTGATTTAAACATGCAGCAGTTTACAGAAGAACATAAATAATGATTGACAAATTAAGACACTTTAATCACTAACCCATGCACTCAGTGAGACACATGTAATCATTCTCTCATACAGTCAGTCATGCACCTACTAAATCCTTCATCCAGACACTTATACATCCACTCATTCTTCAATATGTAAGACATATTTTAACTTTACAGAAACATACAGTCACTGGGTGTTGTCATCAGTGATGTCACTGACCATGTCATGAATGATGTAATATGTGACATCATTAGCAGTGGATTGCGGGTCCGCGATATATAGTTAGTGCATCTAACTATATATGGAATTTCAATGGTTTTGTGCGAGTAAATAAGGTTTTTTAAATGCTAATCCCTAACTATATATGGTCTATAACCTATGGTTTTTTCAGTGAATTTTCAAGGTTTTGTAAATGCAAATTCCTAACTATATATGGTCTATAACCTATGGTTTTTTCTGTGAATTTCATTGGTTTTTTAAAAGCTAATATCTATAGCTGTAAAATATATTCTTTATTAAGTGACGTATCACGTAGCCCGTGAGACGCCTCATGATGCATCGCATAACCGTGACGTATCGTCTCTGCAGCGCAAACCAAACCCAAAACGTAAGCGCGCCAGAACACGCTTAAAGATATATATATATTTTTTTAACCTTAATTAGACAAAATCCACACGTGCACATATCATAAACGTTCAAAAAACACAATATGTCGGACTCCCGTTACGCTGCCGGTTAGCTGCCCGGTTAATGTACCAGGAAGCACCTTTACCGCGAAAAATCACAATTTTTTTTTTCACCCCCAGGGAACTTTAATAGCCCTCTCATCAATCCTAGGGGTTCAGGAGGGGTTTGCCTTACCCCTTTCATTCATTTACACCTTTTTTTTTTCCACCTCTTGTCTCTCGATCCCACAGAGAGACAAGATGGCGGCCGCTCCAGACTGTTTACAATGATAACAGCCAATCAGCTTCTCCTTAGACTCCCGTTACACTGCCGGTTAGCTGCCCGGTTAGCTGCCCGGTTCGCGTACCAAGACGCGTCTCTACGGCGAAAAAAACTGAATTTTTTTTTTTTTTTGGGGCCCAGCGTGGCTCTATAATATCCCCTCATCAATCCTAGGGGGTCAGAAGGGGTCTACCTTGCCCCTTTCCTTCATTTCCCCCTTTGTTTTGACCTCCTCTTGTCTCTCGATCCTACCGAGAGACAAGATGGCGGCCGCTCCGGACTGTTTACAATGTTGACAGCCAATCAGCTACTCGTCAGACTCCCGTTACACTGCCAGTTAGCTTCCCGGTTAGCTGCCCGGTTCGCGTACCAAGACGCGTCTCTACGGCGAAAAAATCGGATTTTTTTTTTTTTTTGGGCCCAGCGTGACTCTATAATATCCCCTCATCAATCCTAGGGGATCAGAAGGGGTCTACCTTGCCCCCTTTCCTTCATTTCCCCCTTTGTTTTGGCCTCCTCTTGTCTCTCGATCCTACCGAGAGACAAGATGGCGGCCGCACCGGACTGTTTAGAATGTTGACAGACACCGGAGAGCCAATCAGCTTCGCTTCGCAAAGTTCCGATACGCGAAAAGTAAGCGGACCGGAGCGCAGCCCGGAGCGCTGTTACAGATATATATCTTGTTTTAAACGTTAATTTCTCAAAATTCACTGAAGCACATATATTGAGACCTAGCAAAGGCACATCGGGCTAACAGTCCCTACAATTTTGCCAACTTTCGTGGAAATCCATTCAGCCGTTCGGGCTAAAAGTGAGTCCAACCGCCCTATGGAAATTAACATGGGAAAAACGCGTTTTGGGACCCCCCTTTTTTCTCAGCCCCCCCTTGACGAACCCCCCCCAAATTTCCAGGAGCTGCTCAGAAACAAAATGTGCCATTTTCCTGAAAATTTCAGCCAATTCCGTCCACAAACGCCAAAGTTATTAGACATAGAATTTTCAGAAATCCCATAGGGAAAAAATCCTAACTATATATACCTACTGGCTATCGCCAGTAGGTAATATATATATATATATATATATATATATATATATATATATATATATATATATATATATATATATATATATATATATATATATATATATATATATATATATATATATATATATATATATATCCAGAGAGTCAGCGCTTGATCTCCACAGGGTGAGGCGTTCCCCCCACTCCACAGAAAGACGCAGACACGGTCCAAGTATGTGCAATTCGTTTAATTAGTGCAAGCACATCGCATGACGTTTCGGCTCCGAGGAGCCTTGTTCACATCACTGTGTCAAACATAATGAGCCGTTCTTTTAAAGAGACAGCTTCTGTTGAAAAAAGTTGATCATATGCTTGATTTAAAAATGGACATGGAAGAAACACTTGTGGTTTCTGAGTAGTTTTTAGGTATGTTTCAGTTATAATTTTAGAATGCATATATTTTGCAACATTCTTTACCATAAACTGTATAAATCATAGGTTAAATACCGCTTTGTTTATAATAAGTAGAAAATCATGAGTTTGTTGATATTGGTCAAATACAAAAGTAGATCAATCTATAATAGAAAATCGTCCCACTGAAAAAGTATATATAAAAATAGAATAAGTACTATTTCAATACATTTACATATTTACATTAAAGTGCTCCTGCTAAAGTGCTTAAATAACTAGTGCAAACTCATGCAATAGTGCAAAAAGAACGCCATTATGATAACATTAAAATGATCAATCATAACATTAGTTGTGCTTTTCATCGCAGGGTTATAATTCAATTGTAAACATATCTCTGCCCTAGGGCAACTTTTCCATAGTGGATATTAATGTGATTATCGGTAATCAACTGATCATACTTAATCATTTTTTACTCAGTAGTCTTTCTTAAGCGGTTTGACATTCATTTACATCCATGTCCAAAGTAAAGTGAAATAGTGCAAAGCATTTTAAAACAAGTCAGTATAGGTCAAATCAGCTAATCAGGGATAATTACCTTTAAGCTAGATAGTTTATACCTGTTTATATGTATAAATGTTTATTTTATTCTTCATTTTCTATTTTGCTTTTTTTACTTGTTTTCTTTTTTTTCAAACATATAGCAGCAGCTACTCGGTTCCACAGTCTCCAAATCAATTCAAATAAGAAGCGAACTAACAGTCTATAAATACAAATATGGTTGACCTCTGTCCCAGCCCAGATTCTCCCCTGTCTCTATAGAATGTTATTGTTGTACAGTAGGTCCTGTATTTCTAATCTATTAAAGTAAACATGTGTACATATCCTCAGTGATATTTAATCCTGTTGGGGCCTTGGTCTTTAACAGGAGGATATATTTCGTTTCGAGCTTCCTCAATTTAGTTTCTCTATCTCCACCCCTTCTGTTGGTATTCACGCTGTCTATCACAAAGTAAGTTAATGATTTGTTATTGCTTTGGTGAACTTCGCGATAGTGGCGGGCAACTGGGTAGGTGTTGTCACCATTGGATATCGCTCTGAGATGTTGAAGGATTTGTTGGTGTACAGGGAGTTTTGTACTACCAACGTACATCAATGAGCAGGGGCATTGCAGGACGTATACCGCATGGTCGGTTTTACAAGTCAATACCTGTGATATTGGATGAACTATGTCGCTGAATCCATCCTTATAAGTTTTGGTATTGATGCCATGGGTACATGCTTTGCATGTTTTGCATTTATAGAAACCCCTGCTTAATTGCCACCAATTGCTGCCTCTGACAGGTTCCGGATTGGTGTCCACTATTTGGTCCCTGAGGGATGAAGCCCTGCTGTAAGTGAGAGATACCCTAGTAGGCAAATCCTTGCCAATGATAGGATCTTTTGTCACAAGGGGCCAGAATTTATTAACAATCCTGTAGATGTCACTTGATTGTCTACTGAATCCCTTTATGATTCTAAACTCACATTTGTCTTGGTTAGCTAGATTCTGTCTGTTTTGGTAATTACCCTCTAGTAACTCATCCCTAGATATTGTTTCTGATTTGGCAATGGCCTTGTCAATAATCTCAGTTGAATATCCCCTGTCGAGAAATCTTTTTTTGCTTTCATTTTGGGCCTTTTTTAATTCCACAGGATCACTGCAGCCTCTTTTCATTCTTAGCATTTCCCCATAGGGGATGCTTGCTATGAGGTGCCTGGGGTGGCCACTCGCAGCATGTAAACTGCGGTTCCCAGCAGTTTTCTTTCGCTATATTTTGGTATGTAGTTTGTTGTTTTTCACATATACCTCAGTGTCCAAAAAGGTTACAGTGTTTTGACTGAGTGTTGCAGTAAATCTAAGATTTAGTTCATTAACATTGATATTAGAAATGAATTTTTCCGCAGACTCCTCACTGCCTCGTCAAATAATAAACAAATCATCAATGAAACGAAACCAAACAATATTGTTGTTCTCCATTTCTTCCAGGTATGTGGTTCTGAGGACCAGCTCCTCCCAAGCTCCCATGTGCAAACATGCGAAACTCGGGGAGAAGCTGGCCCCCATTGCCACACCCTGAATCTGACGATAAATCAACTTATTGAACATAAAGATATTATTTGACAAACAGAAATCCAACATATCCAGTAACATAACATTATGGGCATTACATCCTTCAGATCTCCTAGAAAGGAAGTATTTCACTGCTTCCAGTCCCTGTATGTGAGAAATGCTGGTATACAGTGATGTTACGTCTAAGGCCATAAGCCAGTCACCTTTTCTCCATTCAATGTCTTTTAACTTCGTCAGAAAATCACTAGTATCACGTACATATGATTTTAATTTTTGTACATAGCCCTGTAAAAAGTAGTCTATGTAGATTGATGTTCGTTCCAAAAGACTAGCTCTGGCGGAAATGATCGGTCTGCCAGGAGGTTTCAAAGGGTCCTTATGAATTTTGAAGATGAAATACATGATCGGTAGTACTGGATTATTGACTTTAAGATATTTGTATTCATCCCCGCTGATCAAATTAGCAGATTTCCAACCAGATAACTTTTTATGATATTCAACTTTGATTGAAGCTGCTGTTTGGACTTGTAGGCATTCGTAACATTCCCTGTCATTGATCTGAGAGTAAGCCTCCTTTTCGTAATCCGCCTTAGTCATTAGCACTATGTTGCCCCCTTTATCACTTCCACGGATCACGATGTTTCTATCCTTGGTTAGGCGGGCTACCAGTGCTTTGTATCCATGGGTTAATCTGTTGAATTTCCATTTAGGCATATTTGTTTTGAGATCTTTCAAGTCACTCACCACATATATATATATTACCTACTGGCGGTCGCCAGTAGGTATATATAGTTAGGATTTTTTTCCTATGGGATTTCTGAAAGTTCTATGTCGAATAACTTTGGCGTTTGTGGACAGAATTGGCTGAAATTCTCAGGAAAATGGCACATTGTGTTTCTGAGCAGCCCCTGAAAATTTGGGGGGGTCTCGTCAAGGGGGGGCCGAGAAAAAAGGGGGGTCCCAAAACACGTTTTTCCCATTAATTTTTCCATAGGGCGGTTGGAATCACTTTTAGCTCGAACGGCTGAATGGATTTACACGAAACTTGGCAAAATTGTAGATATGGTTTGCCCGACGTGCCTTTGCTATGTCTCAATATATGTGCTCCAGTGGATTTTGAGAAATTAACGTTTTAAAAAACAGATATATCTGTAACAGCGCTCCGGTTAGCGCTCCGGTTCGCGTGCCTGACAAGTAACGGAACTTCGCGAAGCGAAGCTGATTGGCTCTCCGGTGTCTGTCAACATTCTAAACAGTCCGGACCGGCCGCCATCTTGTCTCTCGGTAAGATCGAGAGACAGGAGGTGGAGAAAAACAAAGGGGGAATTTAATGAAAGGGGGCAAGGTAGACCCCCTAGGAATGATGTGGGGGTTATTAAAAGGTCCCGTCGGGCAAATAAAAAAAATCGATTTTTCGCGGTAGAAGCGCTTCCCGGTACGCGAACCGGGAAGCTCACCGGTAGCGTAACAAGAGTTCGCCATTTTGTGTTTCAGTTGAATTTAATCACAAGATGGCAGAAAAGCAATGTGGGGAAATGGGTGTAAGGGGGCACGGGAGATGTATCCTGACCCCCTAGGTTTTCTGAGGGTGACTGAGGAGGCTCATATATGTCGGAAAAAAAAATTGATTTTTTCGCGCGGTTAGCTGCCGGTACGCGAACCGGGTAGCGAACCGGGAAGCGAACATAAGTGAAAATTTGTGAAAAAAGGTACATTCGAAATTTTTAAAGAGTAATTATAGTTAAGGTAGCTCTGAAAAGAGCTTTTGGGTTCAGTGTAAGTTCTAGGTACTTATAAGTAGGTACCAATACACAGTCTTAAATTTTGTATGAAAACTCTGTTGCCCTCATCTGAGAAGTGCAAACCATCTCCTCTGTAGATATCTTGCATGTAGTAACGCAAGTTATTGTTGTAGATGGAGCCCATTCCATGGTCTCTCATGTAAGCTGAAACAGACTTATTTACATGCTTCCTCGCTTTCTCAATTTGTGGACAAAATTGATTGGACCACGTCCATTTCTGTCTTTGGCATATATTAGAATACACCAAGGCAGTTTGAGGAAAAAGTGACATCAATTGCTCAAAGATGTCCTTTAAAAGCAGTTCCAGACCTACCCCAGTCAAAGTGCCTAAATCATTTCCTCCACAGTGCACTATTATGAGGTCAGGGTTTGGCAAATGTAAAAAGGTTTTCACCAATGGTATCAATTGGTGACATCTCCATCCTCTTTGGCCAATCCATTTGATTTCCACATTTTGTAAATTGAGGTTGTGTAAATTTCTGTTATCAGCATACATGTGAGCCCAGTGGATGTAGCTATGTCCAAGAATCCAGACAGAAAACATGGTGAGAGGACGTTCTGCTGCAGTCAGATGAAGTGTGGGAATGAAATGGCAGTTGAAACAGTAGGAGTTTGTAAAGAAAAAAAACTGTGGAGTTTCAGTGCTAATGATTCACTAGCAGTGATTGGTGGATTTCCATTTCTGAAAACAGAAAGTTAGGGTGCATGGATGTGTTCTTTGAAAGATGTAATTTGAATGGTTAAGAAAAAATGATTTTAAGGAACATTGCAGTGGATTAGCAGGTGTACTGAGAGTTCAGAGTTCATTTGAAACATTGTTGTGTGAACTTGTAAACATGAGAGGTCTTTCAGGAGGTAGTTGCTTCGGAAAAAGAGCAGAAAGGGCAGAGAAGGGAAGGCTGTTGCTTTGAAAAAAGTGAGGGAAGAGTTTTGATTGGGTGACATGAGAGATATGTGTAATGAAATACAGCATGTCTGTGCCTTTGTTGGTTGCAGCCTCTGGAGTGCATACCCTTTGCTCTGCTAAAGAAAAATTGGTGTGTGTCTGAGACTGTTTTGAAATTCAAAAAGCATTTGCTAAGGCGAGAAAAAATTCATTTAATTTAGATAGAGACTAGTATAGTTTATGGAGAAAATAAGGAAGCCAGCTGTGCATTTAAAATGTTGCTTTGTGCCAAGTGTTTTACAAAAAGATTTTGCTTATTTGACAAATTATAATTATAGATAATGTGAAGTATTAGTACTGACAGGGTGTGCTTGTACATAGGAGCTGTGCTGTGTTTTCAATTTATGACCAGAAAATCGTTTTTTTTTAAAAAGAAATGCTTTTCACATTTATGAGTAGGACAACATGGGGTCTGCTTTTTTAAATAAATATTTCACTTCCCACCATGAATATGGGAGAATAATTTGCTTGTTTGTTGGTTTAAAAACTCGTTTCTAGAAGTCATTTAGGTTTCACAATATGTTGTGCAAGAGTTACATAGTCAACATGGGGGCATATTTACAAGGCTTATGAGCCACATTCATGTCATTTTCCCCATTTTAAAAGTGACTTTAAATGTGGTGCAAGATCTTTGTAAATACACCCTCATGAGTGCTTTGTAAATTTAAGTCATTTTCCCCTTGTGCATGTGCCTTGTAAATACGCCCCTATGTGTGCTAGACAATTTTAAGTTACTTCTCCCATGAATCTGGGAGATTAATTTGCTTACATGATGTTTTTAAAAATTGTGCTAAGGTGAGAAAATGTTTCTTTAATTTATAAAGAGATTAGTATGCTTTTTGGAGAAAATAAGGAAGCCAGCTAGGGTGTGCTTGTACATAGGAGCTGTGCTGTGTTTTCAAACTATGACCAGAAAAACTTTTTTTTTTTAAAGAAATACTTTTCATATTTATGAGTAGGACAACATGGGGTTTGCTTTTTTAAATAAATATTTCACTTCCCACCATGAATATGGGAGAATAATTTGCTTGTTTGTTGGTTTAAAAACTCGTTTCTTGAAGTTATTTAGGTTTCACAATATGTACTGCTAGAGTTTCATAGTCACTATGATAATAATGATATACATTTAGGACTGTTTAGGGGGCATGGTTATGCTGAGGCTTCTGTAATTGTCAAAGGAGGAGAATTATGTACATTGCACTGCTGCATACAGTCCTCACCTTCTGCATACTCTTGGATATGCTAGACTATATCTGCTCAATGAGATACCTAAGCTGAGGAAACACAGGTGATGTGATTGTGAAATGAGCAAATATATTTGCACGTTTTTCAATTACATCACCTGTGTTTCCTAACATTACTAATCACATTGTGCAGATGAGGTTTAGGCCTGTCCAGGGAGACAGATGAGGTCTGGCCTTTGTTGAAGTGTGCAGTGGACATGACTCACTTCATCTGTTGGCCTGCACATGTATTATGTCCTCTGTACTCTTCAACAAGCCAAAATTTCATCTGCAACCCTGAGTAGGCCTCACCTCAAACAAACTTTTGTAACTGCAAGACCTGTCTTTTTGCTCCTAGATATTTTTTGGTTTTACCATGGCTGCCAGACAATCCAGCATACCTCTGGATAGGCCACACCTTATGCTGGTGCAAGGGCCTTGTAAATACACCCTCATGTGTGCTTGGTAATTTTTAGTCACTTCCCCCTGGTGCAAGGGTCTTGTAAATACACCCTTATGTGTGCTTGGCCATTTCAACTCACTTCCTCCTGGTGCAAGGGCCTTGTAAATACGCCCTCATGTGTGCTTGGCAATTTTAAGTCACTTCCCCCTGGTGCATGGGTGTGGTAAATACGCCCTCATGTCTGCTTGGCAATTTTAAGTCACTTCCTGCTGGTGCAAGGGCCTTGTAAATACGCCCTCATGTGTGCTTGGCAATTTTACCTCACTTCCCCCTGGTGCATGGGTGTGGTAAATATGCCCTCATGTCTCCTTGGTAATTTTAAGTCACTTCCCCCTGGTGCAAGGGTCTTGTAAATACACCCTCATGTGTGCTTGGCCATTTCAAGTCAGTCAGTCAGTCAGTCAAAGAAACTTTATTCGGTTATTTAAAACCATAAAAGCAAGACATGGTATACAAAACAAGTTTAAAATTCAATTAAACATATATGAAAAGACATTACTACACCTTCATAAAAAGCACAAAGAACCGAATGTTGTTAAAAAATAAGTGACTGTAAGAGCAAGTTTACATGGTGTCCAACAAAAGTTATACAAGTGTCAAATTTTGGTTGTTAGAAATAGCAGCCATTCTTAGTTTATTTTGTCTGGCAGCTGCTGCCAGAAAACAGGCTACCCCATATGTTGTCTGTACTGAGTTCAGCATCTGTAGATGTAATAATGCTGGCCGTACCTGGACAAAATTCAATTTTTTCAGAATAGGTACCAGAAATTTTTTGCGAGCCACCAAATAATGTTCACAAAGCATAACTAAGTGGAGGGTGTCCTGTATGGAAAAACAGTCGCAGGTACAGGGGGGTAAGTTCTCTGGTAAGCCCCACTTTGATTGTGAGCCAAGCACAAGGTGTATTAAATTAAACCTGAACCTTATGAGTAGAAAGCGATGGTAAGGCTTGGTAACATATTTCAAATAAGGTTCCATGGCTAAAGTTGAGGAGAGTTGAAAAAGTGATCGTACCATTGGTTTACCTAATTCAACCGTTTCCCTTTCAGACTCCAACAAGTTTTCGAAATGCAGCTTGGCCCACTTTACATCCTCTTTTTTTAAATTGTGTGGTAAAGAGTACATTTCTGGACGCCCTAGTCTCGCGCATGCCGCTCTAACATACGCCAGCCACGGGATGTTATTGGCTTTATCCAGAGACAAACAATCTTTGAGGATACAATGATTTAAACTGATTTCCTCGTTTGTCCACGTTTTAACCCAATATATCACTGGGGCCATTTTTAAGAGGTCAGTAACGTGACCCAAGCCTAATTCATTATGAATTGTGTGTATTGGGGAAGATTTAGGTAGTGATAGTAAGGCTCGTAAAAAATTATTTTCTGCAATCTGAATGCCTGGGCATGAGACATAGCCCCATATGGCAGCCCCATAAGAGGCAATTGCCAAACATTTAGCTTTATAGATACGGGTCATGGCTTCCATAGGTTTTGATCCCAGTTTTTTAGAGAAGTGCAGAAGGGCTGTAGTGGATCTAGTAACTCCATTCTGTTTTAATCTCATTTGTGCACCCCATGTTCCTTTCTCATCGAAGGTGACGCCCAGATAGCAAAAGAAAGGGACCCTGGAAATTGGTGAACTATTACAGCTAAAAGATCTGATCTTCGTGTGTTTTTTCCGTGAACCTGTAACCATAACATGGGATTTGGTCGAGTTAATTTTAAGATCGAGAGCTTCCATAAAGAGGCCAAAGTGATCTAAGAGTTTTTGAAGGCCTGTGCCAGTCCGAGCTAAGAGGACGGCGTCGTCCGCGTATAGGAGGACCGGAACCCCCCCCATACGCGGAATGTCTGGGGTGACTGAGTTCAATGAATTACCCAGGGAGTTGATGTACAGTGTAAAAAGGAGAGGTGCCAGAATGCAGCCTTGTCTGACACCTCTTCCAGACTTAAACTTTGCTGTGCACCTTCCATCCCTGTTCACCCTAACAGATGCAAATAAATTTAAATGAAGATCGTGCAGAAAATTAACCAAAGTCGTGTCCAAACCCATATTGCCCAAAATAGTCCACAGTTTTGAACGATTGACCAAATCAAAAGCGGATGATAAGTCCATAAAACCCAAATAAAGGAGTCCCCCCTTCACCACTGTGTACTTGCTGATAATTAGGTGGAGGTTGAGACATTGGTCCATGGTCCCTCTGTGTGCTCTGAAACCATACTGTAACTCCGAGAGGATCCTGCTCTCTCCAAGCCAGTCCTCAAGCCTCTGCAAAATGACCCTGCCCAAGATCTTAACGGCAGAGTCCAGCAGGGAGATTGGCCTGTAGCAAGCCGGGTCCCCCCTGTTCCCTTTCTTGAATATGGGCACAATGATAGAGGTGGACCAAGAGGAAGGAAAACCAGCTGAGGGTATTGCGTTAAAAACGTTCATTAATATCTTCGACCAAAATTGGGGGTATTGGATGTAGAGGTCTGCTGGAACCCCGTCAGGGCCCGGGGCTTTGTGTTTACTTGTGTCTCTAATCGCCCTTTCAACCTCCAAACTACTAAATTCCATAACCAGGTTAGGGGATTTATGGACATTATCGGTTAGACCAGGTGCTGGGGATTCGTAGATCTTTTCGAAGTGGGCTACCCATCTATCATCTTCTATCACACAGTCCATGTCGGTCTTCCCTTCATTGGAGAAGAAGGGCTGGTTCACAATGGCCCAAAACTTTTTGCTGTCTCTCAATACATCCGTAGATAAAAGGCTCTCCCAAGCTTCTTCCTTGATTCCAGATTTGCGTTTAAGAACTGCAGTTTTGTAATCCTTCCTTAAATTGGCCACCAACGTCCTGTCCCTAGGTTTTTGTTTTAGAGCTTTCATCAGAGCACTATGTTTCTGGGAGCATTCTTTATTGAACCATTTCTGGGGTTTCTTAATCCTTTGCCCAATAGACCTTAGCTCCAAATTCTTAGCAATCCTTCCGCATATCTCCTCGTATGCGACTACTACATCCGGGCCTCGAGCAGTTGGGTCCAGACATACTGCCATATCTGCCTCTGACTCTTGGGCAAGTGAATGAAAGAAGTGTTCAGGGACTATTTGTTCCCATTTTAGGCGCCTTCCCTGGTCTTTAGTTATCAAGTCCCTTGGGGCTGCCACATCTGTTGGATTATGGGTCCGGAAACAGTCTAGGTCCAGCATCAGGAGGACAGGATTGTGATCACTGAAACTAGCAGTGACCACCATGTACTTGCGTGCCTTAGCTAGTACCCCAGATGAAACAAAAATGAAGTCTATAATAGTATTAGCGTCTTTCCCCACGAAGGTTGGGGCTCTGGGATCGTTCCTACTTTGGGCAAATTCAAATAGATTTAAAGTCGCCAGGAAAGACTCAAGACACTCACCCTCAATTGTATGCACAAAATGGGGGATGGCCTCCGTCGGTGAACCCCCATAGCTATCGTTAAGGCAATCACCCTCACAGGGGTGAATATTAAAATCACCCAAGATGATCATCTCTAGGGAAGAGGTGCAGTCGCTTCTATAGGCTGACAAAAATTGTAGTAAGGAAGTCAAATGTTCATTCACAAATAAAGACTCCCTGGAGTTATAAAAATTAACCACTAAAAAAGGTTGGAAGCCAGGTAAGGTCCACTCCACGACTAGCGTGTTTGCAGGTGCAGATTCCAATTGTTTGAATGCCCCTACCAGCTCCAAGGAACACAGTGTAAGTAGGCCACCTTTTGCCCTACCTCTTGCACTAGAGGCTGCAGGGGTAAAAAAACTACGAAAGCCATCCAGTGCAAAATTAGTTGTGGTGTCCCAGGTTTCTTGCAAACCCACTATGTCGTATTGTTTTACAAACTCTTGCCATATGGGGTCCAACGCCTTTGCATTTAGACCCGCCACATTCCAAGTAAGGAATTTACAAAGTGGGGGAGGTGTGGCTGGGAGAAAAGATGGTGTGCCCCGTTCCTGCGCCTCCAACGAACTATCAGAGGGAGTAAAAGAGGGTTTGTCCGTAATCAAGACCGATGTTGCCACTTCCTTATGAGGAGGAATTAAACTGGTCTGAGGTCCCCTTCCCTTTGGAGAGCCCCGCATATGTCAGTCCACCCAGTCTGTATTTGAGAGGCATTCAAAGCGATTCGCCATTGGGAAGTACAGAGCATTGGGAGGTCCATTTCGCTGTTGGGGGAAATGATGTAGTTGAGAAGAATGCGGACCAAAGAAAGGGCCGCCTTGAGGTGGTCTGCCACCTCTGTTCCCAACCAGGTTCCAACCCCCACCCCATTCCTCCTCCCATCCAGGGGTTTGTGGCATCCAGGGAAGATTGGATCTCTGTCTGGGTTTACGATCGTGAGGTCCCTTAAGCCAACTCCATCGATTGTCGGCTTGATTGTGTGGGAGATAAAAATAGGAGAGAGGTCTAGCGGTTACTGTGCTCGCCTGGTATCTCGGGGCCCTTCTGCTACAAATAAATTCTACGACCTCAGTATTCTCGAAGGTAATCACTACACAATCCCCTGGAAGATTTTTCCTATTATGTCCTACCCATGGAGCTCTCTCTATCATCAAGATATTACAGGGAATATTTGGAGGGAGAGGATAATTATTGGCTAACCAGTGGCATACTTTATTTTTTAGGGTCTGATATGACTCTTGTTCAGTTGCGGGTATTTCAGTGACCCCAGTAAGTATAACAACATAGGGACAGGCATCTGGAGGCAGATGGATATTTTTCCGGACCTTACATTTAACATTATCAAGTGCTTCAGGGATTGTTGGTAGGGATAGACCATCCCTAGAAGTAGCCTGTGGAGTTAAATTTGAGTTGTTTTTGGGGGGTGTATGGCCGGAGTCAGTTTTCTTAGTTCCCTCTGCTGAAGGGGGCTTATTGTTAGAAATAGTCTGAATTGGAGTATTACTATGGTTCTTAGGCACCCCTTTGGCGGACTCCAATGTTTTTTTAGAAATCACCTGGGGTTTTAGTGGTTTAGGCTGATTAGAGGTCTGGACAGTTTTATTATTTAAGGAGAAACTAGGAGCACTTATGTCCTTGTGTATGTTTTTAAGGACAGTTTCAAGACAACGTAGTCTTACCTCTATGGGTTCTAGCAGTGATTTCAACATATTGAAAATCACAGAGTTGTTGATAGTTAAACCATCCTCCTCCTGTGATGGCGCTATAGGAGGAGGATTACCAGCGTCTACACTAAACTGTAAAATTTCCTCCAGACTTTGATCAATTAAGGTGTCGTCTGGTAGATTTAGGGGTAAACCGACCTTGTTTGGGAGTGTCCCCCCTGTTGAGCTAGTTTGAACCTCAGACAGCTTCTCGCAGTTAGGGGGATTGGGGTTGGGGTGTGTCTGGCCCTTCTTTCGTTTAAAAGTAGTTTGTTTATTACCCTTCTGTTTCTGTTTAGGAATAGCCCCTTCAATCCTACCCCTCTCACTTCTAGTGTTAACATCGGTGGTATCACAGGTGTGTGACTCTTGCGGTTGTGTTCCGCTCAGAGTTAGAATATTAAGGTTAGGTGAAGCCTCCAAGTCCTGAACGGTATCAGTGTTACTATTAGCGCCATCCATAGCCCCAATATCTCCGTGGCTATGTATTAGAGCCTGGGTTTCTGGACGGCAAACAGTGATAGGGGTTTGGGCCAACGCAATCAGACCCAATGATGAACGTTTGGCCATGGCCAGGTCTTGTGATACTCTCCTGTCCATTAATATGATTCCCTCGTCAATTAATGCGTGTGTGCGGGTAATAAAGTCATCCAGTGTCCCAGTAAGTTTTTTAGCACTAGCAACAGCCATACTTCTAGTTTTCCGTGTGGACATAACCTAAGGGGTACAAAGTGCGAGCAAGATAGTTACAAACGACCAGGGTCAGTGGCCCAGCCCGGCCTCCTCTGGCCTCTGAGGGCCACAGAGGGCCCGCCCTTTGCCCGGGCTTAGCCCCGGGCACTCCCGCGCGCTCCCGCGCAGCGTGTTGGGCCGGATCTTATAGGCGTCAGTGATTAGGGCGGGTCGGTCAGGGAGAGCGGGCCAGGTGACTTGGCCTCTGGGAAGCCGGGACTCCTGGGAAAGCGAGTCCCGGACCCAGCGCTCGCAGCCCTGTCTCTCACTCTCTCACCCAGCAGGGGCCAACAAACGGATGTGCAGCCTCGACGCAGCGGGACCCGCGCAGCGGGTTCCGCAAGCTGCTGAACAGTCCTTCCCTCGACGATATCAGCTCCTTCCTTCCTCCACAGGGCAAAAGTCAGTGTGGCGTTCCCGGGATCCTAAACGGGCAGAATCCTTTTCAGCTGTTCTGCTGGGCGGGGCGGTCAGGGAGAGCGGGCCAGGTGACTTGGCCTCTGGGAAGCCGGGACTCCTGGGAAAGCGAGTCCCGGACCCAGCGCTCGCAGCCCTGTCTCTCACTCTCTCACCCAGCAGGGGCCAACAAACAGATGTGCAGCCTCGACGCAGCGGGACCCGCGCAGCGGGTTCCGCAAGCTGCTGAACAGTCCTTCCCTCGACGATGTCAGCTCCTTCCTTCCTCCACAGGGCAAAAGTCAGTGTGGCGTTCCCGGGATCCTAAACGGGCAGAATCCTTTTCAGCTGTTCTGCTGGGCGGGGCGGTCAGGGAGAGCGGGCCAGGTGACTTGGCCTCTGGGAAGCCGGGACTCCTGGGAAAGCGAGTCCCGGACCCAGCGCTCGCAGCCCTGTCTCTCACTCTCTCACCCAGCAGGGGCCAACAAACGGATGTGCAGCCTCGACGCAGCGGGACCCGCGCAGCGGGTTCCGCAAGCTGCTGAACAGTCCTTCCCTCGACGATGTCAGCTCCTTCCTTCCTCCACAGGGCAAAAGTCACTTCCTCCTGGTGCAATGGCCTTGTAAATACGCTCTCATGTGTGCTTGGCAATTTTAACTCACTTCCCTCTGGTGCATGGGTGTGGTAAATACGCCCTCATGTCTGCTTGGCAATTTTAAGTCACTTTCCCCTGGTGCAAGGGCCTTGTAAATACGACCCTATGTGTTCTTGGAATTTTAACTCACTTCCCCCATGGTGCAAGTGCCTTGTAAATACGCCTCCTTTGTCTATGTTGTTAAATTACTGTAGATAGAATTGACAACAAGTGTGGTAATTGTTTGCCTTCTGTTATTGGTTTACTGTTTGGTAATAGTGGTTAATATCAATTTTGTACAAATTATTCCACAAATTTAACTGAAGATCTTTAGAAAACTTTAAAAATGCCCTCAAGGCAGAGAAAACAAAAACAAGCAAAGCGACTTACACTCCACCTTGGTAAAGATTTGCAGCAGTCCTCTACTATTAAATCGTATCAAGTTGTCAAAAAAGCTCCGGGTAAGAAAATAAAATCATTTTTAAAAAGAATTAGCAGACAAAAAAATACCAGTATTGAACATGTTTTAGTGCATAAGAAGAGAGACAATTTAAAGGAAAAGGAAAGGCCCGTCAAAAAAGTTTCTGCTAGAGCAGGAGATAAGTCTGTGCATGGCAGTAGAAGGGAAAATCAATTCAGGGACATTCGTAGGCGAATGTTCCGCAACAGGATAATTGTAAATTTGTTAAAAAATTTTAAGAAAGGCCAACAGAAAGTGACATTTTATAAGAAAAAGAAAAATGTAGAGAAAATTATTGATCAGGCTTTCGAAATTAAGCGAAAGTTATTTATTTTGGTAATCAATAGAATTAGGAAACTAAACAAGGTAATTTCTGATTTCAAATCAAATAGTAAATGGAAGAGAGTAGTTAATCGTAGTAATTTTTGTGAAGTTTTCTCAGGAGAATGGATGCATAGTTCAAGTTGTGAGGCATTTTTCAATGAGGAGAGTTACTTTCAGGACAATGATTTGGGCCATGCAGTTGACACCAGTGGTCGAGCATATGAGGTAAAAGATGGTTGTCCGGTTGAAAAAGAAAAACTTGTGTCTGCAGATGCAGAAGAGGTGTTAGGTGATGAGGTTTTAGGAAGACGTCCTAAGGGACCAGTCTACACCTGGAAATGTAGTAGTATTTGTAGTGTGCGACAGGATTCCATCAATTTGCTTTGTGATTTTGTTCGTACATTTAATAAGAAAAGTTTAAAACAGAAAATGAAGTTGTTTCTAGAATTAGATCCTTGCAGAGTGAGAGAAGTAACAGGTTTGCATGGGCATTCACTGGCTTGTCTTTCCAGAAGAGTATGCCAGAGTGTTTTTCATCATTTCAGGATGCTTGCAGTGCATCATAATAAAGTGAGGAAATTAGTGAGAATGCTGTATTATGCTAAAAGTCCAGCAATTATGCTTAAACAATTGAGCAGTGCTATTTTGCATGGTTCAGAACTACATGTGAAGAATATTTGTGAAGAAATTAAGTTCTGTTACTTTGCTAGTAAAGAGAACAATGTTGAAATTTACCCAGTAGAAGAAGGTAATGTGGAAGAGAGTGTACAGATTTCTAATATAGATAAGTTTCACAAGGAAATTTCCATCTTTCATGTGAAATCAAGTGAGAGGCCTAATTTCACTTGTGTGTGTTGTCGACGGACTTATTATAAGAATCAGACTAAGTTAGTGGATTTATATGCAAAAAGTGAAATGGAAAACAATAGTGAATGGAAGGATTTTGCCACATACTTGATGGTAGAAAATTGTTTTGATTTAGGATCGGACCAACATATGTGTACTTATTGTTTTAACAAATTAAACTAAAACAGGATGCCTGCTACAGCGGTTTATAATAATCTGGAATTGGTTGACATTCCTTCTGAACTGAAGGATTTAAATACTTATGAATCTATTTTGATTCAAAGTGTGCATCCTTTTCAGGCTATTGTACGAATGGAGCCAAAGACAGGGAAATTGCCTCCATCAGATTTACAGAGAGGATTAAAGGGAAGAGTTGTTTATTTGCCTTTAGATTTGAAGAAAAACATTAATACAATTGGAGTAGAGAAAGTGGAAGAGGAACCTCTGGTTATCCTAGTTAATGGGGTTCCGACAAAGAGTAAGAAAATCTGGCAAGATTTAGTGGATGTTAGGAAAGTCAAAAAGGCAACATTGTATTTGATAAAAAAACAATGAGTACTACAAGAATGTATGTGTTGCAGAAGAGGAAGTAAGTGAAGAAGAAGACAGCGAATTGTGTGTTGGACAAATTGAGAAAGTAGAAGCCTCTAAAAATGAAGAAATATATGAACATTATAGTGTTCAATCTTTGCATTCCAAGGAAGTCATGGGGAATGTTATTGAGTTGTTTCAAATGAAACAAGCCAAAGGGAGTCCCATTAGTTTTTGGGAGGAAAGTTTGGAACCTCGGTGTTTCCCACAGTTATTTCCCACAGGTCGAGGAGGACGATATGATGAGCGACCTGATCAAATTCCTGCTTCTGAGTACCGGATTTTACGATTTTATGCAGAAGATCCTAGGTTTCGTCAATGCATTCCCTATTTGTTTCATCTATTGTTTGAAAGTGATCTGTCTGGACTGTCTTATGCAGTGAACCACATCCTGAAAAGTGGTGTACAACTGCGAAATATCTCAGCAAGGGACGTTATGGATAAAGTCAATGTGCAAGACAGTATTTTGGATTCTCACCTGATTAATCTGATGGCATGTCAGCGTGGTACTAATGAGTATTGGTACCGTCGTCATGGTGACTTAAAATGTATGCTGAGGAACTTAGGAACTCCCACATGGTTCCTCACTCTCAGCTGTGCTGAGTATGGCTGGGAAGACTTACTTGAATTTATACGAGAGGCAAATGGAAACATTGAAAATATTGAATTCAAGACACCCGGAGAACTGTGCTCTTTGGATCCAGTGAATGTATGCAGGTACTTCAATCATAGATTTGAAGCTATGATGTCTTTCATCACGAACAAGAAAAATCCACCTCTAGGAGAGGTGTTGGATTTCTTCTGGAGAAAGGAGTATCAAGCACGAGGTGCTCCTCATATACATATGCTGCTATGGATCAAAGATGCACCCAAATTTGGAACAGATCCGGATGACTTAGTGATGAATTTCATAGAACAGTATTCTACATGTGCTGTTCCAAAGACAAAGGAAGACAAAAGTCTAGAGAACGGTTTCAAAGCCATCGTTGTGGAAAGTACTGTCATCGTACATTCAGAAACAAAAACAAGTACTATACAAAATGTCGTTTTGGATTTCCACGATCGGTGATATCTAAAGGAAGAGTGAACAATTTAATGTCTTCGCTGCGACATAATGGGATTAGGAAATCACCCAAAAATACATATAATTTGAAAAGAAACGAAGAGTCCAAGAACATCAACGACTACAACCCAGTGATTTTGTCCATGTGGAATGCTAACATGGATATACAGTTTGTGGCTGACAACTGTATGGCTGTGGCTCGGTATGTGACGTCTTACATCACAAAAAAAGAAAAGACAGAACTCAAGGATATGTGGGAGGACATTTCCCATGAAAAGAGCCTCAGTAAGAAGTTGTACAGTTTCAGTCTGAAGATGTTGTCGCATCGAGAAATCGGAGCTTACGAATGTTCTGACCGGTTATCTTCAGCAAGTCTCTATGCCAAATCTAGGAGTATCATTTGGGCAAGTCTTGGTCTTGGTCTTGGTCTTGCTGCAACGCGTAATCAAGTTCTCAAACCTGTACGGGAAATTGAGTATTTGCCGGAGAAGGAGCCAAGCAGTACAGATATTTTGAAGACCAACATGTTGGATACATATTATCCAAATAGAAGCAGTCACCTGGAGAATGTTTTGTCTGTATGAGGTTCTACAAAATTACATTTTCAACAGGAACATCACAGAAGATATTGATAAAGGAGTGTATGCTGTAATTGGAAGTGAGGGATGTCTGGTCAAGCAAAAAAAATGTCTATTGGTAAATCATCGAAAATTGGATTGCGAATCTCCAGAAAGAAAGGAGTTTTTCTATTTAGCTCTTTTGCAACTTTTCAAGCCTTGGCGTGCAGAAGAGGAACTGCTTGGAGATTTCCTCTGTTATGAAGACTCTTTCAATGCAGCCAAGGAGTCCATAGAATGTCCTGTTTTTCCAAAATATCTAGAAATGTTGAATGCAGAAATCGAGCAGGAAGCAACAATTGCAGCCGAGATTGCTAGAGACAGTTCTCAGGTCAGTCAGAGTTCTGTTTATTGAGTCAGGATCCACTAGGAGGACCACTTATCGAAAATGAAGCTGCCACTGCCATGAATGAAGTGGAAATAGCCATGGCACATGCTCCAGAGGATGCGGTTAACTTAGAAGATTTGGAAAGACATCTCAACGTTGAGCAGAGGAAAATATATGACGAAGTTACCAACCAAATTGATCATGGATGAAGTCATGAGAAGAAAGAGTGCTCATGTACTTCATTGAAGCCTGTCCGACTGTACGTGAGTGGAGAAGCAGGAACTGGAAAAAGTTTCCTCATTAAAGCAATTTCATGTTATCTGCAGAAAAGGACTGACTCATCGCTGTCTTCTTGTCACCGCTCCAACTGGACTGGCAGCACATAACATTAAAGGTATTACTTTGAATCGGCTACTGATGCTGCCAGTGGAGCATGATAACAAATTACAATACCACAAGTTATCTGGAGATGCTTGTTGTGAAGTATCTAGAGTCCTGAAGAAGATGAAACTTCTTATCATTGACGAAGTAAGCATGGTTTCTAATGTCATGCTTGCCTTTGTGCATTTGAGAATGCAGGAAGTTCTTAAAACAGAGTATGATGTGTTATTTGGTGGCAAACACATCATTGTTTTCGGTGATCTTCTGCAGCTGACACCAGTGAAAGGACAACCAGTGTTTAAACTGCTTACGCATGAAGATACCAGGAAGTGCCTAGGGAGCATTGGCAACATTAACATATGGTTAAACTTCAATTATGCTGAGCTGCGTAAAAATATGCATCAGGCGAAAGATGAAGATTACAAGAATATTCTACAAGATGTTAGAATCGGGAAAGTGACCGAGCGTGGGAAAGAAGCTTTACATGCACGATTACTGTCAAATTTGTATCCAGAAGAAGACGTTCTGCCAGAGAATATTTTTCAGAAAATTACTGAGAAGAAATCTGGAATATGTTTGATGCCAACTCTTGCAGAATGTTCCATCTTCAACAACAAAATGTTGAATTTAGAAAACCAAGAGATTGTGAAACTGGAAGCTATTGACAGAATAGAGCATATGGGAGCAACAATTATTTTGTCTGAGAATTTGAAATCTAAATTGGATTCATTAGAGAAGACTATATCTAAAACTGCGGGTTTTGAAAAGACTCTTAATGTGTGCTTAAATTGCCGTATCATTTTGAGAAGGAATTTACATGTTGAAAGAGGTCTGGTAAATGGATCAATGGGTAATGTTGTTGATTTTGAGAAATACAGAAATAGAGATGGAATTGAATTTTTAAAAATTAAATTTGATGGCATTGAGGAAGTACAGCTAATTGGTCGTTGCACAGCGAGGTTTTTGCTTGTAAAAGACTTATATGTTCGCCGTAAGCAATTTCCTGTTTGCTTAGCTTTTGCGGTGACAATCCATAAATTACAAGTTTAAGTGTGGACAGTGCTTTGGTGAATATTGGCAGTTCTGTGTTCAAAGAGGGTATGGCTTATGTAGCATTGTCACGAGTCAGAACTTTATCGGGATTGTACTTGATTGAGTGTGATGTCACAAACATTTGTGCGGATCTAGATTGTGTTAAAGAATAAAATAGGTTAAGAAGAGAGCATGCGCCACATTTGCCTCAATATCCTTTGTTTGAGAAACTTGTGGTAGGCCGGAAACGAAGAAATATCAGTAATAGTAGGGAGGTTGTAGCAAAAAGACCAAAAGTCGATGAACCGAAAATTGTAAGCAGAAAGAAAATGAATTCTGTTGAAGATGTTGTTGGTTTTCAATTTGAAAATAGTTCTGGTGTCAACTGCTATGCTAATGTAGTGGTTAATGTTGTCTTTTCTCTAGAAACTTTAAAAGAACAGATTATGATCAATTCGGATCAAAGTTTTTGCTGTTTGTTGAATTCTGTGTTAGAGAAATGTAGCAGTGATAGAACAAGAGTAGAAAGTGTGTCTGAAATTCGAAATTGTTAGACAAATGTTCAGGTCAAACACAATTCTCTCAAAATATTCAGCAAGATTGTCAGGAGTTTTTAATGTATATGCTTAATGCATTGCAAGATGAAGGTGTAGATGTAGATCATCTGTTTGGCCTTTCTTATCAATGGCAGCATGACTGCGAGAATTGTACAATATCAAGTACTACTAGTGTAGACTCAGAAAGATTTATATATTTAACTTTGCCAGACACTAAATCTGTATCCTTTAATAAGCTAGTAAAAGCAGCCGATCAAAACATGGAGTGTAGCCAATGTAAGTCTGCAAGGCTGTCCACATTATTTATACGAAGATATGGCCAGTATGTCATTTTAATGTTCCAACGATGTAGGCCTGATGGAACAAAATTGACAACTTTAATTGAAAATTTTGTGGCTTCTCAGTTGTCAATATCAGGAAGGACTTTTCTAACTGCAGCAATTATATATCATGAGGGTCTTTCAACAACATGAGGACATTACACAACTTATTTGAAGTCTGGAAACGGCTGGTCATTCTGCAATGATTCTGTTTTAACTTTCAAAAAAAGATTGCCTTTACACCTTAAAAATTCTTACCTGGTGTTCTTACAACCAAAATTGTAGGGAAGAAATCTCGGGATTTGTTCTGAGGAATTTCAAGAGGTTCTAATGGCTCCTACACTATATAGCCTTGTGGATAAGTGTAGTACAGAGCGAAAACTGTTTGTTTTAATAAGCTAATTCAAGCAGCAGATCAAAACAAGGAGTAGAGGTAATGTAAGTCTGCAATGTTGTCCACATTATTTATAGAAACTTATGGGTGAAATGTAATTTTGCAATTCCAACTATATAAACCGGATGTAAATAAGTTGTCAAGTCTAATTAAAAATCTTTTGGCTACACAGTCGTCGATTTCAGGAAGAACATTTGTAACTGCTGCTATTATATGACATGATGGTCCTTTGACAACATCAGGATATTACACAGCTTATTTTAAATGTAAAAAATGCTGGTCTTTCGGCAATGATTTCCATTTGACTAGGAAGCAATGTTGCCTTTTGACTTGTTTTCAGAAGTGAGAATTTAGGGTAGGTAACTGGACTATAATGATTCTAGGTGTTGATATAATTTAGTGTGCTGTTTTAAATTGCTTTCTATGTCACATTTTTGTTAAAACGATGGAGCTTATCTTTCAGAAAGTGGCGGGCAGAAAATAATAACAGCACAACAGAGTATAAGCTGTTCATAGGACATCCCTTTGACGTCATGGAAAGTAAGTTACTTTTGAGGAGTTCTGATTTCTGATTGGTTATATTATATGGGTTTTTTAAACACAATCATTTTGATTGTGGTTTTTTTCCCCCGCTGTTATATGATGAATACCTTCAACTCACTGTTTTTAGTGAAATTTGATATATTCTGAGAACAGCAAAAATAAACCATTTAATATGTATAATTAATTCTGTACTTTGAATTGTGATTTTTAATATGTACTCATCTTGTCTCATGCTCACTCATCTTTTACTACTTTCTATCAATTTTTAAATTTTTGTTCTTTCTTTCACAGATTGAAAGTATAAAAATAACAAGTGACTAAGTTAACGACAATTATAAGGTAAGTGTTTTGTACTCTTTCCGTTACATCTCTATCACATTTAATTTCTATTAGTTCCACTGCTTCATTTCTTTAACCCTCAGTTTCCTGCCTTTGCTACTTCCCTCATTCCTTTTTCTATTACTTACTTACTCTACTCCTTCCACTCCTTTTCTTAGTCCCTCTTTAAACAGTATCTCTGTGTTACTCCCTCTAGCTGTCTTTCTTTTAACATTACTTTCTGTTTACTTCCCTTATACTTACTCTTCTTTTTTAAAAAAAATAAAAATTCTGGTTCGCTTCCGGTTCGCGTACCGGCGTGCGAACCGGGAAGCGAACAAAAAGAAATAGAGGTTGCCAGAGTGCTAAACATTCTAGCAATTTCTTATAAAGGGGAGGTAGTTCTGAAAATAACTTTTTTTATTATTTTTGTTGTTTTATATTTTTTTTATTTTTTTTTCTGAATATATTTTTACTTTTTTGTATTTTTTGAACGGTTTTATATTTTTTTTGTTTTTTGGGGGAGAAACAAAAATGATTCATTATAAAGGGCTCAACAGGAGCAACAAAAAAAAAGATAATTTATTTTCTGGGGCGTTTTGGACATTTGTGATTGTCATTAGCTAAGTTGATTAAATGTATGCTACTCTCCCTGTAGCAAATCAATTGGCCACAAAAAATGCACACGTGCTTCACATTCCCAAACTTCAGCTGGATATTTGGGACCGTCTCCCTCACCTCTGGTCCCGTCACTGTCTCTTCATTTGATGTACTGGCCACAGGAGGAGGGTTATCCTGCAGGTCACGTACTTGCGCAGCACTATAATTTATAGGGTGCCACCTGTCCATGTGCCGATGCATGGTATAATTGCCATAGCTGTATTTCTTCTCAGTCCCTCTGGACAGTTCTTTTTTGCAGATCAGACAGGTAACGTAGCAGGCATTTACCTTTTTTTGGTCCCGGGGAAATGTGAAAAATTGCCATATGTAATTTTCTTTCACATGGGACCTCCTCGGCACCTCAAGCAAAAACTCCCTCGTCCCTTGCTCCTCTTCCTCTTCTTCCTCTTCCTCCTCCTCTTGCTGAAGGATAACCTGAGGAGGTGGTCCTCTCTTCCTAGGAGGTGGTGGTGGTGGTGGGGGTCCACCAGCTGCAGCTACTAATGAAGCCATTTCTTTAGAATCAAAATAGGTCTTCCTCTCAGAAAGGTGAAAGTCAGAGTGAGAGAAAAGGTGGGACCTTTCATCATTTGGGAAAAAAAAATCTAAACCAATGAAAAGTGTTTTTTTTAGGTCATATGGCCTAGCCTAACATCATTAGGAAACCAAAAGTAAAATGAACCAATGAAAAGTTTTATGAACAAGTCACATGACCTGTTAGGCTTACGTTACGTGTCCCGCTATGCACCCGGAGCGCTTCCGGGGCGCCGCGCTTCGCGCCTCGGTTCGCGCTCCGGAGCACTTCCGGGTGCGCTAACACGACGCGTCATAAGACGCATTACGCGGCAACGCGATACGTCGCGCTTACGCGACGCGTCACGATGTTGTTTTCTTGCCCGGCAGTTGCGCTAACGGAACGTTTACCAGTTCGGGGACCGGGTCGCGGAACCAAATTGAGCTAACGGGAAGCTACCCGGTGCGCGGACCGGTAGCGAAACAAAAAAAAAAGAAAAATAAATAAATAAAAAAATTATATTACAAACATATAAAATATATTTTGGCATTAAAATAAGAATACATTTTACAGCTTTTGATATTTGCTATTAAAAAACCATTGAAATTCACTGAAAAAACCATAGGTTATAGAACATATATAGTTAGGAATTAGCATTTACAAAACCTTATTTTACTCGCACAAAACCATTGAAATTCGCATATATAGTTAGTTGCACTAACTATATATCGCGCACCCGCAATCCACTGCTGATGATGTCACATATTACATCATTCATGACATGGTCAGTGACATCACTATATGGTCTATAACCTATGGTTTTTTCAGTGAATATATATATATTCACTAAAAAAAACAGAGGTTTCACACCAGTTATAGTTAGGAATTAGCATTTAAAAAACCTAAGAAATTCACTGAAAAAACCATAGGTTTCACACCAGTTATAGTTAGCTGGAAATTTTACTGACATAAAACCATTGAAATTCCCACGTTATAGTTAGTTAGACTCACTATAACTTGCGCGTGTAATGCACTGCTGATGACATCACATATTACATCACTCATGACATGGTCAGTGACATCACTCATGACATCACTGATGACACCATCCAGTGAATGTGTGTCTTTCTGAAAAATAAATATGTTTTATATATGTATATGTAAAAGTTGATTGAAGAATAAATGTTTAAATAAGTGTCTAAATGGATTTTTTTTAAAATTGATTGGTTAACTGGCTTATTAAGTGTATCTCAGTGAATACATATATTAGCGAATAATGTTTAAAAATTTAAATATATGTATCAGTGTTTCGTTTAGTGTATAAGTGGCTGCATGGGTTGCTGAGTAGCTACGTGTGTGTATATGGGTTATTAGATTTTTTTTAGTATCAGTATGAGTGTCTGTATGGTTTGGTGGGGGTGTTACTTAGCACATAGATGTATCAATGACTGACTCACTGTTTGTATGTTTTTTGAAAACAGCATATGTGCAGGACTGTATGAGTGGATGAGTGTGTATATGTGTGTGTTAGTGATTGAATGCCTATCTCACTAGTGTGTTTATCAGTAACAAGATATATTTTAATCTAGTATATGTGAGTATTGATGTATATAAGTCAGTATATGTGAAAGTGAGAGATTGTAAGAGTTCCTGTTTAAATAAGTATGTGTTTTTATAAGTGATTGTTTAAAAGAGTACATATGTGTAAGTTTCCTTAGAAGTAAGGTGGTAGTGTGTGTATATCTGTATATGCAAATAAATGGATGTTTATTAGTTTATTTGCATATGTGAGTAACTTTTTGATGACTGTCGGTGTGTAACAGGATGAATAGGTGTATCACTACATATGATGAGTGAGTATATGTATGAATGACTATATAAAACTGTTGGTGAATGTGTGAATGTGTACATAGATGGTGAAATTACTGAATTGGTTGTTGTAACTGGTATGGGTATATCCACTTTTTTGAAAATGTTAGTTTCTATTTTTGAATATGTGTTTCATGGGTTACTTTACAGTAAAAGGAGATCAGTCACTGTGTCACAAGGATGGTGTCATCAGTGATGTAATGAGTGATGTCACTGACCATGTTATGAGTGATGTAATATGTGATGTCATCAGCTGTGCATTACACGCGCAAGTTATAGTGAGTCCAACTAACTATAACGTGGGAATTTCAATGGTTTTATGTCAGTAAAATTTCCAGCTAACTATAACTGGTGTGAAACCTATGGTTTTTTCAGTGAATTTCTTAGGTTTTTTAAATGCTAATTCCTAACTATAACTGGTGTGAAACCTCTGTTTTTTTTAGTGAATTTCATAGTTTTTTTAAATACTAATTCCTTTCTATATCGAGTTTCTAACCTTTTTTTTTTTTTTACAATTTTCTGTTTTGTGTAATATTCATTTTTTTTTATATATAATTTTTATCTTTTGCGCTCTGGGTGCGCGCTCCGGTAAGCGCTCCGGGAAGCTTTCCGGTAAGCTAACCGGTGAACTCACCTGAAAGCGCACCCAGAGCGCTACTCGTTCGTAAAAAAAAAATATGAATGAAAAGTTAATAATAATGCAAAACATTACGTACCATACAAATAAAATCCGTTTTTTTTAAAAAGGAAAATGATTATGCATTTCCGTAAAAGTTTGATGACGTCACTTCGGTGCGCAACGTAAGTGCTCTCGGAAGCGCCTACGTTCGCGCCGCGTAAACGCACCCGGAAGCGCCTACGTTCGCGCCACGTTTGCGCCCCGGAAGCGCCTACGTTCGCGCCACGTTTGCGCCCCGGAAGCGCCTACCTTCGCGCCGCGTAAACGCACCCGGAAGCGCTCCTGAGCGCGCAGCGTAAGCGCGTCGGGTCATGTGACCTTAAAATAACACTTTTCATTGGTTGCTAACAGTTTTTTTTACAAAGAATGAAATCCCCACCCATTTCCTTCACTTCTTCTTTCACTTTTGTGACTGAAAGACCTGCCTTTTGCTCCAGGATATTTCTTGGTTTTTCAATGGCTGCCAGACAATCCAGCAGTGAGGATGAACCAGAATTCATCAATGAAGAGCCTCCTCAACGAAAAGTTAAGGAACATTTCATTTGGAAATTTTTTATAATCCCACCTGGACTAAAAAAGGTAAATGCTCCAAAAGTGCAGTGCAAGATCTGCAAAGAAGAGCTGTCACGAGGAAACCCTTTGAAAAAGTACTCTTTTGGGAACTTCACAATGATCCGGCATGTGGAGAGGAAGCACCCCCAAAATTTTGCCCGGGAAAGTGTCAGGGCTCTGGCACAAGAGGTTCCCAGAGATGGGGCCTCTACATCAACCGGAGGAGCAACTTCTTCTGGGAGGGGGCAATCACAGGAGCAGGTGCCAAACATTCAACCTGCATTTAACCATGGTGTCCTCAGATGCAGATACTGCAATCAACTCCTCACTTTTGGGGAGCAAAGTGTCCAGCTCATGGTTCGAGCATTGGAGAACCATCGCTGCCCTTCCCACCCCTAATTTTTTTTGTTTTATTTTGCTCCTGTTGAGCAGTTTCCATTCCCTGTTTTTGTTCCTGTTTTGAAAAAAGAAGAAAACCAAAAGTTCTTTTCAGAACTACCTCCAATTCTCATCAAAGAGCTATATTCTTAAAAAAATGAAAAAGAGTAAGTGAAATAGAGTGCATTGATAATTGAAAGGAGAATGAGTAAGAAAGAACAGAAAGGTATGAGAAGAAAAAAGAAGTGAAGTAGGAGGACTGAAAGAAGGTGAGTGTTAGGAAAGAAAGTTATAAGAAGAAGAGTGAATATGGGGAATATTGTAATTCAATGAAAATGTTGAAAAAGAACAGGAGTGTTGAAGGATAAGAAAAGATGCATTGCTGGAGTTGAAGGTAGAAGGCCTCATTTATGAAGCCATGCGTCACTTTAACGCCACCAAAGCATCACTTTTTGTGACACAACATTCCAATAAAAAATGCACCTTATTTATTCATATTTACAAAGTGGCGTTTCTTGGTAAATACATCACTTTGTAAACCCCTGTGCCACATTATTGCTACGTATTGACGCAAGAAAGGGTCGTAGAGGTGACACAGTGAATAAACTGGAGGCCTCATATCTGAAAAGTGACGCATCGGTACGCGAAAACAGCAATGCATCACTTTTCTGGGCGCACTCCTTATGACATTCCAGATATGTCATATTTAATTTATGACTAATCAATTCACAAGGAGTTACAGATACGCCAGTATTTCTGACGTATCTGTAAACACAAAAGTGACGCATTGCTGGAGTGCGTCACAAAAGTGACGCAACTCCAGTAATGCGTCCTTTCACATGGGGAAAGCACCATGTGAAAGGTCTTGCGTCTTGCGCCCCCTCTGCATACATTATACCTGACGCAGATATAATGTGGCGCAGGGTTTTAAAAAGTGACCCATCTACCTAGATGGGTCACTTTTTAAATATAGCGCAACGAGGCACATTTTTTTACACCGCTGGTGCGATGCGTCACTTTTCTGTGCGCACTCCTTACGACATTCCAGATGTGTCAAATTTAATGTATGACGAATCATGTCGCAAGGAGTTGCAGATATGTCAGTATTTCTGACGTATCTGTAAACACAAAAGTGACGCATTGCTGGAGTGCGTCACAAAAGTGACGCAACTCCAGTAATGCGTCGTTTCACTTGGGGACAGCACCATGTGAAAGGTCTTGCGTCAGTCTTACACCTGCTGTGAGGCAGGCGCAAGATTTTGACGCAACAGCATCCTAAAAGTGACGCAGTGAAATCTCATATATTTCACTGCGTCGCTATTACCAAGCTTTTTGCGGGGGAACGCCCCCTCTGCATACATTATACCTGACGCAGATATAATGTGGCGCAGGGTTTTAAAAAGTGACCCATCTACCTAGATGCGTCACTTTTTAAATATAGCGCAACGAGGCGCATTTTTTTACACCGCTGGTGCGATGTGTCACTTTTCTGTGCGCACTCCTTACGACATTCCAGATGTGTCATATTTAATGTATGACGAATCATGTCGCAAGGAGTTACAGATACGTCAGTATTTCTGACGTATCTGTAAACACAAAAGTGACGCATTGCAGGAGTGCGTCACAAAAGTGACGCAACTCCAGTAATGCGTCCTTTCACATGGGGAAAGCACCATATGAAAGGTCTTGCGTCAGTCTTACACCTGCTGTGAGGCAGGCGCAAGATTTTGACGCAACAGCATCCTAAAAGTGACGCAGTGAAATCTCATATATTTCACTGCGTCGCTATTACCAAGCTTTTTGCGGGGGAACGCCCCCTCTGCATACATTATACCTGACACAGATATAATGTGGCGCAGGATTTTAAAAAGTGACCCATCTACCTAGATGCGTCACTTTTTAAATATAGCGCAACGAGGCGCATTTTTTTACACCGCTGGTGCGATGCGTCACTTTTCTGTGCGCACTCCTTACGACATTCCAGATGTGTCATATTTAATGTATGGCGAATCATGTCGCAAGGAGTTACAGATATGTCAGTATTTCTGACGTATCTGTAAACACAAAAGTGACACATTGCTGGAGTGCGTCACAAAAGTGACGCAACTCCAGTAATGCGTCCTTTCACATGGGGAAAGCACCATGTGAAAGGTCTTGCGTCAGTCTTACACCTGCTGTGAGGCAGGCACAAGATTTTGACGCAACAGCATCCTAAAAGTGACGCAGTGAAATCTCATATATTTCACTGCGTCACTATTACCAAGCTTTTTGCGGGGGAACGCCCCCTCTGCATACATTGAACCTGATGCAGATATAATGTGGCGCAGGGTTTTAAAAAGTGACCCATCTACCTAGATGCGTCACTTTTTAAATATAGCGCAACAAGGCGCATTTTTTTACACTGCTGGTGCGATGGTGCTTTCCCCTTGTGAAAGGACGCATTACTGGAGTTGCACCACTTTTGTGACGCACTCCAGCAATGCGTCACTTTTATGTTTACAGATATGTCAGAAATACTGACGTATCTGTAACTCCTTGCGACATGATTCGTCATACATTAAATATGTCACATCTGGAATGTCATAAGGAGTGCGCACAGAAAAGTGACGCATCGCACCAGCGGTGTTAAAAAATGCGCCTCGTTGCGCTATATTTAAAAAGTGACGCATCTACCTAGATGCGTCACTTTTTAAATATAGCGCAACGAGGCGCATTTTTTTACACCGCTGGTACGCCACAAAAAGTGACGCACAGGCGGCGCAAAACTGGCAGCACAAGGCCTTCATAAATATGGTCCTGAATTTTCCCCGTGCTTCGCTCCCCGGTGCGCTTCCCGGTGCGCGTACCGGGCGCTCCCCCCGCGCATTTTTAAAAATGCTCCGCAGAACCCTATTTTTGCCCCCACATCAAACGTAGGGGGTCTACTCTGCCCCCTTATGGTCATTTGCCCCTTTGTTTTTGCCACCTCTTGTGTCTCGATTTTACCGAGACACAAGATGGTGGCCGCTCCGGACTGTTTAGAATGTTTACAGACACCCGAGAGCCAATCAGCTTTCTGTGCGCCAGTTGCGTGTCGCGCCTGGGGCGCTCCCCGTTGCGCGTACCGGAGCGCGCCTATAGATATATATATTTTTTGGGACCTAAATTACTCAAAATCCACTGGAGCACATATCTTGAGACATAGCAAAGGCACATCGGGCTACTAGTCCCTACAATTTTGCCAAGTTTGGTGTAAATCCATTCAGCCGTTCGAGCTAAAAGTGAAATCGACCGCCCTATGGAAATTAACATGGGGAAAACACGTTTTGGGACCCCCCTTTTATCTCGGCCCCCACTTGACGAATACCCCCCAAACTTTCAGGGAAAGACCGGAACTTGACGAGGCCATTTTGAGGAAATTTTCAAGCAGATTTGTCAACCTGTGCCAAAGTTATTCCAAATAGAATTTTGAGATTTAACATTGAAAAAAATCCTAACTATAACTACCTACTGGCGACCGCCAGTAGGTAATATATATATATATACACATAAGTGTCTGCATGGGTTGGTGAGTAGCTACATGTGTGTGTTCATGGGTTATTAGATGTTTTTTTTTAATATCAGTATGAGTGTCTGTATAGTTCAGTGGGGGTGTTACTTAGCACATAGATGCATCAATGACTGACTCACTGTATGTGTTTTGAAGACAGCATATGGGCAGGAGTGTATGGGTGTATGAGTGTGTATATGTGTGTGTTAGTGAGTGAATGACTGTGTCAATAGTGTTTTATCAGTAACGACATACGTTTTAATCCAGTATATGTGAGTATTGATGTACATATGTGAGTATATGTGAGAATAAGAGATTGAAAGAGTTCTTTTTCAAATTAGTATGTTTTCTATAAGTGATTGTTTAAGAGAGTAAGTATTTGTAAGTTTCCTTAGAAGGAAGGTGGTAGTGTGTGTATAGCTGAATATGCAAATAAATGGATATTAAATAGTTTATTTGCATGTTTGAGTATGTGTGTGAGTAACTTTTGGATGAATGTCAGTGTGTAACAGGATGTGTAGGTGTATCAGTACATGTGATGAGTGTGTATATGTATGAGTGATTATATAAAATTGTTGGTGAATGAGTGGATGTATATATAGATGGATGGAATTACTGATTTGGTTGTTGTAACTGGTATGGGTATCTCAATTTTTTAGAAAATGTTAATTTCTCTTTTTGAATATGTGTTTCAAGGGTTACATTACACTGAAAGGAGGTCTGTCTCTTTCTCACAAGGATGGTGTCATCAGTGATGTCATGAGTGATGTCACTGACCATGTCATGAGTGATGTAATATGTGACGTCCTCTGCAGTGCATTGCAGGCGCGCAAGTTATAGTGAGTCCAACTAACTATAACGTTGGAATTTCAATGGTTTTATGTCAGTAAAATTTCCAGCTAACTATAACTGGTGTGAAACCTATGGTTTTTTCAGTGAATTTAATAGGTTTTTTAAATGCTAATTCCTAACTATAACTGGTCTGAAACCTCTGTTTTTTTCAGTGAATTTTATAGGTTTTTTACATGCTAATTCCTAACTATAACTGGTGTGAAACCTATGTTTTTTTCAGTGAATTTATAGGTTTTTTAAATGCTAATTCCTAATTATATATAAGGCCCCAAACCTATGTTTTTTCAGTGAATTTTAAAGTTTTTTAATAGCAAATGTCTATAGCAATGAAATGTAATATTTCTTTTCTTTTTTTTTTGCTCTGGAGCGCTCCCGGTGCGCGCCCCGGTGAGCGCACCGGAAAGTGCACTTTTTCTGCGTGGCCCGGGGCGCGCACGGTGAGCGTCCCATTAGCGCTATTGCCACAAACGAAAACATCATCGTGACGTATCGCGTAGCCGCGTCCGCGTGATCCGCACGGCGTAAGCGCACCCGGAAGCACTCGAGCAAATACGATCGCGCAACGTAAGCATGCGACGCGCATACGCGACGCGCCCCTGTCGCGCCCCGGGCCACGCCCCGGGGCGCGTTGCGTAAGTGCGTCGGTTCATTAGACCTAAAAATAACACTTTTTATTGGTTCAGGACAGTTTTGGTTTCAAAATGATGAAAGCCCTGGTCATGTGTCCTTAAAATAACTCTTTTCATTGGTTGTTATCAGTTTTTTTTACAACTAATGAAAACCCCACCCATTTCCTTCATTTCTTCTTCTACTTTGGAGACAGCAATACCTGTTTTTTTCTGTCCTACCATGTTGTGCAAAGAATGGCAGCTAGACCATCCAGCAGTAGTGAGGACTCAGATGGCTTCATTCAGGAAGAGCCTCCTCAGCCCAAGATCAAGGAGCATTTTATTTGGAATTTTTTTTCAATACCTGAAGGATTTAAAAAGGTGAATGCTCCCAAAGTAGAATGCCAAATCTGCCATACTGTGCTTTCCCGAGGAGACCCAAAAAGGAAGTACAGTTTTGGCAATTCGACAATGATTCGCCACGTCCAACGCAGGCACCCCCAGAACTATGCCCAGGAGAGTGTACGAGACCTGGCACGTACTCCCCCAAGGGATGGTGCCTTTACATCTTCAGGAGGACCCACAACATCAGGGAGAGGACGTGCAGCGGAATTGGAGATGATTCCGAACATTCAACCTGTTTTTAGTGACATTACTATAAAGTGCAAGCAATGGGATGAACTGCTTTGCTATGGTGAGCAGAGCATCAAGCTCATTGCATGAAAGAGGCAAGAACACCGCTGCCTTCCCCAGCCCTAATTTTTCCCCTTTTTTTTGCTCCTGTTGAGCAGTTTTGCATTCCCTGTTTTTGTTTTTGTTCTGAAAAAACCAACAAAAAGAAAAAAAAAACAGTTCTTTTTAGAACTACCTCCAAATTATAAAAAAGGCTACATTTTTTAAAAACTCTGTCATTCTTTTTTCTCCATGGTACGCTCCCCGGTGCGCGTACCGGGCGCTCCCCCCGCGAAAATCGAAAAAAAAAATATAATTTTTTTTGGCCCCGTGGGGCCCTTTTATGGCCCCCACATCAAACCTAGGGGGTCAGGGGGGTCTACCCTGCCCTCTTATGGTCAATTCCCCCCTTTGTTTTTGCCACCTCTTGTGTCTCGATTTTACCGAGAGACAAGATGGCGGCCGCTCTGGACTGTTTCGAATGTTTACAGACACCCGTGAGCCAATCAGCTTTCCGTGCGCAAGTCGCGTGGCGCGCCCGGTGCGCTCCCCGGTGCGCGTACCGGGGCGCTGCCATAGATATATATATTTTTCAGAACCTGAATTACTCAAAAACCACTGGAGCACATATCTTGAGACATAGCAAAGGCACATCGGGCTACCAGTCCCTACAATTTTGCCAAGTTTGGTGGAAATCCATTCAGCCGTTCGGGCTAAAAGTGAGTTTGACCGCCCTATGGAAATTAACATGGGGAAAACACGTTTTGGGACCCCCTTTTATCTCGGACCCCACTTGACGAATCCCCCCCAAACTTTAAGGGAAGGACCGGAGCTTTACGAGTCAAATTTGAGGAAATTTTCAGGCAGATTCGTCAACCGGCGTCAAAGTTATTCCAAATAGAATTTTGAGATTTTGCATTGAAAAATATCCTAACTATAACTACCTACTGGCGACCGCCAGTAGGTTATGTTATGTTATGTTATATTTATTTTTGTATAGCGCACGGCTACTCAAAAAGAGTGTCCCGGCGCTTTTAATAATGAGACCTGCAGCGGGATAACACAACACTGTAATAAAAACAAAGTGGAAAACAGAAAACAGAAAAAAACAGAAAAAACCTAGAGGGCAAACAGCCAGGTTTTTAGGCCTTTCCTAAAAGCGAGTAGACTAGTAGCTCCTTGGAGTGGCAAGGTGTTCCACAGCTGTGGCGCCAGCAGTCCAAAGGAGCGGCCTCCAATGCGAGCTCTCTTTACACGCAGCACAACCGCCAGAAACAGAGATTCTGATCTGAGGGAGCGAGCCGGATGGTAGAAGGCGAGTCTCCTTTGGAGATACTGAGCTCCCACAGCATGAAGAGCTTTGTAAGCCAAAGTTAATGCCTTGAAAGCAATCCGTTTACGGATAGGCAGCCAATGTAAGGTCTGCAAAAGGCCATCAGCACTGGCTCGCCTGTTTAGGCCAAAAATGGCCCTCGCGGCCGCGTTCTGCACAACTTGAAGCTGCTGCAGCAGATACTCTGGCAGGCCCAGATAGAGGACGTTGGAATAGTCCAATCTGGAGCCTATCAGAGCCTGCACAGTCAGCTTCCTGTGTTCCTCAGACAGAAGAGGCAGAAACCTCCGCAGCATCTTAAGGAGGCCAAAACATGTGCCCGTCACACCAAGGATCTGGGATCTCAACGTCAAACCCTTGTCCATCTTGACCCCCCCGTTTTTAGCTACTTGGGATGAACAAGACGGAGGGAACATGTTACTAGGCCACCAAGCATGCCAGTCTGGCTCCGCAGCACACCCGAAGAAGAGTACCTCAGACTTATCAGAATTGCACTTGAGGCTGTTCAGCTGGAACCATTTAAAAACAGCCCCAAGGCAATCCCTGATACTCTCTCCATCGAAGTCTCCTCCCCTCTTACAAGAGAAGAGGAGCTGGGTGTCGTCGGCGTAGGATACGATCTGGGCCCCAAACGACTCCGCCAGCGCCACCAAAGGGATCATAAAGATGTTAAAAAGGGTCGGGCTCAATATAGAGCCCTGCGGAACCCCGACTCCCAGTGGCGGCATCACGGCGGAGTCTGGGGAGGCCCAGACCGTTTGCCGGCGGCCAGCTAAAAAAGATGAAAACCAGCTGTGCACCGTCCCCCGTAGGCCAATCTCATAGAGTCTTGCGAGAAGGCCATCATGGGGGAAGGTGTCAAAGGCCGCCGACAAGTCCAACATAACCAGCATGGCTTTGCCCCCAGCGTCCAGAACCCCTTTAATGGTTTCTGAGACCTCTAGGAGCGCGGTCTCTGTACTGAGATTTGGGCGGAAGCCAGATTGAGTGGCGTGCAGAATCTTATGTGTTTCCAGAAAATTGGAAAGCACCGTATGTACATGCTTCTCCAAGACTTTCGTGAGAGCAGGCAGTAAGGAGATAGGCCTATAGTTAACCGGAGCCTTGGGATCGAGGCCAGGCTTCTTCAGCAAAGGAATGACCATTGCCTGCTTCCAGGCCTGCGGAACCACTCCCTGGCTCAGCGAGAGATTCAGGAGTGGATTTGCCAGCGGATTTATCACTTCTGCCATTTTTGCCAAGAATCTGGCAGGGCAGGGGTCCAAAGGCGACCCAGATTTAAGATTGCCTATCAGTGCTAAGGAAGCAGGAGCTGAAATAGATGGAAAAACGGCCAGCACCGGGCCTAGCGGGCCGAAAGGCACGAATCGTCCTCAAGGTTGACCAGCCCCATGGGCGTCACCAGTGGGAAAGAGTCCTGGATAAGTTTAATCTTGCTGGTGAAGAAAATCGCAAGATCAGAAGCCCAGGATTTAGAAGGCATACCTTGGGATGTATTGGAACGAGGGGCCATAAATTCTCTCACTATGGTAAAAATCTCCTTACAGGAGTTAGAGGCGGCTTCTATCCTCCCTGTAAGATAGGCTTTTTTTCCTAGGCGAATGTCCCGGTGATAGGTCTTGATCGCTGTCTTGTAGGTCAGCCTTGCCACAGAGTCATATTGTGATCGCCAAGCTCTTTCGGCTGCCTTACACTGCTGTTGAGCAGCCAACAGTGTCGCAGTGAACCAGGGAGCCGAAACCCGTTTAGATGTTATGCGGGGGGCCAACACCGGGGCAAGATCGTTCAGCCTATCTAATAGCCATACTTGCAAAGACTCCAGGTCCTTCTCCAGGTCGCCAGAAAGGAGGCAGGGGTGATCCAGAGCAGCTTGAGCCAGCATTGCAGGAGTCACTCGATGGTATGCCCTGGGGACTCGTCCCTGATGCTGAGACACGGGATTGGACGGTTTCGCCGTGCCTCTAACCAGGAATTTGGCTAGCCTATGGTCTGACCAAAGCACCGGGATAATCTCCTTCACCTCCAGCGGAGATGTCGAGAAGACCTGGTCAAGAGTGTGTTCCTTGTCGTGCGTTGGCCCCTGAAGGTAGGGGATCAGGTCCAGAGGGGCCGTGGCCTCCAGGAGTTTAATGGTATCCGAGTCCGATGGATCATCCATACGAAAGTTGAAATCCCCGGCTACAATGCAATGTTCAGCTTTCAGGGCTAGTCCCGATAGAACTGAGTCAAACTCTTCAAAGAAGGTTCCAGGTGGACCAGGTGGCCTATATACTAATAATCCTTTGAAGGATTGGTGAGGTGCCAAAGTGATGGAAAAGGCAAGAGACTCAGAGCCGCGGATATCATCCACTGGCAGAATAGAACATGGCACGCATTTCTTTACCACCATTGCCACTCCACCGCCCCTTCCCTTAAGCCTGTCCTTCCTGAAAACATTGTAATCAGGAGGAATAGCCATGGCCACATCTGGATTTGAGAATTCCCCCAACCACGTCTCAGTCAACATGAGACAGAGTGGCTTTTCCATATCGAAGAGATCGTAAATGTCTTGCGCATGTCTGCACGCAGATCTGGTGTTTAGCAGCATGCAGAGATACCCAACACTATCAGTCGTTTTGTTGGGAAGCGAAGACGAAGCACAGTTGGGGTGCCAGCCGCAGCCAGGGCAGCGTGACTTACCCCTATATCGTCCGGGGAAGACTGTACAACAGCCACCCGATGGATTTTGTAGTGAACGTAGCTCCCAGGATGAATATCGGAGCAAAGGGGGCCCAGGCACACATATGCCCTGTGGCTGAGCCCAACCCGCCGCCCCGGTCGCCTCCGGGACGCTGACGGGCGCAGACGGGCTGGACTCTGGCGTGACTCCGGCGTCAATCAGGCGTCCCCGCTGCTCTCTTTTGTACACGCCTAGCGTCCTTCTGACGAGTAGAGCGTGTATACTACCTGATGGCGGCGAAACGCGGCACCGTCTACCTACAAGATGGCGCTACTGCAGGGGAATTACGCCGGGAAGCGGACCCGCCCAACAGCGGTGGATTTCCCAGAAGTTAGAGTGCAGGTAAGGGCCAGCGGAATTAAGAGCAAGGGAAAATAACTGAAATGCAAATAAAATAAAAAACGAGGTACGATTAAAATTGTCAGCAGCTCAGGTCCCGAAGCGCACAGAGCGCAGGCACAGGTCTATTAACAGCTAGAAAGGGAGAGTTCAAGATTTTCCTCTCTTTTGTACACGCCTAGCGTCCTTCTATATATATATATATATATATATATATATATATATATATATATATATATATATATATATATCAACAGAATCCTCACGATCGCGATCAAGGAAGACAAGCCACACCATCAGGTACTTCAAGGGTTGTTTATTTGGGCATAAACAATCGACGCGTTTCGAGCTCACGGGCTCTTGGTCACATATATATATATATTCAATGTTTCCATTTGCCTCTCGTAGAAATTCAAGTAAGTCTTCCCAGCCATACTCGGCACAGCTGAGAGTGAGGAACCATGTGGGAGTTCCTAAGTTCCTCAGCATACATTTTAAATCGCCATGAAGACGGTACCAGTACTCATTAGTACCACGCTGACACGCCATGAGATTAATCAGGTGAGAATCCAAAATACTATCTTGCACATTGACTTAATCCATAAAGTCACTTGCCGAGATGTTTTGCATCTGTACACCACTTTTCAAGATGTGGTTCACTGCATATGACAGTCCAGACAGATCGCTTTCAAACAGTAGATGAAACAAATAGGGAATGCATTGACGAAACCTAGGATCTTCTGCATACAATCGTAAAGTCCGGTATTCAGAAGCAGGAATTTGATCAGGTCGCTCATCATATCTTCCTCCTTGACCTGTTGGAAATAGCTGTGGGAAACACCGAGCTTCCAAACTTTCCTCCCAAACACTAATGGAACTCCCTTTGGCTTATTTCATTTGAAACAACTCAATAGCATTCCCTATGACTTCCTTAGAATGCAAAGGATGAACACTATAATGTTCATATATTTCTTCATTTTTAGAGGGTTTTACTTTTTCAATTTGACCAGCACACAAATCGCTATCCTCTTCTTCACTTACTTCCTCTTCTGCAACATATACATTCTTGTAGTACTTATTGTTTTTCTTCAAATACAATGTTGCCTTTTTGACTTTCCTAACATCCACTAAATCTTGCCATATTTTCTTACTCTTTGTCGGAACCCCATTAACTAAGATAACCAGAGGTTCCTCTTCCACTTTCTCTACTCTAATTGTATTAATATTTTTTTAAAATATAGAGGCAAATAAACAACTTTTCCCTTTAATCCTCTTTGTAAATCTGATGGAGGCAATTTCCCTGTCTTTGGCTCCATTCTTACAATAGCCTGAAAGGGATGCACACTTTGAATCAAAATAGATTCATAAGTATTTAAATCCTTCAATTCAGAAGAAATGTCAACCAATTCCAGAATATTATGAACCGCTCTAGCAGGCATCTGGTTTTGATTTAATTTGTTACAACAATAAGTACACACACGTTGATCCAAATCAAAACAATTTTCTACCATCAAGTATGTTGCAAAATCCTTCCATTCACTAGTATTTTCCCTTTCACTTTTCGCATATAAATCCACTAACTTAGTCTAATTCTTATAATAAGTGCGTCGACAACACACACAAGTGAAATTAGGCCTCTCGCTTGATTTCACCTGAAACGTGGCAATTTCCTTTTGAAAATTATCTGTACTGGAAACCTGTAAACTAGCTTCCACATTACCTTCTTCTTCTGGGTCAATTTCAACATTCTCCTCTTTACTTGTAAAGTAACAAAACTCAATTTCTTCACAAATATTCTTCACATCTACTTCAGAACCATGCAAAAGAGCAGTGCATAATTGTTTAAGCATAATTGCTGGACTCTTACCATAATACAACATTCTAACTAATTTCCTCACTTTACTATGATGCACTGCTAGCATCCTGAAATGATGAAAAACACTCTCACATACTCTCCTGAAAAGACAAGCCAGTGAATGACCATGCAAACCTGTCACTTCTCTCACTCTGCAAAGATCTAATTCTTGCAACAATTTTATTTTCTGTTTTAAACTTTTCTTATTAAATGTCCGTACAAAATCACAAAGAAAATTGATGGAATCCTGTCGCACACTGCAAATAGAACTACACTTCCAGGTAAACACTGGTCCCTTAGGACGTCTCCCTAAAACTTCATTACCTAACACCTCTTCTGCCTCTGTTGACACAAGTTTTTCTTTTTCAACCGGACAATCATCTTTCACCTCATAAGCTCGACCACTGGTGTCAACTGCATGCACCAATTCATTGTCCTGAAAGTAACTCTCCTCATTAAAAAATGCCTCACAACTTGAACTATGCATCCATTCTCCTGAGAAAACTTCACAAAAATTACTACGATTAACTACTCTCTTCCATCTACTATTTGATTTAAAATCATAAATTACCTTGTTTAGTTTCCTAATTCTATTGATTACCAAAATAAATAACTTTCGCTTAATTTCAAAAGCCTGATCAATAATTTACTCTACATTTTTCTTTCTCTTATAAAAAGCCACTTTCTGTTGACCTTTCTTTAAATTTTTTTAACAAATTGCCAATTATCCTGTTGCGGAACATTCGTCTATGAATGTCCCTAAACTGATTTTTACTTCTACTGCCATGCACAGAGCTATCTCCTGCTCTACCAGTAACATTTTTGATTGGCCTTTCCTTTCCGTTTAAATTGGCTCTCTTTTTCTGGACTAAAACTTGTTCTGTAGTTATACTTTTGTTTCTACAAATGTTTCTAAGGAATGATTTCGTTCTCTTACCCAGAGCTTTCTTCGTGACTTGACGAGATTTTATTGTAGAGGACTGCTGCAAGCATTTAGTAATCTGCTGTCTTTGACGTTTTGTAGCCTTTCGGATTCTATCCTTAGACGGCATTGTCTAATTTCGAAATGATCTGCAGTTGAATCTGTGGTAAAATATAATAAAAAATGTTATTAACCACTATTATCAAACAGTAAATCAATAACAGTAAGGATTTGATTCAGCAATGCCATAACGATGATTCAGTGAAATCTTCTTAATTTTACTGTGTTATTTTTACAGGGCTTTCATGCAAATGACTGCCCACCCTGCAACAAAACGCCCACATGAAACCTGACGCACTTTAAATTGTGTACTTACCTGCAATAATCCATAAGCCAGTGTTTAGGTCCCTCCACCCTGCCCCTCCCCCTCCCCGCCTCCCTGCCCCACCGTAACTCCCTCCACGGCCCGCGGCTGCTATCTTGCAACATGGTACATCTTGTAAATCACTGCTGCATTATAAAAGTGACGCAACAGCAGCACAAAAGAGGCGCACAGCCATCATAAATCTGCCCCTAATACTTTAAATGATTGATTCAGGATGACGACTATCTAGAGGTTTGTTTGAGGTGAGGCCTACTCAGGGTTGCAGATGAAATTTAGGCTTGTTGAAGAGTACAGAGGTGATAATACATGTGCAGGCCTACCAATGAAGTGAATCATGTCCACTGCACTCTTGAACAAAGGCCAGACCTCCTCTATCTCCCTGAACACGCCTAAACCTCATCTGCACAATGTGATTCGTAATGTTAGGAAACACAGGTGATAAAATTGAAAAACGTGCAAATATTTTTGCACATTTAACAATCACATCACCTGTATTTCTTCAGCTTAGTTATCTCATTGTGCAGATGTAGTCTAGCATATCCAAGAGTACGCAGAAGATGAGGACTGTATACAACAGAGCAATGTACATTACTCACCTCCCTTGACACTTATTGAAGCCTCAGTTTAATATTTCTCAGTTCAATATATATTTAAAGAAGCTGACACCAATATGACCTTCTCATAAATGTGAAAAGTGTTTTTTTTAAAAAAAAAACGATTTTCTGGTCTAAATTTGAAAACACAACAGAGGTCCTATGTAGAAGCACACCCTATCAATACTTAAATTAGCCAAGCACACATGGGGGCGTATTTACAAGGACCTTGCACCACGGGGAAATGTCTTAAATTAAAATGGGAAAAATAACATCAAAGGGACACAAAGGCCTTGTAAATATGCCTCAAACAACCTATGAAACACTAGCAGTACATATCAAGAAACATAATTGATTTCAAAAAACTTTTTAAACCTATTATGTAAAACAATTATATACCTACATTCATGGGGAACTGACTTAAAATGCCCTAATACACATGAAAGCGTTTTTTTAAGGCCCTTGCACCTTTTTTTCCATCACTTTTAACATGGCTATGTAACTCAAACAATCAAAATCAAAATTTGCCAAGCACACATGGGGGCGTATTTACAAGGACCTTGCACCACGGGGAAAGTGACTAGAAATGGCCAAACACACATGGGGACGTATTTACAAGGCCCTTGCACCAGGGGGAAGTGACTTGAAATGGCCAAGCACACATGGGGACGTATTTACAAGGACCTTGCACCAGGGGGAAGTGACTTGAAATGGCCAAGCACACATGAGGGCGTATTTACAAGGCCCTGGCCTTGCACCAGAGGGAAGTGACCTGAAATGGCCAAGCACACATGACGGCGTATTTACAAAGAACTTGCACCAGAGAGAAGTCGGGTCTGGTGGCTCAGTGGACTAATGCGTCTACTGCAGGGGCCTGTGTTCGATCTCATGGTCACAGGTTCAAATCCCGGCGGGTCCACTCAGCCTTTCATCCATTTGGGGTCGATAAAATGAGTACCATTGAGTTGGGTAACAACAAACATCTGTTATTTCAGCGCCAAGAGGCCCGTAGTGGTGAACGTGCGCTTTACAAATACTCATGTTATGTTATGTTAAGTGACTTAAAATTGCAAAGCACACATGAGGACATATTTAGAAGACCCTTTCCCCAGGGGGAAGTGACTTAAAATGACCAAGCACACATAGGGGTGTATTTACAAGGCCCTTGCACCACTTATGCATCACTTTTAACATGTACACTGTGGAGCACCATGGGGCAAAAACAACACAGATGCATCATGCATCTGTTCCGCAAAAGCGACGCATTGCAGGAGTCACATCGCAAGTAAATAAATTCTCATAAATTTAAAAAGCATTCCTTTTCCTTAAAAACGATTTTCTGGTCATAATTTGAAAACACAGCACAGCTCCTATGTACAACCACACCTTGTCAGTACTAATATTTCACATTATCTCCAATTACAATTTGTAAAAGAAGCAAAATCTTCTTGGAAAACATAATGCAAACACTTGACACAAAACATCATTTTAAATGCACAGCTGGCTTCCTTATTTTCTCCAAAAAGCATACTAGTCTCTTTCTAAAGTAAAGGAACCATATCTCACCTTAGCAAATGCTTTTTGAATTTCAAAACAGTCTCAGAAACACACCAATTTTTCTTTAGCAGAGCAAAAGGTATGTACTCCAGAGGCTGCAACCAAGAAATGCACAAAAATGCTGATATTCATGACACATATCTCTCATGTCACCCAATCAAAACTCTTCCCTCACTTTTTTCAAATCAACACCCTTCCCCCCTCTGCCCTTTTTCCATAGCAACTACCTCCTGACAGACCTCTCATGTTTACAAGTTCACACAACAATGTTTCAAATGAACTCTGAACTCTCACTACACCTGCTAATCCACTGCAGTGTTTCTTAAAATCATTTTTTATTAACCATTCAAATTACATCTTTCAAAGAACACATCCATGCACCCTAACTTTCTGTTTTCAGCAATGGAAATCCACCAATCACTGCTAATGAATCATTAGCACTCAAACTCCACAGTTTTTTTTCTTTACAAACTCCTACTGTTTCAACTGCCATTTCATTCACACACTTCATCTGACTGCAACAGAACCTCCTCTCACCATGTTTTCTGTCTGGATTCTTGGACATAGCTACATCCACTGGGCTCACAGGTATGCTGATAACAGAAATTTACACAACCTCAATTTACAAAATGTGGAAATCAAATGGATTGGGCAAAGAGGATTGAGATGTCACCAATTGATACCATTGCTGAAAACCTTTTTGCATTTGCCAAACCCTGACCTCATAATAGTGCACTGTGGAGGAAATGATTTGGGCACTTTGACTGGGGTAGGTCTGGAAATGCTCTTAAAGGACACCTTTGAGCAATTGATGGCACTTTTTCCTCAAACTGCCTTGGTATATTCCAATATATGCCAAAGACAAAAATGGAGGTGGTCCAATCAATTTTCTCCACAAATTGAGAAATCGAGGAAGCATGTAAATAAGTCTAGTTCAGCTTACATGAGAGACCATGGAATGGGCTGCATCTACAACAATAACTTGCGTTACTACATGCAAGATATCTACAGAGGAGATGGTGTGCACTTATCAGATGAGGGAACAGAGTTTTCATACAAAATTTAAGACTGTGTATTGGTACCTACTTATAAGTACCTAGAACTTACACAGAACCCAAAAGCTCTTTTCAGAGCTACCTTAACTATAATTACTCTTTAAAAACTTCGAATGTACCTTTTTTCACTAATTTTCACTTATGTTCGCTTCCCGGTTTGCTACCCGATTCGCGTACCCGCAGCTAACCGCGCGAAAAGTTCAAAAAAAAAATCTTTTTTCTCGCACATATGGGCCTCCTCAGCCACCCTCAGAAAACCTAGGGGGTCAGGATACGTCTACCGTGCCCCCTTCAACCCATTCTGAACATTATTTACCCTCCATCTTGTATCTCAATTCTACCGAAACACAAAATGGAGGACTCCGGTAATGCTGCAGGTATATATATATTACCTACTGGCGGTCGCCAGTAGGTATATATAGTTAGGATTTTTTCTCTATGGGATTTTTGAAAATTCTATGTCTAATAACGTTGGCGTTTGTGGACGGAATTGGCTAAAATTTTCAGGAAAATGGAACATTTTGTTTCTGAGCAGCCCCTGACAATTTGGGGGGGTTTCATCAAGGGGGGGCCGAGAAAAAAGGGGGGTCCCAAAACGCGTTTTTCCCATGTTAATTTCCATAGGGCGGTTGGCCTCACTTTTAGCTCGAACGGCTGAATGGATTTGCACGAAACTTGGCAAAATTGTAGGGACTGTTAGCCCGATGTGCCTTTGCTAGGTCTCAATATATGTGCTCCAGTGGATTTTGAGTAATTCAGGTTCAAAAAAAGATATATATCTGGGCGGAGCCTAACCACACATCTGATCTGATTGGCTGTCAGCACTTCATCCAAGAAGTGTTGGCAGCCATCTTGGGACCAATATACATGATAGCACCTCATTAAAAAGCATTGTAGTTAATAGAGGGTTTTAGGACTTTAGTTACATTATAAATCATTTGTTGATGGTACCATACTCGTTTTAGGAATTGTGGTGGGTTCTAAGGTGATTTTACCATGTGAAAAAACCTTCTGCTGTGATATCATGAATATTGTTTGAAAGAAAACTAATATCTCATGATTTTCCCACAGTGGTTTGGAAGGGGATCTATAAGCTAAACTGAAAGCATATTTTCTGTAAATTCACATTATCTTTCTCAGTCATGTGAAAATGAAGTCTGACATTCTCAGTAAAACATGTACATCCAACAAGGACAGAGACTGTCAGTTGATTCCTTTGTGTTCTACTGCAGCCTCCTAGAGTGTTCTAAAGAACAACTAGAGCGCTAACAGTCCTACTTATTACAAAGGTATGGCACACCTGAAGCCATCTTGATTGGAATAAAGTGGTAACTCTTAAAACATTTAATTTAAAAAGAAACAACATGAGGGGGTATATTTTGCCATAGAAAGTATGATTAGTGCTGCAGAATGAAAAATTAGGGCACATTTTGAGTGACTTCTCAAATCCTTTTCTATTTCATTAAAACATTCTGACATGCAGTCTCCCAAAATGGCCACCAGAGACAAAAGAGCCCAAATGTAGCCCAAATATCACCCAGATGTAGCCCAAGTATAGCCCAATGACAGAATGTCCCAGAGTGTTCTAAAGAACAACTAGAGCGCTAACAGTCCTACTTATTACAAAGGTATGGCACACCTGAAGCCATCTTGATTGGAATAAAGTGGTAACTCCTAAAACATTTAATTTAAAAAGAAACAACATGAGGGGGTATATTTTGCCATAGAAAGTATGATTAGTGCTGCAGAATGAAAAATTAGGGCCCGTTTTGAGTGACTTCTCAAATCCTTTTCTATTTCATTAAAAAATTCTGACATGCAGTCACCCAAAATGGCCACCAGAGACAAAAGAGCCCAAATGTAGCCCAAATATCACCCAGATGTAGCCCAAGTATAGCCCAATGACAGAATGTCCCAGAGTGTTCTAAAGAACAACTAGAGCGCTAACAGTCCTACTTATTACAAAGGTATAGCACACCTGGAGCCATCGTGATGGGAATAAAGTGGTAACTCTTAAAACATTTAATTTAAAAAGGAACAAAATGAGGGGGTATATTATGCAATAGAAGGTATTATTAGTGCTGCAGAAAGAAAAATTAGGGCACATTTTAAGTGACTTTTCAAATCCTCTTCTATTTCATTAAAAAATTCTGACATGCAGTCTCCCAAAATGGCCACCAGAGACAAAAGAGCCCAAATGTAGCCCAAATATCACCCAGATGTAGCCCAAGTATAGCCCAATGACAGAATGTCCCAGAGTGTTCTAAAGAACAACTAGAGCGCTAACAGTCCTACTTATTACAAAGGTATGGCACACCTGAAGCCATCTTGATTGGAATAAAGTGGTAACTCTTAAAACATTTAATTTAAAAAGGAACAAAATGAGGGGGTATATTTTACCATATGAATTATGATTAGTGCTGCAGAAAGAAAAATTAGGGCACATTTTGAGTGACTTCTCAAACCCTCTTCAATTTCATTAAAAAATTCTGACATACAGTCTCCCAAGATGGCCACCAGAGACAAAAGAGCCTAAATGTATCCCAAATATCACCCAGATGTACCCCAAGTATAGCCCAATGACAGAATGTCCCAGAGTTTTCTAAAGAACAACTAGAGCGCTAACATGTCTTACTTATGACAAAAGTATGGCACACCAGAAGCCATCTTGATTGGAATGAAGTGGTAAGTCTGAAAACACTCAATTTAAAAAGGAACAACACGAGGGGGTTAATTTTGCCATAGAAAGTATGATTAGTGCTTCAGAAAGAAAAATTAGGGATCATTTTGAGTGACTTCTCAAATCCTCTTCTATTTCATTAAAAAAATTCTGACATGCAGACTGAAACATGCACTTTGAATACCAGCAGCAGACGTCCCTGGTGAGCAGTAGCTTTACTACAGTGATCTAATGTGCAACTAGAGTGCTAACATTCAGAATTTATGGCAAATGTGTGACACATCAGAATGCCTTCTTGATGGAACCAAAGTAAACAAGCATTGAAAATGCAATAGATCTCGCCCTCGTTTAAGTTAAAGCCATTCTGTTTGTAATGAGGTGGCTTTTTAGCTTTGCTTTTATTAGTGTTTTTTCAACTTTCATGTAAATAACATGCATCTGTATGCATATAAGTATATGTATGCATGCATTTATGTTTGTATTTATATAGATATACAGATGATGTATGTTTATATATGTATGTATATATATATATATATTCACTGAAAAAAGCATAGGTTATAGACCATATATAGTTAGGAATTAGCATTTACAAAACCTTGAAAATTCACTGAAAAAACCATAGGTTATAGACCATATATAGTTAGGAATTAGCATTTACAAAACCTTGAAAATTCACTGAAAAAACCATAGGTTATAGACCATATATAGTTAGGAATTCGCATTTACAAAACCTTATTTTACTCACACAAAACCATTGAAATTCCATATATAGTTAGTTGCACTAACTATATATCGCGCACCCGCAATCCACTGCTGATGATGTCACATATCACATCATTCATGACATGGTCAGTGACATCACTGATGACATCACTGATGACATCTCAAATGACATCACTGATGACATCACTGATGACAACATCCAGTGACTGTATGTTTCTGTAAAGTTAAAATATGTCTTACATATTGAAGAATGAGTGGATGTATAAGTGTCTGGATGAAGGATTTAGTAGGTGCATGACTGACTGTATGAGTGAGTGATTAAATGTGTCTCACGGAGTGCATGGGTTAGTGACTAAACTGTCTTAATTTGTGCATCATTATGTCTGTTGTTCTGTAAACTGTTGCATGTGTTGATAAGTAGCTATATGAGTAACTATATGGGTTATTGATTGGTTGCCCAAGTATTTGTATGGGAGACTGAGTGTGTGTGTGGGTGGCTGGGAGGTGTATGACTCTGTGCATAGATGTGTGAGCAGTTGATTCACTAGATGTATGGTTTCAAAAGTGCATGTGGAAACAGCTGTATGGGCGGTTGACTGTGTGCATGAGTGTATTGGTGAGTGAATGGATATCTCAGTGCTACATGCCAAAGTAAGTACATATGTAAAACACAGTACATGTGAGAGTTGACATATATACATAACTGTGCATAAGAGCCAGTGAATGTGTGAGTGGCTGTATAGATCATTGTGAACTTGTATCAGGGATTGTATAAGAGAGTAAATATGTGTTAGTATATGTTTGAATAAGTAAAGTTTGTATAACTGTATAGTTGAGGAAATGGAGGTGTGATTGATTCTTTGCATGACTGACTAGGTGTGTGAGTAACTCCATGGATGAGTGACAGTCTGTGAGTGTCTGTTTACACTGATTGTATCTAAGGTTATATTAGAGTCTGAAGAGGTTCATCGTATTATCACATGAATGATATCATCAGTGATGTGATCAGTAATGTCAAATGAGATGTCATCAGTGATGTCATCAGTGATGTCATTTGAGATGTCATCAGTGATGTCATTTGAGATGTCATCAGTGATGTCATCAGTGATGTCACTGACCATGTCATGAATGATGTAATATGTGACATCATCAGCAGTGGATTGCGGGTGCGCGATATATAGTTAGTACAACTAACTATATATGGAATTTCAATGGTTTTGTGTGAGTAAAATAAGGTTTTGTAAATGCAAATTCCTAACTATACATGGTCTATAACCTATGGTTTTTTCAGTGAATATATATATATATATATATATATATATATATATATATATATATATATATATATATATATTCAACAAGGAGCAAGAGGATTAATTACCGGGATCCATATCCCTTAGTCAGGTGGCGTGTCACGCTCGGCTAATCCCATCGCCGAGTATTAACCATGTCCAAAGAATTGCTTTCAAAAGCAGAGACACGCACTCGGAAAGGTGCAGCAAACAAGGGTTTATTCACGAGGTAACGCTACGCGTTTCAGCACAAGGGTGCCTTGATCACACGTTTACGTGTGATCAAGGCACCCTTGTGCTGAAACGCGTAGCGTTACCTCGTGAATAAACCCTTGTTTGCTGCACCTTTCCGAGTGCGTGTCTCTGCTTTTGAAAGCAATTCTTTGGACATGGTTAATACTCGGCGATGGGATTAGCCGAGCGTGACACGCCACCTGACTAAGGGATATGGATCCCGGTAATTAATCCTCTTGCTCCTTGTTGAATATATATATATATATATATATATATATATACAAAACCTTATTTTACTCACACAAAACCATTGAAATTCCATATATAGTTAGTTGTACTAACTATATATCGCGCACCCGCAATCCACTGCTGATGATGTCACATATTACATCATTCATGACATGGTCAGTGACATCACTGATGACATCACTGATGACATCTCAAATGACATCACTGATGACATCTCAAATGACATCACTGATGACATCACTGATGACATCTCATTTGACATTACTGATCACATCACTGATGATATCATTCATGTGATAATACGATGAACCTCTTCACGTTTACGTGTGATCAAGGCACCCTTGTGCTGAAACGCGTAGCGTTACCTCGTGAATAAACCCTTGTTTGCTGCACCTTTCCGAGTGCGTGTCTCTGCTTTTGAAAGCAATTCTTTGGACATATATATATATATATATTCATTGAAAAAAATCATAGGTTTCAGGGGTGTTATAATGAGTTGGACATTTCACTCATACAAAACCACAGAAATTCCCCTGTTATAGATAGTTCAGCTAACTATTAGTGTGGAGAGGTGTGGCTCACTGGTTAGAGGCGGCAGACCCGAGTGCAGAGAACGGCCCGGGACCAGGGTTCGATTCCCGACGCGGCAGGGTCTTGGACCAGGATCAGCGGACTGATAATTCTCGCATCGGTGCCTACTCCGACCAGGGAGCACACTCGGCAACTCTGGGCATTAGCTTGCCTCATCTCCACAACGGCCCCACACAAACGCTGGGGATGCCTGGTTTCACCTTGGAGACCCCCAGGAGGGACTATCTAACAGGGAAAGCCAGGACGGGTTCCCCAGCGGTCTACAGCGCTACGAGGCCTCCGGGTAGCAGTGCGCTTTACAAGACACAACAATATTACTCGCGCCCCGCAGTGCACTGCTAATTACATCACATATTACATCACTCATGCCATGGTCAGTGACATCACTCATGACATCAGTGATGATATCTCAAATTACATCACTGATGACATCATCCAGTGAATGTGTGTTTTTGTGAAATTTAAATATCTTTTATATATGTATATGTTGAGGTCGATGGAAGAATAAGTGGATAAAAAATTGTCTAAATGGATCATTTTGTTTGTGTGAAACTGATTGTATAAGTGACTAATTAGGTGTATATTAGTGAATACATGGGTTAGTGAGTAATCTTTAAATGTGTAAATATCTGTATCAGTCTCTCACTTTGTGTATAAGTGGCAGCATGGGTTGGTGAACAGCTACATGAGTGTCTATATGGGTTATTAGTTGTTTTTTCAGTATCAGTATTAGTGTCTGTGTGGTTCGTTGGGGGTATTATTTTGTGCATAGATGCATGAATGAATGAGTCACTAATTGTATGTTTTGAAGACAGCATGTGTCCAGGACTTTATGGGTATATGAGTGTGTGTATGGGTGTGTTGGTGAGTGAATGACTGTCTCAGTAATGTTTTATGAGTAACTACATATGTTTAAACTAGTATATGTGAGTACTGGTGTATATAAGTGAGTATATGTGTGTTTGAGAGATTGGAAAAGTACCTGTATGAATGAGTATGTGTTTCTATATGTAATTCTATTAGAGAGTAAGTATGTGTTAGTTCCTGTAGAAGTAAGTGTGGTGGTGTGTGATTAACTGTATATGCAAGTAAATGGATGTTTGATACTTTCTTTGCATATGTGACTATGTGTGTGAGTAACTCTATGGATTAGTGGCGTGTGTAAGTGTATGTATAGGTGTATGAGTACATATGATGAGTGAGTGCATGTATGAGTGACTGTATAGGACTTTTGGTGAATGAGTGGATGTGTGTGTAGACCTTGGAATTAGTGAATGAGTATGTTGTAACTGGTATTGTTGTGTCCATTGTTTTCAAAATGGTAGTTTGTATTTTAGAGTGTGTGTATGAAAGGTTATATTAGGGTTAGAGGAAGTCTGCCACTCTCTCAAAAGGATGTTGTCATCAGTGATGTCATCAGTGATGTCATTTGAGATGTCATCAGTGATGTCGTGAGTGATGTCACTGACCATGTCATAAGTGATGTAATATGTGATGTCATCAGCGGTGCATTGCGAAGGCATGAGTTATAGTTAGCTGAACTAACTATAACCGGAGAATTTCTATGGTTTTATATGAGTGAAATGTCCAACTAAGTATAAAGCCCCTGAAACCTATGTTTTTCAGTGAATTTCTAAGGTTTTTTAAATGCTAATTCCTAACTATAACCTGTCTGAAACCTATGTTTTTTCTGTGAATTTCAAAGGTTTTTTAAATGCTAATGTCTAACTACAACATATCTGAAACCTATGGTTTTTTCTGCAAATTTCAAAGGTTTTGTAAATGCCAATGTTTAAGTGTATTAATTCTTATCTTTATTTTTTTGATACTGATTTACTACATTTTTTTACACTATTTATTTTTGAATATTTAATTTTTAAAATTACATTATAATTACATTATACATTACATTACAAAATGTACTTTCTCAGAATGAATTACTTTAGTTTAAATACTTTGCAAATAGGCAATAGAGATTTAAGTACAGTAGTTACGGTTATTGCAATGGGCAACACAATTTGAAACACAATGCAACATTGAGCTGAATGGGAATTTCTAGTTAAATGCAATTAGTTACTTTATGAATTACTTTTCTAACCACAGGACTGGATCCTAGATTCAATCCTGGGAAATCTCCTGTAAACAGTTGAGTAAAAGCATTTTGGTTACAGAAGTGATTTTTAAGGAATATTATTGTTTTTTAAAAGTTTACACTTTTTCACATAGAATCACCAATGTTATCCTATGGGAGGAAATTCACTTAGCAGGTGAGTAGTGTTATCATTACTTTTTCTTACTCAGTGGTGAATCCTGGATCCAGCACTGGTGCATCTCCTGTAAACAGTTGAAAGGCTGCATTTAAGTCATACAGTGAATTTTTAAGGAATATTTGTAGTTTGAGAAAATAGACACTTAGAAACTTTTCTGGTGAAAACCAGACAATGGATTCCTATGGAAGGAAATACTTTTCTGGTGAAAACCAGACAATGGATTCCTATATTAGGAAATACAAGTTACTGGTAAGTACGGTTAGAATTACTTTTCAGGGTCAACGCTGGTCTGAAAATGCAACACCGGGTTCTCTCCTGATAACAGGTGAGTAAATCGGAATTTTTTGTTCAGATCATTTTAGGTGAATATTTTAAAGTTCTAAAACTCCACACTTAGAAGAATTTCCAAGTGAAACCAGTCAATGTTAGCCTATGGAAGCAAATTCAAGGTACTGGTAAGTATGGTTAGAATTACTTTTCAGGATTAGTACTGGGCTCAAAGATGCAGCACTGAGGTCTCGCCTGATAACAGGTGAGTAAATCTGAATTCGTTGTTCAGCTGATTTTAGGTGAATATTTTAAAGTTCCAAAACTCCACACACAGAAGAATTTCCAAGAGTAACCAGTCAATGTTAGCCTATGGAAGGAAATTCACTTAGCAGGTAAGTACTGTTATTGTTACTTATTCTTACTCAGTGGTGGATCCTAGATCCAGCACTGGTGCATCTCTTGTAAACAGTTGAAAGAATGCGTTTAAGTCATACAGGCAATTTGTAAGGAATATTTGTAGTTTGTTGAAATAGACACTTAGAAACTTTTCTGGTGAAAACCAGACAATGGATACCTATAAAAGGAAATACAAGTTACTGGTAAGTACGGATAGAATTACTTTTCAGGGTCAGTGCTAAGCTAAAAGATGCAGCACTGGGTTCTCTCTCCTGATAACAGGTGAGGTAATCGGAAGTAGTTGTTCGGATGGTTTTAGGTGAACATTTTAAAGTTCCAAAACTCCACACTTTTCAAGTGAAACCAGTCAATGTTAGCCTATGGAAGGAAATTCAAGTTACTGGTAAGTATGTTTAGAATTACTTTTTAGGATCAGTACTGTGCTCAAAGATGCAGCACTGCTGTCTCTCTTGATAACAGGTGAGTAAATCAGAATTCGTAGTTCGGCTGATTTTAGAGGAATATGTGTAAGTTTAAAAAATCGACACTTCGAAACTTTTTCAGCAAAAAGCAGGCAATGATATCCTATGGAAGGAAATTCAAGTTACTGGTAAGTACGGTTAGAATTACTTTTCAGGATCAGTACTGGGCTCAAAGATGTAGCACTGAAGTCTCTGCTGATAACAGGTGAGTAAAGTGGTATTCATAGTTTGGTTGATTTTACTTTGGTCCACTATATATAGAGCCACTTTCCTACACCATCCCCTCCCTTCACACTGTCTAAACCCTCCCTGTGTCCGTTTTCATTTGGGAGATTAAGTCCCCTTGAATCCTCAGGGTCCCTGGGGTCCAAGTAGCCCACTATGTACCTCCAGTAACCGTCACAGAGCTGCGTTGCAGAGAGGTGTCAAAAGGGACACGGCCTGAACCACCTCTCTGCAACGCAGCGCAGTGGCGCTTATTGGAAGCACTTAGTGGGCTAGTTAGCCTACAGGGGCCCTCAGGATTTCCCCAACTCAAAACACACCACAGGGCGTGTTTGCGCATGCCACCTCAGGCCCGTCCCCTCCCTTTGCCCCTGTGTAAAAGCACTCTGTGTCCGTTTTAATTTGGGAGATTAAGTCCCCTTGAATCCTGAGGGTCCCTAGGGTCCAACTAGCCCACCAGGTACCTCCAGTAAGCGCCACAGAGCTGCATTGAAGAGAGGTGTAAAAGGGGCGTGGCCTCTGAACACCTCTTTGCAACGCAGCTCCCTGGCGCATACTGGAGGTACCTGGTGGGCTAGTTGGCCCCTGAATTTCCCACTTAAAACGCACCAGAGGGCATGTTTGCACAATGGTAAAGGAAGGGGGTGGGGCCTGTGGTGACATGAGTGCAAACACGCCCTGTGGCACGTTTTAAAATCGGGAATGAATTCCTCTTCAATCCTGAGGTCCCCTGGGGGCCAACTAGCCCAGCAGTTACCTTCCATATGAGCCAGGGAGCTGCGTTGCAGGGATGTGTTCCGAGGCCACGCCCCTTTTTCAACTCTCTGCAACGCCTGAACAGGCCCAGGGGGTCAGGGTGTTTTTACCCTGCCCACTTTTCACATTTTGCACGTTTATTTTATAGGTTTCTTGTGCCTCGGTTCTAATGAGGCACAAGATGGCTGCCAACACTTCCTGATTTGGAGTGTTGACAGTCAATTAGAATGCAGCTCGTGCACGGCAGGGTGCACTTAGGGTGCGCGGATCCTGCGCGGCCGTAGATATATATGTACTTTTAAATGTCATTTTCTCAAGAACTACTGAATGGATTTACAACATTTAAGCAAAAGGCACGAGTCTGAATTAAGGGCTACCTCTTTGCCCAATTTAGTGTAATTCCGTTCAGTAGTTCGGGCTGTAGCCGCGTTGAAAGGTTCCTATGGAAAATTACATTGGTGTAAAGCACGTTTTGGGACCCCCCTTTTTTCTCGGCCACCGCTTGACAAATCACCCCGAGACCTTCAGGATAGGAGCGAACCAGAGTTGGCTATTAGTTTTGAAAATTTTGTGAAGATTCGTCAACCAGCGCCAAAGTTCTTCCAAATAGAATGTTGTGGATTAAACCCGATTTGAAGAGATGCCACTCAAAGGTAGGTATCAGAGCATCTTTATTGGTTTCACAGCCAGCCTGCTAGCAGGAAAACGTCAAGAAGCAGCATAAATAATGTACGCCAGTCGCGTTTCAGGGGTAAACCTTTCTTCAGTGGCGTTGCAGCGTGACGACTGGACACGCTGTAGGAAGTGCACAATATATATTCTCTTCCAACACCTGCTCTGGTGGGCATTGCCAATCTCATGGTATTATGGGTGATGTAGCGCACTCCTTTAAAACTCAGTGGTTGTGTTGCTTAACAGTCTCTAAAATAAGTCTTCATTACAATGCCCAATGTGCAAGACGAAACCTGCCCTGCTTTAGGGCTCTCCCACAGAGCTTTTGAACAGATGACCTCCCTGCAAGGGGTGACGGTTCATCTTCGTTCAAACGCCGCAGCACCACGTGGTGCTGCCTCTGACCCGCAGCAGTGGTGGGCTTCTCCTCGTGGCCAGGTTTGGGCCGATAAACAATCCAAACAAGCAGAAAACCCCATTTGAAGAGATGCCACTCGAAAGTAGGTATCAGCTCATCTTTATTGGTTTCACAGCCTGCCAACAGGAAAACTTCAAGAAGCAGCATAAATAATGTACGCCAGACATGTTCAATGAAGCAAAGCAGATTGCTTTTCCATATGGGGAGCAGTATGTTAGCTGCCCCCTATGTGGAAAAGCAATGCCGGCTCCCACAGGAGGCAGGGAGCCTGTGGGCCGGTGGAGATATTGGGAACCCCCCCAGGTTGCCCAACAGTGAGGGCCAGCCCCAGCCCCAGGGGATGGGGTCCCCGGGACTACCAGTGGCCCGGGAGGGGGGCCACGTGGGCCCCCTCCCCATTAACAATTATTATTATTTTGTTTTTAAAACAATAGCTGGCCCCAGGGGATGGGGTCCCCGGGGCCTTGAAGTGGCCTGAGGAGGGGTGCTATACAGCCCCCCTGCATAAAAATATTAAATTAATTGGCCATGCCCCGGGGGATGGGGTCCACAGGCCGGGAATTGGCCACGGGAGGGGAGTCACACAGCCGTAAATAAATGATAACATTTATATTTAGGGGTCAGGCCCTGAGCAATGGGGTCCCCGGGGCCCAAAAAAAGTAAAAGCAAGGGGGGCCACACAGCCCTCCATTCAAATTTTTTTTTTTAAAGACGCGATTGTCCCTAACCCCTGCCCCCTCACAAACACACTCTGCAAATGCGCCCGCTGGTGCATTTTAAATTCGGGAATTTATTCCGCTTCAATAATGGGGGTCCCTGTGGGCCAACAAGCCCACCAGGTACCTCCAGTAAGCGCCACAGGGCTGCGTTGCAGAGAGGTGCTCCAGGCCATGCCCCCTTTTACACGTCTCTGCAACGCAGCCTTGCGGCTCTTACTGGAGGTACCTGGTGGGCTGGTTGGAGCCCAGGGTCCCCCAGGATTCAAAGGGGCTTAATTCACAAACTTAAAACGTGCCACTGGGCGTGTTTGCACAGTGGTGAAGGAAGGGGGTGGGTCCTGAGTTCATATGTGTGCAAACATGCCCTGTGGCGCGGTTTAAGTTGGGGAATTAATTCCTTGTCAATACTGAAGGTCCCTGGGGGCCAACTAGTAAGCGCCACGGAGCTGCGTTGCAGAGTGTTGTAAAAAGGGGCATGGCCTCTGAACACCTCTCTGCAACTCAGCCTCCTGGCGCATACTGGAGCGACCTTGTGGGCTAGTTGGCCCCCAGGGACCAATAGGAAACACACCACAGGGTGTGTTTGCAGACATATCACCTTAAGCAACGCCTCCTTCCTTCACCACTGTGCAAACTCGCCCTGTAGTGCGTTTTAAGTTGGGGAAATAATTCTATTTCAATACTGAGGGTCCCCGAGGGATAAATTTGCCCAACAGGTATCCCCAGTATGCGCTAGGGAGCCGCGTTGCAGACAAGTGTTCAGAGGCCACACCCCTTTTTACACCTTGTTGCAACACAGCTCTGTGGCGCTTACTGGAGGTACCTAGTGGGCTAGTTTGACCCTAGGGACCGTTAGGATTGAAGGGGATTTAATATCTCAACTTAAAACTGTGAAAGGGCGCGTTTACACAGTGGAAAAGGGAGGGGAGGGGCCTGATTTGATGTGTGCAAACAGGCCCTGTGGTGCGTTTTAAGTTGGGGAAAAAATTCCACTTCAAACTTGAGGGATCATGGGAGCCAAGTTGCCCACTAGGTGCTTCAAGTAAGGGCCACTGCGCTGTGTTGCAGAGAGGTGATGCAGGCCGTGCCCTTTTTTACATCTTTCTGCTACGCAGCTCAGTGGCGCTTACTGGATGTAGTACCAATTCCGATTTACTCACCTGTTATCAGGAGAGATCTCAGTGCAGCATCTTTGAGGCCAGTACTGATCCAGAAAAATAATTCTAACCATACCTACCAGTAACTTGACTTCCATTCCATAGGCTAACATTGACGGGTTTCACTTGGAAATTCTTCTAAGTGTGGCGTTTTGGAACTTTAAAATATTCACCTAAAATCATCCGAACAACGAAATCTGATTTACTCACCTGTTATCAGGAGAGACCTTAGTGCTGCATCTTTGAGCCCACTACTGGCCCTGAAAAGTAATTCTAACCATACTTAACAGTAACTTGTATTTCCATCTATAGGAATCCATTGTCTGGTTTTCACCAGAAAAGTTTCTAAGTGTCTATTTTCACAAAATACAAATATTCCTAAAAAATCACCTGTATGACTTATACACATTCTTTCAACTGTTTACAGATGATGCACCAGTGCTGGATCCATGATCCACCACTGAGTAAGAAAAAGTAACGATAACACTATTTACCTGCTAAGTGAATTTACTTCCGTAGGGTAACATTGACCGGTCTCACTTGGAAATACTTCTAAGTGTGGAGGTTTAGAATTTTAAAATATTCACCTAAAATAAGCCGAACAACGAATTCTGATTTACTCACCTGCTAACAGGAGAGACCTCAGTGCTGCATCTTTGAGCCAAGTACTTATTCTGAAAAGTAATTCTAACCCTACTTACCAGTAACTTGAATTTCCTTCCATGGGCTAACATAGACTAGTTTCACTTGGAAATTCTTTTAAGTGTGGAGTTTTGGAACTTTTAAATATTCACTTAAAATTATCCGAACAACAAATTCCGATTTACTCACCTGTTATCAGGAGAGAACTCAGTGCTGCACCTTTTAGCCCAGCACTGACCCTGGAAAGTAATTCTAACCATACTTACAAGTAACTTGTATTTCCTTTCATAGGAATCCATTGTCTGGTTTTCACCAGAAAAGTTTCTAAGTGTCTATTTTCACAAACTACAAATATTCCTTAAAAATCTACTGTATGACTTAAATGCATTCTTTCAATTGTTTACAGGAGATGCACCAGTGCTGGATCCAGGATTAACCACTGAGTAAGAAAAAGTAACAATAACACTACTTACCTGCTAAGTGAATTTCCTCCCGTAGGATAACATTGGTGATTCTATGTGAAAAAGTTTCTAAGTGTAAACTTTTAAAATACAATAATATTCCTTAAAAATCACTACTGTAACCAAAACACTTTTACTCAACTGTTTACAGCATCTTTCCCAGGACTGAATCTAGGATCCAGTCCTGTGGTTAGAAAAGTAATCCATAAAGTATCTAATTGCATTTAACTAGAAATTCCTATTCAGCTCAATGTTGCATTGTGTTTGAAATTGTGTTGCCCATTGCAACAACTGTAAGTACTGTACTTAAATCTCTAGTGCCTATTTGCAAAGTATTTAAACTAAAGTAATTCATTCTGAGAAAGTACATTTTGTAATGTAATGTATAATGTAATTTAAAAAATAAAATATATAAAAATAAATCGTTTAAAAAATGTAGCAAATCAGTATAAAAAAAAATAAATATAAGAATTAATACAATTGAAAATTCTCATTAACAAAACCTTTGAAATTCACCGAAAAAACCATAGGTTTCAAATATGTTATAGTTAGGAATTAGCATTTAAAAAACCTTTGAAATTCACGGCAAAAAACACATAGGTTTCAGACGTGTTATAGTTAGGAATCAGCATGTAAAAACCTTAGAAATTAATTGAAAAAACCATGGGTTTTAGGGGTGTTATAGTTAATTGGACATTTCACTCGCACAAAACCATGAAATTCCCCTGTTATAGTTAGTTGTACTAACTATAACTTGCGTGCCCGCAATCCACTGCTGATGATGTCACATATTACATCCTTCATGACATCGTCAGTGACATCAATGATGACATCACTGATGACATCTCAAATGACATCACTGATACATCATTGATGACATCATCCAAGTGACAATCTGATACATCTTATCATACACTAGCATAACATTTCAACACTCATTATAACATATGGAGTACCATATTTGAAACAATTGACACACCCACAAAAGTTTCTAAAAACCCACTCAGCGATTCCTACATCACACAGACATCTAAACACTTGCCTACAGATTCACTAATACATGCTAACAAAGATCAATAGAACACTATTAAATATACTTATACACCTACATTGACAATACACACCAGCACACATCATATAGAATTATGCAGTCATCCTACTCACTTATGCAAATAATTGATCATGCTTACATTTACTCAGCTACCACTTTAATTATTCATATAGTAACTCAGATAGTAAGTCATACTTAGTGTGTTATAAAATCACTATTGCATGTATAAAGTTTTCGATACAGTCACTCATACAATCACTGAGTCTTATGTATACTTATTTATATACAACTGACACATACACTGCCTTTTATATTTCTAGTTTGTTGGACATGTATCATTGAGAAATATATTTACTCGACCCAGCGGCGGGGCAAGATGGCCGCTAGTGCATTGTAGGGAGTAGTCGCATTTTACTCCCTCTCCTGTCCCGGGCTTAGAGCAGGATTTCAGTAACGAAAGAGATGTTGTGAAGCCATGTGGCTAAGTGGCTAATACACTGGGCAGTTCAGAGGCTCTGGAGAACGGCACAGATTAAACGCTGGAGAGGCGATTGCAGCAGGGAGAAGAGAAGAATGTCGTTGCGTTCAAAGGAGGTCAGCGGGTCGGGGGCCATCCCGAAAGTCCCGCTACCAGGCAGGAAAACTACTCTCGCATTAAGGCAAACTCAGAAGGCGCAGCAACGGAAGATAGAGAGAGAGAAGAAGGCAGAACTGAAGGCACAGGCTGGAGCGACACGAAGTGAACCGCTGCAAGGAGAAGCATTAAACTCAGCAGTTGGTAGAGAGAGCAAAGAGAGCACCAAAAATGTTGGCTTATCGAGCAAAGACAAGGACAAGGACGCGGCGCTGAGACAGCCTACCTTGTCAGAAGCGTTTGCTAAGAGATCAATGGCAGCTCTGTCTGGCGGACCTGCTAAGGGCACCGGAGCGGGCTCTGCTGACAACACCGAGGAGCAGCAGCTGATAGCAGTAACGGGTGGAGTCGGCGGCAGCAGGAAGAGTTCTGCCGGAGGCGATGTAGAAATGAAATGAAATGAAATGAAATGAAATTGGATTTATAGAGCGCGTGGCTGCCCTGGAGCGTCCCAGCGCTGAAGGCTGACCTGAACACAGAGAACTCAAGAAGGGACGAATTTAGGGAGTGATAGGGAAGAGAAAGGTTTTGAGTGCTTTTCTGAATTTAAGGTGGACGGGTTCCATCCGGAGATCTCTAGGAAGTGCGTTCCACTTATTTGATGCATTCAACGAGAACCGGCGGCCTCCGGTACGTGCCTTCCTCACTCTCGGTATGATGGCCAGATTTTCTCTTTAGGAGCGGAGGGCCCTAGCCGACTTGTAGGGGTGAATCAGTCCTCTCAAGGCCGGAGGGCCTTTACCCTGCAGCGTTTTATGAGCAATACAGAGTGACTTAAAAGTGATTCGCTCTTGGATTGGGAGCCAGTGGAGGGCCTTTAACAATGGTTTGGCTGATTCCCGTCTAGGCGCCCCCATGAGCAACCTGGCTGCAGCGTTCTGGGCTCGCTGGAGGGTAATGATAGTGGCAAGAGGTGCAGCCAGGAGGAGGGCATTGCCATAATCCAGTCTGGACAGAATTAGGCCCTGGATTAGAACAGACTGTAGAGCAGACTGCGGAGCGGACCGGCGGACCTCCGGGAAGCAGTGGCTTGTGCTCCGCCTGGAGCAGTGCGGAGCAGGTCGTCCTCGTGGAGAGTAACATCAGGGTTGCCGAGCAACCAGGGAGGCTCACAGGAGAGAGCATGCCCAGCGCGGAGCAGAGCGGAGTGACGAGGAAGAAGGCTACGGTTGAGGATCGAGCAGCCGAGGCGGCTCCTGCTACAGTACCATGCACGGGGGAGAAGAAACCCCAAGAAGTGAAAGAAAATGGAGGGCCAACGCAAAAGGAGTCTAGGACCACCACTACAATAAGCGGCGGAGTTGACGCGGAGGTGGAAGGGATGAATAATGCCCTAATGATGGATGCCTTATTATAGGTAGAGGCTGAGATCAGTAATAATTTGAGGATGAAACTGGAAGCGAATTGGGGAAGTCTGGCGAGCCTAGACTCACAGAGGGAACGTGAAGGGGACAAATTCTTCTCAGTTAATGAGGGGACAGGCTCATCCAGTGAGGGAGCAGAGTTGGAGACAACGGATTTATCATCGGAGGAGGAGGAAGAAAGCACCGACTCTGGGGCAATAAAATGTTTTTGCGTCGTTCCTTCGCAAAAACAAACAAAAAACTTCTATGGGATTATTCTGCCACAGGAGGTACTTTTCAAGAGGGTATGCAAGGGGCTCATGGGAAGGATTTTGCAAGTGAGGAGGATGGGATGGGGAATCATGCTACATTGGATTTATTAGTCAATATGCTAAAGCAAATACAGGGAGAGGCTAGGGCAGAAAGCCGCAGAGCGAGGCATGATACAAAAAAGATACAAGCCTCCATAAGGAAGATGAACAAGAAGTACGAGGAAGTGGAGGGGAGAGTGGAGCTGGTAGAGGAAAGGACGGGAAGATTGGAGTATGAAGTAACAGACTGGCAAAAATTTAAGATGGAACAGACAAAGATTGTGAAAGATCTGTAATGGACAGTGGAGGACTTTGAGAACCGTCAGAGACGGAATAACGTGAGGCTTTTGGGGCTAGAGGAAGGGGTGGAAGGGCAGGACGCAAGGGGATACGTGATTAGGCTACTAAGGGGCGCCTTCCCGGAGGCTAAGTGGCAATGGGAAGATGAGGTACAAAGGGCCCACAGGTTCCCATTGACAATTAAAAGAAGGCAAGGAGGGAACCAGGATACTCTGCCCAGGGCGATGCTTGTGTTTTTTGGCAACTTTCTGACAAGGCAGGAGGTGATGGAAAAAGCCAGGCCGGACTCTAAGAGAACAGTTGAGGGGGTTATATTTTTTGCAAGGCATGACTTTTGTCGTGTTACTGTAGAGAGGCGCTGGCGCCTAAGACAATTAATTGCCCCTTTTCAGCAACAAGGCGCAGAAGCATATTTGATGTTCCCGGCAAAACTTAAGATCATTAACGGTGGCCGCAAGAGGATGTTTTTCTCTGAGGAAAAGCAGGGAAGTACCTCGAAGAGGTAATGGAGCAACGTAGAGGGAAGTAAGGAAGATTAGTAATGCTGTAGGACATGAGTAGCCACGTGGAACTGGATAAGGATCATGGTTTATGGACTATGTACTATGGACAACTGGGAGGGAGAGGGAGGGCGACACTACAATGCTAGCAGCCACACATAGGTCAGGATTGACCTGTTTGCCTGTGTAAGGGGGGGAGGGGTAGTTGTGGGTGGAAGGGGTTGGGGGGAGGGGGGAGGGTAAGGACTTGGTAAGGCGGGAAAAATAGCACAAAAGGTTAAATTGGAAGGAGATGTTGAAGCTTCTAAGATATGTAACAGAACGGAATAAGTGGGCAAAGTGCATGGGAAAAACTTACAACGGAATATGGCGTTAAGGGTGGCGACAGTGAATATATGTGAGTTAAATGATGGAGGAAAAAGGCAGAAGGCGGCATCCCTGTTCCGATTGCTAAGATTAGATGTGATTTGTTTACAGGAGACGCATATTATGGGAAAAGAAAAATTTAGACTGGAACAGATGGGATACGAGCTATTGGCTAATACAAGTCAGGATACAAGAACAAAAGGAGTGGCTATCTTAGCGAGGAAAGGGGTTATTAAACTCAGAAGAAAAAAGGAGGACCCTGAGGGGAGATGGATTATAGTGGAGGTGGAAACCATTGCTGGCAATTTAACAATTGTATCTGTATATGGCCTAAATGATGATAACCCTGAAATGTTTGAATGGCTAGATCAGGAACTTGCACTCTGGATAGAGCCAGTAATTTTCTGCGGCGATTTTAATATTAATGGACTGTACGGGCTGGGGAAAATAGGAGGGGGGAGATATGATGGGCGGAAAAGGAAAATGCGTAATGCAGTAAATAATTTGATGCAGAAAAATGCTCTGTCAGATGTATGGGCTAAATACAATCCATTTGGGTCAGGGAGCACTTTTTACTCAACACCACACAGAACAGTTGCTAGGCTAGATTATGTCCTAGTGTCTAACGATAAACTAAATGGGACCCAGATAGAACGGTTGCCTAGACTGATCTCGGATCACAATATATTGGTACTGACCCTGCCGAGGGTGAATAGAGAGAGGCCCAATCCCTATATCTGGTCATTTGAGAGAAGATTGCTGAAAGAAGAAGGGCATATCAACAGGATGACTGAATGGATTGTACAGTTTTGGGAAATTAATAGAGGCTCTGCTCCAGCTAACACGGTTTGGGACACATTTAAGGCTAGGATAAGGGGGGAAACCCTGAGCTATACTCTAAAGAGGAGCAAGAGGGAGAGAACAAGGCTGGATAGTTGGATAAAAGAAATGGACAGATTAGAAGAGCAACTGAATATGGCAGTGGCAAAACAAAATGCAATAGACATAGAGGGGCTATTATTGGAGATTGAAGTTAAGAAAGCAGAGGCAGGGGAAGCTTTGGTGGAGAAGGCAGCAGGGAATTATCTTGCTAAGAAGGAAAAGTGCTATGAGTATAGCGAGAGGGTAGGACACCTACTGGCTATCAGAATTAGACAAAACCTGGCAGCAAGCAAAATTAAAGAAATCAGAAATAGTGTAGGGGAAATCGTCAATAAAACAGAAGAGGTTCAGGAGGTATTCAGGGAGTTCTACGAGAAACTGTATGACCATAATGTGGATGATATAGGAGTAGAGAGTAGGAATTACTTGGCAGGGATATCACATGAGAAATTGGAATGTGTAGGAAGAGACAAACTAGATCTAACTTTATCACTTCAGGAGGTTAAAATGGCAGTGACCAATCTACCAGGGGGGAAGGCTACAGGGCCAGACCAAATACCAGCTGAGTTCTATAACACATTTTGGGATAGGCTTGGGAAAGATATGTTGGAGACCTTTAGACAGGCCCAGTTACATAGATTAGCACCACAGTCATGGGGTGGAGCAAATATTATTGTGATCTTGAAAAAAGACAAACCCCCATTAGATCCAGGGTCATACAGACCTATTACTCTCCTGAACGCGGATGCTAAAATATATGCCAAAGCATTAGCACAAAGACTGAGTAGAGTTATTGAGGGGCTAGTTAGTAAGACACAGCATGGCTTTATCCCCGGAAAATTGGACTACCCAGCACACTAGACAGCTCATCGCTATAATGGATGCTGCTGAGGTAGTAGGAGACCCTGTCGCGGCCATATTCCTCGATGCTGAGAAGGCATTCGACAGGGTCTCCTGGGAGTTCTTGTGGAACGTTATGGAGTGGTCGGCATAGGCAAAGGGTATATTAGTGCCATACAGGTATTATATGAGCAGCCGACGGCAAGGGTGAAAATAAATAGGACCTTCACTAAACTGGTGCGGATAAGACGCGGAACTAGGCAGGGTTGCCCGGTATCACCCCTACTCTTTGCCTTATATTTAGATCCGCTGCTCAGGAGGTTAAATGGTAACAATAATATCTTGCCAGTTACGCTGCAAGATGCAGAATACAAATTATTTGCCTATGCAGACGATGTGGCATTGATAACTATGGAACCAGGGAGGGCTATAAGAGAAATAGAGCAGGAGGCAGCAGATTTCGGGTGTCTGTCAGGGTACTCGATAAAAGAGGGGAAAACCCTGATTATCTTGAATAAATATACAGCCTATTCAGATCCTAGAGTGGTGAAGGAGGCAGTGTATTTGGGGGTAAGGGTGACAGCGGACTTGGAGGAATTAGTGAAGATAAACATGGAACCATTATTAGTTAAGGTAAAAAACAACACAGAAAGAATCCACAATCTACATTTAACATTAATGGGGTGCATAAACGTAATTAAAATGGTTACACTCCTGAAATTTCTTTACCTGTTTAGGGCCATCCCTCTTTTCTTTGAACAATTTTGGTTCACTAAGTTAGAAGCAACTCTTAATAGACTGGTGTGGGCACAAGGGAAAACTAGGAGGGCTTACAGGCATATGACACTTACACGAGAAAAAGGGGGTTGGGGTGCACCGGATTTTAAACTTTATTATTGGGCTGCAGCTTTGCAATACTTTCAGGAATTAATAGGTGGTGGGACTGGCTTTACGAATGTGTATAGAACTGCGCTGGGGGAGGCCGCGGTTGACGGGTTTTTGAATACAATAGATTATAGACTTCTTAAACATACTAGGTTTAAAACCCTAAAAGCTGCATATAGGATTTGGAAGGGGGTAGGGAAAAAACTGGGAGTTGGCAGATTTAGCAGATACACTAGATTATTATCTAATGAAACACTCCCGGGGGATATCTTTAGGGATGGAACCATGAGGATATGGAACGCCAGGGGCATCAGGAAAATAGGAGACCTCTTGAATGAAAAGTGTTATTTTCAGGTCACATGACCCGACGCGCTTACGCTACACGCCCCGGGGCGCGTCGCGTAAGCCCGTCGGACGCTTACGCTTACGTTGCGCCATCATATTCGCTCAAGTGCTTCCGGGTGCGCTTACGCCGTGCGTATCACGCGGACGCGGCTATGCGATACGTCACGATTATGTTTTCGTTCGCGATATTGGCGCTTACGGGACGCTCCTTGGTGCGCGCCCCGGGGCGCTTCATAAAACTACGCATTCCGGGGCGCTCACCGGGGCGCGCACCGGGAGCGCTCCAAGGCAAAAAATATATTAAAAAAATAAAAATATATACAAAAAAAGAATTTGGCAAAATTGTAGGGACTGGTAGCTTGATGTGCCTTTGCTATGTCTCAAGATATATGCTCAAGTGGTTTTTACGAAAATTAACTTTGAAAAAAACTATATATTGGCCTACATTGGGCTATATATATGTTAGAGCCCAAATGTAGCCCAATGTAGCCCAATGTAGCCCAAAAATGGCCACCAGAGACAAAAAAAAACAAATGTAGCCCAAATATCAGCCAGATGTAGCCCAAATATAGCCCAATGACAGAATGTCCCAGAGTGTTCTAAAGAACAACTAGAGCGCTAAACTGAGACTTATAGTTAGGAATTAGCATTTAAAAAACCTTTGAAATTCACTGAAAAAACCATAGGTTTTACACCAGTTATAGTTAGGAATTACCATGATGTCACTGACCATGTCATGAGTGATGTCTTATGTGACGTCATCAGCAGTGCATTGCAGGCGCGCAAGTTATAGTGAGTCCAACTAACTATAACGTGGGAATTTCAATGGTTTTATGTCAGTAAAATTTCCAGCTAACTATAACTGGTGTGAAACCTATGGTTTTTTTGGTGAATATATATATATATATATATATATATATATATTCAATGAAAAAACCATAGGTTATAGACCATATATAGTTAGGGATTTGCATTTACAAAACCATATTTTACTCGCACAAAACCATTGAAATTCCATATATAGTTAGTTGCACTAACTATATATCGCGCACCCGCAATCCACTGCTGATGATGTCACATATTACATCATGCATGACATGGTCAGTGACATCACTGATGACATCACTGATGACATCTCAAATGACATCACTGATGACATCACTGAAAACATCTCATTTGACATGACTGATAACATCACTGATGATATCATTCATGTGATAATACGATGAACCTCTTCAGACTCTAATATAACCTTAGATACAATCAGTGTAAACAGACACTCACAGACTGTCACTCATCCATGGAGTTACTCACACACCTAGTCAGTCATGCAAAGAATCAATCACACCTCCATTTCCTCAAATATACAGTTATACAAACTTTACTTATTCAAACATATACTAACACATATTTACTCTCTTATACAATCCCTGATACAAGTTCACAATGATCCATACAGCCACTCACACATTCACTGGCTCTTATGCACAGTTATTTATATATGTCAACTCTCACATGTACTGTGTTTTACATATGTACTTACTTTGACATGTAGCACTGAGATATCCATTCACTCACCAATACACTCATGCACACAGTCAACCGCCCATACAGCTGTTTCCACATGCACTTTTGAAACCATACATCTAGTGAATCAACTGCTCACACATCTATGCACAGAGTCATATACCTCCCAGCCACCCACACACACACTCAGTCTCCCATACAAATACTTGGGCAACCAATCAATAACCCATATAGTTACTCATATAGCTACTTATCAACACATGCAACAGTTTACAGAACAACAGACATAATGATGCACAAATTAAGACAGTTTAGTCACTAACCCATGCACTCAGTGAGACACATTTAATCACTCACTCATACAGTCAGTCATGCACCTACTAAATCCTTCATCCAGACACTTATACATCCACTCATTCTTCAATATGTAAGACATATTTTAACTTTACAGAAACATACAGTCACTGGATGTTGTCATCAGTGATGTCATCAGTGATGTCATTTGA